>NC_138184.1:163389104-164646604 GCF_964194105.1 Spermophilus citellus
ACCTGTTAACCAACTATTCCACCTTCCCAACTTCTGGTAACCTGTTTCTATTCTTTAATTCTATAAAATGAACATTTTAGCTTCTGCATATGAGTGAGAATATGTGGTATTTACATTTCTGTCCCTGGGTTATTTCATTTAACATAGATTCTTCTAGGATTATCCATGTTGTAGCAAAGGGCAGGATTTCATTCTTTTATGACAGTAATATTTCGTTGTGGATATGCACTGCATTCTTTATTCATCTACTATTGGACTTTAGATTGATTCCATATCTTGGTTATTGTGAATTGTTCTTCAATAAGCATTGGAATGCACACATCTCTTAGACATATCGATTTCCTTTCCTTTGGATCTATACCCAGTAGAGGAATTGCTAGATATGTTTTTCTATTTTAGTTTTATGAGGAACTCCTATATTGTATTTCATAATGGATATACTAATTTACATTCTCAAAGTATAGAAAAATTCTCTTTTCATGTTCTTGCCAGTGTTTGTTACTTTTTCTCTTTTGGTAATATTCACTCTTACAGGAGTGAAATGATATCTGATTTTGGCTTCAATTTCTTATTTGTGGTGATTATTGATGTTACCAATTTTTTCATATATTTTAGCTATTTATATTTACATAATAATGGTGTCAAAAACATACACTGGGAAAAGATAATCTCTAACAAATGGTGCCAGGAAAACTGAAAATCTAAATGTAGAACAATGAAATTTGAACCTAGTCTTTTACCATATTAAAATATAAATATATATATAATGAATTAAAGACTTAAATGTATGACTGGAAACTATAAAATTAGTAGAAAAAACATAGGGAAAATGCTTTAGGACACTGGTCTGTACAAGTTTTTCGTGGGGGATGTGACCCCAAAAGCACAGGCAACAAAAGGAAAAATTGAGTGGGATTACATCCAACTAAAAACCTCTGCACAGCAACAAAAATGATCAATGGAATGCAAAGACAATCTACAAACTCTGAGAAAATACTTTCCAAACTATTTATCTGTCAAGAAATTAAGATAACTCACAACACAACAGTAAAGAACAAATAATTCACTTTAAAAATGGATAAATGATTTGAAGAGCGTTAGATTTTTATTTATTCATAGCAAGTCACCCTAAGCTTATTGATTTAAAACAATGCATATTTAGTATCTTATAACTTCTGTGGGTCAGAGGTTTGGACCCAGCTTAACCTGGTGTTACCTTCAGAGTCTATCATGAGGCTGAAATTAAGGAATTAGCCAGGTTAGAACTCATTTGAAGGTTCAACTGGGAAAAAAAGGATGGGCTTGTGGGAAGAATTTGCTTCCTTGAGAGTGATTGATAGAAGGCCTCAGTCCCAGCAGCATGTTGGTCACAGGCCATGTTGCTATGTTAGCTTCTTTAGTATGGCCACTTGCTTCATGGAAGCATGGAAGACAAGAATGCAAGAAAGTCTGAGTAAGACTGAAGTTACACATGTGACAGTTATAACTATTGTTAACTGTGTCATTTTAGTCATTTAGTTAGTGATGAAAACCAATGATGCATCAGTGGGGAAAAAAAGAGTCATTGGCAAAAACTGTTCATGCTTCATAAATAAAATTAAAAAATTAATTTGCTAAGTAAAATTTTTGAAGTATATGTGGGCTAGAAGATGAAAATGACAAATCTATAATTCCACATACAGGTTTTTTAATGACTCTGTAATTTCTTACCCTACTTTAAATAAATGCACATTCAAATTATAAATTATAACTTATCCATTATGGATCTCACATAAGCAATAAAGAATATAGAAAGCTCATCAGCCTTACTGAAAAAGGCCCTACCACTGCATTAAGATTATGGGAGGCACAAATATTTTTAACAAAGTGAGGTTGGTGTAGATATCAAAGAAGAACTCATAGCATCCACCCTATTTAGCACTAACTCATTTAAATTAGTAATTTCAACATGTACTCTGAGGTGCATGCTGCTTAGAGATTTACAAAAGACCCAGAATCACTTATCAATAGAGAGAATTAGATGAGAATCATTGTACAAATTGAACAAAAGAGATCTAAATGAGAATATGTCACATTTACTTAAGAAAACAATGTCATCAAAATCAGAACATGCAGCATCTAGAATCAGAAAATCAAAGAAGCCACAGTAACAACTTGCAGCTTTGCAGATTATATCCCAAATAGCTTTTGTTAAGAAAATCAGTATATTCTAGAATTTCAAAAAGTTTATTTTTATCAGTTTAATGTGGCTTACAAAAATCAGCACAGTTATTCTGAATTATTCAAGGAAACGTGAAAAAAATAAACTTACACGAAAAGCCAAATTCTTTACAGATAATACAAGTTCACAACGCAATGTGGAAAAACTTGAAAGAAGCCACCATAAAGACTTTTAAGTTTTCTCTCCAATGTGATATTTATGATTCAGTCTATACATGAAGAGTAACCAGAATGTCCTTGAAAAGTGATATAGGCCCAAATTTTCCATTTTTGAAAAAAAATAAACCTAGAATACAGAACTGATAAAATCATTAGTATTCATTAAACAAGGGTTGATGTATTATTAATATGGATTTAAATTTTTACTTTACACTTAGATAAATATAGGTGAAAAATACCATCGTAAGAGTGATAGTGCTATATAGTAAGCCCTAAACCGCAAGAATTAATTAAGACTGTAGGGTGGTAACTCAGTTGGGGCTAAATAAAGACCACAGGGTTTCCCTAAAGAAAACACATGACAAAGTATAGTGGCAAATGATCTGGAAGTAAAATTATTGAAAGTGCAGAGTTAATATAAATAAAGTTAACAATGTATAAGCTATAAAATTGAACCTTGAACCAAAATTTGCACATGCACAACTTAAAAAAAATCATAGAGGTTATATATGAACTTACAGCTAAATAAACCTATAATATTGTGATAAAAATGTTGTAGAGAAAAATCTTGAAAATATATCCATTCTTCTAAATATCTTAAAACAAGATCATTAAGGTGAATAAATGTTAAATTAAAATAATATATTTTAAATATTAAAAAATTCTTCTAACCAACATTTTATATTACCTGAATAAATACTAATTCAAAGAGTACTACGTGTGAAAACTTCTACTGACCTAGTTTATTTAGTCAACCTTGACAGCTGGCTCAGCTGGTGCCTTAATGGTATTTGTGAAATGTCCCTGTGCTTATCTTGCTAATGGCTGTTTGACTGTAAAGAAATCATATATTTGAAAGGAATAGGAATCTACAGATCATATTCCATAAAAGTTGCTAACTGAAATAATAATGTTGAAGGCTTGTTTCCATGAGTGGTTAAAAAAAAAGGAAAAGACATTTCCTGGTAATATTATTTAATTTGCAGTGATTGGTGAGAATCTGAATTTACAATATTTAGTGTTCGGTATATATTATCCAGCCCTGCAATGTAAACTAAAACTGGAAATGGCATCACTCACATTAAAAAAAAAAAAAAAAAAACAGATGATTATAATGTTCGTGATTGGTTACCTCCTTATCATTTTCTGCCTGCCTTTATCGTTACAATGTAGTAGTCACAATCACTAAGTAAAATCACATCCCTTTTTCAGAATAATAGATCAGGGATGCACATGTGTCTTAAGTTGGTCCTAAATGAGTGAAGCTCAGAGTTTTTAATCCATGGTTGGGATAGAAAAGTTATCTATCTTCTAGAAGTCATGTGATATGGCTAGTAGCACCTGGTATTGTTTCAGCCAGCTTGTTACCATGATTGACACCAGGCCTAAAATTAAATGTACATAGATAAGGCTGGAGCAGAGAGAACTGAAGAGAAATGCAACTGAAGGTGTGACAGAGTACATCTGAAGCAAGTCCTGCTTCTGAGTATTTCAGTAAAAAGAACAAAAGCATATGTAAGACAATGTAAATTGCATTTTTTTTGTTGTTTGCAAAAAAAAAATCCTTTTATGCTGAATACATATTTAAGATACTGAAAGAACCATATAGAACTGAAGATTAGAACCCAGAATTTCCCACATGACTGTAAAGATGACAAGGTGGCTGTGTGTCATGAGCCCTGGAGGCTGCTTGGCAAGTGAGTGCCATTGCCAATGAATGAATGCTTGGTAATAAAATTATTGATAGAACCGTACTGCTGCTGGTGCTGCTGCAGTCTAATGGTGGTTGCCTTTTTATATTTAGTGTTCAGTTCTGCTGTAGACATGGAGAGCTTTTTTTTCTTATTATTTTTTTTAACTTCAAAACAAACTGTACTTCCACTTGCCAATGCTATTTTCCTTCACACCTTGATCATTTTCAGCTAACAATATTAAATATTTATTGGAGTTACATATAACTGGGAATTATTAGAGATTGACCTCAGCTTTAAACCATAAAATATTCATTATTCTATCTTAAATTATTGATTGATATTACAAATGTACAGACACCACAATAGAAAAAAAGTTCAGCATTTTAACTGTTGACAAGGATTAAGTAGAATTGCTTCACCTGCAATCTTTTTTTCTCATTTTAGGAAGTTGATAAATTAGTACACTGGGTATTTTCACTTTCAGTGAGTACACTGGGTGCTTTAATTGCTTTTGATAATGTCTTGTCAGATATCTAGAATACTAGACAGAGACTGATGTATCAATAAAATATTGATAACAACAAACAATAAAAGTAATAACTAACACTTATGATGTTTACCATGAGCCATGCACTATTTTATCACTTTCCATTTGTCAGGTTCCATACTCCTTATGACAACCTCAGAAAGTAGATACTATTGCCAGGTACATTGGTGCACGACTATAATCCCAGTGGCTTGGGAGGCTGAGGCAGGAGGATTGTGAGTTCAAAGCAAACCTCAACAAAAGTGAGCCCCTGTCTTTAAATAAAATACAAAATAGGATTGAGAATGTGGCTCAGAGGTTGAGTGGCCCTGAATTCAATCCCTGGTATGCCCCACTCCCCTAAAAAACTGTAGATACTATTATTTCTTTTTTACAGATGGGAAAGTTGAGCCACCCACAGTCACTTGCCCTAGGTCACAAAGCTTCAAGGTGGCAAAGCTGAGATTCAGTCCCTGGCAGTCTGGCTCTAGAGTGCATGCAGTTAACTGCTATTGCTGACTACACATTATCCTAGTGTTCTTCACTTCACCTGACATTGTGAGCAGACACCTGCATTAGGCTGGCTTTCTTGAAACTAATACAAGTAATTTTGTAATAAAGTATAGACAACTCAAACTATAAATTGGTCCCCACAGAGAAGTATTGTCTCATATTTGGTGGCAAGAAACATCATGTTCAACATATTACTGCATCATATGAAAATATTCTGGATAGGTGGATGCTGATCACAGTGATTGAGGACTTCTTTGTACTGGGGAGACTATCAAGCAACATCAACTTGATGAACTTTTAAAAGTACTTTTTCAAGTTTAACACAAATGTGGGGCATAGTTATTTTCTAAACCCTTGACATTAAAAAATCAGTATAGTTTTAGTTTGCATTTCTCAAATTGCTAGTGATATTGAACATTTTTTCATATACTTGTTGACCATTCATATTTTTTCTTCTTTGAAGTGTCTATTCACTTCCTTTGCCCATTTATTGATCAAGTTTTTATTTTTTTATTTTTTGGTGTTAAATATTTTGAGTTTTTTTATATATCCTGGAGATTAATGCTCTACCTGAGGTACAGGTGGCAAAGGCTTTCTCCCATTCTCCAGGCTCTATTTTCACATTCTTGATTGTTTCCTTTGCTATGAAGAAGCTTTTTAGTTTGATACCATCTCATTTATTGATTCTTGATTTTACTTCTTGTGCTTTTCTTGTAGAGGAATTCAGTTTGTAAGATGACATGATGAAGATACTTTTTCTGGTAGGCACAGGGTCTCTGGCCTAATGTCTAGGTCCTTAATCATCTTTGAGTTGAGTTTTGTGCAGGGTAAGAGAGGATTCTAATTTCATTTTGTTACATATATGGATTTCCAGTTTTCCCAGCAGTATTTGTTGAAGAGACTATCTTTTCTCCAATGTATGTTTATGATTCCTTTGTCTAGTATGAGATAACTGTATTTATGTGGGTTTGTCTCTGTGTCTTCTAATCTGTATCATTGGTTTTCATGTCTGTTTTGGTGCCAACACCTTTCCACTTTTGTTACTATGTCTCTGTAGTATAATTTAAGGTCTGGTATTGTGATGCCTCCTGCTTCACTTTTCTTGATGAAGATTGCTTTGGCTATCTGGGTCTCTTATTTTTCCAAATGAATTTCATGAATGCTTTTTCTATTTCTATGAAGAACTTCATCAGAACTTTAATAGGAATTATACTAAATCAGTAAAGTGCTTTTGGTAGTATGGCCATTTTGATAACATTAACTCTGCCTATGCAAGAACATGGGTGTTCTTTTCATCTTCTAAGGTCTTCTTCAATTTCTTTCTTTAGTATTCTATAGTTTCCATTGTAGAGGTCTTTTACCACTTTTATTATATTAATTCCCAAATATTTTATTTATGGGGAATGTGGCTATTGTGAATGGGATAGTTTTCCTTATTTGGCTTTCAGTTGATTGATCACTGATGAATAGGAATGCAAATGATTTATGGATGTTCATTTTATATTCTGCTACTTTGATGAATTCATTTATGAGTTCTAGAAGTTTTCTGGTGGAGTTTTCTTGGGCCTTATAAATACAGAATCATGTCATTGGCAAATAGACAATGTTTTGAGTTCTTATTTTCCTATTTGTATTACTTTAATATCTATCTTCTGTCTCATTGCTGTGGATATACTTTCCAGGACTATGTTGAATAGGAGTGGTGAAAGGGCATCTATGTCTTGTTTCAGTTTTTAGAGGAAATGCTTTCAAATTTTCTCCATTTAGAATGATGTTGGCCTTGGGGTTAGCATTCATAGCTTTTACATGTTGAGGTATGTTCCTGCTATACCTAGTGTGTTGTGTTTTGAACATGAATGGATGCGGAATTTTGTCATGCTTTTTCTGTATCTATTGAGATAATCATGTGATTCTTTAAGTCTATTGATGTGATTAATTATGTTTATTGGTTTCTGTATATTGAACCAACCTTGAGTCCCAACGATAAACACCACTTGATCATGGTGCACTATCTTTTAAACATGTTTTCATATGTGATTTGCCAGTAATTTATTAAGAATTTTTGCATCTATATTCATTAGGGATATTGGTCTGTAATTTTCTTTCATTGATGTTATCTTTGTCTGGTTTTGGTATCAGAGACATAATAGCTTCATATGATGAGTTTGGAAGAGTTCCCTCCTTTTCTAATTCATGGAATATTTTGAGAAGGGTTGGTGTTAGTTCTTCTTTGAAGGTCTAGTAGAACTCAGCTGAGTATCTATCTAGTCCTGAGCTTGTCTTGTTGGTAGGCTTTTGATGGTGTCTTCAATTTCATTGCTTGAAATTGATCTGTTTAAATTTTCTATGTCCTTTTGATTCAATTTGGATAGATCACATGTCTATATAAATTTGTTAATGTCTTCAAGATTTTATATTTTATTAGAGTATAAATTTTTAAAATAGTTTGATTATTGTCAGTTGTTCAGTAGCGTCCATTTTCTCTATTCTACTGCTTTTGCTATTGATTTCTTCTTCTTTTTCTAGGGCTTTGAGATGTAATGTTAGGTTATTAGTTTGGTGACTTTCTATTCTTTAATGAATAAGCTCAATGCAATGAACTGACTTCTTAGCACACGGTGTCCCAGAGATTTTGATATGTTAAATTATGTATTAATTTATTAAAATGTGTATCACTATTTTCATTTACCTTTAAGTATTTAATTTCATCCTTAATTTTGATTTCTTCTACCATCTATTGGTCGGTCATTCAATATAGCACATTAGTCTCCAGCTGTTAGAGTAGCTTCTATTTTTAAATTTTATCATTGAGTTCTATTTTCATTTCATTATGATCTGATAGAATGCAAGGTGTTATCTCTATTCTTTTGTATTTGCTAAGAATTGCTTTGTGGCCTATGCTATGTTCTATTTTAGAGAAAATCTGTGTGCTGCTGAAAAGAAAGTGTATTCAGTCATTGATGGATGAAATATTCTATGTATGTCTGTTAAGTCTAAATTATTAATTGTATTTTTATTTCTATAGCTTCTTTATTTAGCTTTTGTTTGGAGAATCTATCCAATGGTGAGAGAGGTGTGTTAAAGTCATCCAGTATTATTGTCCTGTGGTCTATTTGATTATTGAAATTAACAAGGGATTGTTTGATGTATAGAGATGTTCCATTGTTTGGGGTGTAAATATTTATGATTGTTATGTCTTGTTAATTTGTCTTGTTAATTTATGATTCCCTTAAGAAGCATGAAATGTTTTTCTTTGTCCCTTTTGATTAACTTTGATTTCAAGTTCACTTTGTCTGATATGAGGATAGAAACCTCTGCTTGATTACCAGATCCATGTGAGTGATGTTTTTTTTCCCCATCCTTTTACCTTTAGTCTATGGATGTCTTTGCCTATGAGGTGAGTTTCTTGGAGACAACATATTGTAAGGTCTTATTTATTAATCCAATCTGCCACTTTTATGTCTTTTTTTAATTAAAAAAATTGTTTTGGTTGTTGAGGACCTTTCTTTCTTTCTTTCTCTCTTTCTTTCTTTATTTATATGAGGTGCTGAGAATTGTACCCAGTGCCTTACACATGCTAGGTAAGCTCTACCATTGAGCCACAACCCCAGCCCATGTTTTTTGATTGATGAGTTTAGGCCATTGACATTCAACATTATTATCGAGAAATGATTTTTATTCTCTGTATTTTGATTATTTCTGGTTTTAAATTTGAATTAGTTTCTCCTTTGACTATTATTTTAGTGTAGCTCCTCCCTTTGCTGGTTTTCACTTTTATTTTCCATTTCTTCTTCAGGAATTATCTTAAGTATGTTTTGTAGTGCAGGATTTCTAGTGGTAAATTCTTTTAAGTTTTGTTTATCATGAAAGCTTTATTATTTCATCAAATATGAAGCTTATTTTTTGGTATATTATTCTTGGCTGGCATTCATTTTCTTTCAGAACTTGGCATATATTATTCCAAGACCTCATAGCTTTAAAGATCTGAAGATTGAGAAATCAGCCATGTGGGTTTCCCTCTAAATGTGACCATATTTTTCCTTGCAGCATTTACAATTCTATCCTTATTTTGTATGTTAGGAATGTTATTAATAATGTGCTTTGGGTTGGGTCTCTTATAATTTTGTATATTTTCTGTAAGCCTCCTGTATTTGATTTTCCATTTCATTCTTTAGGTTTGAAAATTTTTCTGATATTATTTCATTGAAAAGATAGTACATTTCCTTTGGTTTGTATTTTCTCACATTCATCTATCCCAATAAATCTTAATTTTTTTCAGATTACCCATATTTCTTGGAATCTTTGTTCATGTTCTCTTAACATTTTTTCCTCAGTCAACTTGCCCTGCCCCCCCCAAGATTATATATTTTGTCTTCCTTGACTAAAACTCTTTCTTCCAAGTGACCTACTCTGTTGGTGATTCCTTCCACTGAATTTTTAATTTGGTTTATTGATTCCTTCATTTTGAGGATTTCTGCCTGATTTTTTTTTCAGAAACTTCCTTTATTGAAGTGATCTTTCCCTTCTGGTATTTTCTCTCCGATTTTACTCCTTACATAGTCCTTTACCTCACAGATCAGTTTAACTATGAGCATTCTAAACTCCTTCTCTGACATTTTTTCCCACTGTGGTGTTGATATTCTGTTATTAGAGTATCTTGGTTTGTTTGGGAGGATTTTTTCCCTTGCTTTTTCATGTTGTTTGTGTGTTTCCCCATTTAACTGTATAAATCTGCAGCAGTAGAGTTTCTACCCTGTGAACTTAGTGTTTCTAACAGTTTCCAGTTCCTCACTGTTTAGAGGGAGACAAGTAGTTCAACAACCAATGCAAACAATATGCAGCATTCAATCAAATAGTTTCTGCTGACATCTGCAATGTTAATTGTCACAATAAACAGAAATGATATGATCAATTATTGCCCACATTAAAAACAAAAATGTTTGTAAAAGGCTTTACCATTTGAATGTTGAACAGGGAGAGAACAGAAGTTATATAGGATATGATGATTATGAGGAAGAGAAAAGAAAATTAAAGGAAGAGGGACAGAACAATAGAAATTGGCTATTAGCAGAAGAAAAGAGAGAGAGTCACGGGAATCAGGTGAGAGAAAAAATATAATGTAACAATTTTAAAAGTTAGAAATGAAAGTAAAAGAATAAATATCAAAACTAAAATATACTAATCAAATATCCTAGTCTTTTTAAAAAAACTGATCCATGAAAAATGTTTCAAAATGCTAGAAATGAGAAAAAAAAATCAATATGTATAAATATCTATGAACCATTAAGGTCACAATTAAGTAGAGAAAAGAAAAAAAAACAAAAGGGAGAGAGGAAAAAGACTCGATTTAAAGTTAAAAAAATTGTTTCTGTTGGAGTTCAAAAGATTTTCAGCTTCTCAGCTTCTCTTAGCAGTGTTAGGTGGGGTCATCTAGAACATGGTGCGTGGCCACCCTTTGGATTGCTGAAGTGAGGGACATAATCTAGAATCATGCACAATTTCTGGTGGTGAGGTTTAGACTTAGGTTGGCTCCAAGCTCTTCACGAATGCCAATGCGTCTGGAAATTTTAAATCAACACACCTCAAGGGTGCACCCCAGAGATCTCCCCGGGGTTCTACTGGTTGGTGGAGGAGCCAATGCTTAGTCCACTATATCACCTTGCTGAGAAACTGCCTAATTTCTTTCTTGGTTTCACAGCATTGAGTAACCAGGAAAGTGATGTTTTCTATTCCGCTATCTTGAAAACACAACACTTGGCATTTTAAACAAATTACAGGAATTGGGGCCTAGTATTATTGTAAATATTAAAGAATTAAATTGACATGAATTACCGTGTAGAGATGAAATAAGAGCAAATAGGTCATCACTGTACTTTAAAATTTGATTGACAAGAAGTCTGTAGTATGACAGTGGATAGAAGTTTTTATGGAAGTAACAAAGTCATTTTCAAAATTATAAAGACCAAAAGGTAAATTTTGGAACAGGCTGATGTAGGTCATATTTTCCTTGAAATAATAATGCTCTGAGAAGTAGAAGTCTGAAATGCAGTTGCCAGTAATGCCAAACAGAAAGCAGATGGGAAGGCATTAAAAGCGCCAATTTGACTTCACACAAAGTGATCCCACTTCAGATTTTACAAGATCATGTGGTTTCAGCTGCAACTTGCATAATTTTAGTAACTGAGTGCAATTCTGGCCAAGACATCCCTTCAAGCCTTGTCCTATATACCTAGCTGCCTATTGGATATCTACATGTGATGGTGTGGAATTAATCTCTCAGCAAATAATATCACAGAGTTCAACTTCCACTTAATTGTTAAAGGCTTTCACTGGTCTGTAAATTGAAAAGACTTTGGATTTCCTTTACATGTGTTCTTCCTTATTGTAAACAGTTTTATAATTTTTCATAAGCATCAAATTTTTCTACATATTTTTGCTTTCAGTAATATGATAACTCTGCTTAGTATATTGTCAGTAGATAGAAAATTGCTTTCTTTGACTAAATTTTTTGTTTATGTAGATTAGCTCAGAGGTGCAACATCAAAAAATTACTAGCCATTTTCAGGGGGTGGGGGATGACATAGGGCGTGGCATAATTCTTGATGCTTCTATGTCCTTAACAGAACACATCAAATTTGGCTTTCATTCTGTGTGTCTCTCAATTCTGAACATTTTCTATAGTTCACTAGCTTAGATTGGAATGTCATATTTCACATGGAGGTTTGCGACTATGTCTCAATAAATGGTCCTTTCTCTCTCTTTTTTCTTTTTTCATTTTTGCCATTATTTGAATCATACCTTTTCAGCCATCAGAATGATACTTGTACATAACAATCTTATCCTCACAGTTCCCCACATCAAATCCTGTATTTGCTCTCTATTGACTTTGTCCTCAAGAGTATAAACTCTAGTCCAATGTACAGGGTCCCTCAAGATGTGGCTCTTATCTGATGACCAGACTCTACATAAGCATCCTTTCTGAAAGCCATCCTTGAGCCAATTCCAAAGTACTTATTCTTCTTGTAACCTGACTTTACTTTTTTCACTCTCTGTATATATAACCAAAAATATGTTGATAAATCTATTGTGATTGCTATTTTAACTTACTACATATTATATATTTGTGATTTTGAGTCTTATGGGGGTCTAGGATACATTTCCTATGAAAATTATCCTTCTGCTAATACCATATCCGAAGCAATCTTTAGTTTTGGGTATCAAATTTGAAGGAATAAAAGATATTCCAGAACATTAAAAAATAAAACAAAAATGATTAATCTGGCTATGTTCAAAATAACTCTCAACCAATAGTTAAGGACCTGTTTTATAGATAAATTCTTTGGCTAAGTTTGTATATCTTACTTTTGTATGATTTGGGAGAAGTCATTAGGGACAGGAAGAATCTATAAAGATACTTGATTTTCTTGTAAAGAAGTATTTAATTACAAACTTTTACCTAAGGAACAAAAGGGGGGGTATCTAATACATGCCCACATATCTGATTTCATTCTGAATCTTTTTTTTTTTTTAATCCAGTTAGTTTTTCACCTTAAAATGATGTCTTATGCCTAAATCTTTTTTTTAATCCAGTTAGTTTTTCACCTTAAAATGATGTCTTATGCCTCAGTACATTAACCAAGTCTTCCATTCAGGAACCATCAATGATCAGTTAAAAACAAGTGAGATGTCAACAACACTAACATTTTTGAGAAGCAATGCTTTTATTTTTACTTATTCATTTTTGTGGTGCTGGGGATTGAACCCACAGCCTTGTGCTTGCATGCAAGGCAAGCACTCTACCAACTGAGCTATAGAAGGAATGCTTTTAAATCTTATCAAGTTTCTCATTTTCTCTTTGTTTGGTTCGTGATTTCACAAAGTGTATTTGCCCAGCGTTTAATGTGACTAATAGAATGTAAAAGAAGGTGATTAATTAAGAAAATGAAGAGAATATCTCCATTAAATTGTAGTATGCCTTTTTGACTGTTTTGTCTTTAGGTACTATTGATTTTTAATCTTTAAATTTAGCATGTCTAAATAAGTTTTTTTTGATAATTTGATCTTGGACTGTTAACTTATACTTATTTCAAATTATTTTAGCTTTTGCCATATAGCTATATATGGTTTAGATACTATAATATTTTAATAAAAGCTAGTGTTTTTTAGAAATAAGTATTTTAGAAAAGGGATAATGCAAAAGTAATTTATTTCTTCCACTCAGAGATACTTCTGAGTATATTAATTTTCAAGCCATGTTTATTTTTAATTAGTTGTTATTTTACCCTATTTATACATTTGTAGTCCACTGTTCTCAGTATTATGTTGTGTGTATTATTACATGCATATAAACAAAACTCTTCCTAAATGTTTTTTAATCCACAATAATTAAAGACAAGATTTTATGAGCAGTTAGGTTTTAAAATTTTATGTATAAATGCCTTTTATACAGAAGAACGTATGGAAATTGGCTATTCAGTAACTACCATTCTAACTACTTGGGCACACATAATTAGAGAAAGGGAAATTTAAGAGAGAAAGCTTAAGTCAGTTCTGAACCACACAGGATGTCTCTAATGAAATATCCACATCCACTAATTTCCTCCACTTGATTTATATCAGTTTTATTCCCTTTCACCTTTAAGCTTCTTTTGTTATTATCCTACAGCACTTTCTTAAAAGTCAAGTCACATGAATTATTTGTATTCTAAATGCTAATTATATTCCATATGTAAAGCAGAGTTTTCCTTATGAGGTCCTAAATTAAGGATGATTATTATCCTAGAATCTTTTCTATTCTATAAATAGATAAAGTAGCAGTTCAAAATTGCTTCATTTTTATCTGGTCCATAATTTCTGAGAGAAGAAGAGTTGCTTAACTTCATATACATATTAGCAACTTAACACATTACAGGCACTTATCCAGCAGCATTTAATAAAGAACAATAAGTGAAATTTGCTTTTTATAACATGATTAAAAATGAGGGAAGAACACAGAAGAAAAATATATGACAGAAACTTGAAAATGGGTAGATATGATGTTGGCATGTGGATACTTTCCTGTGTTATCTTGAACATATTTGCCTTCTTGTGTTCTAAATATGTGTGAATCCAACTAAGGCACATAAAGCCAAATCAGCTCAACTTTTCCCAAAGTAAAAATAATTCCTTCTGTAGTTTAACAATCTAATATTACAGGGACACAGCCACATCAATGTTTATAGTAGCACAATTCACAATAGCTAAACTGTGGAGCCAACCTAGATGCCCTTCAGTGGATGAATGGATAAAAAAAAATGTGGCATATATACACAATGGATTTTTACTCAGCAATAAAAGGGAATAAAATCATGGCATTTTCAGGTAAATGGATGGCACTGGAGAAGATAATGCTAAATAAAGTTAGCCAATCACCCCACCAAAAAATGTTTTCTCTGACATAAGGAGGCGGATTCATGGGGGGGGGTAGGGTGAGGGAGCATGGGAGGACTAGATGAATTCTAGATAGGGAAGAGGGGTGGGAGGGAAAAGGATGGGCAGGGGATTAGCAATCTAGTGTACATATATGAAGACACGAATTGGTGTCAATATACTTTATATACAACCGGATATATGAAAAATTGTGCTGTATACATGTAATAAGAACTATAATGCATTCTGATGTCATTTATTTTTTAAAAATCAATAAAAATAATAAAAGATAATAAAATAGTCTTACTTTTTTAGATTAAAATAATATCTAGCATATTTTATAAAACAAACCTAATATAGATTGTCATAATGAACCATTTTTGTATCTGAAGCTAGTTTGGAAGTAATTTGCTTTCTTAAGTAATCTATTTCTTAAGTAATCTAGTATTCATTGGGTAGAAATTTGATAGGTACAGAAAATAAGATCACCTGTAGTTATTACCTAAGTAACTAATGTTGACATTTTGTTTCATATCTGTATATTTTTCCAAATAAAATGACATTTCCCCCCAAAAAACTGGGATTGAATCATGTATATATTTCAGTGAGAATTTTTTCTTCATGTATTTTGAGAATATACCAACAGTTAGAATAAATACAGAATAAATAATGTTCTGTATTGTTTTAAGGATAGTATTTATTTGGCATGTTAATACCAAAATACGACAGCTTGAAAATGTTCTGTATATTAATTTTAATTAAAGTAAGTTGTGCCTTCAAGTTTTAAGTGTTGCAATAATACATACAGAAATAATTTAAAATAAATTTTATACTAATAAGTCAAGGTTATCTTTAGCTGCTTTTTTTAACATTTGGTGACAGGGACAATTTGGACATAAAAGGGAAAATTTGACTTTGCAGCTTTCTTTCTAAGATAGGCTGGCACAAAGAGCAGACTTTTAGGAAATTGTATTTATTACTAATGGTCAAAACAAGCAATTGAGTAAATAAATTTCAGATCATGCACATGCACACAGGAGCACCCTAAGCAGGTATGGGCCACTTCCATAACTGAATAGAATTAATTGAAGCTATTCAATTGATAAGCCTCTCTAATGACCATAGAATCCTCTGCATTTACAAAACAGTTGTATCTCTTCTTTACACCATGTATTTCAAATTTTGCTGAATACCTAGTGAGTTCCTAATACAAATACCAGTCCCACTCTACCAGCTAAATTGGTGCATGATGAGTCCCGAGCATTGACACATTTTAAAAAGTTCCCTAATGATCCTTATGTTGATCCAGTGATACAAAGTATTGCTTAAATGAATAAGGAATCCAAAAACTGGGTTTTGAGAGAGTAAAATTTCGTTTTAGTTTTCTAATTAGTGAGTACAAGAAAGGAATAAGATGTAGGCTATTAACAGGGTAAAATATTTTCACCTTAGCAGATCTATTGCAACATTTAAAATAAATACAGAGTATTTACCTCTAAAAAGTTTAAATTTAACCTACAAGATTTTAAAAAACAATAGCATATATTTATTAGTATCTGTTCTTTATTGTTGGAAAAAGCCCAAAACTTAAGAAATTTTCTATTCATATTAAAAATTAAAACTACATTTTTATAACATAGTTGACCTCACTATGTTTATCTATGGCAAAAAAAAAATAATCATTTTGTGATTTTGTAAATGTACTTCAAAATAATCATTTTAGAATTTTGTTTTGCACAAAACCATCTTTGTCTATTTCAAATTTGTGAGCAACAGAATGTTAAATAAGTACCTCTCTTTGAGTAAAATTTGATTAAATTGACTAGCTCTTTTAAGTTGGGTTGATTTACATTAAATCCTTTCTTAAATCAAGATAATAAAAATGCTCCAAGTTGATTCTAAATCTATTCTGAAAAATACTAGTAAATCCCTTCATAATTAACTGAACCTAAAACAAGTTCAGAAAAAAAAAATTGCTTTCTGGATTCTCTACTACTGCCAAGAACCTAAAATCTGATTAACAAAATGTTATTTCTCTCAGTTTATAATAAGCCATTCAGCTAACATACTTCTATATGTTTGATTTAGTTAATAAATCAAACATATAGAAGTTCTTAGATGTTCATGTTCCAAAGAAGTCATTTAGGGGAATAAGGAAAAATTCAGATTCTTGGGTTCCAATCTAGATTTATAGGCATGGTGTCTAGGTATCTGCATTTTTTGAGCAAACATCCCTGTCCATTCTGATATAATAGTGGTTCACACTTGAGGAAATGTTTATCTCATTGTCCTTATGCCTATATGTTTAGGGGAAAAAATGTTGTGAAGTATACCTAACAGGTGTTCGAGGAAGGTTGATGGCTGTTAAATATTTTGTTTCCCTTGGAGTAGACCAGAATCTGTGCCCTGTGATTTATACAACAACCTATTTTTAATTTCTTCTCAAGTATCTCTACTTCTTCCCATTGTTTAGGTACTTTATATTCAAAGGGTAAAGCCTTAAATGTGTACTGTCTTTTTATTTAATTTTATATAACTTTAAAAGTTTTAATTCATAAATATACTTATCCAGTGCAATGTTACGTTTTGATGTGTATTCACAGTATGGAATGATTAAATCAGGTTTATTAACAAATCTATCACCTCACATACTTTTTCAGTGGCAAAACAATTAGAATTTACTTTTTAATCTTTGAAATATATTGATATTGTATTTCCAACCATAAATATTCCAACCAGAAACTAGAAAAAGAACTGAAATAAGCATTCCTCAAAAGAAGACACACAAAAATCCAACAGATATTTGAATAAAGAAAAAGTTTATCCTTGCTAATTATCAGGGAAAGGCAAACTAAAACCCCAATAAGATATTACTTATACCTGTTAAAATGATTAATATCAAAATGACAGAATATATGTGGTTGAAGATGTGGAGAAAAGGGGCTCCTTGTGCGTTGTTGGTGGAGATATAAATTAATAGAGCAAGTGTGGAAAACAGTATGAAGATTCCTCAAGAAACTAAAAATAGAACTACCATATGATCTAGTAATCCCTCTTCTGGGTATATTTCCCAAGGAATTTAAATCAGTATGCTGAAGAGGTATCTGCACTCATGTTCATTGCAACATTATTCACGATTGCTAAGATATGGAAGCATTAAGGTTTCAATTAGAAACATCCAAGAGAAAAATGCATCTATTTAAATTCATGCTTAGGTATAAATTAATGTAATCTTTTCTTGAAAAAGAAGTACAATGTGAAAGGGACCGTAGGGGCACTCACCAGGGTATGGAAGAGGGGCTGGGCACCAGAAGTAGGGGAAAATAGCTCAGAGAGCAAAGTGTGGATGTTTTATAATATTAATTCTTTGCTTCCAACATCATAGGATTTTTAAAAAAGGATTATTTGTGTATTGTTCAGTTACTTTCACTAATGCCTTATTGTTTTCAGTGTGCAAATCTTTCATCTCCTTAGTAAAATTTATTCCTAGATATTTTATTTTGATACTATCATAAATGGGATGATATTCTTAATTTTTGTTTCAGTTAGGTTATTATTTGTATATAGAAAATTACAAATATTCTGTACAAATATTCTGTAATATTTAGATTTAAATCAATATCCATCAAAAGTCTAATGCATATATAAAATTCCATATATTGTAAACATATACCAAATATGTGTATATATCTATATATAATGGAATATTTTTTCAGCTTTGAAAAATGGGGAGATCTTGCAATTTAACAGAACAGGGATGGGGGACATTTTGCTAAATGAAATAAGCCAGATATAAAAAGGAAAATATTTATCTCATTTATGTATGAAATAAAAAAAAATAAAAACCAAGCTCAAATACAGGTACAGAATGAAATGGTATTAACCATTAGGTGGGGTTTCAGAAGAGAAGAAATGGGAAGACGTAGGTCAAAGGATAAAAAATATGATATCTGTAGAATGATCAAGTTTAGAGATCTAATGTACAACATGAAAGCCAAAAGTAATAAAATTATACTATATTAGGGATTCTTATTAAATAAGAAAATTTTAGTTGCTCTTGTTACATAAGAGTGTGACTAATATGAGGAGATATGCTAATCTGCTTCTTTAGAGTAATCTTTTTACTATATATGTATTCCATAACATCATTATAAACTTCAAATATACACGATAAAATTTATTTTCTTTCAAAAAAACAAAGCAAAGTTTACAAATATTGATGAAGCCATGGAAGTCTAGCAAATCTTGTTATGTTGTAGGTTTAGCATTCTTTTCCACAGTTCCTTAAGGACAGTGTAAACTGTATTACTTTGAATTTTTTCTCAAAACTTTTTTTTTTTATGTTTGAGACATGAAAGACTATTTGCTTGGTGATTTTTAAATGATAAAGCCTCTGGCTCACTTTAAACTCTGTTCTCATCCTCTTCCTTCACCTTCTGCCTCCTAATGATTTTATTATTGATATCCCACAACCGTTTCCTTACTTAGTGGTCTAGTTATTTCCTGCCGGGTCTCCCTGACTGAGTCTTTTTATCTTCTCAAATCTGTCTTTCATATCAAAAGCAAAGTAACCCTCCATTGCCTTTAATAGTATTCTTTGAACTGTGTTCCTGGGGACACTTATTTCCAGAAAGTGGAAATCCATTTGAATTTGCTGGTCAATTCGTTTTGAGAAATGGTTTCTTTCCTTTAAAATTTCTTAGAGCATTTATATGCGACCTGCTCTTTCAGGGGATGTTCTGTTCAGCATTTCTCTAGCTTGTTTTGACCATCTGTCTGTTTTTGTGGAGAATTTCTTGGCCTATGAGAAGTATGCATGTCTAACGATGGCACACATCCCTACTGCCTGGGATCTGTGGTCCTTTCATCACCTTCTTCCAGTCATTCCTCAAACAGCCCTTCTAACCCTCATTTAGTTTCAGAGATGAGCTATCTTCCTGGGTCAGTCCTTGCTTTAGCAGGGTCAGGTTGTTCTGTCAGGGAATGTTACCTGACCAGAGCTGTCACGCCAGATTTTCTTCTTCTTTTATGTCCTTATATTTTTCTTTCTTCTGAGAGGTGTGTGTATATAGTCCCTTTAGATTGTCCTTCTTTTGTTACATTGTGATTACATCTGCTGTATGTCTGCATTAGAGTACACATGGTCTGCTTTTATGAATATTTGGTCCTTTCTCTAGATAGGGTAAGCTTCTTGAAGGCATTGACTATTTATCTTCATCTTTCCAGAACTGGTTTTCGGAATTGCCAGATTAATGAACAAATGGACAAATACAATTTCTGCTCAAATGACATTTGCTTCCTGACTAGAAATCCTGAATTAAAGTGGAATTTGCCGTTTTGCAGTCTCTCATTCTCCAGCCATTCAAAATTAAAATGTTAGGGCATAGTAGTTTGATTCCAAAGTATTCACATCACTCATTCCAGTATCCACTTGTTTAAACCACCTTTCTCTCTGGCAGTGCTGGAGTGCCCACTGGGTTTCCCCCAGCTATAGACAGATATTCTTGAAATAATGTGCTGTATTTAAAAACAAATAAGTTGTTCTTGATGAGACCCTGAGATGGAACACTTAGAATCATCAAGAGTGTTTCTTTCTCTTTTATGATTTAATTTCTTTAGAAAAACTCCATCAGAAAGAGCTCTAAACCTCCTATTTAACAAACACACATGATATTTACCATGTGCCAGATTATAAGCAATTAAGAGATATTAGCTCATCTAATCCTTATGAAAACTCTTCCAGACCAGCTCTTTTGTTAACAGTATTTTACAGATGATGAAACACAGGCACAAGAGACAAGTGCATTGCCAGGGTGATGCTACTAAAAAAATGAGGTTAGAATGTAATTCCAAGCAGTCAGGCTTCCAGGATTTGTGTTCCTAGTACTTAGCCGTACTACTTTCATTGTGTTTTAAGTTTGCAGTATTTTTAAACTTTGTGTAGAAGAATCACTGAGTCATTCCTAG
This sequence comes from Spermophilus citellus, assembly GCF_964194105.1. Taxonomy (NCBI): domain Eukaryota; kingdom Metazoa; phylum Chordata; class Mammalia; order Rodentia; family Sciuridae; genus Spermophilus; species Spermophilus citellus. Next base: position 163,409,592 of record NC_138184.1, read on the forward strand.
AAAAATGTGCCACATTATGAAACTGCTTAAATGCTCTGTGAAAAAGATTTTTTTTCCAGGTTAGCTAGTTGATAGAGAACAGAAATACATAAATAACTTAAAAGTTATTGATAGGATAGGATTGATCTTTTTTTTTTAAAGAGTGAGAGAGAGAGAAAATTTTAAAATTTATTTTTAGTTATCGGCAGACACAACATCTTTGTTTGTTTGTGGTGCTGAGGATCGAACCTGGGCCGCACGCATGCCAGGGGAGCGCACTACCGCTTGAGCCACATCCCCAGCCCATAGGATTGATCTTTCCAAATGTACTCAAGTGGACTTTAAATGTTGAGAAAGTAAACAGATTTTAACATGAAGGGGAGGTTTTTGAGTCAGTTATACTTTAAAAAAATTTAGCTATACTATGTTTTAATTTAAACTCATTGAAATCTTAAAGAGATTCAGCCCAGTGCCAGAAACTCTTGAGAATGATGGAGAAGACTGTTGGCTACAAACTATTTCTACACCCAATAATTCTTTTTAATGATAAAATAGTCCAGGCAACAAGGCTTTAAGAATATAGATCACAGTGGTGATGAGAGTAGGAGAAAGTAAGACAATAGGAAGTGGGGAGAAAATTGCAAATCAGAAGATGATTGAGCTCCATCTGCTCATTCACCTAACACGATTACTGTCGATGACAGGGTCTTGCAAAGAGCGGGAAAATTCCTTGAAAGGGTGATTAAAGGCAAGGAAAAAAACATATTTGGACATAAACCAGAAAGGAGAAAAAGGAGAATTGAAGTGGCAAATGTCAATGTAGGGACGTAAAGTGGGTATAATAAAAGTAGATCCAGCTGTGAAACATGAGGTATCTCTGAAGAACTGAAATTATCATTTTATTTAATCCCTGACACAGCCTTATGGAATAGATGTTATTAGTACCATGTTTTCACTTATGAGTCAAAGTGAACCATATATACATGTTTGGCTTTGCAATCAGTGCTCAGAGCCATTGTGCTATATACTACCTCCAAGGGAAGCAGCAGCCTGGGAGACCACAACATGAAAGTAGAGATGAAATAATGGCATCTTTTTATTTTGTATTTAATTGTTGTACTAGTTACAAATTATTCATAACACGTTTTTGCCTTAAAACTTAGCAGCTTAAAGCAAAAAAATATTTACTATTTCCTGAATTCTATGGCTTAGGAATTTAGGTGTAGTTTAGCAAGTTGCCTTTGTCTCATATGAAGTTGTAGTCTAGCTGTCAGCCAGGATAGTAACTATCTCAGTGCTCAGTTCTCAGCTGTTGGAGTCTCCTCTGAGCTCCCTCACACAGTTATTGAAGGTCTAAGAAGCCTCCATTTCTAGCACACTCTTGCAAGCATTTGTAGGCCTCATCACCGTGTTCATCATATGGGCCTCTATGGAGGCTGTCTGAGTGTCCCCATAAATTGGCAACTGGTGGCCCAAAAGAGAGACAGAGCCAGAGTGTGCCCCAGGATGAAAGCCACAGTCTTATGACCAATTTGTGGAAGCAACATTCCATCACTTTGGTATTTTATTAGAGGATATTGGAAGGTTAGGGAGAGGGAATCGTATAAAGGCAGGAATACAGGAGGTGGGGATCATTGGGGGGGCACTTCAGAGTTTGTCTACTACAATTATGATGAATTTGATCAATATTAGGAATTCAGTTTGCCTGATCATGTTTCTACTATCTTCAGAATTCTAATATAGAGCACTTATAGTTGAAGGACTTAGTATTTATTAAATCTAATAAGTACTTCTAAAACTTGAGCATCAGAAGTATTCAGTCTAGTTTTCTCTGTGGTGTCATTTAAAATTGTTGTCATAATGAAAGAATACAAGAGTTTGTCAAGATATTTCAAGATTAAAAATGGGATAAGAAGATTACAAACACATGGGTATACAATTCTATGAGGCTAACAGGTTCAAAATGACAAAATTACCTGTCTTTTTGTTAGTACAAAGGCATCTTGTGCCAAATAATTGGAATAATTTTTGCAAAGAAAACTTAGCATCAAATCAATCCTGGAAATGTTCACATTCATGGTAGCTTATGGAGAAAATATAATGAAATGTAATTATTGTTTCATGTTGACAGATACAATAATATCTAATTAATATTCATGTAGGATGATTCATATAATTTGGAATTTGGGCAAAGTGTGATATTCACCTCAGGAAATCATTGATCAATAATTAATTTTTGAGTTCTTGCTGTGTGTAAGACACTGGAAATATAAATGAGATGGCTGGAATCTCATGGGTTGTGTTTTCTTCATTTATGTATAGTTTACCACTCACTATGTTCATGGAGAGCCTACCATGTGTATAGTATTACCTGATGGATTAATAGTTCAATGGGAAAAAAGATTTTAAATATCCTTCAGTCTGATTCCTTTTCCATGATCTCTTGCTGTTAGATTTCAAACTGAATCACCTCAGGTTATTATCTAGATCAACTGAAGCCCTTTTTCCTAGTGGAAGTATAGCAGTTCCATGCTGGATTATATGTTAAACTCCTTTTAGCTCATCTACGGGCTATATACTGTGACCACTATCTACTATATTTTCCTTGGAAGTTGCCTATTCATTTTTAGTTCTCAGTTTAGATATTCTTTCTTTTGGGAGGTCTTCCCTGATCAGGTCTGGCTGGATTTCTAGCCCTTCCTTTGTGTTCTCCTACCCATATGGACTATTCTTCTCACTTTTATTTTTTTAAACCCATGAGCATCATTCAAGGGTAAACTGCCTGACTCTTAGTAGGCATCTTCATCTTGTCACTATTCTATCCCCATCTGTTCAATAATATCTGTTCAGTGTCTTTTATATGCTAGACACATCTCTAGGCACTGGAATTATAGCAATGAACAAAACATAGGCTGTCATTTCATGGGGTTCACATTTAGTAGAAAGAGGCAATAGACAAAGGTGTACTAATTCAGACAGTAAGGAGTGCTATGAAGATAAATGAAAGAGGGAAAAGGGGATAAAGCAAGTGGATTGGAAGGAAGGCAAGGCTCTTTTACATAAAGGGATTGAAAAGGTCTCTGTGAAGTGGTGACTTGTAGCTGAGAGAAAGGGAGAGAATAGCAAAGGGGACAGAGTGCTCCTGGAAGAGGGGAGAGTGAGCGCAAAGGCCCCCCAAGTGGGAACTGTGTTTGATGGAGTGAAGGAGAGACAACGAGGCCTTTGAGGCTGGAGAAGAGGGGTGGTATGTAGGTGAGGTAGAGATGGTTAAGAGATGAGGTCAGGAAGATTTCCAGAATCGGGTTATGTAAAACTGTACAGGCCAGGGCACCTGCCACATGGGATCGGTGTTCAGTGAGCACACATTGGGTGTTGCTAGATTAAGGATGCTAGGATAAGGGCCGTCTTGTCTAGTTTTACGTTAGAGGAGTCATTACCCATAAAGTGTTTTGATCAGTGGATTGAAAACTTTGATGCCTGGATTTTTTTTTTTTTTTTAAGACTGATTCCAGGCTGGGGCAGATATGAAATCAGAATCTCTGGGTAGCAGCCATAGTTTTTAAAAGCTGCTCAGGTGATTTCTGACAAGCATGAGCATCTTTGACCTAGATAAATGTTTCTTAAAGTATGGTCACTAACCAGCAGCTCTGGAAATAATTAGAAATACGAATTCTTGGGCCCTACCTCATGCTTACTGACCTACAAACTCTGCAGGCAGTGCTAAGCTATCTGTGTTTCAGGAAATGGTCCAGACTCTGGATGTGTGCTAAAATTGGAAGACCGTTATCTTAAAGGAACAAATCCCTGTGTAGGCAAAACTGGGGGTACATTTTGTGATGCTATTTGTAGAGGACCATGTGTCTAGGATTCGTATGCCCTGGAAAGACTGTTCACAGTTTTATCATTTGAGAATTGCTTTTTGGTTTAAATCTTTTCCTTTCTCACAACCTTTTATTTAGGTAAAACTTTCTTTTGAGTAAAATATCAAGTCGTTGTTACTTAACAGCACTTTTGCGTAAATGCATTTGGTGGAATGATTTAGGATGGGCCACTTTGAATAGAATGATAGTTGAAGTTAGAAAAGTTTTCTGGAAAAGTTGCAATGGAATGAAGTTTCAACTTTCCTACAGTCTCCTAAGTGTGATTAGTAATGCTTAGTACTTAATAAGGCAAAAGAATCTGATTTTTAAATAATCTGAATAAAATTTTTCTATATTTTCAGGGACATTTTTGGAAATGTGTTTACTTCATTTTTTTGTGAATTGTGTACCTGATTCTGTGTTAGCTAGACTTCAACATTTGCAAATCTGAAATAAAACCAGTATTTGCAATAATTTAAGCATGAAAGATTTGTCCAGATCCCCTTCCCATCTTTTGAAAAGGAAATCAGTGTAGTTGCTTAGGTTCTATCTGACCTGACTCCTCAAAAGACTTCCATAAGGCCAACCTCATCACCATTCATCCTTCTATAGAAAGTCACTTTTTCTTTCACAAAATGCCAATATTAATATGCACATTAGTGGGGTTTTTTTTTGGGGGGGTCTGGGAATAATAATGAATGAAGTGAAATAATACACACACACACACACAGACACACACACACACACACACACACACACACACCTCAGAAGCACTGCTGAAAGACTGGCAATATGCTAATTCTGATTTTAGTGTTCTTATCAACCCAGCAGGTTCATTTCGATTTAAGAATGCAGTGTGAAAGTCTTTTGTTGTCCTGCTATACAAATTTTCTCTCATATGGAAAAATCAGCTTTTCATAAAGGCTTAACCAGAGGCAATACCTGATATTGTCTGTAAAGTGCACACAATATATCTTTGAAGCACTTGAATAATATTAGTATTATGTCTGAGTATAGGAGAAAAATAATCTATAAAAGTAAGGATGATGCAGTTTTAAAAGCAAACCTTCACATGCCATAAGATTTCATTCAGTCTGTTGACAAAAGACTCCAGAAATAAGGATGCTTGAGGAGGAGAAAATGTAAATGTGTGAAGTATGTCTTGCTACCTTCAGCTCGTGTTCTTGAATGTTGCTGATATATTTGACTGATCAAAGCCTTTGAGATCTGGAACTAATCATCAAAAGCTGTCTAGGATTTTTACATGAACAATTTTCCTCTATGTCATTCAACTGAATAATATGATTTCTTAATTTTTTTCATATTGTTTTAAAAGATGAATCCACCCCCTTGCTAGAGAGATAAATGTAACTTTTGTAATTTATATTGTTCTCCTGAGACTCCATCTGATAAAACAATTTCCTTAAATGTCAAATTTCTCTCAGCTTCTATTTTTACATCAGAAGCCAACTTTGGAAAAATTGGAAAGTTTTTTTTCTCATATTGCATTTAAACTCACTTAAAACAGTATCTCATCACATATCAGAAAGTTAGAAATGGTAGTTAGAACTTTATTGATAGTTAGATATGTGCTGTTTTTGGAGAAGAGCTCAAAGAGTACAAAGGAATCACATATATCTTGTTAAAAACTTGTTCATACACTCTGTCTTCACCCTTGTTTCCTTTGCTGTGTCGAAGTTTTCTAATTTGATGCCATCCCACTTATCAATTCTGGGTTTATTTTTTGAGTTTTAGGTATCTTGTTAAAGAGTTGGTGCCTGTGTCAATATGTTTGAGGATAGAGCCTATGTTTTCTTCTAGCAGTCGCAAAGTTTCTGGTCTAATTCCTAGGACTTTGATCCACTTGGAGTTGACTTTTGTACAGGGTGACAGACATTAATCTAGTTTCATTTTTTTTTTTACATATGAATATCCAGTTTTTCCAGAACCATTTGTTAAAAAGGCTCTTTCCTCCCATATGTTTTTAGCACTTTTGACAAGAATCAGATGCCTATATCTATGTGGGTTTTTCCCTGCATCTTCTCTCTTCTATTGGTCTTCATGTCTGTGGTGATGCCAATACCATACTTTTTTTGTTACTATAGCTCTGTAGTATAACTTGAGGTTAGGTATTGTGATGCTTCTAGTGCTGATCTTATTCAGTATTGCTTGGGTTATTCTGGTTCTTTCATTCTTCAAATAATTTTTAAGACTTTTTTTCTAGACTCTGAAGAATGTCATTGATATTTTGATGGAGATCGCTTTGAATCTGTATAACATTTTGGTATTATGGCATTTTGACAATATTAATTCAGCCTCTCCAAGAATATGGGAGGTCTTTACATCTTCTAAGGTTCTCTTTAATATCTTTCATCAGTGTTCTATAGTTTTCATTGTAGAGGTCTTTTACCTCCTTAGATTTATTCCCAAGTATTTTTTTTTCCCTTAGGTTATTGAGAATGGGATAGTTTTCCTGATTTCTTTCTCATCAGATAGGAAAGGTAATGATTTGTGCATGAGGATCTTGTATCCTGCTGCTTTGCTGAATTTGTTTATCAGGTTTAGAAGTCTTCTGGAAGAGTTGTTTGGGTCTTCTAGATATATGATCATGTTATCAGCAAACAGATTATTTGACTTCTTATCTTTCTATTTGTATCCCTTTAGTTGCCTTTTATCGACTGATTGTTCTGCCTAGAGTTTCAAGGACTATCTTAAATAGAAGTTTGTGAAACTAGACATATTTAACTTGTTTCTAATTTTAGAGAAAATGTTTTTAGTTTTTGTCTGTTGCATAGGATGTTGGCCTTGGGTTTTTCATATATTGCCTTTATAATGTTGAGGTACACTCCTTCTATTCCTAATTTCTCCAGTGTTTTTAACATGAATGGGTATAGGATTTTGTTGAAAGCTTTTTCAGCATCCAGAATATATAAAAAAACAACAAAAATAAAACAAATAGTCCAATCAATAAATGTGGAAAAGAACTAAACAATTTCTCAAAAGAAGAAATACAAATTGCCAAGAGTATATGAAAAAATGTTCATCTTTAGCAATCAGAGAAATAGAAATCAAAACAATATTGAGATTTTTACCCATTGTACATAGAATGTTATCAAGAATACAAAACATACCAGATGCCAGTAAGGATTTTGGTGAAAAGGTACACACACACAAACACACACACACACACACACACACACACATATATATATATATATATTATTTGGAAAGTGGTATGGAGATTCTCAAATACCATGCTAAGTGAAATAAACAAATCACAAAAAACAAAGGTCAAATAGTTGGTTATTGATATGTGGAAGCTAAACTATAATAAAGTGGGGAAGGAGAGAAATTCAGTAGATTAAACAAAGGGGAATGAAGGGAAGGGAGGGGTGATAGGAATAGGAAAGAGTACAATGAATTTAACACCATTTCCACCATCGTGTACACCCACAGGAATGGGGTCCTAAATAGAGTAAGATACATTCCATGCTTGTATAATTTAATTGAAATGAATTCTACTGCCTAAAAAGAACCAATAAATATATATATTTTTAAAAAGGACTAGGAATGAAACCACCACATAACTAAGCTGTCCTGGTCCTTGGTATTTATCTAAAAGAATTAAAATCAGCATACTATACTGATATAGGAATATCAGTGTTCATAACAGTGCAAATCTCAATAGCCAATTTGTGGAAGCAGTCCAGGTATCTGTCAACACATGAATGAATAAAGAAATTACAGTATGTATACACAATGGAGTTTTACTCAGCCACAAAAAAAGAAGAAAATCATGGCTTTTTTTTTTTTTTGGCAAATAGATGGAAGTAGAGGATATCATGCTAGGTGAGATAAGCCAGACTCAGAAAGTTAAGGGTTGAATGTTTTCTCTCATATGCAAAAGCCAGAGAAAAATAAGAGGGAAAAAAGTGTGGAAATCCCATGAAAATGAAAAGAAGACCAGTGGACTAGAGGAAGGGGATAGAGTGGGACAGAAGAGAGACAGGAAAAGGGAGAAACTATGGAATGAAACTTGCCAAATATACCACAGTGAATTTCAACTTTATGTACATCTATAAAGCATCAATTAAAAAAAGAATAAATAAATAGATAAATGAAATATGACTACAAAGGAAGAAGGTATTATGTGAAGTAGATAAGAGCACAGACTTTAAATTCAAACCTTATTTTTATTCCTAGCTCTGTGATCTACCTATAATTACTATATGATTTTCAAGCAGTTATTTTACTTCCTTGAGGGTCAGTTTCCCATCTGTACATTGTAGTAATAACCAATGATTGTAAGGCACACAGTAATGTAATAGTAGACAGAAAGTGCTTAGCAAAGGTTGGATGAAAGCTCCCCCTGATGACTTTTTTAAAAATTGTGAGTCCTTCCAATATGTCTTCATTTCTTTTACCATGTTTTCCTTTTTAAAATATAGCAATTTATCATCTTTTATTATCCTAAGGAATATATTTATGTATCATTTTTTTGTGTGTGTACTTCGGGTTAATGTGGCTTCACAAAACTTTGTCTGGTTCAGTAGTATATTCCAAGACCCTAGAATAATGTATAGCCAATAACAAATACTAATGGATGTCCTGAGCCATCCATGGAGTGTGTGTGAGCTATGAGCATTTGAGCATATAGGGGACGGGTCTGGCAATGTACACTGATTGGGTTGTTCCCAATTGTAAGTGTGTCTTTCTGCTTGCTCTGCCTGTGATCCCACACAGCACCTGAGATGGGTGTGACTTGCCAAGATATCAATATGCTGACCCCAAGACATCACAAAATAAGATCCCACCTTCGAAACCCTATTTCCTGACTTATTTGGTGAAGTACATTCTATCAAATCTCCTTTGTGTGTGTCTCTCTATAAAATAAAAAGAATCTGGGTGCACATTGTCTTTCCAGCACTGCCCAGCGTGGAGCTGACCCATGGAGCTGCAGAGCAGTCCCATCCTTGATCTTAGAAACTCATGTTCCTGTGCTATGTGGTTTCTTTGCTCTTTTCTTAGTTATTGATAAAGACAGCTCCTTTGAACCCAGCTAATCTTGCTAGCCTGGCCAGCTGGTGACAAATGAATATAAATATACTAGACTCTAACTAATAATAAGAATCAGCATGTCTCTTTTTAAAAAGTTTTATTTTATTTTTTTAGTTTTGATAGACACAATACCTTTATATTATTTATTTTATTTTTACGTGGTGCTGAGAATCATATGTGTGAGGAAAGCGTTCTGCCACTGAGCCACAATCCCAGCACCAGCATGCCTCTTAATTCCCTGGATTAGCACTCTTTTTTTTTTTATTATAGTTAAACTCATTGGAAAGTATTAAGAGGCAAAGAAAAATGCCTTATGCCAGTGGTTTTCTATGTTGGATGCACCTGAAAATCACCTAAGGAGCTTTTTAAAAATCCAAATTCCCAGGCTGGATACTTCATCAAGAAGGGCAGAATTGGTAGGGCTGTAATGTGGCACTAGTATTTAAAAATTTCTAGATTTCATTATGTAGATTAGTTTAAGAACCACAATCCAAACCATAGACTGCTACCATTGCTTCAACTTTCAGCTAAATTATGCTGGTCAATCAGATCCACCATTTCTAACCAGCTTCTTCTAGACTGCAGAGAGTGCAAGGGTGATGGTAAGAATGTAAACATGTACCCCCTTGATATTTTTGTGTTACTTTAAGCAAATGGATGGTAGCACCCACCAATACATTCAGGCTCCATAAGCTGAGAGCATGCAAACTAAATTTTAATCCATCCCAATTTTGAAATTCTAATGTCAGTATTTCACACCTTGTTAAGCGATACACGTATTAGACTTTTCTCCAGATCTTCCCCAAGTAAGACACTAGTTCAGGATTCAAATACTATTTCATTTGCAAGTGATTTTTCTCATTGAAATACTCAGAGTGGTGCTTGTTTTCATCTATTGAAACCTGAATTCTTGAGAGTCGGGTCTTTTGTTTGTTATTCTCACTCATGATGTCCAAACAATGTGACATACTTTGCATGCTGCTGGCTTTTCTTGTTTGTTTTGTTATGAAGAAGAATAAGTGTTGCATTGATTCGTTTAGCTTACAGTATTTTTATCAAACACAATGTTACTATCATTTCAATTAAATATTGCTTAAAAATTTTAATATCGTATTTACTTTGCCACCAGCATTTTAGATCTATTAAGAAGGAAAATGTAATTTGCTGAAATTAATGCAGACAGTGGCAGGATTAAAACTAGAACTTAGGCATTTTGATAAAATTTTTTTTAAAAGGCTTTAATTCCAAATCTATATAAATATCATAAAAATTTAAATGTTGAAATTTTATTGGGTTTCTATCCCTTGTTAAATGATACACATATTAGACTTTTCTTCTGATCTTACTCCAGATCTTTCTATCCCTTCAATATTATCATTACTTATCCATATCTCCAGAGCAGACTCTTTCTAAAACTTAATAGCTGTCCACTAAATCAGATTTCTCCTCTTCCAGAGCATATAGATTACCTTTCTCAACTGTACCTCCAACTTTAAGTCATGTGACTGTTTTAGCCAAAAGGTCATTGAGAAGTGACAAAATATCATCTCCAGGCTTAGGCCATAATGCCTCTAATATGTAGTTTTGATTCTCTTTATCCATCTGTTGGCCAAAAGCAGAGAATACTTAGGTCCTAGAAGAGGAAGTGACCTCAACCCAAAGTAAAAAGTTCCAGGTTATGACCACTTGGAAAGCTAACTTATAAACAAGGACTATCTATCTGTTATGGGCTTCTTGAAAGAAAGAAATAAGCTGCTATTGTGTAAAACCATAAATATTTGAAGTTTTATTGGGTATAACTGCCCAAAGAAAACATAACTTACTTTTGAACAGTATATTTTATTTCAGTGGTGATTATGCTTTTTAGAATTCCTAATAGAGTTTAATGATAAGTTGTCCCTTCCCTAAGTTTTCCTTATATTACACTATTCTCTTATTTTCTACTGTTATTTCTTCTTCCTCTTCTTTCTCATCAGAGACAATTCCTGGGGCTATCCTTGGCTATGTGTTACTCTCTGTTTTGAAAGTATCTTCAACAATCAAGAATTTAAGCATTCTTTTTTTTAGTAATTTTCCGCAAGATGATCACATCTAGCCAAACTGCTCACCAAAAATTTATTCCCTTTGGAACTACCTATTGATAATATCAATTTGGGTATTCCTTAATACATTATATACCTCTTTGGTTATAATCTACTCCCAATATTTTCCCACATCTACTTCTTAAGTGTTATTTATTCAATGGGATTTCTCTTGGTTTCTCATTGTCTTGAAAGTTTTAAAAGTTAGCTCTATTTTTATCTTAGAATTTATTTGCCTTAACTATGAGTTGCCTCCTGAATCTTATCCAGATTTACAATATCAAATCTTCAGTTTTAGGATGCATGGTTTTCTCATGGTCACTGCATTTGCTCATATTTCTTCTTTCTCTTCTTCTCTACCTGTACTTATTTTATACATAAAGGTACAAATTATGTAAATTTTTTAGGTTTCAGCTTATGTTACAGTTTTTCCTTTAGTATACTTCTTCAATGTGCTTCATATTTATTATGAGTAACTCTTAGAATTCACATCATCCAGAGAGCTTTCTGAAGACAGGAGCTCTGAGTTGTTTTGTTGGTTGTAGAAAGTCTATACACACATATAAAAAAAGCAATGATATTGGAAGCCTAATTGCTTTAGTGTCTTTGCATCCTCAAATGTTTCATTAAATTCTCCAGGTTTAAATTGATTTTTATCTAACAAAATCCTGAAGTATTATACTTTGTACTTAAATGATTATTAACTTGAAATCATCAAATCCTTGCTTTGTTGGAGTATATACAATTAATTAATTGGCATATATGCAATTACTTTGTATATAAATTATATTAGTTATTATAATTCTACTGGTATCTTTCATAAATTATACCAAATCATATTATTTTTTCATAAATTCCCAGATTATAAATCTGGCCAGCCCCTTACCAGGGAACTCTTGCCTGCTCAGAGTGATAAGCCTCCTAAGAATTTAAAGTCAGAAATAATTGGTAAAGAACAAAAGACAGAGTCAGAATTAGTTTTAAAGGTTGGAGCACCTGATAGGTTCAGCCCACACAGGAGCTGGAGCTGGACAATTAGAAAATGGCTCCTGTGATTTATTTAAGGGGGCGCATCAAAGGCAGGGATAAGGTTTTGGGGGTGGAGTCTTGCTTCATGGTTTCTTGCAGTCAGCAGTTTGATTGGCATCTTTGCAGGTCACCCCATTTCTGGTGCTGTTGTGGGACCAGGCAGAGCAGAATAGAAATTCACATGTATCTGGGCAATCTCACCCTATGGGACTGCAATGGGAAATTCCCAAACACCAGATGTCTCTATTCACTAGTCAACAATGCCAATGTAGTTCACACATAGCCCATGAATGACTCTCAACAATAGAGATCTGTGGGGAATTAGATTTTACTCCTAAATTCTGGTTGTAACTTAGAAGAAGCCTTTTTGTTGATACTGGGCAAAATGGTACCCAGAAACCTCAGTCTTTGCAACTAAAACTAATGTACGTGTATCCCCTTATAAGGTCACCACTAAAATAAACAGATTTCCTAATGCTTTTCTGAAGTTATGTGGTGCCAAAACATCAGTTTATTTCAACCATTCATTCAGATTAAAGCATGTTTCAGGCTCACTATTTCTACATAATGTTAAGCAGAATTACTATGGCTCTGAGCTTAAGGTAATAACTAAAAAATATTGGCAAGTAAATCTTCTTGATACACATTCTTTTTGAAAATATTGAAGAAATTGTTCAGTGAAGGAGATAACGTAGGATGGAGTTTATTTCAAAAGACATATTTGGTATTGGGGATTGAATCCAGGAGTGTTGTACTCTGAGCTACATCCCCAGTCCTTTTTAAAAACAAATTTATTTTGAGCCAGGTGCAATGGTACACACCTGTAATCCCAGTGGCTCAGGAGGCTGAGACAGGAGAATCTTTAGTTCAAAGCCAGCCTCAGCAAAAGCTAGGCACTAAGAAACTCAGTGAGACCCTTTCTCTAAATAAAATACAAAATAGGGCTGGGGATGTGGCTTAGTGATTGAGTGTCCTTGAGTTTAATCCCTGGTAAATTACGTACCCCCCTCCAAAAAAAAAACTAGAAAAAACATTTTTTATTTTGAGACAGGGCCCCACTAAGTTGCAGAAGCTGGCCTTGAACTTGTGATCCTTCTTCCTCAGTCTTACAAGTTGCACCTGGGATTACAGGCATGCAGCATTGAACCTGGCTGAAAGCTCCATTATTAAAGGCCTGTCCTTAGATGAAGATCAAAAAAAAATTAAGTGGCCCTTTTGTACATTGTCAATTGATAAACATTGAGAAAAAAACATAATTAATAAAAGAAGTAGTTTTTAGTTAATTCAGTTTCATCAGATTTTGGTGCTATCAAAGACTTTCTAAAGGCAAGTACAATACTAGACACTAAATATATTTTTTGTTGTTTTTCCAGTCCTTTATGATAAAATTGAATGTGGTAAATATTTCCTCCAACCACAGCCAATGTCTAAGGTTGGTGCTGCTCATTGCCTGAGTAGTTCCTATTATATGGGACAGTAAGTAGCATGAAGCACAGATGGTGTCACCTACTCCACTTTATTCACTACAATTATTTTATTATTAAGGAGACATTGACTGTGGTTGGAGGAAGTTTAACCATGTTCAACTTTATGGTGGTGGTAGGGAGAAGTGTATTTATTGTCTAGTACAGTACCTGCCTTTAGAAGGTCCTTGATGTGCACTTTCGAATATTAATTCATTACAGAATGTCAGCAGCTTAATCACCTTAAACAAAAGGTTGCTGAAGCACTATTCTTTGAATGAAACCTGTTTTTATTAGTGGATTAAAATAGGCTCTTTTAGCAACTTCAGAAACTAGAAGCAATGATTCCTATTAAGTAAATGGGCATGAATAAATTTTATTCTTTACCATCTTCTTACCTTGATATGTTTTGTTTCATATTCTTTCATTAAAATGGATGCTGAAATAACAATCCTGCTTCAACTAGGGTACTAGACAAACCATAACTTGAGCCTTAGGATGGAAACTCCAGCTTGAAGTGGCACAGACACCTCAGATCGAGGTTACTACCCAGCTTATTTGAAAGGCACTACAATTCACTGACCCTGGATGTGTTTGCTGGATCCTTCATTATTTCTCTAGAGAAATAAGAAATGTGGAAACAAACTAAAAGCCTTCACATGAGAAAAAATAACTTATGAAAGTGTGAATCTGAAGCATTGCTTTAGATATCTGGCTAATTCAGCATTTCTTTTTAATTGGTGGGAAACTTCTATGCTTTATATACCAGAGTATTTGCCTTAATGTTGAAGGATGAATCTATAAACTCCAGAGCATATATCAGCCAATCTTTGGTTTCCATGATGCTTAGCAAAAAATTTTCAGAAAAAGATATGGATAAATACAAAAGATTATAATGGGTTAAGAAGACATATTATCTTGCTCCTTAGTGTGTTTAAATTGATTCATTAATTGATTAGATGTAGCTTCCACTTTCGTTTGTACATGATAATAGCCCTTGTGTGCAGAAGGTTGGATGCTGCATTTGGATTCACTTAACAAATATGAGCAAAGCACTTAGTGGGATCCCTGAGAACTAAAAAGATAAGACACAAATTGTCCTCTATGAGCTTACAGTTTTGTGGGGCTGGAAATGAAAAGGAAATGATATAAAGTTTTATGGATGAGACTGTATTAAACTGAAGGGGATCAGGCAATGGTGGATAAGCCAAAAATGAGTAGGAGAGAGGAATTGAAATGTCAAGGCCAGAGTGCCTTAGTAAATATGGGACTTATTTATAAAATTTAAAGTGGTTCTGTTTTGGAGGGTATACTGAAATACAATACAGAGTTTTATAGTTATTTGGAAAATATGAAGAATGTCATTTAAAGGCTCTTTTTTCTTTCAAAGTAATTGTGGACTCAGGCAATACATAATATAAAGAATCCTACATAATCATCACCCAGGTACTCCCAGTTTTGATATCTTACAAGACTGTTATACAATATCAAAATTGGGAAGTTAACTTTGGTACACTACTGTTATCTAGAATGCAGATCTTATACAATTTTCATTCTCTTTTAAAAACCTGTGTGTGTGTGTGTGTGTGTGTGTGTGTGTGTGCGTGTCTAGTGTTTGTACTTTTTAATCAGAGACATTAGCCAATTGGAGGTGGGCTTTAAGATTATCTGCAACAATGTACATGTAAGATTGGAATTGGCAAGATCAAATAAAAATCATTACAATAGTGCAGAACAGGAATAATGAGAACCTGGAAGAAATGATAACACAGTATCTTATGCAAGGAATGTACTTAAGGAATAGAGTTTGCTTTCTTTTACTTCTTTTTTGTCTTTCCTTTTCTTTTTTTTCTTTTGTAGTGCTGGGAAACCCAGAGCCTTACATATGCTAAGTGCCCTACCCCTGAGCTGCAACTTCAGACCAGAACTCATATTTTCAAATTGTGTTTTTTTTTTTTTAATGTAAAATTATAGTGCCATCCCTTTTCAATTTGACAATGCATATTCACTGGCAGGAGTGAGAAGAATGACAACACAGAGTCAGAACTAGTGACATTGTCAGTGCAGCACGCTAAAAAAATATATAGCAGAAACCCCATAAAGGAGATTGGAGAAATATGACAGTGCTCAATTGGAATGAGGCAAATAGCACAGGTCAGAGAAAGATCAGGTGAAGAATCCCAGGGCATAAATCTGCAATTAGAGTGATACTGTGAGAAAAGTGAAAAGGGAAGTGTTTTCCACACTAACAGCTAGCAGACAGCTCACCATTGTCTCTACCTTAGCTCATTCATAGCTATTGAAAATTCAAAACCAAAAATCTTCTTTGTACATACAAGACTTTTTAAGTCAAATATCCTGGTAGAAAGTCCAGAAATGTTTTCTTACTATTTTTTAGATTGGAAATAAATGCTAAGAAACGTTTTCTAAGATTGTAATTCTCTTTTATTCAACATAAAGATTGAACAACTTTATTTTCCTTATGCCTCAAAACCTCTTGCCTCAAAGGTCAACATTTGCTGGGTAGAGAAACTAGGAATTGCAGAATTTATGTATGTCATTGCATATGTAAGGCCCTGGCTGAAGGATTACAAGCAAGGTATTTAAACATTTTCTAAAGCTGATGGCCTCATCAATCATCTAATAGTCATCTAAAGGACCCTTCCAACTATAACACAATTAATTAATTCCTATATATCTTTTTTTGGTCACTGTTGATTATTCTTGTTCAGCATTTAACATGATGAGAGGCACACAGGAAATATTCATGTTTTCTCAATCATTTGGAGAATTTTAAGCACAAAAAAATTTAAGTGGTATTCACAATTTAATACAGTAAAATTAGGTAAATTGTTCAGAAAATCTTTGAAATTTTATCTGTTTTAATTTAGATGTTTAAAATTTATGTGAGTCAATCTCTTTCAAGCACAGTATTTTTATCTATATATGTAAAAGCTGAACTTCTAAAATTGCTTCCATCTTTAAAAATCAATGGCATTAATTAGTGGAAAAATCATGAACATCTCATGTAGCAATATTTCCCACTAAATTCTTAACTCCTTCTTTTGTAAATTGCAAATGTACTTTTAATATAATTTACAGATCAAATGCACTTAAACTTGTTTAAGCATTTAATCATGTTACCTTACACTAAATACAAATGTAATGAACTAAAAATAAGAGCTAGCATTTAGTGAGTCTAATTGGTAAGTTACCGCATTAAAGTATCATTATTATATCCGTTTTACTGATGTGAAATCCAAGGCCATAAAAGTTCAATAACCAGCCCAAATTCATACATCTAATAAAGATACAGTCAGGATTTGAACACAGGTAGCTGGCTGGCTCCAGAGCTGCATAGTTTACCACCACTCTTTACTGTGCCCCACTTCCAGGATAGAGAAGAAGCCCGGAATAGTATTTTTTAGCTAGGCAGCAGGGCAATTATTTAACATTTTCTTGCTAAATTACAATAGCTTGAACTCTGAAACATTATGGACAAAGTCTCTAATTATGGCCCTTAGAATTTCAACCTTATACTACAAGCCCAGTTTAAACTTGAAGACAGTCCCATTATGGGTACAGACAACTCAGTAACCAGAAATAAGTATTTGCTTTAGATTATATGAAAGGAGAATCTTTTAAAGTACCCTGCTTGGTCCTTTACAATCCAAACTATTTAGTCTGTTTGCTTATTTGTTTTGAATTCTTCTTCTTCTGCAATGTGGAACTGTAGCTGGCAAATTTTCCAATTAGAAATAATAAGTATCTTTTCAATGGATACAAATTTTCCAAACATTATATGCTCTCCATTTACAAAGACATAGATCTCTGCTGAGAGTTTAGAGGAAAATAGTTGATGTATTTGTGATTCAGCTAGGAGATACGGACCTATTTTTTATGATTATTTTTAGATATGGCCTATCTTTGCAATATAGGTATATGAAATAGATTCAATTCCATTTATGTAATTTAGTCATTATATAATTTTGTATAAACAAGTCAATTCTCAGAAGCATGAGACATCCCATTTTTTTAACAAAATAGTTGTTCTTGAGTCTTTCTAGCTTTCTCTTTCCTCAAATAACATTTATATTATTGAGATCATATTTTTCTTATTAATTTATGTAGCTATACAATACTTAAATTATCTTGAATTTATATTTAAGTACTTGAAATGTTCCAATTCAACAGATGGTTTAATGGTAAAATAAAAAATGTTTTAAATTTCTGAGTGAACAATACATAAAAAGCACCATTATACTCAGACTTTTCATCTGCAGAACATTAGATGCCAAATGCCTTATACAGAAAAATAATTTGTTGGGCTCTTACTAGCTGTTACTCAAATAGTTTGAGAGACTGGTTAAATAGACTTGAACAGATTTATCTATTCTAGAACTTCTTATTTTTCCTTAACATCTAATGTATTCAATTAAATACATTCTGAACCTAATTTGATCATTACTGAACATTTCATGGGGACGAGCTTTCACGGAACCCTGAAAATGTTTAGATCACTAGTTTTCAAATGAAGCTAGATGTTAGAATCATCTGAGTTTTTGAAACGTATCTGGGCCAAGCACAATCCAATCTGAGTTTTTGGAAGATGGAGACCTACAGTAGCCAGGAAGCCAGAATGGCCTCCCAAAGGTCCGTGTCCTAGTTTCTGGGATCTGTGAGTATGTTAGATTGCAAATGGGAATGAAGTTAGCAGTTAGCATGAAGGTTGCTTATCAGCTGACCTTAAAATAGATTATTCTGGGATTTTCAAGAGGGTCCAATGTAAATGACAAATGTCTTTTAATGTGGCAGAAGGAAGGAAGCAGGAGCTTTGGTCAGTGATTGATGTCAGTGATGCCTGTGATAAAGCCTCCATCAACCATCTCTGGCTGTGAAGGTAGAAGGGCAGAGGAGGTGGGGTAGCAGGCAAGAAATGCAGGAAAATCCAGATGCCAGAAAAGGCAAAAAGTGCTTTCTCTCCTAGAGCTTCTGCAAAGGAACACAGTCCGGCTGGCATCTTCACATGAATTCAGTCAGCTGCATTTTAGACTTCTGACCACCAGAATTGTGAAATAATAAATTTATGTTGTTCTGATCTATTGGGTTTGTAATAATTTGTTATATTAGAAATAGAAAATAAATATAGGGTCTAAGTATCAGTTATTTTTAGGAGCTACTAGGTGATCCTAACATGTAGTCAGGTTGAGAATCTGATTTCAATGAATATAGCTGTTCCTGAAATCACCTCACAAGCTTTTTACAAACACTGGTAATATGACAGCACCACCAGCGATGTAAACCAACATACAAAATATTAACTTATTTACTTTCCATAATAATTTCATGAGGAAGGAATTGTTACCAGAAGCACAGCATTATTGAGGAAGTTGTCTACTGTTTCTTCGTTACTAAGTGGTGGGCTATAAACCCACACATGCTGACTCTGTAACCACCATCAGGTTCACTTCAACTTTTGTGTCTACCCTGTTCAGTATTATTTAAATACCTCTATTACAGTTAATGATCATTTTCTGACTTTCGTTTTTGTAGGAAAAAGAATCCATTAGAAATGAAACATGCCAGTGCAAATAAGAACCTCAATGACAGTAAACTTAGGATTGGCTAGTTGATTTTAAAGACTAAGAATAAAAAATATAAAATCCTTCCATATTTAAAAACCTTTGAAATTTGAGGTAGTTTTTACCTTGATAAATGCAGAAATATTTTGTATTATGGGGATTATTACTATATTTGAATAGATTTAAACTCATCTTAGTAACTATGATATATCAAGAATGATTACTTTTGCTTTATAATCCTCATTGATGGGAGAAGGTACGTATTTATAATTTTAATAGTAATATTAGTAAATAAAAATGCTGAGAGGAATCTAAGGGTTAATTGAGTATTTGACAGGTGGGCCATGAGGTTTTGAATTAAAAATATTGTGCAACATCTATGTTATATACCATATAAAAACATGTTTGCCTATCAGACCTGTTCATTTTTTTCTTAGTCACAGGCCATTCTAAACCAACTGAAATGTCAACATACTTTGACATTTTGGTGACATATTTAGGAGTTGCACAGAGACACCAAAACAAAGCCATAAAATCCAGTAGAAGATTTATTTATAAAACATTCAGATTTTAAGAGTTAGGAAAGCAAAGATAAATAGCAAAACCAATTCCCTTATGTTCAGATACTTGTCATTTCTGTTCATCCCCATTTAAAGACTATAATCCTAGTATATGTTAAATCTTTCAAATTTCTGTGTTCTATTCCTCTGGGTGTTGTAATAAAAAGAGAACTGAAAAGACAAAACACTAGCTAGTTGTGTGACACTGAGAACAAACCATAAAACCATAGCTGTGTCTCCTGATCTATAAAACGAATGTTACACCAGCTTTTCTCTCTCAGGATTGTGAAACATCAAATGACAATGTATGTCGAAGTCCTTTGAAGATCACAAAATGTGAATTATTATAACATCTATATATAATGTGGATGTTACCTACCCCTGTGGAAAAAAAAATTACACCATAATTTAGTGGCTTAAAACAAGTATTTCTTCTGATCAAAGAAACCTTCAGTCAGAAATCTGAGCCTGACATAACTAAATGATCTGCTTCATGATCCTCTCAGGCTGCAATCTAGATTTCTGTTGTGGCTGTCACCATCTCTAGGCTCAACTTGGGGATGTGATCTGCTTCCATGCCCGCTCATGTTGTCATTGGCAGAATTCAGTTCTTCATGGGTTACTGGACTCAAAGTCGCAGATTCCCACTCGCTGTTGACAGTAGGCTGTCGTTGGCACATGATCCTGCTTAATGTGGCAGCTTGCTTCATCAAAGTCTGCAAGAAGGCAATAGAAAGAACAGAGAAAGACGGAAATCAATGTCTTTTGTGGACTTTGGAAATGACATCCATCACTTTTGCCTTATTATATTATTGGAAACAAGTTACTAGGGTCATCCCATACTGAAGGGAAGGTGACAGCATGATGGTGTAAAGATGCAGGGGTGGACCATATTGAGGGTCATCCTCAAAGGTGCCTATTACATGGAGCATTCGCTGCTCCCTAAATATGTCTCGATCTTGGCTCACTCTACGTGATTGAGGATATCCTTCTTTCTGTATATCTTCCCTCAAACCCAGCTCAACTTTCAAGGTACAAGTCAATTAATATCTCCCTTGGTGTACTCTCCTTTGAATCCATCAGTTAGAAGGAATCTTTCTGCTGTCTAGATTCCTAAAGTCTTTGGCACACATCTTATGAACATACCATCTCTTGCCTTTCTTGTTTTTAAATAGTCTTCAGACTTTATCCATTTATCAGTGCCATAAAGGCAGGGGTTGGGACTTTTTTCCATTTTGCACTCTCCCATGGAGCAAAGGACAAGAAAGGGTACACAATTGGCAATATATACATGGTTATTGAATTAATTGAAGAGAGGGAGTTCCATGCAAAGGTTAAAATTAGATATATCACAATCTCCTTTCTAAAGGGCTTCTCTGAAGCCACAAAAAAATTGATCAATAATTTCAGTTCTGAAAGAGTCTTGTTTCAAGGATTTTTTAAAAAGGATATCTGTGGTCTGTTCCTCTAATGGCTTGATTCTTTGAGAGCATGATCCTGCAGAAAATAATGGAACTATTGACTTCAATAATAAGGTCGCAGATTTTTTGGCGCCTGTGTCTGAGAAGTGCATACTTTAGTTCCCAGAGTTTTTCTGTGGCTACACACTTCTAGTGATTAAAGTGTTCTAGAGCAGGCTTAATTTTAAGGCTATATTTCCCTTGAGTATAAAGTTTTAATGAAGAATCTCTCATTTATATTAACTTATTAAAAAAGTCTCTATTATATGGGTGGTTACTTTTCAGTCATATCTGTTTATGTGTAAATAGACTTGCACCCCAAAGAAATCACTTAAACAATAGTCTGGGTATAAAGAGTATCTGGGGACCTATAAAATTATATTTGACATAGCAGAACTTGAGCCAAGTATTATACTTCTTTGGGGTATTTATTTTTATGATATTTGGTCCAACATTATTAGTATTATACCATTTCAAAAGCGAATGGAAGATTAATTCATTTCAGTTCAAAATATTTCAAAGGTTTTACTGGCCTTTACTCCAGAACATTTATATGTTTTATAATCTGTTGCAACTGGCCCCCAGGGGTTTGGGTTTATTTACAATCTACTTTTCGTTTTCTGTGCTAAACTTAATCCAAAGATGGCTTGGGGAGAGCATATTTCAGAGCAACTCACCATTAAGTCTGTACAAATCCTTTCTCTAATGTATCCCCTATCCCCATTTCTTACATCTAGCTATTTATTCTGGGGAGGATTTCAGGAGAATATATTGAATTTGGCTTCTCCGCAGGTATTTCCTCATAGATACCGCCAGCATAGGAAACAGTCAGTGTGAGAAGTTAAATTTTTGCCAAGTAAATGGGACCTAATTCGTTTGTTCAGTGGTCTGTGTGCTCTAGAGCATTATGGGGTTGATTCAGTGTGCCAAATGCCAAGTCCTAGGAAAAAGAAAACTTCCCTATGATAGCTCACTGCATCTTATGCTTTAATGTGAGAGAGACAGGAATTGTGAACCGATAGAAAAAATAAAATTGGGCAAAAATTTGTGAGATATAGTTGTTTATGTCAAGGCGCCATCAAGAGTTTCCATCAAATCATTGGGTAAATTATCCCTTGATTCATTCAACAATTTTTGAGCATTACTGTGAGTCTATAATTGTTTTAGGCAATGAGGATAAGCAGTGAACCCCCCCCCCAAAAAATGTTTCAGTTCTCATGGATCTCATAGTCAGTCTGAAAATAGATAATGAATAAATAGTCAACTAGACCTACATTATAACAGCTGGTGATTAGGACTAAGAAATTTTTGTCAAGCAACAAAATAACAGCTGGAGGTGAGGGTACGTGTTCTTACAGAGAAGATAGCAATTATACTGTGACCCGAAGAACATGGGAGCATGAGTTTGTGAGTATTTGGGTAGAGGGAATTTCTGAAGGGAATAGCAAGTACACAGAAAGTAATGTGAGGAAAGTCTGTGTCTCCAAAGAACATTAAGGGGACTGGAGGGGGATATGGGGAGAAGAAAGAAGAGGTGGGGTTAGGTATAAATCTTATTGAGATTGGTAGGCCATTGTGAGGACATTGACATGGATCTGGATAGGACAGTGAGGCATTATAGGGAGATGATTTTTATAGCAAAGAGATAATTTTTCCTATATTTGTATATTTGTTACTCTGCTCGCCATATGGAGAACAGACTTTCTTAAAGATGGATCTAGGGTGTTAGAGGTGTGGTGGCAATGATGGCCCTGAGGCCACAAATGGAAGGGTGAAGCTACTATTAAAATAACAAGACTCTGGGAGGCACAGATTTGGGGAAGATTAGGCAGCTCAGTTTTATATATTACAATGATGAGATAAATTAGTAAATAAAGGGGAGATGTACAATTCATAGTTGAATACATGAATCTGAAGTTCTGGAGGTCCAGACTGAAGAAATAAACATGGGTGTCCTCAGCATGTAGACAATATTAGGAATCAAAGGAGTGGTTGAGATCACCTAGGAAGCATGTGTATAAACGAGAAAGAAGTCCAAGGCCTGAGTTCTTAGACACGTTAACATTTAGAGATAAGGTGGATATAAAGGGCTCCATAAAAATAGGGGAGATAAGACAATGTATAAAAGACTTGAAAGGTTTACTGGAACCCTAATATACAGTAGGCACTGTGATAGGTACTGTGTGATTCAGTAATGAATAAAATAGTTTCTGCCCTTAAGCATTTTATAGTCTACTGGAGTTTTAATAGAGTTATTTTTATAGAGAGAGAATGCACACCCTTGGCTGAGGGAAGACAAAACTTGTATCTTTGCCTCTAACTATCAAAAATGATTCAGAGAAAAGATGACATTGGAGTTGGCAGAGAAACACAATTGAGTGTTCCATGCACATGAAGAACTGAAGGGTATCCCACATGGAATAAATAGCATGTAGAGAGACAGAGACTAGACACAAAATGTGCTGTAGAAAGTGTAGAGAGGCCACAAAGCCAAAGCATAAACAGACATGGAAGGACAGTTAGAGGGCACCTGTCGCCCAAAGGCCGTATAAAGACCTTAGTTATCTTCCTTGACCCTTGGGTTCCTTATTTATAAATCATGGTCCTAATATCAATACAAAAGAGAAAAAAGGAGGGGGGAGTTTGAATGCTTATTATGTGAAGTACTTTAATAACCATGACCAGTGAATCCTCAAAATTCCATCAAATAGGTAGTATTTTCTGCATTTTTTACATCTGAGAAAGGATATTCATGAAAAGGCTAAATAATTTGCCTAAAGTTTCCCTGGTAGTAAGTGGGAGGGAGTGTGGGAATTGTGAAGAATGCTAAGACTAAGAACAAGGCTGCATGACTCCAAACACCAGGCAGGAAGGTGTTATGCTCTTCCTGATGCCAAGACCCAAATTAGACCTGGCAGAGAGGACCTGTAGAGAAGGTGATGAAGTTGGTGAAGCAGGGAGAGAAGAAAAGCATTCAGGTGAGGAGTGTTAGAGTACATCTTTTCTACCTTGCAAAGATTGGATATGTGCTGATTTCATTTATGGAGGCAAACTGGGAGGAACAGTGAGGGAAGGCTCAACTTCATAGATGAAACCATCCTGGATGCAGGATGACTCATTTATATTGACTGGATCAGCTGAGCCCTTTTTCAATTAGCTGCATAACATTTGGGATTTAGATCCCTGAAAGTTTTGAAACCATAAAATAACAACATTTTAATCATGTGAACAAAAGAACTCTTCTCCTGAAATTTCAAAACTTTCAAAAATATTTGAAATAGTTTTTAAATGCAGTCCTGCCACCCCTGGGAAATACAAGCTGCATCCAGAGGTAATTCTCTTCTAGAGAAGAAGGCACAGAGATTTAAATTCTGGGGATTATTAAGAGACAAAGAAATACCTTAAGCTGATTAAAATAATTAAATAAAAAGATAATTTAAAGTTTCTGATGCTTGAAGCTGAAAACCTTTGTACAAAGTGAAAGAAGCTCTAATGCTCTCTCCTGAGTTTTATATCTAAGTCTCTCTCTACTGGAAACCTCTGTGGATGGTCCCTGAGAAATCTCACTAACTAGGAGGTACTTAAACTCAATATCCAGAACTGATACAGGTTTTGTTCCACTTTCCTCTTTCTCCCTCATCTGTCTTTCTTAAAGGCCAAGTCTCAATGGAAGGCATAAACACCTGGACAATCAAACCACTGTAGTTGTTCCTTGATTCCTCCTCCATTTCTTTTGACTTCTTCATTCCCCACATCTGATCAGCTATCAAGTCCAGAAATCAGTGTTTCTAGTGCATGTTCCACTTGCCTAGTTTATACAGACCAGGAAGAACCCTTGTTCTTATTTCCCATGCAGAGTGCCTGTCACATGAAGTACTATGAGCAAGGCATGAAGGGCACTTGATGTGGGCGTGAGGATCCATGCATATATTTTTCTACTGTACTCATGAGATGTCACTATTTGAAGATAAATGGGTCACTTGTAATCCATGCTGTTCTATAAGTTTCTCTATGGGAATAACTTGAAGTTACTCACAAAAGAATGAAAGAAGGCTCTTGGATTCTTTCATACTTCTTGTAGGCTATACAGTGATTTTGAGAGATGATGTGACTTATATGCAATAGTGATATATTAAAGTATTGCATTATTGATTACTATAATTATCAGTAATATTTATGATATACTTATCAGTGAGGCCAGAATTATATACTTAAAAATGTGAATTCTCTTTGCTCTGATAGAAGTAAAATGATCTTTTGAAATTTTAGGGGAAGAGAGAAAAATCTTCCATATGAGGAGGGGGAAATAGACACATCCTTGGATGTCTTATCTATATTTTGTTTAGAGGTATAAAGTATTGCTCTGCTAAGCAAATTGATTGTATGCTGAAAGGGAGGGAGAGGAAGATGTTCATGTCACAAATAGTTGAAATTTCTAAGACTAGAATATTTGAGATGAGGGATCGCACCTTCTAAGACTCTGAATCAGTGAGGCATCCCAGGAGTGACAGTCTTCATAGTGAGTCTCTGAGGGGATTGTATTGAGGACCTTAATTCAGAGGACTTTAGAAAGGTTTTATAGCTTGATTTGGAATTGAGTGGAAGAATGCAGAGTAGCTACCTTCCATTAGTCCCTAAGACTTGGTTAAAGGTCAGTGATCCAATGACCAACCTGAAGGGGGCAGGGCTTCATTTTTTGAACCATGCTAGGTTAGGTATTCTTTTCTTAATAGTGGAAAACAAGATTTCAAAGTGGATATTGGCTTTGTCAGCTATGATCATTGGTAGCTAGAATCCAGTTTTGATTTGATTGAAAATAATAAAGAGATATGAGGTATCTGGCATTCTGAATGTTGTGGAGCAATTTGTACTTATTACACAAAACATTTCATAGTGATCAATAGTTCAGCTGAAATCAGATGTCTAGAAAAATAAATGGCTCATTTTAAAATGTTGATAGGATATTTAAAAACATGAGCTCTTGAGACTTTGGTAGCACTAATTTGTTTTATAGCTGGAGGAAAAGTGAATTCAAACTTTCTGGTGCTGGAAAACAATTAACCCTGGATATTGTCCAGGCACAATACTGAACTCCTTTCAATTCTACTTCATTTGTGTACCTCCATAATTCAGTATTCTCAAAGCAATACACTGATTTTTCTCACCTTATGATCATGGTTGGAAATTCCAAGTGCTATTTCTTAAGATATCTCCAGAATGAAAATTAAGAGAGTAGAAAATCAAATGACTAGTTGCCCTCTATTCTGTAAATGAAGCTATCTTTCTAGCTCAGTTATGTGTGTGTATATATGCGTATGTCTGTGTGTGTAAATTTGTACATATACATAAA
This sequence comes from Spermophilus citellus, assembly GCF_964194105.1. NCBI lineage: Eukaryota > Metazoa > Chordata > Mammalia > Rodentia > Sciuridae > Spermophilus > Spermophilus citellus. The sequence goes on from NC_138184.1 coordinate 163,436,014, forward strand.
TGGAGATCCTACTATATGCATTCCATACTCCTTCAGTAAAGTATACTGTAAAGAACATGGAGCTAGAATTTACAGAATAAGATTTTATAATTCAGGTTAAAATATTTGCCAGAAATGCATCTACCAGAAAGTCACTGAACTTCATTTCCTTATTTATGCTGTTATAGCAGTAATGCCTATCTTCCAATGAAACAACAAAAAAATTTGGAAAAGCTTTTTAAGTTCTCTAGGACTCTTCATTGTTATCTCTTTGTGCAAGATTTTCTGCTGTTTTCAAAGTATAATTTTGCTTCTTTGTTCAGCATATAAAATGAGACAAAATTATCATCCTTATCAGTCCCTGTAATCCTGTGATTTTTTTCCCCTAAAGCATGGACCTTTAAAATTCACAAAACAGGTTTTTATGAGAATGATTTCTTCAGGAGGTATGCTCCTTTCAATTAAAAACAACAACAACAAAAAAAAGAAAGAAATGTGGTTAAGTTTAACCCATGGCATATGGGATCTATAATGATAATCTGGGGGAAATAAATAATGGTAAATGGAACTATTAATAAGTAAACATCTCATTTAAAATCCAGAAACCATAAAACATAGAATTGGTTCTATTGTACCCTTCATAAAGTTAGGGATCTTAAATCATACTGAATTAAACATAGCCTTAGTTTTTTACATTGTTTTTCTGAGCCAGTTGTGTGGTTTACCCATATGGCTTGTTAAAATGCAGATGGATAGGCCCTACCCAAGAATTTATTATTCATAATATCAAATAATAAGCACAGAAAAGGTGGAAAAATAGGTTTGTTTATTCTGCCTCACCCCTTATATAAAGTATATTAATATCCATTACCAGTAAACCCTGACAATCTCATAAAATAAGTATTATCATCTTAAACCCACCCTGGAGTGGAGTCTCAAATTCTGCATCTCTGTTTGCAGGTGATTCTGGTACTGCTATTCTAAAGGCCACAGTATGAGCACTAGTAGTTGTTATTATTTTTGAGAACAAACTACACTCTGAGAACTGAATACCAGTTTTAAATGATTTAAAATGAGATATGTAGGAAACACCTGGAAGGTTTTTGAAACACATAGATTGCAGGCCTTCCCCTCGGAGATTCTACTTCTATAGGTCTTGGCTGGGACCAAGGCATCTCTGTGTTATAAAGGCTTTCAGTACATACTAATAAGCCAGGTTTGGAAACTACTTCTCTATACTATGGAACTTAAGTCTTATTATGTCTATACAATTTAAGTCACATAACTTTTCCTAGGAGTGCACATTCAGAATAAATCTAAGAATAAAACATTTCCTGGGTGTAAAGGAAGAGTGAAATAAATGGAGCTAGCTCTTATTTAGGAAAATATTGGTTTATTCTAGTTAGCTTAAATTGAAAACAACTTGTCATTTATATTTAATATATATTCCCTTCCAAAGGATGATGACATTGTTTGGGTTTTTTTTTAATATGTCCTTAAAAACAAGTGGAAGTCAGTAGGGTAAGATTTCACATATACATTGGCATATACATAATACTTTATAATAATTCATATGATTTTTGTTATTTATCTTTTACAACTTATTAGGCAAAATTGTCACAGAAAATATTTTGTTTATTCTAAATTTATCAAAGTTATCTGCAAAATAGTCATCTAAGACATGAGGAATGAGACAGGTGAACTCTCACATAACATTTTGATGATGGATTGTACTCAGTTACTTGCTAAAGAGTGCCATACTTACTCATTTATCATGTGTATCCTTTGCTGTGTATACTTTTCAACATCCAACGTCCCATTTACATGAAAAGGTTATTTTATTTCATAACCAATAGTTCTGTAAATTCTACATGGCAATCTCCAGCATCAAATTTTATCTTCTTCAATACATCTTTAGGCAATAAAAATTCTAACACAGGATTAGTTGTACACATAGCAGATAATAAAAGAAAAGTCCAAGCTGGCTCTTCTACTATTTCAGTTATGTAATATGGAAATGAATAAATGTTTATTTTGGTCAATACAGCAAGCAGGTGTGGCTTGAAGATAGGCTAGGGTGAACTAAATTAAGTCAAAGATGTTTTTCCATAATTACTTTCCTAACCATCATAAAAATTTATATTGTACATTATTGAGATTAAAGGTTTTGCATAAATTGAAGACTAATCCAGGAAATCTAATGTTCTAAATAAAATGGACATGTTTTTAGTTTTAGTTTTCATTTCAACCATTTAGGCAGGATGAAGTTTGAAATGATGTTTGCAATTTCTTTTAATTTTCTTTTACAAATCAAGGGTAAAAAATTTACATCACTACTCAAGATTCCATTCCTTGTAGTCCCAAGTATCTTAAGTTTGCCATATATTTGACATGAACATACATAAAATCATGTGTAATCCTGGGAAGGTCTGGTTTAAGAGACATTGGAAGACAATAACTGGCAAATACTGTTTTTCCATCAAATGTTTGAATCACTTTTATAGAATAAAATTATGCTAATTAAGGAATTAAACACCCCTTCAAGAGTCACACCTATCAACACATAATATCATATATGTATGGATCAAGGGTTAAGTGCTGAGGTAATTCAAAAATGTAAAGATAAATATCTTGCCATCAAAGAACCTCCCTTCTAGAAGGTAGAAGAGGGGTGTGAAAGGAGTCAGAATGGGACAAACTATTGGGGGAAAAATTGACTGAAGTTGGTGCAGGTTTTATGAGAAAATAATTCTGAAAACAATGGTTAAATGTGGCCAAAAGAAATGAGAAAATTATGCACCCAAAAAAGGGACTCATGAGAGAATATTGTGCATTCAATAACAGCAGATTGTTCTTTAAGGGGGAAAATTGTGGGTGACAAGTTGGACAGTGGTTAGAAAGGGATCAGACTACAAAGGTCCTGACCTCACCTGTATTATGTTAAGTTTGGGAGCATTTACATTTATCTCAGTTAAAACATGAATAATTTTTGTTGGAATGTTACTAGCTAAGCTTTGGCTGGCCATTCCCACCTTCAACGTTTTCTGTGCACATGCAAACAGAACCCACTCACGTGTAAATGCTGCCAAGTCACGTGTGAAAAAGTAACCACTAGGTGGCAGAACTGTGACACATTCTCTAGCCAAGAGCAAACATCTGATCCCTAGACTCCTTCATCCTGCTCTTACGCAGAGGAGATTGTCTGCAGAAAGATGTTAGGGGTCCAGGATTGTCCAGAAACTTAAAAAGCAAATTAAAGGGAGCTTGAATGAGTGAAAACAACCTGTATTTTTAGCCTTGCTCTCTTCACTTTTCCTAGCGGACACAGGTTTTTGGATGAATGCAGCTTAGAAACTTATTTTATAAAAATGTAATCAAGCCTCATGTACCAATAGACAAATAGCATATTTTTCATATAATTAACTCATAACTAATCTTAGTAAAGTGTAAAAATAAAACAAAATGTCATCTGATTTTTTTTTTTTGTAAAAATTTCCTGCTGCTAACAGAATATATCCATCACCATATGGCCCATCAGCGCAGCAGAAATCATGGGGTCTGATGGTATTTTGTCAGCAAACTCTCTTAATTGATTTTTTTTTAAGCTACCAACATGGTTGTTACTGTTTTTGATTGTACTAGTAGTAGATACACTTAACTGATTCTGGTGCTTGTGCATATTTTACAGGCATGCAGATCAAAGTTCAGGAATTTTACAGTAATTTCAAATTTGCCAATTTAGAATGAGAAAGCATTGAGAACAGGTTGATAATATTTCAAAGTTTGTCTTCAATATAATGCAAACATATGTTTAAATTTAGGCAGCTTCTATGTTTAGTCACAGAAGATCTGCTTATTTTGACTTTGTTTAGTTAATGGTACATTTATTAACTTATTCATTAAATCTATCAATCAAATTATTAATTACTAAGTTAACTAATTATGTGTAAACATGTTCCTTTGGTGATACAATCATTATCTTACTCTGGTTTTATATCACTGCTCAGTGAGGAGGTAATTAATACCCTGAAGAAACAATTAATATCTTGCTGCCCCAGGTAATATTCAAAATAGTTTTAAATCTCAATTGTAGGACTCTTTTATGGGCATTTCCAGCATAGGAAGGGAATTAAGGGAATGAGATTTTATTTTGCATATGTATACACACATACAGGTATGAGATTTTAAAGTATTCCTTTGTGAGCAATAAACTTTTATTAAAACTTTGAATTTTGATTTTAATTTTGACCATAAGTAAAAACTGTACTCTAATTAGATTTTATGGATGGAGAGATTTCTAGACTCTTTTAGAAGACTGGTAATCTGTAGAAACTATTCAAGGTACTACAAGGTCTACACAAACAAATGTTTATGTTGCATTAAATCCACCCACTTTAGGTATAATAGTGCCAGTGTCTTTATGGTCAACAAGTAATTAGAAATGTAGTCTTTCAGAATGAATCACTGAGATCTGAAATATCTGTTACACACTTAAGGTTTGTTCTGTTGTCTACAATAGCAAGTCCCTGCTTTTCAATCCTGTTGTTGTTATCTCCTCTTTGGTAATATAGATCACACAGGCTTAATTCTTCTCCCTTTAAAAAGGAATCACTGAAGGGGAAACCATAGAGGCATGGGCAGTGTATTCTCTAAGACCATATGCCTTTCCTTTCCCTAATCCCCCTCCACCCTTCCTTCTTTCCTCCTTCTCTCTTAAATCAACATAAAACAACAGAAATAACAAAACAAAAGTAACCGAAAAGTAAGAAAAATTTTCTCAAGCCTCCTCCTCTTATTTCATTGTGTGTGTACATATATATTATATATATATATATTATATAATATATATATGTATATGTGTGTATATATATTATATATACATATATATAATGTATTGAAAGTATTATAAACCATTAACATTTAAAACTATGTATATAAATGTATTTTAACTAATGTTATAGCAACAAAACCTTTTTGGTTAAAAAGTACACAACTTTTTGAGTTTATAATCTTTATAGGCTAAAATTTAAGACTTTTGAATAAACAGGTCTATATGATTTTAATAATGCAATGAGTTTCTAACTGAATATAAAACATCCTTTTTGCCTTATGTGCCAAATATAAAATAAATTAACTTTTCACTGTCATAAGGAAAACAGAACTGGGTGTGGTGGCACATACCTGTAGTTTCAGAGGTGCAAGAGGATCGTGAGTTCAAAGCCAGTCTCAACAAAAGTGAGGCACTAAGAAACTCAGTGAGGCCCTGTCTCTAAAGAAAATACAACATAGGGCTGGGGATGTGGCTCAGTGGTCAAGTGCCCCTGAGTTCAATTCCCGATACCACCCCTGTACCCCCAAAAGCTACATGTTTGTTTCATAAAACCCAACTTGAGCCAGGTATGGTGATGCATGCCTGTAATCCTCATGGCTCTGGAGGGTAAGACAGGAGGACCATACAAGTTTGAAGACAGCCTCAGCAACCTAGTAAGACCTGTCTTAAAAAAAAAAAAATAAAAAGTGGGGCAGGGACTGGGGATGTGGCTCAGTTTTTAAGTGCCAATGGGTTCCTGGGTTCAATCCTCAGTACCAAAATACAAAACAAAACCCAACCTAATAGTGCATATACTGCAATTGCTTTTTTTTTTTTTAGATTTTTTTTAAATCGTCGCATTATAATAGTGGATTTCATTGTTATATACTCAAACACACATGTGATTTGGTCAATTTCATCCCTCAGTCCTTTCCCTTCTCTTCCCTTCCTGCCTCCCCCATCACCATCATCTACTCTACTAGTCTCCCTTCTACTTTCCTGTGATCCTCCCCACTCTTTTTCTCCCTCTGGTTTTCACATGAGAGAAAACATATGACTCTTGACTTTGTGAGTTTGGCTTATTTTGCTTCACATCATGATCTCAAGTTCCATCGGTTTTCCTGAAAATAATTCAGTTCTTCCTCATGGCTGAGTAAAATTTCATTGTGTACGTATATCATATTTTCTTTATCCATTCATCTGCCAGGAGACACCTAGGCTGTTTCTGTAATGTGGCAATTGTGAATCGCACTTCTATAAATATATACATGCATGAATCACTGTAGTAAGATGACTAATTCTTCAGGATAAATACCAAGAAATGGTTTAGTTGGGTCATATGGTGGTTCCATGACTAGTCTTTTGAGGAACCTCCATACCAATTTCCATAATGCTTGTGATAACTTACAGTTCCACAGTGTGTAAATGTTTGTTTTTCTCTATATTCTCACCAATATCTATTATCATTTTTATTTTTTAAATGCTTTTTTAGTTGTCAGTGGACCTTTATTTATTTATATGCAATGCTGAGAATCGAACCCAGTGCCTCACACATGGTAGGCAATGTTCTGCCACTGAGCCACAACCCCAGCCCCATTTTTGTTCTTAATAACAGTCATTCTAATTGGAGTGAGATGAAATCTTAGATATACTTCAGATGCTTCTTGTGAAATAATTCTGGATGGAAAGTTGAAGTTCTGCTCACTGAGTTTTATAACTTATTCTGGATCCTGCATTACTGATGAACACATCTCAAACTCCTATCCTATTAACTATTTTAAAAAGCCATAATTAATTGTCAGAAGCTGAGAATGAATTCATTGCATGGCAAAAATATCCTATATAAGTAACTTAAAATGAGGAAAGATTTATTTTGGCTCGTGGATTCAGAGGTTTCAGTTCATGGTTGCTTGGCTCTGTTGCTTTGGGACCTATGGTGAGGCAGAACACCATGGCAGGGAGAGAGTGGTAGAGCAGAGCTACTCATCTCATGGCAGCAACTGGGGGGGTGGGGAGTGAGTGGGGAGACACAGGGGAGAAAGCAAGAGAAAGAGATCCCCATATTTCTTTCAAGGGCATGTCTCCAATGACCTAGCAGCTTCATTAGGCCCCACTTTCTCAAAGTTCCACCAGGTCCCAATAGCATCACAGGCTGGTGACCAAGCCTTCAAAACATGAGCCTCTGGGGGAACTTCTAGATCCAAATCTGAACCAATGTGTGTGTTTGGTGAGACCATCATCCTATTTTTAAATGCTTCCATTAAATCTAAGTCCTCTATTTTCCCACTCCCACTGGACAGCACATGTCATCTTTCATTGTCATAGAATTCATATAGTAAGCTCAGGCTTAAAACGTAAAATCAGAGTATGAGATAGGAAATCTTTGTAAATATCCCTACTCCACAAAACCTTCCAAGAATTAGCTATGCTTAGTTGTTCTCTGTATATATTCACATTTGTAGGAAGATATACATTTTAAAAAGCTTTTCATCATACAATATTTTTATCACATACAAGTGTAGAAGGATTCATGTTATGAACTACCCAGCTTTAAAAAATTATCAACAGAGGCCTCATGTATTTTCTAAAATACTAATCATTTTGAAGCAAATTTAACAATTTTACAATTTTATCTGTGCATATTTTGGTATGTATTCCTAAAATGTTTTGAAAATACCAATATTATTAATATACTTACAACTGATAAGAATTGATATCAAATGTATAATCATTGTTCAATGTTTCTGATTATCTCAAATACTTTTCATAATTTAGGTCAGGGATCAGATAAAGTTTATACACTAAATTCATAAAATTTCTTTCTCTCTAATCATTTTATCATGTACATGTGCCTGTCTGAAGTTTCTTACGGTTTGTGTTTTATTAATTACATTTCTCATGTCATTTTATATGTTACTTTGTCCCCAGTATTTCTTGTAATCTGAATTGGGTCTGAATATTTTTGGTAAACATACTTCACATGTAATATGATTTTCTTACAGGCACATACCTATTTATACCATTGTATCTAATTTTAATAGTCACGAATGATCATGGCTTAGGTCCATTATTTCCTGTGTGGTTGTAAAGGAGGTATTTTAATTCTGTCATTCCTTTTTTATTTAATAGCTATAATACTTTCATAAAGAGGAAACGATCAAATTTCATCAATATGTGGTTACACGGAGGACCAGATAAATGCTTTATAGATTCTCTTTATTGACTCATTTTAAAAATAGCATTAGCCAATGGTGGCCAGTCCTCCAATGGTTATTATGAGTTCATGTATTTAAATATAATTGTGTTTCAATTCTTTACAGTTTTTATCTTTAATGATTCTCAATTTGTTCTACTGTGATGTGATGGGGCTCCAGATTGGGCCATTTGTCATTACTCTAGTAGGCTGTTAGCTTCTTGCTTACTGCTGTGACAAATGTTTCCAGGAAATTTCACCCATTTCCTGTCTCAGACTATGAATTAGTCTTGTATCCAAGAAGACCAGTTGCTTTTAGTGGGAAATAATATTTAGAGATTACTAAGATCACTATCTGGAGGCTAAGGGTCATCATTACTAGCTGTTAGACATTGTTTCTAGGCTTTTTAAGCAAATATTTTAGAAATATTTGTTTATCATATGAAGGCCAATTTTATGAATTTAGACTAATTCCATTTCAGGTTAGGTCCATAGTATTTATAATACCTCATCAATCTCATATCTGTCTCCAATGCATAAAATCTTAGATTTCAGACTTAACAAAGACTCTCAATGTCTTTATACTACAATAGACACTACATAATAGTCTATGAACAAAAATATACTAACACAGAGCCAGGGGAATAGGTCACTGGCAGAGTGCTTGCCTAGCATGCAGAAAGCCTTGAGTTTGATTGCTACACACACATTAACACACAATCAACTAATATTGTTACCCAAAATATAGTGAAACAACTTACAAATTTTTAAAATCACCTACTCTTGTTTTGTTGTTGTTGTTGTTGTTTCCACTCAGTAATTTTATGTCTCGAATAGAAATGTACTGTCTTAAGGTAACATGGAATGGTTTTGATCTTTGTGATTATGCCATTCAATTAATTCAGCTAGGGCTAGTCATATGATTGCAAATAAAGCTTTTTGATATCAATTTTAAATTTTTATTTCCTAATTATATAATATATTTACAGCATTACAAATTAAAATCTATAAAACAGTGTATTTTTAGAAAAAGAAACCTAGTTTATATCTGTTTACTGTATCCTATACCTTCTATTTTAATAAAATATGGCTTAATCTTATATTATAGTCAAATGTGTTTTTACATTTTTAGGGTTTTTTTATCCTATAAAACATATCTTGGAGATCATTTAATCATGGTTCATCTTCATTTTTTTCGGCTGCATAGTACTTCACCCTAAGAATAAACTATAGTTTATTCAATCCATCTTCTGCTATTGGGATCCTTGTGCATATGTCTTTAAAAACATTTGTCATCATGCTTTTGTGTTGGTTTCTAGAAGTAGAATTGCCAGGTCAAGGAATAAATGTGTGCATAATTTTGTCAGATGTTGCCTCATTAAATTCCTGTACACTACTTTGCAACTCTACTAGCAACATACAAGCATGCCTATTCTACCTAACTTTGCCAACAGAATATGAAGCCAAATTTTTAATATTTTTATAATTTTTATTATGTTTTTGTTAGTGCATACTAGTTACAGATAATTGTGGCATTCACTGTGGCCTACTCACATATTCCTATAACATATCTTCTCATTTCATTCTCTAGTACTTCACCTTTCCCTCCCATCCTTCCTTGCTCTGATTCCCTTTATCTACTAGCCATTTATTTATTTATAATTGGTACATTATAATTACACACAACAGTGGGATTCATTGTGATATACCCATGCATGTGGAATGAAATAAACCAAATTCTGAAAAAGTTTGATACTTTCCAATCTGTAGGTGAGAAACATAAACTCAGTTCTCTTATCAGATGCATGCAATTAGTTAGGTTGAACATCTCATGGGGATAAGGGCCACTTATATTTCCTAATCTGTGACCTATCCATTTCAATACCTTGTGAAGCTTTTACACTCTAGTATATTAAATTATTATCTTATCTGTATGAAGAGTTGACATAGAAAGGATACATGTATTATTTAGGAATAAATGTTCAACAGACAAGATTTTTTTCTATTTCACACAACAAAAAATTCTATTTTACCTGTATATTTCTATTCATTGCCTTTTTTTTCTTTTCTATAATTGGGGAGAAAATTAAAGAACAGGCATGGGAAAGTGTGTTTCTCAAGCTTTTTGTTTCCCTTTACTTAATAAAGAGAAGATATTTTTATTGAATGAAAGCATTCTTAACTATTAATAAGCTAACTTACAAAACAATTATTTCTAAGGAAAAACATTTAAAATATTTTTTTGTAAAAAAATACAACTTTTGATGCCTCCAACTTACTCGAATGTCATTTAGAGTGAGAGATGAAGGGTGATAAATGTAAATAGTTTGTGAATTCAGGGAAAGATTATGCAGCAGGTTCCTTGTGTTAGTCTTGCAAATCTTCTATGTTAAAATAAAAATGTGCATACATTTTGGAGGAATAAGAACCAGTGATGGTATTATCACTATCAGGTAGGAGAGCTACTAAAAGCCTATCCTGTGAGCAAAGTAGAGGTCGTGGAGGTAACTGAAGATTAACTGAAGAATTTGTGCATATGTTTTGGATAATTTCCAAGGTCCTAGGGATTATATAAAAGATCAGAGTCACCACGAACTCAGGAAAAGACTGAATTATGAGGTTGCTGGATTTGAAACATGAGGTGAAACAATTTAGAGCAACTCAAGAATCCTTAATTCTGAGTTACATTTCAATGTTATGAAGTTTTATGGGCATTTACCTGTATTGGATAAATACAGGTTCCATAGCTGATGTGATTACATGATTATGACCCTGATGTATGTGTGTGTGTGTGTGTGTGTGTGTGTGTGTGTGTGTACTTGCATGTGTATGTATGTGTATTCCAAATCAAAAGCAAACCATTCTAGGATGATGGAATTGTCTTATTATTTTTTTTTTAAGAGAGAGTGAGAGAGGAGAGAGGAGAGAGAGAATTTTTAATATTTATTTTTTAGTTCTCGGCGGACACAACATCTTTGTTGGTATGTGGTGCTGAGGATCGAACCCGGGCCGCACGCATGCCAGGCGAGTGCGCTACCGCTTGAGCCACATCCCCAGCCCCTGGAATTGTCTTATGGCATAAGCAGCAATTAAAAGTACATTAACATCTTTCCACCATTTCATAACTTCCATGTAGAAAAGAGAGCAATAAACTTAAGTCAAATGGGAAAATAAATACAACTTTCTAGGCAGGGCATGGTGGCACATGCCTGTAATCCCAGTGACTCCAGAGGCCGGGGCAGGAGGATTCCAAGTTTTAGGGCAGCCTCAGCAATTTAGTGAGATTTCTGACAAAATTTAAAAAAAAAGGGCTGGATATGTAGCTCAGTGGTTAAAGCATCTCTGGGTTCAATTCTCAGTACCAATTAAATAAAATACAACTTTCTGAAGTTGACTGAAGTTTTAGGTCTCTAAATAAAACTCAAATTTAGTTGATATTAATATTAATGCAATATACTTCTAGCTGAATTGGAATACTTCCAAAACATACATGTATACACAGAACAACTAAATATGGATAGATTTGCAAGGCTCTCTAGAGCATAATTATAGTTTGGCTTTTTCCTATCTATTCCATCCTCTGGTTTTACCCTTTAAGCCTGAATCTGCTTTATGAATACAGAACAATGAGGCTATGGCATTTACTGTTGGGTGGGAGTGGAACAGAGAAGACTTGCAGGTACTGGTAGCATTTAAGAATTGGATGAAGGTCTCACAGATAAATACATTACACATGACCTTGTCTATACGTAAAAGGTTGTGAATATGGGATATGTTTATTGGAAATGCTGGGTGAAGGATAATTTATACAATTTAGTGAGCAAAATATCAAAGTTTCCCATCCAGAATTATATATGCAACATAAATATGTGGCATGTGGCTTTCTTTACCTAAAATAAGATGATGAAATAAGAAGCAGAGCCAATAAAAGGGACTTTGTATTTTACTTCACTTTATTTTATGTCAGTGGTGTATATATTTATACCCACATATTGGATTGTGTATATGTTTCCTTAATATAGCCAAAAGTAACTTATTTAAAATATATTAAAGGAGGCAAAAAGATTTTATAGTCAGCATTTGGATTGAGTAGTAATTCATTAAATTAAAATTAGAACTTAATGAAGGGAGCCACTTTAGCTCCTTTGCCTACATTCTCTTATCTCTAAAGAGAGATGGAAGGGATGCATGTATCACTTAAGAATAACTTTAGCAATATATAAAATTCAACTAACAGACTATTTTGTTTTTCACATGATTAAAAGTTTAGTCCTGAGGGCTGGCTTGGTAGCTCAGGCAGTCCTTAGGACGCAGATTCCACTGAGCTTTCTATTCCACTTCTTAGATTTTTTCTTATACTTCTTGTATTTATAATTTGGTGGTTGCAAGATGACTTCTATGACTCCAGCATTATGTCTGCAAATAAGGAAAGAAGTTGGGAAGGAGTAAAGAATAAGAATCATAATCAAACTGCATCAGCCTCTTATTATTAAGATTTTCCATAAGCTCTGCTAGCCATTTCTGCTTATATCTCATTGACCTGTGTCTTATTACCTCTTTTATTTACAAGGGAGGCTAGATATTGTGGTGGAATTTTTTGTAGTTTGTGTGTGTGTGTGTATCTACCTGAAACCCTGAAATATTACTTTACTAGTCTCTGAAAGGTCTTTCTGATAAAGAACCTAAACATGCATACAACTTTCAAACCCTTTAAATAACTTTCATGTAACAAACATTTGTAAATGTCAGAAGTGTGGCAGGAGAAAAGCTGGACAGAAAAATGGAGAAAGCAAGGATTCTCACATATCAAATACATTTATAAACTCTAGTTATAGTATTGTTTGATTTAACATTTTTAGAAGGAACCAGATTATATAAAATTTGTTTAAAGACAAGATAATGAAAAACCATTTTTATCATTCCTGTAAACTGCAAATTACCAGCTACTTTTCAATATCAAATTTGGTGAGGTATAATCTATACAAAATAGTCTGATAGTCTGTCCCACTTTAATTTTTTATTTTTATTTATTTTTGTGGGTGTCTTTTCTTTTGTTTATTATTATTATTATTATTGTTCAAAACATTACATAGCTCTTGACATATCATATTTCATACATTTGATTCAAGTGGATTATAAACTCCCATTTTTACCCCGTATACAAATTGTAGAATCACATAGGTTACACATCCACGTTTTTACATATTGCCATACTAGTTTATGTTGTATTCTGCTGCCCTTCCTATCCTCTACTATCCCACCTCCCCTTCCCTCCCCTCCCCTCCCCTCCCCTCCCCTCATCTCCCCTCTTCTCTCTCTACCCCATCTACTGTAATTCATTTCTTTCTTGTTTTTTTCCCCTTCCCCTCACTTCCTCTTATATGTAATTTTGTATAACAATGAGGGTCTCCTTCCATTTCCATGCAATTTCTCTTCTCTCTCTCTTTCCCTCCACCTCTCCTCCCTGTTTAAGGGTAATCTTCTTATGCTCTTCCTCGCTCCTCTGTTCTTAGTTGCCCTCCTTATATCAAAGAAGACATTTGGCATTTGTTTTTTAGGGATTGGCTAACTTCACTTAGCATAATCTGCTCTAGTGCCATCCATTTCCCTGCAAATGCCATGATTTTGTCATTTTTTAGTGCTGCATAATACTCCATTGTGTATAAATGCCACATTTTTTTTATCCATTCATCTATTGAAGGGCATCTGGGTTGGTTCCCCAGTCTAGCTATTGTGAATTGTGCTGCTATGAACATCTATGTGGCAGTATCCCTGTAGTACGCTCTTTTAAGGTCTTCAGGGAATAGTCCGAGAAGGGCAATAGCTGGGTCAAATGGTGGTTCCATTCCCAGCTTTCCCAGGAATCTCCATACTGCTTTACAAATTGGCCACACCAATTTGCAGTCCTACCAGCAATGTACAAGTGTACCCTTTTCCCCACATCCTCGCCAACACTTGTTGTTTGCCTTCATAATGGCTGCTAATCTTACTGGAGTGAGATGGTATCTTAGGGTGGTTTTGATTTGCATTTCTCTGACTGCTAGAGATGGTGAGCATTTTTTCATGTACTTGTTGATTGATTGTATGTCCTCCTCTGAGAAGTGTCTGTTCAGGTCTTTGGCCCATTTGTTGATTGGGTTATTTGTTATCTTATTGTTTAATTTTTTGAGTTCTTTGTATAGTCTGGATATTAGGGCTCTATCTGAAGTGTGAGGAGTAAAAATTTGTTCCCAGGATGTAGGTTCCCTATTTACCTCTCTTATTGTTCCTCTTACTGAGAAAAAACTTTTTAGTTTGAGTAAGTCCCATTGTTGATTCTTGTTATTAACTCTTGTGCTATGGGTGTCCTAATAAGGAATCTGGTGTCCAACCCCACAATATGTAGATTAGAGTCAACTTTTTCTTCTATCAGATGCAGAGTCTCTGTTTTGATATCAAGCTCCTTGATCCATTTTGAGTTAACTTTTGTGCATGGTGAGAGAAAGGGATTCAGATTCATTTTGTTGCATATGGATTTCCAGTTTTCCCAGCACCTTTTGTTGAAGATGCTATCCTTTCTCCATTGCATGTTTTTAGCACCTTTGTCAAATATAAGGTACTTGTAATTTTGTGGATTGGTCTCTGTGTCCTCTATGCTGTACCATTGGTCCACCTGCCTGTTTTGGTACCAGTACCATGCTGTTTTTGTTACTATTGCTCTGTAGTATAGTTTGAAGTCTTGTACCGCTATACCGCCTGTTTCACTCTTCCTGCTTAGGATTGCTTTTGCTATTCTGGGTCTTTTATTTTTCCATATGAATTTCATGATTGCTTTCTCTATTTCTACCAGAAATGCTGTTGGGATTTTGATGGGCATTGCATTAAACCTATAGAGAACTTTTGGTAATATCGCCATTTTGATGATGTTAGTTCTGCCTATCCATGAACAGGGTATATTTTTCCATCTTCTAAGATCTTCTTCTACTTCTCTTTTTAGGGTTGTGTAGTTTTCATTGTATAAATCTTTCACCTCTTTTGTTAGGTTGATTCCCAAGTATTTTTTTTTTTTTTTGAGGATATTGTGAATGGGGTGGTTGTCCTCATTTCCATTTCAGAAGATTTGTCGCTGATGTACTGGAATGCCTTTGATTTATGCGTGTTGATTTTATATCCTGCCACTTTGCTGAATTCATTTATTAGCTCTAGTAGTTTCTTTGTATAACCTTTTGGGTCTGCTAGGTATAGGATCATGTCATCTGCAAATAGTGATAATTTAACTCAACTCAGGATGTTTTACTACTGACCTGAATCTCTAGCCCTTTTTCTCATTTATTTTTATTTGAGACAGGATTTTCCTAAGTTGCTTAGGGTCTCACCAAGTTGCTCAGGTTGGTGTCAAACTTGCAATCCTTCTGCTTCAATTTCCTGAGTTGCTAGTATTGCAGACATGAACCATTTAAAGTATACAGTTGGATTTGATGTATCCTGCTATGTAATTACCACAACAATTCCATCATTCCACAAAGATTCATTTGCCTTTGCAGTCAACCTCTAAATCTACTTCTTCTAATCCAACACAGAAAATTTGCTAATCTGCTTTCTCTATCTATAGATTAACATGCCCTTTATAAAATCTCATACAAATAGAAAAATAGGTACTCTTTTGTATCTGTAATCTTTATCTCAGGGATTCTGAGATGAATCCACATTGATGCTGTATCAGCAGCTTTAATTTCATATTGCTCAGTGGTATTCCACTGTGTATAAAAATTACCATTTTTTTATTCATTCATGTATTGATGGACATTTAGATTATTTCCAGTTTGAAGCTATTAAATTAAGTTGCTAAAACATTCACCACTGTAAACATGTTTTCATCTTACCTAGGTAAACATCCATGAGTATGAATGTTGTATATTTAAATTTGACATTGTATATTTAAATTTGACATTGCCAAATTCTTTTCCAAAGTGGTAGGACAAATTTACATCCCACCAAAAATGTATGAGAGTTCTACTTGTTCTATATCTTCACGAGGGCATAGAATTGTCAGTAATTTAATTTTAATCATTTAATTAATGTTTAGTGGAAAGTATTGAGTTATGAAAACACAGCTCAACTTTCTCTTGCAGTTCCATCCTTCAAGATAGATTCCTCCTTGGTATCTTCTATCTCATTAATTAATTTAAAAGCTGTTGATTTGAGCAGAAATCATAGTATATTTTGCATCTTATTCCTTTAGTTCTCTCACTGCCAGGATTTCTGGCTATTCTGCAGGCCTAAACTCTGTATTTTGGATCTTGAGTTTATATGTTTGAGATTTTCCGTATCCCCTTTTTGTACTCCTGTGGCTGTGATTGTTCACAAGACTCCCTTTTGTTCCTGACTTTGCAATGGCTTGCATTTTTATATATTCAATTCTCTGAAGCTGTGTTCACTTATTTCCATTCCAGTTGCAAGTCAAAGTGAACTCTTCTCTAGTTTTTTTTTTAAATTGGTTAAAGAGCTTTTCTTTTTAATATCTTTTTTAGACTTATTCAGCTAGTGAATTTTGAATGACCACTTTAATTCACAACCTTTCCTAGAAATTGTCCTAGTTTCCAACTCCTTAATTGTATTCATTGTTGTCTTCTACACTCTCTCAATACCTTTTCCAGGATGCAGAATCTACAAACTGAACATCACTAATGATTATAAATTAGCTATAATTTTTAAATTTAGCCCTGTACTTATAAATGCATAAGTATTTTCCAGAAGGTTTGCTTTTCATGGGTTTGAGCTATTGGGAACATGTTCACTGGGAAAACTCCATAATTAGATTTGGAGTTTTCCAGTGTTCAGGAATCTATTAACTGATAAAAAATATGAGCAGAATAAAGTATTAATTTAAAATTCTAGTCCATGTTCTGGGGACCATGCAACTTAGATTGGAAGAGTAAAGAAAAAGGGTTTCTTTACTTTCTTCAGATAGGAATGGTCCAAAGTAAAAATTAAAATTTAAGCAAAATTTGACTATGATGCTTCTCCATTTCCTTTGCTTCTTTGCTTTCTGTCTCTAGGAAGATAGTGGCTGCTGTTTTGTTGCTGTTTTCTCTGCCACTCACACTGAGGTCTAACTTTCCTCCTGGAAGTTTTCTTACTTCCTAGTTATTTTCCTCCATCCTACTTTGATGAAAATACCAATTCTACAATGTATTTCATCTCTGTACATTCCCAGAGGTATTTTTATTTTTAGGAGGAAATGCTTAGTATCTCAAACTTCTAAGTGAGAACATTAAAATGATGTAACAGAATATGTTAGATTGTTCAGTACACATGGGAAAATGTAGCTGGGGTTTAGGTTTAACTTGAAGGCAATTCTTGAATGAGAGATCTCTAATAACTTTCCTGAGATATTCTTAATTTTTTACTTATTTTAAATATCTAGAGATTTGTTAAAAATTTCATGTGTTTGGTTTGAATGTCTGATCATTTTTTATTTTTTTTGTACCAGGGATGAAATGTAGGGGTACTTAAATACTGAGCCACATCCCCACATAACCAGCCCCTTTTACTTTTTGAAAGAGGGTCTTGCTAAGTTGCTTACAGTCTACTAAATTGCTAAGGATACCTTTGAACTTGTGATCCTCATGACTCAGGGTCTGAGCCATTGGGATTACAGGAGTGTGCCACCATAGTCAGACTGATCCACTTTCTTGAAATAGCAACAAATGGTAGTGACCTTGAGGATTCAGGGTGATAAATGGCAGGTAGACATAGAGGTAGTAAAAGACTTCTTTGCATAGGAATAAACTAGTCTGTGAAACATTGTTGTCTCCTAAATCTTCTGTTTTTCTCTCTTTCTTGCCTCTCTTTTCAGGTTCCCAGCACATGAATTTCTCCCTGCTGAAAATGTTATTACCTGTATTTTTATTGATCTTGTCTCAATGTCCCTGAAAAAAGGCTTACTTTCAAAGTTTTGGTTGGGATTTGAAAATTTCACTTTTGTTGCTTTCAATTTGCAGTTAAACTGATATAAAACATGGATATTCAAGCATATTCCTCCTAACTTCTGCCTTAATCACTTTTGCTTTTAAAATAGCTTCCACCAACTTCTCGATTATGGTGGTTTTGCATTATGACCCACTATTTCTAAGTATCCTCTTAGCAATGTTTTAAAATGTAGTTTCTTTTCTAAGGTCTCACAGAGTTTTATCCTTTGGTTATGAGAAGGCATGTTAAGTATCTGCTACCTCAGCCATCCTAGCCTCCTTTCTTTCTGGTTTCCTGCTCTATGCTAAGGGCACACTAGCTCCTTGGAGCATTGCCTACTTTGTCATGTGTGGATGAAATGCAGCATCCAACAAATGGCTTTTCTAGGAGCCTCACCTGGACCCTGATTTCTCATATCTTGAAAAAGGGAAACAAGCCCTCTCTTGTCACAAATGAGGTAGCACATTAACATCAGGTATTTTATAAGTACTGTTTTAGTTAGCTATTTCGCCACTGTGACTTAAAAACCCAACCAGCACAATTGTAGAAGAAGAAAAGTTTATTTGGTGGCTCACAGTTTTAGAAGTCTTAATCCACAGACAACAGCTCCATTCCTCAGAGCTGGAGGTGAGGCAGAACATAATGGCAGAAGAGTGTGGTGGAGGAAAGTGGCTCACATGATGATTAGAAAGCAGAGAGAGAGATTCTATTTGCCAGATACAAAATATATACCCCAAAGCCACACACACAGTGCCACACCCCACCTGCCTTAAGTTACCACTCAGTTAGTCCCTATCAGACGATTAATTCACTGATTGGGTTACGACTCCCTGAACCCAATCATTTCTCCTCTGAACCTTCTTGCATTGTCTCACAATGAGCTTTTGGGGGGACACCTCACATTTAAACCATAACAAGTACTAAGTGAATTACAAAGGGATGCCATATATAGTTACCACAATGTTTCAGGCAGTGTTTTAAAAAACTTAAAATGAATTGCTCATTTAATCATAGATAACAAAGTGGTTACTGTGTTATTCTCTCTTTTTTAAATACAAACAAACCTAAGCAAGAGAAGTTAAGTGAGTTAATGTAGTACACAAAACTACTAATGAACAGAGTAGTATTCAAATTTAGGAAGTTTAGCTGCAGAGCTTGACCTTCTCTTACACTGTGTGATGTATGGGAAGCTCTTTGCTCTAGAAAATCTGCCCAGTGAAGTGCTAGTATTAGTGCTATTTGTTGATGAGTAGGTAGCTACAATATTAGGTTAACATATTATTTCCTGTCATGTAACTGGAACAGTTCAATTGGAAAAGTATGTTACTGCCAGGAATTAATGTTACTTATCTACACTCTACACTCTAAAGATCCTATAGGAAACGAGAGAAGATAACATGAAACTAAGGTTTTCTCATTTGGAAACAACAACATTGAAGAATACACAAAGAATTAGAACATGACAAAAATGAATCTATTAAGAACTGGTATATTCCTCCAGCAAACAAGGTTCTTACACATGTTTCAGCTGCTGCTTCAAAGTCTGAAAGTAGCAATCACGGGGGGAGGGGGGACCAAAAACACTGTACTGCACAATGCTTATTTGTCTGTCTGGGTTAAATACATTTGACTATTTGGGAGCTATGACCTGCTAAATCAAGCCAGTGGGGCATTCAGCCTCAAAGTCACACCACTGGAAAAGTGATGATTAGCCCAGAAACTTTACCTTAGAAAAATCTTTCATTAGTTAAGGATAGGTTCCCTTGTGTAAATAGGTGCCCTCCATGGAGGGAGAGTATATTAAGTCTCACATATTATTCAGGCTTTGGTGGAACTACTTAATTCAGTACAATTGCTGGCCAACTGGGAGTAAGTCTAGATAAGAAGGGAGAGGAGAGGTACATTTATATGACATAGCTTTAAAAATAAAAACTATCAGGAACTGAATCCAGACTTTATCAACTGAGTAATGAGGAACAAATTATTAAAACTCAGTTTCCTTATTTGTTAAAAGGTTAGGGTACAATGTGGAAATTTATTATGGTGATTCTACTAAAACTTTAGTTCTATTTTCTCCTAGACTTTAATTATAATATTGTAGAAGTTAGACCATCAGCTAGATCTCTTCTGACCCCACAGGTTTGGTTTGAAGAGAAAGGGGAAAGGAGGATGAATAAAACCAGAGAGCTTTGGGAGGCAATCACTAATGCCAAAGGAAAATCTTAACTAGTTCAAGCCATTTGTCCATGATTAATGTTGTTTTCTGTCTCAATATCTCTCTCCACCCCACATTTGTAATCTAACATTGTTTAAAAGACACCTGCAGGGCTGGGGTTGTGGCTCAAGCGGTAGCGCGCTCGCCTGGCATGCGTGCGGCCCGGGTTCGATCCTCAGCACCACATACCAACAAAGATGTTGTGTCCGCCGAGAACTAAAAAATAAATATTAAAAATTCTCTCTCTCTCTCTCTCTCTCTCTCTCTCTCTCTCTCTCTCTCTCTCTCTTTCCTCTCTCACTCTCTCTTTAAAAAAAAAAAAAGACACCTGCATGTAGTAGAGAAAAACTAAAGAATCAAAAGCATCCCCAGTACTCTTTTATGCTTGGCTGCAGAGAAGGGAAAGACAGGAGAGTAAAAGATGACCCATATAAATGCATTGTTTTTTAGGTATCATTTACCACTTTATTTTATACCTAACCCTTCTATGTTTTCCTTGTGTATTCTTCCTTTTTTTATAATCACGGTTAATCAGGGGAATTGTGAGCATAATTCCTATTGGTGTATTTGTTACTATTATTAACATGGAACAGAGACTTAAATTAATAGGAATGGAATATCAATTCACAAGTAAGTGAGGACAGTTGAGGTGTTGGAGACATGTTGTATCAGCACCTTCTATGAAGTATTGGTACAAAATAATCACTCCTCATCTGTGTAATTTGTGATTGGTTCTAGAGAAGTTAACTAAATTGACATTTATTTCCAATCTCCCAGTTCATCAATAGCTTTCATGTGCTAGCATTTCCTGTCTTCCTCCATGCAGCCCTGAAATTTTCTTTATCTCTAACTATACCTGGTTGGAAGATCCAGATTGGAGTGCCAAATTATTTTCCTTCCAAAGTGTTTGCATGTCATGATTGGGCCTTAATTGATTATAAGAATATAAAAGGAACCTAGAATGTAGAACTTAGTTGTTCCACATATTATCAATTAGATTCTGCATCTGAAGTGAATTTCTGACTGATGCTTCCCCCTACCCCTCATACCAGAGGATATCTCTTTTCCCTACCATTCTGTATTTACTTTCTTCATTCATTATCCAAAGAGGACTTCCCAATTTTTATCATGTTGTCCTTAGTCAATCTAATGATTAAAATATCCATCTTAAGGTAGCTAGCTCATTTCTATCTATGTTAATTATAGTAGGAGCTAGATTATAATTTTCACAAAAGATGAAAGGTTTAGTTGTGGCAAGGCTGAAGTTTAAAAAAAATGCTAGCACAAAGTGGTAGAAGACAATGAACTGGAATATTCTCATTAAGGTTAAACTCCTCTGAGACTTATTAGCATCAGTTGTAATGGTGTATTTTCTTAACGTGGGCATTTACTCACCATTCTGGACGGAGGCTACTGGTGTGTTTCACACAGCCCACCAGAGAGCTGTGTGTGAGTGCTTCCCTGAGCTGCTAAGGACTAATTGGTCAAATGCTCCCTTCAAGTCCAAAGCTTTTGGCCTGTTTCTAGTTCTTAACTAACAAGGATAAATCAAAGCATGACAGCAAGAATTAAAAACAAAACAAAATCAACTTTTAAAAGGACCATAAAGACAATAAGTCAAAATATCAGAAGCAATATCTTTTTACAATGTTTGTTATGTCTTAAAATTGATCAGAGCACACAAAAAAGTTGTTTTGCTTGTGTGACGTGAGGGACACATTATGTTTTTCTAATATTAATCAGTGAGTTAAAAAGGAAGAGAAAATATTTGGTCACCTTCTCGTGGAAATCCTTTGAACATTCATATATATAAGAATTTTGGATGTTGTGAACACATACTCTTAGCAATAATCTGCAGAAGGGTTGGTAAAATAGTGGTCTATGGGCTATCCATATCCATTTTTATTATGTCTCTAAAAAATAGTCACAATTATATAGGAAAAAATTAAAGAAAATAAAGTATTTTTAAGATGTTACATAACAACAAATCTTAGAAACTGTACCAAAATTTTGCTTCAGTTTAAATATCTAAGGTGAGAGACAGTCTGCCAACAACATAGTTTTAAAATTTTCTTAGGGAAAAGGAATCTACACAACCTCTAAAAACCTGGTTTTAGGAAAGATAATTTAATTAGAAATAATGCTGAATTTTTAAAGATAATATTTCCCAACAGCAATATATTAAGTATTTTAATTTTTCTCTCTCTCTAATATATATTAGAGAGAGAGAGAGAAAGAACCATCATTTACAGAGTAATTTTTACTAAGATAACTATTTGCTTTATAAAAAATAAACATTCATATATATTGGGGGTGAGTTTCAAATATTGTTAGTTCAAAGGAATTGGTTGATCTTAGTAAGGAAAGATTATTCTCTACCTCCAAAATAAAAAATAAAAACAAATCAATAAAACACCTCCTTTACCTACTTCCCTCTCCCCTACCTCCACTTCCCCTCCTGCTCTTGTTCCTTTTTATTCTTCTCCTTCCCTCTCTGCTTCTTTCTTTTAAGGATGTACTGTGACATTTTGTCTCTTTATATACACTTGCATGGCTTACATGTTGTACAGCTTTCCACATTATTCAAACATGGTTTTGTGTATCATTCACTATGTTGAAAGGCAGAAAATTCATTTTACATGGTCAACCATTTTTCTCAAAAATACTTGAAGACATGTTAAAATGCTGTTTTGAAAAAATAGGTTAGAACATGATTAATATAATTCTTTGCTTTTTCCCTCCGAGAAAAGTTGATAGTTTTTGGTCTTGTTTGCTTTAGAAATCAATGTATATGATTTTTAAAAGGTCAACTGAGATCTTCATCTACTATCATACTAATACCTAAAATTCTGAGGATTTTTCAATAAATACTTACACTTATTCCCATTTCAAATTCTACATAACCAACCTCAAACTTTTGCCCAGAAAGGTGGAAGAATATAGGAAAAAAATCAACATTAATTTCTCAGCTACTCCATTTAATTTTGCTATTTGCCAGACCTCTAGCTTCTTAAAAGAAACTAACTTTGATTACAATTCCCCTGTAGCATTTCTACGCAGTCTATGTCCAACTCTTCTGACTTTCCATGCAGAAAGATGGAAAGGATTCTTCCTTCCCATTACGTCTCCTTTAGCTCCCTCATTCCCTCACTATTTTCTCCACTCTGAGTGATCCACTTTAGCCAGGGAAACTGTTTGTATTTAATGTCTTCAAAGCCCACCTTCTATTTATTCCTTAACTTGCTATGAACTGGCTTCTGTATTCACTATCCTACCCAATAGCTAAATCCAACATCAAACTGTTCATTTTAATCCAACGTATCCTTTCTACTATAACACTTTTATAGATGATGAAACTATTTTTTCAAATTTATTTTTAAGTTTTCAAATAAAAAATTGATGTATTTATTGTGTACAACATGATGTTATATAATTATTCCTTTATATAATGGAATGGTTAATATAACCAATGAAAAGGGCATTACCTCACCTGATTATCATTTTTGTGAAGAGTTAACATCCACTATACTATAACACTTCTGATTAGTCAGGAAAAGAAGTGGCCAAAAATATATAGGGAAAACAGATGAAGTAGTTTTTGTAAATTGAAGAGAGGAAAGAATATGTTTAGCCTAAATTTATATGAATGATTTTTGAAATTTCTATATATGCCATTAATTTTATTTTAGTAATCACTTTTATAATTAGAAGAATATATTTGTTATTATCTTGAAAATATCTTGCATTGAGAATCATCCTGTAAGATGCATTTTGCCACAGGGAAAGGTAAAGCACAGTATTGGGGATGCCTTCAACCAGGGTTCAGATATGTCTTCATATTGCTAAAGGTAGAGAAACACTTTCCAAATTTCTCTTCAGTTTCATATTACAACAACAGATGTTTTCCTGGAAAATTTAACCTGAGTTTTAAATTTTTATGCTCCATTCTTGTTAAAGGCCTAGAAAGTAGGTATTGTTAACCTCTTTCATTTCAGGTAAAATGGTTGAGCAACTCCCACAGATGGAGTAAATTTTTATATTTTCTTTTTTGTACAAAGTATGTTAATTTCTTTACCAGGTGAATAAAATGCTAATCATTTTTTTAATTGTTGAAGAGATGGGAAATCTTCCAGGATTGAGACCTAAAGTCCTGAATATGTTGTTAATAAAGGAACAGTGAAACATTAGGGGATGGGGGTGGTTCTGCCTTATTCTGAAGTTAAATGTGGAATCAAGAGTTAAGACTTTAGATTTTAGAAAAACTCTATACTCTCTGAACCAGTAAATAGTTTCTAATGAGCCTTTTCTTTCCATTTAATTTATTATCTAAGATGTACACCATGATATTTTGACATACATAGTGAAATGATCACTACAGGTAAGAAGAGCAACATCTCTATATTTCAGTTATGCCTTTCTTCCTTCCTTTTCTGTAATACCTAAAATCTAATCTTAATAAATTTTCAGTATGCAATATAATATAATTATCCATAGTCTTCCTGTTGTGTATTAGATCTCTACACTGGTTCATTGTATCTAACAACAAGTTTGTATCCTTTGATCTATATTTCCAAATTTCCTCCCTTTTCCCATCTTAAGTTTACATTACTTTACTCACTTTCTATGTATTCAACTATGTTTTTTAAGATCTCAATTTTAAGTGACACATACAGTAATTCTTGACATATTTGGTTTATTTCATTTACCATATGCTGGTTCTTTATAGTAAATGAACTCATGAATTAACTTGTGGATAAAAAAATTGAGACTTTTTGGAATTCATTTATGAATAATAGATATAAGGCACTTGCCCTCTTGGCATCTATACTATGATTGGGAAAACATATACTGAACAATAATTTGTACAATTAATATTGAATTATATTATAGCTAAATGTCAAGAACCAAAAGTGTAGCTTCCAAAGAGGATTTGACATAGTTTGCTGTCTTTGAGAAAGTGATCTAGAGAGGTTGAAAGGAATTAGTAGGGCAAAGAGATGTGGTAAGTAAGTTTTCCTGGCAAAAGGAAAAGCAATTATGGAAGTGAAGACAGCACAGTGGGCTGGAGGATTTGAGAAAAAAAAAATAAGCCAGTTTATGAGAAAATGTTGGAAAGATGGTCAGTGGCCTGAGTTGAACCCGATATGGTAGCACTGGATCTCAGACAACCTGGTAGTTCACTCTCATGCTTTTGGATTTAATTCCAAAGCCCATGAAAACCGTTTTTATGGCAAGTGTGAGACATACTTGCATTTGGTTTTCAATAGGTTATTCTATTGGCTGTGAAGAGAGAGAATTAAAGAGGGGAAGGAGTGGCTGTGACAACTGAACTTATTGCATTTTAGGTATGGGGTCATGGTGGGGATAGAAATAGAAAGATAGGAATCCAGAGATACTTGGAAGAACAGTCCATTGAATAACAAGGTTTATTAGACAGGTGTGGAAAATTTAACTCTAAAAGGGATGGATAAAGAATGACTAAGGTTTCAGCTTATGTAAGTGTGTGGGATAGAGTGATCATTTACTGAGGAAGAATGCTGGAAGTAGAGAGGATTCCTGAAAGAAGATTGACTATGTGTAATTTATATGCAAGGTCATGATTGAGTATAAGGGCATTTCAGCCCAGAGAGAGATCTAGAAACTGTTTCCATGTGTGCCAAAGATGAAAATTTTTGAAGTCTTGGGAAAAGTGATTAATTTACAGTGGAAGTCCCTTCTTTAATGTTAACTTAGACATTCTTGGCCTATTTTAATGCAGACAGGACTTTGAGAGAATATTGACATTGGATCATTTGGTTTTAGGAAACATACTCTTCAGTGTTGAGGAGAATATTCTATCAGCCACCTCTAAATTTACCCATGATATACATTGATGGTAACTATGAAGATGATAAGCACAATTATAATAATTATAATGGTTATAGTTAATAGTTATTGAATCTTTACTGTGTTCAAAGTACCATTCTATGTGCTATATGTATACTAATTCATTTAAATCTTCCAAAAGCCTTAGATATGATTACCATTCCTGTTTTACAGATGAGGAAAATGAAGCATACCGGTTTTGAGTACTTTTTAAAGTGTATATAGTTTATATTCAAAGATTGATTCTTTTATTTATTGACAGGATAGCTTCAGAGTATAAACTTGTAAGCACTTCACTAGGGAAGTGGACTATAAAGAATTCTGTGCAGATACTAAGTGAATTTGACTGGAAAAAGGCAGAGGTCAAGGAATGGGGTTGTTATTTTGGGACATACTACTGTCATGTATTGTTTAACAATGAGGATATGTTCTGACAAATGTGTGATTAGGTGATTTTGTCACTGTGCAAACTTTAGAGTGTTTTATACAAAGATAGTGTGTTAGTACATTTTCCAATGGTGTGAGAAAATACATGAGAGTGACTGACGTATAAAGAAAAGAAGTTTATTTGCCTGACAGTGTCAGAGGCTGAAAGTACAAGATTGGGTAAGAAATTGCATGGTGAAACAGGAAGCCAAAGAGACTGAGTAGATGCCATTTATAATAACTACCTCATGAGAACCAACCAGGGTTCCAAAAGAACTACATCAAACCCTTTAAAGGACAGTGCCCTTAATTACTTCCTACTAGTTCCAACCTCCCAAAGGTTCCAGGCCACTTTCCAACATTGTCACACTTTAGTCTCCGAGCACATGAAGACTTGGATCAGGGTGGTAGGGGAGCATACTCAAACCACCTCTCAACTGCAAAAGTATTACTAGATGACACTATTTTATGGTACTACTATTGTAGAGGTAGTCTGTTGGTGACCCAAATGTTGTTAATATAGTGCATGACTACACTTTATAGGTCAGCTAGCATCTCTTTATTAAGGTGTAGTTCCTGGTTTGTTAATAAGGCTCATGCTACTAAGAGTGACCTTGGGTGAGAGGTTGATGATGGTTATCCCTTATGGGTCCTGCAGAGTTAAATTCTTTAGCAATCTGTAGGCTGGGAGTTCCCATGTGCTAAAATCATGTATTTATAATGTTTGAAGCAGGATTTTAAGCATGATAGATATTGCATGTCAAGTGGATAAATAAATTAATTGACCAACTGTTCTTATAGTCACAAGTACTTCCTAGGAGACTTCCTTTCTGGTAAAACATCTAAGAAGGAGATAAGCTGTGCAAGGCTGATTCTGTCAGAATTCTCATCGGATAGAAGAAAAAGGCAGAAAAAATAGACAGTAACAAAAGCTGAGGTTACTTGATAAGCTTTCTGTAGATGTTCAGAACAGCTGCCAATATCCATAGTGGTGTATAATAACTTCACTTCAGGAGAATGACAAGATTTTGTAATTATTTACACGTATTTCCCCCTATGTTTTTATTTACTCCTCATGTCATCTGATGAGATGCAAAATCAGGATGAAGTCATCACCAAATTATATAGAAGGGACACTGAGCATCAAAGAAGTGACATTCTTGCTTAATGAACAGAATAAAACCTAGCTGAATTCCTTCATGTTTTAAAACCATACCAAATCTTCAAATTCCTCATCGACCACAGCCACATGAGGCTAGAGAGAAAGATACTTCACATGGTTATGCACTGTAAGAAAGCTATTATGGTGCTCAGTTTGGTGTAACTTGTGCTGCTCACTTTTAAATGCTTCGGGCCTGTTCATTTTTCGCTTTATTAGCTCTACTCAATCTGCTTTAGATTCTAGGGACTGTTGGACAGTGATTTCTGAGTGAACAGATACCCTGAGTTTTATGAGTTGGCCAGTTTTAACATCAAGGGCTATATATTTTAAATTATATAACTTGAAGGGCCAATTTGATTTTTTGATATCAGAAATACATATTATTTATCTAATGTGAATGTAATTATTTATATAAACTTGTATTCTGAAAAATAAAAGAAATTTTTATCCCTGCTTATGATAGTGAAGAGTAGTCTACCAAGACTTAATGAGATCTATTTGTACATATTACTTTTGTGAGTCCATTAACTGCTTTTATTTTCAAAGCAGTTACATGGAGTCAAGGCAGTCAGTGGATTGTTGATTTGATTTTGTTTGGGAAGTAGATTTGGCTTTCTGCTGATGCAGATTTATTGTTATAACTTATCCTACTTTCAATAAATCATTGATTTCTTGTTGGAAGACTTCTACAAAAATTGTGCAATGCTATATTTTGTCATCCAAAACCAGAAGATTGACCATAGTTCTTTATCTTCAATAGATATAAACTTGACTTATCACCCATTTCAAGTTTATCAAATAATTTTAAGATACTCTACTTTGAGGTCAACCAGAACATTACTTCTTTACTTTGGAAGTGATTCTTTTGAAAAGAAAGGGAAAAATAAGTGGAAGAGAAATGAAACTAGCACCTGAGATCTTTGAATTTCCATGTAGCTAGACAGCTTTAAGAAAGAAAAGTAAGAGGTTTGAGAAATGAAGGGCAATTTAACAAGAAAAATTTTACCTGGCAGTACTGTTTATCTCACCTATATAATGGCCTAGTTAGAACTTTTCTTTTAACACCCTATTTATTTTAGCAGTGCTTATATCCTGAATGGGTTAGAAAAGTAAGTAGATTCTTCAGAAAGTTCTAAAAGTACATAAAGATTTAATGATGTGTTGGACACATACAGATGTCTGAGTAAAAGAAGAAAAATAGTTACAAAAGCCCTTTTCACAGTTGTTAAGGGAAGAAGTCCTCACCATCTATACATTTGTTAAAATTACAAGAAAATCTGTGCATTAATCTTTGGAGTAATTTTAGAGAAAAAAGGAAACTGCTATTTATAGTGATGCAATTATAGACCAAGAGATGACATGTGAAGCTTTGCTAAAAGGTGTATGGTTTTGTTTTAAATTGAACAGTAGCTTTATGGCTGTTTTGCTTCTGCAGCATTCTCTTTTCTTAACACCTCTCTACAGAGGAATCAGACTGTGGTCCATCTACGGTGAGGTGGCAGGGAAATGGGGTAATTTAATTCAGAGCTGGATATTTGCTCCTGATAAAATGGTCATTTTTTTGGACATATAAATGTACTCTGAAAATTGAATGCCAGATTGCATGAACATTGCTTCCAGCATTCTAAAAAAATATAAGAGCAAGTAAGGATGAAAAAATAAATAAATAAAGTCATAGAACTTTGGTATGAGGCAGACAAAGAAATGCAAGATAGAAGATGTGAGACAAGTTTCTGAAGATGAGACTCTGAAGATGAGACTCTGATAGCAGCTCTCATAATTTGTGTTTCCCTGGAATTTGGTGCTGAAATGGACATGCTCAACCAAGTGGTTTGATAAGATGTGCTTTTGGAAGCAGCATTTATAAGGGAACAAGTTGAGGGAGAAGTTGAACCATGATTTTACTGGAGTAGAAGCCACATCTGACACAAGTGGAACTCCAGATTTGGGATAGTCTCTCAGAGGTATTCTAAATGAGAGAGGTAGGGGGTCAGAACATTTTTGGAGGCTCTTCCTGGGTATAGGGCAAGGCAGGGACCTTTAGAGGTCATTTCAGCCATGAACTCTTCAGTAGGCAATCATTTCTGCAGCTGGGGACTGTGAGCTTGCAATCTAGTGAAGTGCTTGCTGAGCACCCTATGTTTAAGTGTTATATTAGAATAAGACTTTTAAAACTGTGGAACCTGAAATTTCAGAAAATATAAGCATTAATTTCCCAATTAAGAAATTGGGACCCTTCAAAAGCTGATTTCTTCTACATCTGTAGTTTTGGTTCCAGGTATTTAATCCATTAAGAAAACATAACTTGAGGTATATTCCGAGTCCTGGAAAATAATGTCCTGTACTCTCAAAATGACATTTCTAAGAGGTAGCTGCTCCTTCATAAATCTGCTTAATTGATCTGGTGTCCACAAGCAGTATGGTGTTTGATAGAACTACTGTGTCCCATGGTCATATTTCCATAGCCACATTTCCATTTCTGGGACAGCCTTTATTATTCCAGTATGATTCCAGTATGAAGTAATATGAGATTCCACTCAGAGGGATCAACCATTCCATAAGCCCTCAGGTAGTAGTCTCATTAGAGTCCTGTGGGTAGGAGAAGAAGCTATTTCTGGAATATATGTTGATTCCAGTCAGGATGACTCACTATCCATTCCAGAATGGACAGGGTCCAATGTAATATAGTAGTTGCCACCCAGTTCCTGGTTGGATTCCTGAAGGAATGGTACCATATTGGCACTGATGTGTTAGAGTTGGCTCAGCTTCTCTCTCAAGAGTTGATTGTGCATCTCTCTTCACACTTCTGTGTTTAGTAATGTCAAGTTGGTAACTTGAAATTTATCATCCCAGAAGTATTAATACCACAGACCTCATAGATTGTTTTTTCTTGGATAAACAGCTGTTAAACATTTGCTAGCACCTAAATGTATTTTGGGAGCTTAGTTCTCTGTTGCTGAAAATTTGGACATTCACTGCTTGTAGTAGCTAAATCAGACTGAGTGAATGGGAGTCCTGATATTTGTCCATGTGTAGTCTCCATCTCTTTCATGAAAGCTAATATGTTCCTGATTCTGGAACAATGAAGTGGACAGTGACAAATTTTTGTCAAATAGTCATTTTCTCTCTTATGTTATTAATACCATTTCTATGGTAGATGCTTGAGTGTGTATTAACATAACACAAAAAGTTCTCATAGATCTATCTACATGCCTTTATCTGAGATTTCCTAGTCTTATCTTTTTTTCCATGTTCATAGTCCAATAGTTGAGATATGCATCACTGTCTGTGAGACAACAAATATTCTTATTTCAGGCCATTTCCCCATTCTCATTTTGCCACATATACCAATGTTATGGTTTAGATATGAGGTGTCCCCCCAAGAGCTCCTGTGTGAGACAACACAAGAATTTTCAGAGGTGAAATTAATATGTTATAAGATCCTTAATCACTTCATTACTGGGTAGTAATTATATGCACATAGTGTGAGGCTTGAGGAAGTAGGTCACTGGGGTACAGTTTGGGATTTATATATTGTCCCTGGTGAGTGGGCTCCCTCTCTGCTTCCTGGTTGCCATGTTCTGAGCGGTTTTCCACTCCGCCAACTTCATTGTACTAGGCCGTAGATGAGGCAGACTATGATAGAGAGCTTTGAAACTGTGAGTGCCAATAAACATTTCCTCTTCTAAAACTGTTTTTGTTAGGTTGTTGGTTACAGTGGCAAGAAAGCTGACTAAAACAGCCAGAGTGGAAAAGTGAATGGGGTTAGCATAGACTTCCCCATACCTTAATCTTTTAAATACTTAGTTATTTCTTATGAAATACAATATATATTTTGTGTGTGTGGTGCTGGGGACTGAACCCAGGGCTTTGTGCATGCAAGGTAAGCAGTCTAACAACTGAGCTGTATCCCCAGCCTTACTATATAGGTTTTTAAAATGTAATATGTTGGCTGGTGGTGATATATAATTTTGTATTTGGCAAGTGCAATCTATCTGCTGCCTGATTATCATGTGAGCCACTTCCCTCTACCATATTCTTCTGCCATGATATTCTGCCTTACCTTGAGCCCTGAGGAATGGAGCCTGCTGTCTATGGCCTGAAACCTCTGAAACCATTAGCCCCTAAGTAAAACTTTTCCTCCTTAAAATTGTTCTTGTCAGCTTTTTCACTGCTGTGACTAAAATACCTGACTAAAATATGGACTCAGTAAACCCCACTGAAGCTTGACCTACAACAGGATACAGATTGCTGCTTGACCTTCACATTCTCTCATTCTAACTAACAGAGGTAGTTTTAGGGGATAGGTGGAAATGCGGATACTTCAATGTTAACTATTGTATCCAAGCATCATAAAAATTCTGCCTATTTTGCTTTTCTCAACATAAACATACTTGAGAAAATGATCTTTGGGAAAGTAGTGGAGGAAATTTTACTATATATCCTTACTCCAGTAAGGCAGATCCCTCCCGGAGGATTCCGTTTTTGAAAACTGGCTTACATGTAAATACTCTGGAAGAGATTGTGAATTTTATTGGGGCAGCCCCAATAAAATTTTTATCTGTATCATCAAGCCATGGTTTCTTTGATTTTGTTGGATAATATCCTATCTTGCTCTCAAGAACACTGTGATCTCTTTACCATTTCCAAGTGTTCCTGTAAGGCAGACCACCCTTGTTGCCAGTCCAACCTTGCTCTCCTTAGGGCAATTGGTTAAGTAACACCATATGGCCTCTATTACTTTGGAATTATGTCATTCCCATTGTATTAGGGAACCCATTTCTGTAACAGCCATCTCCTACTGTTATCCCTGCCCTGCACAGGACAGCTACCATGGAGCTTCTTAATAACTTTGGTGCCTTTGTCGAAAATTCCTTATCTCTTTGGTAGATAGAATGAATCCTCCTGGCCTACTCTGTGAGGCAAAGTCATCTGGTTTTTCTGGCTTTACATAATGTATCTACTTTAGTTTGACCATTTCTGAGTTTTTTGATCCCTTCTTCTCTCATGGATCTGACCATTATTGGATGTGACATTGGCAGAGTAGACGTTCTGGGGTCAATCTTCTTGGTAACTTTTCTACATTTTGAGTCCTGGGTCTGATCCTTAACATTCATTACATCAAGGATTTAGGAGATGAGATTTTCTTTATGTTTTACCAGGGAGATCAGCTGCCTTTGTCACTACTAGTTTGTCTCTTTGTCAGTTTTACTTCACAGTATGGACAATTGCTTTCTTCATGTTTCCCTGAGCCATTTTAATAGAATGCCAGCACTTATCTCCTAGGGTTCCTGCTAGTATTTTAGATATTGAATCATGGAGAATGCTCTGTATCAATAAATTCTAACTTCATGTTCAAGCAGATGAAAGAGCAGTGACCCACTCTTACAGGGCCAGAAAGTCCTGAAATATGTGGGAATTTATCATATTTGAGTTTGTAGACACAGATTTTCCAATCCTGATTCTCTCTTCTTCCCAATCATGGATCTGAACTTTACAGAGTAGACTTAATAGGGTTAATCTTAGTGGGAACTTTTCTACCCTGTTAAGTCATGGGTCTGATCCTTAGCATTTACTACCCCAAGATACAGGAGATGAGATTTTCTTTATGAATTTGTAACTATGTAATCACCTCAGTTTAGTAACTATTCAACGTCTAACCTTTCTATTTTTCTGTACTGCATTAATGGCACCCAACAAATACTGTTTATAGTCATTATAGAATTTCTCTTCCCCTGAAGTTCGAAAACCTCTGAGGTATGATAACCATGAGAACATTCTCCTCCACTGATGCCCTAATCTAGCTCACTAGTAGGGAAAGCACATACTGGTCTACAATAGCTTTATCTTACACCAGTGATAGGTTGGCAACTTTACAGTGGGTCACATCTCATTTTAGAGCCTGTTTCATTGTATCACCCTAGTAACAATTTCCATAGGTCATTTTCTATAGGAAGTGGACACTGAGATAGACATTTATATGTAGTTGTTACTCTGAGGAATACTTTTAAGAACAATACCTGTTAGAGAGTCGGGAAAGCAGGAATAAGGAGAATTTGAATTTGATAATGGTTTCAACAGAAGCCCCATAAGATTCCAATGTAGCTCTGAAATGCAATTCAAATGCATTAAAAATTGTGTCAAAGAGGATGGAACCCTGTACCCTCACATCAACAATATAGGATATTGGCCATTGATGGGAAGGACAAGTAGTCTGTATTAGGCATTTCCCTTTTGCAGAGATTTATTTTTTAAGAAGTTTTATCTGTGACTGAGACACGGCAGAAGCTATTACACTGGGGATAGGGATATGTGAATGCCTCCCCTTGAAGGGGGAATGAGTAGCATACCACAGATTCTGCTATAATGTCAGAAAAATTCATTCATATTGAGATTTTAGCACATTTAATTTTTAACAAGTCAGAAATGAGAGCCAAAATTCTGCCTAATTTTGACCCTATAAAAGTTTAAATATTATAATTTTTACTATATTTCTGCATATTGCTATTTTTAAAGGAAAATATTCATGCAAATAGTTTTTGCATCAGTATTTAATCTCTCATGAGGTTAAATAGCTACAATATTGAACAAAATTTTATATACTCAAAAATATAAAAGATGAAACTTTTAATACAAGCTAATCATATCTACATGGTCATTTAAACTTTTTGAGAAAGTATATATTACTCTTGTTTAAAGATAAGAAGTAAAAATAATAACCAATGTGAACAAGATTGGTGAACATGTAAAAATATTAGGTTAGCATCATTTTCCTTCATCTTTGAGACAGGGACATCCTACACCATATGGAGAACCTAGGTATAACAAAAGAAAAACATAAATTCTTTAATAGGTAAAATATTTCAATGAGTAACTTCTGGCTAAATATTCTGCTTTAAAATTGTTAATATAACATTTGTCTAAAGAAGCTCAAGCCTGAAATAAAATTAAACTTGGATCTCTTTTGGTATATAGCACATTTTCAATGTGTCAAAATGACTTTCTCTCTGATATGTTTCAATGTACCTTTGTAATGTTGATTGAAAGTCACTACTTTGTCCCAAAAAGTAACATTTGTTATCAAACATAGCACATGCCACTAAGAATTTTCAATTTTGAAGGGTAAAGAGAGACCAATTTTTATGCTTTCAGCAGGTATAGTTGTCCTTCAACAATAACTACTGTGGATACCACTCTTGTGTAAATGCATCAGTGCTCAGGAACAATTTATTTCTTGTATTAAAGCAGTTTGAAAAAATAGTTTTGTTGCTGGTTATGAAAAAGGGTCACATCTTTTAGTGGAAAATTCCAATGAATGCTAAATAAGTCTGTTTAGAATTATGGAGCACTTGATATGCATATGACCAAGTGAATGTACATATCGAGAATACTTGTATTTCACTTAAGATTCTCAATATAAAAAGTAAAAACACAATTTATCTCATGAACTTTTGTGAAAATATCACTATTTTGATATTTCACGAATTTACCTTTGTCCCTTTGTTCATCAGTCTTTATACAACCTTTAGACACTGTATAATTTTTTTTTCTTCATCTGAATCTCCAAATTCTATTTTCCTGCCACAAAATGCTCCCTGAGAGGTTTCAGGATACTGAATATAAAGTCACCTATGGGATATAAACAGTTCCTGTTTATATAAACACCAATTTTTTCATTGGTGTCAAACCTGAAATGTCCTGACCTCCACATCCTTGCAATTCGGAGGTTCTGCTGGTTGTAGCCACACTCAATCTGGAAGTTATTCCTCCCAACAAAAGAAGTAGGATATAAAACATTTTTTTCTTCCCATCTCTGCTGTGTAGGCAGAACCCAGAAACAGATGGCTAGAGAACATAATGTCCTAAGATTAGAGACAGGAAAATTGAGGTTCCCCCAAATAGAAAGAAGTCAGTCCCAATACTAAGTAATGCAGGCTAGACATTTTTTTTTTTTTAGAGAACAAAGAGGAAAAAAAATATAGTTTTATTTTAATCAAAGTATTAGGCTAGATTAAGTGACCTTTATCTTGGAGCAAAGACTGAAGAGACTATTATACAACAATGAAGGCACAGCAAAGGATGGTGTGGCAGGAGAACAATGAGAGTACTGAAGTCCAGAGCAGAGTCAGACTGTCCTTTCTGCTATATTCATTAACAAGGCCATCATCTATTCCTGATTAGAAATTTGAAATACACAGATCTCAACCTTATTAACTGTGTAATACATGAAGTTATGCTTTTGTCTTCTTCAAATAGTATTCATTATACAGTATGAATTCAATCATTCTCAACAAATCCATTTGTTTTCTGAAAACAGCAATATGATAAAGAAAGATAATCTGTAATGAAGAAGATCTTCTGATAATTTCAAGTACCCAGAAAAGATAAAGCCAGGTTGGTAGTAGCTACTGAACCATATTATCTTTACCACCTTCTTTTTGATTGGCTTCATGTTGATTTGCATGTGTTCCCTGATTATCTTCTCACACCTCTGCTCAGGCTGTACCATTGGTTGGAACAAACTTTCTTCCATTTGCACAAGTTTCTACCTTGTCCAGCTCAGATGCTATTCATTCATTTATCCTTCAATTCTACATCGAGTACTTCTTAAATGGTTAGGAGCCAACTGGTGAGATTATAGAAAAAATAAGAGAATGCAGACAGAAAGATCATTTAAAAATGAAACTAGAAGTACTGAATTGTTATTACATATACATCAAAAATAGAGAAAAGGAATTAGAAAAAAATTTTGTTTTGTTTCTGCAAAAGATGAACTTTGTCTTAAGAGATGATGCTAATTAATTGAAGTAGATGGGAAAATATAAATGAATGGAGAAGCATAACGAAAGGCAGAATAATTGGAAATATCTATGTTTGTGGAGAATATGAATGGTTTGGAGTGAGAGAAGAGTGAGTTAAGGTTGCAGAGAGCTGCAATTGTAGTGCTAGGAAAATTTTACTGGAGGGGGTTCCTCAAAGACCTAATTCTAGAATTTGAATTTTAACTTATAAATTATTGGAATTCCCTAAAGTGTTTGAATAATAAAATGACAAGATTAAGTTACCAAGAGCAATTACTTTTTCAAAAAAAAATAGAAAAGAACAAATATGGCTATACAGGATGCCAGACAGAAGGTATTATAGTAGATTGAGAATCAACAATAGACCTTGTTAGGATCCTGGAGGATAAAAAGGTTAATGGAGGAAGATAATTCATTGTGTCATGTTGAATTTGAATTGCTTCTGTTACAAAAGAGTACAAATCTCAAACAACTTAAAGAAATTTAAATAATTAAAGTCAATAATATCACCCAGACATAGTTTAAAAAAATTTTAAATAAAGATGAAAAAGAAGTTCTTAATTTTCTAGTTAAAGATAATATTTACTCTAAATGATACCAATAGCATTTTGGCAGGGAATAAAATCCTCCACAGGTCATAAGGCTAGTAACAATAAAAGTGAGGTACAAATATAAGACTTCATGATTTCAACATTTGTGATATTTTTCTAGTTGTACATGAGCCTACTATAATCACATAATTTAAGTGAAATTACACTTAAATAGAATCCTTTGGGGGGGGGGGTAGACAATAAAATTATTTTTAATTTCCTGCTGTTGAGCAAATTAATAATCAGAACTAAAGAAAAAATTCCAACATTATAACCCTGGTCCTAAAGTGAGAGACACAATTTCTATTTCAGTCTGCTTGAGAATTTTTCTCTTTTCAACTCATGATGATGCCATTTGGATGACCTGAGAAAGTTGATAAATCTTGTTGCATTTGCTTATTTTAAAAAACCAAGTAAGTATTTATATTATGAAGATTATATTTATTTAAAAAAATAGTGATGTGCATTTGGGGAGGAAAAGCCATATAAATAGGAGAGAGTGCCTTGGTTTTTAGATTTATGTATTAAAAGTTAGAATACAATTTAGTAATAAACTGCTATTTCACCAAAGTTCAAAAGAATCATGGATTTTGGTATGTGTATAGGTTGAAAACATTCTTTTGTCTATGTAGTTTATATTTCATTGAAGTAACAAACTAATGCAATGCTGTGCGTCTTCAATTTAGCTTTGAATTTCTCAGTGATCATTTTATTATCTACTCAAAAGCATCTAACAGAGCCCAGGAATGTATCATGTTTGGTAGTAGGATACGTTGAAGGTGTTTCCAACTCTTTAAAAATATAAATTTCATATAGATGAAACAATTTTAGCCCTAGTCAAAGAAGTGAATGTATTCTATTTATTCAGAGGTACAGTCTAATAGTTTGACTTGGTTATCTCTTAAAAGATGGTGTCATTATGTGAAAAGCAGTAACAAAAGCTGTGTTAAAATAAGATGGTACCAATGTATTCTGTATCATTGGATTTATTTGGCTCCCAAGTATTATTAAAACAAGCAGACAAACAAAAAGCATTGACAGAACATGGAACAAAAGTGACTGGAATATTGACTAACAAGGGAAAGACCAAGAAATGGTGCATCTGATGTTTGGGAAAGAACTAACGTGGTTAGAAATGATAAGACTCTTTGAACAGTTTATAGTTTAGAAGAAATTGCTCAAGTTATACTCTTAATAATACTCTTCAGCACCTGGAAGTTCTGGGTCCATGGGCTTAGAGTAAATAAAAACCCTGTGTCAACCTGAGGTCTCTGGATCTGACACTGAAGTGGTCTGGATTAGCTTTCCTGGAATATATGTAAATACTTCATTCATCCTCTTCCTGCATGTGTACACTGTGTATGTTTTCTGTAGACTCACCTTTGTGTCCTGGTAAGCTTACTTTGGTGTCTCTGTTTTCAATTTCCCTAATTTCTGGAAGCATTCCCTGGTTAAATTTCCTTTTAGGCCTATTTCTTTTTCAGAGAACCAAGCCATAGCAGCAGAACAATTTGTTGCTTGGTTAGAACCAGCAGATATAGGTCTTTTAGAATCCTGGAGAGAGAACTTTGTAGTCACTAGGGATTATTTTTACTTTCCTCCACATGTTCTGTGTCTTCCAGGGACAAAGTTGAAATTCTGTTTTATAAAACATGAACAAAAACTAATATTCTGCCTCATGGCTTCAAGCATCTTATATTCAGAATTAAATTATAGTGGACGTCAGAAAGTATCAAAATTAATGTCCCTTAATGAAATGATCTGTAATAAGTGGAGAAGAAATTTTGGTTTAGTTTTTAGATAGCCATTTTGTATATAGAAAAAGTATATTCTATATGAGGTACTGTAAATTTTAAATCAAATTAGTTCTTACTATAGAAAAAAATCATTAAATCAAAATTTTACTAGTAATACTGAAAACAGGATAGGATTTTGATGTACCATTTAATATTTGTCATAATTTGAATATAACTATAAACATCTGTTAGAAAAAAAACTAGATTTGTTGGAATATTGGTTTGAGATGATTGAGTTCTTATACCTGAATTATAAACATTTTAGTCATGTTTACTTTATTACTCAAACTTGATTATTTCTTATTTCACTAGCTAGCTGTAATGAATCCAATTAATGTAAAAAACTATGCAATTCTCTTAGAATGAAAAGATTGAAAAAGCTACTTTATAAGAAAAATATTTTAGTTTCATAAGCAAAAATTGGTTTACAAGATTCCAGTTAATTTACTTTAAAATCCAAGTAGAACTCTCACCTGTCTCCAACAGAGGGATTTTCCCTTCTTGCCCAGTGAAGTCTCGATGATGTAAATTTTTGTACACTAAAATAATGTGATAATTTTATATATGCACTCTTCCACTTTGTTCCATTAAACCAAAGGAGAAAATAGGTGAGGAGAAATCTTTAGAATTTCATCTATATGTTGACAGGATAATATAAACTAGAAAAAGTGTAATTCCTGTCTTTAGGATGAACAGGCCTTCACACCAACATTTTTCTAATCCTTACAATTCCTTGACAAAATAAAATATATGTGCAAAAGGAAAAAAAAAAGTTTCAGGCTAGTAAACTCAGCAAACTATAAAAGAATGAAACTGTGAAAAATAGAAGAGCAGTAATAAAATGTATTTCAGGGACAATTACTACCACAGCAATATTTCTTGAACATTTGGATAACATAATTTAGAAAAGTGATTACTGAGAAGAATTAAATGTAGTGAATATTGCTGGATGCTTTCTAGAAGTTTCATTTAGTGAGTTATTTTTATCCAGTATCATTTTAGTTATACTGGATGTCATCATTTTAGATAATCACTTGCTTTTGTCAACCATGATTTTGCTAGCCACTTGAATGAATGCAAAATAAACTGATGTGTTTAAGTAGCCAAGAGATCCATGTTGTACCATCCAGACTGTTCTCACTGGTAATAACGTCTTCTTTATATGAGCAAAAGTTCTGTGATTTCCAGATGACTTCAACCTTGTTATCTAAATATCTTGATAATTACTTGAAGCTCAGTTTCTCTTTGGATTGTCCTATTTAAAAAAAACTAACACAACTTATTGAAAAATAAGTTTTTTTGTAACTCTGTTTAATGAGATGCCTTGTTGAACTTGCAGTAGAGAGTGCATTGATGTAGGGTTATCTGTGTCTTTGATACAAGCTTAGGCATCTGTGTTCTGTGGAAGCTGGACACACACAAAGGTATTCACCTCTACATGCAGTCACATTCAAAGTCATGCCATTGGAGACAAAAATCTCAATCTGAGAGTCAAAACCCCCTTTTATCTGTAAAATACCCCACATTTATTTAGTAGCACAAAATATTTTATAGCCTATACTCACAAATTAAGGTCATTCAGAAATTCCTGGACTGTTTCTTTTCAATACTGTAATTATTTGGTGTATCAATTATCCTCTATATATTTTCCTCAAGAAATGTTGTAATTATTATCCCATTTAAATCATTAGAAAAATGTCTAATGTCAGGAAACTTAAAGTCCATTTCATTTCTGAAATCATAATGCAATTCCGGCTTGTACTTGGCTTATTTTCAGCTGTGTGTTTCTGGCTCTGAGTCCAAAGGTTTACTAAAAGTAACACAAAATATTTAAAGCTGGATATTTCAATGACTACAGATGGTATTTAGTATTTCTGAAATACAAGTTTAGCTACTTTGCTGTATTCTAACTTTTCAATTACCTTTCCTATTATCTAAATTTGGAGAAATATGAGCTTATAAAGATTATGATAGCAAAACTGGCATTCTATCTCAAGTCAAAGCTCTGTGCAGAATTAACGAATCACCATAGAGTTAAACTGAGCAGTGTGCATGGCTATTTTCCAATACTGAATCAGCTTTTCTATGTATACTGCTCAAATTCATAAACTATACTTTCATATTCAAATATTATTTGATGGTATCAATCTTCATTTTTGGATACGAAGTTTAATCCCTTTGGAAGTAAATAAAAATAGCATGAGAACTTTTCACTATATAAAATAAAAACGATTTCATCAACATGAAGGTCTGTTAAATGGTTAGAAAGTTTAGTATAATGTCCTTTAAATGTTATTGAGTAAACACTGTTGTGTTAACACTGGAGAATGAGCCTAATCATATCTTGGTTGATGAGAACAGACATGGCTCAATAGAAATGCAATTCTGTTCTCTAAAGAATCATCTCATTATTCCAAAGTACAAAATACATGGTAGAAATCAAAGAATTCCTTTAAGGCAAGATTAAATAAGCAAATGAGGACTATAGAATATTCTTTACATAATACATTAGTCAATCTCCGCCACAAGCAAATATGTCCCCCTGACTGCCTTGGTCTCCTGCTCTTGACAAGGATAAACATGGTCTGCTATTGTAGAAACTCATTGAAGAATAGTGTTTTAACAATTTCTTTTCTTTATTGTTATACTATATTTCCCATCATTTTCTACTCTATATTCAATTTAGAATGAACGACATTCATTGTTCCTAAGTTGGCCATTATGAATTAATTATCTTTAACTTCATATAGATAAGTAGAATACTCTGCATATTTTCCCTCTACTAAATTACAATTTCTCTTATAATTTTAGGAGAGGAGTTTTTTTGTTGTTGTTATTGTTGTTTTGCAGGAAAACTGACAATGTTTCAGTGTATACTATTTGCTATTTTTGGTATTTTACTGGACCATTCAGTTAAGCATTTGCCCCTCTTCTATTTCTTGCTCACAGAAGGGATTTGTTATTATATCCTTTGCTTGTCAACATTGGTCCTTGTTTTTTACAAGAACTCATATGGAGTGATTGAGATGACTTGTACACGGCTTAGACGTTAAAAAAGTTGTCACTGGAGCCAAAAGGGAATTCAAAATCTTATGTTCTTAACCATATTTTAGAAATTATCTTTAGAAAGTCCTCATTAT
This sequence comes from Spermophilus citellus, assembly GCF_964194105.1. Taxonomy (NCBI): domain Eukaryota; kingdom Metazoa; phylum Chordata; class Mammalia; order Rodentia; family Sciuridae; genus Spermophilus; species Spermophilus citellus. The sequence goes on from NC_138184.1 coordinate 163,477,942, forward strand.
TCAGACTATCTTGATGACTAAATATGAATAGAAAATTGTAACTTCATTAGGAATGAAATTCAGTATAAAGTTTGCATTCATTCTTAGGGTTCAATTCAAAGTATGGAATAGAAGTTTTCTTTTTTGAAACCAGACTAAGATTTGTTTAAACCCCAAATCTCCACATAATATTAGGTTGAGTTTTAAGTGATTTCTATCACACTACTCCACAAGAATAGATTTTAATGAAGAATTTCAAAGAATCTTCTCCTTTCCTAGGGAGAAACATACTTCAGGTTGTGAATGTGTGTGCCCACACATACATGTTTGTAATCAGTATCAATTAGGAGCATGCAGGAAATAAAGTCAAGACTTCAAACTGTATTTTCTTAGTCCCTAAAGAGGGTTGGAAAGCAGGAAAAAGAAATAACAAAGAATGATGGAATGGATTATAATTTTATTTTTAATTTGAAAGTGTATGAGTTCACATGCTCATTTGAGTTTCCTCCACTACCAAGTTCTTTCCATAGTTGTTGGGAAATCTGAAATGCTAGATCTATTTTTCTAAAACACAGTGTACTGGAACAAACAGAGACACATTGAGAGGACTTGATGGTGAGAGATGAATAAACTTTTTAAACCAAATTCACTTGGGTGGGAAAGTTAAGACTGATCTATGATAACATTCATTTGTTCCTTAGCAGAGTGACAAATTATAGAATGAAAAGAAAACAAATAACTGAAAAGGTGAAATTCAGAATGTCAAGCTTCACAGATTTTGAAAGCTATCAGTTTGTTCATCTGGTTTTAGACCCAAAAGAAAAATTTTAAAATTTAAATGTCTATAAAGCTGCCTTAAGACCTAATATGTGTAGTTCCGAAACAATTTTAAGCAACGAACAATTTAAGGCTTAAAGTACTTTACAAAACTTGTATTCTAATCCATTTTAATTATTTACTTCTAAAGGTTTCAAAGTTTTATTCTTTTTGTTTTTCTTATGATTTTTGTCAAAATAGAGAAAAAAGGTTAATGTTATTTTCAAGTAGAAAAAAAATCATACTTTAGTATCAAGAATAAACTTGCCTCAGTCTGGCTGGGCGCAGAATCAGGAGCCACTCAAGCAGGAACAAAACTTTATTTTTGAAAAAACCGCCAATACTCCGTACGCGCCGGCAAGCCAAAACCGGTCCACCCACGCACGTGTCTACCGGAACCGGGGGGCTGGACCTCCCCCGGAATCCCTCCTACTATCCTTCCCCAACCAATGGGAACTCTCCAGGAGTCCCATAACATGAGTCCCGTAGCAGGCCAAGGTGAACAGCAGGAGTCCAATTTCCATATGAATGTAAATCTTAACATAATCATATCATCTCAGTGGCTAGCTGGCATCGACACCTTACAACCGAAAGTGCCATGCATCATATTATTTGCTTGTGGCTCCTAGCATCTGCCCCCTTCTGTTTAATTAAGCAACAGGCAATGTGGCTAGGGACCGTGCCTGTTAGGTATGTCCAATTCAACATATGGTTCTTACCCGTCATCGGAAAACTGACCTCTAGGCATCAGCCTCCTGTCTTAGGTTGATACCACTGCAACTGAATCATACCTGTCACTGACTACTGGTCCAGTATATAGCCATACCTGTGGATAGGCCTATGCACCAGTGGGGGGGTGAGGTTCTTTGCCTCACCTCTGTTGGCCCCCAAATTTGACCTTGGTGCCGGTGGGGGGGTGAAGTTCTTTGCCTCACCTCAGTTGGCCCCCAAAATTAGACCATCACTAGTAGAAGGGAGAAGGATACAGAAATGCCACGACATCAAGTCAATAGATGGCTCTTTAGGAAAAATTGCATCACTAGTGACACATCAGCAAAGATACGCCAGCACTACCATAATTTGCTGCATCAACAGAGCACAATGCATACAAGTGATACATAGTCCAGGCAAGTTTTGTAAGCAGTTCAAAGTGGAGGAATCTATCAATATGTCCATTTCCTCCCAAAATAAACTGACTCAGTGATTGAGCATTACTTGTTGAGTTATTATTCATTGATGCATCAGTTTATACAGTTTTTGTGATAATTATTGAAGAAGTTGTAGTTTGGTTTCATCTTTGTCTTCACCGGCACGGGGATGAAAATAGGGATTGACAATGATGTTAAGAAAAGAGAAAAAGAATGTAACATTTCAACAGGTATTAAGAAAACAATTTTTAGAACAATTTACATTATCCTGAACAGAATTATTAAATATAATGAAAAGGAAAGGTGAAAGTAAACAAACAGATCTGTTAACCTGCTTATTTGTACACATATTAAAACAGTCTTCAACAGCTGTTTACCCAAATTAAATTAAACCATTAAAATCACGTGAATAATAAAAAAAATTTGGGATCCATATTTTTATGAGCGCTCCTCATATATGATATATGGACATACGCACATAGAGACATACAACACAAAACAGAAATGTGCACACGTAACATACAACATATAAGACAATAGTAAAGGCCTTGTAGATTACCTAGGTGAAATCTCCATTGCAATGTTTAAAAACTCCATAGTCAAAAAATAAAACTGATCAGAAAAACATTAATTTATGTCTGTATGAGCTCAAAAATAAAATGGAACTTTATGATGTGGGAAAAGCAATAATAAAATAGATATTGAAAAAAACATCCTGGTTGATCACTGTCGAAGATGTAAGAATAGCCAAGCTGGAGTTCTGGATATCAGCTGTTATGGATTTGAGTCAAATCATCTTCTTTTTCTGTAGAAATTGGTTTGGTTAATCTCTCTGGAATTCAAATCAGTTGCTGTTCCTCCTGTGGAAAAACACAGACAGAGCCCCGACTCCAGACTATCACTGGATTCGGACCTTTCCATTGTCCTATTAGAATATCTTTCCAAAGTACCTTAGGCTTATGTACATTTTTTGGATACAAATGTCTTTCTGCAGCACTAAGTCCCGATGAATCCAAATTTAAAAAGTTTAGAGTAAAAAGGGTTATTTTAAGTTTATCTTTGGGGGATACATACCCCTTTCCCATTCCCTCCTTTGTTTTAATAAGTACATTTTAATAGTTTGATGAGCTCTTTCAACTATGCCTTGTCCTTGTGGATTGTATGGAATTCCTGTTATGTGAGTAATGTCAAATGATGAGCAAAATTGTTTAAAAGAGGTGGAAGTATAACCAGGACCATTGTCCATTTTTAACTGTTTTGGAATGCCCACAGCGGCAAAATTTTGTAAGCAATGAGCTATAACATCTTTAGTTTTTTCTCCGGCATGAAAGGAGCCCATCAAAAATCGGGAAGAAGTATCAGCTGTAACATGTAAATATTTTAATTTTCCAAATTCTGGCAAGTGTGTGACATCCATCTGCCAAATATGGTTAGGTATCAGTCCTCTAGGATTGACTCCAAGATTAACTTGTGGTAAGAATGTCACACAATTTTGACATTGTTTTATTATATGTCTGGCTTGTTCTTTAGTCATTTTAAAACGCTTTTTGTAAAGTATTAGCATTGACATGGAACCTTTTATGAAAATTTGTAGCTTCTTCTATTGTGGAGAAAATATGTATGTCATGTGTAGATTTATCTGCTAGTTCATTGCCCATACTAAGGGCTCCAGGCAATCCTGTATGTGCCCTGATATGTCCTATAAAGAATGGATCTTTTCTGTCCCAGATTAGACTTTGTATAGCGGAAAACAAAGAGAAAACAGTAGAAGAAGGTGAAATCCTACCAGCATCTTTAAGGGATACTATAGCATTAACTACATACTGACTATCAGAAAATAAATTAAATACAGAATCTTTAAACATCATAAAAGCTTGTAATACTGCATTAAGCTCTACCTTTTGAGCTGATTGTTTGGGTACTAAAAATGTAAAAGTTTGATCAGGAGTAACTACTGCTGCTGTACCATTGTTTGACCCATCAGTGAATATATTTGGAGCATTTATGATAGGGGTTTTTCTTGTCATTTTTGGAAAAACTACAGGATGCTTAGACCAAAAAGACAACAAAGGATTAGATGGTAAGTGATTATCAAATGAAACACTAGTTTTACACATGATTATTGCCCAAGTATTTAACTTATTAGCTAACTCATCAATTTGATCCATAGTATATGGAGTAATAATTTTATTGGGAGAAATCCCAAACACTCCCTTTTCTGCTTTTATTCCTTTGAGTATTAATTGTCCTACAGCCTCATGATACCTAGTAAGAATAGTGTTAGGAGAATAAGATAAATGTATCGACAATAATGGACCTTCTTGCCAAAATACCCCTGTAGGAATATTTTTTGTTGGTAGTACAATAAATAATAAAGGCAAACTTACATCAATTCTATCCAAATGCATATTTTCCATATATGTTTCAATGATTTTTAATGCTTTTCTTGCTTCAGGCGTTAACATGCGGTGTGAATTTGGATCTGATGGACCTTTTAGAATATCAAATAAAGGTCCCAACTCTCCTGTTGGTATGCCTAGATAAGGCCTTATCCAATTTATGTCTCCCAATACTTTTGAAAGTCATTAAGTGATTTGAGTTGATCTACTCGTATTTGAATTTTTGGTGGACGGACCATGGTTGAGGATAATAGAACTCCTAAATAATTAATTGGAAGATTTAATTGTACTTTATCTATTGCTATCTCTAGATTATAATTTTTCAATAAGTTTGTAAGTGTGGCATAACATTCTAGCAATGTGTTTTTATCTTTATGTGCCAATAACACATCATCCATATAGTGAAATATTTGTAGTTCAGGATTTTGATTTCTAAGTGGCTGGATTGCTTTATTAACATAAATTTGACACATAGTTGGGCTGTTAGCCATCCCTTGAGGGAGTACTTTCCATTCATATCTCTGATCAGGACCTTCATGATTCAGTGCAGGGATAGTAAATGCAAAATGTGGACTATCCTCGGGATGAATTGGAATTGAAAAGAAACAATCTTTAATATCTATAGCTAAAACATGCCAGGTTTTTGGTATAGCAGACAATTGGGGAATCCCTGATTGAGCAGGTCCCATAATAACCATCTCATTATTAATGGCTCTTAAATCTTGTAATAATCTCCATTTACCAGATTTCTTTTTAATGACAAAAATGGGAGTATTATGGGGGGATATGGAAGGTTGTATATGTCCTTCCGCTAATTGTTGTCTGACTAAGTCATGGGCTACTTGTATCTTTTCTTTAGTCAGGGGCCACTGAGGAACCCACACTGGTCTTTCTGATTTCCAAGTAATTTTGATTGTCTCAGTGGCCCTTTCTGAAAACCCAATCCATGTCTATTTATTTATTGATCTATTTGAATAGGTGCTGTCATACCTTGTTCTTGTTCTCTTAATCTTTTTTCTTTCCTAAAGCCTTGTTTAGCCCTAGTAGTGGGCGCATTAGGATTGATGTTATTTGTTAATGTCAATCCTAATTGATCTAGGACATCTCGTCCCCATAAATTTACAGGGAGATGATCCAATACATAGGGCTGTATAGTTCCTTCACATCCTTCAGGATCCCTCCAATCTAATACCATAGCACTTCTATGGGGATTTGTTGCCACTCCTAGGCCTCGAAGCGTTTGAGTGACTTGTTGTAATGGCCAATGTTTTGGCCATTCTTGACGAGATATGATGCTGAGGTCAGCACCTGTGTCTAGCAGCCCATTAAAGTCATGTCCTTGAATATTTAATTTTAGCATTGGGCGAGAATCTAAATTTAAAGACAGCATAGCCCAATCTACACCTGTGGAGCCTAATCCCTTGGAACCTCTTTCTACATTACAACTGGAAAATTTATAATGCAGGCTGGGTATTAATAACTGTGCTATTCTATCTCCTGGTGAAATTACTGATATACCTCTTGGAGAAGTAGCTATAATTTTTATTTCACCCTCATAATCGGGATCAATTACCCCAGGACTTATCATAAGTCCTTTTAGTGTAGAAGAACTGCGTTCCAATAATAAGCCTACTGTTCTCTGGGGAAGAGGTCCTTTTACTCCTGTGGGAATGATTTGAACTCCCATCTCTGGAGTTAGTAGTGGTCTGGCAGAGGCACAGATGTCGAACCCTGCGCTCCCTCTAGTTTGTCTGATGAGGGATTTAATGGATAATGCGTCCTGGGCACTACCTTGATGGCGCTGCTGGGTTCCTCCATTGCCCCGTATATTTGTGGTTTGGGGCCCTGGGGCATTGGGCCCTCTAGTCCATTTTTTGGCAATGGAGCCTGATACCTTTCTCCACGATATCGTGGGTAAACACTTGGTCCTTGTCCGTTTTTTGATAACGGAATACCCTCTATGGTGGTTTGAGAACGGCATTCATTAGCCCAATGTTTCCCTCTATGTCATCGTGGGCAAATACCTGGTATTTTGTTCCTTTGATACCTAGTTTTGTTAAACCCTCCTCTTATGGGGCAACTCCTTTTAAAATGTCCTGTTTGATTACAATTATAGCATGTTTTTGGCCTGGCATCTAAAGCCTCTTGTACTGCTGCTAACACTTGCCCTTGTTCATTAATGTCTCTACATAATTTAATATATGTGTTTAAATCTTCATGTCTCCATGGTCTAATGACCTCTCTGCAGCAACGATTTGCTTGGTCATAAGCCAGTTGTTTTATAAATGGCATTGCCTGTTCTGTATTTCCAAATATTCTAGAGGCTGTCTGAATAAGCCTATCTACAAATTCGGTGTAAGGTTCATTAGTTCCTTGTATTACCTTAGATAATTGACCTTGTAAATCTCCATGCCCCTGTAAAGTTTTCCATGCCCTAACTGCATCTACAGCAATTTGTGCATATACACCAGGGTCATATTCAATTTGCTGTCTTTGACCCTCATAAGGTCCCTTTCCTAATAACATATCTAGATTTCTTTGAGGGTAACTGGCTTCTGCATTTCGCCTAGCTGTCTCCATGCAAAATTCCTCATTGGCAACCTTCCATAACAAATATTGTCCTCCATTTAGCACAGATCGACACATGTTAGCCCAATCTGCTGGTGTTATGTCCAAGTTGGTAACAGATTTGAGCATGCTTACCGTGAAGGGAGCTTGCAGCCCATAGGTTGTTACAGCCTCCTTTAATTGCTTTACTGTTTTGAAATCTAAAGCATGGTGAATTCGTTGCCCTCCTGCCTGCTCAAGTACAGGGCATGCTAATCTTTGGGGTCCTGCCTCAGAATTCCATCCATCAACTACGGGAGTTGAGGGCCGCTCAGCTGTAGATGGAGCTGTTGGTTGAATTACGCCCTCTGGTGATAGAACAGAGTTAGTAGCAGCCTCCTGTTGTAATTCTCCACCTGATGGCTGTTTTTCCTCTAAGCTTTCTTTCTTTAAATTTTCCTCTGTCTGACTAGCTTGAGAGACCTTCTCTTTTGCTTGACCTAGCGTTTTTTCTACCATAGTCTGGACCTCTAACAATTTACTTAACAGTTTTTCAGTTTGTTTTTTACTAGATTCTAATCTACTATAAAGGTAACGTAACCCAATAAGATAGGATAAAACAAAGCCGAAGCAGAATGAAACAAAAACGGAGCAGAGAATGGTTGTATCAATTTTCTCTTTCTCAGGGCCGAATAACTTCAAACCTTGAGCCAACCATTTATCCCACTTCGCCTGAGAAAATTCTAGGGCTAGGGAGCTTGAAATAAAAACAAAGTAAATCAAAACAAGAACACATTGTTTTTTGAAATGGTCACCCATTCTGTCGCCTTCCCTCAGGGGCGAGCAATTTTACTCACCTCTAAGTTTCAGGCGTTCCCCGTACGGGCCACCAATTGCCTCAGTCTGGCTGGGAACAGAATCAGGAGCCACTCAAGCAGGAACAAAACTTTATTTTTGAAAAAACCGCCAATACTCCGTACGCACCGGAAGCCAAAATCAGTCCACCCACGCACGCGTCTACCGGAACCAGGGGGGCCGGACCTCCCCCGGAATCCCTCCTACTATCCTTCCCCAACCAATGGGAACTCTCCAGGAGTCCTGTAACATGAGTCCCGTAGCAGGCCAAGGTGAACAGCAGGAGTCCAATTTCCATATGAATGTAAATCTTAACATAATCATATCATCTCAATGGCTAGCTGGCGTCGTCGTCACCTTACAACCGAAAGTGCCATGCATCATATTATTTGCTTGTGGCTCCTAGCATAAACTTTCTGACAAAAAGGAATAATGCTATTTCTTTACCACACAGGCTATTATGGATTACTTTGAAAGTTTTTTATGAGAAAAGGTCAGATAGCTATACTGTTTCCTCATTTTATTAGTTTACTATTCATGCATCATATATTTAAGAGTGAGGAGACTGAGTTAAAATTCAGAAGTATATGTTGTCATTAAAGGGATAATAAAGCTTCAGCTAAATATCTGACAGCCCTTCCTAGGTAAGCAGATAGTTCTGAGCTCCATCCCAAGTTCATGACTCCATTTCAAAGCAATGTGCACTGTAACATTTTAAAACAACACACAGGTGGTCTTCATTCCTTGAAAAGCAATCATGACTAAATAGGTATTTCCAATTTCATTAGTGAGCTCATGTATTCACTTGGCAATGGACTAAAAACGATTGCATCATTGCAGGATGAGTTGCAGTTTCATGTTATCTTTGCAAATACAAAAGTATAAGCTTGTCAACAGTATATAAATGCATCAACCATGCCTGCTATGCACTGAAAGATGAACGGTGATAAATCTTCCTGGTAGAATCTTTTGGTGAGTTAAATCGGGGCTTAAATGTCATAGTGATAAACAGCCTCAGTATCAAACTCGGCCAGACTACAAGGATCAATAGTTTACCGTATAACTAACTGGATATGTGACTATGGTCATGATAGTACCTTCCGTACTGAACTGTTAATGGATCTTGAATGAGATAATGTGTATTTTTGGATTTGCATAGTAAGTGCTCAATGCTGCAGATGAAAGACAGCCAAGGGTTCTTAGATGCTCATTTCATTGATAAGTGGGGTATAGTTCCCTTTCCTGCTTCTGCACTTGCCTGCCTGTGACGTTTATGACTATTAGATTATGGTGGCAGTGATATAATGTTGATTCTATGTCTGATTTTTCAGAGAACTAGTAGCTTCATCCTTAATCTCTTGGAACCTTAATGTACCAAAAGAAAAATCCAAGTACATTATGAAGATGGAGGGGCAACAAAAGACCAGATATGTGAATGAAGTCCATACTATATGTACCTTTTAGTTGGCTCTTCAGATAATGTCATAAAGGTTGGGGTTGGTGTTATCTTGAAATGGCATTTCCCCAAGAGAGAAGCATTAAACTAAACCTAATTAATCCACAGAGCCATGAGAAATAACTTTTTTGTATTGAGCCATTACATTTAATGGTGCACACAGCAATAGATAACTAGAACACTCTATTAGTATCACTAGGTGCAAAATAATGATATAACTGATTTGAAAATCCTGTATCCCCCACCTTGTCATACATAGGCTCTTCCTATACTAAACACAGTTGTACTGCTGCAAAGATTTAGCAGTGAGTGAAAAAGAAAATTGCTGCCCTCATAAAGATTAGAGTCTAGCTGAGGGCAGAACAAACTTGGAAATATCTTCTTTTGGTTCTTCTCAGGTAAAAAGACTTACTTTGACCATAAATTCGAGTTTTTCTTACACAGAGATGTGAAAGTAAAATGTCAAGGGCCAGATAACCTAATGTTGAAAGTGTTTCACTTATCAAATAAAAAAGGAAAGGGAAATGTATCTTAATAAGCCTGTAGAAAAGACATTTAAGCTCCATATTTTCATATTTATTTGTAATTAATACCCTGATAATGAGTGAAAAATATAAGCTTAATACTTGCAATTAAAGTTCATTTCAGTGAAGGAAGGTAATATGGGTTGGAAGGTAAGCTCCTAAAGAAGAAAATATATGAACACTAAGAAATGAACATAGATTCAATGATGGGAAAGAATAACAAAGAGAGATTAATAGGAAAGGGAGGCTAAGCAGTAGAATTAGAGGTTTGATCTTGAGAAAGACATCCTTAAGAAATTGCAATTCTGGAAAACCAAAGGGAAGTATAGAAACAGGGTAGAACTCTCAGGATTTCCAGAGAAAAGAGAAACAACATATTTAGAGAGATAAATTTAAAAGGAGATTTATTGTGAGAAATTAGCTCACATAATATGGAAATCCAGAATTTTTGTGATCTGTAATCTGCAAGTTGGAGATCCATGAAAGAAAGCCAGTAGTGTTGTGTATCTGTCTGAAGGCGCGAGAACCAGGGTAGCTGAAGGCATGAACACTACTAGTCCAAGAGCAGGTAAGATAAGGTGTTCTAGGTAAAGTAGTAGCTGCTATCTGTGGTATATCAGAGATAAGGAAATACATGCCACAGAAAATAGGCCACATGAAAAAAAAAAATCCTTGAAGAATTCTGATAGTTTTTCTGCTGCCACCAACCTAACAATTATTTACCATTGATTACATGGCATGCTTTGCGTACCTCTATCATTTGGACTTAATGATGACTCTCTTGGTAAGCTGTTATACATCATACTCTCATGTGACTAACATGTAAGGGAGCTGAAGAGAGACTGTTACACAACTAGTTACACAAAACTAGATTTTCTCCCCATCAAAAGTCTGTTGTATTATACCTCATTCTTTGTCATGAATATTTGAGGAAAGAATGCAACTTCAATTCCCAAATATCTCGGAATACACTCACCTGAATCTAGGAAGTTTTTCTCAGATATCCATTTCAATTAGATGTAATGTTACAACAAATAGTGATCTTTTTGACATTTTTAATGACAAATTCTATGGTGATCCTCAGTAAGTGGGACTTACTGCGTGATTGGATATCCTTTCTTCACATTTTTAAATTCCTCTTTGATAGCCTTCTGAAAAGATTCACGCAGACTGTCTTGGGGGAAATGTACGTGGATAAAATTTATTATTAGCCTTGTTTTTTTTCCCCAAATCCTCATGTATCTTCAGGAATAGTCTTTATCTTCCCTCTTTCATTTGACAATAACTTCAACATCATGTTTTATCAAAACCTTCTCTGAGGAGGACAGATTCATGTTTGACCCTAGAATTCAGGTGTCATCCAGAGCTCTTGGATATTGTAGATAATCAAGACCCTTTTTTGCACATCAAATGTAATTAGAATCACAAGAAAGAATTAAGTAGAAGTTAAAGTGTGAGCAAACAATAAGAAAGAGAACATTCATGAGAAATATACAAGAAAAATATTATAATAGAAGTTCTTTTTCTGTTTATAATCTGTTTGTTTTCATTATAAGTTCTTAAAGCATTCTTGGAAAGACTTTTTGACAGTGTATAAAAATGAGCAATAGACAACATTATAGGAAATGGAGTTTATGTTTCTCTGAGCATCTGGCACAGGCATCTGTTGGAGATGGGACACCAGTTCATTGTTCTTTTCCTACGTGGAAGGTCTAATTAAGTAGCAGACAACCCTAGATGCCCTAGAGAGTAGTTTAAATCAGTATTCAAAAGTTTATATGTGCTCACAAACCTCTTAGATCAGTAATACAGAAGTGTGAATCTCAGCAAAACTAGTTCAAACTTTCATGCCTAGAATATGCAGAAGTTTAAAGAACTTTTATGAGGCACTGTGGCTAGCTCCAAGATATGGCAGAGAATGACTAAACTAGAAAGAACTTCAATAAGTATCAGCCTTAGCTGAGGAGCTAACTTAAGTACATTTAAACTAGATCAGAAAGAGATGTTTATACTTGTTTAGGTAATTCCTAGTGAGATTTTGTTCTACTATCTCACAATGTTTAGAATGGGGAGCTTTGTTCACTAATTTCCTTCCTTTCATACATCCCTTGTCCCTCCTTTGTTTCCCTCTCTCCATTGCTTTCCCCCTCCTTTCCTTCTATGGCTTTTAGTCTTATGCACTGATACTGAATTGATGCTCAAGTCAATTGAAGGAGAAGGACTGCTCATGGATAATCATTAAATATATGAACTCAAATATGAGTGCATATTTGAGTTCATATATTTAATGATTATCCATGAGCAGTCCTTCTCCTTCAATTAGCTCCTTTCTAGTTAAAGGAATTTGGCTTCAGAGGTTTTCCTGTAATGGCAGCTTTCCTAATTTCTCAGTGCTCTTTTTAGAGGGAGCCAATCTAATTTTCCTCATCTTACTTAGTTGTAGTTGTGATCTTACCTCATTGGCCAGGGACTCAATGTGGAAGTTGCACCAATTTCCAAGTATGTAATTCCCAATTATTCACTTAGAAACTGGGGAAATGCTTAATATGTGGTTCCACAAGCTCAGGGTACCCATTCTAAGACAGACCTTGTCCAGGACCCTATTTTTTTCAGATCCCAACTGTAGAAAGAGTGCCAAGATGACATTTTCTCTGGTTATAAGTATCTTAATTCCAGTATTTCTTGAAACAGGAGTATGTCCTTTTTCCTGGTATAGTTACCTGATTAAATGGCCATAAGTACCTTTGGGGAAGGAATGAGGAAACATTTTCATGAGTACTTGTTATGAACGTACAGAGTCCTCCTCCTTGGGGAAGAAGCAATGATGTTCCAAGTGTGAAAGGATTCCAGCAGTTGAGGTCTAAAAAACATTTAGGTATGGAAACGTGACAAAGTCTAGAGTGACCACTGTATGCCCCAGAGTTGTCCATACTTATACAAGCTTAGTAGTATTCTAGTTGGATGCTCATCTGGTTTGCTCTTAGGATGAATATGATCTATCAACCCACTCCATAGCTTTGTATACATCAGGGCTTTTTAGCTGCCTGGTACTGGCTTCAAATGTTAACAGCACCTTATGATCATCATTACTATCAGAAGTCAAGTCTGTAATTAGCTCTAATCTATAGAGAAAAACCACCAGTTGACTCTTGAAGTCAGCCTGCTTCTCTCCAGCAGCATTTCTTGGGGCCTTTGTGACTTCCTGAAGCCAAAAATCATCCAATGGGTTCTGAACATACATAGCATATTTATTCAAGAATTCCCAACACTTGATAATTTTGTCTTTCACCACCCGTCATGGCAATTTGACATAGGCCTTGTCTTTTGTTGTTGTTGTTCTATAAGGAATCTCTCAAAATCTTTGCTTCTTTAAATCATATGTCTTAAGAAGGAAGTTAAAAATTTGGAAACAATCTCTTATCTAGAAGTTTGTTTTGTACCACTTTGAATGAGAACACTCTTAGAATCTATTCCATACTCTGCCAGTTCACACAAATACATGCTAAATAAGTCTTATAGTTCCTGTAGGATTCAGGACTGTTCCCCTGTGAGACCCCGTATGTCCCAACTAATTTATGCTATCCCTTAGCTCTAGCTATATACCTAGCAGCCAAGAAGGGAGATGGGACAGATCCTGAGAGGAAAATCTATTGCATGGAGGGGAAGATGCCTCTGCTTTATCCCCACACAGGGAAGTGCTAGCTTTTATCAGAAGGAGTTAACCACTTCTGCAGGATCAGAAGTTTCAGAGGAACCTAGTATGCTTAAAATCTAGAGATTTTCTTTCAGGAATTTCCATATCCTGAGCTTGGTCTCTGCATTCCCAATGTAGGAATGGAGAGACTTGAATTCTACCAAAGAGGCCCTCTGGCTTTCTAGACTTGGTTTTAAAGTGCTTGATAACTGTTTTTAGCATTTTCATTATGTTTCTCAACAGCATAAGTGAAGTTTAGCAATCAGAAGGCAATCCCACTGTGCATTTAATATTAATGCATTCCCATGGACAGTAAACAAGCTCCATTTACCACCAGTAAGAGCTTTCACAATTTGCCAGGGAGTAGTTTTGCTCCACCCTTTATGCAAAATGATGGAGTAGAGAAGGATCATCCAGAGGATGAGTCTGGCTTCAAAATATCAAATTAGTATTTACTCTTTTGAACCATTCCAATACTTTGGCATCAAAAAGCTTATGTTTAAAAAGGGTGTTTTGTGGGAATAATTTATTTTACAAAGCATATTTGCCTCATTGTAGTCCTTTCTTGACCATTGAACTAGGTGATCAGTTGGAAAATTCTGAAAGTCAGCATAGTAGAAACTTCCAGGGAGCTGAGGCTAAGGCTTCATATTGCTGGTCTCCCTACTGTTGTTCTCAATGGAAAAACATCTGTGAGTGGGGATTTTATTCCCCATCCCTGGCTACTCTGCCAAAGGTGATAATCAGAAATGTAATCACTTCATGGTTTAAAATTTGGACCTTGTTGCACAAGCTCTGAAGATTGCCAATGAAGATTCTCTATGTACTAGTTGAAATTAAAAAAATATATATATACATTTTGAAAGTATATTAGATGTTTTGGCTGAGTAACAACTTTTAAACAACAGATGATCTTTGCTACAGCTTATAGAAAGCCTTTAAAACGGGTGATAGAGTTTTAGTTTCTTCATCTTGCATGTGGATAATTGAATTGCAGGTTGCTAACTGAGCTTCAGTTGGTTTCAAGTTTACCATTTTGTCATTTTAAACAAAACTTATTTTTTTTTGGCCATTGAAGAATGGGATATTAAAAGCAGAAGGCACCCAGATAGTATTTTTAGACTGACAAATCATTATAGCTGCTGTGATTAGAATTAAGCCTATTAAAGGCTTGAGTGGTCTCTCAATGAATTATTTTCTATTATTTCTCTAGAGCCACAATGATAGAGAGGACTATTTCTTTAATAGAACTACAGCAACAATAAAAATGTATTGAACACATGCTATGCCCCAAGCATTATTTAGGGTATTACATCCCTTATCTCATTTAATCTTATTTTACACTAGAGCAAACCAAGGCATAGATGATTTGAGTAATGGACCCATGATGGTTCAGGTAGGGAGGGGGTGTTGCTGGATAGTGGACCCTGTCCAGTACAGATGTGAATTCAATTTTCCTGACCACTATCCTAAAATATTCCAAATAACACCACAGACTCTTTAAATTCTTAGCTTCTTGAACAGCAATCTAGCACTTAGGGAGTACTCAATTCTACATTTATTTTGTACATTATTAAGTGAAATTGTCATTATGAGCAAGTCATTAAATATAATTGCATAAAAAGAACTGCTTGACTATACTAAGCAAATTCACAAAGAGCTCTTCATTTATCTTTCAACCAGTTGCTTTAGCTTTTTTGTTTTTTTTAATGTTTATTGAGGTATAATTGAGTATAATAAACTGAACACACTAAATAGCATCATGTGTTAAGTTTTTACATATTTCTACACCAGTAACACTGACCACAATCAAGAAGTAAACATAGTGATCACCTGGAAAATCTACCTGGCCCACATTATAATGTATTCATCTCCCCTCCCATTCTCGACCAGTAATCTACTCTCATCACTGTAGATTAGTTGGTACATTTGAAACTTAATATAAATTTTATACTATAAAATATATTTTGGCTTGGGTCTTTTATTCAGCTTAATAACTTATAGATGCACCTATGTTACAGGATATTATTTTTAAATTATTTAATATCTAATATTTTTATTTCTTTTTATTGGAAAATGTCTTTTTGCAGAGCAGAAATTTCAGGGTATTTTTTCAATACAGGAGATGGAGTAGTATTTAAAGTAGCAGTGCTCTACCACTAAGCTATATCCACAGTCATATATATATATATATTATAAATAATTTTATTTTGAGACAGCTTCTTGCTATGTTGCCAATACCAGTCAAACTGGAAATTCTCCTTCCTTAGCCTCCCATGTAGCTGGGATTATAGGTGTGCACAGCAATTTCTAATTTTTTTTATGAGGTATGTTGGCACTGTATGTAAAAATTGATTGCTAAATTATAGGTCATGTAATCTTCTACAAGTTTTATAGTTGTGACTATGACCTATTTTGAGTTCATTTTAAGGAAAAGTGCAGTTTGTGTTTTATTATATTTGTTTATTTATTTATATGTGGGCATCTCTAGTTGTTCCAACACCATTTGTTGAAAATACTAACCTTTCACAATTGAATTGTCATTGTTCTTGGTAAAAGATCAGCTGACATTAATGGTATCAGTCTATTTATGGACTCTTCTGTATCACTGACTAGTCTATTCTTTTGCCAATACTGTACTTTCTGGTAAATCTTAAAGCATGTCAGCCATCTGAAATTTCTTTTCTTTTGTATTATTTTGGCTATTCCAGATCTTTCACCTTTCTATATAAACTTAAGCGTCCATTTGTTAATATCTACAAAATTGTCGGTATTTTGATTGAGATTGATTTGAATCTATAAAACAAATTGAAGACAGATATCTTACTACAGAGTCGTCCTTTTTAATGTAGAATATCTCTCCATTTACAAGTTTGATTACTTTTTTATGTAAATTTTTTTTATTTATATATGACAGCAGAATGCATTACACTTCTTATTACATATACAGAACACAATTTTTCATATCCGTGGTTGTATACATAGTATTCTCACACCAATTCGTGTCTTTATATATGTACTTTCGATAGTAATGGTCATTACATTCCACCATCATTAATAACCTCATGTCCCCTCCTTTCCTCTCCAATCCCTCTGCCCTATCTAGAGTTAGTCTATTCCTCCCAACCTCCTGCTCTCTGTCCCACTATGAATCAGCCTCCTTATATCAAAGAAAACTTTCAGCATTTGATTTTTGGGGATTGGGTAAACTCATTTAACATTATCTTCTCTAACTCCATCCATTTAACATCAAATACCATGATTTTATTCTCTTTTATTGCTGAGTAATATTCCATTGTGTATATATACCTCATTTTTTAATCCATTCATCTATTGAAGGGCATCAAGGTTGGATCCACTGTTTAGCTATTGTGCTGCTATAAACATCAATGTGGCTTTGTCTCTGTAGTATGCTATTTTTAAGTCCTTTGGGTATAGACCAAGGAGAGAGACAGCTGGGTCAAATTGTGGTTCCATTCCCAATTTTCCAAGGAATCTCCATACTGCTTTCCATATTGGCTGCACCAATTTGTAGTCCCACTAGCAGTGTATGAGTGTATCTTTCCCCCACATCCTCACCAACAGTTATTGTTGTTTGTATGCATAATAGCTGCCATTCTGACTGGAGTGAGATGAAATCTTAGAGTGGTTTTGATTTGCATTTCTTTAATTGCTAGTGATGATGAGCATTTTTTCATGTATTTCTTGATTGGCTGTACATCATCTTCTGAGAAGTTTCTCTTCAGGTCCTTGGCCCATTTATTGATTGTATTATTTGTTTTTTGTTGTTTAGCTTTATGAGTTCTTTATACACCCTAGTGATTAGTGCTCTGATGTGTGAGGGGCAAAGATTTGCTCCCAAGTTATAGGTTCTCTATTCACCTCACAGATTGTTTCTTTTGCAAAGAAGCTTTTTCCTTTGAGTCCATCCCATTCATTGATTCTTGATTTTAATTCTTGTGCCACAGGAGTCTTATTAAGGAAGTTGGCCTAATCCAACATGATGGAGATTAGGGCCTACTTTTTCTTTCTTTCTCTGGTTGTATTCCTAAGTCTTTGATCCATTTTGAGTTGAGATAGAAAGAAAGAAAGAAAGAAATTAAACCCCTTTCTTTTTTTTTTTTTTTTGCATATGGATTTCCAGTTTTCCCAGCACCATTTGTTGAAGAGGCTATCTTTTCTCCAATGTATGTTGTTGGCACCTTTGTCTAATATAATTGTAGTTTTGTGGGTTAGTCTCTGTGTCCCTCTATTCTGTAGTCCCAACTGGTCTACCAGTCTGTTTTGGTGCCAATAGCATGCTATTTTTGCTACTATTACTCTGTAGTATAGTTTAAGATCTGGTATAGTTATGTCACCTGCTTTAACTATTCTGGGTCTTTTATTTTTCCAGATAAATTTCATGATTGCTTTTTCTATTTCTATGAGGAATGTCATTGGACTTTTGATTGGAATTGCATTAAATCTGTATAGTGCTTTTGGAAGTATGGTCACTTTGAAAATATTAATTCTACCTCTCCAAGATCAAGATAGATCTTTCTATCTTCTAAGGTCTTCTTTCTTTAGTGTTCTATAGTTTTTGTTGTAGAGAACTTTCACCTCTTTTTTTTTGGGGGGGCTATTGAGAATGGGGTAGTTTTCCTCATTTCCCTTTCTGAGGATTTGTCACTGATACACAGAAATGCCTTTGATTTATGGTTGTTGATTTTATATCCTGCTACTTTGCTGAATCATTTACTAGTTCTAGGAGTTTTCTGGTGGAACTTTTAGGGTCTTTCAGGTATAGAATCATATCAGCAAATAGTGCCAATTTAAGTTCTTCTTTTCTTATGTATATCTCTTCAATTTCTTTTGTCTGGCCAGAGTTTCAAGAACTATGTTAAATAGAAGTGGTGAAAGAGGGCATCCCTATCTTGTTCCAGATTTTAGAGAGAATGCCTTGAATTTTTCTCCATTAGGATGCTGTTGGCCTGGGGCTTAGCATAGATAGCCTTTATCATGTTGAGATACATTCCTGTTATCTGTAGGTTTTCTAGTGTTTTGAACATAAAGCGGTGATTTTATATTTTGTCAAATGCTTTTTCTGCATTTATTGAGATCATAATATGATTCTTACCTTTGAGTCTATTGATGTGATGAATTACTTGATCATGGTGCATGATCTTTTTGATATGCTTTTGTATTTGATTTGCCAGAATTTTGAGAACTTTTGCATCTATGTTGATTAGAGATATTGGTCTGAAGTTTTCTTATTTTGATGTGTCTTTGCCTGGTTTTGGAATCAGAATGATATTGGCCTCATAGAATGAGTTTGGAAGTGCTGCCTCTTTTTCTATTTCATGAAATAAATTGCAGAGTATTGGTATTAGTTCTTCTTTAAAGGTCTTGTAGAACTCGGCTGTGTATCCATCTGGTCCTGGGCTTTTCTTGGTTGATAGACTTTTGATGGTATCTGTTATTTTGTTATTTAAAATTGATTTGTTTAAATTTGGTATATCATCCTGATTCAATTTGAACAAATTATGACTCTAGAAATTCGTGGATGCCTTTGATATTTTCTATTTTATTGGAGTACAAGTTTTCAAAATAATTTCTAATTATCTTCTGTATTTCTGTAGTGTCTGTTGTGATATTTCCTTTTCATCATGTATGTAAGTGATTTTTCTCTTTCCTTCTCTTTATTAGCCTGGTTAAGGGCCTGTCAATTTTATTTATTTTTTCAAAAACTGACTTTTTATCCTCTCAATTTTTTCAGCTCTGATTTTAATTATTTCCTGTCTTCTGCTGCTTTTGGTGTTAATTTGTTGTTCTTTTTCTAGGGCTTTGAGATGTAGTGTTAAGTCATTTATTTGTTGACTTTTTCTTCTTTTAAGGAATGAACTACATCCATTGAATTTTTCTCTGAGAACTGCTTTCATAGTGTCCCAGAGATTTTGTTATGTTGTATCTGTGTTCTCATTTACCTCTAAAAACTTTTTAATCTCATCCTTGATGTCTTTTGTAATCCATTTTTCATTCAGTAGTATATTACTTAGTCTCCAGGTGTTGGAGTGGACTTTATTTCTTATTTTATCATTGCTTTATAATTTCATTTCATTATGATCTGATAGAATGCAGGGTAATATCTCTACTTTTTTATATTTGCTAAGAGTTGCTTTGTGTCATAGTATATGGTCTATTTTAGAGAATGATCCATGTGTGCAAGAATTTGCTTGTTGAATGATGAAATATTCTATATATGTCAGTTAAGTCTAAGTTATTGATTGTAGTATTGAGTTCTATAGTTTCTTTGTTCAGCTTTTGTTTGGAAGATTATCTTGTGATGAAAGAGGTGTGTTAAAGTCACCCAAAATTTTTGTCTCATGGTCTATTTGTCTCTTGAACTTCATAAGAGTTTGTTGAACATAGCTGCTTCGTTGTTTAGGACATATATATTTATAATTGTTAAGTATTGTTGGTGTATGGTTCTCTTGAGTAGTATGTAGTGTCCTTCTTTATCTTTTTGGATTGACTTTAGTTTGATGTCTAATTTATTTGATATGAGAATGGAAACCCCTGCTTGCTTCTGCAGTCCATGTGAGTGATATGATTTTCCCCAACTCTTAACCTTCAGTCTAAATGTCTTTTCTTATAAGATGAGTCTCTTGGAGGCAGCATATTGTTGGGTATTTTCTTTTAATCCAATCTGCCAGTCTGTGTCTTTTGATTGGTGAGTTTAGGCTATTAGTATTCAAGGTTATTATTGAGATATGATTTGTATTCCCAGATATTTTTATTATTTTTGGTATTTAAGGTAACTTGGTTTCTCTTCTGAATAGATTTTCCTTTAGTGTATTCCCTCCCTCTGCTGATTCTCATCATTGTTTTCCATTTCCTCTTCATGGAATATTTTGCTGAGGGTGTTCTGTAGTGCAGGCTTTCTAGTTGTAAATTCTTTTAACTTTTGCTTATCAGGGAAGGTTTTTATTTCATCCTCACATCTAAAGCTTAGTTTTGCTGGATATAAGATTCTTGGTTGGCATCTATTTTTATTCAGAGCTTGTTATATGTTGTTCTAGGATGTCCTGGCTTTGAGGGTCTGGGTTGAAAAATCTGCTGAGATACAACTAGGTCTCCCCCTATATGCGATATGATTCCTCTCTCTTGTGGCCTTTAATAAATTCTATCCTTATTCTGTATGCTAGGCATTTTCATTATAATGTGCTCTGGTGTGGATCTGTTGTAATTTTGGATATTTAGTGTCCTGTAAGCCTCTTGTATTTGGTTTTCCAATTCATTCTTCATGCTTGGGAAATTTTCTGATATTATCTCATTGAAGAGATTGTGCATTCCTTTGGTTTGAAACTCTGTGCCTTCCCCTATCCCAATAACTCTTAGATTTGGTCTTTTGATGCTGTCCCATAATTCCTGGATGTTCTGTTCATGGTCTCTAACTATCTTCACTGTGTGATCAACTTTATTTTTCAGACTGTATACTTTGTCTTCATTATCTGACGTTCTTTCTTCTAAGTGATCTAGTCTGTTGGTTATGCTTTCTATTGAGTTGTTTATTTGATTTATTGTATCCTTCATTTCAAGGATTTCTGACTGTTTTTGTTCAGGCTCGATAGTTTTCTCTTGAAGTAATCTTTTGCTATCTGTATTGGCTCGATATTTCTCTGTTGAAGTAATCTTTTGCTATCTGTATTTGCTCTTATCTCATTGTTGGAGTCAATTTTTGCTTGTATTTGCTCATTTAGGTCATTATTTAATTCACAGATCATTTTAATTATGAACCTTCTGAACTCCTCCTCTGACATTTCATCAACTTCGCTGTCTATAGGTTCTGTTTTTATAGTGTCCTGGTTTGTTTGGGACACTTTCCTCCCTTGATTTTTCATGTTGTCTATGTGTCTTCCTTTCTTGCAATGTGCATCTGAGATATTACAGATTCTTCTCTATATTATGATAGTACCTGTGGAGATTGTCTGTACCTCACCTTAATGTTGGGCTTCCAGACCCTGCTGGTGTCTCTCATTGGATGCTACTGTATCCTGTGTCTGGGACCTGAGTAAGTTTGAGTGGGTGGTCTGGGCCCCTGAGTTTGACCTCCCATGGTAGTCTGCTGGTAGGACTGGGTGGTCCTGTGCCAAAGGCTAGGCTCTAGCAGTGTCTGCCCCACCAGGGGAGGGGTGAATTGGCCCTACTGAAATCCTGGATCTTTGTGAGCCATCTGGGCTGCTCCACTGTGGGGTAGTGCACTGATCAGAAGGGGTGGTCTTGCACCAGAGGTAAGGCTCTGGGGAGTGTCTGCCCCACTGGGAAAAGGGTGGACCTGGCCTACTGTGCACTTGAGCCCTGCAGAGGCTGGTGTGGGTAGATCTGGGCCACAGAAGTTTGATTTCTTTTATCAAAGTTTTACAGTTTTGTTAGATTTTATATGAATTTTCATAGACATACTTTTTCTGTTACTTCATTTTGTCTTAAAGCAGAACTCAAGAAATTTGTCCCTAACATGGGAATTTATAGCTGTTTTTCCCCACAGTTTTTATTGGTGCATTATAGTTGTACATATTGGTGGAAGTTGTTGTTACATATTTGTACAAGCATACAATACAAAATTACATTTTGGCCAATATCACTCCCAGCACTTCCCCCCTTGGGCCCTTTCCTCCATTGATCTCCTTGCTTTGGACATTCATCTGCATTTTATTTTCCCTTTTCCTCAATACCTTCCAGATGAGAGAAAACATATGAACCTTAACCTACTAAGTTTGACTTATTTTGCATAACATGATGGTATCTAGTTCCATCCATTCTCCTAAAAATGCCATAATTTCATTTTTCTTTACACCTGAATAAAACTCCATTGTGTATAAATAGTACATTTTCTGTATCCATTCATGGAGTACTAGCTTAGGTCACAGTTTGGCTATTGTGAATTGTGCTGCTATAAATATGGGTGTTCAGGTATCACTGTGTTGATGACTTTCATTCTTCAGGATAAATACTGAGAAGTGTATATAGCCGAGTCATATGGTGGTTCCATGCCTAGCCTTTTGAGGAGCCTCCAACTGCTGATTCCCATAATGGTTGTACTAATTTATAGTTGTTTTTGAAGAACTAAAGGAGTTTTAATTATGAATCCAGGTAAATTCTAAATGGAATAATTGCAATTTTGTTGCTGTAATTATTTATTCATTCCCTAACTTATTTGGTCTGTTAATAAATATGTGAATTCATCCTATAAACTAGGCCCTTCACTAGACTTTTTTTTTCATTTACATTAATCATAAATACATTCCAGCTTTAAAATAATATATTTGGGTTGCTGATTTTGGTGCCCATCTAATTAAATTTTGTTTAGCTTTCCCTTGGGTGAATTACTCAGTAATTTATTCCTGAAGGGTCTCTTTCTCTGTCATATGCTAAATAATATACTTAAAAGTTTAAGTGGATAATTTAAGTTATTGTCAGTATCTAAACTGGGAATTTTTTTATTGACATGAGCATTTACATTTTAATTAGAGGAATTCTAAGAATCAGAACAATTTCC
Organism: Spermophilus citellus; assembly: GCF_964194105.1. Lineage (NCBI taxonomy): Eukaryota > Metazoa > Chordata > Mammalia > Rodentia > Sciuridae > Spermophilus > Spermophilus citellus. The sequence continues at coordinate 163,500,895 of NC_138184.1, forward strand.
AGGCTACATAAATTATTTATTGATAATTTAAAGTCTATCAAGAAAGTTAATTGGGGAGAGTGATTTGAGGGAGGGATGATGTTATTCTAGTGCAAGTTTTGGTCAGTCTTTCCCAGAAATGATAGATTCTCGAATGCCTTACAGTTACTAGGACTTATTCATAGTATAAACTTTGAACTCTGGTTTCTAGGAGTAAATATAAAAACAATATAGAATAAAGCTAGGATCTTAAAGTACCACTAACTCAGGAAATTTTATTAGCTTATAGCATCTCATGCTGTGTAAGTTCACCCAGAAAAAAAATGTCCAGAGATATTTGAAGTTACTAAGTTTTAAAAACTTGCTCAATATTCTTGCAATTCCATTATTCTTGCATCACCTTAGGCGAGTGGAGAGGTCCCTAATGCAATATTTATGATACTCAGAAGTTTCAATCTAATGTTTTACAGAATAAAAAACACCTATGCTTTACATATCACCATGGCTGGTTTTATTAGGGGAATTTGAGATATCTACAATAATCTAATTACTTAATAGACAAAGGGAATAAGAGAAAACCACAAGTCAAACTGAAATAAAACAAAATAAACAAAATGTATATTTATTTTACAGAGATGCTTAAAGAAGTTGAGGGATAAACCAGATATTTTTGTGTCAGCACTTATATTTGATTTTATTTATCAAAAGACCTCTAAGAGATTATATATATAAAATATATCAATATAGTTACCATTGTTGATTCTCCTTAATTTGTAGACTAGTGAACTCTTTGTCATTGCAATTTTATTGTTTTAATTATAGAAAACAAATTTTTGATAAAATCAACTCTATGCCAGGTAGTATTTGAGATATTCTAGGTATACTAATTAGAAACAATCCTATGAGAATACCACTATTATTATTCCAATTTAAAATTGGGAAAACAAAGAAAAATAGAAGCTATTGTATTTTTCAATTAACAGAGCAAGATTCCAATTTAGGCAGTGGGACTATAGTCTGTTTTGCTAATGATTTTCCATTTCTACTTGCTAGAAGAGGAGCTTAATGATAACCAGCCCAAGTGAATTGCAACGACCACCAAATTACCGTGGAGGTTTCACTTCTGAGACATCAATACCTATTCAGATATTTACAGCTAAATCTTTTGCTTTAGAATTCTTGAGCATGTGCTTTAAGCATTTAGCTGGGTAAGGTTAGGGTAACCGAAGTTCACAAAGGTCTTAGTAATCTACAGAAAAGCCCTTGACGTATTCAGATTCCTGCATTTTCCTGTTTACGCTTTTCTATAGACCCTTGAAATTCTCTAATTTTTTAAAAATGTCATTTAGATGATGCCTAAGTTATATGGTTAAACTTGAAATATATACAGTGACGTACACACAATGGATACCTCCAAAGGAACTTGGTAAATTGCTTTTGATTCCCTCAGAGTCAGGGAGATTAATATAACAATCAAAGGCTTGAATATATTCAGAAAATATGAAAAACTTATCAATTTTTAAAAATGACTTAATTCACTTACATGGCAGAGATTATTCATTTTATTCTGTGGGCACACTTAGAGAATACATGAAATGAAGAAAACAGGACACACTTTTGGGAAGTCAACTGTGCCATTTTGAAGGTGTCTAACTCAATTAAGTTTCTTACTGTGGTAACCCATGTACCCAAGATTAATTTTAAGTACACTTAAGAAAACTATACACTACTTAATCTAGGAAAAATTCAGAAGAATCAGCTGCAGTGTCTCAGAAAGGTGGCAGCACACTTAGAAACCTACATACTCTCAGGCAACTGTTTTGACAGCTTCATTAAACATTTCATTCTGTATCACTGACATGCAACTGATTTCCTCTGAGATTGCAGAAAATCATTAGGCTTTTATCAAAAGGAACTTGATCTGCCCAGTTCTCTACATGCTGTTTCTGCACTGCCACTTACACTGGAATTAGAATCAACTTGAAGAAACATTTTTGCTGGTGACAGCAACTCATTTATGGTCAAAGAAGTAGAAAACAATGCTGATATTTTTAATAGCTCATGAAATGAAATTAAGAATAAATCTTTGTATAAATTGTCACAATATAGTTATATAACATTAGAGGCACATGATCTACTTAGTATCATTTTGTCTGGGTACATTTGAGGCTCTGCCATGCACCACTACCTATATCAAAACCTGCTGTCATTTCTAGAGGGAGACTGGCTGCCATTGAGCTCACTAGCACATGACACTCGTGGAGACCATGTGTAGCTAGCCACTAGGATGCACTGGAGTTAGTTTTCTAATGTAGTAACTTTTTTGTGCTACACTGTGTACTGTATAAAAGAAAAACGCCTCCCTCCCTTTTGGTGGTACACTCTGTTAAATAGGTATCTGCTAGTGTGATTTCACATTCCCAAATCACCCAGAGTAATTAAAAGGACATTTTTCATTCTTACAATGCTACGTGTGGGAGCTAGAAGATTTGTTGCATGAGTCCTAATACAGTATGGTCCTTCATTTTAGTATTCAATGAGCAAAGTTTATTTATTTATTTATTTATTTATTTATTTATTTATTTATTTATTTATTTAAAGAGAGAGTGAGAGAGGAGAGAGAGAGAAAGAGAGAGAGAGAGAATTTTTTTTTAATATTTATTTTCTAGTTCTCGGCGGACACATCTTTGTTGGTATGTGGTGTTGAGGATCGAACCCGGGCCGCACGCATGCCAGGTGAGCGCGCTACCACTTGAGCCACATCCCCAGCCCAATGAGCAAAGTTTAGATTGTGTACTTTCTATAGTCACTATCTCTGATGCTGACAAATATGATTTGCAGTTCACAGTGACAGTTATTCATTGTTTCTTTCCAAATGATGTGGCTTTAAGTGTGCAACTTCAGGATGTTGCAAATGTCAATGTTAACTGATGTTCTTTGGCTTTGCCTGTGCATGGACTCCTGTATATTATCTAGAGATATTATCAGTTTACTTAGTCACAATATTCTCATTGTTAATATGTTTTCTAATAGTTCAAAAAAAGAAAATCAGAGTGATCACAGCAGCATGACCAGACATTGCTGAAAAAGAAGGTTAAATGACTCTCTCTCTAATCCAGTTTTCTATGTTCTCCCATCTGTCATGAAAATAACAAACAACCAAAGCACTATATTCATGATTGGGCACTGTGCAGCAGGAAAAGGAAAGTACATATGGAGACAGGCAAATACATCCAAATTAACCAAAAGTTGTTGTCCTAAAAGGCATTGATGCTCTGTTGAAGATAGTGACTGCTGAATTAGGCTGGGAATACCACACTAAGAAACTTGCCTGACCACACTGTTCCCTTTATTAATATATAAAAAATATTATATAACATATTATCATTTTCTTTGTTGATAATTTGCAACTATAGAGACATCTGCATTCCTATATTTACTGTGGTACTATTTTAAAAAGTCAACTTATGGAATCCACCTAGATGTCCATCAACAAATGAAGTTAAAGAAAATGTGCTATATGTACAAAATGGAATGTTACTCAGGCATAAAAAGAATGAAATTCTGCCATTTTCTACAATATAGATGGAACTGGAGGACATTAGGTTAAGTGAAAAAGTCCGGCACAGAAAGAAAAATACTTGGGGCTGGGGATGTGGCTCAAGTGGTAGCGCGCTCGCCTGGCATGCGTGCGGCCCGGGTTCGATTCCCAGCACCACATACAAAGATGTTGTGTCTGCCAATAACTAAAAAATAAATATTAAAAAAAAGAAAAATACTTCATGTTCTCACTTGCATGTGGAAGCTAAAATTGATCTTGAAGTAGAATAGAATATTGGTTACCAGATCCTGGACAGGGTATGGATGAGAGAGGAGGGCTAACGGGTACCAGGTTAAGATAGGAGGAATAATTAGTGGTCCATATTACATTAGGATAACTATGGTTGCAATAATTATTGATTTTATGAAACCTAGTAGAGAGGATTCTGAATATCTCATTGTAAAAAAAGAAAAACATTTGAAATTTTAGAAGTGAAAGACGTACTAAATACCTCAATCTGATCATTATATCACTATATTGAGATGTCACATTATAGTTCATGCATATGCATAATTGTCATTAAAATTTTAATACATCATATTTTTTAGTTGCAACTAAAATATATATGATGTGTGTCTATATACACACACACACACACAAAATGTGTTAGATCCTTATAGCAGAAAGCTAATTTGATCAGAACTTCCTAAATAGTAAAATATTCCCAATTTTAAAAGTAAACTGTTTTATTCTATATATGTATGCTGAATTTAACATATTTTTTTCTCTTAATGGAGGCATTAATCCCATTCACTTTTTTATTTTTAAGGCTAATAGTTTTGGTTTCAATTGCATTTTATAATGATTTGCGTTTTATTACACTTGCTATTTACCTGTAGGATATGCATTCTCTGACCTTTTATTATTAAAAATCAAGTATTTAAGGTTGTTTGGTCTTTACATGTCCTCTATTTTAATGACTTTACTTCCCTGTTTTCCTGTTCTATTATTTATCTTTCTTGTGTGTGTGTGTGTGAGGGGGGATACTTTACTACATACCTATCACCTATCCAACAATTACCTTTTTATGTTTTCTTCTCCCTTATCCAATTATAAGTTATATTGTTTCTATTATTAAAAAAAGTAATAGTTATATCATCACCATTATGGCCATATAAAAATATTCAACTGCTTATTATCTATCCTTTTTTGAAATTGTTATATTTATCATTTGGTTGAATAAAGCTCATCCATTTTTGCCCTTCTTTTAATTGGCTTTTCAGATCTTCAAATGCTTGTTTCTATTTGGTGTATAGATTTAGAATTTATTTCATTTTGAATTTTATGCAGGAGCTCTCTATAAACTTTACTTTTCTCCGGTTCATTTTTTAGTGATATCCAGGTATTTTATGTGAGTCTCTTTAATTGTATCACTTTTATGTCAAGCAAAGAACTGGTAACTTGGCACTGTCTTTTGTTTAAGTACTTGGATTTTGCATCTCTATGGTCTCACTTTTTGTTGTTTCCCTTTCATCTCATGATTGCAAAAGGTGCTTCCTTATCCATCTTGACCATTTTTCTCCTCAGAGGGTATATATATCAGATTATTCTATAAATAGTTAGAATCCATTTCATGCATCCATTTAAAAGAAGCAATCTCTAAACCCTGTACCTATGTCTTTTCATGGTGTTGCTCCTTTAAGAGCATGCTCTTGAAAGTCTCCTCTCTGCAGTGTTTCTATGATCTGCTTTTGCCTGCCCCTCCCCCACGCCTCTTCAAATTTAGTGTGGATTTCATCTTTCCAGTGGTTGCTTCAACTCACCCTCAAGCTGCTTAGCTAACATCCCCCTTTATAGTTCTTGCAGGTTTTATTTCTTCTTTTGCTTGCAACAGAGCTCTTAGAAAAAAAAAATATGGACTAGAGTGTCTACCTAAAACAGAGAATAAAATTTCTGTAATGTTATGGGTGTGGTTCTGCATAGATGTTTCATAACTGCAAGGCAGCTACTGTGAGAAAAAGTTTAGGGAGTTGTTCTGTTTTTCCTACATCATATCCATTGTCTGTAGGCTCTTTGAAGTTTCTCACTAAAACTTTAGTAAACATCTATGCATGGGCTTTCAGCCAGTTCAGTTTTGTTTTCTTGTCTCTTCAACCAAAGGTGGTGTTAAAGGTATGAACATGAAGGCCATTTTCTTAAACTGATTTTAGAAACTCCTGATTGACTTTTCGCAAGTGAGAATTTTTTCTACTTCTTTTGTGGCCCAAAGCTTTTTAAAGTTTTACCTTTTGCTTCTTCTGTTCCTTTTTTTTTTTTTTTTTATACTGGCTGAATGACCCATTCTCTGTCAACCTTTCCCCCCTATACATTGGATTTAGCCAATATTTTCATATTAATGCTGATTTTAAAACTACTTTTGGTAGATTTACTAACTACTAGGGACATGGTTCACCTTCCATGTCATAGCAGCAAACCGTTTGGCAAGTGCATGATACAAATCACAACATTTTTTTGTTCTTCCCTGTAAACCATGGTTTACCAAATTATTGCCTCTAGGGCAAATCTGGCATTTGATCTGCTTTTGTAAATAAAGTGTTAGTTAAACACACTCTCTTAGTCCTTTATGCATTATCTATGGTAGAGTATAGGAGAACTGAGTAGTCACGACACAGATCTTGAAGTCTTCAAACCTAAAATATTTATAAGCTGATCTTTGACCAAAAAAAATTACTAATCACTATCATAAGTCATTGCCACATCTGTTTTTTGTATAGAAGAACCACAACCTCAAAGTACAAATTTCAGGATTATCTAAAGTGAACAAAACATTCTGTTATAACTGGTAAATCCTGAAATTTTGGGTGCTAGATATAATTTTACTAATGCAGTATCTAATTCCTGGCTACTTCTCCAAATATCAACTTTAGAATTCAAACTTCTTTGCTTATGTGACTCTGACAATTTGGTGTTCTTTACTACCAGCCACATAGGAGACAGAGTAAAAGAGAAGACAGTGGTTCATCTTGGTATGGAAAATATGCTATTATTTCATTCATATTCTGTTGTAAAACAGAGTAACAAGACTAGACTTCTTAAAGGGATGCCAGGGAATGAGGTACTGACCATTATGATTCTCTAGGTTTCTTTAATATCTCTTCCATGACATCTGCTTATCTCTCTGCTTTCAAATTTACTTTTGTTTATGGCCTCGGAGGAGTTCACATACTTTGTTGAGATCAGCCATGACATTTAATGTTTATTTGTGTGATTGTTTTAAAGTATATTTATAAATTCTCAATAATTTGATGGTTGGCTGTATGTATTAATGTAGGTATCACCAATATTTGGACAGCGTCTGATATGTAACAGATGTTTGTTGTTATTAAACAGAAAACAGAATTTTGCATAATTCATTGGAAAAACATACCACTACAAAAATAAATTGAAAAGTAGTGTACTCAAAATGAACTTGAAATAGTTGCTTATGCAAAATTCTGCAAATAACTATATAAGAGCAGTAATAAAACATAAAAATTTATAAGCTCATGAAAAAGTTAACAAGATTAAATGACTCCAGATGAAGAGCATCTGGAAGCAAGAGGAAAGGTGATGGTTCCTTATAAATGCTGAATAAAAAAACTCAGACACCCAGAGAAAGAAAGAAATATTGACATCAAACTGCATTCACAATTTGTTGTGATATATTAATAACTGTTTCCTCTATAAAATCCATGTTGAAGGACATAATAGTTTTCATGTTTGCTTGCCTTAAATATGAAGGAAAATTTAGCATTGTAAGAGAGGTGCTGAATATTTGATATCTAATTATTTTGTCTAAAGTAATCAGTACTGGGAATCCTTTCCTATCACATTGAATTCAGCAGGAAATGAGGGATTAGATTCCACATATATCTGGAAAGAGTGTGTTCAAAGAAGAGGGAGGGATAACTGCAAATATATTGATATAGGATGTTTGGAGAACAGCAGGACATCTGGAGAAATGGATGCAGTAAGCAATGGCAGATTAATGGTGAATGAAGTCAGGGAGACAGCAAGTGTTATTCCTTGAAGGTAAGAAATATGTTTAGAGAAAATAGGGGGAAGTATTTAGGTTATTTAAAAAAAGGTCTTCATTATTTTGACTGTCCTTTGTGAACTACACAAAGACATTAGACTATTATTGCAATAGTTCACCTAAGAAACATCCATGTCTTTTTCCAAGCAGATAGTTGTGGAGCAGGGAAGAAGTGGTCAGATTCTCAGAGGGTATATTATTGCAGAGTATGACATTAAACCTTATCAGTAACCTCATAGTGCCAACATACTGTCAGTTTCACAAATGAGGTCACTCCTGAACCTAGAATAGTTCCTATAATGTAGGAATCTTTAAGTGAATATCTGTGGAATGAATGATTAAAGGAATGACCAAAAGAATGAACAGTTGAATATTACAGAATTGATTTCTGTTACAACCCATTACTAAATGACCAGACCTTGAGCTAGCTCCATTAAAAGTCACTGAAATAACAACAAAAGAATAATTTACTGATTTAAAAGATCAAATTTCAAGCTGTGTGTGGTGGCACACACCTATAATCTCAGCGGCGCAGGAGGATCACAAATTCAAAGCCAGCCTCAGAAAAAGCAAGATGCTAAGCAACTCAGTGAGACCCAGTCTCTAAATAAAATACAAAATAGGGCTGAGATGTGGCTCAGTGGTTGAGTGCCCCTGATTTCAATCCCCCCAATTTCATGTAGTAAAAGTGAACCCTATTTAAACATTATTGTGTGTTTCTTTTAACTATTGTAACAGTTCAATACTAAAAAAAAAAAATTACTTTGGGCATCTGACCAATTGATAAATTCTCATCACTGCTGATCATACTGATTATTTGGAGAGAGATTACACTTTGCATTGACTACAGTATCTGGAAAAATACTGTACATACCCGACCCAAAAACCTCAGGTGATAGACAATGCAGCAAGGTTTTGAGGTAAAAAGATGAGACTCTAATAAAAGCTGTAGCTTCATTAATGAATTAATTTGAATGAAATACTGCATGGTAACTCAAGAAGTAGGGCACTGGAGGCTTTCTCTTGGGGACTGTTTCCTGGCTGTCAGAAGGTGAGCAGCTGTCTTTCTCCATGTCCTTCTGCCTCATGCCAGGTGTCGGCCAATCATGAAAACCATGAGCCCCAAATCAACCTTCCTCCTCTAAGTTGTTCTTGTGAAGTATTTTGGTCACAGTGACAGAAGCTGATTAACACAATTCCAAATCCCCTTTGTATGTTTTAAAACAAATATTTAAAGCCAATATGAGGCCACAACATTAAATTTTATAGATATAAAGTAGTAGATATTAGCTATTTCATCTAGTTCAATCTAATATTTCCCTTTGATCTAGTAATAGAATCATATGTTGTAGTTCAGTGTATAATAAAATTTGAAGTTTCAAGTGGAGAGTAACACTGTTTTATGGTCTCATCTTTTCCCTACCCTTCAAAAACTCTAAGATTACTAGAGCACTCTTAGGGTTGAATTGACCTAGTCAGAGAAAACTTGAGGAGTTAATATTGTATTAATTATATCTCCCAAATTCCAATTAACTTTTGTGTAACTTAGGACTGAATTTTTGCTAAGCAGAAACGATTTTGTCTTGGTTTATGATATAGCAATCCTCCTTTACCAGGGAAACATTAAATTAAAAGTATTCTCTATCAATTATTGTATAAAACTTTTTCTTTGCACACTTTAACATGATCTTTTTATGCACAAATATGACTTGATATTGCATTTTTTAAATTTTGTAAGGTGAAAGTTCTTTTGGTTGAGTAGATTTCCATTAGGTAAATAGTTTTCTTGTTTTATTACATATAGACCCTAACAGAATGTATACTCTGATATCTATGATGTACCTTAGTACAAATATTGGTTCAGTTTTATATTTCTGTATAGTGAAATGTTGCCATTTCCATATTTCACTTCAAGTATTAAGAGGGACATGAAATCATTAAATGTATCTTTTTAGATTTTCAAAGAGAAGGATCCAACATTTAATTAAATTAATATTTGACTATGTTTAAGATAACTTGCTTGATGCTGTAGGGGATGGAAGAAACTCCTGCCCTCAAAGACGTTATAATAAAAATTGGAAGGTAGAACTCAAATAGCTACAGAAATACAAAAGAATTAAGATATGCCTTCTAATCTTGAAAAATATTGATTAATCAAAATTAATTTTACAAGTAATAATTTCATTAAAAGTTCATTGGTGGTAGAATTTACATCAGATATGTGATATATGTTACAGAGATATAGTATATTTGCAACACTTTCAAACCTAAAGACATGAATTCAACTGACTTGAAAAGCATGGGTACAATTTATTTTTATAAAAAGCTTCAAGTGGTTTTTAGAAATAGTGCACTATCTGTTCATATTATCATTATTACAGTGCTTACAGAAACTCATAAAATTGGGCTTATTTTCTTGTCTATTTCTATCACTGACTGGAGGAACCTAGCAGGGGAATTGATCCTATTGATTTGAAAATGTTCAGGATTCTTCTCAATCTCCATGAAAACAGAGGTATAAAAACATCTAAATTAGTGCATGCCCTTTACTACAGTTGAAATTCTAGTTTAATTTAAAGAAAAATTGGTATATTTTTCTGAGATAATTTCCACTTTTATGGTTAGCTCTTATGATTTTTCTGTTTCCTCATCTTAACCATGCTAATACATTAAACCTTTTCTTTCCTTGTTTTATAAATAGGATGGAAACCTAAAATTCTTAATTCCTTAATTATAGTTTTCTTTATTTTTTGATGATTGTATGTCACCTATTGATAGCAAAAATTCTCTTGAAGTAAATGCCAGGTTGCCCTTTGGTACTTTTTCATTATTATAGTTTCTACAAATACAGACCTGTGAACCTCTTACATAAATTTGATAGCAGTAGATTTTGAATAGTAAAGGCTGTTCAATTGATTTCCACTTCCCTAAAACAAGATAGATCATGATCTGAATGCTATACAGATTCAACCATAATAAATTAGGCCACTTTTCATCCAGAGTGTCCTCCTAGTTAAGAAAGGTCACTTCAGTTCTTGACCTTTATGTGCTGCCCGATTAACTAATATTTAAGCATTGCTTCATGGAAATCTCATAGAAATAAGTATAAAACCTCTTTGGAAATACGGATGGAAGACTTCCAAATTCACTCTTTCTATGAAGTTAGTATCACATTCATACCAATATCCCTAATGAACCTAGATATAAAAATCCTTAATCAAATATTAGCAAATCATATTCAACACGTTGACCTAATAAATTTACCCCAGGAATGCAAGGATCACTTAACATATGCAAATCAGCACATAGACAGCATTAAGAACAAAATTAGTCATCAATAGATACAGAGAAGGCCTTCAACAAAACTCATGCATGATAAAAACACTGAAGAAAGTAGGGGCAGAAGAAACCTACTTTAATTTCATAAAGGTTACATACAAAAACCCAAAGCCAACATCATAGTGACTGAGGAAAACATTTCCTTTAAAATCTGAAATAAAACATGAATGTCTACTCTCACCACTGCTATTAAATACAGTATTACACTCTTGCCAGATCTATTAGGCAAGAGAAGGAAATAAAAGGTATAACAGTAGTCAAATTATCATTGTTGGCAAGTGATATAATCCTATGTCTACAAGATCCAAAATCATTAGCTTTCCTACATACCAACAATGAATCTGCTAAGATATAAAAACAATTCCATTCCTAAAAGCCTCAAAAAAATAAAATAGGAATAAATCTAAACAAGGAGGTGAAAGACCTCTACAATGAAAATTATAGAACACTGAAAAAAGAAAATGAAGAATACAACAGAAATGCCTCTGATGTTCATGGTTAGGCATAATTAATATTGTTATAATGACCATATTACCAAAAGCAATATACAGATTCAATGCAATCCCCATCAAAATACCAATGACATTCTTCACAGAACAAGAAAAATTACTTCAACAATGGGGAACAATAAAAGACCTAGAATAGCCAAAGCAATTCTAAGCTGGAAAAGCAAAGCTGGAGACATCAAAATACCTGACTTCAAATTTTACTAGAGATCAATAGTAGCAAAAACTGGATGGCACTGGCATCAAAATAGACACAGAGACCAGTGGTACAGAATAGAAGTCACAGATATAAACCCACACATCTACAGTCATTTAATCCTTGACAATGGTGCCAAAAGCACCTTTTGACAAGACAGAACCTTTTTATCCAATGGTGCTGAGAAAACTAGTTATTCATATGCAGAAGAATGAGACTACATCCTTATCTTTCATCCCAAACAAAATTCAACTCAAAATGGATCCAAGACCTAGGAATCAGACCAGAAACTATGCAATGCCAGAAAAAAAAAAAAAAAAAAAAAAACAGAGTTAACAATTCCAAAAGACAACAACTTCCTCAGTAGAATCCCTAAAACTCAGGAAATAATACTAGGAGTTAATAAATGAAATGGTATCAAATTAAAAAGCTTCTGCACAGAAAAGGAAAAAAACTAAGAATGTGTAGAAAGAACCTACAGAATGGGATAAAATCTTTGCTAGGTACTCTTCTGACAGAGGATTAATCCAGAGCTGAAAAACTTAACACCCCCAAAACAAATACTCCAATTAATAAAAGGGCAGATAAATTGAACACATATGTTTCAAAAGAAGAAATACAAATGATCAACAAATAAATGAAAAAATCTTGAGCATCATCAGGAATTAGGGAAATGCAAATCAAAACTACTGTGAAATTTCATTTTACTCCAGTCAGAGTGGCAGTCAGCATGAATACAAACAATAATAAATGCTGAGGAGGATGTGGAGAGAAATGAATACTTATACATTTTTTGGTGGGATTTTAAGTTAGTGCAACTACTATGGAAATCAATATGGAGTTTACTCAAAAGATTAGGCATGGAACTACTATGTGACTCAGATATACCACTCCTCAGTATTTATCCTAAAGAATTAAAGTCATTATACTACAGCAATATATGCATACCCATGTTTGTAGCAGCACAATAGACAAACTGAGGAATCAGCCTAGGTGTCCATCAGTGGATAAAGAAAATATAGTATTTATAAACAATAGAGTTTTATTGAGCCATAAATAAAATCATGTTATTTCAAAAAAAAAAAAAAAAGGATGAAACATTGATGGATGGTGTAACAATGTGGGCCTTTTGACTTCATAGAGCTGACAGCAACCACACTGTTAACAGGCAGTTCTGGCTGCACAGCTACTATATGTCATGTGGGGATATATTCCTTCTCATGCTGGTCAGTTGGAACAATGACAGCTTTTTTGAATGGTATGTAGTTTTCTGCAAGAAATGGCATGGTAAACCTGCCCAAAAATTGCATATTTTTATACCTAACATGGCTGCAAGCTTTCAACAATTAACCCTATGGGTTAGTGTCTATTACCATTTACGTACTTATTATCTGTGAAAGAGCCCATTATTGCAATTTTTATGAAAATGTAATATATTCACATTCTTTAACAATTCTAAATCTTTAGAACAAGAAAAGTTATTGCTTCAGTTTACAGGACAGATAGCATAAATCCATTAAAAAGGAACGTGAGTGCATATGGAATATTTTTAATAATATAAGCTACCAGAAAGGTAGATATGATAGGCTACAAAGATCATCATGACATAATATGGAGTTAAAAAGGCTTGATATTCAACAACTAATATGGTATTATTTTGCTCATATATATTGTGTCTCTTTATTCTATGTTTATTACTATAAAACATACTGACTTTGATGACATTATAGATCTGGGAGTTTAATATTCTTTATAATAAAAAATTGGCAAAAAAAAAACAGGAAGAAAATTTTCACCCAAAAGTGATATGGATACCAAGTAAGTGCAATGCAACTAACCATTAGGAAAATGTAAATTAAAAATTTTTAAAATGTGATCTTAAAAAAATTGATCTAATTCATTATACATGATAGTAGAATTTTGAGGTATTGCACACAAATGGAGCACAACTTCTCATCCCTCTAGCTGTAGATCATAATTTTGTATTACCACATACCTATTATAGCCACAATGAAAATTAAAGCAACAATACCAAATGCTAGTTAGAAAAACTTGATTTCTCATGTACTGCTGATTGAAATTTAAAATGAAACAGCTATTCCTGAAAGAGATTGGGAGTCTTTTGAAAAAGTAAACATACAACTCAATAGTTAGTGAACTTCAGGAAACTCTCCCAGAAAAATAAAAACTTGTGTATGAATAAAAACGTATATACATAATTTACCTGCTTTATTTGTTATAGCCCCAAAGTGGAAACAACTAAAAACTTTGATTGATAGTTGATTATCCAACTATGGTACATCTGTACCATGAAATGCTACTTAAGAATAAAATAAAACAAACTATGATATAAGCATTACCTTGTATGGATCTCATGGGCATAATGCCGAGTTAAACCAATCACAAATTGTATGAGATAAGAATCCATTAGTGATTTCAATAGTTAGAAATGGTGGATGGAAGGTGCCAGTTGTGACTATAGGTAGCATCAGGAAGACCTTTGTGGTAATGGAATAGTTTTGCATCCTGATTGCAAAAGTAGTCTCATGGATCTATATATGTGACAAAATTACAGAAACATACTGTACACCTATATTAATTCATTTGGCTTGATATAATACTGTAGGATGAATACCTACGATGTAATCAAAGAGTGTAGATAAATTTACATGGGATCTTTTTGTATCAAATTTAAATGTCTTGTAACTAACTTCAAAGTGAAACACATTAAAATTTTAGGAAGAATACATTTTCAATAATTAGTAAGCTCACAATCTTCTTTTGTTCCATAATCTAAACTAAAAATGGATTTTGTAGGCATGTTGAAAAATAGAAATTGAATAGAATATTTTAGAAACTATACTACAATGAAAGAATAAAAAGAGTTTAGGGTTTTTTTTTTTTTTTTTTTGGCTGGTGTGGTGGCACATGCCTGAAATCCCAGCAACTCAGGAATATGAGATTGGCCTTGAACTTGCAACCCTCCAGTCTAAAGAATTTAAGAAGACCCTATTAAAAAAATACTAACAGTAGAGACTCCCACACCAGCCCTTGTGGGACCCAGGCTCACAGTAGGCATAGGTCCACTTCCCCACTAGAGCCTAGCCTCTGGCACAGGACCACTCCTTCAGTCCAGCAGACTACTGTGGGAGTCAGACCTAGCCAAGATCTGGTCCAGGGTAGGTCCGAGTTCGCCTCCACTGGGAGCCTAATCCACTTCCATCTTGGGACATTGCAGTCATCGCCATAGCCTTCCCTACACAGTAGCCCCTAAATTTTTGATAACAGACAGGGCCCACTCTTGCAGCCCTTTCTCTGTAAAACATTAATTCCATCATGGGGCAACTTAACTATTATCTCAAGTTACCTCTGCTATTAACGCCACCAACCCAGATACAGTAGAATCCATTGAGGGACACCAGCAGGGTATGGAAGCCCAACATCCAGCTGAGGTACAGGTACTACAAGAATATAGGGAAGAAATTGTAATTTCTCAGATGCACACTGCAAGAAAGGAAGACACATAGACAACATGAAAAAACAAGGGAGGAAGGTGCCCCCAAACAAACCAGCACACTATAATAATAGAACCTATGTACAGGGAAGTTGATGAAATGTCAGAGAAGGAGTATTCATAATTAAAATGATTTTTGAATTAAAGAATAACATAAATGAGCAAATATAGGCAAAATATGATCACTCCAACAAAGGGATAAGACAGCAAATACAGGTAGCAAAATATCAAGAAAGAGAGACTCTGAAAAAAAAAAAACAGTCAGAAATCCTTGAAATGAAGGATACAATAAATCATATAAATAACACAATAGAAAGTATAACCAACAGACTAGATCACTTAGAAGAAAGAATATCAGATAATGAAGACCAAGTATACAATCTGGAAAATAAAGTTGATCACACAGAGACCATGAACAGAACATCCAGGAATTATGGGACAGCATCAAAACACCAAATCTAAGAGTTATTGGGATAGGGGAAGGCACAGAGTTTCAAACCAAAGAAATGCACAATCTCTTCAATGAGATAATATCAGAAAATTCCCCAAGCATGAAGAATGAATTGAAAAACCAAACACAATACAAGAGGCTTACAGAACACAAAATGTTCAAAATTATAGCAGATCTACACCAGAGCACATTATAATGAAAATGCCTAGCATACAGAATAAGGATAGAGTGTTAAAGGCCACAAGAGAGAGGAATCAGATCACATATGGGGGAGACCTAGTTGTGTATCAGCAGATTTTTCAACCCAGACCCTCAAAGCCAGGAGATCCTGGAACAGCATATACAAAGTTCTGAATGAAAATGGATGCCAACCAAGAATCTTATATCCAGCAAAACTAAGATTTGATAATGAAATAAACTTTCCCTGATAAACAAAATAACTTTCAACTAGAAAGCTTGAACTACAGAACATCCTCAGCAAAATATTCCATGAAGAGGAAATGAAAAAACAACAATGAAAATCAGCAGAGGGAGGGAATACACTAAAGGAAAATCTATTCAGAGGAAAAACCAAATTACCTTAAATACCAAAAATAAACAAAAATGGCTAGGCATACAAATCATGTCTCAAAAATAACCCTGAATGTCATAGACTGGTTGACCAATGGTACAGAATAGAGGACACAGAGCCTAACCCACAAAATTACAATTATCTTATATTAGACAAAGGTGCCAAAAACATGCACTTTAGAAAAGATAGCATCTTCAATAAATGGTGCTGAGAAAACTGGAAATCCATATGCAACAAAATGAAATTAAACTCCCGTCTCTCACCATGCACAAAACTTAATTCCTAGGTCCTTGACCCACTTTGAGTTAAACCAGAGACTCTGCAACTAATTGAAGAAAAAGTAGGCCCTAATCTCCATCATGTGGGATTAGGCACCAGGTTCCTTAATAAGACTCCTATAGTGCAAGAATTAAAACCAAGAATGAATAAGTGGGATGGAATCAAATTAAAAAGCTTCTTCTCAGCAAAAGAAACAGGTGAATACACAGGTGAGGTGAACAGAGAGCCTACATCCTGGGAGCAAATTTTTACTCCTCACACATCATACAGAGCATTAATCTCTAGGGTATATAAAGAACTCAAAAAGCTAAACACTGGGGAAAAAAAAACCCCAATAACCCAATCAACAAATGGGCCAAGGACCTAAACAGACACTTCTCAGAAGAGGATATACAATCAATCAAATATGTGAAAAAATGCTCATCATCTCTAGCCATCAGAGAAACGCAAATCAAAACTACTCTAAGATATCATCTCACTCCAGTCAGAATGGCAGCTATTATGAAGACAAACAAAAATAAGTATTGGCAAGAATATGGGAAAAAAGGTACACTCATACATTTCTAGTGGGACTGCAAATTGGTGCAGCCAATATGGAAAGCAGTATGGAGATTTCTTGGAAAACTGGGAATGGAACCACCATTTGACCCAGCTGTTCCTCTCCTCAGTCTATTCCCAAAGGACTTAAAAACAGCATACTATAGGGACACAGCCACATCAATGTTTATAGCAGCACAATTCACAACAGCTTAACTGTGGAGCCAACCAAGATGCACTTCACTGGATGAATGGATAAAAAAATGTGGCATATATACACAATAGAATTTTACTCAGCATTAAAAGAGAATAAAGTCATGGCATTTGCAGGTAAATGGATGGAGTTGGAGAAGATAATGTTAATTGAAGTTAGCCAATCCCCCCCAAAACAAATGCTGATATAAGGAGGCTGACTCATAGTGGGGTAGGAGATTAGCAAGGATGGTGCAATGTGATGGACATCATCCAAAGTGCCGCAGTCTGGCTAGACACAAAATCATGAGCCACTCAAGCAGGAACAAACTTTATTATTTGAAAATGCCGCCAATGCCCCGTAGGCCCCCAGGAACAATCCTGATCGACCCATGCAGTGTTCTCCCGGCACCCCAGAGGAAGTTCCTCCCCCGGAATTCCCTCCTCCTGTACTTCCCCAGCCAATGGGAACTCTCCAGGAGTCCCGTAGCAGGCCAAGATGGACAGCAGGAGTCCAATATCCATATGAATGCAAATCTTAACATAATTATATCATCTCAATGGCTAGCTGGCGTCACCTTTCAACCAAAAATGCCATGCATCATATTACTTGGCTGTGGCTCTTAGCACCAAAGTACATGTATGAAGATTCGAATTGGGTGTCAACATGCTTTATATATAAACAGGTATGAAAAATTGTGGTATATATATATGTGTAATAAGAATTGTAATGCAAAAAAGTACATGTATAAAGGCATGAATTGGTGTGAACATACTTTATATACAAAGATATGAAAAATTGTACTATATGTGTAATAAGAATTGTAATGCATTCCAATGTCATATTTTAAAAAATTAAATCAATAAAACTAAAAAGAAAAAAAAAGTCCCAACAATATACTGCCTCCAAGAGACTCATCTCATAGGAAAAGACATCCACAGACTGAAGGTGAATTGTTGGGAAAAATCACACCACTCACATAGACTGCAAAAGCAAGCAGGTGTTTCCATCCTCCTTTCAAATAGATTTCAAACTAAAGTCAATCACAAAGGATAAAAAAGGACACTACATACTGCTCAAGGGAACCATACACCAACAAGACTTAACAATTATAAATATATATGCCCTAAACAGTGGAGCATCTACGTTCAAACAAACTAACTCTTCTCAAGTTTGAGTCAAATAGACTACAACACAATAATTTTGGGTGACTTTAACACACCTCTTTCAATACAATATAGATCTTCCAAATAAAAGCTGAACAAAGAATCTATAGAACTCAATACTACAATCAATAACTTAGACTTAACTAACATATATAGAATATTCCAATCTTCAATGAGAGAATATACTTTCTTCTCCACAGCACTTGTGATCCTTCCCTAAAATAGATCATATGTTATACCCCAAAGTAACTCTTAGAATGCAGGACAGTATCTCTATATTTGCTATCAGACCATAATGGGATGAAATCAATGATAAAATAAATAAATGAAATCCACTCCAACACCTGGAAACTAAATAATATGCTACTCAATGAACAATGGATTGCAGAAGACATCAAGGGGAAGCTTAAAAATTTTTTTAGAGGTGGATAAGAACAAAGATACAAAATATCAAAATATGTTTGGGACACTATAAAGGCTGTACTAAGAGGAAAGTTCATTGCATGGAGTTCATCCCTTAAAAGAAGAAAAAGTCAATAAGCAAATGATTTAACATTACATCTCAAAGTCTTAGAAAAAGAACAAATCAACACCCAAAGCAGTAGAAGACAGGAAATAATTAAAATCAATGAAACTGAAACAAAAGAAACAATTGACAGAACAAAAAGTTGGTTCTTTGAAAAAATAAATAAAATTGAAAGACCCTTAGCCAACCTAATAAAGAGAAGGTAGAAAACTCAAATCACTAACATACTTAATGAAAAAGGAAATATCACAACAGACACTACAGAAATACAGAAGATAATTATAAATTATTTGTAAAACTTGTACTCTAATAAAATGGAAAATATTGAAGGCATAGAAAAAATTCTAGAGTCATAATTTGCTCAAATTGAATCAGGATGATATACACAATTTAAACAGATCATTTTCAAGTGAGGGATTAGAAGACACAATCAAAAGTCTACCAACCAAGAAAAGCCCAAGACTGGATAGATGCACAGCAGAGCTCTATAAGACCTTATATCAATACGCTTCAATTTATTTCAGGAAATAAAAAATGAGGCAGCACTTCCTAACTCATTCTATGAGGCCAATATCACTCTGATTCCCAAACCAGTCAAACAGACATCAAAAATGACAACTTTATACCAATATCTCTAATGAACGTAGATGCAAAAGTTCTCAATAAAATTCTGGCAAATTGAATACAAAAACATATCACAAAGATCATACATCACGATTATGTGGGATTCATCCCACAGATGCAAGGTTGGTTCAATATACGGAAATCAATAAATGTAATTTGTCACATCAATAGACTCAAAGATAAGAATCATATGATCATCTCAATAGATGCAGAAAAAGCATTTGATAAAGTACAGCACCCCTTCATGTTCAAAACACTAGAAAAACTAGGGATAACAGTAACGTATCTCAACATCATAAAGGCTACCTATGCTAAGCCCAAAGCCAACATCATTCTAAATGGAGAAAAATTGAAGGCATTCCCTCTAAAAACTGGAACAAGACAGGGATGCTCTCTTTCACTGCTTCTATTTAAAATAGTTTTTCAAACACTGGCCAGAGAAATTAGAAGATAGAAATTAAAGGATACACATAGGAAAGAAGAACTCAAGTTGGCCCTATTTGCTGGTGATATGATTCTATACCTAAAAGCTCCACCAGAAAACTTCTAGAACTTGTAAGTGAATTCAGCAAAGTAGCAGGATATAAAATCAATGGCATTTCTGTGTATCAGTGACAATTCCTTAGAAAGGGAAATGAGGAAAACTACCCCATTCTCAATAGCCTCAAAAAAAAAACTTGAAATCAATAAAAGTGGTGAAAGATGTATATAATGAAAATTACAGAACCCTAACAAAAGAAATCAAAGACGACCTTAGAAGATGGAAAGATCTACCTTGCTCTTGGATGGGCAGAATTAATATTATCAAAATGACTGTACTTCAAAACACTATACAGATTTAATGCAATTCTGATCAAAATCCAATGACATTGCTCATAGAAATAGAAAAAGCAATCATGAAATTCACCTGGAAAAATAAGAGACCCAGAATAGCTAAAGTAATCTTTAGCAGGAAGAGTGAAGCTTATGGCATTACTGTACCAAAACTTAAACTATACTACAGAGCAATAGTAACAAAAACAGCATGGTACTGGTACCAAAACAGGCGGGTAGATCAATGGTACAGAATATAGGACACAGAGACTAACCCACAAAACTACAATTATCTTGTATTAGACAAAGGTGCCAATAACATGCATTGGAGAAAAGATAGCCTCTTCAACAAATGGTGCTAGGAAAACTGGAAATCCCTACGCAACAAAATGAGATTAAGCCCCTATCTCTCACCATGCACAAAAATGAACTCAAAATGGATCAAGGATTTAGGAATACAACCAGAGACCCTGCATCTAATAGAAGAAAAAGTAGGCTCTAATCTTCATCATGTGGGATTAGGCCCCAACTTCCTTAATAAGACTTTTGTGGTGCAAGAATCAATAAATGGGATGGACTCAAAGTAAAAAGCTTCTTCTTAGCCAAAAAAAAAATCTGAGGTGAAGAGAGATCCTAGAAATCAGAAGCAAATCTTTACCCCTCACACATCAGATAGAGCACCAATCTCTAATATATATAAAGAACTCAAAAAGTTAAACACACATAAAAGCCCCAATAAATAAATGGGCCAAGGACATGAAGAGAGACTTCTCATAAGATGATGTACAATCAATCAACAAATACATGAAAGAATGTTCATCATCACTAGCAGTTAGAGAAATTCAAATCAAAAGACTCTAAGATTTCATTTCACTCCAGTCAGAATGGCAGCTATTATGCATACAGACAACAATAAGTGTTGGGGAGAATGTTGGGGGAAAAGGTACACTCATACACTGCTGATGGGACCGCAAATTGGTGAAGGCAGTTTTGAGATTGCTTGGAAAATTGAGAATGGAACCACCATGTGACTCTCCTCAGTCTATTCCCAAAGGACTTAAAAACAGCATATTACAGGGACACAGACACATCAATGTTTTTATAGCAGCACAATTCCCAATAGCTAAACTGTGGAACCAATCTAGATGCCCTTCAATAGATGAATGCATAAAAAAAAATGTGGCATATATACACAATGGAATTTTACTCCACAATAAAAGAGAATAATATCATGGCATTTGCAGGCAAATGGATGGAATTAGAGAAGATAATGCTAAGTGAAGTTAGCCAATCCCAAATAACCAAATGTTTGATATAAGGAGGCTAATTCATAGTGGGAGAGGGAGCATGGGAGAAATAGAGGACCTCATAATAGGGCAGAGGGGAAGGGATGGGGCAAGAAATGATGGAACGTGATGATCATTACTATCCAAATTACATGTATAAAGACACAAATTGGTGTGAGTATACTTTGTATACAATCAGATATGAAAAATTGTGCTCTATATGTAATAAGAATTGTAATGCATTCTGTTGTCATGTACATATAATATACATAATGAAGAACTAAAAGTAAATAGCAGAAGGATCAGTAGAATAGAGGGAAGAAAACAGGGGGAAGGGGGAAGAGAAAGTACGGGGGACTAAATAAGAACAAATTATATTCCATGCTTTTACCATTATGTCACAATGAATCCTATTGTCATACATAACTAAAAAGAACCAATAAAAATGCTGAAAAAGAGAACATGCAAATAAATGTATTCAATTTATTTAACATCAATCACCGCAAAAATAAACCTTTTCTGTATAACAGCAACAACAAAAAGTATCTCAAAAAAAAAGTCTGGAAATATAGTTCAGTGGCACAGTATCACTGGGCTCAATTCCCAGCCCCAAATAACAGTTTATTCTCTTCCTTAACTGATTTCCATAAACCAGTAAATAGATGTGATTAACTAAAAAGTAGAATGGGGCCATAAATGGAGAATATTTTGAATATTTAATCGTAAGGAATAAATATAAACTCATTCACACATAGTTCAGACTATGAATTTTCTATTTCATATGAAAGAAACAATAAATCTATATTGATTAAATATGCTTGGTGAGTACAGCGTACATTTGCATTATAAAATACAAGATTTATTTAAGAACAAATGTGTCCTTCTGAGTAATTGTGTTCAATAATTTTGAAAAGTCTTTTTAAAAAATTTTTTGGTAGTGCTGATATAACCCAGTGAAGTCTTACCACTGAATTACATCCCAACCCTTTTTATCTTTATATTTTGAGACAGGGTCTCACTAAGTTTCTGAGGCTAATCTTGAACTTGCAGTCCTCCTGTTTCAGTCTCCTAAGTTGCTGGGGTTACAGGTGTGTGTGCTGAAAATTCTTTTAATGATATAAATTTAATTATTTATGATCCCCCTTAGAGGATTTTTTTAAAGCCAGGATGTCAAAGGACTAAAAGTAAGCCTGTATCATTATTTTAAAAAGCAAATACAAAAATACTCTTCTATAAATTGTGGAACCAATATAGGTACCCTTCAATAGATGAATGGATAAAGAAAATGTGGTATATGTACACAATGGAATATTAATCAGCATTGGAAATAAAATCATAGGATTATATTCTCCAACTCCAACCATTTGCCTTCAAATGCCAAGTGAAGTTAGCCAATCCCCCCCCAAAAAAAAACAAATGCTGAATGTCTTCTCTGACATGGTGATGGGGGGTGTGGAGCATGGGAGGTATAGATAGACTTTAGATAAACACAAAGGGGAGGGTAAAGGGGGTAGAGAAGATGGTAGAATGAGAAGGATATCATTACCCTAAGTACAAGTATGAAAATGTGAATGGTGTGACTCTAATTTGTGAATAACCAGAGACATAAAAATTGTGCCCTATTTGTGTAATATGAATTGAATTGCATTCTGCTGTCATATATAACAAATTAGAATAAATTTTAAAAAGAAAAATACTATATATTAAAGAATTTTATATTAAATTTTTATTTGTATCTTCAGAATATTTTACCTTCAAAGTCTATTTGTTCTGATATGTGTTTGAATTGTTGAAACTCTTGTTCATACAATAGCAATGGCTGGCTAAATAACTATTTTTCTTTGAGGAAAACTCAAAGATGGGAACCTTTTTGATTAGCACTTTTTTGAGGGTGGGCTTTAAGGCAGGGTCTCTAATATTTGAGTTCTGGTTTCTTTAAGCAGTATTGTAATAGACAAACAAAATTTCTAGCATTTTATCTCCATTACAATTGATCATTTTATACAGTTTCTTTGGGTACCATGTATTAGTTGAGGTATGATATGTCCTTTGCTGTTACGTCAGTCTTCTTTATTAAAATAACCAAAAGAAAGCAGATATGGACACATTTATAAAATTGAAAATAAAACATTCAAAATATCTATAGTTATGTGATATGGCTTCATTTTCTATTTCCAGTGATATCTGATCAAAATAAAGAAACAAACTAAACATTCAATAACAATGAGAATGCCAATTTGAGGATCTATATAATCTGTTTTACATAATACTTAAAGCATCTATGTGAGCTATTACTAGCACCCTGATTTTGCAGAAAAAGAAACTGAAAAGTAATTGAAAATTTTTATACATATGAAGAAAAATGGCCTCTTTATCAGTGTGACTCCTGAAATGTATTGGATTTCATGTATACAAAAACCCCTAATTTCTGCATTATACACCACATAATTATACTAGAGCAATGAGACTCATTTTTGTCTGCAGCTTTTGAAAATCAGACTAATTATATTTAAACCACCAGCTGGATAACATTGAAAAAGAAATATATGCCCCTTTTTCTTCAAATACAATTTAGTCAAAATAGGAATATGATTAATATGTTTCTATACCTGTCTGAAATTAATGCAAGGTCTTTGGGATCTTGCATTGATGTCATGTGTCTGTTTTCAAATAAACTTGTGAACAACTCTATGACTGATCTATTAAAGAACCATCAACACACATCTAACTTCAGCTTTTAGACTACGTCACTTTACTCACACGTGTACAACCTTTCCTTCATACCCTTTCATTCTTCATTTTCTCTCTCACTCACAGCCTTGCTTTAAAATCTTACTTTAGAGCTCTTTGTATACATGTTTTTAGTTTAAAAATCAAACTTGAATCTTATTAAATTCAATAATATATTTTCTTTGGTCAAGACTTTGACATAAAATGATACCTTTAAAATTAGGCATAATTTTAGAAGTACAAAAGAAAAAAAAATATAACCCTCTTGGCAAAAACTGATGAAGAAATTGTGTCAAAATGGAGAATGTGAAAGATGATTTATACAGAATAAAATATATCAAATGATTATCTGAGTATATGTGAATATTTAATCCATTCAAACTGGAATGAGTGAGTGAGTAGTGTATTTAGGAAATAATAAAGACACAAAAGAAGTAGAAAATATTAAAGATTATAACCACAAAATAATTCTTCATTTTAAAGTACAGATATAGTATAATAATTTCTTTAAAAACATACTTTTATTCCTATTGGAAAATTAGGTGCCAAATATCCTCTTGAAGCATAGTCAGTTTTCAAATAAGAAAGTTAAAACTCAAAGAGCAGATCTTTCTGTAAATGACTGAAGTGAGTGGACCAAAAAAAAAAAAAGTCAAGATCCATTTAGAATGGTGGAATCTGATTCATTACCCACACTTTACTTTGGTTTCTTAAAAGAGCTAAAGCCAGGAAACCAGAATGATTTGGAATATACCTTTTCCCTAAAGTGCTAGGTTTATAAGCACTTTAAAATAAATGTGAACCTTAAGCTAACACCATCCCAGCCTTCGTAGTATTTTATATTTTTTCTAAATAATATGAAGTCAAAAATTAATCAGACGTTCCCTAAATACATGAAATGTAAAATGGAATATTAATGCTACATTAATTAATGTTGCATGCAACAACATGGTTAACTCTCACAGGTAGGTTATTGGGATTAAACACACTAATCAAAACAAGAGTACTTTATAGATTCATTCAGGTAACACAGTGAATATTAACAATGCCTGATGAAACCCACAACAATGGATGGGGGCACTGTTACCATTTTGGAAGCATACAAGAAGGACTCCCCACAGGTTTGTTATAGGTATCAGTATGTGAACACCTAGTGTGTCTGAACTCTTGCATGTTCCACAGAGACCATGGATTTCCATGACGAATATGGTATGCATGAGGCCTAAAATCATGTAAGCCAAAAAAGCTACAGTGAATTTACATGAAGGATCCCAGATGAAAATACAC
This sequence comes from Spermophilus citellus, assembly GCF_964194105.1. Taxonomy (NCBI): domain Eukaryota; kingdom Metazoa; phylum Chordata; class Mammalia; order Rodentia; family Sciuridae; genus Spermophilus; species Spermophilus citellus. Next base: position 163,526,508 of record NC_138184.1, read on the forward strand.
TCAAGAATGCATTGAAATTGATATCCTAGTATCCTTCTTTAGAGGAAACCCACTAAGAAGGTCATTCTATAACAATAGGTGGAGATATTTATTTCACCAGATGCACAAACTCAAATAGGAACACAAGAGACATGAAAAAATAAATGACACCTCCTTAAGGCCAGAACTCCTGAGTAATAGATTTCAAAGATATTAAAGTATGTGAAGTGCCTGATAAACAACTAAAAACAATGATTTAAAAACACTCAATGATCTCCAAGAGAATGCTGATAAACAGGTAAGTGAAATTAGGAAGACAATGCAGTATATTAATGGGAAGTTTAGCAAAGAGATAGTTTTTTTAAAAACCAATAAGAAATATTGGAAATGAAGAGCTCTGTAAGTTAAAAGATTCACTTGAAGAACTTGAGAAGACAATAGATCAAGGGATAGAAAGAATATAAGAGCTTGAAGATAGGTCTTTGGAAATATCACATTCAGAGAGAAAAAAGAATAAGTACAAAGACAGCATATAAGAACTTTGGTACACCATTGAAGATTTAACATCCACTATATCAGCATATCTGAAGAATAAAAAAAGGTAAAGAGCATGGAAAACCTCTTCAATGAAATAAGAGCAGAACACTTTCCTAATCTTGGGAAATACATGGATATTTTGGTACAAGAGTCCTGTAGAACCCCAATAGACATGACCAGAAAAGATCCTTACAACAATATATTATAGTAAACTTTCAAATACAAAGGCAAAAAAAGTCCTAAAATCCACAAGAGAAAATGGGGTCATTTTGTCATTAAGGGCACCCCTATTACACCAAGAGCAGATTTCTTAGCAGAAACCCTGCAGGCCTGGGTGGCATGGAATTATGTATTTTAAATATTAAAACAACATAACTGCCAGTCAAGATTACTAAACATAGCAAAGCTAACCTTCACAATTAAAGGAAAAATACAGACCTTCCAAGATAAACAAAAATTAAGGAAAGTCAGGACCATCAGACCAGGCTTACAAGAAAATACTTCAGTAAATCTTATACCCAGAAAAAGAAGAAAGATAACTACAATCATGAAATCATGTAAAGTCTAAATTCCAGAGTAAGAGTAGATACACAAATGAGAAATAGGAATCAAACATTATCAGTATGAATACAGTAAATCATACAAGAAAGATTAATAAAAGAAAATTGAACATAGAACATTCAAAATGAATAAGAAAATCAGCAAAAGGGCATACGTGAGTCTATCCCTTTCATTAATAAATCTGAATGTAAACAGTTTTTTTTTGGTTAATAGATAGATTGGCTGAATGTATCGATAAACAAGACAACAATATGCTGCCTATAAGAAACTCACCTCACTGTGCACACACACTAGAAATGAAAAGATAGAAAATGACATTCAAGAAATTTGGAATGCCCACACAAGTAAGAATATCCATATTTACATTTGACAAAATAGACTTTAAAACAGCAATAATAAGAAAGAAGATCGCTATGTCAAGAAATCAAATCCCCCAAAAGTTATGATAAATATATATGAACCTAATAATAGAACAATCAATTTTATAAAACAAATGCTATTACCCATAAAGAGATATCTAGTACAATAATAGTTGTAGAGTGTAATACTCCATTTGCATCAATGAATAGATAATCAGAATAAAAAAATTAAACATGAGAGTTAAAGTACCCTACAGATCAAATGGACTTAACATATAGACAACATCGATTCAATAGCTGCAGAATACATATTATTTTCATCAGTTTATGGAACTCTTTCTAGACTGGACTATATGTTATGTCATGAAGCAAAGTTTTACACATTTTAAAAAATCAGAATTATATCCTGCATGTTTTCTGATCACATTGGAATAAAACTAGGAATAAGCAGCAGGAAAATTCTAGAAATTACACAAGTAAATGAAAAACACACTTTTGAATAAACTGTTGAGGAAATAAGGGGAAAACTTAAAATTACTTGAAACAAATAAAAATTAAAACTCCGCATAACAAAATTTTTCAAGATAAAGCAAAAACATTACTAAGAAGGACATGAGACAGTGTGCCTACATAAAATGATTTTCTCTCAATGACCCAGAAACACAAGAACAAAACATATACAAAGCAAGGAAATAATTAAGATCACAGCAGAAATAAATGAAATAGTCTATAAAAACAATACAAAGGATCAATAAAACAGAGTTGGTTCTTTGAAAAAGATAAAAAAGACTGACAAATTTTAGATAAGACTAAATGAGAGAGCAAGCCTCCAAATAAGTGAAATTACAGATGAGAAAGTACACATTGAAACTAATGCTAGAGAAACAGAAAGACCTTTAGGGATCATTTTGAAAAACTAAACACATTGAAAATCTAGAAATGAAAAAAAATTTTGATACATACAACTTACTAAAATTGAACCAAGATCATATAAAATACCTGAATAGGCCAAAAAAATGAGATTGAAAAAATTATTAAAAGTCTCCCAACAAACAACAGCTTAAGACTATATGACTCCATTGAGGACTTTTTCAAAACTTACAAAAAAATTAATACCGATGCTTCCCAAAATATTTCACAGAATTAAAAGTACGGAAGACTTCCAGATTTTTTATACAAAGCAAGATTGCCCTGTTATGAAAATCTCATAAGGACACAACAACAACAAAAACTGTAGGTCAATATTCCCAATGAACATAGATGTAAAAATCCTCAACAAAATACTTGGGAATTCAACAGTGCATTCAAAAGAACACATGCCACAATCAAGTTGGTTTCATTTCAGTCAGTGAACATGCACAATCTATACATGTAATATGTCACAGATTAAGGGATTAAAAATCACACGATAATCCCAATACATGCATAAAACATATTTGATAATATCCACTGTTATTTTATGATAAAAGCCCTGAACAAATTGAGCACAGAGGGATCACACCTCAACATAATATGACAAACCCATAGCCAACAGCATACTGAGTGGGGAAACACTGAAAACATCTCTAAATCAGGAATATGTACTCTTACTACTTGTTTTCAATAAAGTAGAAATTTTAGCCAGAGCACTTAGACAATAGAAGAAATCAAAGGCATACAAATAGGAAAGAAGGAAGTCAAATTAGCTCTGTTTGTAGATAATATGATTCCATACAACAAAAGCCCAAAGACTCTAGTAAAAAAAATTACTAGGACTGATAAACAAATTCAGTAAAGTAGCAGGGTATAAAATCCATACATATAACTCAGTAGCTTTTCTTTATACCAATGACTTTTCTGGAAAAGAAATCAAGAAATCAATCCCATTGACAATAGCCACAAGCAAAATGGAACAAAACAAATAACAACAGAAACCTCCCCCCCCAAAAAAAAAAGAAGGATAAACTTGATTAAGGATGTGACCTCTAAAACTACAAATACTGAAGAAAGAAATTGAAGACACTAAAATATAGAGAAAAAAAAAATTCCTGTTTTCAAAGATTGGAAGAATATTGTTAAAATGTCTACACTACCCAAAGCAATCTACAAATCCAATACAGTCCCCATCAAAATATCAATGACATTCTTCACAAAACTAGAAAAACAATCTTAAAATTCATATAGAAGCATAAAAGACCCCAAATATCCAAAGAAGTCTTAAGAAAAAGAGCAAAGCTGGAGGCATCACAATACCTGATATCAAGACATCCTAGATATCAATAGTAAATAAAGCAGATGGTGTGGAGAAAAGTGGGTATCCAAATGTAGAAGATTAAACATTGACTGTCTCTCACCTGCACAAACATCAACTCAAAATTGATCAAAGATCTTAATGTAAGACCTGAGGCTACAAAACAAGTAGAGGAAAACTTATGGCAAACTCTTCAAGATATTAATACAGGCAATGATTTTTCTGGATAAAATTCAATAAAGCACAGACAACGCAGAAATTGTCAAATAAAATGACATCAAACAAAAGTGTCTGGAGTGTCAAATAAATCACTGCTTTCAACTCCATAACCCTGGACAGGGAGACACTGATTCTGGGAGAAATGCTCATTTGTAGGTGGCTTCTGTTAATGGAATAGATTCCATGCTTACCAAGGAATTATGGGTTACTCCATACCTTTGAGTTCAAATGCCTGCTGGAGTGTGAGTAGATGTGTGTGGGGGGAGGTGTAGAAGAAATATGGGCATTCTCAATAGCCTTGAGGTACCAGCTGCTGGAGCTAGAGAAGATATTATGTAAGCAGATAATCCAAATAGAGCTGTTTCATCAGCCCCTCACTTGAAGTTTTCTCACAATAAATCCTTTTGATATTTAAACCTATCTACTAAAGGTGCTGAGCCCCGCTCTTTGTTGCTTGGCCAGACCCCATCAGGGCTGTCTAACCAACTGGGTAGCTTCCACTTATAATTGAGTCTTTATTTCTTGTATTATTTCCAATTCTCATCAGCCCTAGTACTGGGAAACTGAGGAAGCATCACATGAGTCATGATATTAAAGAGCTTCTGCATGGAAAGAAAACCAACAGACTGAAGAGAACCTACAGAATGGGACAAAGTATTTGCCTTGTATGCAGCTGAAAGAATGTTAATATCTAGAGTGTATAAAGAACTGAAAAGAAAAAAATACAATGCAATGAATGGTGGGCAAATGATCTGAATAGATATTTCTAAAATGAACAAAGATTTATGGACAATAAATTTATGAAAAAGCGCTCAATATCATTAGTCATCAGGAATATGAAATTAACACCACAGAGATTCTATCTCAGCCTACTTAGCATGGGTATTACAAAGGTAATATGAAGAATAAATGCTTTTGAGAATGTGGAAGAAAAGTAACTCATACACTTTTGATGGGAATGTAAATTAATACAGCCACTGTGGGAAAACAGAATGGAACTTCCTCAAAAAAACTGAAAATAGGTCTTACATTTGATCCAGATATCTAGCTTCTCAGCAGGTGTCCAAAGAAAATGAAGTCAGCATACCAAAGAGATACCTTCAGGCCTATGATTATGCAGTAGTTTTCATAGTAGATAATTTGTGGAATTAACCAAGAAGCATATCAAGAAAATATGATTTATATATATATAAATGTTATATTACACACACAACAGAGTGTTATTTATTCATAAAGAGCAATGAAATTCTCTCATTTGTAGAAAAATGGATGGAACCAAGAGACACACTGTTAAGCAAAATAATACTGTTTCAGAAATGCAAGTATTACGTGTTTCTCTCATATGTAGAAACTAAAACAAAGAAAAAGAATAGATGACCAAAAAGCAGAAGTGGAGTTGCTAGGGAGTTGGGAGGTTGTCAGTTGGGTGTAGGGTAAAGGTAGAAGAGTAGATGGTACTATCAACTCATGATAAACACATCTATGGAAACATTTCATTGAATCTCATTGATTGGTATAATTAATGTGTTAAATGTAGTATAAAATGGTCAAACATTTTAAAAGGACCCAAAATGATGCATAAATCTTTCCATGTATATGAAGTTCAAAACAGCCAAGAAAAATGGTGTACAAGAAGTAAGAATAGCGGATGATATTAATCAATGGGAAAATTCAGGGTTGAGGTCCTTCTACTGTCCTGGATTATTGAGATTAAGCCCAAGGAGCTTTTTCTAATTTCTAACTGACAACAAAAGAATGGTTTAAAAATATTTATAGAGTGGAGGCTATGACATAAAAATGGCAAAAAGAAGATGTAAGTAATTATAGACTAACTTGAACATGTATAAAACAAGCTGACACTGTAGATTCATACCCATGAAATTCTAATTACATCCAATTGGAAATGAGCTCTTATCCAAAGGAAAGATTTTTTAGACTGAATCAAAAACAGAGATGCAGCTTATAAGAGTCATCTTAAATATAAAGACAAATTCACACTGGCTACTACAATTAAAGTGTATGTTAGAAGCAAAAATATCCCTTTGTACTTGTATATACTTAATATGTGAGTGAAAGTTAATGGATAAAATTAGCCAATAAAATCTCAAAGAACAAAAATGAAGGACATTTTAATAGATATCAAGAATTCATGTGATTTCACATTAATTAAACAATATGCTCTTGGTGCAAGAATATATGAGAACAATGCCGAGAGTTTGGGAAGAACTCCACATATGCAAATACTTGATTTGTGTAAAAAGGAAGACTTGGCATAACACTGGGGAAAGAGCAGTTAATATGTGCAACATGAATCAACTGAATGTCTATATGAAAAACTAAATAAGTAAAGTCGGCCTCTTCCATAAACACAAAAGTCAAATTCAGTTCTATGGATTGTGAATAGTATTTTTTTTCTTTTTATTAATGCATTGATTGTACATATTAGTGGGATTCAGTGAGATATTTCCATACATGCATACATTCCATATGATCATATCATGATTATATCCAATCATCCTTTTTACCCCCTCCCATTCAGTACCCTTTCTAGTCCCTAGCAATATCTATTCTACTCTTAGTCTTTTAGAACTTTCTTTACTTTCTTTCACTTCCATATGAGGAAAAAAAAAACATTGTTCTTTACTTTCTGTGTCTGGCTTATTTTGCTTAATATGATGTCCTTCAGCTCCAATGGTTTTCCTGCAAATGTTAAGATTTCATTTCTCTTTATGGTTAAATAATATTCCATTGTATATAGATGCAAAATTTTCTTTATCTACTGTTGAGCACTTAGGCTGATTCCATATCTTAGGTATTGTGAATAGTGCTGCAATAAACATGGAAATGCAGGTATTACTTTTGCATTCTGACTTTATTTCCTTTGGTATGTACTCAGGAGTGGGATAACTGGACCATCTGGTAGTTCTACTTTTAGTTTTTGTGAAGAACCTCCATACTCTTTTCCATAGTGGCTGTACTAATTTGCATTCCTACCCACATCATATAAGAGTTCTGGATCATAAGAAAAAAATATTGTGAAGTTGGCACAGGATAGTTTTTTTTTCAGACCTGTCATAAAAAGTTCTAAATACAAAGAAAAATATTAATAAATTTCAATTTAGTACTTCTATTTATAAAAAGGATCTTAAGACATTAAGACTGGAAGGCCCACAATGGGAGATAACAATACATAAAAGACAGAAAGGCTTATTTACAAAATGTGTAAAGAAGTTGTACAGAAATACCCAGAGGCAGAGCAAGATGACAGTTGAGTAAAATCCTACAGTTTTTGTTTCCCTACAGACACATCAGCTTGACCATGTATTTTTACACTAAACGACCTTCAAAAGCACTAAGAAAGCTGGATGAGAGACCACCGTGCCTGGTTTTAGTATAATGAAGACATACTTAAGAAGGCAGGAAGGAAAGACTTGTCCTCACCATCCCTCTTCCAGCTCTAAAGCTGCACATCTTGGAGGGAGATGCCTCTTAATTGGGGTAAAAACAGAAAGTTTCAAGTCCAGGCCTTAGACTTGAAACTTAATACCAAGCCTACGACAGTAAAACCCAGTGCTAGGAAAGCCCCATACCCCTAACCCCAGGCTAATTCCCATGGACTAAGATACTAACACTGCATTAGCCAAGACACTACCTCCAACAGTTCTCTCCCAAACTTGGATGAAAGGGGGTAGAGCAATTCTCCAGTGCTAGGAAGCAGGCATGAAAGCTAGTTTAGGACTTTTTCTTAGAGCTCAGTGCTGAGCCCATAGTGTGAGACCCCAAACCAGGAAGAAACAAAAGGGTCCATACCCAGGACAGAGCTCACAAATGGAGATATCTTAGACCTGTGCAAATACTAGGCACACATCTGCATGCAACTGGGACAGACTCAAATTTTGGCCTTGGAGTAGGCCTGGGCACCACCATCCACTGTAGATGGTGCGGGTCTCTCTATATATGAGATTTAGATAAATCCAATATAGCATCAGTCATGGTGTCCAAGACACACTCTCTGCTACTCATTCCTTAGATGGGCTAGTGCTTATAGACAAAATCTCTATATCTGCCCTAGCACCAGGCAGGGGACTGTACCACAGTGGGATGGGCTTTGTTAAGGCATGCATCACTGCCAGCTATCACATGGGTCTGGTTGCACTCCTAGGACTCTACAGTCCATGTGGCTTTGAGATCAGGAATGACCAAGTTGAGTATTAACTGTGGTGGCCAAAGAACTACTTTTAAAAATACTACCCCAACCTTTGGCAGTACAGTATGAAGGGAGACTCCATTTGCTGAGGATAAGATAGGGTAGTAGCCTCAGGATTTTGTCTTGGAACTCAGTGACAGGCTAGTGAAATACATCATTGGGCAGATCTTCCCATGGACAGAGTGCCCAGGAGAGACCCAGAGGTATGGGAAGACTAGCCCAAGTCTATACATCTTCAATTCTAGCCAGACTTGCACATTGGCTGGTTGCATCAGCCTGGAGCCATAAGTCTACCTCAACAGAAGGCATCTGATATCTGTACCTTGGTACTTCCCCAGCGCTATGCTGGCCATGATAGGCTGTCGGTTCTGGATATGACATACTTGTTGGTTAACACAGGCATAGGAGCCTCTGGCTAGTCCCTCCATGGCAATTCTTCCTAGGACCAGGCAGAATCCCACAGTGCTTGATCACTGGCCAGTGTCTGTGATCAAGCTTTAGGAAGGGGTTGAGGAGGATGGATGACCCATTTTAGCCCTACTATTCATCCTGAACACCACACAATCCATGGATTTCAGACAAACTTGAGCTTGGATCACACTCTAGAGCAAGAACAGTGATAATACTCTAACTGTGGGCTCATGCCACAGAAGGGCTTAGCTTACCATCTAGTGTCAAAATAACAGAAGTGACTATAGGCCAGAGAAAACAAGCAGCCTATCTAGAATTTGTAAAGAATAGGCACAAGGAAAAGCCAGATTATGAAGACTGGGAAAAAAATACCCAACTTTCAATGCCTAGATGCTGTAACACACCAAACATCAAGCGCCGTTAGGAGACCATGAACTCACCAAATCCAGGTGCCAGAAACCAACCAGATAGTAACCAGTATGGTCCAACAGTTGGACAGAGAATTTAAAGCTACTGTTTTAAGGAAACATGAGCTTCAGAAAAACCTATAAATGATTCAGTACTCTAATAGAGAAAATTAGAAGAGATATAGAGGCAATTAAAAAAAGTTAAACAGAAATTCTTGAGCTAAGAAATATAGCAAAATTAAAAATTGACATCAGTACTAGGATAGATAAAAGATAAAAAACAATTAGTGAGGGGAGGATAAAATAGAATAAAGAATTAAGAGAAATGAAGAAAACCCATAAGTACTTTGAGAGGGCAGAAAAAGAGCAAATATTCAAATTATTGCAGTTGAAGGGGGACTTGAAAATACCAAAGGGGTGGTAAATTATTCAAAGAGATATAAGGAAAACTTCCTAAGTCTAGATAAATATAGAAATATCCAGGAATTGGAAGTTTAAAGGTCACCAGTCAAATTTAACCAACTTTACTCCTAGACATATTATAATTAAGCTATCAGTGGTGAAAGCAAGAAGATTCTCAAAGCAGCAAGAAGAAAGAAACGACACATGAGGGTGTCCTAATTCACCTGACAGCTGACTTTGTAGCTTCTGCCAAGGAGCTTCACAGGCCAGGATAGAGTGGCATGTGTACCGAAGGTATAGTACTGCAGGGATAAAAGATGCCAACCAAGAATTTTGTGCCCAGTAGAGCTGTCCTTTAGAAATGAAGAGATAAAGACATTTATAGACAAACAAATCTGAGAGAATATACCTGCCAGACCTGTCCTAAAAGAGTTTCTATAGAAAATTATTCAAATGAAAGAAAGGTATGCTAATCAGTAAGAAGAAAACACCAGAACATATAAAACTCACTGGTAAAAGGCACTATACAAATTCGGAACACTCTAATATTGTAAACATGGTGCATACACCATTTGTTCCTTTAGTATGAAAACTAAAATCAAAACAATTACAAATGATAATCCATGAACATATTATGAAATAAGTGATATAGATGTAAAATGGGACATAAAAATGATATTGTGAGGAGGTATGAAGTTTATGTGTAAAATTTATTTACTAGTATATTTCCATATGTGTAGAATTTATTAGTATATTTCCTGATTCTCTTCTCTTTATGACCATATGAATTGCTATCATTTTAAAATAGCTTGCTATAATCCAAATATGTGTTTTGTAAGCCTTATAGTAATCAGCAAGTAATAAGTAATAAGTAAGGAATCAGTAAGTAATAATTAATAAGCAAGGAATCAAAACACTACTAGAATAAATCACTTAAGACTCCAAGAAACAAAGAAATTGAAAACAACTAAAAAAATGGTTATAGAATGACCTTACCTATCAATTATCTTAAGTAATATAAATAAGTTCTCCAGATAAAGAAGAGTAACCAAGTGGATAATAAAAGACCCAATTGTGGGCAGCTGAGGGAGGAGGATCACAAGTTCAAAGGCAGCCTCAACAAAGGTAAGGCACTAAGCAACTCAGTGAGACCCTGTCTCTAAATAAAATACAAAATAGGGCTGGCTCAGTGGTCGAGTACCCATGAGTGCCATCCCTAGTACGTGGGAAGACAAAAAATATATGCTTATAATAATTCACTTTACTTCTTAGGACATACATACCCTGAAATTGAAAGTGTTAAATAAAATATTCCAAGTAGATGGAGTCCAAAAGAAAGTAGAAGTAGCCATTCTTATATAAGATAAAATACACTTTAAGCCAAAGCAGTAAAAAGAGATAAGGAAGATAATTATGTAATGATAAAGGGATCAGTGCAGCAAGAGGAAATATTATATGTATATATGCACTCAATATTGGCACACCCAAATATAAAAAGTAAATATTAATAGACCTAAAAGGACAGATACATTTCATTATAATAATACTATATTGTAATATAATAATACTAGGAGACTCAAAACATCATTCAACTGATACATCATTCAGGCAGAAAATCATCAAAGAGACAGAAGAATGAAATTGCATCCTAGACAAGACATTTCTAACAGATATTCACAGAACATTTAATTTAGAATACATATTCTTGTTATCAGCACATGGAATATTCTCTAGAACTGATCATATAATAGGTCACAAAACCAGACTCAACAAATCAAAAAGAATTGAAATCATATTGTCTTTTCTGATCACAACACAATCAAAGTGGAAATAAATAATAAAAACTTTAGAAACTATGCAAATATATAGAAATTTGAACAATCAATGGACCAAGGGAAAAAAATCAAGAAGGAAGTTAGAATATTATGTCTCATTTTTGCTTATTTCAAGAAATGTCTAAAGCCTATAGAATATGGAAAAACAGGGTTAAAGAGGAAGTTTATAGTAATCAATGCCTAATTCAAAAAGAAAACTAAAGTTAGAAGAAGGAAATAAAGAAATACAGGCACCGACATAAATACAGTTTAAAACAAAATATAATAAAGAACTGGTTCTTCAAAAATCCCCCATTTATACTTGAGTGTTCTTCTATGATTATGTAACATGTCATTCTGATACTTATATCTTTTCTATATGTCTAAGGAAACAATCACAAAGGCTTTCTATTCTGTGAAGGAATTATAACTATCAGTAAAAGTGACAGGATATACTTTGGATTTTGAGCCCTGTTTAGATATTTAGGACGTAATAGGCAGAAGACTGTCATTTATGTGAATGCTGGCTCTGCTTCTGTCTGTAAGGTACAATGCTCACCAAGTGAAATTGATTCTTTTGGGACAGCAGAAATATGGCTCTGAAAAGATATCAGCAAATTACAGTTACAATGCCAGCAGTTTTCACACTGTGCTAAGTACTGAATTGCATTTTATGCTTTCTTTCCCTCCCAACAGTGTGGATATTGATAGGATAGAATTTATTGTTTTAAAACACTACCAACATAAAGTTTGTAGGTAACTTTTTACAAAATGAGACTTAAAGTAAACTCTACTGTATACCTAAGTAAGATTATTAATATTTATTGAATATGACAAGATTTACTAAATCTACTGATTCATTATCAAAAGAGAAACACTGAACTCTTTCAAATAATATGATTTTCAGTTAAGTTATTCAATTAGGTGGTTCTTCTTTTTTTTTCTTTCCTCTGGAGAAAGACTAAACTTGCAGGCAAAAAGAGGTAACTGTGGTTAAAAAGTATAATTCAAAATGCAAGTATTTAACACTACGTGCACATTTAAAAGTATGATTACCTCAAAGTGTCAATGTAAAAAAACATCAGAATCTAAAAGTTTATTAAATCTATTTGGATGTTATTTTAGAATATCCACAATAATTACACATCTTTCAAATGCAAAGTGTAAACTCTTATATTTTATTTTATAAATAAGTTTTAAGATTATATTTTGGCATGATGTTTATAACAAATATTTGGAGAAAGATAGTTAAACTAACAAAATTCAACCACTCATATACCTATCATATTTTTTTATTGGTTGTTCACAACATTACACAGCTCTTGACATATCATATTTCATACATTGGAGTTCATAACCCACTTGAATCTAAATTTTTACCCCAAATGCAGATTGCAGAATAACGTCAGTTACACATCCACAATTTTACATGATGCCCTATTAGTAACTGTTGTATTCTGCTACCTTTCCTATCCTCTACTATCCCCCTCCCCTCCCCTCCCATCTTCTCTCTCTACCCCATCTACTGTAATTTATTACTCTCATTGTTTATTTTCCCATTCCCCTCACAATCTCTTATATGTAATTTTGTATAGCAATGAGGGTCTCCCTTCATTTCCATGCAATTTCCCTTTTCTCTCCCTTTCCCTCCCATCTCATGTCTCTGTTTAATGTTAATCTTTTCTTCCTGCTCTTCCTCCCTGCTCTGTTCTTAGTTGCTCTCATTATATCAAAGAAGGCATTTTGTATTTGTTTTTTTAGGGATTGGCTAGCTTCACTAAGCATAATCTGCTCTAGTGCCATCCATTTCCCTGCAAATTCCATGATTTTGTCATTTTTTAGTGCTGCATAATACTCCATGGTGTATAAATGCCACATTTTTTTATCCATTCATCTATTGAAGGGCATCTGGGTTGGTTCCACAGTCTAGCTATTGTGAATTGTGCTGCTATGAACATCTATGTGGCAGTATCCCTGTAGTACGCTCTTTTAAGGTCTTCAGGGAATAGTCCGAGAAGGGCAATAGCTGGGTCAAATGGTGGTTCCATTCCCAGCTTTCCCAGGAATCTCCATACTGCTTTCCAAATTGGCCGCACCAATTTGCAGTCCCACCAAAAAAAAAAAAAAAAAGGATATACCTATCATCTTAATGAAAAGAATCATTAATTTTAGTTGCACGCTTCTTTCTGCAATTATCTGACAATATATTTTAAAATAGTATACATAGGTGAGTGCCAGTTTTGCCTTTTATCAGTATTTCTGTCTGCTAATAATTAGAAAAAATAAGTTTTTTTAATCATTCCAAAAGAAGTTGCATATAAAAGTTACTACTGGGGATTAATATGCTATCTGGTAATATATCCTATAATTACAATCTCACCTTCTCCCAAAAATACTCTAATGATAAAGAACAATATGAATTATAAAGTAGGACTTGAAGGACATAGTGCACTATACCCAAAGATGTTTCTTAAGTTTAATACCAAGATATGAGGTTGAGTCTAAGAGCCTTCATCGCCTTGAAAACTGAAGCTTATAATGAGTAGAAAACTTCTCTCGCTTCCTTCCTTCTACACTGTAATGTGTACTGCAGCATTGACCATTATTTTGGAAGCTTTATCCCTCCCAATAAAAACTCTTATTATCCACTTCTTTAAAAATCAAAATTCTTAGAAAATAGAGTAGAAGATTAGGTGTTCGGTTCATAGTGGCCCATTTTTTAAATCTTGACAGGTGAATTCCTTAATAAGAAGTATGACCAAAATGAGTGAAAAGAGAGAAATCTGATATTTGAGCACTTCACTTAGTGTATTAGTGCACTACAAATGAATAGCATAATATTTAATAAAACTGGCTTAGTTGGGAATCAGAAAGCCTTAGATCTTAATTTCTAATTTTCTAATTGTTTATTCAGTCAAATTATGTAATCTTCATATGCCTAAGCATCCTCATTTCAAAATTACAATAATAAATCCTTTCTCACATGTTTGCTGATTAGGAGAGGTACATAAAACATTTACTCCAGTGTCAGATATGTTTAATATACTATTGTCTTTCTTTCTTTTTTTAATTTTTGGTACCAGGGATTGAACCCAGGATTGTTTAACTACTGAGCCACATCCCCAGTCTTTGTTATATTTCACTGAGAGACCGGGTCTTGCTGAGTTGCTTAGGGGCTCACTACATTGCTAAGCCTAGCTTTAAACTCACAATTCTCTGCCTTATCCTCCTGAGCCGCTGGGATTCTATGGTGTGCATCGCTGCACCCGGCCTATTGTTATTATTCTTGCAATTTTTAAAAATCTTTTAGGTTTTCATGTTTTTGCAGTCCAGAAGATCTATAGTTATTAATGCTTACCACTCACTGACCTATATGTAAGGGCACACTGGGTTGTTACTCATTTTAAAGAGGGCTTCTACAAAGATTCAAGTAGAAAAGCTGGTTCATATCTATAGGCAATCATGGCTACGAGAAAATATATTCTATGTTGAGGGGATACTTTTCTAATGGAAACTGTAACACTTCCAAATAAAGAAAAATTCATATGGATATATATATAGTTCCCTAATAATTTACTGGAAGAACAAGTGGGGAAAAAATGACATTCTTAAGGACATTAGAACACATTTCCTCTTAAAGCATCAGCCAAAATAACTATCAGAAGAGAGAAGGCAATAAAGAAAAGCTAAAAAGATGAAGTGAAATGGGAAAAAAAGCTAGGTAAGATGAAAGGAGCAATGACACAAGGAAATATAAAAATGAAATAGCAAAACATGAATCCACAGAAGACAAATGACACTAAGGAAAATTAAAACTGAGGCGAAGGGAAAAAATCATAGAAATTCCTTTGAAAGCAAAAATGTGAAAAGGTTGAAGTAGTGAGTAAGAAGATGACAACTTCTATAATTTAATTCTTTCTTCATGTTTACTGTCCATTTCAGGAACAGAAACACGTATAAATACAAAGGCAGTAGAAATAATTACTGTTCTTGATATAATGCAATATAATATTTTATTATATTTAATCTATTTTCTGTTTCTACATATTTACTTAAGGTATGAAGAAACAGAAAATAGATTAAATATAATAAAATACACATAATAAATAAAGCATAAAAGAAAAAGTTTAAAAGGTAACATTTTAGCAGTTTCCATTCAACCTAAGCAAGACAGTCAGCATATACTTCTCTGGAAAACTTTCCATACTTGAAAACAACCAGCACAAAGCCTGGATCTGGAAGTCTTCTGGTGTGCTTAAAGAAAAGCACAAGGCCTGCATCTACTTGGAAAACAGGAAGGAAAGTGTAAAAGGGCTGTCATTTTTGTAGGACTCTGGAGGCTACTGCAAGGAGTTCGGTTTTCAAACTGGATTAGAGTACATTGGAAAGTTTTAGATACAGGAATGAAGTGAATGATATCTGGCTGTACATTCAAAATAGGATAGAGAGGTGGAAGCTGTAGTACAGGTTAGAGATGCAGTTATTTGAAGCAGTTTAGTAACATTAGGAGAAGGAAAAGTGAACAGAATCTAGAAATAATTTTAAGATAACATCAACATAATTTCTTTCTAGACTGATATGGGATAGAAGAAAGAAAATAGGAGCTACTATCAACTGAAATTCACAAGGTTATGGGTAAAGAAGTTGGGCGATAAGATCAGACAACACAATAATTTTGGGTGACTTTAACAGAAGTTCAATTTGAACCACATGGTCATTCAAAAATCCTGGGAGGAATATGAAATTGTATATTCAGTCTGTAGCTCATATCTTAGCTGGTGATATACATTTTTGCATCATGGGTAAATGCACAGTATTAGAAACTATGAGGCTGGATGACATTATTTAGAAGGGAACATAGATAAATACATTCGATATAAAGAAGTTGAGTGGCAAAGTTGACTGTTAAAGAGTGATTAATTTGGGGTGTGGCAGTTTTCCCCCAACACTTAAATGACACTGTTCTGTCATGTTCTGGCTGCCATTATATCTAATTATTCATGGTATCTATTATTTTACTCTAAATTCTTTTAAAGTTTTTAGCATTTAACTATTATGTGCTTATATTCTCCTTTCTATTTACTCACTTTGGTATTGAGTTCTTAATTTTATAATTTTACATCTTTCACCAAATTTGGGGGAAAATTGTCATTTGGAACTCTGGTTATATGTATATTAGAATGTTTGATATCATCCCTTATGTCCCAGAGTTTAACACTTTTTACATCTTTTAAACATCTTTAGAGTAAATGATTTCTATTTATTTATCTTCAATTTTATCAAGTTTTTCCTTTGTTTTCTCCATTTTGCTCTTAAGCCCATTTAGTGAATTTTTGCTTCAAAGCAAAAATATTTAATAATATTTAATAGTTTTCATCTAATGAGATTTTCTTTGTGCTTTTTTCTTAATGTCATTGAGCACAGTGTAGTAGTTTAAAATTCTCAAATTCTGATATCTCCTGTCTTAGATAATCTCTATCAATTATTTTTCTCTTAAAAAGGTAAATTTTTACTTTTTTGTGTTAATGAATTTGGAATGTATTCTTAAACATTTTTGAATGTTTTATGATGCCTGTATTCTATAATTTTCCTTTAAAGATTAGCTAGCATGCAATTAATCTGGCTGTATCAAAGTTTTAAAATTGTCTTCAGGGTCTAGTAAGTAAAATTCCAAATCAAGAATTTTTTCTTTCAGCAGGTTTCTGGGAATCTATTCCAGTCTTCCCTAGTTAGAGGTTAGTAAGACATTTATGCAGTTACATTCTGGTAGTTTTCATCCCATTTTCCAGCTTTTGTTGTGGTTCTGAACATTTTTTTTTCTTTTGGAGGTTAAAACTTCAAAAAAAAAAATATATATATATATATATATATATATATATATATATATATATATATATAATTTTGCTTTTAATTGACATAATAACAGTACATATTTGCATGTGATGTTTTGAGAGATTGGTCAATGGGTACAAATTTATAATTAGGAGGAGTAAGTTATGGGGATATACTGACAATAGGATGCCTATGGTAAACAATATTGTAACAGACTGTTTCAAAATAGTCAGAAGAGAGGATTTTGAGTGTTCTCAAAGGTCCCTTGTATTTCAAACACAAGACTTTAGGGTTAAAGCATATCACATGGGATATACTAGAGCTTATCTTCAAGATAAGCAGAGGAAACAAGAAACTCATCTAAAACTGCTCATCTCTTCCAAATGTTGACTCATTTTCAGTGTCTACTTTTGTTCTTTCTTCCACCTTATCTATGTTTTTTTGTTTTGATGATGATGATATTTTTGTTTTTCGACATTGTTAATGCAAGAAAAATTTAGTTTGATGAATCCCTTGCAAATATTCAATAATGTGCATTCCAAATCTTGTTTTTCAGTAAAAGGAAAGTCTTATTCTTCCAATGTAGACATAAAAGCCTAGCCATGAATCACTGCAATAACAATATACACTAAAATTTTTATGAATAACACTAGGTGATGAGAGAAAAAGATTTGCCATTCCAATAGAACCTACTGCTCTATTTCTTCACTGATTTATTTATCCAAGATTTATTCATTATATTTTTATGTTTCACAAATGGTCTATGTACTTGGGATGTAGATGCCAAAAGTTATAGCATGTATACATATGGAATTTTTATTGTAAGAAAAATGAGAGAAATACAAAACAATAGGTGATTAAGACAGTAGTCCAGAATTATATAAAGAGAAAAATGTCATGTAAATTATGGTCATAGGAACAGAAGGATGGACATTGGTGTTTGGGAGTTTGCAGCTATGAATGGGTGTTACTTCATTGAAATTGGGAGTTTAAGCAAAGACATAAAGAAGATGGACATGAGTTAATCAAGAAAAATCTGTAGGAAACATGTTATATACATGAAAGGGCACTAGAAGTAGTGAAACTGAGGACAGATGTAAAGGAGGCAAGATTATGTAAGGCCTATTGCACACTGTATAGACAATAGCTTATATAGTGAATGAAAATGGGAACCATCAAAGAAACATTGTTCAAACATCGGGGTGACTTTATTTGACTTCAACAAAGGATCAAACTGGCTATACATTCAAAGGATATTTCTACAAAGAAATTTAGTAGGACTGTAGGGGGGAAAATTACCCAGGTAATTACCCAGGTTACTACATAGTAGAAACAGGAAGAAAATTCAAATTATGAAAATTGCAGTAGAAACAAAAGGATTTCATGATGGATCATGTATGGACTTTCCCAATATAACATGGTCAAAGTCAACTCCAAAATATTTGGTTTGAGCAAATAAAAATGCCAAGATGCAGAGTGTTACTAAGGACTATCAAGATGAAACCATTTTGAGGAAGGAATACCATGAGTTTGGTTTTTGGACATGCTGAAGTTTGAGAAGTTTCATCAGGCATCAAAATGTGGAGTCCAAATAGGCAGTTATATATGTGAATCTGGAATATGAATCTAGATGTATGAAATATGCTAAAGTGTGAGCAACAGATATAAATATAACAGCTATGTACAAATATATCGTCTTCAAACCATGACAGCATGTCAAGAGAATGAGTATAATCACAATCCAAATGAGGACCACTCATGGCAGTCCTTGACTTATCTCAGAATAAATCTGTGACTGTATCAAACAAAATGTAAAAATCACTGATTTGTATAAGATTGACATTCTATTCATGAACAAATGAAAGACAGAGGGTAAGACCATCAAATGATTTGTCCAATATAAAAAAAACCTGGTATTAAACTAAGACCAAATGCCCAGATAGTTGACTAGCATTTTTAAAAATATGTGCAAAATAATGATGGAAGAAAGTAGCAAGGCAGCAAGTATTTCTCACAAATAATTTCCAAGGATAGTTGTCTCTATCAAAAAAATAATTAGTCTGTCCTTTGTAAATTACACACAAACTTTGAAAGCTACAGGATGCTCTGCTGAAAGATCTTTGCTGTAACATGCTTACTAATTTTCTTAAGAACATTCTAATATGTAACTATCAAATCAAGGGAGTGTGAAGAAATGTTCTGTGAATTAAATGTCTTTCATTACACACCCTTAACTATTTTTGGTAACACAAAAGGAAATTTTTATTGCAGTTTCAGAGAAAATAATCTATACAAAGTCATAAAGCCAGTGACAAGACCATGGAATTTTATAGAAAATTTACTGAATACTTGGTAGACTTTCATGCTTGAGTTCTTAATTTCCATTTTTATCTATTAGATTAAAATATTCAGCTATAAAATCCTCCAGATAAAAGCATATTGAGACTTTATAATGAGAAATTCTTTTTATAACAAAAAAATTTCCAACTTTATAAATAAGTGTCATTGCTTGCTCTGTTGGATTTTAGCCTCTGTTTAAAGACACTATACATTGCCTCCATGCAATATTCTCAGATTACAAAAAGTGAATACCATGTCCTATTTGGTGTACCGGCATCCTAAATATATAGAATCTGTTTATTATTGTGCCTCAAGCAATATATACCCAATATAGTATAAGAAATAATCTAATTCTCAAGAGTAAATGTTTGCCTCCAAAGAAATAAGTTTTGAAATAGAAAGTTTGAAAACTTTGAAAAAAATATTTGCCATTTATTGAATAATAGCCTCATAGTCCCAAAGTGCATCATGTTTTCTATTCTCTTCCTACTAATGCATATAATCCTGTTTATATGGCTCCAAGATCAATATTAATCTATGAAGGAAACCATGCAACAACAATGACTAACCATGGTGAATTGTTGTGTGGAACCATTCTACTCACTTCAGTAAGAATCTCTTAGGAAGTGATTTCCCTAATATGATTTCTTTGATCTGCCAGTATTTCCTATAATTTTGAAATGAACCTGTTCAGCATTTTGGCATTAATTTATAATATTTTATATGTATTTATATACATAAAACACACATTATATATGTTACATATCATATTATATAGGATATACATTATATATGTATTTTATATAATAACTGTTGAAGTTTATATATGTGACAGTTGTACTACAGACTGGACATTCTTAGATATTCCTCAAGGGTTCCTTGGCAAGGGTTTAATAGGTCATATACCTGGCAGTTGGTTTTATGGATGTGCACAACTTCAACTTATGAGATAATGCCAAGCTTTTCTCCAAAGTAGTTGTAACAATTTGTATTCCCACAAATGGATTAAGATTATACTGTTCTTCATCTGTGCTAATACTTGATTTTTTCTCTAATTATTTGTAAATCTTACCAATCTTATGGGTATGAAACTGATATCTTCTGCTGTAAATGTTCAGTGCCCTGAAGCTAATAAAATTCTTAGCTGTAGGAAACCATTCTAAGACCACCTGTGTTATACCTAGAACTGTGTTTAGTGTACTATGTTTTATCGTATACACAAATATATACCTATGATAAAGTCTTAATTTATAAGTTAGACACAGTAAGAAATTAACCAAAATAATGACTTACAAAATAGAACTGTTATTACAAAATAGAGTAACAAAAATTATGTGAATGTGTACCGTAGATTAATAACCTCTGCATATGATTTTGTCTTTCTCATTAAGTCAAGAACATTTATCTTTTCACTTAAAGGAAGCAATTTAACTATTCAAGGTTTTTTGTGGTTCCATATGAATTTTAGGATTGTTTTTTCCAGTTCTGTTAAGAATGTCATTAATATTCTGATAGGAATTTAAGTGAATTTGTAATCACTTTGGATAGATGACCATTTTAACAATATTAATTCTTCCAGTGCATGAACATGGAAAGTCTCTCAATTTTTTTGTGTATTATTTCAATTTATTTCATCAGAATTTTATAATTTTCATTTACAGGTCTTTTACTTCCTTTGATAAATTTTTTTCATAGGAATATTTTTGTGTCTCTTGTAAATGGATTGTTTTAAGAATTTCTTTTCAGGAAATTAATATTTAGTGTATAAAGTGATGATTTTTGCCAATTTTTATTCTGAAAGTTTACTTTAATAAAGCTGATTAATGAATTCAGTAATCTTGAGCAAAATGTAAAAATATGGAGGAATCACACTACTAACTTAAAAGTACATTACAAAGCTATTATAACAAAATACTATGGCATAGGCATAAAAACGGACATTTGAACCAGTGGAGCAGAACAGTGTTAAAAAATGACCCAACACATATACAGCCAAATAATTATTGACTAATACACCAAAAACATACATTGGAGAAAGGACAGCCTCTTTAATATATTGTATCGGATAAGCTGGACATTCACATTAAAGTTTAAACTTGACGCCTGTCTCTCTCACTCTATAAAAATCAACTCAGAGGGGATCAAAGACCTAAATATAAGGACTGAAACTATGAAATAACTAGAAAACATGGGAGAAATACTTGAAAAGATTAGGCAACATTTTTTTTTTGTGGTAAGACCCCCAAAGCACAGGCAACAAAAATAAAATAAAATAGGATTATATCAAACTAAGAATCTTCTATATAGCAAAGAAAATGATCAATGTAAGGCCTACAGAATGGGAAAATTATTTTGCAAACTATTCATCTAACAAAGGTTTAATATTCCAAATTTATAAGAAATTCAACTCAATAGCATATGAATAAATAACTCAATTATAAACAGGCAAATTATATGAATTTATACTGCTTAAAAGAAAAAAATTATGAAAAACATGCTCAACATAATTAGATGAGAGGGCAATGAAAATCAAAATTATGACAAGAGACCATTTCACCCCAGTTAGAATCGTTAATATCAAAAAGACAAAAAGTAACAAATGCCTGAGGGATATGGAGAAAGTGAATTAATTCATGTACCAAAAGTGGGAATACAAGCACCACCATTATGGAAAACCGTATGCAGATTCCTCAAGATCTAAAAGTAGATCTATATGATCCAGCTATCCCACTTTCAGATAGATATCCCAAGGAATCATTGCATATGAAGGAGACCTGAACCCTATTTATTTTTGCACTATTCACAATAGCTAAGACATGAAATCAGTCTAAGTGCCCATTGGTGGATGAATGGTCAATGAAACTGCTGTATATACATAACAAGATATTAAGAAAGCCATGAAAACAATAAAATTCTGTCATTTTTAAAACAGTGAGTGGAACTGGAGAACACTATGTTAAGCAAAATAAGTCATACATAGAAAAATATCATATGTTCTTTCTTATGTGTGGATGCTAAAAAACTTGATCTGAATGTAGAGTTATGATTACTAAAGACTAGAAAGGGGCAAAGTATATAGAGGGAAGTTGTATAAAGATAATAAAAACCAGAAATAATAAAATTTATAGCCCAATGGGTTGACTATATTTCAAAAGTCTATTATATATTTAAAAGAAAGGAGTTTGAAGTGATAAGAAAATGGAATAATTACCCTTATTTTATCTGTACACATTGTGTACATGTATTTAAATATCATACAATGCTGTATAACTATGTACAACTATTACATGTTAATCAAAATACTTTTAGTTTAAGGAGAAGAAAATGCTAATTATCCCAATTTGGTAATTATGTATTGTATACATCTATTAGGTTATCATACAGTATACTATAAAAATTTATAATTAAAATAAACTCAAATAAAAGTATGAAAAACACTTTACAGCTTCTCTTTAGCAGGTATAAATGTTTACCTTATATGTGGGCGTCATTAGCAAGTAAAATAAAGTTTACTTGAACATGGGAATTGTGATACTATGGTAATCTTATAATTAAGACAGCTACTGGGGACTGGATTTGTAGCAAGTGATACAGTGCTATTCAAGCATGCATGAGGCACTGGGTTCAAACCTCAGCACCACATAAAAATAAATAAATAAAGATATTATGTTCATCTACAATTAAATATTTTTAAAAGGACAATTACTGATCAACAGATGATAGCATATACAGCATGGGTGTGGCCAACATATAATTTATGTCCTGGTCAGGATAAAGAGAACAACTCAAAATTTTAACACTCTACTTAAAATGTATCACAATTTAAAAGTTAAGAATTGTTTATTTATTGAATTTTTAACCTACTATTGTTGAACAACATTTGAATGCAGGTAACTAAAACCAAAGAGTGTAACCTCAAAAAAGGGAGATTATTGTACTTTATGGTTTAGTTTGATTTATCTTTCCCAAGGGAGTATTTAAATTTGTTTCTGGCAGACCACTTAAGTCACTGACATCCAGGAATCAAATGAAAATTTTGGCTCCAAATATTACTCAGATTTGAATTGCAGACCCTTTAAAATACAGGTCTTTAATTTTGAATTCTCAGGAAGATTTTCCCTCCATTTCTTAAGTCTAAGGAAAAAATAATATAATCCTAATTTTTCATGAGGAATTTTCTGGCATTAGTAAAGTGACTGCTGTGAAATCTTGGCATTATAAAAATTAGAGATTTGGTGCTTATATATTAGAACTTTTCCACTTTAAATATCTTTCTGTGAAAGTGCTTATATGTATATGAGACATGCATGCTTCATTCTTTAAAGAAATATGTTCATAGTACAGACATATGTTAAATTTTACCTTATAGTTTCAAGTCCTAACAATGAGACTTAGCTACAGGGAGACAGGAATATATGATTATCTTTACTAATTTTTGCAATTATTTAAGTAAATATCATATATATAGCTTACATTTATCATATATACATATATATGATACCAAAGTACAGGTAACTTTGTTGTGGGAAAATGGGTGATCCTTGAGGTAATAGAAAAATACTAAATTTAAACATGAAAATTCAAAAATGGAGCAAAAAAGAGATAAAATACTTCATCAAGATCACTTTCTAATTTAGAATGTATTTTGGTATATTTTTCATTGTTTGCATTAATGAAACTGATGTACCTAAATTTTAATTGTGTCTAATGGGATGAAATGTATCTGTTTGTGGAAAAAAACCCAAATTTTATAAATCATAATGAAGTCATCTAATATGCATTGGATTCATTATGGAAGTACTGTTTGTATTTTGCTAATAGTGTTTTACATCTTCAAATAGTGAGATATAATGACTCAATAATAAACAAGTCTACAAAGAAACACAGGAAATTGCTTTAAAGTAAAAGTCCCTGACATCAAAGATAAAATGGGGCCGAAGTAAATGAGTTGAAATAACATTTTCTAACTGTTTTTCAGTTGGCTGAGGCATGAGCCTAGGCTATTCACTCAGCTGTAATGGTCTCACTTTTCCTGTTTGGTAAAAATAGATATCAATAAAGACTCAAAAAAAAGTCCATAAATAACAAATGCTACTATTTCTTGCATATATAAAGGTATGAATTGCAAATACATATCTTACAATTGGATTACTGAAAAATTGTAAAAGAAAACACACACAAGAAATATAATTATTTCTGCATCATTTAGATAAAGTCTAGGATAAATTAAGGCATTGTGTGCACACACATACAGAGTCCCCCATACTTATTCACTAAGTGTAAATGTCAAAGATTTAACAAAACATCACAGAAATTTTATATACTCCAAATAACTGGTCTATGGATAGCTGTAAACATTTATTACCTTATGGTAATAAAGATATGCTATTTTCAAGATAAAAATGAGGAAAAACTATAACATTTTCCTTAGAATAATAAAGGATGAAATTTAAGTGTAAAAACTTGTCTCAGCTTTTTAAAGGTAAGTCAGCTTCTAAAAATAATATGCTTCTTTCTATGTATAATATATATGAGTGTAGAGTATTAAAAATAAAAATAGAAACTGAACATCCAACACATTTTTATGTTAAATGGTTCACAGAATTTTATGAGAAAGAAAAGCCCGTAGCTATGTTTAGTTAAAGTACTATTAAATTTTTATCTCTTTTTGACTATTTCATGTATTTTAAAAGATTAAACATATATTAAATCTTCATCCTTTATTTCCTGCCAACTTTTAAATGTTTTAAGGTAGGATGCACTACACTCCTTTTTAAAATCAGATTATTTAGATGTAATTCACATATACAAATGTAAGCTCCATGAGAGTGCTTTTGCTTTGTGCAGTATCTGAATACAGCAGAACATACCAGCTTTTTAAAAATAAAACAATGATTCAATGATTCTCTTAGCTTTTGTTGTCAGGTTATTACAAGATAAAATATTATAAAATATATAATATTTTATCTTACAAGATAAAATATTATAAATATATAATATTTTACCTTACTTTATATTAATACAAGGGCATATTTTTCCTTAGAGAATTAGGTCAACTAGCAATTTCTTCCCATATCTGAGCATATAATAGGAGAGCCTACACCACTCCTGTTAATTGCACCTGCTGCCTTATTCAGCCCTGTTTTTCTCCCTTAGTCTCTTCAAAAAAGAAATCCTTTGTTTAAGGACTTAAGAGATTGCCATTTGTAAGAATAGTGTAAATGGTATTATGGCCAACTAAGAAGAGTGCGTAAAATCCCTTTATTGGATAGAGACAATGTACAAAACCTTTGACTAGTTTCCTTCACTTGAACCAACATTTCTTCTCACGTTTTCAAGCAAAATGCTCAAAAGTTTGCATGAGATAAGAGCTAAGAGGAAACACTTCTGATTTCAAAAACAAACTAACAGGATGTTAAAACATGTTCAGTGTACCTATTATAAGGCAAAAATATATCAATAGGCAAGAAAAAATGAGGTTGACATAGAAAATACATGTACTAATGCCTCAAATATTATTTTGTATTTATACTATGAGTTCAAAACCTGATTGAAACACTGACTTACATTATAAATATCTGAATATTTTTTTCTTTTTAACTTTTAAAAATAGATATTTAAGATTCAATAACTGACACACTTATGAGAAAACTGCAAAATATCCATTTAAAATGTGAATTTCTTATTAAATGCAATTCCTTTCTCAATCAGTGTTAATCCAAAAACTTTTGTCTGGAGAGGACAATCAATTGTTTTTTGATACGTTTCCAAATATCAGAAATACCATAGTACATTCAATTGCCAACATAAAAATGTTCAGCATTACAGGGAACACTTTTTGAAAAGAAAAAATCATGCCATTTTCACCTATTTTTATCTGAGATAAAAAATAATAATTTTCCCCAATCCAAGACCATCATCTACCTCTCCATTTACTTGTGTCTTTTTCAACTTCTTTTATTAGTGTTTCACATTTGATAGTGTATGAGTTGCTTTCTTGATATGTTTTCAGTTTACTATAAACCTATAGAAATAAAACAATTATATTCAGGCAATATTATGTGTAGATTAAAATTAAAGTTTTTATATGTGTAGCTATACCAAAATGGAAGTATCTATTTCTTATTAATGGTAACTTAGAACCCAAAGAATATGTGCAATTTTGCTTTATACTTAAAAAAAAACTCCAATTTAAAAATGTATAAATATGATCTAATTAAATTTTCTGGAAGCAAACTGGACAACATAAATTTTATTCTGAAGTTGTAAAACAGCAGTGAACTAACAGCCATTAATGTCTCCTCATTAATAACCAGAAGTAGTTGTTATAGGTAATTATAACGATCTGTAAACATGGACAATATACTTTATGTAAGAATATAAAAAGTTAGCAACAAACGATAACTATAACTTCAGTTTTCTCAGATAGTGGCAATAAACAGCAATTGTAACAGAATGGATATGAGGAGGTCAGAGTTTTATTTTTGTCATGTAATATTTTTTCAAGAATCTCATAAACCATTTTCATCTCATAAACCAAATTTCCAAAGTTTTTACCAAATACGTAAAAATAATATTTACTTATATAAAGTACTATAAGGAAAAGGAAACAGAAAAGAGGGTTTCAACATAGTAGCAATTGAACCATTCTGAAGCTAGGGGGGAAAAAGGCAGTCAATGTAGATAATAAATAATTGGGTCCCTGCAGGAATATTGGGACTGGTTGGAAAGGGAAGGAAATCAAATGCTGACATCTCCAAAGCCTCACGCCCCAAACTGTTGTTAAGGTAACCTGACCAGAGGATTGCTCCTCCATGCAGGGAGTTGTAGGAGTTGTTAATTAATGGCTCCTGGGATGCCACCTTCCTGCCTGGATCACTTTATCTTTTGCCTCACCTGTCACATAGGCAGGATGGGGAGGGGATAAGAATTAAGATAAGGAGAGGAGGAGAGCACAAGAACAAATAAAATCTAAAATGTGTAAAGAGGCAAAACACCTTCTACCTCTTTGGATACCCAGCTCTGGGGCCCCCTTCTCTTCAAAGAAGTCTGTCTCTGTTCTATCCTTTAAATAAAAGTTGTTTTCTACACTTGCCTCTGCGTTTCTCAGGTGTTTAATCTTCACATCTAGGGAAACAGAACTCAACCCTGATTGATTCTCATCACCAGTAGTATCAATTCTATCCAAGCAAACAACGAAAAATAGAAAAGAAATATAAGCTGATACTTCAAGAGGAACTAAATGTCTCAAAAACTATTTGGGTATATGGACATTCATTAGAAAAAAAAAGTTCAGAAACTAATAACAGACATAAATTAAAAAGTAGAAATAAATGTAACAAAGCTTGGTCAAGTTCAGGAAAGAAATCAATAAGAAACAAATTATCTTACAAATTAAGATTAAAAGCTACTCAAGGGAGAGAGAAATTGATAATAATACAAGCAAAAAAAGAGAATGAATATGTGGGATATCATGAAGATTTGTTGAGCAAATGATTATGAAGAAGACAAGAACATTATGAAAAATAGATGCAGGAAACCTCTTGGTCCTCCCTCTAATTGCCTAAAAGACAGATATAGATTTATAAGGACAAAAGAGATCTGATTGCCTCTTCTACCTGGAGTGCAGAGGCTAACCATGGGAGACAGCTTTGAGCCCTTACTGGTCTGGAAACAGTACTAGAGGAATTTATATTAATAAGCTTTACTGATAGTCAGTATCTGCTATTTATTTACTTTTTGCCAAGTTACCACCCAGAGAGACATCAAGTCCTTTCTCTTGATATTGCCACTTCTCTAAAATTGTATTGCTATTTCTTGAAGATGTTATATAAGCTGAAGCTCAAAGTCATCTTTAGGAGAACTAATTGTTCATTCTCTGGAGTCCCCAACATATACACTAAACATGATTTTTAATAAATTTCTATTTTTCTCTTGTTAGTCTCTTCTGTGATGGGTTCATTTGAACTAAGTAAAGTGACTATGGCAGTTATTTTTTCTCCTCCAAATACAAACTATAGAAAGAAATATAATGGGTAAAGAGACGGTGGTTGAAATGAAAGTCTTGTAGAGAAGTTGTAACAAGAGTCTGATGGAAAATTAAAATTGAAACAAAATTGTATTTTAAGTTATAATCAATAATAAACACCTGTAAGGGACTGTGGAGATTTAGGAAGGGCAATTTAAAATGATTAATTGCCACTGTCAGAACTGTCATTTCATGTCACCTAGTCATTTTCTCTATGTATCGAACCAATGAATAGCTTTAGTAATAAGAGAATGTCAAGAATTCCTCATTACTCTGTGAACTTTTTCATTAGTCTATTCAATGGGTAATAACGGTGACCTGCATAATTTGGCAGGACAGAGAAAACTTCATAGATATGATGATTGTGCTCTGATACAGTTTGCAGAGCAAAGTACCTTCAGTAATAAATCTTAGAATGACTATAATAGTGCATTAAGCAGATATCTCTGGACTATGGGCTATTGAGACATTTATTGAAATAACACTAAATTTATATATTAATTGGGTTAGAATTTTTTTTTAATAAGTCTACCTTCTTATCTAATTTTTAAACTCTAGTTTTTTTGGCCTTCTGTAGTTTATATCAGAGTCCCTGCATTGACTCTTCTAGAAATGGCAATAACATTTCTTCATAAAGATGCTGGCTTTTGGACCATCTTCTAACTTATTTATGTACTCTTATTTATTTATAGCTTTATGCAAAGGCTTAAACAGTTCTCATGTCTAAGAGAAGACTTGGATAGGGAGAGAATTAGAGGAAAACCAGCAGCACAGATTTGAGGCAAGACACAGCAAGCCTGTACTGATAGCTCACCACAGCTACAACAGAAATCAGAGAGGTTAGAAGAGAGAGTGTGGGGCACAAACAGCATGTGATACTGTGCTTCCTTTACTTAAATTATACATTAAGTCCACTTTACCACTGACTAAGGTGATGCCTGGTGCTTAACTCTAAAACAAAACAAACAACAAAACCCCAAACCCAAGAAATAAAGGCAGGGCTATTGTTGGGAGTCACCCTGGCTCCAAAGACTAACTTCCCCATCTCCTGAGAAGAGCCATCCAATGGTGAGCTCTGCAGGCTCACATGAGCCTTACCCACCAATCAGACTAGCCCTGCTGACTCACATAACCCTTAACCACCAATCAGAAAGCACCCCATGCCAACTGTCAAATCCTTCAACCATTAAACTTTCATATCTGTCAATCCACCTCCCCCTCTATAAATATGCACAGCTGTTCCTCAATAAACGGACATTTTCTCCAATGAGGAGCCTTGTTCGTTCTTTCCCCTATACTTAACAATTGGGTTATAACCATGTGGTGGTGATATATTAGCATGTGCATCTATAGTTAATTAGTCCATATATTATTGAAGAATTTTATATTAATGCTCTTGAGAAATAGTAGTCTACAAAATTCTTTTACTGTCAAGTCTTTGCTTTTGATATCAGAGTAATGTTGGTTTATTCAAATAGGGAATATTCTATTACCTTTTATATTAAGGAGAGATTATATGGAAGTGTTATTTTTTTCCATTAAATACTTGGTAGTCTTTTAGGTCTGGATCTTTCTTTATTGGAAAGACATTAGAACGCAAATTCAATTACATCACAAGATATTGGTGAGTGAGCCTTTTCATCTCTTTGAGGGTAGGCAATGGCAGATTTTTTTTAATTAAGCAATTTTGCCATCTAAGTTTATTGATATGGAGTAAGTCTCTTTCTCTCCTTCTCTTTCTTCCCTGCCTCTTCCATACGCTTATCCTTTTGGTTTGCATTGATGTTAACACTTTCTTTCCCGATACTTGCCATTTGCATCCTTTTTTGTTTGTCTTCAAAGCCAAGTTTATCAGTTTTGTAGTATTTTCAAACAGTTTCTGTTCCACTTATTAGCTCATTTTTCATTGTCAATTTCATTGATTTCTTTTGGTATTGGGGATTGAATCACTGTGCTACATCTCCAGTCCTTTTTATTCTTTGAGACAGGGTCTTGGAAAGTTGCAGGGTGTCCCACTAAATTCTGAGGCAGGTCTCAAACTTGTGATCCTCCGTCTCAGCTTCCTGAGTCACTGGGATTACAAGAGTGTGCCACCACACCCATAATTTCACTGATTTCTGTTCTTTATTTCTTATGCTTGGAGTTTTTTTTTTTCTTTTCAATTTTCTTTCAGTGAAATGTAAAAAATTGATTTGCACTATTTATTCTCTCATGAGAATTTAATATAGCATAAATATCCTTTTAAATTCCACTTAATTACATCCAAAAACTTTGTGTAATTTTGTTTTCATCTAACTAAAATATTTTCTAATTGTTTTTAATATATTTCTTTGATTCATCTTTCAGAAGTGCTTCAATTTCTGAATATTTTGGGTATTGTTTATGGTATTTTAGTTGATTTTTCACTTAATTCCATTATATTCCTGAAAGATAAATTTTAAATTTTAATGGTTTCTTTTGTGGAGCAGAATATAATCTGCCTTACTAAATGTTCTACATGCACTTGAAGGAACATGGACTCTTTTGTAAGGTTACGTACATGTTAATTATTTCTAAATCAAGTTAGTTGACAGTAATTTTCAGTTCTTCCCTATCAATTTTTCAGAAGATTTTTTTAAGCTCACATGTATCAAGGATATACATGATTTCTTGGATAATTGACACTTCTATCATTATCTGCTATTACTTAACTTTTGGAATATTTCTGTACTAAAGTCTATTTAGTTTGATGTTAACATAATTATTCCCACTTTCTGTTGATCACTCTGTCTAGTATAAATATGTTCCATATTTTTAGTTTTAACATGTCTCCATATTTTCTATATTATAAAGACATGTGTAATTTCTGTGGCTTAACAGTTTTGTCTGTTACTTTATTGTGATAATAGATATGGCTGGATTAAAATCTGCATTCTTTCTAGCTGTATTCTATTGGTTCTATAACATTCTTGTTGGATTTTTACCTATTTTTTTTTTTTACCTTTTTAAAACTATTTTTGACAATCTCCATTTTTTTTGTTTTAGTGATTTTTTTTGTATGTACTTCTTTTTTTTAATATTTATTTTTTAGTTCTCGGCGGACACAACATCTTTGTTGGTATGTTGTGCTGAGGATCAAACCTGGGCCGCACGCATGCCAGGCGAGCGCGCTACCGCTTGAGCCACATCCCCAGTCCTGTATGTACTTCTTTAACAGAATCTACCTTCAAGTAATATTTTAGCATTTCATTTATGGTTTAACTAGTTGAAAATAGGTTCTCAATTCTTCCCCCACAACCTTTGTGCCATTCTTGTTGCACATTTTAATTACACTTGTGTTATAAATAAGTACTACATGGGAATAACTTTTTGGCTTTAAAGATTCAATTATCTTTTCATGCAATTAAAATTCAGAAAAAAAAAAGATTTCCACTTACTTCCTCTTATTCATTTTCGAGTATTCTTTATTTCTTTGTGTAGATACAGTTTCTGTCTGATATCCAATTTCTATTACTTAAAGAACTTGTCTGGTATTTCCTGTAGTTCAAGTTTGCTGGCAGCATATTCTCTGTTCTCATTTTTTAATAAAAACTCTGCTACACTGTTTGTCATTGTCTCTTTATATGTGATGCATTTCACTTTGGTGACTGCCTTAAAGATTTTGTTTTCCTTGGGTTGTGAGTGGCTTGAGTATTATAGGCTAGGTATGTCTAGCATTTTGTTTACTTTGTTGCGTAATCTGAACCTCTTACTATTGTGAGGTTCTGTATTATTAAATTTGTAAAAGTTATCTGTTAATTCTTCAAACGTTTAGTCTCCTTTCACACCTTGAAATTTCAGGTACATTCATTAGACTACTGAGTATATTTATGTCACTCTTTTCCCTGTTTCTATTTTTTTTTCTAGCAATGCCATTGGGTTTTTGATTGCCATTTTTATCTCTCTCTGTTGAAATTACCTATATGACCTTGCACGGTGTCCACCTTTCCACTGCAGTTTTTAGCATATAAATTATAGTTATTTAAAATTATTAAAATGACACTCTGACATTCCTCAAGGGTCATTTCTAATTCACTTTCATACTACTAAATATTGAACAAAGCATGGTGTATGTGTTTATGTGTGTATAAAATGATGCTAAAATTATTTTTTAATGGGTTCAACAAAATTAAAACAGTATATTAAGACTGTACTTTTGAAGCAGATAGGTATTCATAAAACCTCATTTTGTCTTATGACTGATTTATATACAAAGAAAAATTATACAAAGTACTAACAAAGTAGCCCCTGAATGTATGCTTAATTTGATTTTAAATTGACAGCAGCATCATCTATCAACTTTGAGAGAACTGGTCTAAAATTCTTTTCAGTCAATGTCTTCTGGTTATGGCTTATAGATAAAAAAAAATTTTAAATGAAAAAAAACAAATATGTTTTATTTGATTATAAGCCTTGGTTGAACCAATTTTCCAGTAATGTATTCACCACACATTTTACAATGTTTTTTGATTAGGGAGAATAAATTGCTTTCAATATTCTGTTTAGACTTTTGCTCTGAAGGATACAGCACTCACCACAGTACTTCATTTCTGTTATCAGAAAAAAATGTCCTAGAAGAGTGTATGTTTGCAATTTCATTTTAATCACTCAAAATATCTAAATGTTGTCTTCAAACATACAGACTTGAGCTGGAATGGTTATGTTTTATTTTTATAAAACAGAATATTAAAATAAAATTTTTTATTGTATATTTTCCATATATGATATATAATCAGTGAAATCTGAAAGGATAGCACATTAGTAATGATATGTTTTCAATCACCCAACAGTGCCTATGAAGGTTAATATGTCAGAAGCAGACAAATATTTTATTCTAAAGTAACTCTTTGCAATTTACTTTTAAGTATTCCACTTATTATTTTCAGTTCTTATCATTTTCCTCTGAGAGAAAGAAATTAATTTTATTATGGCAATTAGATCTTTGTTGAGAATCTCTGAAAGGTAAGGTTATTTAAAATATGTACATTACTGGCCTTTGTATTATATTACTATAATGATCAATGATATTTTATTAATTTTAATAGATTAAATTCAACATAGGAAACACTACTAGTGTCATTTTGAAATACGATTGCCAGTTATGTGGAATTTCTCCCCTATTAAGCCTCAGTTCCTTCCATCATGAAAAATTCTATTTTTACTATTGATGAAGCCCTAAATATGAATGAGGATATTACATTTGCATACTATTAATAGCTTAAATATGAACAAGGGTGCTTGAATAGCACCTCAGACTTCATTGCCTTGTCCTAAGTCAAGATTTCGAGTACTGTTGATTTTATTAGAACATATTATTAGAATATTATCACCTTAGTATGAATTCTGTGACTATTCTTAGCTAAGATTCATTAAGCACATAATACCTAAGACCTGAGAAAATTCTGCAAATTCTAAAACATATGGTAACTAAGAAAGTATTGTAAAAAGAATTAAATGATCCAAGAATACATTCTTTCTGCTATACAGCTGTCTTCAGCATTATCCCTATTTCTAAATTCTAAATTCATACCTTCTTAGCATAATCAACAACAACAATAATAGTACTAGCTTAACTAGCCATTATTATCATCTGATTTGGTATACATGTTACAAACATAACCCTTCATCCTCTCATGTCTGAAAGACATGAGTTTTAGTTTTACAAAACTACTTTCTATATAAAGAAGCAGGCTCAGAAGTTGAGTGACATAGTCATGATGACACAGTTGGGATCTAAACACTACTTTTTCACACAGTCATATTTCATTTCAAAAACTGGAGAAAAGTATCTACTCTACAAAATTCCACTTAATCTCCATATTAGGTTTATCACAATTTTTTTCCTGTCTTACAAACTAGCAATTTTGAAGGATTCTTTGACATTTTATTTAACTCACTCCTTATATTTACTGTCACCATTGTAATGTCTCCTTTAAATAGCTACTTTGTCCTTTTCTGTTTATTTCCATCAAATTAAGTCATGTCCCAAACTCAGAACTTTACAAGGCCTCTCCTTACTGCTAGCATCAAATTCATACCCCTGTCCCAAATCCTTCTGAAATATCACATTCATCATGTGATTCCCATGAACAAGTATCTAAAAAAATCTTCATGGTGCCAGATACAGTTTAGACTTCATGACTATGTCTGTAACATATACTAATGAAATTAATCTTATGACCTTTAATTTTTCTTCATTCTTAAAAAGCATCCACCACCTAGTTCACAGAATTATCTTATTAAAAGGCAAATGTAGATTTTTTTTACCTGATACCAATGATTCACTGACTTCCAAAAATTAAAACGATTGAATCCAGATTCCTTCAAATATTGGCCTTTTTGTAATTTTATGTTTCACCAATATTTATTTAATGGATTCTGAGAATTTTTCATGTTGACCTCTTGATTTGGAATCTTCTTTATATACTTTTCCCACATGTATTTACTCTTCCTTTTCATGACCTTTATTCGACCACTCACAGCATTTTTCCAGGTGCAGCTAAAAGGATACCTATGTAAATTAAGCATTTTCTTTCCTATCTTCATATCCTAGATTGGACTGGTTACTATTCTCTGGTATTAAGATGAAATTTGCAATATAAAATTAAAATTGTAAAGTGTACAATTCAGTGACATTTAAAACTTCACGGTGCTCTGAAGCTTCCACCAATATCAACTGTCAAAATTTTTTTTTCATTTCTGAAAGAACCTTATGTACATTAAATTTGTAAATTTAATGTCATGTCTTAAGAATCTAATGCCAAACCCAAGGTCATGAAGATTTACCCTGACAATTCCTTAAAATGGTTTTATAATTTGACTTAAATATTTAGCTCTATAATACATTTAGAGATGTACCAGTGCCATTTGTTAAAGGCACTATCCATTTCTGATTCAATAGTCTTGACAACTTTGTTGAATTGGCCATAGATGGGCAAGATTATTTCTTTCCAGCTATCAACTCTATCCCATTGGTGTATATGTTTTCTCTTATGCCAGTATCATACTCTTTTGATCAGTATAACTTCGCTGGAAGTTTCTGAATCTGGAAATATGAGTTCTCTCACCTGCTCCTCTTTTCCATGAGTGTTATTTTCAAAGGATATTGTGCAATTCTATATAATTTAGATATCAGCTTTTCTTAATTTGAAAAACAACAACAACAACAACAACAAAATAAGCTGTTGGTATTTTCATAGAGATTCTGTCAAATCTGTAGATTGTTTTGGGTAGTGCTCCAATTTGGAAAATATTAAGTCTACCAATTTATTGTAACTTTTAATTTGCTTAGCACTTGTTTAATCTCTTTCAGCAATATTTTATAACTTTAGTATACATGTCTTTCACTAGCCTATTATAATTTACTCCCACATATTTTATTCCTTTAAATGCTAGAGTGAATACAGTTGTTCTTATGACATTTCTTTTTTGGATTTTTTATTACTAGCATACAGATATATAACTAAATTTTTTTTGGTTGACATAATTTTTATTTTTTTTAAATTTTTTTTATTGATTATTCAAAACATTACAGAGCTCATGATATATCATCTTTCATACATTAGACTCAATTGGGTTTTGAACTCCCATTTTTACCCCAAATACAGATTGCAGAATCACATCTGTTACATACTCACATTATTGTATAATGGCATATTAGTGACTGTTGTATTCTGCTACCTTTCCTATCCCCTACTATCCCCCCTCCCCTCCCCTCCCCTCCCATCTTCCCTCTCTACCTCCTCTGCTGTTGTTCAATTCTCACCCCTTTTTTCCCCCTCCCCCTTGACCCTCATAACCTCTTATAATTTTGTGTATCATTGAAGGTCTCCTACAATTTCCATATGTTTTCCCTTCTCTCTCCCTTTCTCTCCCCCCATTCATCTTTGTTTACTGTTAGTCTTTTCCTCATGCTCTTCCTTCCTGTTCTGTTCTTAGTTGCTCTCTTTATATCAAAGAAGACATTTGGCATTTGTTTTTTAGGCCTTGGCTAGCTTCACTTAGCATAATCTGCTCTAATGCCATCCATTTCCCTGCAAATTCTATGATTTTGTCATTTCTTAGTGCTGCATAATACTCCATTGTGTATAGATGCCACATTTTTTTATCCATTCATCTATTGAAGGGCATCTAGGTTGATTCCAGAGTCTAGCTATTGTGAATTGTGCTGCTATGATCATTGATGTGGCAGTATCCCTATAGTATGCTCTTTTAAGGTCCTCAGGGAATAGTCCGAGAAGGGCAATAGCTGGGTCAAATGGTGGATCCATTCCCAGCTTTCCCAGGAATCTCCACACTACTTTCCAAATTGGCCTCACCATTTTGCAGTCCCACCAGCAGTGTACAAGTGTACCCTTTTCCCCACATCCCCACCAACACTTATTGTTGTTTGACTTCATAATGGCTGCCAATCTTACTGGAGTGAGATGGTATCTTAGGGTGGTTTTGATTTGCATTTCTCTGATTGCTAGAGATGGTGAGCATTTTTTCATGTACTTGTTGATTGATTGTATGTCCTCCTCTGAGAAGTGTCTGTTCAGGTCCTTGGCCCATTTGTTGATTGGGTTATTTGTTATCTTATTGT
The DNA here is from genome assembly GCF_964194105.1 of Spermophilus citellus. NCBI lineage: Eukaryota > Metazoa > Chordata > Mammalia > Rodentia > Sciuridae > Spermophilus > Spermophilus citellus. The sequence goes on from NC_138184.1 coordinate 163,563,436, forward strand.
CTAATTTTTTGAGTACTTTGTACATTCTGGATATTAGGGCTCTATCTGAGGTGTGAGGGGTAAAAATTTGTTCCCAGGATGTAGGCTCTCTATTTACCTCTTTTATTGTTTCTCTTGCTGAGAAAAAAAATTTTTTAGTTTGAGTAAGTCCCATTTGTTTATTCTTGTTATTAACTCTTGGGCTATGGGCGTCCTATTAAGGAATTTGGAGCCTGACCCCACTATATGTAGATGGGAGCCAACTTTTTCTTCTATCAGACGCAGCGTCTCTGATTTGATATCTAGCTCCTTGATCGATTTTGAGTTAACCTTTGTGGATGGCGAGAGAAAGGGATTCAATTTCATTTTGTTGCATATGGATTTCCAGTTTTCCCAGCACCATTTGTTGAAGATGCTATCCTTTCTCCATTGCATGTTTTTAGCCCCTTTATCAAATATAAGATAGTTGTAACTTTGTGGATTAGTCTCTGTGTCCTCTATGCTGTACCATTGGTCCACCTGCCTTCTTTTGGTACCAGTACCATGCTGTTTTTGTTACTATTGCTTTGTAGTACAGTTTGAACTCTGGTATCGCTATACCTCCAGATTCACACTTCCTGCTTAGAATTGCTTTTGATATTCTGGGTCTTTTGTTTTTCCATATGAATTTCATGATTGCTTTATCTATTTCTACAAGAAATGCCGTTGGGATTTTGCTTGGCATCGCATTAAACCTGTAGAGAACTTTTGGTAATATCGCCATTTTGATGATGTTAGTTCTGCCTATCCATGAACAGGGTACATTTTTCCATCTTCTGAGATCTTCTTCTATCTCTCTCTTTAGGGTTCTGTAGTTTTCATTGTATAAATCTTTCACCTCTTTTGTTAGGTTGATTCCCAAGTATCTTATTTTCTTTGAGGATATTGTGAATGGAGTGGTTTTCCTTATTTCCATTTCAGAGGTTTTGTTGCTGATATATAGGAATGCCTTTCATTTATGCATGTTGATTTTATAACCTGCCACTTTGCTGAATTCATTTATTAACTCTAGCAGCTTCTTTGTAGACCCTTTTGGGTCTTCTAGGTATAGGATCATGTCGTCCGCAAATAGCGATAATTTAATTTCTTCTTTTCCTATTTTTATGCCTTTAATTTCTTTTGTCTGTCTAATTGCTCTGGCTAGTACTTCGAGAACTAAATTGAATAGAAGTGGTGATAGAGGGCATCCCTGTCTTGTTCCAGATTTTAGAGGGAATGCCTTCCGTTTTTCTCCATTTAGGATGATGCTAACCTGATGTTTAGCATATATAGCTTTTACAATGTTGAGGTAAGTTCCTGTTATCCCTAGTTTTTCTAGTGTTTTGAGCATAAAGGGATGCTGTACTTTGTCAAATGCTTTTTCTGCATCTATCAAGATGATCATATGGTTCTTGTCTTTAAGTCTATTGATGTGGTGAATAGCATTTATTGATTTCCGTATATTGAACGAGCCTTGCATCCCAGGGATGAATCCTATTTGATCATGGTGCACAAGTTTTTTGATATGTTTTTGTATTCGATTCACCAGAATTTTATTGAGAATTTTTGAATCCAAGTTCATTAGAGATATTGGTCTGTAGTTTTCTTTTTTGAAGTGTCTGTCTGGTTTTGGGATCAGCATGATGTTGGCTTCATAGAATCAATTTGGAAGAGGTCCTTCTTTTTCTATTTCTTGAAATAGCTTGAAAAGTTTTGGTATTAATTCTTCTTTGAAGGTTTTGTAGAACTCCGCTGTGTACCCATCCGGTCCAGGGCTTTTCTTGGTTGGTAGTCTTTTGATGGCTTCTTCTATTTCTTCCTTTGTTATTGGTCTGTTTAAATTGTGTGTGTCTTCCTGTCTCAATCTGGGCAGATCATATGACTTAAGAAATTTATCGATATCTTCACTATCTTCTATTTTATTGGAATATAGGGTTTCAAAATACTTTCTAATTATCATCTATATTTCTGTAGTTTCTGTTGTGATATTGCCTTTTTCATCCTATATGTTGGTAATTTGAGTTCTCTCTCTTCTCTTCGTTAGCATGGCTAAGGGCCTGTCTATCTTATGTATTTTTTCAAAGAACCAACTTTTAGTTTTATCAATTTTTTCAATGGTTGTTTTTGTTTCAATTTCGTTGATTTCTGCTCTAATTTTAATTATTTCTTGTCTTCTACATTTGCTGTTGTTTTGCTCTTCCTTTTCTAGGTTTTTGAGGTGTAGTGTGAGTTCATTTATTTGTTGGTTTTTTCTTTTTTTTGAGGAAAGAACTCCAAGAAATGAATTTTCCTCTTAAAACTGCTTTCATTGTGTCCCATAGATTCCGGTATGTTGTGTCTGTATTATCATTTGTCTCTAAGAATTTTTTCATCTCCTCCTTTATGTCTTCTGTAACCCATTGATCATTCAGTAACATATTGTTCATTTTCATTGTGATGTAGGATTTTTCCTTCCTTCTTTTATCATTGATTTCCAATTTCATTCCATTGTGTTCAGATATGGTGCTTGGTATTATCTCCACGCTTTATACTTACTAAGAGTTGCCTTATGGCATAATATATGGTCTATCTTTGAGTAGGATCCATGTGCTGCTGAGAAGAACGTGTATCCACTTGATGATGGTTGATATATTCTATATATGTCGGTTAAGTCTAGGTTATTGATTGTGCTGTTGAGTTCTATAGTTTCTTTATTCAGTTTTTGTCTAGAGGATCTGTCTAATGGGGAGAGCAGTGTATTGAAGTCACCCATAATTATTGTGTTGTGGTCTATTTGACTCTTGAACTTGAGGAGAGTTTGTTTTATGAACGTTGCAGCTCCATTGTTTGGTGCATACAAATTGATAATTGTTATGTCTTGTTGGTGGATGATTCCTTTTAACAATATATAGTGTCCTTCTTTACCCTTCTTGATTAACTTAGGTTTAAAGTTGATTTTATTCGATATGAGTATGGCCACTCCTGCATGCTTCTGAGGGCCATGTGAGTGGTATGATTTTTCCCAACCTTTTACCTTCAGCCTGTGTATGTTTTTTCCTATCATATGAGTCTCTTGAAGGCAGAATATTGTTGGATTTGTGGTTTTGATCCAGGTTACTAGCCTATGTCTCTTGATTGGCGAGTTTAGGCCATTAACATTTAAGGTTACAATTGAGATATGATTTGTACTTCCAGTCATGCTTCTTTATTTATTTATTTTAGTTTGGCTGGTTTTACTTTTTGGTTATTTTCCTCCCCCTTTACTGAGATACCTCTTGCTGTTAGTTTTGGGCAATATTTTTCAATTCCTCTTCTTGTAGTATTTTGCTCAAAATGCTTTGCAGTGCTGGTTTTCTTGCTGCAAATTCTTTTAGCTTTTGTTTATCGTGAAAGATTTTAATTTCATTGTCAAATCTGAAGCTTAATTTTGCTGGATACAGTATTCTTGGTTGGAATCCATTATTTTTCAGTGTTTGAAATACATTGTTCCAGGATCTTCTCGCTTTCAAAGTCTGTGATGAGAAATCAGTCGTTAACCTAATTGGTTTACCCCTGAATGTAATCTGCCTCTTTTCTCTCGTAGCTTTTAATATTCTCTCCTTGTTCTGTACGTTGGCTATCTTCATAATTATTTGTCTTGGAGTTGGTCTATTATGGTTTTGAATGTTTGGGGTTCTGTAGGCTTCCAGGATTTGGCAATCCATTTCATCTTTCATCTCTGGGAAATTTTCTAGAATTATTTCATTTAATATGCTGTCCATTCCTTTGGTTTGAATCTCTGTGCCTTCTTCTATATTGATGACCCTCAAATTTGTTTTTTTTATGACATCCCATATCTCTTGAATAGATTGCTCGTGGGATTTAAGCATCTTTTCTGTGTTGACTATATTCTTTTCAAGTTGATAAACCTTGTCTTCATTATCTGATGTTCTGACTTCTACTTGATCAAATCTATTTGTAATATTCTCATTTGAGTTTTTAATTTGGTTTATATTTTCCTGCAATTCTAGGATTATTGTTTGATTTTTTTTAAGATCTCTATCTCCTGGTAGAGCTCGTTCTTTGCAATTTGAATTTGTTTAATTCATTTTCAAAATATACTTTTATTGCTTGGACTTGCTGTCTCATGTCTTCTCTAATATTCCTTTCCATTCGAGTTAGGTATGCCTTGAGTTCTTTCCCTATCCCTGCTTCTGATGTTTCTATGTCCTCCAGTAGAATTAAGTTGTCCTGCATTGTTTCTACTCCTTTTTTCCCTTGTTTTCTCATGTTGTCCACGTTACTTTCCAGCTCTATTTGATTGCCGTGTTTCTGCTCTCTTCTATAGATTTGTTTTGGTTCTGAATTACTCTGTTGTTTCTTCTTTGTGTTGTTAAACTGTGCCTGCTAACGTGGATTCTGCTGGGAAGGAATTCCGAAGGCCGAGCTCCAGTGACATCACTGCTCTGCTATAATGGGCCCCAGGCTCCTTGCTGGGGTGTCCTAATGGGGCTGTGTGACTGGACTTTCTCTGTTTGGTTTCAGCTCCCGGTCGAGGCAGGCAGGCAGTCTCCAGCCGCCCAGTATCTCAGGCAGCGGGCAGGTGATCGGTCGCCGGTGGGGGGATGGACTCCAGTCGCGCAGGCAGTGGGCCAGCTGTCGCCGGTGGGCGGGCGATCTCTAGGCACCCAGTCCTGCGGTCAGTAGCCGGCGGGCAGGTGTTCTCCTACCGCCCAGTTACGCGGGCAGTGGGTGAACTGTCGCCGGCGGGCCTGTGGTTTCCTGCCGCCCAGTCGCGAGGGCCTGGCCTCTAGTCTCCTAGTTTCTCCTGCTAGTCTTGGTTTCTCCTGCTAGACCAGATTTCCCCTGAATGATGGCTCTCGGCAGTTCAAACTGTACTCTGGACCTGCCGTTTGTTGGGTGTGGAGGGTGTCTATTGGGGACCCCGGCACTCTATTGTTTTGTTTCCATTGTGGGGGATAGAACTGTACCGCTTCCTTCCCCCTCTGAAATCCCGTACTCAGCCCGGGGGTCAGTGGGGGCTTGGCCGGCGGGGTTCTACCGAATAGCAGCCACTTTTCTCCCTGCTTGCTAATTAATCGCTTCTCTGCGGTGCCCCACCTTCTGTGGCCGCGGGGCAGTCCTCGGGAATCAGTCAGCCCGGGTCTCCTCCGGGGTCGCACAATTGCCTATTGGGATCCCCGGCACTCTATCGTTTTGTTTTTTTCTGCTTGCCCCTCCCCCAGCGCTGGCTAGACAGGTTTCATTTTGGCTGCTGATGGGAGGGGGAGTTGAAGGTCAGGTGTCTCTAGTTTTCCCCTAGTCTTTATGCAGGCTCACTCTGATACTCCCTCCCCCGGGAAAGCCTAGGAGAGATTTTATGCGTATTCCCCGATGTATGGGGGATGGGCTTAGTGACACAGACCTGTTTTATTGTTGCAGTCTGTTGGAGAGTGGTGGTGGATACTTCAGCTCTCCAAGATGGTGGCCACTGATTGTCTTGGTGGAGTTTCCGTAGTGGGGGATAGGACTGTATCGCTTCCTTCCCCGTCTGAAATCCCGTACTCAGCCCGGGGGTCAGTGCGGGCTTGGCCGGTGGGGTTCCACCGAATGGCAGCCACTTTTCTCCCTGCTTGCTAATTAATCGCTTCTCTTCGGCGCCCCGCCTTCTGTGGCTGTGGGGCAGTCCACGAGAATCAGTCAGCCTGGGTCTCCGGGGTCGCACAATTGCCTATTCTATATAACTAAATTTTGCATGGTGACTATGTAAACTGTACTTTGAATTTGTTTACTGAATAATAGGTTTTTTTAATGAATTCTTTAGATTTTTCAGTATAGAAGATAATCTGCAAATTGCTTTACTTCCTTCATCCTTATTTGAATGCCTTTTGTACTACTAGTATAAGGAATGACAAAAATGGGCATACTTTTCTTTTTCCTGATCCTAAGAATTCTTTTAGCTTTTAGACATTAAGTGACATTAGGTGAAGGCTTTCTCTTTATTAGGTGAAGGAAATTCTCTTCTTGTAGGGCATTTTATTATGAATTAATGTTGAATTTTGTTAAATAATTTTTATACATCAATTGGGATACTGTGTTTTTCTTTCAATCCATTAATATTGTGTATTGCATTGATTGATTTTTGTATGTAGAAACAGCCCTGAATTCCTGGCATAAGTCCCACTTGGTCATGTTATGTAATCTTTTAATATGTTGCTTGATTTTGTTAGTACTTTTGAGATTTCTACATCTATAGTCATCAGTGATATTGGGCTTTGGATTTTATGGCAATTTTGGCATTGATTCTAATTTAATTCCATTGTGGTAAAAGAATATATTTTGCCTAGTTTACACCTTAAATTTAATGAGATGATTTTGTGTGTGTGTGTGTGTGTGTGTGTGTGTGTGTGTGTGACCAAACATATGGTCTATTCTGGAGAATACTGAAATCTCTAGCTTTTATTGTAGAGCAGTCTCTTTTAGTCAGTCAATTTTTACTTTATATTTGTGGTGGCTCTTTGATTTGGTGGTGCTTCTTTTTTTTTTAAATGCTAAACATTTGGGATATTATAATGGGGTAATTCTGGAAATCAGATTCTTTCTTCCTTTGTGCTTGTTTTTATAGCCTAATATGGATTGTAGTTTTGGTTTGTTTAGGGACTTCCCCCGCCCCACTACCACCCAGTGCCAGCAAGAAACCCAGGGCTTCCTGTATACTAAGGAAGTACTCTATCACTAAATTACATCCCAGCCCTCTCCCTGACTTCTTAAAACCTTTTACATAATATCTATATACTCAATCATGTCTAGTCTCTGAAGTCTCTCTTTTTCTTATGTTGAATTCAGCTAGTGTTTTGAAAGGAATTTTCTTTAACACCTGAAGTCCAAAGACAACGGAAGAAAGGTGGGGGGGGAGAGGAGGGGGAAGGGAAAAAATGAAAACAAATCATATTTGCAGTTGGGCTCTGTGTTGGGGCACTCCTTAAAGGTTTAAACTATCCACTTAAAACTATACCTTATCCTTGGTGCTTTCATTTAATGCAAAGGTCAGCCAGAGGGGAAATCTCAAGAACTTCTCAGATATTTCTGAGCTTCATCCTATCCTGGGCACATGAATTAATTTCTGATTGAAATGATGGCATTTGCCAGTAAGTGGATAGAGCTGGAGAATATCATGTTAACTGAAATAAGCCGATCCCAAAGAACCAAAGACCAAATGTTTTCTCTCAATAACCTTGTATAAGCAAGTGCCTTCAGCCTCTTTCTTTCCCAAACAAAGTCTGTTCTTAGTTTTTCATCTTAGACTTTTGCATATACAGCGTTCTCTTAGCTGTAAACTTCTAGGCTGGATTGCAGTACTTCATTTGCCTTATGGGTTTCCAAGGAATTTCCCTTTCATAGCCACTTTTCCATCCTGAGCAAATGCCAACTCAGGTAAAGTGGTCTCAGTTACCTTGCATCAGTGCTTCAGGTAGTCCCAGTCAAGTCAAAATATATAAACATAATTCTTTGATAATATTTGCTCTATTTCTGGAACCAAGAATTAGGGACCATGAAGGGAATGTGGTCTCTTGCTGAAAGATCACACAGAACTAGGGGAAGGGTATGGCTAGGGCAAGTGAAAATGCTGTAAAGCTGTTCAACCACTTTTAATTTGTCTTTTTCTTGGTTCAGCATTTTCTCTAATATAAACTTTGACTACTCCCTAGATTTCTGAAAATGTTTATTCTGATCATTTTGGGTCAGTTTTTCAACATTTTTTGTTGAAGGTCATACACCTGAGATTACCTACCTCATAATTTTCATAGATATACATCTGAATTGACCAGTTTTGATCATGTTCCAAATTTTTCTCATAATACTTTATCACTTTATCTTTAATATATTCTCTGGTTTCTGCTGTTACACATCAGTATTTCACTAACAAACCATAATTTGTTAAATGTAGAAACTATTCCAAATTTGGCAAATTATTTGACCTATTGTGTATGCTCATGGATATTTAGTCAGAAACTAAAAAAGGGTGGCAATTAACCACAAGAAAAATATTTATCACAAGAAAATTCATCACTTAATAAGGTATAACATTTATCTTAACCCAGAGTTTTAAATGAGATAAATATGGTGGACAAAGGAATTTTATCAGGGGGCAATGCAGTCTGATGAGGTATAATTCAGGTATTAAATTATTGACATAAACAAAAACAAGGGTCAAAATGTATAATGTTGAATGAAGTTCTAATCATTAAGCTCTTGGGAGGCTGAGGCAGGAGGATCTTGGGTTCAAAGCCAGCTTCAGCAAAAGTGAGGCACTAAGCAAGTCGGTGAGATCCTGTCTCTAAATAAATTACAAAAAGAAAAAGGGCTAGGGATGTGGCTCAGTGATTAAATGCCCCCGAGTTCAATCCCTGGTATCCCCCACCAAAAAAATAAAATCATTAAGCCACAATATGTATGAAGGATATGATGGTTTAATTTAGAAGGCAGTTTGATTAGATTAAGAGATATCTGGAAACCTGGAAAAACATTACTTTGGGCATATCGCTAGAGGATGATAAAACCTAAATTTGAGTGGGATAGAAGGAGACATCGCCTCATTGTGAATGAGCACCATAGAATCTGCTGCATGTCCAGAGAGAACAAATATGGAAGGCAAACTGGAATTTTGCTTGAGAGCTGAAATATGCCTTGTTCATCGGAACTCCAGGCTTGCTGGCATTTGGAATCCAGAACTTTCTGTAGAGATCTCATCCCTGAAGACTCGAGCTTTCTGACTAGAACTGAGAGTTACACCATCCATCATCAGCTTCCCTGGCTCTAAGGCCTTCAGACTTCAACTGAGTCATACTGTTGGTATTCAATCATCTCCAGTTTACAAACAACCTGTCATGGACTTCTCAGCTGCCATATCACACGAGCTGAATCCCTCATAAATCCCCTCTTATGTATTTATATACACAGACTATTGGTGCTGATTCTCCAAAGAACCCTGACTAATACAAAGGTTTTTTACTCTTTAAATACTGGTAATAGGATTTCAAATAATTAAACAATGTATTTTACAAATTAAACCTTGTAATACTATTAATGATTAGGCTGCAGTTATTTTTCTCAACTAAAAGGTTCTAAATATTGAAATTTAATTCTTCTTAGTGATATGAACATTTGTTTTTATAATATATTACTTGTAATAACTTTTTTGCAATAATAGTTCCATTTAAGCTTTTCAAGCCTAGGATATATTTAACCAAAATTGTCATACTTGCTTTTGTTCAGTCTTAAATCACTCATTTCCAATCAACAGTAACAAATATATATTTTCCTTTCCTAAAGTTTATGTATTTAATTTCATACATTTACATTTATCTACTTATACACTTAATCACTGTTTTCATATTTAATTGAAAGCCCAGATGAATAGTACTTGCTTGGCTTTCAATTTCAGGGAGACACACAAAATTTCCCAGAAGCAATAAAACAATCTATTCTGAAAAGGTTACTAACAGCACATTTTGTCAGTTTTTATCGTGAACAAACTATTTTATAGTTACAGTCTGTAATTTACCAGTAATTCACAGTTAAATATCAAGAGCTATATATACAATTATTAGTAAAAAGTTGGTAATTATAATCCTGTATAAGAGAAAAATCAAATTTCACCTAAATTGTCTTTTTTCTAAGTTTATTATGAAAAACAAATCTAATGGAATATACTGAAAAAAAAAGAAACTACTTGAGCTGTTAGAAACAGTGATTAGTTGTAAACTCATAAAAATGTTTTTTAGTTAACTTTTGTTGTTTTCAAGGTTATTGTCACCATGTTGTCATTTTAGGTATTTTCACTTTGTGTACTCTAGCAGAATTAACACAAAAAAATTACTTAAATTTTACAATCTAGGCTTTAAAAATTTTTTTTCTGAATGGTAGATTATGAAAGTTGAGCATAAATATTCAAGATGAAAATAAAAAGCTATTACCTATGACTGAGTAACTTACACCAAAAAATACTTCTTCCTAATAACAGATACATACTCTGGAAACAAAATTTAAAATCTACTTTGGAAGCATTATAGAGATACCAAAGTTGCTAGGCCTGAAGAGCCACGATTCCAGAAGAGAGAATATTCATGGAAGTGAGTCTCATATTCAACGATATTTTAATTTGTAAGTAGCAGAGTCAGTGACTAACAAGCTCAGAAAAGTGACTGCTAAACAAAGATTAAAAGGACCCTGAACTAGAAGGACCAATATCTAAGAGAAAATCCATGTACAAAGATATAAGCTCAAGGTCAAGAGTGTCATAAACCAATCAAAGGCAACTACTAAGAATTTGAAATCCCAAATTGGTGTTTAGCAGTCTCAAAGGGTTGTGGTGGGGGAGATTGGCAAGTGGAGGTCAGTCACTAGTACCACATGAACAAACGATTCATTTAATACCTCAAGTTCTCAGTTGAAACCACTGAGGAGACATATCCTTGGAACAGTGGTGAATCAGATTTGTACCAGTCTTTAAAAACTATAAAGTCCAACCTCACAAGAACCCAAACGTTCATAGAATTTTGGAGACCTATTAATAATTGCTTGCCAGATGTTTAAATGCCCAGAATTCAATTAAAAGTAACAGGTGTAGAAAAAAGTAGACCAAAATAAATAAATATATAAGTAAATAAATAAAAGAAACAAACTCAAGTGATCCAGGTATTTTTCTGACTTTAAAATATTTGCCATTCAAGGAAACGGGCGACAAAGGAGGCCATTTGAACAGAACATGAAAACATATATGAAGAATAAAATTGAAATTTTAGAACGAAAAATACAATAACTGATATTTAATAACACAATAAAAGGGTTTATCAATAGCTTGGATTCCACTGAGTTTTAATAAGCTACAGTGAAGACAAAAATTCATAGCCTGATGGAGATTATTAAAAGGATAAAAATGTAGACAAGGGCATGAATTATATTTGATTCAGTGAAAAAAATGTATGTAATGGGAAATCTAGCAAGGAAAGAGAAATTTTAGAGAACTATTTAATATTTTTTAAAATTAGAATTTCTGAAAAAATAAATTCTTTAATATAAAAGCCATTTTGGAAGAAATAATGGCTGAGAATTAAAATATTCAGACAGTGTTTAAGAATGCTTATAAACTCTATAAACATTAAGCAGTTTAGTACACAAACCAATTGTTCCAACAAATCTATCTATGCTGAATTCCTTTTCTTAAAATACAGATTTCCTTCTCAGAGGCACCGACATCTTTAGCCACAAGATAGTTGAAATTGCTAGCAACCTAAGTAATCCCTATGAGAATCCTGAGGAACCTGCAGAGACATTTACCATCTAAGCATAAAAACCTAAATTAACCTTTTAAATTATTAAAAATAAAATGTTATTTATTCAACAGCATACTAGGTATCAATGGAAAGCAATATGTTCCACATGCAACACTGATTAATATCTATAGATATAATAGGAAGTGAGAGAAGCAAGAAGTAGGAAAAATTATTACATGGTAATAAAAGTCAGGATGTTGGAATACTTTGCTATGTAATGACTGGGGGAAGCATAAGTGAATTTATTAATTGCTAGTAATGTTCTGTTTTTTGATCTGGTGGTAATCTATTTTTGTGTGGTGATTAAAGGTTATGTTTACTTAGTGAGAATTCATTGATGTATATACCTATGATTTAGAATTTTTATGAATACCTATTGTATTTCAATGAAATTTAATATCTTAATCAAATACCTGATGTTACCCTCTATCTCAATCCCATTCTGTATATTGCTCTGCAATTTCCTCAGCTCCTTAGTTGTACAGATATGTACAGTTTCCTTTTTAATGGATCATTAAATGAGATCTTCACATTTTTTCATGTGTACACATACACACACATTTATAAAGCAAGGTTTAGACAGCTTTTTCATCTTTTTTTTTTTTTTAACAGATGTAAGTATGTCCTCAGTAGAGACATACCATGTTTTATTAAACTGTTCTATTTTACTGGGGCATTTGGATTTCGTCGAATTTTTGTCTTTTTTTAATTAAAAAAATTTCCATATCTAATCCTCCATTCTTCTGAAGATAAACCTTTACTCTTCTTAGAGATAAATAATTAGAAAAGGTACTACTCATTATATACCATATCCAACTCTGTCCCATTCCCAAACAAATTGCTTCTGGTTCCATGTTTCTAGCAAAAAAAATGTTTTTATTAGGGGCTGGGGATGTGGCTCAAGGGGTAGCATGCTTGCCTGGCATTCATGAGGCCCAGGTTCGATCCTCAGCACCACATACAAACAAAGATGTTGTGTCCACCGAAAACTAAAAAATAAATATTAAAATTCTCTCTCTTCTCTCTCTCTCTCTTTACAAAAAGTAATAGGGAATCAATTTGTCCAAGTTTCAACCCATAACTTCAAGGCCATATCTTTTCTGGGTCTTATATTTAAGTAAATATCCCAATATTCAATTAGTTATGCAAGTAAGATATTTTGACATCATTTTTGACACTTATGCTCTCAAATTTTGCAAGTACAAAGATGCACAAAGTCCATCAGTAAGTTCTAAGTATCCGGAATCTCCCGACTTTTCTACAGTTACCTCCCTTGTCTTCATGTCTCTTACCTGAACAACTAAGACAGTTTATATACAGTTCCCCACATGCATACTGATGTCCTAGTTTTGTCTCCACTAGGAGATATGATATTTTGAAAATGTATCCTTATAAGTCAGCTTCAAGTTCTTATTACCTTTTAATACCCTTAGGATAATGAATAATATCTATGACATAATGTATATAACCATACACAACATAATTAGGCATTGTGGTTGTTTGCTGCTCTTTATATTCCCATGTATATAGAGAAATACCTCTAGGTAAGATGTGGAAATGTTGACCATTTATTGACCTTACTTATATTTTTCAAATGGAAAACAAGTTATATTATTTCACTACTTAATGTTTTATTATTTTGTAATATTTGTTCAATGACAATGAAATTGTTATGAGACTTAGCTATAATACATGCCATGCACTTAATACAGTAAACAGTATACATACTACTTTGCACATTGGCCATGCATAACTTTAATTAAAATATTTTTGTATCCACTTAACAGAGAGAGAACAATTCTTGCTGCTCTTTTTAATCAGCATATGCCTCAGAGTAATCATCAGCTGAGAAATGCAAATCACAAGTTATCTTGGCCAATTTTAGTTCTAGTGTCTCTCATCATATGAGTGCTTCAGCATAGTATGCATATACATCATAAGAATATGTAATACTGTGAGCACTGGTCTTCATTATTTTAAACCCTAACAGTACCAACTGAAAGCTTTTATACTTTTAATCAATTAAGTTACTTTTATCGAACTTAACTTCAGCATTTCTAAAATAAGAATATAATATAATATTGTCTATTGTACTTAATTATGATAAAGATTAAATAAGTAAATATGTATGAAGTTCTGTTACATATACTAAGCACTGATATCTGTTAGTTGTTATCATTATTACCATGTAGAGTTATTATGCAAAATCACAGACTTAATTGGATGATTAAGAGATATTAAAAGTTTAATACCAACTGCAATTTTTGACACACGTCAAGAACCAGTTTCCATGTAAGATGGTATTCCAAAACAGTAAAATTATTGCTATTATTGTTGTCATAATAGTGATATCTTGTATTAAAGAAGCATCTTAAGTGTATTTTGAAATAGACAAATCAACTAAATGTATATGCATACCTATTTAGGTGATCAGAAGACCGGATATGCATATTTGTCTACATGTTGTTGACTAAGTTAAATATACTTAGAAGGAGTTAGAAGCTAGATGTGAGATATATATTTTGTGTTTTACAGAATTGTCTAACAGCATATAAAATTATAAAATAATGCCAAATATTACAATCTAGCTATTTCTTATTATACTTTATGAGGTCACATTGCCAGCATGATCTTTCAACATTGTTTCCTTAAGTGACATTTTCATAGAATCTTAACAAACCATACCTTCAGCTAATCAAACAGACTGTAGAATGAGAAACAATAAGATTCTCTAGATTTTGTGATAATCTAATATTTTTGAAAGATACAAAGATACATTCCAGTATAACTTTGTAGAGTTGCTTCAATATATTTTTTTTTCAGAAACATGATGCTCATTTCTTCTCAACCAAGGTATACTCATGCTTTGTTTAGCTTAAACCAACCTCAAAAGGTGGGTTAATCAGCATTTCCATCCTCCAAATCTCTTCACATCATATTTTCCATATTTACCCCATGGCTTTTTCATAATGAGGTTACAGTCTCTTCCAGATTAACATAAATTGTTTAATTAATTCTCCTAACATCATTAAAATCATTGAACTCCACTAATGTTACTGAGACTGAAAATATAAATACAACTTTAGAAAACTGAAGCACTCATTAATCTCTCCATAACAACTCCTTAAATAAAATGATCTAAATAATTAATGTTGGTTTATGAAGCATAAAATGTTCAGGTTATGGAGCTCAGACAACATGAGCTTGGATTGAGAGTTAATACCAGTAGCTATTGCAGATATTGATAAATTGTTCAATACAGATTTCATTCTGCTTATATGAAAAATATAACTGTATATTTAAAGAATCATGAAGAAAATGTCAAAAATTTGGAGACAAAATTATTGAATATTTAAAATTGAGGAATCAGTGAATTCCTGAAATTTCAACTTTATTATAAAATGAAAAACCTTCCAAATTGAGTAACATTCTATAAAACATTTAATCAGTGATCTTTCAAATTGTCAAGAGCAAGAACAATAAGGAAAGAGTAAAAATCTGTCACAATTAGATGGTGGAAGATCAACAATAATTAAATGAGATGTGTAATGCCAAATCAGATTCCGAAACAGAAAAGGGATATATGTGAAAAAAATTGGTTAAATATAAATAAATTATGTAGTTTGGTTAATAATTAAACATTTTTTTTTTTTAGTTTTTATCATTGTGTCATGGCTATGTAAGGTATCAACATTAGAAAAAGCTAAGGCAAGGGTATAATACTGAGTACTACTTTGAAAATATTGTGTTGAATCAGATTATTTTACACTAAATTTTTAAAATGATTTTCATCCATTCTTTAAGGGAGAGTTTTGGGAAAAGTCATTTTTATATCTCTTCTCTTGTTTTCATTCTACTCATTATTTTAGATATTTGAAAGTAACAAAACAGTATTTATTTAGTTGGATACGTACTCACTTATTCAGAGATATTCCAATATTCAATTTCCACTGAATGAATGAGGTTTTGCAAGATACAATATTGAAAAAGGATGTTTTATTTTCAAAAGATTTAATTGACATTTCATTTTTTAATTGGTTGTTCAAAACATTACAAAGCTCATGACATATCATCTTTCATACATTTGATTTAAGTGGGTAATGAACTCCCATTTTTACCCCAAATACAAGTTGCAGAATCACATCGGTTACACATCCACATTTTTACATAATGCCATATTAGTGACTGTTGTATTTCTGCTACCTCTACTATCAACCCTCCCCTTCCCTCCCATCTTCCCTCTCTACCCCATCTGCTATTATTCAATTCTCTCCCTTTTTTTCCCCTTTCCCCTCACCATCTCTTATATGTAATTTTGTGTAACAATGAGGGTCTCCTTCCATTTCCATACAGTTTCCCTTCTCCCTTTCCCTCCCACCACTCGTCTCTGTTTAATGTTAGTCTTTTCCTCATGCTCTTCCTCCCTGCTCTGTTCTTAGTTGTAAGAACAAATATAAGGTAGTTGTAACTTTGTGGATTGGTCTCTGTGTCCTCTATTCTGTACCATTGGTCCACCTGCCTGTTTTGGTACCAGTGTCACGCTGTTTTTGTTACTATTGCTTTGTAGTACAGTTTGAACTCTGGTATCACTATACCTCCAGATTCACACTTCCTGCTTAGAATTGCTTTTGATATTCTGGGTCTTTTGTTTTTCCATATGAATTTCATGATAGCTTTATCTGTTTCTACAAGAAATGCCGTTGGGATTTTGATTGGCATTGTTTTGAACCTGTAGAGAACTTTGGGTAATATCGCCATTTTGATGATGTTAGTTCTGCCTATCCATGAACAGGGTACATTTTTCCATCTCCTAAGATCTTCTTCTATCTCTCTCTTTAGGGTTCTGTAGTTTTCATTGTATAAATCTTTCACCTCTTTTTTTAATTCCCAAGTATTTTATTTTATTTTTTTTTGAGGATATTGTGAATGGGGTGGTTTTCCTCATTTCCATTTCAGAAGTTTTGTTGCTGATATACAGGAATGCCTTTGATTTATGCGTGTTGATTTTATATCCTGCCACTTTGCTGAATTCATTTATTAGTTCTAGTAGTTTCTTTGTAGACCCTTTTGGGTCTTCTAGGTATAGGATCATGTCGTCCGCAAATAGTGATATTTTAAGTTCTTCTTTTCCTATTTTTATGCCTTTAATTTCTTTTGTCTGTCTAATTGCTCTGGCTAGTATTTCAAGGACTAAATTGAATAGAAGTGGTGAGAGAGGGCATCCCTGTCTTGTTCCAGATTTTAGAGGGAATGCCTTCAGTTTTTCTCCATTTAGAATGATGCTAGCCTGAGGGTTAGCATATATAGCTTTTACAATGTTGAGGTAAGTTCCTGTTATCCCTAGTTTTTCTAGTGTTTTGAACATAAAGGGATGTTGTACTTTGTCGAATGCTTTTTCTGCATCTATCAAGATGATCATATGGTTCTTATCTTTAAGTCTACTGATGTGGTGAATAACATTTACTGATTTCCGTATATAGAACCAGCCTTGCATCCCAGGGATGAATCCTACTTGATCATGGTGCACAATTTTTTTGATATGCTTTTGTATTCTATTCACCAGGATTTTATTGAGAATTTTTGCATCTATGTTCATTAGAGATATTGGTCTATAGTTTTCTTTCTTTGCAGTGTCTTTGTCTGGTTTTGGGATCAGGGTGATGTTGGCCTCATAGAATGAGTTTGGAAGAGGTCCTTCTTTTTCTATTTCTTGAAATACCTTGAAAATTATTGGTATTAATTCTTCTTTGAAGGTTTTGTAGAACTCCGCTGTATACCCATCCAGTCCAGGGCTTTTCTTGGTTGGTAGTCTTTTGATGGCTTCTTCTATTTCTTCCTTTGTTATTGGTCTGTTTAAATTGTTTGTGTCTTCCTGACTCAATCTGGGCAGATCATATTCCTTAAGAAATTTATGGATATCTCACTGTCTTCTATTTTATTAGAATATAGGGTTTCAAAATACTTTCTAATTATCTTCTGTATTTCTGTAGTGTCTGTTGTGATATTGCCTTTTTCATCCAGTATGTTAGTAATTTGAGTTCTCTCTCTTCTTCTCTTCGTTAGCATGGCTAAGTGTCTGTTGATCTTATTTATTTTTTCAAAGAACCAACTTTTAGTTTTATCAATTTTTTCAATGGTTGTTTTTGTTTCAATTTCATTTATTTCTGCTCTGATTTTAATTATTTCTTGTCTTCTGTTATATTTGCTGTTGTTTTGCTCTTTTCTAGGGTTTTGAGATGTAGTCCGAGTTCATTTATTTGTTGGTGTTTTCTTTTTTTGAGGAATGAACTCCAGGAAATGAATTTCCCTCTTAAAACTGCTTTCATTGTGTCCCATAGATTCCGGTATGTTGTGTCTGTATTGTCGTTTATTTCTAAGAATTTTTTGATTTCCTCCTTTATGTCTTCTGTAACCCATTGATCATTCAGTGACATATTGTTTATTTTCCATGTGATGCAGGATTTTTCCTTCCTTCTTTTATCATTGATTTCCAGTTTCATTCCATTATGATCAGATATGGTGCATGGTATTATCTCCACACCTTTATATTTACTAAGAGTTGCCCTATGGCATAATATATGGTCTATCTTTGAGTAAGATCCATGTGCTGCTGAGAAGAACGTGTATCCACTTGATGATGGTTGATATATTCTATATATGTCGGTTAAGTCTAGGTTATTGATTGTGTTATTGAGTTCTATAGTTTCTTTATTCAGCTTTTGTCTGGAGGATCTGTCTAATGGCGAGAGCGGTGTGTTGAAGTTACCCATAATTATTGTGTTGTGATCTATTTACTTTCTATTTTTATTTCTATTAAATCATATGTGTCTCATAATCCACATTTTCTCCTTTTAATAAGGACTATATGGAAAAACCACATTCACATTAGTCTACCAAAATCTAAATCTTGTTTTGACTGCTGTTATTCATTTAATCATTAATGTCCTGCCAAGCTTTTATCAAAACAATTATTGTTACTATTTATTTTCCTTATTATTTACAAATACTTGGAAAATTAAAACAAAATCTAAGTCTACCTGACAGCAGCCTGAAAGGAACACTTTCTCTGCTCTACTGTTGTCTAGTCACAACTATTTCCAAAAGGAAAGTATCTTTTCTAAATGTGAACTCAAAATCTACCAACGAGACCATTAAAAGCAAAATGCTATTATGTAATCTTTAACAAATTACATCTAATGTGAACATACAACTTTTCATTTGAATAGTTTTAAATTATGCCAATTTTCAATTAAATTTTTAGTCACTAATCTTTCAAAACATGAAGTCTGCCTAAAAATCATAAATATATTAATAAATAGAAGAAAAGTTTGAGAGTATAGAACCATCTATTTATCTTGTGTACTCTGAGTTTCTTATAAGACTTGATTTCTGACTTGAAATTTGTATTCCCAAGGGCTGAAGGCTATCTATCACTCTGCTTGACACAGCAGAGGAAAAAAACCTGACAGTTGTCAGAAAGGATTTCTATGAGCTTCCTAAAAAATAAAAGGAAAGAGCCAACTCTTTTGATCTTTGTCCAGTGATCTCAGCTCCAAAGAGTGCCAGGAGAGTAATGGCAATGAACAATAAATTCACTGTGAAAGATACTGCTAATTGATATTGAAATGATAATAATTAATTCTCCAGAGTGGTCTTTAATCCAATCTGTACAATAGATTATCTTTAAATTTGGAAGTCCTTTTTTTAAAAAAAATTGTAGTTTTATATGGACAGAATGTCTTTATTTTATCTGTTTTATTTTTATGTAATGCTAAGGATTGAACCCAGTGCCTCACACATGCTAGGCAAATGTTCTGTCATTGAATTACAGTCCCAGCCCCAAATTTGGGAATCTTGTGGAGATTATTTTGCATTCCTTTGTCTCCCTACCATGATTTCTGATTCTGTAATTGCTCTCTCCACAAACAACAAATAATGTGGAACATCTTTTCTTGCCATATGTATATCTTCCTTAGTAAGGTGTCTTTTCTGATGTTTTGCCTATTTTTAGTGGGCTGTTTGCTTTCTTATTGTTGAAATTTAATAACTCTTTGTATATTTTGGATGTATATCCTTTGTATCAGATACCTATTTCATAAATATTTTATCCCAGCTGTGTTTTGTCATTTTCATAACATTATCTATTGTAGATATCAAATTGTTCTATCACCCCTTGTGAAAAAGAGTTTTCTTCAATGCTAATACCTTTGCCCCTTTGTTAAAGATCAGTTTTCTTCATCTTTTTAGATCTATTTCTGGGTTTTCTATTTTGTTCCATTTATCTGTGTGTCTGTCCTTGCACAAAATTATGCTGTTATTCCCTGTACTTGACAGCAAATCCTTTTCTTTTACTAATACCACCCTGTTAACTCTGGTAAACTTATAATAAATATTGAAATTGGTCAGTCCTCCAACTTCATTGTTCTTTGTCAGTGTCTTGTTGGTTAGTCTGGTCTTTTTGATGTTCTCCATAAACTAGAATAGGATTGCTGACATTTACTCAACCACTTGTTGATATTTAAATTGGAATTGCACTGAATTTATAATCCAAGTAAGAAAAAAGTGACATTTTAATACTAATAATATTAATTTTTGTTGTAGATCTTTTTTAGGCCCATGTATTATTTATAAGTGTGATACCTAAATTTTAAATATTTAGGGATTTTTCTGCTTCATTTCTTTCATTTACTTGTGGTCTTGAATGTACTTCATATGATTTCTACATTTTAAATGTTAAGTTTATTTTACAACCCAGGACATCAGTTTTGGTAAATGTTTCATTTATGCCTGAGAAGAACAAACATGTTTTGCTGTAGTTAGGTGGAATATTCTATAAATATCCATTAGATCAAGTTATTTAATAAGATTTAAGTAATTTAACTTCTAATTCCTTTTGTTCTATAGAGAAAATAATTAGAATTTTAAAATGTAAGAAATCTGCTGTATATTTTAATGAACTCTATTTTTCTTTTACAAAGTGTGCATGATCAAAAAAAGTGATCTTTTCAATATACTGCATTCCACTAATTGTAATATGCATCACTGGAATAGATAAAACACACATGCTCCAAATCAAACAGCAAAAATACCTGTTTATGATCTTGGTGGAAAGAAAAGATTATGTATACTACAGTATCCTTTAATGACATAGCCATACTTATTGGAAAATTACAGTGAAATCCCATTGCTTCCTAGAAAGCTGTTTAAATGGCTGATCAGCCATTCTAGGTAATTTGGAATCCTGTAATTCTGAAATGGTTAGCCCAGGAAAGTTTCTTGAGCATTATAGGAAATTTGTTTAAGTAAAATAATATAATCAGAACTACCTAAGTGACACCATTAATCCTTTAAAATGACATAATTGAAGTTATCTTAACAATATACTAACACTTCTTGAACTATCAAATATGCCCTTTCATAAATTTCTCTATTATAATGTTCACTTGATCATATATTAAATTGTTGCTGTTCTGAATGTCATCTGAAATATCCTTAAGTGTCTAAAGGTCAGTAACATGAAATATCTTAAATTGTCAGTGTCTATTTGTAACACTTAATGGGAAGCTGCAAAGTTTTCAAATTTTAATATACTGTGTTTTAAAACACATTTTCTTTTTTTGTAGTCTATTTTACCTCAAAGTCACACAAAGCTATTATACATTTTTAGCACTTACATTCTACTTGCTTTTAAAAAGTGCCTTTTAAAACTCTAATTTTCAACTAATGTAAGCCTACTGCTATGAAATAGAAAAAAAGTTAAAGATTATAGTAATTGGAACACTGAAATATACAGTTAAAATTTCATACAGAGTATATAAAATTAATCTTAATAAAATAAGAAATTCACTCCATTAGTGTATTATTTTTCTGTTTTATTGCTTTTACTTAAAACCACATTGCCACGAGGTTGCAAATGACTTCATGCAATTTTTCAAGCTTTCAAATTCCCTTCAGTTAGCACTTAGCATTGATTCATATGTAATAGCTGAGGCCTGACAGGGGTATAACACAAACTAATCTCAGTAAATACTGTTTTGCAAATGAAGAGATTAAAGTTCAGAGATAAAAAGTATCTTTTTAAAAATATTATGCAGTTATTCATAGTGTAGCCAATGGTGTTTAATCCTAACTTCTTTTCCAAATCAGTGCCTTTTTTTTCATTCCATGAAGTTCTGGCTTGTTTACTTGAGTTGCCTTTATGTTGCCTTTCCCTGGAAGCACAGTATGTAACTCTAATGTAGAATCACAAAAGATTAAAAAATACCTATAATGACTATGATCGTTATCACTTGAATTTATTTTGAATTTATGGTTTTTTTGGGGGGAGAGGGTTCCAGGGATCAAACCCAGGGGCACTTAACCACTAATCCATATAGCCCATTTCATTTTGAAACAGGGTCTTGCTTAATTTTTTTGGGCCTCTGTAAGTTGCTGAGGCTGACTGTGACCTTTCTTCTCCTGTCTCAGACACCAGAGTCACTGGGATTGCAGGCCTGTGTCACCATGCCCAGCCTGAATTTATCCTTAAGAGAACTCTGCTAGGCAGTAATGCTCTGTTTTTCAAAACCTTTTATCAAGATCTTTGTGGAATTGGATCCAAAATTCAGGTGTACTGACTCCTAATAATCATGAATTTAATCCCATTTGGGATTACATTGTCTTGCCAAATAATAATATTCTTATTTACTTCAGAAATGTCCATCATATTGATAAATATGGTATGTTAAATATATACCATATACCAAATAGACATACTATATACCAAATATATATTGTATGATAAATAGGGAATGTTTACATCCCTGTCATATAGTGCTATAACTGGAAAAGGAAAAGATTCAAAGTAGAGCATGTAGAGTTTGAAAACAAAATATATCATTATTATAATTTTTTTAAGAATTTTTAGTGCTTTTCCATACTTTTCTTTATTTTTTAGGAATATTAAAATTAGCTATAAATAAATAAGAATTATGTACCTTTTTCAGAGTCTTCAATTCCTTCTTTTGACACTTCAATAATTCAGCATTTCTTAAGCATTTTTTTTCTTTTTTTCTTGAATATTCTGGGAATTGAACCCAGGTCCTCACACATGCCTGGAAAACACTCTGAGCTACACACAGAGTTTAAGCATCTTGATGAGAAGCCTTCCCAACTGAGATGATACATCCTCCTGACCTGTGGCTTCTAATTAGGTCTACTTTGCTCTACCAAGTATCTTATAAAAATAAAGATTCTTTTTTGATTAAAAAACAGTGACCTGGAACACTTAAAAGAACCCCCAAGTACAACATTTCCAGTTACTAATTATAATTATGGTGGCCATAACAATAGCAAATGAAGCAGAAGGGGCATGAGTGGCTACTGTAACAGAGCAGTAGCTTAGATATAGAAAACCGGAAATAAATGCCAGGAAGCCGGGTCCCAGTTGTACTCCATTTAAAAAAAAAAATCACCTTATGTTATTTCTTTTTTTTAGCATGTGGGCTGACTGGCTTGGCCTCTATATTCCCATCTAACTCAAATATACTGAATCTACCTTCTGGACATCTCATCTTGGTGTAGGTATTGTCTCTAATTCAACTCTTTTCAAACTCAGGGCTAACAGGCTTTCATAAGAAAATTGGAATATACGACATTTTCAAACATGATGAAAAGTGACATCTGACTCCATGAGTGATAATGAACTAAAGGAGAGACAACAAGCCAATAAAAGCAATTCAGAAAAATAACATTTATTTTATAAACTTGGAAGTTCTGTGGAAGCATTTCCATAGAGCATTCCCTACAGTGTGTTTCTTTGGATTTGTGAAGACATTCAATTATAGAAACTTAGCAAATGTTTAATGAATGAAAGGATAAAAGTGAGTGTCAATTTGAAACAATGAATATAATTAGATTCTGAGGGTTGGGTTAATTGAATTTCCTTGGGCTATTAAATAGAATCAGAATCCAGGAAATCAGAAGTTCAGTTCAAATTTAACTCATGTTTAGTTCATAAGCCATTTACTGCCTTAAGACACTCTCTTCCAGAAGCTATTTTTTCAAAAGTGAAGGATAAAGAAAAGAGCCCTGAATGTGAAGTATACCAGGAACTGTGAAGGATAAAATGAAAAAGATATTACAAAATGAATTACCTACAATGGTCTAACTTTTGTCTTATATAAGGGTAGGAAGGTGCACAACAAATGCCCAGCTTAATGTACAAAATATTAAATATTGACACTACTACTTAAGGTAGCACCAGTCTACAGAATACCCTAGTATATGTGAGGTACCAACTCTATAGACTGCTAAATGAGCCTGTAGAAGTTGAGAGTAATTAAAGAGACACATTCTCTCTTGGATCACTGTAATAAACTGTAATAAACTTCCTCAACTATCTTTTTTTTTTAAATTTCCATATAGCTCTTTTCTATAAATATTAATGCTCTAGTCAGGGCACATTTGATGGCAACAACATTTGAAATAACAGTAAATATTTTGTTGCTGCTAGAATACTGGAAGTTTGTGAACGAGAGTAATTTAAAACACTTGGTAGTCAAATAATACTAAAACAGAATTTTTAGAAATTATTTATGCACATACTTGATTTTATAAATGCATGTATGTTAAAATGTAAAATACATCCTAGAAAATGACTATTTTACTGGAACCTATAATTTGAGTACAATACGCATTTTTAGAGGACTGTGAGTGATTTTAATTATGGAATGATGAATGTATAGCTAATTGTGTATGTTTGTTCATAGGAGAAAAAAATAACATGTTTATAAGGTTCAAGTTATCTCTACTCATGAAAATGAATGGATTTATTTGAAAATATTATATTGTGCATCTTCTTCCTTTCTTGGTTGCTCCCTAATGAGATTGTTTAAGGAAAAAAAAAAACACATGGAATACAAATGTAAAGTATTAATCAAGACTCTAGATGCAAATAGCATATTGAGAGAATACTGCATAGTTTACAGTATGGTTTAGAACTATTGTGTAATGGCCAAATACAAGATCTGGAGGTCACACAGTTGGGAAGAGTGCCCAAGTACATAGGACAGCTCTGGTTGGAGGAAACACAGGCAATACTACTGTTCCTCTCATGGGCCCGGATCCCGCAGAAAAGGGGCAATAGAAGCCTACATCAAACTTCTGCCACCTCTGCTTCAGGCGGTTGCCATTGTCACTTCGATGGAATGGCCATAAGGCCAGAATTTTTGTAACTTCTGATTTGAACTGGTGTTTGGGATGGCCAGATGGAATGTGACATGTCTGTGCTCTTACTATACTGAATTATCTGGCTTTCTAGTCACTGGGGACATCACAGTGTGTTCAAAGACCTCACTCCACTAGTACCAGTACACCATTTGGTAACCTCCCTGTTCTAAAATGGAACACATTCAAATTACACAAGTTAATGATCCACACAGCTTTCCAATCTGCAAGCTATAAGCTACTTGAGCTGTGGCATCCAAAATCCTAGGGGAGAGACAGTGAGGGCTGAGGCAGCTGGTGTTAGAAAAATAAAAATCTATAGGGATGTGTTCTTAAGAAAAATAAGACTTTTAGCTCATGTCTGGTCAGTCACACTCATTTTTCACTGTTTCTATACAACCTTCCATTAATTATTTTGGCAAGAACAAATAAAGTATTAAGAAAAAAAGACTTGGTGATTTTTTTCACTTTTTACTATAATAATATTTAAGAAAATAGTTATTTATCATGTACTATATTTAATAATAATTTACTATTTCCTATATGCTAGGAACTTTTAAAAATATTTTACATACAATAACTCAATCTTCACAAATATATTTACTTCAAAATTCTTATGTCCCATTTTATAGATAAGGTACTTCATGCTTAACTAAAGTGTCCAAGGCAACATAGTAAAT
The DNA here is from genome assembly GCF_964194105.1 of Spermophilus citellus. NCBI lineage: Eukaryota > Metazoa > Chordata > Mammalia > Rodentia > Sciuridae > Spermophilus > Spermophilus citellus. The sequence goes on from NC_138184.1 coordinate 163,588,613, forward strand.
GGCAGAAGTGAGATTTAAAGATATGCAGTTTATCTACATAATTTGTATTTATCAATACCATTTTACATCACCTAAGACAGACCCTGGAATAGGAACCCTAACTGCCAAGAGAAAGTCAATGGGGGCTGCTAAATTCAGAAATGTGTACATTAATAAACTATCATTCACTGTTTAATAATTAAAAGTGACTTTAAGTCCATAGTTGCTTCAGACAATCTTGGGTTATTCCTCTTTCCCTATTATAATTAAGAGTGATCCTTTGTACTCAAATTTTCCTGGTTTGGTGAGTAAATTACAAAAACATACTATGAAAATCCACTTATGCTATTAGAGTATTAGCTTCTATTTCAAAGTCAACAAACGGAACTTAGAATTAGGCTAACAGAGACCCTCTTTACTTGTTATTGCCTTTAACATATTGTCAAAATACAACCAATTAAAGATATAAAACCAGGTGCAGTGACATATGCCTATAATCCCAGCATCTCTGGAAGCTGAAGCAGGAAGTTTGCAATTTAGAACTCAACCTAGTAATTTAGCAAGACCCTGTCTCAAAATAAAAAATAATCAAAAAGGGCTGTGCATATACATCAGTGGTAGAACACCTGTGAGTTAAACCTGCAGTACAAAAAAAATGTGTGTTTGTGTGTATATATATATATATATATATATATATATATATATATGTACATAAAATATTTTACCCAGCAGCTTGGGAGGCTGAGACAGGAGGATTGTGAGTTCAAAGCCAGCCTCTGCAAAAGTGAGGCACTAAGCAACTTAGTGAGATAATTAATATCTCTAAGTTTAAAAAAATACAAAATAAAGCTGGGGATGTGACTCAGTGGTTGAGCATCCCTGAGTTCAATCCCTTGTACAAAAAAAAAATTACATTTGCTATCATTATGCTACAAAATCTAAAGCATATGACTCTGTTTATGGTGTAACATAGAAAACTTCAATGATCCATTCTGGTTAAGCAAATAGAACATTTGAATGTATTTTAACTGCCATAAAGCGATTATTTTATAGAGCTATTTTATAATAAAATGTTTTATAATTGTCATAATCTATCTTAATCTATTATTTTATAATAGATTTATAATCTGTTGTATAAGCAATCTAGTATTAAAAATTTGAATAAAAATACTCCCATCCCCAAAAAGACTTAGAATTTATTTAATCGTTTAATTCATACTTGATAAAATTACTCTCTAAAGGTTTTCCTATCATTCATATAACATGGTAATTGGAATGAATTGTATTTTTAAAAATACAACCCATCAATTTCTTCAAGTACTTATATAGATACCAATAATCACTTAATATAATCAATTTTAAACCTATTTATATAAAACCAGTAGACTAGTAATATAAGCAGCACACACATAATAAGATTTTCACAGAAGAACAATAATAAATTCGATAAGATGAATCTACAATACAAAGGAATCATGAATGTTTATCATTTGCATTAAGTAATTGATATTGTCCCTAAGGACTGGAGGAGAAGATGTTTGTATATGTATATGTTTCACAAATCCCACTTACGACATTTATACATTCTCCATCTTCATGTTTTTTGTGTTTTATAAGGTTATTAATGATGTTAGTGTAAACACCTGTCAGAAACAGAAAAACTCAACCTTGCTATTACTAAGGCACAGTCTTAAAGTTGCTTTTTTATCAAAATGCAAGGGAAACCGGAAGTAATTTCATATCTGGAAGGAGGCAACCAGCTGTTTTAATTTATTTTACAATATACTATTTCCCAATGAGAAAGCAAGTCAACAGAGTCTCAATAGGCACAAAGTTCCCTTCTAATCACCCTCAAACTTTTACAGGTTTACTAATAATATTCTAAGTTATTATAATGTATGTTTTCAACTCAAATTCTAAGCACTACTAAGGAGAAAATTTAGAGGTCAGTGCCTGAATCTATCTGTAAACAAGCTACTACTTGTGTTGAACACTTAAAATAAATCCTTGACAATATCACTTTCTTAGGTTAAAAAAAACTGCTCTATTATTGTATCACACACACACAATTCTTTTACACATATCCAACAGTATTTCTTTTGAGACAGTATCAACAGAAAGTTCTCATGTACAGATTTTTCCACTTCGTAACAACTTTTATTTTAAATGTTTTATTTCTTCCTAAAGTGATACCTCATTTCTACCTCATAGGCAGTAGGTGAAGGATTTTCTTTTCATGAAGTCTTCTTTTTAAGATAAAACAAATAGCATCTATATCCATTTTAGGCTAGTGCCCTTCATAAATTAACACCTACATTATTTCTTTCAAAGTCTAGCAGTGATTCAATATGTCCTATTTATCATTTAGTTATTTAAAGTAGAGTCTGTATCTTGATTCTTCCACCTTTATATTTTGCTTGGCAGTAGTACAGATAATTGAGTGAAGAGATAAGAGAAAAACAGGATTATAAAGACAAGAATGAGCAACGTTTGGAACTAAGCAACAATTTCAGCAGTGGTGCATGTACACTGCAAAGGAGGCACAAGAATTAGCTAGCATGCATCAGCAGGAACCAGTATAGCATTCCTGTGACTAGAATTTGATGGTACTTGATAAAGGGGCATGGGGCAGAATTCAAGAGTGATTACAGAAATCCAACTTGGAGGCACTTTCTCAAACATGGGATTTAACAGGCTGGCTTATTGCAAAAGTGACTCTTAAGAGATGAGATGAAAACAATTGTTCACACAGAATAAAGTGAAAATGCCTGAGTTATCCTGGCATGCAGTCAAAATGACTCAGAAAAGTGACCTTTCAAGGAAGAAATATATTACCAGAGACTAGTCCAGTTGTGAGAGGATTACGTTCTGCAGAATTCCCAGAGCACATATCTGTTCACTAAAATCATCTGGAAAAAATCGGTAAAAGCACACTGGATGGAAAATTTAGGGGTGGTTTTCTTTTGTAGGCCAGAGTTGATGACAGGACAAGTGGTCACAGAGCTTTACTTTATAGTAAGAGAAAAGATGGCACTCCATAGCAATAGAGAAGTGAAATTCTCACCTGTCAGAAATCAGGCAATCAAAATCACAACCACTACAGTGCCCAGTATGTCAGGAAAAAAGGCAACTCTTGATCCATAGAAGTTAAGGAGATGACATAGAAAATGTAATCTCTAAAATAAAACAATAGAGGAAAAACACATGGAAGTAGATTTTCCTAAAATTATTATATCATTTGTTTTGTATTTGCATATCTTTCTTGACCTCTCAGAAGGATATTTGTTCCCTTCAAACAGAAGTCCCTTCAAGATAAACATACATACACATATTCAGAAATAGACACATAACTATCCTCTACCAAATTGAGAAAATCTTACAGTATAGAACAAATCCACCAGAGTGGCTATCTTCTCTATATGAATCCTAACTTTCATTATTTGGTGTGTTTATTCAGTGAGTTTTAAGCACTCAAAAACCCATTTTGTCGTATTCATTTACCACACTTGTACTTTAGGAGAATATGTCAAATGTTAGCTTTACTGGAGATACTGCAGTGAACAATAATATCCTGCCTCCTAGGTGCTTACATTCCTGGAAAGGAAGAGAGCTTGTGGTGAAATTTTCAAGCGAAGTAACTAACAGGTGGTGATTGTTGCTTTAGAGAAAATTTCAAATTAAACCACAGTTTCAAAATGTATAATTTCCACCCTACTCTGCATAAATTAAAAAAGAATTAAAAGACAGTGTTATTTAAGTATAGCATATATTACAGAGTATTTTCCATCATTGTTTGTTAGACTAAGCATTTTAGGAAGTCAAATAAAATTCTCTGCATATACATTGCCTACAAGAAACATTTACACCCTGTATATTTTTACACAGATTATAACAACTATAAAAGATTACTTGAGGGCTGGGGTTGTGGCTCAGTGGTAGAGTGCTCGCCTAGCATGTGTGAGGCCCTGGGTTCGATCCTCAACATCACATAAAAATAAAGATATTGTGTCCATCTACAACGAAAAAATAAAATATTAAAAAAAGATTACTTGAACTTTCATTCAGTTCTTATAATAAATATATTATGAGAATTTGCTTTAAAAATAATGGCTTCTCTAAAGATGTAGGTTGGAATCATGCTGGGAAATTGACTATCCACATACAGAAGAATAACCTTAGACCCCTAAAAAAGTCTTCTCAATACAAAAATAAATTCAAAATAGATTAAACACATAAAGGGAAGACCTAAAACTATGAGATTAGTACAATAAACATAGAAGAAATGCTTGAAAGCATTTGAATGAATGAAGAGTTTTTGAACAAAATTCTAAAACCAGGAAACAAACACAGAAATAGACAAATGGGATTCCACACAATTTACAAACTTAATGTTAAGAAACATTAAGCAGAGAGTAGATACCGCCTACTGAATGGAGAAATTATTTTCAAACTATATATCTGACAAGGGATTAGTGTCCAGAATATGTAAGGAACTACAAAAACTCAAGAAAAAATAATCTAATGAAAGATGGTCATAGACCAAAATAGACATTTCTCAAAAGAAGAGGTATGAATGGCCAACAGGTGTATGAAAAATGCCCCAAATCACTGTTGACCAGGGAAATCAATTCAAAACCACAATAAAGTATTATCTTACCTCAGTAAGGTTGGATATTACCAGAAAGACTAATAATAAAAAGTGTGGGTGAGGATGTAGAGAAAAGGGAACACTGGCACACCACCAGCGGGAATGTAAATTAGTACAGGCATTATGAAAAATAGTATGAAGTTTCCTCAGTTAATTAAAACTAGAATCACCATATGCGCTGTCCATTCCATTATTGGGTATATTTCCAAGGAAATGAAATCAATATGTCAAAGAGACATCTGCACTCTCGTGTTCATGGCAACACTATTTACAAAGCCAAGAAATGGCAATAACCTAAGTGTATAACTGATGAGTGAATCAAGGAAATGTGATAGACACACAACGGAATACTATGTAGCTATTAAAAATGAATAAAACCCTGTCATTTGTGACAATATGACTAGAACTAGAGATCATTAAGTGAAGCCAGCCAAACATAGAAATACAAATATCACATGATCTCACTCATATAAAAAAAAAGTTGAACTCATACAAGATGAGAGAGTGAACTGGAGGTCTACAGAGTTTGAGGATAGAGGGGAAGAGGGAAGATGGGGAAAGTTTAATCAATGAGTACTTACAGTTAGATAGGAGCAAAGCTCTAGAGCGATGTACTATTCCACAGTAGGTTGAATATAGATAAAAATAATGTACTGTATCTTTCAAAAATTAAGGAAGGATTTTAATGTTTTTCCATAAAGAAATGATTAAAGTTTGAGGATAGTGATATGAATAATATGATTTAAACATTAATTTATATATAAATATCACACAGGACCCCATTAACATGCAGAACTTCATGATTTTATGTATCAGTTAAAATAATCTAAAAATAAGATAAAATGTTTTATACATGTAGATAAGTCAACTTAGCATCCAAATCCTATTTTTACATTTTGATTTCTATATCGTATTTAAACTTTGCCAGGCTACAGTGTCTGCCCTCACCAGTACAAGCTGATACTACAGGCTTTTAATTCATATAGTAGTACAATAATGATGGCTACTATGTTAGTATTAAAAATCTAAGAATTTTAATACTAATAAATTCTGTCATTACACTAGTGGCCTAATTTGGGCAAAGCCAATGCCATACCAATGTTTCAGTTCAGAGGAGAGAAGTTGTCACCAACAGCAGGCATAATCAATGACCTTTCTCTATTTCTCTCAACACCAAAGAACATGTCATCTACTCCCACCTTTTTTTTTTTTTTTAAGAACAGTTATTACTTCTGCCCCTTTTCAAATACCTCAGTCTTCACTGGTATTTGCTGCTGCTTGAAGAAGGCGTTTGGCATCAATTTGAAAAATGATGGTGGGGTTATTTAGAAGACCTCATGTGCCTTGACATTTTTTGTCATTCTGCTTTTCCCAGTCGCTGTGTAGAAACACTATTGTGACAGCCAATTTCCTAACCTTATGTGACCTGAGTTTAATTAGCTTGCCTGGGCCTCATGGTATCATAAATGACAAAACTATTCTGATAATATAAATTACAGAACACTTAATTTTCACAAAATTTCATTTTGATGAATAAAGTCCAAGCTGTCTTTTCTTTTTCATTCAGAAAAATAAAAATTTAATCTTGAAAAGATGGCAATTATGTATTGTAGATTAGACATTTTACAAATAATATGAGAGGACAATAATATAATAGAAAGTGTTATTCTATAATCACTAGTTAGATTTCTATATAGCAATGCTGAATAAGTTAAAATTGTTTGAAATTCCTATTCCAAATTGTATCCAATGCACATTGATGCAGCCATCTGCAGTCAAATCTGTGCTATGTGACAGGAAAGTGAAAGAAAAATAAAGTTGGAATGAAAAGCTTCCCTTGAATATGAGATGCTGGCAATGGTGGCCAGACTACTTTTAGTGTAATTTGTTATGGATATGATTCTCAGTCCTTTATTTTTTCAAATATTATTAAAAGGACACTAAAACAGAAGATGCTAAATTTGAGGACCCAGGAAAAGTATATTGCTTACCTTAAACAAGTTTAGATTTTGAGAAATCTGTAGTATACAATGGAAATGGAGGAAGAATGGCTTCCATGTTGTTTTTTTCTCAGTGTTAACTGTACTCAGCAGATTTTCAGCTAATGTTATCTCTACTGTCAATGAGTGATGAGTAATGGGGCCATATATTTCAAGTTATCTCTGAATGCTTGACTCCTAAAAAGTATGCTAATATCATCAAGGAAAAAATAATAAATGAGAGAGTTAATATTTTATCAAAACAATTAGTACAATGTGGAGAAATAAACCAAAATATGGAACATCATTCCTCCAGTTTGTAAACTTTTCCCCATCTCATTGCTTCCATCTTATATCTATGGAATACACCTGAAAGTTCAGTTATTATCCTACTAAGATTTCAGCTAGCAATGTATAAAATACAATGGAGGGCTGGGATTGTGGCTCGGTGGTAGAGCACTCGCCTAGCATGGGCGGAACCCAGGTTCGATCCTCAGCACCACAAAAAATAAAGGCATTGCGTTGTGTCCATATACACCTAAAAAATAAATATATATATTTTTAAAAAGGCTATGACTTAAAAAAAATACACTGGATTTTATTTCCTGAATAAATGTGTAGAAAATATCACTTAGGTATGAGTTCTTTACTCTGGTTTTGATGTTATCAGTATTCTCTAAGAAATTAAAATCTTGGAAAAGTTTCCTCATGATAACAGTAGAATGTGAAAGTGATTAGTAGACTTTCCTATTCCTCTGAGTGGAATTCCCACTAAACCATTAAGTATATTAAAATTCAAAAGAAACCAAATACAAGCAATGAAACAAATTTGCTAATGTATATCTAATTCTTAAGCCTGAGATAATGTTAAGTAGCTTAATGGCACACAAGAGCATTGTGGAAACATTTCGAGTATTCCCGCAATGTCATGGACCTATTCTTTCTTGCATATAAAAGCTCATCATTCTAGTGATGCTTCTCTCTGCTTCTGGCACATTTTATTTTTCCTTTCTACTTGTTTATTACCATCAGCAAATACTTCATTTTCAAAAACTGTGATTGACTGAACCTTGTCCAAGATTTTGCTTATTTCTCTGTTTCCCTTTATGACAAAACTCAGTGAGGAGTGTTATCAATAGTTTCTATGCTGCCACTGCTACCTCCCTTTAACCTTCCTACTCGGGCTTTCACCCCAACATGTCACTAAAATGTGTCAAAGAAACCAATCACTTGGATGTTATTAAATCCAGTGTCAATTCTCAGTCATTGTTTTAATTAATGTGGAGTTTTAGGAACAATTGAAAGCCATTACTGGGAGTCAAATGACAGTTTTCTGCTGCCAGTATGCTAATTGTTTCCTGTTCTTTGTATTTTATGAAAGGTAATAAATATGTTGTGGTGTTATTTAAACCTATCATGATTTATTAGTTTGATTATCCTTCAGAATCTAGGACTACTGCTACTATTTAATCATATATAGGTATAAGAGTTTGGCATATAAATGAGATTAACTTTAAAATATCCAACTCAACATAGCAATAGCACATTTGGAGAGGAAAAGAAAAGGAAGACAGACCAGAGAGGAGACTCTGGTGCCAGGGCACGATGAGGTAGCAAAACCTCTGTTGCAGAATACTGGGATCAAATGTCAGCAATTTTCTGCATTTGTTTGTTTTCTGATTTGTTCTTTTATTTAAGGATGGAATTTTTTTTCTGCCCTAGAATTGAAACATTAAACTTATAAGGAAAGGCAGATAAAAAGGAACATTATGAACAGATTGAAGGGTATTATATGGTTACTTCTTAACTGATGTTAAGTAAAATTGCTGAAAACAATTTGTGAAAGAAAATAGTCATACTAGGTTAAATAGAGACAATGAAAAAGAAGGGTCTGATACCAAAGATTTGTTGAAAATTTAGGAAATGCAATATTCATAGTTGATCCTCCTTATGTATGACCATTAATCACTAGGCATCTCCTAGGTACACAATATGGCAACATAGTAACTTATGGATAGGATATAATTCGACCTATGACATTTTTCTTGAAAAAACTAGAAAGTACTTGATAAATATTGGCTATCTTACATTCTTCCGTGAATGGTAGGAAAACTAAAAATTCCATAATGGAAAATTCAAGTTGAGTTCCAGCAATGTTCAGATTCCAATTATTTTTTCAGAATTTAAATATAATGTAATGAATTAACCCAACTGGAATAGGTGAAGGTATAAGCAGAAACTGAGTAATTTTATGCTGAAAAAGATTACTATTTGATTTATTACCTTCTTAAATGATAGAATACCCCCTGAAACCCTTCAAAAGTTGCACATAAAAGCAAACAGATTGTGTTTATGATGAGAAGCAATGCTCTAACTGAAATGGCATATGCCTATGATGAAAAACAAAAACCAACAGTCCAACCAATCAACAAACAAAAAATCCTTGCTCTAGCTTAGAACCTAATATTTCAACCTTATGATCAAAGTTTAATGGGTCCTATAGGAAACGACCCCCCTGTTAACACATGTGTCATGTATATGATTTAATAAGAATGTGTTTCAATCATTTCAATGAAGGAAGATGGGCAACAGAAAAATAGAAATAATATAAAAAAAGGAAGAGGAGAAATGGATTAGTTTAATGGAACCATTAAGGTGATCAATAAAGAACAGGATGGAAATTGAAATGAAAAGAATCAGAGTGCTGCTGACAAATACCTGTTGATTAAAAGTCATCAGTTAAAGGATGATAACATGCCCTGGCAGAAATGGATATCCTACTTCAAAGGCTTAAAAATACTCCTCCATCTATTCTAGATAGGAAAAATGTCAATTCAAGAATGCTGAAGATGACTGGCAGAAGAGGAAACTGATGTGATAAATTAATAATGGCTTTTCCATAGGTGGAGATAGATGAATCAATATTGGTTCATAAATTGAATGAAGTTCACAGTTTATATTATGGTTCAGTCTTATGACTGCTATAGTTCCATGGGTTTTGACAAACATAAAACAACATACATCCATCATTACAGTGTAATACAGGTAGTGAGTCTCACTCCCGCTAAAATTCCTAGTACTCCATCAATTTATTTCTAACCCTCTGCCCAACGCCCCCATACACACACACACCCAGTTCTTGACAACTACTGCTCCTTTTTACCTTCACACAGTTTTGTTTTTTCCTTAATGTCTAATGGTTGGAATGAAACATTACTAGGCTGTCTTTCCATGGCTTAACAGTTCATTTATTTTAATAATTGAATAATATTCTACTGTATGGATGTACCAGAGTTTATCAGTTTATCTATAAAAGGACATTGTGGCTATCTCCTATTTTTGATGATTATGAGTAAAGCTGCATAACATTCATGTGCAAGTTTTTCTATAAGTTTTCCACTCATTTGGGTATACCACAGCAGTGGAAATGCCTGTACCATTCTGCATTCCTGCTAGCAATTAATGAAAGTTCCAGTTGCCGATCCCCATCAGCATTTGCTGTTGTTAGTGTACTGAAATTTAGTCATTCTAGGTGTGCAGTGGTACTTCATCAGAATGATTTTAATTCCTTGATAAATGTATGATAATGGGCAGTTTGTTAGGTATATACAACGTTTATGTATTTTCTTATTGTGCTGTATTACAAAAGATTTCCGATACAGTATTGAACAGAGAGGTAAAGAGGAGCATTTTCAACTGTATCTTGAGCACAAGGGAAATTATTTCTTTCAACCATTAAGCACAACATTAACAATATGATCATTTTATAGATTTCTTTCATGAAACTGAGAAAGTGCCTCCTATTTATATTTTGCTGATTTTTTGTTGCTTGTTTACTTGTTTTCATCATGAATAGCTTCAATTTTTGTCAAATGCCTTCTCTGCATCTGTTACTATGAAAATATAATTTTTCTTGTTTACACTATATATGTGATGGATTAATTTGGTTTTGAATATTGTACAGGTTGGCATACCTAGAATAAACCATGATAGTGAGTTCTTATGTGTTACCTTAGCAATATTTTGAGTATAAACTAAATTTTCCCTTACTAAAAGCCAGGCTCAGTCACCTTTAATAGAGTTTCTCATTCTAAACCTCTCAATCAACCAGTGTTAATATATCTGCCTTATATGCCTTCCTCATAGTGACCAATAATCTCTTTGATAGCTAAATACAACCTATTTGACTCGTCCCCCTAATTTTGCACCACCCTCAGTGACTACACAGATATGACACAGGGACTGTCCCCTCAGTTACAAGGTAACCCTACAGAACTCATGACTGCTGACGTTGAACTCATCTGTAGAAGCCTTTGTAAAACCTTTGGTGATAACTTGGACTACAATAAAACCTGTGGCCTGTGAGTCCTTCACTGTTTCTTGTTGTTGGTTGAGCACGCCTCTTCCAGATGGTCTCCTTCCTGTTGGACTAACAAGTCATGTGCCCTATTCTCTCTAGGATCTGATATAAAAATTCTTTTGTTATTCCATGTATTTTGTTGCATTGCCTTCCTTGTCTCATCTGATGGACACACTAAACTTCTCTCCTGATCTGGCCTAGAACTTATAGCCATTCTTGAGACTTCAAGACCCAATTAGAAAGAAATTATACTTACAAAACAACTCCGCTCTTATTCACGACATATGATTTTTCCTATGCATGGTTGGATTTTATTGGTTGGATAATATTTTATTGAGTTTTTCCATTCATTTTAATGAGAGATAGTTTCTATTTTTCTTATCTACTTTTGTAATGAAATGTTTTATGGTAAAGTTGCTCTCATAGAATGAGATATAAAATTTCTGATTCTGTTTTTTGGAAAATATTAAGAGAACTAGCATCTTGGAAAGAACAATAGTCAGGCATAGATAATGGCCATCTATCCTCTGATTATTTTCATAACCTCAGTTGAAATAATTCCTTATTTTTTCATTAATAATCTCTTTTTTTCTTTGTGTGTGTGTGTGTATGTGTGTTTTGTGGATTGGCTCATGGATACATATACATATTTCTTCCTTTTTTTCTCATTTATAGGGTTTTTGGGGATGGGGGTATCAATAATTCTATCTAGGAGTGCTTATCCACTGAGCCACATCCCAGGTGCATTTCTTTTTAATAAATTTTGAAACAGGGTATTATTTTGCTCAGGGTCTTGCTAAGTTGCTTAGGTTGGCTTTGGATTTGCAAACCTCCTGCCTCAGCCTCTGGAGCTGCTGGAATTACAGGCTTGTTTATAGTATTTTAAAAATGTAGTTATTTTCTTTGCCTTGTCTTTTGAGAGTTAGCATTTTTGATTAGTATATTTTGGGTTTTAATTTTTTTTTCTGTTTCTTTTGTGTCTTTCTCTTTTTTTTCTTCTTCCAAATTCTATTATTTTCTTTCATTCTCTGTTTTGTTGCTTGTATTAATATTCCTTCCTTATAACCATCATATGCTACATTTCTTCTGCATTTTCTGTTAACATTTTGAAATTGTAAACTCTTTTCTACAGTCCTATCATGTTTTCTTTTCTCTTAATTAACTGTATCCTTACCATCTTTTCTGCACTAATTGCTTAATATAACTCCTGTCTCTGCCTTTAATGTTGCAATTATTACTGCTGTGGATGACATAGTTGATACCTGTTGTTTGCTTTAATGCCAGCTATAGGTAATGATTACTTACTGTTTATTTCTTGATAATTGTTGACCCTACACTTCTGTTGTTTTTTGTGGCAATTAACATTATAGATGGTAGGAACCAAGCAGTTAGTTTAATGCTGAATAGTGTTTGCATTGGTTGTTGATATTTTTGGTTTCCCCCTATTGGGAGGAATCCTACAGGGAAAGCTACAGGAACACTGTAAGCTCACAGCTTAGGGAATCTGCTGTTAAACTTAGCTCAAACAAAAGACAGTGAACATTTCTCCACAAATTAATGACACTCGATTTTCAGCTATACTTTAATATAAAAAATTGAAGAAACAAAAACACAAACTAATGACCAGGTCCCAAATAGAAACAGCTAGGAGTGGGCCACCATGCCAAACCTATGGACAATAGCAAAAATAGAAAAATAATGCAAAGGCTGTGAATAACACAGCTAGGAGAGGGTCTCAATGCAGACCATTCTAGGAAACATTGGCAAGAGAAGATTGTGCCTTGAAAAGAGAAATACCTTCAACAGATCATAAAACCCAACACACAAATACAAGAAATAAGAAAAAGCAAGCTAAAATGCCACCTCCTAAAGGTCATAATTCACCAGAAAATCACCCCAAAATATTGAAGTGAATGAAATATCAGATAAGGGATTCAAAGAATCATTATAAAAATGACCAATCAATTCCAAGTGATAACAGAAAAGTAACTGAATGAATTAGGAAACTCAGTATGGAATATGAATGAGAATTTCAATAAGTAGATGGACATTTTGTAGAAGAATCATACAGAAATCTTAGAAATGAAAGACACAAGAAATCAAACAAAATGTTCAATTGAAAGTTTCTCTGATAGAGTAGACCATGCTAACGTAGGAAAGGTAGCAGAATACAACAGTCACTTGTATGGCAATATGTAAAAACTTGGATGTGTAGCTGATGCAATCTGTATACGGGGTAAAAATGGGAGTTCATAACCCACTTGAATCTAATGTATGAAATATGATATGTCAAGAACTATGTAATGTTTTGAACAACCAATAAAAAAACTTTAAAGGTTAAAAAAAAAGGTTATTTCAGAGCTGGAAGACAGTGATTGGCCTGGAATATTCAGATATTATTAAAGAAAAAAAAGTAACCATGATCAGAATATACAAAAACTCTAGGATGAGATGAATAGACCAAATTAAAGAATCACTGGAATTCAGGAGGGCTGTGAGATGCAGGCTAATGGAATGGACACACTCTTCAGGAAAATAATAACAGAAAAATTTCCAACCCCTCAGAATAAGACAGGACCAAAAAAGAACCTCTTCATTACACATTATAATTAAAATGTTTAACATATAGAACAAGGATAGTTTTAAAAGCCTCGAGAGAAAATCTCAGGTCACATTTAAAGGCAAGTCTATTAAGAATAATTTCTGATTTCTCAGCACAAATTCTACAAGCCAGGAAGCCTTGGAACAATATATGCAGCTCCTGAAAGAAAATAACTGTCAACCAAGACTGCTATATCCATCAAAGCTACCATTCTAAATTGAAGATGGAATAAAAACCTTCCAAAATAAGCAGAAACTAATAGAATTCATGACTACTAAACCAGCACTACAGAAATTAAAGAAATATTGCACAGAGAGGAAAAAAAAAACAAACCTCAGAGCTCACACACAAAAAATCTAATTTTAAGAATAACTAAGCAAATGAGGAACATAACAAAATAAAACTTGGTAAATAAATCAAAGTGGAATGAATTAATGAACATATCTCTATAATAACATTGAATGCAAATGGAAGAGCTACTCTCAGAACTGAAAAAGCAGATTTTACACCAAAATTAATCAGAAGAGATAAATAAGTTCACTTCATATTGGTAAATGGAACACTCCAACAAGAAGAAATAATAATAAATATTTTTGACCCAAATGTGGTGCAACCAATTATGTAAGAGACACTACTCAAACTGTAGCTCCAGATAAACCTCAGTACAATAGTGGGCGATTTCAATATTCCTATCTCACCATTACATAGTTCATACAGACACAAACTTAGTAAACTCTGCACCTAAAAATTATCAGAAATCAAATGGACTTTGTTTTTTTAATAGTTTGGATGTGAGGCGTCCTTTCCAAAAGCTCATGTGTGAGACAATGCATGAAGGTTCAGAGAAGAAATGATTGGGTTGTAAAAGTCTTAACCCAATGAATGATTTAATCCCTTGGTAGGGATTAACTGAGCAGTAGCAGAAGTAGTAGGATGTGGCTGGAGAAAGTGGAAATTTGGGGCATGGCTTTGGGTATATATTTGTATCTGACAAGAAGAGTCTGTGCTTTCTGATCACCATGATATGAGCTGCTTCCCTCTTCCACTCTCCCACCATGGAAGCCCAAAAAATGGAGATGCCCTTCTGTGGACTAAGACCTCTGAGACCATGAGCCCTCAAATAAACTTTCTTTCTCAATTAAAATTAGAGATGAAAAAGGAGAAATAACCACATACATTGCAGAAATCCAGTGAATTATTAGAGATGATTTAAAAAACTAATACTCCAATTAATGGGAAATCTTAGAGGAAATAGACATATTACTAGACAAATACAATCTTCCAGAACTGAATCAAACAGACATAGAAATCCTAAATAGACCTATAACTTGTAATGAGATACAAGTAGTACTAAAAAGTCTTCCAACAAAGAAAAGCAAAGGAACAGATGGATTCTCATCTCATTATTAGATGCAATAACACTTAATAAATTATTAGCAAATTATTTTCAACATATTAAAAAAGACTTGGTTATGTATATTGTGTTAACACTTATCATTAAATAGTATGTTTTAATACTTGTGTCATCCAGTCTTTATCATAAGGCTGTAAACTGAGCCACATATTTAGTGTCTGTCCTCTAGCTTTTTACAAGTAGATAACAGAAATTTGTAAATGTTAGGTAATATTCTAGTATTTAGGAAACATGAGAAAAGTATCTCAGTTATTTGATTCCACTACTGTTATTTTTAATTATATTAATAGAAGATTTGATAAGCATTTACTATGAGTGGTCCCTGGTTCATGTTTATATTACTCATTTAAGCGTCAGTGTGAAAAATTCTTAAAAAATAATCTCTAAAATATGTAGGCATCCTTGGTTTGAGAAGGCATAACAACATTCAGGAATTGCACTATCTGTGGTCATAAAAAGCACATGTATCAGATTTATTCTAATAAAATATTGGCTGCATCTGGCTTCCTGATTTGTACCATAAGTGACATTTAAGATTTCAAGAAAGTACTAGCATTTCCATCTGCTCTGCACCATACATTCTAACACCTGATTTTATTTTCATTTGTGTTCATCTCCAAATTTTACATATCATCTGGTGTCTTTATATAGATTAAAGTTTCTGTCCTCAAGGAGATTTTAATTTTTCTATTATTACTACATCCAACAGGACTTTACAAATGAGTGACAGGTATTTAAATTTTTTTATTAGCTAATGAATAAAATTACTTAGTTTTCACTTTTCTTTTTGAAATCAACCTTTACCTTTGTTGAATTGTAATAACCTATAGCAAAATTGATCTTGAATTGTGTTTAGTACTACAAATGTGTTCATTTTTACTAATTAAGAAATGTAAATGAATAGTTCTTGTATTCTATATTGACTTCTTCAAGGATTAAATAATTTTACATACATACATATACATGTATATGTATATAAAATCTGTTAAGTACCAAATGTCTACTGAATAGATAAAATTAAACCAAGTTCTTGACCTCAAAATTCTTAAATTATAAAATGACATTTGAAAAAGTTTGATGAGCAGTTACCATTATTAATAAAAACTTTAAAAGGAGATGATAAAATTCATTAATTCTATAAAAAGAAAATAATTTTATACTGCTTTATATTCATGAAATATAATTTCATGGTTAACCAAAAAGTTCAAAACTGTCAATGAAGAAATGTCTTCAGCCTAATTAATGTCAACTTTTGGAAATGTGCACTCTATGCTGTGAAAACTGATATTTCCAATTTAGGATCACAAAATCTTAAGAATGTAGAATTTAAGAGGCAAATGCTCTTACCAATGTTTTCCTCATGAAATGTTGATCATCTTTAAACATGTAAGTCTCCAGTGCTGCCCCACCACTAAATTTATTTATAAATTACTGTAACATTGCTGCACTCCAAAGGAGTCAATCACTATTTTCTGTATTTTAAATGTGATGAATCACCTGAAATGGGTTGGCTGTTTGTACAGATTATATAATGCTGATCATGCTTTCGATGGCAGGACTAGCAATATATAGAAATATTCACATCAGTAATTTTTATTTCAAAATTCTTCTCTAAAATGCAATGGGATTGCATGTAATTTGAACAGGTTTTTGCCTTAAAGATTCATAATATTATTTTAAGTATTAAAAATATACAACTCTGCTGAACATATAGCTTTTCCTGGTCACGAGAAAGTTGTCCAATTTTTTTCTAAACTATTGATTCCAAATCCGCCTTTTATGTTGACTTTTCTGTTTTATCCATGTTTAATATTTGAGTCTAAAAAAACTTTTCCTGCTGTATCTAGAATTTAGGAATGACTAATTTTCTCTCTTAATTCAATTTCATCAAATTTAAACTATACATATTCAGTTAAAAACTACGCTCATCTCTGTTGATGAGTACAGCAATAGTGTCCTATAAGAATTTCTCTTGGGATTAGAGAAAGGAATAAAGAGAGGCTACATGGAAAAAAATAATTTATTGTAATAAAAGGTAGAAACGGTATTAATAGGAAAACATTTGTTTTATGTGTATAAAATATGATCTACTAACACTGTTACAAAGTCTGTATGTGCTGCTCATAATCATCTGATTGTCCCATAATAAAGTTAAAATTTATATAACAATCCAGCTTGCTTTCACTGAAAATTGGAATTTCTTATTTCTCCAAATATAAAAAATTATATCATTAGGTTTCTTAAACCATTTCCTAAGAAAAGTACCTTATAAATTACTTGATAAGTGGGTTAAGAACTATTTCTATGGCCATCTTTCTTAGAATCCAAGATTCTGAAATCACTTATGTTCAACTATTTTGAAATTTTGAGGAATAAATAGTTACAGATGAATTAGAAATCACCACATATGCACCATAGTTTCCTGTTACTAAAGGAAGAACACTGAAATCTGAAATCAGCCAGCACATTTAATTTTGGAAAATATAAAATAATATTGCCAAGGATTTAATTTCATATGTGTGAGAAAGAAAAAAAAATGAGAACAGCTTTTTCTTACCATTATACACAATTTTTGCTCAATCTTAATATCTTAATTTTAAAAAGTTAACCCAGTTCTTATTTGTAGTTTTATAGTTATTAAAGTTGTATTAAGTTGTAATATACATATAATGATTCTCACAGATCATGGTGTACAGCTCATCACTCTGACAATAAATTTACTCAATGGAACCCACTAAATATCAAAAATCCCCACTGACATTACCCAAGGAACTTGCCTCATGGACTTTCTCTCTTAATACTTTCCTTCTTGGAGAGCAAAGTAGCCTGCTATCAATCACTATGGATTAGTTGATTTATTCATTTACCACTATTTCTACAGAGAACAATAAGTATATATTTTCCTAAGCTTATTTTTCACTTTTATTTTTACTTCACAAATGATAACTTTGATATATTTGCATTTCTCCATGTATTTGCAAACCATCAGTTTGATTCTTTTAAGGCTAAATATTTTTAATCTTTATTTTTTAATTATAAAAAATGTGTATATTAATGGAATATCAAGTGATGTTTTGATACATGTTATATAATCTTAAAATCAGGTTAAACATATTTATCTCCTCAAATATTTATCATTTCTTTATGGTAAAAACATTCAAATCATTTTAAGTTTAAAATGTACAATCCATTATTATGTAAAGTTAGGGAATAACATCAAAACTTCTTGTTCTTATGTAACTGTAACTAAGTACATGCTGATCTTTCCCTTTCTTCCTTCCTTACTATCTGTAGCTTTTGGTAATCACCATTCTATCCTCAAACATCTATGAGATCCACTTTTTAGATTCCACATGTGAGAGAGATCATGTGGTATTTGTCTGTGATTTCACTTAATATAAGGATCCATAATTCCCTTCATGTTGTTGCAAATGACAGCATGTCATTGATTTTGTGGCTGAATAGTGTTCCTTTGTGTACAAGTACCATATTTTCTTTATTCATTTCTCAGTTGATGGAAACTTAGGTTTTTTCATTTCTTGACTGTTTTTAGTAGTGTTGCCATGAACATGGAAATGCAGATGTCTCTTTGACATACTGATTTCATTTCCTTTGGAAATATACCCAGTAATGGGATGAATGGATCACATAAAGACCCTGTTTTTAATTTGTTGAGGAAACTTCATGCTATTTTTCACAATGCCTGTACTAATTTACACTCCCACCAACAATGTGCAAGTGTTCCCTTTTATCCATATCCTCACCAGCACCTGCCATCATTTCTGATAATAACCATTCTTACTGCGGTATGATAACACCTCATTATGATTTTGAATTGCTTTCCCTGATGAACAGTGATTTGGGGAATTTTTCATACACCTGTTGGCCATTTTTATGCCTACTTTTGAGAACTGTGTTTTTAGGTCTGGTGCCCATTTTGATGATGATGATGATGATGACGACGATGACAACAACGACAACAATGGCGACAGAGATTTTGCTAATAAGTTTTTGTAATTCTTTACCAATTCTAAGTATTAACTCCTTATTAGATGAATAGTTGTTTGAAAATTCTCTAATTCTTTAGGATGTATCTACTATCTGTTTAACGTTTCCTTCGCTGTGAAGATGCTTTTCAATTGTATGTAATACTAATATCTATTTTTTAAGTGTTTTTGAAATCTTGTCCAAAAAAAATATCTTGCCACTCTAATGTTCTGACACATTTCTCTTATTCATTCTTCTTGTCGGGGTTTTTAGTCCTCCTTTCCTCCCAACCTGCAGGAGAGATAGAACACACCCTGGCCAGGACGGGCCAAGAAAGGAGAAGGCAGACTGACTGCCAGCACTCAGCCCTCCCTTGCTGGAGCACAATCAGATGCATCAGGGAGACCAGTCAAGGCTGGAGCTCATTTATTGAGGAAGCACATAAAGCTAATATAAGGCACAGGAGCCAATCAAGATAAAGGTCAGAAGGGGAGGAGAGTTCTGAGCCTATCCTAGAGGTGGTCCGATTTTTCGTCACACCCCCCCCCCCCCAACACCTTCTGGCTGATTGCCAGGCACCATCTTAGCCATGTGTGGCCCCAAGACCAGGAAGTGAGCATCAGTCTGCAAGTTAGGCTTCCTTTTCTCCATCAGAGGTTTCTATTTCTCTGATGTAATGTGCCCTACACTTCTAATATTTTTATAGTTTTAGATGTTGCATGTAACCTGCACCATTTCTACAACATTAGAGCATTTTGAAGTTATTTCTCTATATCCTCTTATGAGTGAGTTTACAACTTCTGATGTCTTCCTCTTCTCATTACTATTTCTTTTTTTTTCCCCTTATGGAAGAAAGTCTTTTACAGTCAGTTTTTGTTTGAGAATGGTTTTGTCTCTTATTCATTCCCAAAAGATAGTTTTATTGGATACAATATTCTTAGTTAACTGATTTTTTTTTTCTTAAGTTCTTTGAAAAATCTCATTCCACTCTCTCCTGACCTGTAGGTTTTTGCTGAGAACTCTGTCAGGCAAAATGGGACCCCCCCCCCTTATGTATCATTTGATTCTTTTCTCTTGCTAACTTGAGAATCTTCTTTTTATCATTTACCTTTGAAGGATTGACTATAATATCTTGAGGAGGAACTGGGTGCATTAAACCTGATTGGTGACTCAACTTTTCTGTACCTGGATATTTATATCCTTATCTTAGTTTGGGAAGATTTTATTAAGATCTATATGAAAGCACGTTTTAACCTGTTTGACATTCCTCTCAAGTCCCAATAATATGAACATTGCTTTTTTGGTGGTTTTGTTTTTAATGTGGCATTCAGTAGTGACTTTTCTCCAGCCTGGCATCAATTCAAAAAGGCATTGATATTGTATGCCTTCAACTAACCTTTACTATCAATTGCAACATTTGTGAAATTATGAGACTAAGAATAAAGCTTTATTTGAAACTACTGTGGAAAATCGATGCATTAGTACTTTGATACGATACTCACATGGGAGTGCAACTCATTGCATCCTGAGAATTATAGTTCCCTTGGGCAAAATGTTAGAAATGGTAGAATAAAAATGAAGAGCCTAAAGTAGTATGTGCCTAGAGTATTAGACATTTATTCAGTCCAAAGGACTAGGAAAAAGGAGTTCCTGACTAAGTCCAATAGAAACTGTTCAAAATATCTGAATTTAGCTGTTTCACATAAATATATACACTGCTCTTTTAGAGGTGAAAATTGGAACAAATCAATATACTGGAGGTCATTGAATGGACAAATATGTATCAATCTAGCTATCCTCATTATATTCTATGCGCAGAAGAAAAGAACTGTAAATGAAATACAAAATGATCATTTTGGGGAGAGATAAGAACAGCCTCTCATATATTGCAAGACAAATTTGCTAAAATAATCATTAAATAAATTTGGTGGATTAATTTATATGTGTCTATTACAAATTTATTGGATTAAATAAATTAAACCACGTGGACAAACAGATTAATCCATTAAATCCAAGCAGAAATTTATAAGGAAAGGACAAATAGAGGAAAAAAACATAATATAAAAAGGAAGTTGATAAAGATTAATTAAAATATTTGAAAATAAAAAATTATAAAAATATTTATTGTGGGCTGGGGTTATAGTTCAGTGGTAGAGAGCTCACTTAACACATGAGAGGCATTAGATTTGAACCTCAGCACCACATAAAAATAAATTAATAAAATAATTTATTGTGTCCAACTACAACTAAAATTTTTTTTTAATCTTTATTGCTGAGAATTTTAGCTATTTAAAGTCAAATATATACACTGACCACTAGAAGAATGAAAAAATAAAATAGTTGAGGTGAAGATAAAATGAGATTTCTTTAAGGATAATAATTCTCTCAAAGCTTGAAGATAAAATAATTAGAATGCATAAATATTATAAATCATAATTTAAGGAGTGACTTTAGTTGAATGAATTCAATGTAAGCTTTTAAATTTATTTTTATGTTTTGGTAATAAAGTCATACTTTATTTAAAAAAAAAAAATATATATATATATATATATATATATATATATATATATATATATATATATATATATTTGGTACCAGGGATTGAACCCAGGGACACTTAACCATTGAGCCACATTGTCAGTTTTGTTTTTTTTTTTTTTTTGTGTGTGTGTGTGTGTGTGACAAGTCTTGCTAAGTTGTTTAGGGCTTCACTAAGTTTCTGAAGCTGGCTTTGAACTTGTGATCCTCCTGTCTCAGCCTCTTGAGCCCAGGAGAGAAAAGAAAGGCATACAGAACCAAGTCCAGCAAAAACAAAAACAAAAAAGCAAAACCAATCTTCTAGATGTAGAAAATGATAGAATAAGAATGGCTCTTTTTATCATCATGCAAAAATGATTAATTTTTTCAAGTACACAATTTTAAAAAAACAATCATATCAAATGCAAACTACTTGATAAAAAAAACTATTTTTATTTGAATAACTCTAAAACCCATAACAAGTTCCAGGATAAATACATTGCTTTGTCTACTGTTCAGAACCCCCAGACAATAACTTCTTTATAGTAGATGCTTTATAAAATTTTCTGACTAGTTTCTCCATTTAAAAAATATCCAGAATTATAGAAAACAAAAAATGAAAGCTTTTGAAGACCTAAAAATCTGGCTGTGGGATCCCTCTCTTGAAGGTCTCACCACCTTACACTAGGACCCTGGGCTTGGGACCAAACTTCTAGTACATGGGCCTTTGGCGAAATTTAGTTACAAACTCTAGTAGTTCTTATCCGTCTTCCTCTAATCTTGCACATGCTTGAAAAACATCTGATATTTTATTAAGATTAAACTCAATTTTTTGATAGAAAAACATGAATAGGAGGGTATTAAAGCAGACTTGACTTATAAAGTAGTTTATTTCCTTTCAAAAATGCTATACTTTCTATTTAGAGCACGTGGTTTCATCAGATAAATTCACTGTTTTTACTTTACCTATATCAAATAATTAGGAATATAGTGAAATGCTTTATTTGACAAGCTCATGAAAGTTTAATTCAATTATAATAATTATTATTTGGTCAAAAAAAGGATCTTTATAAAACCCTCCACAGAAACGGCCTTTTTTCAGCTGGGTCATTCATGGAAGTACTTTAATAGTCACCTAGTGTAATGATCTGCGCGGTGAGCATAAATTATGTTATACTAAATATTCTTCATGCTAAAGAATTATTTTTGATCTCCACATCCGTACACTTTCTAAAACATCCCATGACAGCACAGCGACTGATTGGATCTGATTTGAATTACAGTGTTATGATCAAATGCACTGTGCATTTCTGACAGGTATGCTACAAACCGCATTGCAATCTGAGGCCAAAAGAGAGATTAAATCCTAGATTTACCTAACTACAATTTATAGTCATAGAACTTTTATCTTAACTATCCTTAAATAAAAATGGTCAGACTGATGGAAGTAAAAAGTATTTCTTATTTAAGTGTAAATCAGGGAAGACAGTAAAATGAAGTAGTAGTCATTTCAGCTCTTTTCTCATTTTATTTCACCTTGAAAGATAATGTGATGAGATGAATTGCAAGAACTGCTACAATACTTTTATATGTCGTTCATCTAGAAATAGAATTGTTTGACAATATATGGTTGAATAAACTTTTAATTCATGCAACAGAATATTAATCAACATCTGCATGTATCAGCATGCCTCCATCTCCAAAATAGAATGCTGAATTAAAAGAATAAGAAGGGAAAGGATCAAGCTCCAGTATACCAATTTTAAAAATAAAAAAAATATATCAATCTTTTAATGGATACACACATTAGTTTCAAAGTATAAAATACTAGTATGCAAATTTAAAACAAACACCAATTTTAAGACACAGCTTATATCTGGGTTGAAAAAGAAGGATTTTACCTCTTTCTTTAAAATATACAGATATGAAACAAATACCCTAAGGTAACTCTGGAAGGTTATAGAGGTGAAGTTACTATACTGGTATTTGAAATTTAAATCTCGTAATAATATATAGCAGCATGTTTCACCCCATTATTAGCAAAAGTTGACCTTTAGATGTATTTTCTGAAGTTTTTCTTAAAAGGGGGGAGAAATATTTTCTCTAAATAAAGGAAGTCATGTCTGTACATGGGAAAAGACTTTTCTTTTGTATTTCCATAAGCTATTATACAAGAAACTCTTATTTTCTATCATTGTAGTATTTGTTTTGGTAGATACATTCCTATAGAAATAAATCACTCTAATCTCATACTGATGCTTCCAATTTAAGCACCCTTTTCTGTAAATTATAATATATATAATTTGTAAATTAATAGTTGAAAATATTTAATCCCAATCTTCTGTAAACAGCTAACCTAATTACTACATGCTTAAGTTGCACATTTTTTTGTCTATTGAGCCAAACATACTTTACAGTTACAAAAATAAATGTTTTGTTACTATAAAATTATTATTAATAGATTGTAGTATTAATTAGGCTTTTATTTTAAAAAAAATCTAATTGAATTCAATGGCAAACTTAAGGGCAATGACTTCTCTGAAGTACTCTCTCTGTTGCTCTTAATGCAACCTTGTAAATCTTAGGCTAAGCTAAAACTTCTTTCTTACATTTTCATCAACAATTTGTGTGTGTGTGTGTGTGTGTGTGTGTGTGTGTATGAGAGAGAAACAGAGAAATATGCATATTTAAAACAATGATTTCTGGACTTAAGATATATGATTATCCTGGTTTACCTTATTAGAAGATTAAAAAAATAAAAAGATAGTTGTAGCTTTGTGGATTAGTCTCTGTGTCCTCTATTCTGTACCATTGGTCCACCCGCCAGTTCTGGTACCAGTACCATGCTGTTTTTATTACTATTGCTCTGTAATATAGTTTGAGATCTGGTATCGCTATACCACCTGATTCACACTTGTGCTTAGAATTGTTTTTGCTATTCTGGGTCTTTTATTTTTCCATATGAATTTCACGATTGCTTTATCTATTTCTACAAGAAATGCCATTGGGATTTTGATTGGCATTGCATTAAACCTATAGAGAACTTTTGGTAATATCGCCATTTTGATGATGTTAGTTCTGCCTATCCATGAACAAGGTATATTTTTCCATCTTCTAAGATCCTCTTCTATTTCTCTCTTTAGGGTTCTGTAGTTTTCATTGTATAGGTCTTTCACCTCTTTTGTTAGGTTGATTCCCAAGTATTTTATTTTATTTTTTTGAGGATATTGTGAATGGAGTGTTTTTCCTCATTTCCGTTTCAGAAGTTTTGTCGCTGATATACAGAAATGCCTTTGATTTATGTGTGTTGATTTTATATCCTGCCACTTTGCTGAATTCATTTATTAGTACTAGTAGTTTTTTTGTAGACCCTTTTGGGTCTTCTAGGTATAGAATCATGTCATCCGCAAATAGTGATAATTTAAGTTCTTCTTTTCCTATAAAGGAGCTAAAAACATGCAATGGAGAAAGGATGGTATCTTCAACAAATGGTGTTGGGAAAACTGGAAATCCATATGCAACAAAATGAAACTGAATCCCCTCCTCTCGCCATGCACAAAAGTCAACTCAAAGTGGATAAAGGAGCTAGATATCAAATCAGAGACTCTCCGTCTGACAGAAGAAAAAGTTGGCTCCGATCTACAGATTGTGGGGTCGGGCTCAAAATTCCTTAATAGGACACCCATAGCATAAGAGTTAATAACAAGAATCAACAAATGGGACTTTCTTAAACTGAAAAGTTTTTTTCTCAGCAAGAGAAACAATAAGAGAGGTAAATAGGGAGCCTACATCCTGGGAACAAATTTTTACTCCTCACACTTCAGATAGAGCCCTAATATCCAGAGTATACAAAGAACTCAAAAAATTAGACAATAAGAAAACAAATAACCCAATCAACAAATGGGCCAAGGACATGAACAAACACTTCACAGAGGAGGACATACAATCAATCAACAAGTACATGAAAAAATGCTCACCATCTCTAGCAGTCAAGGAAATGCAAATCAAAACCACCCTAAGATACCACCTCACCCCAGTAAGATTGGCAGCCATGACGAAGTCAAACAACAACGAGTGCTGGCGAGGATGTGGGGAAAAGGGTACTCTTGTACACTGCTGGTGGGACTGCAAACGGGTGCGGCCAATTTGGAAAGCAGTATGGAGATTCCTGGGAAAGCTGGGAATGGAACCACCATTTGACCCAGCTATTGCCCTTCTCGGACTATTTCATGAAGACCTTAAAAGAGCACACTACAGGGATACTGCCACATCGATGTTCATAGCAGCACAATTCACAATTTCTAGACTGTGGAATCAACCCAGATGCCCTTCAATAGATGAATGGATAAAAAATGTGGCATTTATACACCATGGAGTATTACGCAGCACTAAAAAATGACAAAATCACGGAATTTGCAGGGAAATGGATGGCACTAGAGCAGATTATGCTTAGTGAAGCTAGCCAATCCCTAAAAAACAAATACCAAATGTCTTCTTTGATATAATGAGAGCAACTCAGAACAGAACAGGGAGGAAGAGCAGGAAGAAAAGATTAACATTAAACAGAGACATGAGGTGGGAGGGAAAGGGAGAAAAAAGGGAAATCACATGGAAATGGAGGGAGACCCTCATTGTTATACAAAATTACATATAAGAGGTTATGAGGGGAATGGGATAACAAACATGGAGGGAAATGAATTACAGTAGATGGGGTAGAGAGAGAAGATGGGAGGGGATGGGAGGGGGGATAGTAGAGGATAGGAAAGGTAGCAGAATACAACAGTCACTAATATGGCAGTATGTAAAAATGTGATGTGTAACCGATGTGATTCTGCAATCTGTATTTGGGGTAAAAATGGGAGTTCATAACCCACTTGATTCTAATGTATGAAATATGATATGTCAAGAGCTTTGTAATGTTGTGAACAACCAATAAAAAAAATTAAAAAAAATAAAATAAAATAAAAAGGCTCATCTCAACAAATACTTGATTATTAATGTGGTGCACAGCTCAAATTTCATCAGTGAAAGTATTTTTCAAGTTCAATTATTGCATCTTCCCAAATTCTTGTTAAAATTGATTTTTTTTGCTTACCTTGACACCCCAACACAGTAACATAGTAGTACTTAAAAGTTATAATAAATTAAAGTTTTTTTTTTTTTTTTTTTTTTTTTTTTTTAGCTAGTTTTACTTGGAGGATGCTTGAAAATGGATGAATGAACAGATCTATTGTGTAAAAACCAGTAGGGATCTGAAAAATATTCCAAATTCATAATGACAGAACAAGTGCTATTATATTTTTAAAAAGGACTGTTTGGAGATATGCGTCTTTCAGTAATTATACCAAGAACTTTGAAGAACAGTATGAAAAAATTAGACTATGCTCTTTATTTTTTGTATAATGTACAAATACACATGTAATTTTACATGTGGACATGTATACATGCACATGTACATATAGTGACTTCTTAAAACCTCTCCTAATTAATAAAATACATGGACAGTGATATTCAACAGGAGATTGTTTTATATACTTCATTAAAATATATCTACAGTATTTTTTTAGATCAAACCTAACTATATAATTGTTACTAAAAAATTAAGACTATTACTTACAAAGAAGTTATTTATACATGAATTTTCTGCCATTCATTCATGCATGAACACTTACACATGAAAGTTCTAATATTGATTTTCAATTGCTTGTTTTTACGAACTTTTTTTTTTGGTTACCTGACATTTATTTATACATTTTTTTTTCCTTTTCCATTCTAGTTTTTTTTTTTTTTTTTAAAAAAACAGCATTTGAGTGTGTGTGTAAATTTATTGCCTCTCTCGCATCATCCCTAAATATGCAAGTTGCATGTTTGTTGGAACTATTTTTATTTATTTTTCTGTTTATACACATAGCCATAAAATATGCCTGATAAATAAGAATCACTTAAAATATATGTTAATGAGTAAAAACAAATACAAATAGCTAACATTTATTTGCTTTCCATATCTCAAATATACCATTACTTCCTTGTATATATCATACATAATTTACATGCATTTAAACATGTATCTTATTTCTCAAAAGATGTGCTTCAAGAAATCCAGCAATGTATCTATATATTATAGTAGGAAATAATAAAATTTGACTAAATTTTGACTAATCTACTGAAACATACATAGCTTTAGTCAAGCTAAAAATATCCGATATTAAAGAAATTCCTGCAATTTGATAATTTTTTTCTGACAAATTTAAGATGGTAGATTAGAGGAAGGCTGTATTCCTACTTGCTGTATGGCTCAGGATTCAAACAGGGTGAGTACTGCTTCTCTGTGAGGTGGGTAAAAGAGGGATTTCACTAAAATTCAAAATTGGGCAGTCAGAGAGTCTTAGAGAATCAGAAATTTGAATACATGAAACAAAGAAGAAGAGTACAATGGACTCAAGCCAGCTGTGGCAGCAGCAGTGGTAGAGGCACTGGTTCACCATAGAGTGGAGGAAGAACCCAGAGAAAATCATAAGGGACAGATTTGGGAAGGAAAAACCTGAGATCAGAAAGACAACCTGAACCTAAAGCTGATTCAGAGGCTGCACTGAGAATCCATGTTTGAAAAATGCTCTGTGTTTCTCAACAGTCTGAGAGCTGATGCAGGAGCAGTCTTTAGGTGGCCACACCACAGCTGCTGCCTCCTAGCTGGAAGATCATAGCAAACTGCCATACTGTCCTGGTAAGCACCTACCATACAACCTAAGGTGAACCTAGCAGAACATGAATGAAACAGGGCCAGAGAAGACTGCACCAAGGGGAATTCACATCAAAATAATGATGGGGAGCCAACTGACTTCTTCTTTGAGTCTGACAGCTCACACGTCCAACTGAAGTGGGTTGGAAATCTAAACACGCAAGTGTGAATATAATCAGGGTCTAATCCTCGGAAGGCTGTTTTCATGGGAACAGAGTATATGGAGCTTGGCTCCCTGCACCATGAGTAGAATTCTTGGGAAGCTCTGGAGATCCAGACTCTGGATAGAGATCTGCAACTGCCAGACACTCAAGGTGTGTTGACCTAATCTTTCCAGAGTAGCCACCTACCCAACAAAGCCCCTGAAGCCTGATTAAACCTAAGCCCCACCCTCTGGAACTGCATTCAGAGAGCTCTGCCAGCAGCCCCACCCTAAGACTGCATGAAGACAAAACTCCAACTAACAGTACTTCTCATTCTATTCTATCTTATGCTGGCGAGAAAGGAAATGAGTTATTTCAACCAGTTTCAGTCTTAGACCACCCCAACTGGGAGCTCCCTGAGCAACACAAAAAGAGAAAAATGTTAACAATCCCTGCCCTTCACATGTCACTTCCCACCCTCCACATAGCCCAAGAAGAAACAGAAAGCCTAGTAGACATAGATGGTGACCATCCATTACTGTCAATTATTTTGACCACCTCAATAAAGATGATTTCTTCATTTTTCATTAAGAATCTTTTTCTTTTCCGTGTGTGTGTGTGTGTGTGTGTGTGTGTGTGTGTGTGTAGTGTTCTTGCTATGCTGAATGGTTCATGGAAAAATAATCACATATATATTTGTTTTCTTTAGTCTCATTAGGATTTTTTAAATGTTATTTTTTTCTTACTTTGTCTTTGAGGGATAGGTTTTTTAGTTTGTACATTTTTGCCACTTTGTTTTCATTTGTTTTTTCTCTTATTTCTTTTTATCTCTTTTCTTCAGTAAATAGCTGAATTATCTTACTCTTTCTATTTGTTTCTATTTGTTCTCCTTTCTTATAATTTGCTACATCTCTTCTGCATTCTGTCTTGAAATTCACTTTTTAAAACTGTGTACCCTTTTCTAGTTTCCTATCACATATTCTTTTTTCTTAACTGTATTTTTACCATCTTTTAGAAACAATTGGTTTATGTAATTCCTGCCACCATCATTCATGCTGTTACAATTATTACTGCTGTGGATGAAAGAATTGACCCTTGTTGTTTGCTTTAATGCCAGATATAGTTTATGGCTCTAACTGTTTTTGCTGTTTGGCATTTGCTGACCTCACCATTTCTGTGAGGTGCCAGAAATCTACAAGGACACTACAGATTCACAAGGTAGACTGTGAATTATTATAAAAATGCCCAATGAATTCCAAGAGAACACAAAAACAACTGAATGAATTATCAAAGTCAGTAGAAGATATGAAGGAGAAATTCATTAAGGAAGTAATGAGACACTGAAAAAGAAATATTGGAAATGAAAGATACATTAAAACAAATAAAATGTTCAACAGAAAGACTTTCTAAAACTGTATAACATGTGGAAAATAGAATCTCAGAGCTGGAAGACAAAAGTGGCCAGCCTGAACATTCAGACATTACGAAAAACAGAAAATTAACAACCATGATTAGAATATACAAGAAATCTGGGACATTGAGAAACCAAATTTAAAAATCACTGGAATTGAGGAGGGTTGTGAGATGAATAACCTCTACAGGGAAATAATAACAGAAAATTTCCCAAACCTCAAGAATGAGCTGAACATCCGGATGCAGAAGGCATTCAGAACCCTGAATAGACATGATTAAAAAAAAAAAGAACCGCTTCAAGACACAGTATAATTACAATACCTTACATACTCAGCAAGGATAAAAAATTGAAAGCCTAAAACCAAAAATATCAGGTCAAATTTAGAGGCAACCCAATCAGAATCGCTTCTGATTTCTCAGCATGAACTCTACAAGCAAGGGGGCTTAGGAGGATGTCTTCCATGTTGTAAAAGAAAATAACTGTCAATCAAGATTGCTATATCCAAAGATATCCTTCAGAATTCAAAAAAATAATAATAAAAACTTTCAAAGATAGGCACAAATTAAAAGAATTCATAACTACTAAACTGGCAATACAGAACTTGAAGGAATATTCCACACAGAAGAAATAAAAAAGCAAACCCAGATTTCACAAATGAACAAATCTCATGTGAAATATAGCTAAGTGAGAAACGGGACCAAATTAAACATGTGAAATAAATCAAAATGTCAGGAATTAATATATATCTTTCAAAATAATTTAAATATAAATGGCCTCAATTCTCCAATTTTCAGTGATAGGCTGGTAGCTGTGAATAAAAAACAAGACCTAATTATATGTTGTTTGCAAGAGATGCACTACATAGCAAAGAACACCACAGGCTGTGAAAGTATGGACATTAATACACCATGTGAATGGAGCCTAAAGACAAGCAGGAGTAGATACTTTAATTTCTGACAAAGCAGACTTCTAATCAAAATTAATCAGAGAAACAAACAAGGTCATTTCATAGTGATAAAGGGAACAATCCAACAGGAGGATATAACACTATAAATATGTATGCTCCAAACATGAATGCAGTTAATTATGTGAAATTGATACTACTTAAATTAAAGCTTCAGATAAACTGCAATACAATAATACTGGGTGATTTTAACAAACCTCTCTCACCATTGCATAATTCATCCAGATACTAATTCAGTACAAATGCTCTATACATGAAAAATATCAGAAATCATAATGACTGAAAAGACATCTATGGAATATTTCATTCAACAATACATTTTGAATACATTTTCTTATGTACATTTTTGTCTCAGAAACTCATGGAACCTTCTGTAAAATAGACCATATTTCAGTTCACAAAGCAACTCTTACCATATTAAAAAAGATCTGAAATAATTCTTTGTATTTTATCAGATCATAATAGAATGAAGTTAGATATTGGCACAACAAAACCTTATAGGTAAATGTATAATATATCAAAATATACTCTAGTGTCATGTATATCTAAAAAGAATTTAAAAACCTACAGAAAATACATAAACACATGGAGATTAAGCAATTCTCTTTTGAATGAAGAATGGTGATAAGAGAAAAAGGGAGAAATCAAAAAATTGTTCGACTCAAATGAGAATAGTGGTACCACAGAACAGAACCTACAGTACACTATGAAGACAGTTCTAAGAGGAAGATTGTTAACCATGATTGCCTACATAAGAAAATCAAAAAGATTCAAAATAGAGAATCTGATGATCTACCTCAAGGGCCTTTCAAAAGAAAAACAAATTCCCAAACAAGTAGAAGGAAATAATTACAATCAGTACTAAAGATCAATGAACTTGAGAGTAAAAAAAAAATACAAAGAATCTATAAAACAAAAAAAGGTTCTTTGAAATGATAAACACTTCACCAAACTAACCAAAAGAGAGAAGACCCACGTTAATAATATTAGAGATGAAAAAGTTGATAGCACAACAGACATCACAGCAGTCCAGCAAATCATTAGAGACTATTTAAAAACTAATATTTTAATTAATTGGAAACCTAGAAGAAATGGAAACATTTTTAGACAAATATAATCTGCCAAAACTGAATCAAGAGGACATACAAACACTAAACCAAACAATAAATTGTAATATGATAGGAGTAATAATAAAAAGTATTCCAACAAAGAAAAGCCAAAGAACAGATGAATTCTCATCTGAGTTCTACGAAACCTATAAAGAAGAACTAATGCCAGCTTTCAAATTATTCTGTGAAAGATAAAGGGATAGCACACTTCAAAATTCATGCAATGGCACCAGTATCACACTCATACCAAAACCAGATAAGGACACATCAAGAAACAAAAACTACAGACCAATATCCCTGATGAACTTAGATGCAAAAATTTAATGTTAGCAAAATCATGTTCAACAACATATTAAAAAGATTGTACAACATGACCAAGTTGGGTTTATTTCAAAGATGCAAGGATGGTGTAATAAAGGCAAAGCAATGAGTGTAATTCATTGGATAATCAGAATTAAGGACAAAAATTATTTAGTCATTTTAATAGATTCAGAGAAATCCTTTGACAAAATTCAGATCCCATTCAAGATAAAAATACTGAAGAAACTAGGGAAGGAAGGAATCTACCTCAACATTAAAAGGGTTATATATTAAAAAAAACTCCAAACCAATCTCATAATACATAGGAAAAAATTGAAAACAATTTTTTTAAAATCTAAAACAAGACAAGGATGTCCACTCTCAACATTCCTATTTAATATAAGTGCTAAAAATTCTAGCCAGAGCCATTAGTTAAGATAAGGATATAAAAGGGATAAAAATATGAAAGGAAAAGTAAAATCATCACTGTTTGCAGATAATATGATCTTATACCTAGATGATCCAAAAAAAAAAAAATACCAAAAGACTGCGAGAGTTAATAAATACATTTGGCAAAACAATAGGTGACAAAATCAACATGGATAAGCAGAATTGATATAGTTAAAATAGCCATACTATCAAAAGCAATATATAGATTCATTGTAATTCCAATCAAAATGCCAATTATATTGTTCACAGAACAAGAACAAAGAGTCCTAAAATACATTGAGAAGAATATAGAATGCAGAATGCCTAAAGCATTTGTAAGCCAAAAAAGCAATGCTGCGGGCATCAGAATACCCAACTTTAGATTACACTATAGATCTACAGTAACAAAAACAACATGGTACCATCATCAAAACAGGTGCTTAGACCAAAAGTACAGAATAGAAGACACAAGACAAACCCATATACCTACAGTCATCTGATCCTAGACAAAAGTACCAGAGACATATATTAAAGACATATATAGTCTTTTAAATATGTGGTAATGAAAAAATGTTTTTTTCATACATGGAGGAATGAAACTATTCCCTCATATCTCACTCTGTACAAATATTAACTCAAAATGGATCAAAGATTTAGGAATTAGGATAGAAACTACTCAACTCCTAGAAGAGTACATAAGATCAACAAAAGAGCACATAGGCACAGGCAACAGCTTTCTCAACAGAACTTCAGAATATGCAAAACCCAAAACCTACCCCATAATAAACTGGGGGAAAAAACCCTCAGGAAATACCAAGAGTTAATAAATGAGATGGCATCAAATTAAAAAACTGCACAGCAAACAATTAGGAAACAATTAGGAATTTGAAGAGAGAACCCACAGAATGGGAGAAAATCTTTGCTAGCTATTATTCTGACAGAGGATTCATATCGAGAATACATAATGAACTCAAAAACTTTACCAAAAAAATCTTAAAACCCAATGAATAAGTGGGCAAATGAATTAAACAGGTGCTTCTCAAAAGAAGAAATACAAATAGCTAACAAATACATGGAAAAAATGTTCAACATCATTAACAATTAGGGAAATGCAAACCAAAACTAGTCTGAGATTCCATCTCATACCAGTCAGAATGACAGTCATCAAAAATAAAAATAATAAATACTGAAGAAGACATGGAGGACAGGAACAATTTTACACTGTTTGTGGAATTGTAAATTAGTATAACCACAATGAAATCAGTTTGGAGTTTCCACAAAAGACATGAAACCACCATATGACCCAGCTATATGCTCCTTGGTAATTATCCTAAAGAATTAAAGTCATCATACAACAGTGATACATGTATACCCATGTTTACAGCAGCACAATTCACAATAACAAAGCTATGGAATAGCCTAGGTATCCATCAATTGGTGAATTGATATATATAAAATCACATTTTCTTTATATATATATTCTCTCTGTCTCTCTCTCTCTCTCTCTCTCTCTCTCTTTCACACACTCGTGCGCGCGCACACACGTTCTTTTATTCAGCCCTAAAGAAAAATGAAATTATTTCACTTGCAAGAAAATGGATGGAACAAGACCACTACATTAGGCAAAATAAGTCAAACTCAGAAGGTTAAGAGTCCTATGTTTTCTCTTATACATGGAAGGCAGAGAAGAAAAAGGAAAAGTGTGTTGGCATGGGTATCTCAAGAAAATCAAAGAGAATCAGTAAAGGACAGGAACCAGGTGGTTGGAGGTACAGAAGGAGGGTGGGAATGCTTGGGAGT
Source organism: Spermophilus citellus (assembly GCF_964194105.1). Lineage (NCBI taxonomy): Eukaryota > Metazoa > Chordata > Mammalia > Rodentia > Sciuridae > Spermophilus > Spermophilus citellus. The sequence continues at coordinate 163,622,997 of NC_138184.1, forward strand.
AATATTGGCCAAATGATATTTTTGTCTTGTGTGCATGTACAAAAATATAAAAATAAATACCATCATTATGTATATATACAATGAACCAATAAAAATGTGAAAAATTTTTAAAATTTTAAAAATATTCTGACATTATTACAACAAAAATGATGAACATTAGGATCCTAGAACACTGTAAATATTGTTCAGTAATGTGTCAATCTAAAAAGAAGTTAGTGAAGATAAGTAAAAGCAAGAGGTCTGAATAAAAAGTAACAAAAGATATAGTTTAGATGAAAAATCAATATTGAAAACTCATAACCCTTTGGAACAGATGAATATGAAAGCAGTTTAGACATGATCTTAATGTTTTGAAAGTTTATCCACTATAGCTGACATTAAATATGTAGGAAATTTCCATCTTTCCCAGTAAAATTGGTAAGCATCTCATTGATATGTCTTTTTGAAAAATAAATCAGATGGTACTCTATAATCTTTATTTCTATATTAAAGAATCATATAAAGTGGTGCTGATAAGAGGAAATCTTGAAATTTGGGCTGACTAAATAAAATCAATAAGCATTTTATTAGTCTCAAGAGAAACCAATCCTATGCAGAGACAGACAGTATTGCTGATTCAAGAAGTCCTTTACCTTTCCTAGCTGTCCTCAATTTTTTTAAATATGATTATAGGTTAGTAGTTGGTATTGTCATTAACATAATAATTCTAGGTTTTATAGTATATTCTGAACTGCATAGGTAATTCTTAACAAGTCCTCCATGAAATTGTAATGGCATATTAATTAAATTTTATTCTTTTCTAATTTTTTGCCAGGTAACAGAATTAAGTGATTACCATCTAAAGCAGCTGACTCTGAAAATGCTGAGTTTGCATCTGTACAGTTCCCCTTTCCTCCAAGGTTAAAATCTTTGATAACCAAAATTGGTAATATTTCCTAGGAGTGGCCCCATTCTGTTTATAACAACAGGATTATTTTCTAGCTAATTGAATAACTAATTACATATCCTATAAGATTAGAGCAGAGGTGAAAAAAATCTTTACTAAGATATGAATGAACAATGACCCTGTATAGTTCATGTATAAACACAGTAAAGGTAAAGTCCTGTCACATCTACAATCATATTTAATTTATTCTAAAACACTATTATGTACATTTTGTAAAAATGGAAGTTCAGACAGTTAAGATATTTATTGAAAATCACACAATATTTAAAGTCCAACAAAAAGATTCAAATCCAGGTGATTTAACTCAAAATCTCACAATGTTAGCCGAAAGGTTACATTGCAAGTTCCCCTTTTCTAGTTCTATTTTATTTATTTTTACAGAAAATAGTCAAATAACCTCAAAGGGAAGGTAAGTTGTTTTTTGATAGTTGTATTAATAAAAAGTATAATTAAACAGTGAATACTTTGACTTTCCCTAATTAATTTGGGGGTTTTATATCAATCAAAACACTGGAAGATTTCAAATAAAAGAACCCAAGAAAATAAAAATGATAATGATAAACATGCTAATTAAGACAGGAAGCCCATCAAGAGTGGAACAAGAAATCTGAATCTGGGGTCAGAAATAAATCCAAAAGGCAACAAATCTCAAGAAAAATATACAAGAACCTCAGAGGTTTATGATACCAATAGAAGAAGAAAATTCACCAAATCATATATTTATGAAAATGGAGGATGTGCCAATTAAAAATAACTAAAAATGAAAGTTGAAAGAAAAAAGTAGAAAATTCACCAAATATCAGTATACCATGTGTCTTACTGCAAGGCTTGTTAGTAAAAAGATTAAACTGAAAGAGAAGTGCTAGAAAAAGAGGAGCTAGCAACAGGTATAAAATTATGCTAAATTAATGTATTAAGAGTGTATGAACTTTAATTTGATTTAATTTAATTTAATTTAAAAGGTGTCCAGGAAAAATCCCTGCATGATTTACATAACTGAAATTTAAAATTCATGTATAAAGTGGCAATCTTTAAAAAAAACATAATATCTAAGTCAGGGAGGGGGAATGGAGAAGCAAGAATTAGGGGAAAATACCTGAATATAAGTAATATTTTAAATTCTAACCCAAGATATCTTTCTAAAAATAAATGAAGACCTGGATCTAAAAATTGAAAAAGAGGAGAAAATTAACTCACAATGATTAACTCTTAGAAGTATCCTAGTAAAACTATTACATTTTGAGGATACAGATAAAAAAAATTATTCAATTTTTCAGTCAAAAAGATCAAAGAAGTTACAAGACAAAAAATAATTAGGCTGACATTCAATTTTTTAAAACTAACATTCAAAGCAAGGGCACAATGAAGTAAGATTTTCAAAGAGTCAGCAAAAGAATGTCTGTAGCAAGGGTCTTATAACAAGGTAGGCATTCCTTTAATATAAAAGCTGTTGAAAACGTTTAAGCACACATGAATTTAAGGAATTTTCTTCTTAATGAGACCTTTATACAAAACTAACATGAACCCCATCTGAATAAGAGATGCCTGGGAAAAATTTAGCAAAAAGACTGATACGGAGGAACAGCTGCCAGAGCTCAGACTTGCCTCTACCCACCAGTAGACACCCTCCCGTGTCAGGCTCTGCCAAGACCAGCCTCACTGACCTGTGTGCAGGAGCAAGGGCCCAGGATAAACTTGGGTCCAACCTCTCACCACTTGGGAGCTCAGGTCTAAACTACTTCCATCTTGAGACACTTTAGCTGTCCCCATAGCCTTTCCCATGCAGTAGTCTCTACTTTGGGACAACAGAATGGGCCTAGAAGCAGCTATATCTCAGAGCGGGCATCCCAAAGCCAGCATAAGGCCCACCCGTTCAGCCCCATCTCTGAAAGAGGTTGCATCCATCTTGGGGAACTTCCTCTTCTGTCTCGAGTTATCTCCTGTTATTGTACCACCACCTATAGTAGCAATAGCATCCATCCTGGGACACCGGCAGGGTCTGGAAGCCCGACACCAAGGTAAGGTACAGATAATCTGCATAGATACTACAAAGTTATAGGGTAGAAATTGTAATACCTCAGATCCACACTGCAACAAAGGAAGTCACACAGACAACATGAAAAAACAAGGGAGTAAAGTGGCCCAAACAAACCAGGATACCACAATAACAGACCCCATGGACAGCACAATTGATGAAATGTCAGAGAAGGAGATCAGAATGTTCATAATTAAAATGATCTGTGAATTAATGAATAACCTACATGAGCAAATACAGGCAAAATTGATTACTCCAACAAAGCGATAAGATAGCAAATACAGGCAACCATTGATGACACCAATAAACAGGGAAGGGAGCAAATACAGGGGCATCCATTAATCACATCAACAAAGACCTAAGGGAGGAAATACAGGTAGCAAAAGATTACTTCGAGAGAGAGAGATTCTGGAAAAAAAATCAGAAATCCTTGAAATGAAGGAAACAATAAACCAGATAAAAACCCCAAATAGAAAGCATCACCAAAAGACTAGATCACTTGGAAGACAGAATGTCAGATAATGAAGACAAAGCATACATCTGGAAAATAAAGTTGACCACACAGTAAATATGGTAAAGAACCATGAGCAGAACATTCAAGAACTGTGGAATAGTATCAAAAGACCAAATCTAAGAGTTACTGGATAGAGGAAGGCACACAGTTTCAAACCAAAGGCATGCACAATCTCTTCAATGAGATGATATCAGAAAATTTCTCAAACATTAAGAATAAATTGGAAAATCAAATACAAGATGCTTACAGGACATCAAATGTACAAAATTACAACAGTTCTACAACAAGGTAGATTATAAAGAAAATGTCTAGCATACAGAATAAGGGTAGAATATTGAAGGTCACAAGAGAGGGATCAGATCACATATAGGGGGAGACCTAGTTGTATCTCAGCAGATTTTTCAACCCAGACCCTCAAAGCCAGGATATCTTGGGGAAGCATATACCAAGCTCTGACAGAAAATGGACACCAACCAAGAACCTTATATCCAGCAAAACTAAGCTTTAGATTTGATAATGAAATAAAAACCTTCCATGATAAACAAAAGTTAAAAGAATTTATAACTAGAAAGCCTGCATGTCAGAACATTCTTCGCAAAATATTCCATGGAGAGTAACTGAAAAACAACAATGAAAATCAGCAGAGGGAGGTATTACACTAAAGGAAAAATTAAACAAAGGAGAAACCAAGTCAAGTTAAATACAAAAATAAACAAAAATGGAAAGGAATACAAATCATGTCTCAATAATAACCCTGAATGTTAATGGCCTAAACTCAAAAATCTAAAAACATATTCTGGAAGGTTGGATTTAAAAAAAAAAGACCCAACAATATGCTGCCTTTAAGAGACTCATCTCAGAGGAAAAGACTTCCACAGACTGAAGGTGAAAGATGGGGAAAAATCATACCACTCCCATAGACTGCAGAAGAAAGCAGGGATTTCCGTTCTCATATCAATTAAAGTAGACTTCAAGCCAAAGTTAATAAAAAGAGATAAAAAAAGGATATTCCATACTGCTTAATGAAACCATTCATGAAAAGCACATAACAGTAATATATATTCCCCAAACAATGTAGCATCTACATTCATCAAACAAATTCTTCTCAAGTTCAAGAGTCAAATAGACCACAATACAATAATTCTATGTGACTTTAACACACTTCTTTCACAAGTGGATAGGTTTTCCAAACAAAAGCTGAACAAAGAAACAATAGAAATCAATAACACAATTAATAACTTAGACTTAACTGACATGTATAGAATATTTCATCCTTCAACAAGTGAATATACTTTCTTCTCAGCAGCACGTGAATCCGTCTCTAAAATAGACCATATATTATGCCAAAAAGCAATTCTTAGCAAATATGAAAAAGTAGAGATACTACCCTACAGTCTATCAGACCATAAGGAAATGAAACTAGAAATCAATAATAAAATTAAAATAAAAAAGCTACTCCAACACCTGGAGACTAAACAATATGCTCCTGAATGAAAAATGGGCTGCAGAAGATATCAAGGAGGAGATTTAAAAATTCTTGGAGGTGGATAAGAACACAGATACAATATATCAAAATCTCTGGGACACAATAAAGGCAGTACTAAGAGGAAAGTTCATTGCATGAAGTTCATTCCTTAAAAGAAGAAAAAGTCAACAAATAAATGACTTAACACTACATCCCAAAGCCCTAGGAAAAAAAAAAAACACCAAAAGCAGTAGAAGACAGGAAATAATTAAAATTAGAGCTGAAATCAACGAAATCAAAACAAAGGAAAAAATTTAAAAAATAACAGAACAAAAAGTTGGTTCTTTGAAAAAAAACAAATAAAATTGACAGAACCTTAGCCATGCTAACGAAGAGGAGAGAGAAAAGTCAAATTACTAACATCCGTGATGAAAAAGAAAATATTACAATAGACACTATAGAAATACAGAAGATAATTAGAAATTATTTTGAAAACTTGAACTCTAATGAAATAGAAAATATTGAAGGCACTGAAAAATTTCTAGAGTCATATGATTTGCCCAAATTGAATCAGGATGATATACACAATTTAAACACATAAATTTTAAGTGATGAAACAGAAGACAACATCCAAGAAAAGCCAACCAAGAAAAGCCCAGGAGCAGATGAATACACAGCCATATTCTATGAGAACTTTAAATAAGAACTAATACCAATATTCTTCAAATTATTTCAGGAAATAGAAAAATAGGGAGCACTTCCAAACTCATTTTATGAAGCCAGTATTACCCTGATTCCAAAACCAGGCAAAGACACATCAATGAAAAAAACTTCATACCAATAACTGTAATGAACATAGATGTAAAAATTCTCAATAAAACTCTGGCAAATCAAATACAGAAACATATCAAAATGTTCATGCACCACGATCAAGTGGGATTCATCCCAGGGATGCAAGGTTGGTTCAACATATGGAAATTGATAAATGTAATTCATCACATCAGTAGACTTAACAATAAGTAACATATGATTATCTCAATATATGTAGAAAAAGCATTTGACAAAATACAACACCCATTCATGTTCAAAAGATTAGAAAAACTAGGGATAACAGGAACATACCTCAACACCATAAAAGCTATCTATACTAAAAAAGGTATCTATGCTCAGCCCTAGACCAACATCATTCTAAATGGAGAAAAAAAAATTAAAAGCATTCCCTCTAAAATCTGAAACAAGACAGCGATGCACTCTTCTATTTAACATAGTTCTTGAAGCACTGTCCAGAGCAATTAGACAGACAAAAGAAATTAAAGGGATACTGATAGGTAAAGAAAAATTCAAATTAGCACTATTTGCCAATGATATGATTTTATGCCTAGAAGACCCCAAAAATTCCACTAGAAACCTTCTAGAACTAGTAAATAAATTCAGCAAATAGCAGGATACAAAATCAATAACCATAAATCGAAGGAATTTCTATATATTAGAGACAAATTTCCTGAAAGACAAACAAGGAAGACTACCCAATTTATAATAGCCTCAAAAAACAAAATACTTGGGAATCACCTAACAAAAGATGTGAAATACCTCTACAACAAAAACTATGGAATGCTAAAGAAAGAAATTAAAGAAGACTTTAGAAGATGGAAAGATCTCTCTTATTTTTAGATAGGCAGAATATTGTCCAAAATGACAATACTACCAAAAGTACAATACAGATTTAATGCAATTCCAATCAAAACCCCAATGACATTCCTTATAGAAATTGAAAAAGCAATCATAAAATTCATCTGGAAAAATAGAAACCCAGAATGGCTAAAGCAATCTTTAGCGAGAAGAGTAAAGCATGTAGCATCACTATACCAGATCTTAAACTATACTACAGAGGAAAAGAAACAAAAACAACATGTTATTGGCACCAAAACAGACTTGTAGACCAATGGTACAGAATAGAGGACACAGAGACTAACTCATATTAATACAGTTATCTTATATTAGACAAAGTTATCTTATATTAGCCAAAAATGTACATTGGAGAAAGGATAGCCTCTTCAACAAATGGTGCTGGGAAAACTGGCAATCCATATTCAACAAAATGAAATTAAACTCCTATTTCTCACCATGCACAAAACTCAACTCAAAGTGGATCAAGGATCTAGGAAGTAAACAAGAGATACTGCATCTATTCGAAGAAAAAATAGGCCCAAATCTCCATTATGTCGGATTAGGCCCCAACTTAATGAGAGCGCTGTAGCACAAGAATTAAAATCAAGAATTAATAAGTGGGATGGATTCAAACTAAAAAGCTTCTTTTCAGCAAAAGAAATAATCAGGTGAATAGATAGCCTGCATCTTGGGACAAATTTTTAACACACACACACACACACACACACACACACACAGATAGAGCACTAGTCTCTAGGATATATAAATAACTCAAAAACTTTAACACCAAAAAACCAAATAAGCCAATCAATAAATGGGCCAAGGACCCGAACAGATACTTCTCAGAAGGTAATATACAATTGATCAACAAATATATGAAAAAATGCTTAACATCTCTAGCACTTAAAGAAATGCAAATCAAAACTAAGTTTTCATCTCACTGCAGTCAGAATGGCAGCTATTAAGAAGACAAAAAACAATAAGTGTTGGTGAGGATGTGGGGACAATGACACACTTATACATTGCTGGTGGGACAGAAAATTGGTACAGTCAATATGGAAGGCAGTATGGAGATTATTTCAAAAACTTGGAATGGAATCACCAACTGACCCAGCTATCCCACTTCTGGGTCTATACCCAGAGGACTTAAAAACAGCATACTACAGGGACACAGCCACATCAATGTTTATAGCAGCACAATTCACAATAGCTAAACTCTGGAATCAACCTAGATGCCCTTCAGTAGATGAATGGAAAAAGAAAATGTGGCATATATACACAATGGAATATTATTCAGCATTAAAAAGGAATAAATTCATGCCATTTGTTGGTAAATGGATGGAGTTGGAGAATCCCATGTGAAGTTGTCCAATCCCCAAAATCCAAAGGCAGAATGTTTTCTCTGATTTAAGGCTGATGATTCATAATGTGGTGGTGGTGGGACATGGGAGGATTAGATGAACTCTAGATCAGGCTAAGGGGAAAATGGGAGGGAGGGGAAGGGAAGTGGTATGGTTGTAGGAAAGACAGTGGAATGAGATGGACATCATTACCCTAAGTACATGTATGAAGACAGAATGGTGTGACTACCTTGTGTACAACCAGAGATATGAGAAATTCTGTTCTATGTGTGTAATATGAATTGTAATGCATTCTGCTGTTCTATATAGCAAATTAAAATTAAAAAGGCTGATACTGAGAAATTTAATACATGCAATTTCAACTTAATGTTACAAGAAATGTGGGGATAAGGTGCACTATTAATTCATGTACATAGTCTGTTTAAAGTCACAAAGTACAAATTTTTTAATAGGAGTCGATAAGAATATAAAAAGGAAATGTGAATGAGTTTACTCATTCTTGAACAGATAATGGAAGGTAGAGTACACCATTGAAAACTGAGAAACCAAGTAGGAAAAGTTGAAGAATGTGAAACAGAACTAAAGACATTATAAAGAGAGAAATATAAGGTAGTATAAAAATACTATTAATTCCAGATTATTTTTATTATAATTAAATGTAAGAAAATAATTATTCCAATTATTTTCTTTTAACTAAAGAAAATATGGGGTCACATCATATAAAGACAGTAATATAAAATTATCATAGGTAATATATAATTATAAATATTATGACAGAAATGGGACCAAATATATCATACATCTCTCTAAATATGAATGTGCTTAGTTTATTTATTAGGAGAATAAGGATTTTTAATTTCCTCATAAAATAAGACTCAACTATGTTGTATTCAAGAGGCAGATCTAAAACAAAGTGACTTTCAAAGACCAAATGTTAAGGGATCAACAATGGTCTACCATATAACAGAAACAAAAAGAAAGCAGAGGTAGCAAATCAATGATCAAATACAGTATAATTTAAACCCATGAGAGTTCAAGGTGAAAAAGAGACACTTTTAATGCTAAATGTACAACTGATGATTTTCAAAAACCACACTGAGGTTAGAGAAGAAAATAACTAGAAAACTACTGTCTTGTGACTGTAAGAATTATACACAATTAGCATAATATAGTCATTAATTTTTCCCCACAATGGTATGATTTAACAATTCTGAGATTATGCATATTTGAAGATTAGGTCAACTGACAAAAACATTTTTGATGACGACATTTAAAGTCTTTACCATTGCTACAGAAAACTCTGCGGTCATGATTTTTGGCCTGGGTGTTATCACTAAGAACATCCTCTTTCCTATGTCTGCCCTTTGACACCAGGAACAATAAAATGGAAGGAGGAGGCACATTTTTATCTTCTTCATACTGTTTTCTAAATCCATGTTTGAATGAAAAGAGTCAGGCTCCTTAAATAAATGTTTGAATCCAATGTTGGGGTAAGTAAAATGTAAGTGTGGAGTCAGAAGGGCTCAAAATAAAGAGAAAATAGTGTAGAACAAACTAAAGATAATGCTAGTGAGATTCATATGTCAGTATGTAAGTTGCGTACATAATTCTCACTACTGCATTATTTCTCACTATATGAATACACCATTTTTAAAAAATGGATTCTCTGTTGATGGGTGTTTAGATTCCAGTTTGGGTCTATGCTGCTGTGAACATTTCTCTATACGTCTTTTAATAAGCATGTGAGTCATTCTATTTGGTATATATTCCAGAAGGAAACTGCTAGACCATAAAGAATGCATATTTTCAATTTTAATAGAAGAAAGAAATTATGTTCTTCTATTGAGAGGTTTTATTAATTTACTTTCCCACTAGCAGTGGGATTCTGATTTTTAAGAGTATCCCAAGAATTAAGAGTTAATTGGCAGCAGATTTCATAGTGATTAAATAGAAGTTAGAATATATATATTCAAAAAGGGCTCCCAGATTCTGTCCTTGCCTCTTATAACCTATCAACCTGGTTGATTTTAAATCAAAACATTAAGATCATGTAACTTCTCACTTCAAAGCTATCTAGTGGCTTTTCCTTTCACTGTAAGTAGGAAATACTAACATAACACAATAAGACATTAATGAACCTTCCTATGTTTCTGATTTCTTTCCACATGGTAATTTGGCTCTAGCCACTTTTCTTATTCCTCCTTGACCCACAGCAAACCCGCTTCTACCTCATGTCCTTCACACAGGCTGTTCCTTGGCATGGAAAACCCTTTCCCTAGATGTTTACATGGCTTCCTCATTACATTTTCTCAAATTATTTAAAAAAATATTTTGGTGGATTATAATTATACATAATACTGTGATTTGTTGTTATATTATCATACATGCACGATGTAATGATATAATTTGGTCAATTTCAAAATTCTTAAAAGACCCATCTTTCTGTTAATATTCCATTTACTGAATTACTTGACTTTATCTTCATTTAACATAACATACATTTTGCTTTTTAATCTTATTTGTTGTCTTTTCCCCTTTATTCAAACATTATGTACATACAGGTATTCTGAAATTTGAACTTTCAGATCCAAGCATTTTGGATAAGAGTACTCAACCTGTATTAAATCCTGATAACTAAAGACTTGCTTTATGAATCAAAGAGTCAAATTCATTTTAAAAATGTGGATCTTTGACATACTGCAATCTCTGTTTTTGAACAGGAAAACATGAAGCATACTATCCCAATAAACAGAAGTAAAATTTTAGTAAAACAAAAAAGAATGTTTGCGGGCACAGTGGCACATGCCTGTAATCCCAGTGCCTCCAGAGGCTGAGGAAGGAGGATTGTGAGTTCAAAGCCAGCCTCAGCAATGGCAAGGTGCTAAACAACTCAATAAGACCCTGTCTCTAAATAAAATACAAAATAGGGCTGAGGATGTGGTTCAGTGTTTGAGTGCCCCTGAGTTCAATCACCAGTACCAAAAAAAAAAAAAAAAAGAAAAAGAAAAGAAAAAGAATGTTCTATTAAACAGCATTTAAAAATAAAAAAGAAATCTACTACTATATACCATGGCATTGAAAAAATGGTATATAAGAAAATATTGAATAAATACATAAATAAAACATTGGTTCTCAAAGTTTTAATACCATGTGCCTGATTGTATATTTTTTCTTTGGATTTATATTGCCTTTCATTCATAATAATTCTTGAAATTCTGGATTGATCAGCTACATAAATTTTGAAAATCTTTCAGCCTGTATTCTTAAGACATTAATTTTTTTTCTTCTTTCATTTCTTCTGGAACTATTTTGGAATCTTTCTACCATACCCCTTATTTCTTTGGGTTTCCACCCAAATGTTTTCTGATTATTATCCTCCAAGTTAAATAATCATTTCTTCTGTTGTCTTGAACACTGTATTCTTAATTTCTTCAAAGTTTTTGCTTCTTTTTTCATGTGTTCTTGTTCCCTAGTGAAATGTTTCATTTTTTAAACTATTAAACTATAATTATTCTGGAAACTCTGATTACTATTATACCTCTTTTGATACCTATCTCAGCACCTCACGTCCTTCACACAAGCTGTTCCTTGTGTATTCTTGTGGAACTAGTAAATAATTCCAGATGAAATTATGTTGAGAAGCTTGGGTCACTGACTCTATTTCCTTGATAGTGGCATGCTTAATGTCCCAGTTGCCTTTGTGTTCCTTTAATTTTTTTAAACACCTTTTATAAAACTTTATTCAGCTCATGTCAATTCCTGCCAAGATTGTTAGCTCAATACAAGCTATGAAATTCAAGCTAAATGAAGATTTATATAAACATATGTCTTGTATAAAAATATTCAGCTCTTTGAAATAAGAGAAAGTTTTATTTTGTAAAATGGGAAAATAAATTTCTCCTTTAATTTGCAGGTCAACAATGGTTAACTAACAGCTCTCTATCATTGCCATGTTTAGAATATTAATATTAGATAATCTGTTAATATCCAATAATCATACTAACGCAAAATTTTCTTATACCACAGTGATTTACAAAAAAACTTCATAATGTGAATAATAGAATACTTCTAAATACAAAATGAACAAAAGTCAACTAGTTTTCTATATAAAGCAAATAAAAAACATAAAGCAAGACTAACTGCACAGTATGCAGGGCCCAGTGCAAAATTAAAATGCAGAGGTCACTTTTAGAAATTAAAAACTTTGAACTACCTACAGCTGAGTATTAAACAGACTTTTCAAATAGTAAATTATCCTTTATTCCTAAAACTTATAAATAGGGAGGAACTTTAAAAATCCTCCTGATTGCAATGTTCCATCTACTTTCTCTAGTGATGATTTGTATGGTGCACAAGGTAGTGTGTATGCATGACTGGGGAAATAATTCCAGATAATGAGAATGTATATAATAAGTGCTGTTCTTTAAAAGGGATATACATGAGCTGAAGAAAAATAACTTACACCTTTCTCAATATAGCAAAACATGCAAAAATATGCATTTTATAAATTAACTGTAATGTATGTCTTCTTGAGAGCCGTTCTGCCGTTCTGAGTGCTGCCTTTTTTATTCCTGGAGCCCTCACTTTCATTCTTTTGCCTTTTTCTGAGCCCAAATATGCACGCATGTTATACCTTCTTTTTAATATCATGTTCATTACTCTGGGTAAAGATTAAGTGAAATATAAAAAAAAAATCAGACAATGGAGGTTATGACTCTTCTAAGTAGATCAGATTTGATGAAAATAGATTTCAGCTATTGCTTAATAATAAAAGATGTGTTCTTAAATTTTCCCACATATCATGCTCTCTCCAGCTTTTGAAACTGTTCTTTGTATTCCCCTGACCTAGAATGTTTTGGTCATCATGATTTAGCTGGAAAATCCTTAGCTACACTTCAGGATTCTGTTTAGAAAGTTCTGTTGCAGCCAGCTGGCTGAGGCTTGGCAGACTTTCTGTTCCCAAAGCACCTTATACAAAGCAAAAGATGGACCATTATATATAAAATTTCATGAATTCTTAGTCCAACTGTTCCACCTGCTTCCCTGATCTTTGTAATCCCAGCTCATAGTAGATATTCAATAAATAACAGCTTCACCAAGCTGAAGTGAACTAAACGAGTAATGTCTGTAATTTATTCATCAAACATTTCTCGACTTCCTAGCATTTTTCAGATGCTGGACAAATACCATTGAGCAAGACAGATATAATTACTGTTCTACTTATAACAAAGCTTAAAAAAGAAAAAAATACTACTCAAATCATAACTATGATGAAGCTGTAGAATGTTAACAGGCATGTAACTAGAATCTTAGGACTCTAAGATTACCTAGAATAAAAAAAAAAGGTCGCTAAAATGATTATTATTATTTCATTAAAATTATCAGGTTATGCAGATGATCAATCTTAAATTCATCTTCCCTTGTTCTGAGATCATGATTTCATCTCCAATTTTCCAATTTCAGACTTTGTGATTGCCTTGGTAGTCATACAAACTCCATAGCCAAAGATGTAAGACTGTTAGGATTCTCAAATTCTAATATTTTTTTTTTAAATGTGAGTTTCTGGGTTGGTAATTTTTTAGTGGATACCATGATCAACTAATTCATTTACTTTTCTTGAATAAAACCATGGATAGATAATATCATCTTCACAGTCACTGATGAAGATATAAAGCAATCACATGTCCATAGCTTGGCCTTTGATTCATAGCCCTAGGATGAAATTAGAAAGATAATTACACTCTAGAAACACCAAGCTTCTTCTTTCCTAAGAGTAAAGGAATAATATAGCAAATTCTGAAATATTAATTCCAAAGCTTAAAGGGCCAGAGTTATTACATGATAAATCTATGTTAAAATTTTAAATTTGCAATATTCCATGACAAAGCTAAAGCATGAGACAAAAAATTCAGTTTCTAAGCTAAAAGATATTTGCATGTGTATATATTGTATCTCATACCCATATCTAACCTCAATAGTAGCTTCTCATAAAAGTAAAAAAGCTTTTCCACAGCAAAGTAGACAATTGATAGAGACAGCCTAAAAAGTGGGATAAAAACCAGGCAGCTACTCTTCCAATAGAGAATTACTATCCAGAACATGTAAAAAAGTTAATATAAAAAAAGAGGAAAAGTGAGATGAACAGACACTTCTAAAACGAAGAACAAATGGTTAATACTTATATGCAAAAATGTTCAACACTTTTAGCTCTCAGGAAAATGCACATCAAAACTACAGTAAAATTCTACCTTTACCCAGTCAGGATGGGGTATATTTTGTGTTTATCAAGAATAGGAATAACAATAAATGCTGGCAAGGATGTGGGGGAAATTACTTTTTCTTTCTTATGTACTCTTGGTGGGAATGGTAATTAGTACAGCCACTTTGGAAATCTGTATGGAGGTTCCTCAAACTAAAAATAAAACTACCATATGAACCAGATGTATCACTCCTTGGTATATACCAGAAGGAATTAAAACCAGCATACTCTAAAGACACTGGCATACTCATGTTTATTATGGCACAAGTAACAACGGACAAGTTATGGAATCAGCTTAGGAACCCGTCAACAGATGAATGGATGAACACACACGCTCATGCACACACGAGTAGTATCCAGTTATAAAAATAAAGAGAAAAATCATGTCCTTACCAGGAAGATGGATGGAACTGGAAATCAGTGTTCAGTGAAATAAATCAGACGCACAAAAAAACAAGTTTTGCATATCTTCCCTCACAAGTGTCATCATTTTGGATAGAGGAGGAAAACAAGATATGAGCAGCAGAAATTATTGGAAAGGAGGAGATGATTGTAGAAGAGGAGTGAAGAGGAAGATGAAGGGAAACTGAATGTGATAAAGTGTATTATTTGCATGTACAAATACATCACAATGAAACCCATTTTTCTATATAACTAAAACACACAAAATATAAAAAATACAATCCCCCAAACTAGCATAAAACTAAAAAACTTTAAGCCTTCTATATAATTTTTTAGTTATTTATTTTAAAATCTAAAACTTCAAGTGAAAGTCATTTTCCATATTAATTTTGCTTTTAGTCTTGGACTTGAAAAACAAATATTACCTTTGGGGATAGAGCAATTAAAGCCTGGTATTAAGGAGGATAATAGTAATAATAATTTAAATTTTCTTTCAGAAATGGGTAATTGTGTTCTCTAAGCACTCCTACTGGTTGAAACTAATGTGTATACACAGAATCAACTATGATTTTCGAAGTGCAGTGTAAAATGGAACTGCAAATCCACATGTTTAATGACTAATAGTTACAAGATAGCAAGACCAGAGCATTAAGCCAATGTGAAGCATGGACCCTGCTCTGTGATTGCAAGCCGATAAGCCTGCCCTGAATATAAATTTTTTCCATAGTTGTTTCTCTCACTAAAACTGCGTCTCATTTCTTTTCCTTTTCCCATTCCAAAATTGTGTTGGGGATTAAAAGAAAGTATGTGTGTGAATATTAAACATTCATAATTCTATATGAAAAATGTGTTCTAATAATACATTAGGTGTGTGAGTTATTGGTTGACATACATATTCAAGGAAATTATCTTTTGTGGATTTACTGTAAATACTTGGTAAAATAAAACCATCAAAGACTTTTCCAGTTGACTTAATATCAGTTGTTCTGTCACTGATTTATTTATACAAAATTATTAAGCACTTGTAGTATCTACTGATTATGTTTAAAAATTATTTGAATCTAAAATTATTATAATATAGGCCAAGTTTTGCTAAGTATCCATGGACAAACCAAAACCAATAAAATACAATAAGTAAATGAACACTACCTGTGGTACAAATGCTACAGTAGCAAACTTGATTATAGGCAGAACATGGAATACATTGCTATTAAAAAGCCACTATTAAAAATGTTTGCTCATTTTAACATGACCCGATTAACATATAAAAACCATTATACTGTGCTTAAAAGTAACTGAATGCCTATATCTTCAATATATTTGCAATGTCTCAGTTAAAATATTAAAAGAGGGTACAATACATTGTTAGTTTTCATATTTAAAATAGTTATGTGTATCTTCACAGTACAATTACCAAATAAACTAATTGAAAAAAGTTCCCCCACAGTTCACTGCCATGTCTGAGAAAACTTCTGATTATAGCTCCATATAACTAAATTTTTTCACTTATCATTTGAAATGATCTCTTGTCTTACTGTTAATGATGGCTACAATTTAAGGTCAAATTCACTATGCCCTCACTCCTGCTTAACTTGAAATCCACATTGCTTGTCAACCTATTTCAGGTAGTAACTCTCGACTTTCAGATGAAGATAATTTGTTCAGTTCTTCACTCTTTCTGCCTTCCATATTTTGAGTCACCCATTTTATTTGTGTTTTCCAGCTATATAAATTACTTTAAATTGTAATATCAAAGATTTCAACCAAGGTAATAACAAACAGTTACAATTTTGTGACTTAGGTTTCACTTACAGAGCCAGTAGTATATACTGGTGATAAATTTTCTTCCCTGCAAGTCTAGTATTGCAGTTCCAAAGGATTGAAGAACCAGCATCTCTTTAAAATAGATTCTATTTTCTCACACTTCACCAAGGGCCCAAATGTATGATTGTTAGAGTTATTTCATATCAGGCTTCTCTTGTCTCTTCCCAGAATTTATAATTATGTTATGGAGTAATGTAATGTGAGCTTTCTATAGCACAGCCTATCTAATCAGTTTGTTTTCTTCAGCTTCTTTTTTTAAAGAGCTCATTCAACTTAAGTTATAATTTGGACATCGTTTTTCAAGATCTGTTGCCTTGCTTACACATCAAGTTGCCATTTCCATTTTCCCAGAATTCCTGATGAATTTCAATATTACTGGTATCGCCTTTATTTTTACTATATTTCTTGCTGAAAATGTCAATGTCCTCAAATAGAAATAAATATTTTTTAAAAAAGGAAGGAAGCAAAAATATTTTTGACTTTAAAAGTTCATATAGTAAGTATATGGTCATATAGTAAACTATATTTAAAAGGTCATATAGCAACTACTCAATTCTGCTCTTATAGTGTGAAAAGTCATGTCAATACATAAAATCTAAGTATGGGTGTATATAAATAAACTTTCATTTATAAAATCGGAGGAACCTGAATTTGGCTCATCTGCCATATTTTTCTGATCCTTATTGGATCACAGATTCATTATTAATATTTCCAAAGACTTTAAGAAATACCCATGAAACATATTCAATATGTACAAATGTATTTAAACACATGGATATTCAAGAGATTTTGTAAATGTACGTGAATTTGAATACATGCAAATATATGTGTATGTATGTGAATGCATTTGTATTGATATGTGTGTGTATTTGCATGGACCTATATTTTTTTCTGGGTGAAAAGGCTACACCTTTCTTCAAGCATTTGAAAGATAGAAGTTTCTAAAATTATTAATGAAATCAGGAAAATATACCTGAATTCTAAGCCACAGAATTGCCTGATAACTTTTCCCTTAACACATTCCCTTTCTAGCAGGAAAATAATCTACTACAATATAAATAACTTTAAGGTAACACTCTGGGACTCTTTTTCACCTTAATGCAAGCATGGTTGTGAAAGGAAAGCAGTTATGAGAAGCCAGAGAGGGAGGTTCACAGGCAGCATACTCACATTTCTTTGAGATACTTCTAAAACCATGCCATGACATTTAAACAACTTAAGATCAACTTATCAAATAAAATACTTCCTCTCTAATTTTTACTGCTAATTTTAACTTCTAATTAGCCAAACGACATACTTGATACTCAATTCCTGATGCAGAAGCCAAACTACACCCCTCTGGACTTATTCTATTGTTTCTGTCATTAATTGTTGGCTCCAAAAGTATAAAAATAGTGCAGGCACAGATTTACTTTGAAAGGAACATAAGCTTCTTTTGTTGTTTTAGTTTTTGATCACCTGGACTAAGAGCCACTAGTAAATGCAGGTGTTTATTTCTGGATATTATCCAATCTTTCTAAGTTCCTAGAACTGGTGTAGGTTGAATAGGAGATTTGTTCCCCCCTCTCACACTGTTTTTTAAAGGATGAAGGTAAATAAATAAGCATATAAATAATAAAATAATGATTCTTTGTAAGCCTCTGAAATGATTTAATTCTCTTTTCTATGTGTTTTTAAACAGCTAGTAAATAAAACATTTAAAAAGTTCTTTATGATTGTGTTTCTATATAGTTGAAAACATTAAATATTTATGAGCATAATAGCCATTGATGTTTTAAAAGTCTGACAGTTAAAACCAAATTACAGAGCTGAAGTATCCACCCCCACTCTCCAACAGATTGCAACAACAAACAGGTGTGTGTCACCCAGCTCAGCCCCCATACATAGGGGGATTTCGCTTAAAATCTCTCCTAGACTTTCAGGGGGAGGGACTATCAGAGTGAGCCTGCATAAAGACTAAAGGAGAGCTAGAGGCACCTGACCCCCAACCCCCCCCTCCCATCAGCGGCCAAAACAAAACCTGTCTAGCCAGCGCTGGGGGAGGGGCAAGCAGAAAAAATCAAAACCATAGAGTGCCGGGGATCCCAAAAGCCAACGGTGTGACCCCGGAGATCCAGGCTGTCTGATACGCGCGGCCTGCCCCAAGGCTACAGAAGGCGTGGCGCCCCAGAGAAGGGGTTAACTAGTCAGCAGGGAATTAAGTGGCTGCGACACGGTGGTATCCCAACAGCCAAGCCCAAGCCCGCACTGACCCCCGGGCTGAGTTCGGGATTGCTGACGGGGATGGAAGCGGTACAGCCCCTCCCCCCACAAGGGACACTCCACTAAGGTAACCAGCGGCCACCATCTTGGACAGCTGAAGTAACCACCGCCACTCGCCGACAGATTGCAACAACAAACAGGTGTGTGTCACCCAGCTCAGCCCCCATACATAGGGGGATTTCGCTTAAAATCTCTCCTAGACTTTCAGGGGGAGAGACTATCAGAGTGAGCCTGCATAAAGACTAAAGGAGAGCTAGAGGCACCTGACCCTCAACCCCCCCCCTCCCATCAGCGGCCAAAACAAAACCTGTCTAGCCAGCGCTGGGGAGGGGCAAGCAGAAAAAATCAAAACCATAGAGTGCTGGGGATCCCAAAAGCCAACGGTGTGACCCGGAGATCCAGGCTGTCTGATTCGTGCGGCCTGCCCCGAGGCTACAGAAGGCGTGGCGCCCCAGAGAAGGGGTTAACTAGTCAGCAGGGAATTAAGTGGCTGCGACACGGTGGTATCCCACCAGCCAAGCCCAAGCCCGCACTGACCCCCGGGCTGAGTTCGGGATTGTTGACGGGGACGGAAGCGGTACAGCCCCACCCCCCACAAGGGACACTCCACTAAGGTAACCAGCGGCCACCATCTTGGACAGCTGAAGTATCCACCCCCACTCGCCGACAGATTGCAACAACAAACAGGTGTGTGTCACCCAGCTCAGCCCCCATACATAGGGGGATTTCGCTTAAAATCTCTCCTAGACTTTCAGGGGGAGGGACTATCAGAGTGAGCCTGCATAAAGACTAAAGGAGAGCTAGAGGCACCTGACCCCCAACCCCCCCCTCCCATCAGCGGCCAAAACAAAACCTGTCTAGCCAGCGCTGGGGGAGGGGCAAGCAGAAAAAATCAAAACCATAGAGTGCCGGGGATCCCAAAAGCCAACGGTGTGACCCCGGAGATCCAGGCTGTCTGATACGCGCGGCCTGCCCCAAGGCTACAGAAGGCGTGGCGCCCCAGAGAAGGGGTTAACTAGTCAGCAGGGAATTAAGTGGCTGCGACACGGTGGTATCCCAACAGCCAAGCCCAAGCCCGCACTGACCCCCGGGCTGAGTTCGGGATTGCTGACGGGGACGGAAGCGGTACAGCCCCACCCCCCACAAGGGACACTCCACTAAGGTAACCAGCGGCCACCATCTTGGACAGCTGAAGTATCCACCCCCACTCTCCGACAGATTGCAACAACAAAACAGGCACAGAGTACAGTTTGAACTGCCGAGAATCATCACTGAGGGGAAATCTGGTCTAGCAGGAGAAACCAAGGCTAGCAGGAGAAACCAGGAGCCTAGAGGCAAGGCCCTCGCGACTGGGCAGCTGTAAACTGCAGGCCCACCGGCGACAGTTCACCCACTGCCCGCGTAACTGGGCGGTAGGAGAACGCCCTCCCGTTGGTGACGGATCACCTGCCCGCGGCCTGTGATACTGGGCGGCTGGAGTCTACCCGCCTGCCACGACCGGGAGCTGAAACCACACAGAGACAGTCCAGTCACACCCCCCCATTAGGGCACCCCGGCAAGGAGACTGGGGCCCGTCATAGCAGAGTAGTGTCGTCACTGGAGCTCGAACGTTGGAATTCCTTCCCAGCGGAATCCACGTTAGCAGTCATACTTCAACAACACAAAGGAGAGACATCAGAGTAATACAGAAACAAAACAAATCTATAGAGGAGAGCAGAAAACACGACAATCAAAAAGAGCTGGAAAGTAACGTGGACAACATGAGAAAACAAGGGAAAAAAGGATTACAAACAATGCAAGACTACTCAATTCTACAGGAGGACATAGAAACTTCAGAAACAGGTATAGGGAAAGAACTCAAGGCATACCTAACTCGAATGGAAAGGAATATTAGAGAAGACATGAGACAGCAAGTCCAAGAAATAAAAATATATTTTGAAAATGAATTAAACAAACAAATTCAAATGGCAAAGAACGAGCTCTACCAGGAGATAGAGATATTAAAAAAAAAATCAAACAATAATCCTAGAATTACAGGAAACTATAAACCAAATTAAAAACTCAAACGAGAATATTACAAATAGACTTGATCAAGTAGAAGTCAGAACATCAGATAATGAAGACAAGGTTTATCAACTTGAATATAGTCAACACAGAAAAGATGCTTAATTCCCACGAGCAATCTATTCAAGAGATATGGGATGTCATAAAAAAACCAAATCTGAGAGTCATAGGGATAGAAGAAGGCACAGAGATTCAAACCAAAGGAATGGACAGCATATTAAATGAAATAATTCTAGAAAACTTCCCAGAGATGAAAGATGGAATGGATTGCCAAATCCTGGAAGCCTACAGGACCCCAAACATTCAAAACCATAATAGACCAACCCCAAGACATATAATTATGAAGATAGCCAACGTACAGAACAAGGAGAGAATATTAAAAGCTACGAGAGAAAAGAGGCAGATTACTTTCAGGGGTAAACCAATTAGGTTAACGACAGATTTCTCATCACAAACTTTGAAAGCGAGAAGATCCTGGAATAACGTATTTCAAACGCTGAAAAATAATGGATTCCAACCAAGAATACTATATCCAGCAAAATTGAGCTTCAAATTTGACAATGAAATTAAAATCTTTCACGATAAACAAAAGCTAAAAGAATTTGCAGCAAGAAAACCAGCTCTGCAAAGCATTTTGAACAAAACACTACAAGAAGAGGATGTGAAAAATAGTGCCCAAAACTAACAGCAGGAAGTATCTCAGTAAAGGGGGAGGAAAATAACCAAAAAGCAAAACTAACCAAACTAAAATAAATAAATAAAGAAGCATGACTGGAAATACAAATCATATCTCAATTGTAACCTTAAATGTTAATGGCCTAAACTCACCAATCAAGAGACATAGGCTAGTAAACTGGATCAAAAAAACAAATCCAACAATATGCTGCCTTCAGGAGACTCATATGATAGGAAAAGACATACACAGGCTGAAGGTAAAAGGTTGGGAAAAATCATACCACTCACATGGCCCTCAGAAGCAAGCAGGAGTGGCCATACTCATATCGAATAAAATCAACTTCAAACCTAAGTTAATCAAGAAGGACAAAGAAGGTCACTATATACTGTTAAAAGGAACCATCCACCAACAAGACATAACAATCATCAATTTGTATGCACCCAACAATGGAGCTGCAACGTTCATAAAACAAACTCTCCTCAAGTTCAAGAGTCAAATAGACCACAACACAATAATTATGGGTGACTTCAACACACCGCTCTCGCCATTAGACAGATCCTCTAGACAAAAACTGAATAAAGAAACTATAAAACTCAACAGCACAATCAATAATCTAGACTTAACCGACATATATAGAATATATCAACCATCATCAAGTGGATACACGTTCTTCTCAGCAGCACATGGATCCTACTCAAAGATAGACCATATATTATGCCATAAGACAACTCTTAGTAAATATAAAGGCGTGGAGATAATACCATGCACCATATCTGACCATAATGGAATGAAATTGGAAATCAATGATAAAAGAAGGAAGGAAAAATCCTACATCACATGGAAAATGAACAATATGTTATTGAATGATCAATGGGTTATAGAAGACATAAAGGAGGAGATGAAAAAATTCTTAGAGTCAAATGATAACACAGACACAACATACCGGAATTTATGGGACACAATGAAAGCAGTTTTAAGAGGGAAATTCATTTCTTGGAGTTCTTACCTCAAAAAAAGAAAAAACCAACAAATAAATGAACTCACACAACACCTCAAAAATCTAGAAAAGGAAGAGCAAAACAACAGCAAATGTAGTAGAAGACAAGAAATAATTAAAATTAGAGCAGAAATCAATGAAATTGAAACAAAAGAAACCATTGAAAAAATAGATAAAACTAAAAGTTGGTTCTTTGAAAAAATAAATAAGATAGACAATCCCTTAGCCACGCTAACGAAAAGAAGAAGAGAGAGAACTCAAATTACTAACATACGGGATGAAAAAGGCAATATCACAACAGACACTACAGAAATACAGAAGATAATTAGAAAGTATTTTGAAACCCTATATTCCAATAAAATAGAAGATAACGAAGATATCGATAAATTTCTTAAGGCATATGAATTGCCCAGATTGAGACAGGAAGACACACACAATTTAAACAGACCAATAACAAAAGAAGAAATAGAAGAAGCCATCAAAAGACTACCAACTAAGAAAAGCCCTGGACCAGATGGGTATACAGCGAAGTTCTACAAAACCTTCAAAGAAGAATTAATACCAATACTTTTCAAGCTATTTCAAGAAATAGAAAAAGAAGGAGCTCTTCCAAATTCATTCTATGAGGCCAACATCACTTTGATCCCAAAACCAGACAAAGATACTTCAAAGAAAGAAAACTACAGACCAATATCTCTAATGAACTTGGATGCAAAAATTCTCAATAAAATTCTGGCGAATCGAATACAAAAACATATCAGAAAACTTGTGCACCATGATCAAGTAGGATTCATTCCTGGGATGCAAGGATGGTTCAATATACGGAAATCAATAAATGCTATCCACCACATCAATAGACTTAAAGACAAGAACCACATGATCATCTCGATGGATGCAGAAAAAGCATTTGACAAAGTACAGCATCCCTTTATGTTCAAAACACTAGAAAAACTAGGGATAACAGGAACTTACCTCAACATTGTAAAAGCTATCTATGCTAAGCCTCAGGCTAGCATCATTCTGAATGGAGAAAAATTGAAGGCATTCCCTCTAAAATCTGGAACAAGACAGGGATGCCCTCTATCACCACTTCTATTCAATTTAGTTCTCGAAGTACTAGCCAGAGCAATTAGACAGACAAAAGAAATTAAAGGCATAAAAATAGGAAAAGAAGAAATTAAACTATCGCTATTTGCAGATGACATGATAATATACTTAACAGACCCAAAAGAGTCTACAAAGAAGCTGCTAGAGTTAATAAATGAATTCAGCAAAGTGGCAGGTTATAAAATCAACACGCATAAATCAAAGCCATTCCTATATATCAGCAACAAAACTTCTGAAATGGAAATAAGGAAAACCACTCCATTCACAATATCCTCAAAGAAAATAAGATACTTGGGTATCAACCTAACAAAAGAGGTGAAAGATTTATACAATGAAAACTACAGAACCCTAAAGAGAGAGATAGAAGAAGATCTCAGAAGATGGAAAAATGTACCCTGTTCATGGATAGGCAGAACTAACATCATCAAAATGGCGATATTACCCAAAGTTCTCTATAGGTTTAATGCGATGCCAATCAAAATACCAACGGCATTTCTTGTAGAAATAGACAAAGCAATCATGAAATTCATATGGAAAAACAAAAGACCCAGAATAGCAAAAGCAATTCTAAGCAGGAAGTGTGAATCTGGAGGTATAGCGATACCAGAGGTCAAACTGTACTACAAAGCAATAGTAACAAAAACAGCATGGTACTGGTACCAAAACAGGCGGGTGGACCAATGGTACAGAATAGAAGACACAGAGACTAATCCACAAAGTTACAACTATCTTATATTTGATAAAGGGGCTAAAAGCATGCAATGGAGGAAGGATAGCATCTTCAACAAATGGTGCTGGGAAAATTGGAAATCCATATGCAACAAAATGAAACTGAATCCCTTTCTCTCGCCATCCACAAAAATTAACTCAAAATGGATCAGGGAGCTAGATATCAAATCAGAGACACTGCGTCTGATAGAAGAAAAAGTTGGCTACGATCTACAAATTGTGGGGTCGGGCTCCAAATTCCTTAATAGGACACCCATAGCCCAAGAGTTAACAACCAGAATAAACAAATGGGACTTACTTAAACTAAAAAGTTTTTTCTCAGCAAGAGAAACAATAAAAGAGGTAAATAGAGAGCCTACATCCTGGGAACAAATCTTTACCCCCCACACCTCCGATAGAGCCCTAATATCCAGAATGTACAAAGAACTCAAAAAATTAAACAATAAGATAACAAATAACTCAATTAACAAATGGGCCAAGGACCTCAACAGACACTTCTCAGAGGAGGACATACAATCAATCAACAAGTTCATGAAAAAATGCTCACCATCTCTAGCAATCAGAGAAATGCAAATCAAAACCACCCTAAGATACCATCTCACTCCAGTAAGATTGGCAGCCATTATGAAGTCAAACAACAACAAGTGTTGGCGGGGATGTGGGGAAAAAGGTACACTTGTACACTGCTGGTGGGGCTGCAAAATGGTGAGGCCAATTTGGAAAGCAGTATGGAGATTCCTGGGAAAGCTGGGAATGGAACCACCATTTGACCCAGCTATTGCACTTCTCGGACTATTCCCTGAGGACCTTAAAAGAGCGCACTATAGGGATACGGCTGCATCAATGATTATAGCGGCACAATTCACAATAGCTAGACTGTGGAACCAACCTAGATGCCCTTCAATAGATGAATGGATAAAAAAAATGTGGCATCTATACACAATGGAATATTATGCAGCACTAAGAAATGACAAAATCATAGAATTTGCAGGGAAATGGATGGCATTAGAGCAGATTATGCTAAGTGAAGCTAGCCAAGCCCTAAAAAACAAATGCCAAATGTCTGCTTTGATATAAAGAGAACAACTAAGAACAGAACAGGAAGGAAGAGCATGTGGAAAAGACTACAGTAAACAAAGATGAATGGGGGGAGAGAAACGGAGAGAGAAGGGAAAGCATATGGAAATGGTAGGAGACCTTCAAGGATACATAAAATTATAAGAGGCTATGAGGGGCAAGGGGGAGGGAAAAAAAGGGAGAGAATTGAACAACAGCAGGGGAGATAGAGAGGGAAGATGGGAGGGGAGGGGAGGGGGGATAGTAGGGGTTAGGAAAGGTAGCAGAATACAACAGACACTAATATGGCATTATGTAAAAATGTGAATATGTAACAGATGTGATTCTGCAATCTATATTTGGGGTGAAAATGGGAGTTCAAAACACAATTTGAGTCTAATGTATGAAAGATGATATATCATGAGCTATGTAATGCTTTAAATAATCAATAAAAAATTAAAAAAAAAAAAACGTTTTACAAACAAAAATTTGACAACTTAGATAAATGAACTAATTCCTCAAAAAATACAAGCTATCATAACTCACCCTATATAAAATAGCCCTATCACTGTTGTGCAAATTAAATTTATTATGTAAAAAAAAATCTCATTTAAAATAAAATAAAATAAAATAAAATAAAATGAAATAGTACATGATATGTAATGTTTCTAAAAAAAAAAAAAAAACAAATTACATACTATAATTTAATAATATCTTCTTGAAAAATAATGAACTGTTGTATTTTTAGAAAAATCAATGTTCCAGATTATATTCTACAGTTTTCTAACAGCAAAACCTTATTGTTTACACAAAAGTGGCCATAAAAATATTTCATACAAATTTTTAAAAAGGAACTAAATCTAGATTTCTATCTCATCTAATGTTGCCTAGTGTTACCTCTGAAACAATTACAGGCTGGTTATTCAGACTCTTGAAATTTTGTTTTGTTCTCCTCTACATTGAATTTTACTTATCAATTACTGAATGCAAACAGATATTTTAGAGAAACCATAAAATAATTATAAGCTAAAAATGAAAATGTAGTTTAATTTTCAACGAAAAAAATCAAAATTGAGCTCGGTTTTGATTGAATCTGGGTTGCATAACTCAGATGTGTATAATATATCTAGGTCTTGAATGTACAGAATCCCATACACAGCTATTTTTAAGTGCAGAGACACAGAGTACATCCGAAATAAATAAGGGGGGAAATAAAGTTTGGTTGATTTAAATATTCTAGTTGCAGCAATACCATTTATTTATAATCTTTTATAGGAAGGCAAACAGGTGTCACTCAGCTGAGTAACTGAAGACATTACTAGTCACAGGATAGTCCGCAACTGAAAGAGAAAGACTCTTACCAGAGCAATATACAATTAAAATTGTGGATTTTTATATTAAGAAATGAAATGAATAAATTGTAACTAAGTTTTAATAAACAGTTTATAATATCTGTAATTTGAGCATCTACTTAGATTTCTATTTAGAAAGCAAAATAATTTTCATTTATTAACACTGTTAACTCCTCTAAATGTCTTGCATTTGAGCCAGGACTCAAATATATTTCTTCATTCTATGCACTGATATCTCCCATCAAAGTTTATCTGACCACTAGCTTTAAATATTTATAATCCCCCAAGAAGCATGCTACCTTTATGTTTTTCCCTTAATTCTGCATGTATATTGGTAAGTTCTGGAAAGAGAATGGTGATGGTTACATGGAGGTCAAAAGGATATGAAAATATATGTTGCAATTCAGTTCATTATAAAACATCCTGTTAGTCAACCTTTCTTGAATTTAGGTTAAAAGATAATCATTAAGAGGAAGTGGGGTCTAGAAAAGTAGGCTGAAAGGAATGGAAAGACTCGAAATAAACAAAGGTACTTAACCACATCCCTCCTTTTTATTCATTCATTTATCTACTTGTTAATTCACTTGACTAATACTTATTACCTATGCAATGCTAGAATCTGTTCTAGGAAGTGAAGATTAATATTTCAACAGAATAGGCAAAAATCTCTACCTTACAAAGGGAATATAATACAAGCATAGTTAAATGATCTTGGGTATTCTTGGGAAAAATATAAAACAGAAGGAGATAGGTTGCATGGGCAGGCTGGCTGGGAAGATAAAGGAGCAGTACAGAGATCAGAATACAGGCAGTGCGAAATGGCATGGGAATTCTGGTTTTTTTTTTTTTTTTTTTTTTTTTTTTTTTTTTTTGTGGAGAGCTACAGAAACAAATAAAAAATCCAATAATCCTAGACATAATGACCTCAAGACTGATAGCCATTTTCCAGACACAAAGAAAGCCCTAGATGAATATTTGCTTTTCTTTTAGTCCCTCAAGTTTTCCTGTGACTTCAGGGAACTATCTTTTATTCTCTTCAACTCTGCTTCAGTAAAATTTCATTTCTATTCTTTGCCAGCATCAACCCCATCCCACAATTCACTGGGTGTCATACTTACAGATCTTGACCTTTAATATATTACATACCGCTATAAAATTTGTAGAAAGTTCTGATAGTTTACCTTATTTCCAAGTGAACAATTACCTGCCCCATTTTTATGCTGGCACAACACACAAAACTTCAGGACAAGAGACAAAGGATTTTATTATTCACAGCAAGCAACAGATGTGGTTAGCATTCATTAGGAAACTTCCAAATTTTATAAGGATCTACTGGAAAACCTGCCTTACCTTTTCCCCAGAAGGAATCATTATTTACCTGGTAAAGAAACTAAGCTGTCCCCTGCCCTAGGAGTGTATTATCTCTCTTTCCCAAGGCTTTTTCCATTTAAAAAGAAAATCCTGCAAAATATAGTTCAGAACACAAACTGTCCATGGCTCCTTCCAAGACTTGTAGACGAACAAGGACCCTATGAAGAACTGTCTCCCAAAAGCTGTATGAATACTCATTGTTCAACTTTACATTAAGTTACTCAGACTTTTATTCTTACTATTAAGATTTGCAATATTGACTTGCTTCTCTTTGCCAAAATGTCTTTATTCCTGATCCTTGATTCTATCTTTAAATTCCAGTATTATGTAAATATAAATATTGCTATGATAAATTAGTTATGACAGAATTAACACATTTCCTGCATAGAAAATGTAAGTTCTTAAAATTTGATTTCAATATCCTAAATTTCTCCTATTTCTTCTTGATATCAATTTTATTATATGCTTATTTGACTTAAGGAAGGGA
Organism: Spermophilus citellus; assembly: GCF_964194105.1. Classification (NCBI taxonomy): domain Eukaryota; kingdom Metazoa; phylum Chordata; class Mammalia; order Rodentia; family Sciuridae; genus Spermophilus; species Spermophilus citellus. The sequence goes on from NC_138184.1 coordinate 163,651,572, forward strand.
TGGGAAAAACAATTTATTATACCCTGTTAATAGCTGATAATGTTCTGAATTAATTACCCCTTCAAGGACATTTGCACTTTAACAAGTTTACAGTCATAACCAAAGAAACTGTCATTATTTGTTTAGGAAATAAAGGTTAATTGAAAAGTTCTGTAGAGACAAAAAAAAAAATGAGCCTTTTGTGCCTCAAGTTCAGAAAAAAATTCTATCCCATGGGGACAGTGTATGTTGCAAACTGCAGAGACCCAAACCTGTTTTATCTACAGCAACACCCCTGCTTTTATCTGTTATATATTAGATCATCACCAAAGATTTCATTGAATTAAGAGCTTCTCAGGAAAAAAATCAACAACAAAGATCATCTGAATGTCACTGGTTTAATTTATTTATGACTTGGAACTGTCCATACCTTCAGTTCTTTCATTTTTCTTCTGTTGTCTGTTTAAACATCATTAATTAAGGAAGCAGAGTTTGGCACAATTTCTATCCATGATTCCTGTTAATCATGGGACTATTTTCTAAAGCCAATTTTAAAATTCTAAAAATTGTACATTAAAACCTAGAAAAAATGTATCAGTTCATGACAACTATGATTTCATATTCTAGAGAACATACCTTGACTTTTTTAGAGGGTACACATACATTTTAAAATAGTCACATTACTTGAAGAGAGTATATTCTTTTAACTCCTTAAATAAGGAGCATTCACTGCTAATTTCTACAATAATTATAGAATTCATATTTCATCTCTATTAATATCTGGTGTGACAGAATATAGTGTCATCGAGTACTGGAAACGTGACAATTTATAATGTGAATTTTGATTTGTAGAAGAGTCAAGTATCATGGGCCAAATTGGTGGGAATTTGCATTATACTTTTTCAGAAATAAAAAAAAAAAAAATTGGTTCTTCTTTCTACAACCATATTCCCAGAATACCCAATTACTTCAACTCAAGAAGAAATACCAAAGACTGCTTTCTGTCTTAGTGACTCAATCATTAAAACTGCATGACAGAAAGAAACTTTGTTATAATACCCAATAGGGAACTACTATTCCTCAGGATTAAAACATATGCATCTCTGTTCCTTAGGATATTATTCTTTTTTAAACATGCATTTAAAAAGGCACAGGAAGTTTTTTTCCCTAAGTACTTATGTTGTTAAAGTTTAAAGCTAATTTTAATTTGATAACTATTCTTAATGAGGAAGGTACATTTAACAATGATTTAAATCATGCTACTGTTTCTGATGTTCATAGATATTCAAGCTAAAGTATTCTGTCAACAACACATCTTCCCACCCAGGCTTGCATCATTGTCCCTCACCTTCAGGGCATGTTTGCGGTTACTCTGAATGATCATTTGCTAAACACATTGTGAAAATCTGTCTACCTTGGCTGACAGCACTGAGTCCTGTCTGGGGCTAAGCTGCATCCCACCAGGAGTTTCATAGATAAATCACTGTCACTTCTTCTACTGCCTATTAAGCCTAGGAAATCAATATGCTTCTCTGTGTGTGGGCTTCCGGGAAGATTTCTTATAAAAACTGTCAAATAAATACTGCTTGATTACTGAACTAGCCCCAATATTAAGCATGTAAGCTGCCAATCTGGAGAATACTATAAAGGCAAAGTGAGAATGTAAGTTCACTGTGGCATCCAAAAGCACCAAATATTCTTTGTAGGAATTCTGTATAGTAATGCCTACATACGGAAAAGCAGATAGCATTCTAACTTTTTGTCTCATGAATTTTCTGACAACTTATTCTGTATACTTCTGAGATTTATCTTTAATTTTAGTAAATCTTTTTATAGTTGCCCATTATTTGCTCATTTTTCATTTTGGTCCTAATTTTAAATATATAGTATTAAAGTAATTTATAATTCTTTGGTTTTGGAGACATTTTTATATAAAATTGATAATCTGTCTAAAATTTATTAGCATAAAATTTATATATTAGAATGTAAATTTTTAAAAATACCATCAGTTTATAAAGTTATTTTTGTTTATTTTATCATGTTTGCCAAATATTTGGCCATTTAATTGTTGTTGCTTTCTATAGAAACTGTATTTGGTTGTTTTCTTTATGGTTTAGTAATTTTTAAAAACCAAAACATAACAAATTTCAAATTTGTGAAGTACAGCCAGGATTAGAGGAAATATTAATGTGAAATTCACATATTTGGAAGAAATGCTAGGAAAAATATACAGCAAATATCCACCTCTTAGGAAGAAAAGCAAACTACCACAAAAAGTAAAATAAAAACTGTAAGGATATGAATGTGAATTAATTATATGAGAAACAAAAATGTAGATGATTCTACAAATTTCTTATAAAATTTATGAGGTTGAGAATATCAAAAATGAAAAAGATGTAATTGCTATGTATATGCTACATATATGTAAAAATTATGACAATATTATGAGTAACTTTATGCCATAATAAACAACTATGTCAGATATAATTTGTAGAAAAATACATTTTGCCACACTGATTCAAGAAATCTAACACTGCTTAAAGCTGTTGAAGAAATGTTTTATTACAGCCCTATTTACAATAGCCAAGAAATGGAGAGAACCTAAGGGTCAATCAACTAATAAATGAATACTGAAAATGTGGCAAACATACACAATGGGATTTGTTTAGTCATAAAAAGAAATTAAATACTGTCAGTGAAGACCCTGATAGAACTTGATGTTATTATGGTACATAAAATAATCCAGACACAGAGAGACAAGTACCATATGGTCTCACTCTTATGTACGATCCAGAAAATGTTGAGAGTAGAATGGTGGTTAACAGAGGAATGGTAAAGTGCAGGTGGGGAAGGATGGGCAAGGTTGATTAATGAATACCACGTTACAGCTAGACAGGAGTAAGAAGTTCTGCTGTGCTGCTACTTACTGCACAGGAGGGCGAGTATAGATGACAGCAATGTATTAAATATTTCAAAAAGCTAAAAGAAGAGATTTTGAATGTTTTTGCCAAGAAGAAAGAATAAATTTTGAAGAAACAGATATGTTTATCCTGATTTAATATTATACAATGTGTACATGTATCCAAATATCACATAGTACAAAATAAATATGTACTTTTCTTTTTGCTTTTATGTATCAATTAAAAATGAATTTTTTAAAAAAGTAAACATAGTCCAGAACACCAATACTTTCTTTAAAGGAAACCAGGGACTCAAGTGTCAACACTGATGAACAAACGTTAATTTTACACAGACTATAGGAGAGAGTAAAGTTTTCTTTTCTTTTTTGGGGGGATGGGGGTAGGTCCTAGGATTTGAACCCACGGCCTTGTGCATGCAAGGCAAGCACTCTACCAACTGAGCTACATCCCCAACCTAAGAATAAAGTTTTGATGAGGTCAGCATAAACCTGTTACCTAAATATCTTCAACACTTTAAGAGTGTACATACTCCCTGAAGTACTCTAAAGATTCAGTGTAACCACAATCTATGTTTCAAAATTTCTGTTTTTATGTGCAACTTTACAAATGACAAAATGATTTTAAATGTATATGAAATTTCAAAGACCAAGAAAATTATGAAACAGAAAGAAAAATTAGCTCCACTGAATGTCAAAATTTTGATAAAATACAGTCATTATTATTGTGTATTATTGGTCCAAAGAGACAGATCTGGAGAAACAGGCTCAGACTAATTCCAGAGAAGTCATTAAAAATCACTGGGAGGGGCTGGGGTTGTGGCTTAGTGGTAGAGCACTCGCCTAGCATGCACAAGGCACTGGGTTCGATCCTCAGCATGACATAAATGTAAAATAAAGACATTATATCCACCTAAAACTTAAGAATAAATATTTAAAAAATCACTGGGAAATTATGGTGTTTTCAGTATAAGGTCTTAGATCAAGTATATAAACTTATGAAAGAAAATGAAGTCTGATGTCTAGTTTAAAAAAATACAAAAAAAAAGTATAGGTGTATTCTAGACCAATACATAAAATGAAAAATAGTAACATTTTAGAGAATAAAATACTTTTATAGCATTATGGCAGGCAAATATTAAGTAGATCATTAAAAAGTAACACTAAATATAATGATATAGACTGATAAATTGATTTACTTTACACCTAGCACTTCTGTACAACAATATAAAACAGTAAGGAATGAAAACGCCAGATACCAAATGAAAACTCACCATACCAAGTGTTGGCAAAGACAGTATGGGAATTCTCAAATATTACCACTGAGCATGTAAATGGTTTTGACTATTCTGGAAAAAGTGCTTTTCCTTCTAATAGTGAACTTGACATCCAGTAAAATTCCATGTAGAATTTTATATCCTAAAGAACATGTATAAGACATTCAAATTATGCACAACTGCATTATGTGTTAGTCAATAATCACATATAATCCCAATTCCCTTGAACAGTAGAGTGCACAATGTTTCATTTATAGAATGGAAACAATTTTAAAAAAATCAAAAATTATAGGTATATGAAATACAAATGAATGTTATAAATATGTTTGAATGCAAGAAACTGACCCAAAAGTATACATCCTGTATGATTTCATTTATATAAAGTGTGCATCTAAATAACAGCATTTATCCAGTTAGGATGTAGTTATTATAAATACCAAATAGAGGTAATTAAAAAAAAGTAATAGAAGACTTTCAATGTAAAATAGGTTTAAAATTGATGGTATTAAACCTAAGTCTTTTGGCTGTCAAATTTTGACAATGTATTTTGGATTAATATAAAATTTTTAACTGGATTGTCTTCCTAGTTTTTGATACTTTTTGATATATCATTGTTACAAAATTTTCCATTTTATGTACCACAGTTTATTAGATAAAATAATATCTACTAAAAGGGTTACAAGAGAGAAGGTCCAATGAGAATGGGACAGACACACTGAGTGTAATTCGGTCACATTTTTGGTATAACTCTCCCCAAATATGATATACTAATAATTAAATTAGGTTTCCCAGGATCTAACTTAATCCCGTTTCACCTTTAACAATTTTCAGAATCCGTAAATCCTGAGTTAATGTTATCTCTTAATAACTTATACATTTATTAAAGAGGGCTGAAAAACCGTTTATCAGCAAAAAGCATGATATTTACAGCATTGACTAGTTAATAAAATTTTTTATTGCATAGATGTCCATGCTTTCTTGTTTGCCAAGAATCATAAAGACATGGTTAAAATATATTTTTTTTCCAAGAGGAACTGTGTAATCTTAAGTAAATTTTAAAAACAAAACAAAATTATTTTAATTGTTGAGACATGCCTTTGTATCCAATGACTCTGATAAACTAATACTAAATCCTAATAGTTTAATTAATGAGCTTTTAAATATTATTGAATGCAAAATAAATTTCTGTTAAATCAAATTTCACAGCTATCTGACTTCGTATATATATCTAATTTTATTGATTTTCTAAACCTCTTATAGATTGGAAGTTTTTACCTAAAGGCAGAACACTAACACAGAAACCCAGTATTCAGAAATGACTAAAACAATAAGGCGACTGGTTTCATTTTAGAGGCTGTTGTCAGAAGCCAGACCTCAACCTTGGCCTTCATGATGCAGAAAAGTATGGTTTGAAACTTGTTCATTAGTGTATTCTGAATGTTCAGAGAAGTTCCAGAATTTAAGTAATAAATAACACAGTATAGTCTTAGAGTCACGACAGTTAATTATTCAGTTAGAAAACTGAAACAATGTTAGTGATAGTTTTCAGAAGGTAGCAAATGGTTTATTTGACTTTTACATGCATTTGGTTTTTGGGATACCTTCTGGACTTGTCAGATATGTTTAAGAACTAATGCAAAATTAGCATCTTCATTCAAATCTAGAAAGTGACTATGAAAATTGGAAAACCTGAGCTAATTAAATCTTTGTTTAAATATTAGGTTTTTAAAAATAATTTTAGTTGTAGATGGACATAATCCATTTATTTTACTTATTTATTTTTATGTGGTGCTGAGGATGGAATCTAGTGCTTCACATGTGCCAGGCAATCTCTCTACCACTGAGCCACAACCCCAGCTCCCTTTATTTTATTTATATGTGGTGCTGAGGAGCGAACCAAGCTCTTCGCCAGGAGTAGCCAGGAGCTAAAACCCCAGCCCCTGATTAAATCTTAATGACATCAGCAATCTGTATCCGGGGTAAAAATGGGAGTTCATAACCCACTTGAATCAAACTGTGAAATATGATATATCAAGAACTATGTAATGTTTTGAACGACCAACAACAAAAAAAATAATGATAAGTTATTGATTTAAGAGGATGAAAGTTACCTCTGTAATCCAGATTTTTCTTAATATAGATTGAATTCTAGCATTCTATCAAAAAAAAAAAGGAAAAAGCAGCTTTACATGTATGAAGACATGAATTGGTGTGAGCATATTTTATATACAAACAGAGATATGAAAAATGGTGTTCTATATGTGTAATAAGAATTGTGATGCATTCTGCTGTCGTGTATTTAAAAAATAAAAGCAATTTAAAAAAAAATCTTAATGACAAAAGGAAACATCTTTGTGAGAAGATGAGGTTTAATAGTCCTTTCGTTGATTTAAGTGCATTCAAAAGCTAGTAAAACATACTCATTTGTATTCAATATTCTTGAAAACTGGCAGTACAAAAAAAAATTCTGGCACAGCATTTACAGGATCATAAAAACCTCACATTTCATTGAAAACTGTTTCTGTTTGCCTTTTTAAAAGCTGGCTTTGCTTTTATTATTTATGCTTTATTTATGCATTTGAGTGGCACAAGCTGTGCTGTACCCAAGAGTTTGGTCAGCATTCTTGGCAGGCTGCAGAGCTAGACTTTTAAGAATCTTTACTACATTACTATTTCCACACTCGCAATCCTATTTCTTACACTTTAGAGAAATAGTTTGTTCCACACCGACAGAAAGGTGAGAAAAGGTTATATAAACACTGTGAAACCTAACTACAATGTTCCTTTACACCAGCACTTTGCACCACATTTAAAGAAGTTAAACATTTCTATATTCTGTGATGATGATCATTTAGTATATGCTGATTTTTTTTTTTAAACAAAAACAACAGAGGTGACAAATACCATGCAGTGTTCTAACTGATGAAGAAGAAATAGTTTCTGTCTCAGGTTTTGTTCATCTTTCTAATTGTCTTATTTTTTTCCCCTACAAGAGACTATATTTTCAATTTTGTAAGAATCTACTTAATTAGTAAAAAAAAAATACTCAGTAGATACAATCATGATTATAAGGTTTCATTTATCCGCAGTACTAGACCACTTGTTTTAATAATCAGTCTCTGTATGGGGAAGAGGTACTATTTGTGCAACAAACCACTTCTTATGGCAAGTAGCTAGTCCATCTATTTCACTTTAATGTACTTCCTTGATTCTTAGAAAATTTCAAAATTTGAAAAAAGACTATTATCATATCATTCATTTTCTTCACCTTAGTATGCACTGAAAATAATTTTTATGTCAGAGTGAGCACCAAATATAATTACTATCTTTCTAAACTTTCTTTTTCCTGATCTCAAGACTCGAAAATTATAAAACTAACTTTCCAAGGTATCATGCATATAGTAACATTATAGATATAAGAAAAAAAACATTGCTTTGGAATGAATATATTTCCAAAATTATATTTTTAAAGCACTTACCACTGAGTTCATATTTAGAAATTCCAAAATGTATCTTGTTCTGTGTTTAAAGATGAGTATGCCTAATGAGAGTGACCTTAAAACAAATTACTAAAAAAATTAGCAAACAGAAGTCTGCAATTAAATTGTATGCTAACAGCCTAGAACTAAGGCCTCAAGTGAAGATGAGCCACTGAAATTGTTCCAGCATTTAGAGTTACATTACCTAGCAGATGGTTCTATGAAAGATGCAGATATTAAGGCGTGTGGGTTTTAATTTATGGCCTTTGAAAATCTAGTTAAATTTATGCATCATACCTTTTTTGTAGTGAGAATTATAAAAAGCAACATAAAAAGGAAACAATATTTTTCATTTAAAAAATTTTTCTTCTATGGAAAGCTTGCAGAAAATAAGGTAGCTCTTTAAAAAAAAAACCTTTTTGTAAGAAAAAGTTATGTAGATTGAGGCAGTTCTTATCTATAGGATGAGGTTTCAGCTGCATATCACCTATATAAATTCTCTCTTATTAATTTCAATATTCTTCTTTGACATTCATGGCCTGATAAATAGGCTCCCTGTTGGCTAATTTAACACCTGCATATTGGGCTAATTATGAACATAAAATCTGAATTACTTGGAAGGCTCAAATTCCTTACCCTGGTTCAGAAGATTCTACCCAGCTCCGAAATGTCTATTACAGCCCTGAATTCTCATAGCACATTTTGAACTGAACAAATGATGTATAGTTATAGTCCTCACAATGTGGTTTCAAAGAACTACTGTCCCTTGTAGAATATATAGAATATATACTTCCATGCTTGTAGAATTGAGGACAATTTCATATGTAAAGAATTTTCTATTATTCTGCTTTAAACTACTTCATTCACTACATAGTCACCAAACAATATTAGCACTTAGGAAAGTCTTCTGTGATGATGAACACTCACAATATATTATAAGAAGTAAAATGAATAGAATATCCCAGGAAGTTAGTAATCTAATAGATGTGATAAAATTTATAACCAACTAAAAAGTAAGCAAGAATATCTTAGTACTTTACAGCTGCTTAAGTGTACCCAGGCTTAAGAGATATTCAAAGTGAAACAGAATTAATCAAGTAAGTTGAAATCACTTTGCTAGTGCTTATTGTTTCTAATGAACCACCAAGAACACAGTAAGATTCCAGTTATACAAGATTTGTCCTGCAAACAAATTGGGTTTAAAGAAAGCAGATAACCAATAAAAGCAAAAGGACTTTGCAGAATATTGAATCATATTTTCTGGTAGAAGAATAGTGAAAATATCTTCCATGTTATCTCTAAATGCTTTGAATTTTAGTATTGATAAGAGACTCAGACACAGATCTTCAATAAATAGAAGTGTCAGTAAAACAGTTTTGCATACTACAACACTGATTAATAGAAAATTAATTCTATCACTACCTGGGCTTGAAATTTTACATTTAATCCAAAATATCATAAATGAGCACACAGTAGTCTGTGGACACAGATGGTTACTTGGAAATTCACTGAAGTGTAGGCCTCTAAATTGGGTCTTAAGAAATAAACATTAGTTGGGTATGGATGAGGGCATCCCTGAAAAAGAAACATCATGAGCAAGCTGATGTTTTGGGAAGAACATCAACATCATAAGATTTGAAGTACAGATGGTTTCCTCAGCACTAAAGAGGATAAAATAGCAGGCATTAGAATATATCTTTCACAATTTGTACATAGTACTTATATAAACCTTCAAGAAATGGAATATTTCCCACACCTGAAAAATCATCTCTCAGGCTCCCTTTTATTCATTACCCAGTGAAAGGTTGAATATAATCCTATATTCCAAAATATTTTATGTTTTACATGATAATAACAAAATGTATATTTTGTGTGTTTCTATGTAATCCCACATATTCTACCTGAGTATATTATTGGAAATGTAGTTTCCCTATTCTGCTAATGGACTTTTACTCTCATAATAGTTTATAAAGAAAAATAATTATTTATACTATGCTCTAGTGTTCCTAAGTTCAAGGCTTTGATGTACTTTACAAGGATCAACATATATCAATAAGGTCTCTTTACATAGAAACACAAATATAAAAAGGTTATGTATTGATTGATGAAAATGTGGTGACCAGAGGCTCATGGGGACTTGATCCTGTGTTTCCCATGAGGCAATGATTCAGTAATCCCTAATTCATGATTTACAGCTACTTTATAGATTCCAATGACCACAATGAAAAATTGATGGGCAGCTACTCTTCTAGTAGATGGCAGGGGATTAATATCCAGAATATAAACTAAACACCAGAAAAATAAATAAACCAATCAATAAATAAGCAAAGAACTAAACTCTTTTTGAAAGAACAAATGGCCAAAAAATATAGGAAAAATGTTCAACGTTTACAGCAATCAGAGAAATGTAAATTAAAACTAAACTGAGATTTCATCTTTATCTCACTCCAGTAAAAATGGCAATTATCAAAAATGCAAATAATAATTGCTGGTAAGAATGTGAGGTAAAATGTACACTTATACATTGCTGGTGGCACTGCAAATTAGTACAACCACTTTAGAAGCAGTGTGCAAATTTCTCAGAAGGTTAGAAATGAAACCATCATATGACCCAGCTATTCCACTCCTTGGTGTTTAAACAAAAGAACTAAAATAAGTACACTATAGTGATACATACAAATGTTAATTTTTATAGCAGAAAAATTCACAATAGTTAAGTTACAGGATCAACCTGGTGCCCATCAGCAGACAAACGGATAAAACAAATGTGATATATATACACACAATGGAGTTTTATTCAGCCATAAAGGATGAAGTTATGTCATTTGCAGGTAAATGGGTGGAACTGAAGAACACTATGCAAAGTGAAATAAGCCAGACTCAGAAAATCAAGGGTTGAATATTTTCTCTCATATGTCAAAATAGAGGGAAAAGAAAAAAAAAGTAATCTCAGGAAAATAGGAGACCAATAAAGTAGAGAGAGGGAGGGAAGAGGAGAGGGCATCGGAGGTAATAATGAATAAAACTGAAAATTATGTTGTGTTCATGTACAGGTATATCACAATTAGTCCACTTTTATATATAATTATAATGCACTAACTGAAAAAAATAGTAATAGAAGAGAGACTTGGATTGGGGGAGGGAGGAGGAAAAGGAGGATGGGAGAACAAGCAGAGGTAATGGTGATTTGAGATTGATCAAAATATTTTTTGTGCATGTTCAAATATATCACAATAAATTCAACTGTTATGTGTAGTAGTGAATCAAAAAATAAAGAATCAACATATCAACTGAACATAACACATAACGCATATGCATATATTATATATTTAATATTTAACATATACATAGATGGGTGTGGGATTGTTTCTCTTAGAAATGTTTTGGGATTCTAAATACCTTCTGTAGTTATTATCCAAGATTCCCCAACACCAGAAAGTGAAGACGTAGTCAAAATATGCAAGACATGTCTAAAGCGCAGAAGATCCTTCTTGAAGGTTCTCCCATGGAACAAACCTAGGACAATCTGAATAACAATATAAATAGAGACAGTGTCACACTATACATCAGTGAATAAAGCTGGGATCCAGGAGTCCTTTCAGATGTAAGTAGACAGAAAGGAAAGCTTTTACTTAGTAAAATTACTAAAACTAAATGATTGATCATCATAACTTGGAAGATTATAACTGAATCAGAAGTTTTTCTAAGGAACAGTATACTGGTGTAATTTTGGAATCTCACTCCACCCAATACTGACTATCATGGAGAAACCAGAGTCTAGTGTTGAGGAAACACCTCAAGACCCAGATGCTGGGTCATGAACAGAATAAAAAGCCTGCAATCTTTTTAGATTACCAAGGACCAAAAAAACCAAAAATAATACAGAGAACAGTAGAGACAGAGGCAGATTAACCAAAGATTCCAGATTGAAGGAGAATAAAACAAAAACAGAATAGTTAAAAGCAACAGTTTTCTGGACGTATATCTGAACCAGAAATGAAAAAGATTACATTGATGTAATGGTTGGCAAAATTGAAAAGATGGCTGTGGATTGAAAAATGACATTGTATAAACATCGATTTTCTGAAGAGAATAGCTATATGATAGTTGGGTAGGAAAGCAGCCTTGTACAACACACTCAGGTACTTTAGGAGTGGAAGGGCATCATATCAAAAGATCGTTACTATCTATTTTGTGTCTACGCAATGTGTATAATATGAATATTTTGTGATATTTTTACTCTTGGAAAACCTTCAAAATAATTTTTAGGTTTCCCATAAAAATATTACATTCTCAGCCTTCAGTAGCTATAATGAGATCAGTAAATTGAAGCATAATAGTACAGTAATCCCTTCAGTGCTATTTAAAGTAAATAATATTTTCCTGGGTATATGCTTATTTCAGCCAACTCATTAGCCTATTTTCCCCTCTCCATAATTCATATGCACTTTAACATAAGTCAGTGAGGAAGATAAAAGAAATCATAATTGTTCCAATTGTTCCAATCACACAGTGTGGTGGTGCACACCTGTAATCCCAGGAGCCTAGGAGGCTAAAACAGGAGGACTGCAAATTCAAAGCCAGCCTTAGCAATCTATCCAGGCTCCAAGCAACCCAGAGACACCCCCGTCTCTAAAATACAAAAAAGGGTTGGGGATGTGGCTCAGTGGTTAAGTACCCCCGAGTTCAATCCCCAAATATCTTTTTTATGCATTATCAAACAGGTCTTGTATTTTTATTACAAATTTCTGCCAAATAAAATGCTAATAAAGTAGATACAGCACACATAATTTAAGATTAGTTTCAAGACACACCCTTTTAATAAAATACAACTTTTCTCAGAAAAAAAAAATGCACATAGTTTAACTAATTTAGATTTTTGTTTCTTTGTATTAATGCTAGAACTTATGAGGAAAATTTACTGTTGTTAAATTACCAATGTAAGGTAAAATGAGATTGAACTCATAAAAGGTAGGCTAAACATATGTAATTTTAAAATTTTATGTTAATCTTCATTAAGGTTATTGACAATGTTGAATAGCAAATTATGGAACCATGATCTAAAACAAAGTATACACGAAATAACCTAAGACACATTTATATAAGATTTTGAAATAATATTTTTATTTAATGGTATGATAAGGGCTAATTATATAAGTCTAGTAATCATAAAATTATCATATATATGCATTCGTTCTTGGGTCTCTGACAGGCCTGTATATGTATAAAATGTGCTATTTTATACTTACAGTGAATTTTTTAATATAAAATCCATGGTTGATTTTTGCTATTCAAATTTCTCAGTTCTACTATCAAAATTGAGATAAATACAAAGGCATTGATTGTCAATCAAAATTAAATGAATTCTGCTTTTGCTTAAGATGTTTGTTAAACAAAGAAGCCTCCACACACAGAAGTTTAAAACAGTAGCAACATATTCACTATACTCTTATAGAAGGCAAGATTTTCTTTTATAAAAATTGTGAAGGAAATGCACTACTTGCTTAGGACACAGAAGTGAATCTTAGTAGAATCACAAGACTTCTCACTAATTTCTCTCAATGTCCCTGGTCAGCAGAAGGCTCAGATAAGAGTTCTATTAACCCAGTCTTGAGAGAGAGCAACTGCTTTTCAGTTTTCTGCTTCCAGGTAGTTTTCAAGATTTGAAACATGCCAATTTCCTTCTTCATTCTCAAACCCATGTAACCATGGACAAATTTCAATTTTTTTTTCCAAAATGATTTTCTGAAAGATTAAGTTTCCTTTTTAAATCTGGGGATCTTGTCACTTAATGTCAAAACATTTTCTCTAGGGCCTTACAGAGATTCTTTTAATTGGTTTGAGGTGAAAATGTTTCATAAGTAGACTACATACTTCAAAGGACTAAGCAAAATCTGGCCTATTATTATCTTCAAAGAATTTCTGCAGAATGATGAATAATTTCTGGGTACTGGATGTACAATATGGTGACTATAGTTAATAATACTGTGCTATTTACTAGAAATGTGCTGAGAAGAGATTGTAAGTGTCCTCACCATACAGGCACGTACATACAAAATGATAAATGTGTGTCAGATGTATTAATTTGATTGTGGTAAGCCTTAGATAATACACACATACATCAGATCATTATACTGTACCCCTTAAATATATGTAAGTTTTTTATTTATCAGTTATACCTCAAAAAATCTGGGAAAGGCAATAATTAATGAATTCTTAAAATTCCTCTGAAGACTAAACCAATTTATATCGAAGTGTTTCTTTATTAAGCCATCAGATTTCTTTTCTTAGCAAAGGATTTATGTTCTCTTTACATTTTCATTTATTTTATTTTATTTTATTTTTTTGTTGTATTCAGGACTGAACTTGGGTCCTTTTCCACCAAGCTATATCCCCAAGCCTTTTTATTTTAGAACAGGGTTCTCCTAAGTTTTCCAGGCTGATCTCAAGCTTGTGATCCTCCTGTCTCAACCTTCTGTGTCACTGGAACTACAGGTGTGCACCATCACACCCAATTGTCCACACTTTCCCAAGTTTGCTATTTTTATCGCATCCAGATTTTTTTCACTTCACTCTCAAGAGTTGTTGCCACCATCATCTCTTTATGAAGAAAGCAATTCTGAATTCTAACATCTGTATTTTTTTTTCCTTTTCTTTTTTAAAAATTGAGATTCTTCTGAAGCAAACTATCAATGGGGCACCATAAATATAGATGTCAATGTAATCCCACAACAGACCTTTTGTTTTAGGCAAAAAAGACAAAATTATTAAATATATCTTTGCTTGTCTCACATATTTTGAGACATACAATAACTATGTATTTTATCTACTATATACATGTCTATGAGATTATCTACATATACATAACTATATATTGTCAACAGAAAATGTTTAATTTCACCATTTACAAATTCTAAAAATTCTAGAGTATACACTACTGAAATATATCTACTAATCACTTAGAGAAAATTTTTTCCCTGATAGAACCTTTGTAGCTTATTTATCTGTACTTTTTAGAATCAGATCTTTTAAGTATTTCATACTGAAAATTACCCTAGAATTTTACTCTCTAATTTTACATGCTGATGTTATTGGACTTTCATCAACTGCATGATTCTGTTTTCCTGGACATTCATTACCCCTACAAAATAACTTGATTCCTGACACTTTTTATTAAATGTGACTTTTTAATAAAAGTTTTATTCTGTTTGAGTTTCTACTGACACTTTACAATAATCAGCAGTCTTCTATTTCAAATAAATGCCATTTGTGGTTAAGTTTCTTTTCAATTTTGGTGTAGCCATTGCTTTCTTAGGGACAATAGAAGCAGAAATATGAAAACTTGGATTGTTTGATCATGTTTAAAAAAACACAAGTAGCTTTCCTTACAGAAAAATAATTCTTCAGTATCTTTTGTTGCAATAACTTATAGACATGTTTTAGAAGTTTATAATATTTTTCATTTTGAATATTAGAATTTACCACTGGCCAAGGCACAGAATTATATTCTTCCATATCAAAGCTTATAATTAAACAAACCTATATTTTGTTGTCAAAAAGATATAAATATATCTACTCCAAAATTGTAAGACAGAGTGCATAAGTAACACATGAGAACAAATTTAACACTACAAAAATCTACAATAGAATTTACATCTGACCTATGTAACCAATTTTCCTCAATGCCTAAAAACAGCTAAATAGTGGGGGTTGGGTACAGCAATTGACACACATATACTTATATACATATATGTACACATGTATAAGTATATACATTATTATATAATTTATTATCTACCTTATAACTATATATTACTATGTATAGTAATATATACATAAATATACACACAAGTATATACAAGTATACATATAATATATAAACACACACAATCATATATATGGACATAGAAAACTGTACATTAGATAATAGTATTACATTATTGCTAAATGTTATGATTTTAGAATAAATGTACAGTACTTAGGTAATTATAAAGGAGAACATTGGAGACTGGGGGAAAATTGGGCATGATATTTACAACTTACCCTCTAATGGTTCAATGGAAAGAGAAAGAATGTTAAATACAATAAGCAAAATGTAAATAGTTAATGAATGTGTCAAAAAGTATATGGGTATTCTTTATATCACTTTTCTACTTTTCTGTTTTTATTGACATCAAAATAAAAGATCAAAAAAACTAGTTATATTTTGATATAGATGCATATATGAATATACAACATATGAAAGTTTTTTAATGGTTATTTTTGTAGCAAACATACCTATATCCATCTATATGCAATTAATTTAAGAATTAAAGATGTAAAATGCTATTGCAAATTTTCATGCTGGTCTTTATAAATAGATTGGGTTTTTTGTTTTTGTTTTTGTAGCAGGGATTGAACACAGCAGTGCTTAAGTATTGACTCACATACTGTGCCCTTTTTTTATTTTTGAGACAGAACCTTGATAAGTTGCTGAGGCTGGCTTTGAACTTGCAACCCTTCTGCCTTGGCTTCCAAAGCTACTGGGTTTACAGGCATGTACTGCCATGCCTGGTATAAATAGGTATTTTTGATTTAACAAACTAACAAGTCATATTCTTGTATGCAAGTTTTCATAAAATTAACTATTCCATTATTCCTCTCAGTAAATAGAGTACGCTTCCAAAGCAAAAAATACATGGTAGTTTATATTTCAAAGAGATCTGAAGTCAGATATTGCAATTTATATCATAAACTGAGTCTGATTTGGAGTTGATGAATAATATTTACTAAATGACCAATGTAGGTATACAAGGATTTATGTATTTTATTAATCACTTCATAACTAAAATAATTAAAAATTGATTAATTTGTCATTTATTGAAATGTTGATTCAAGTTAATTTAGACTTTTTTAATGAAGCAAACTGTGTGATAAATTGAACAATGTTCATATAAGTAAGCTTCTATGGAACAGAGGAAAATGTAAGTAGAAGTGAGAAGAGCTGAAGGTTGGTATTGTCCCTGATGTCTTGACAATTGAGAGTCATCTTCTCCAAGTAGCCACAACTACTCTATCTTAATATGAGAAGTCAGAAATTATCTATTCTTTGCACTATTTCCAAAATAATAAGGCTGAAAATTCTTATTCATAAAAATAAACCTTTTCTGAGAACACAATTACATTAAATAAAAGGATATCATTCCTCAAAAATCAGAAAGATCAAAAGAGCTACCACCAGTAATCAAAACATTCTGAGTCCAAATTACGGACTATTGAGTGATAATAAAGGACTAAGGGCAAAGAAAGATGCAGTCTAAATTCTTGTAGAGACAGATGTTGTCAAAAAAAAAAAGGAATTTGGAGACTAGAGTTAGATAGGGCAGGATTCAGTGAGAATGGAAGTAAGATGGGGCAGAAAGGAAGTATAAATAAAATACTATATGGATTTGTAGACCCCTCCTTGAAAACAATGCAAAGTCAATGGCATACAAAATTTAATTCTGCTACCCAGGTAAAGTATATTATAAAGTTAAAAGTTTTCAGATAATGGCCTTAGACATTCCTTATGTTGAAAATCACATCCACTGCCCAATAATTCATTGAAATATTGTTTTCACTAACCAATAAGCCACACAAAAATGCACACAGTACTACCAGATCTCCGTTTATCTCACTGATAAATATGAGCAGAAATTCATGATTACCATACATTTAAGGATAGCCTAAAAGATGACATAGAAAGAACAAATATATAAATAAAACCTTCCTATTTTAAAAAAATGCAACAAGACCTATTACTAACAGTGTGATGCTTTTCACAAGAAATGAGAAAGAGAGAAAGGTATTGGAACTTGAAGATAAATGAAAACATGACTACTTAAAATAAATGAGAAGAAATGGACAATATTCCAAGATAGAAGAAATTGATAACAGCTGGAAGATACAAGATAAGAGAAAGGACAAAGAAAATTAGTTTAGGGTGTGCAGCATATATCTAATAGGGTTCTAGAAAGGCCCAAATGAAGGAACACACCTTCATAGTAAAAGGGCCTTCTAAAGTCCGTGAAAATACATGTCATGACTAATAATTTTGAAACTGCAAATAAACAAACAAACAACAAAAAAACCCCACAGGATTTTAAAAGGGAAATTTTTTGACAAAGGAAAAAAAGAGTTGAAGACTTATAAGAGTTGAGGAAATAGCTGCAAACTTTTAAGTATCCTCTTAAGAAACAGATATTAAATGACAATGGGGTGCTGTTTGTTAAATTTTGACACTTTTTAATCAAGTGTTTAATATACATTAACTTCCATTAAGTTTGAGCCAGAATAAAAAAATATTTTCAGACATAGGATGAATCAGAAATTTTTCTTTCTATATTCTATTTTGGAAAGTCACGTAAGAATAGACTTATGATATCTAAAGAAACCAGCCATGCAAGAGAAGGTCACAAAGAATACAATAGTCCAGTACTAGCCCCTTTGGGGCTAAAAATGGCAATCAGTTCACACTGAAGCCAGGGTACTGTAATTAAAAAGGTATATTCAAGAGATTCCATATTTCCTTTGGGTTCATTAGAACATATAAAGCCAGTCAATGCGAGTTTAAAAAGAGAGGGAGAAATCCCAGGAAGAAGAAGCTGCACAGAAAATAGTTAAAGAACACTGCCAAAATTGGCAAAGAAAAAAATTATACCAAAGTAAATATTGTCTTTGGCTTAAAAATAGTGATGTAATTAAATGTGGAAGGTAGGTGAGAAAGAGGGGAATGATGGAGAGAAATCTTTAGCATAATAGACAAAAATCCATATATCAAAAACAGTGATATAAGCATTCAGTTTTCAAATAAACAATTAGAAGGGGATGAGTAGGGAATTTGCTTTTTATTAAAACTGTTGCTACTTTTTCAAGCATTTGTAAGATTACTTTGAGAACACTTCAAATGTATTTTCACATACAGCAATTCTAACCACCAATCTTTATTTTTTCACTTCATAACAAATTTGATGTTTTAATTTATAGCACCAAAAGATTGGCCAATATCATAAATTTATAATATCAATCAACAAAACACCTAGAATAACTCCCTGAATCACTGCTTCTTGTTGATTTCTTAATACTCAAATGATATTATTTTGCTCTATGTACAATTAAAATACAAATGCCAGCTGTTGAGATATTTTAGTTTTTTAAAACTCATTATAAAACATTTTATGTCATTTCATCTTCATGCTAGAAGACATTAAATGCCCTCAAGGTACACAGCCATCGAATTTCCTTCTACAGCATACAAAATTTCCTTTAAAAATGAAGGCAAGTGCTTCTTCAAGCACTTTTCAGAAGATAATCCCACAAATGCAAGGATATTTCATTTGCATCAGGCTTACAAACTTTCTGACATGATTCTGGAGTGTATCAAATCCATGCATCCACTCATATTCATAAGCAAGTTTAAAGACCTAAATTCTCAAAATCACATGCTGAAGTCAGCCAGAATTATCTAGGATTTCCATTTACAATCTACGTTACTTGTGCAGATACTGATTTTTGTGCATTTCTGCTTTCCTCTTGTAGGAAATAGCATTACTCTTTCCTATTTTCTGTGCATGTTTTGAAGACACATGTAAATGGTTTAGTATGATGCCTGGCACAGATTAAGTCTGTAATTTTTGTCTGGGCAGTGCTGTGGATGTTGCTGATTAACTTTATCATCATCATCACAAACCCCAAATTTGCCAATAGAGTTTTATGTTTTTTTCTGAGTGTTAATCGATCAAAGGGATATCACCAATTTTCCTTTCACTAAATATATGCATGGCTACAAATCCAGTAAGATAATTATTCTGAAAGAGATGATATTAGGAGAAATTTAGCTATGAACATAAAGAAATATAAGTATATACCTTATGGCACTTATTTAATGCCTTTATAGCTAATTCCAAAGTTGCTACTCTGAAGAAATGTCAGTCATTGAAAATTACTGTTACATAGCTCATGACTCGGAAAGGCAATGCACATTTTATTATTTAATCTCTATTGTGTCTTTGAAAATGTTTATTTTATACTTGTGTTTCACAGAGCTCTCTGGTACAGAATACTTCTATATTAAAGCAAAATATATACTAGTATTGATTATGAAGAAGAGGAATAATGAGGTTGCATCTTAATGGAACAATAGTACAAATACTGAATAAGGTGTGGGGGAGGAGAAATTTACCTATGGTAAATAAAAGAAGTAATAGTACTGAAAGAAATAAATAATATTGTGTGTGAAATACAACAAATGTTAAAAAGAAACTATTAGTGAAGAACCTGGTGGTGACGAAACTTGGACTACAAAGGTCTCAGTTTTTTTGTGTGGCAGTATTACTCATAACGCTTACAAGAAACTATCTCAAATGAATCATGTTTTAGGATAATCATAGCCTTGTTTTAGGATAACCACAAACCACCATGTTGTGACTAGTACCCCAACGCTAATTTGCTTTTGTTAATGAAGTGCTAACAAACTAAATGGAAGCTGCTGTCAATTTTTCTTAAATTAAACATTTCATTTTTTCAGACCTAATATATAAGAGCACTTTTAACTATTGTTCATTGACTGAACCATGAAAGCAAATGTTTAATAAACCAATGTAAGAATATATTTATAAAAATTTACATTTATATGTAAATGGAGTCACAGGTTGACCTTGCTCACCAGTAACAACTTAAATATCAATAAAATAGTAATAAATGTCATTCATTAACTTCAGGGAAGCTTCCTGTATTCCTCTTCACATACCCCAATTCAGCTTAGTTCCCATTCCTTTGTGCTCTGCTTTCTTCTGTATACTTCATCCCAAACACTTAAAAACTATGTAATATATTAATATAATCACTTTTCTATATTTCTTGATTGATTCAAAGTTCTGGATGAGCTGAAGAGTTATCTATACTATTCATCATTGTTTTCCTAAAACTTGGCACATTGTAAAGCATTCTTAAAATGCACAAATTAAATCAATACCTTCAATCAGAAGATGAGTTTATAGGCCTTTCTTTCTTACCTTCAAGTGGTAGCCAAACACATTTTGAACTTGGAGTTTTCATGGATGTGGTCTCTCCAATTTTTGCCACAGTATGATGTTATGAGTGCTATAAATTTCCTCTCAAACGCAAAATGGAAGAAAAAGACTGACCAAGAGTGGTCTCTCAAGCCTGTCACAAATGTAATACTCCATATATAATGACTCAACAATTATCAAAATGCCTTCTTACACTAATAAATCATGGTACAGACTTCATTTTTACCCATTTTGTCATATAATCTATATTCAGGGAGTCCATGAGCTCAATAAACAACCTTTAGGTAGGTACATATTCTTAGTCCATGCTTTCAAAATGCATTGTGAGGCTCTACATATTAAACAAAATTATTTGCAAGTGGAAAACAGTTACCATTTCAGTAATTAAAATCCCATCAAAAGGACTAAGTTTTTAGGTTTTGATATTATCAAACATGGTTATGTTTAAGGATAAGAACACAAAATTTATTTTCCTCCTTAACATACCAGCAACTTGGAGCCTAAGTTCACCTGGGGGTGGTATTGGTTCTTTATATGGAACCTACTGATATTCTTTTATCTTTTTTATTTTCTATTTTTTGAGCAACAGTGGTACTTCTTCCTGCTGGGCACATGCATTTTTAATCATGTTTTGGTTGTTCTATTTTTTGCTGTGCTGTAAATTATCATGTGTATACACCCCCTTGTTACCTTATTCCCTGGAGTCTGTTTGTACAATGTCTCCTTGCCTAACTTGTTTTTTGTTTTTTAATCTTATGCCCCATATTTCACCATCTGGCTGCCCACTCTGTTATCTCATAATCATGCCGAGGTCCAAAATTCAGTATTTCTATTCTTAGGCAAGACTACAGCATATTTTATGAAACAGTAACAGCAAAGACAATAATTAACATACATTTTCCTTATTCATGACTCTTCAAATTCAAAACCAGCTTCCTTCCACTGATATTAAATAGTTTTGTTTGCTCATGGTTTTCTTTGAGTATTGTGGAGTTGAATATTTTATGGGGTAAAGGCAAAAGTAAAATTTACCATATAATGCATGACTGGCTGTATCAGCACCAGCTAGCTTCCCTTCATTGTGGCACATGTATTATTTCTCAGTGCATGAAAGCGAAAAAGATTCTTTGTTCATTTCTGTGAAGTGGATTCCCATTTTCTTCCAATTCTTCCACTCAATTTTACAGTTTCAATCCACTCAATCAGCTCTCATGACCTGATAAGAAATCAGGTATATTTTTTCTTTGGTCTTTCAATGAAACCATAGGATAATGGTATTTGAGAAAGCCAAATCATTTTGAAAATTGGAAATGTAAAATCTCTACCTGCATAATTTTTACATACCACACATTTGACCAAGAAGTGAAATATATTTTCCTGCTTCCTTTTTCTAGTTCCTTTAACAGGCCCTCCCCTCCAAAATGTTCTCTTTACTGCCTTTATAACTCAGCAACCATAGACTGCACTCCAGCTGTTTGAAATCTTTCTCAATAATGCACAACAGATGAAAACTACACTGAGACTGTTAACCTTGTAAATCTCCAAAGTGTTCACTGCATTATACGTAGGCACAGCTTTTGGAAGCAATACAATTTCAACAATGCAACTCAGTGTATGAAAATATTCTCCCCACAAACACCACAAATGCTACCTGCAAAGCCAAAATATCCTGCCAAACTGTACAGTGAATATATGAAATTAATCAGTTAGCTATTATGCTTTTTTTTTTAAAAAAAAAAAGGCAACCACACAGCATGGGTCTTTTAGATGGTATCACTCACCTATTGAGCCTTTAGAAAGACAAACCTGAAGCTGTAGTGTGCACCAGATTTCCCATAGTCCACTCTATTCTGCTGTAGTGAGGTAGAGATGTTTTTCTGCATCATCAACTTTTTCCCCCTATGTTTTCACCACCTGGAGGAGAAGGAAAACGTAAGCATTTCTAAAATTTTGTCCTCTTATCTATCATATGCACTTTCTCCATGAAATCATAAAACAGTAAGGTATAAGGGTGTCTAAAGATTAGGAAATTTTTATTCAAATATTATGCTGGAAACAATTCTGAGAGTTTTAGCTAATTGTAAATTCATTAATCTATGATTTCAGCAAAAATAGAGCTTACAAAATTCATTCATTTGTTCATTGAATATGTATTCAATAATGCACTCTGAAGATAGAACTGATGAATAAAAAGTAAAAATACCAGCTCACATGAATTTTACATGACAGTAGGAGAAGAAAGACAAAAACCAAAAATAAGCAGAAGATATGATGTTAGATATCAGTAAGTATCAGGTGAAAACAAAGCAAAAAATAGGAAAGACATTGTTTAAAAGGATGGTTGAGCCGGAATTTAAATGAGATGATTTAGGAAAGGCCTCACTGTAGAAGTTTCCAGGGAATAAGCCTAGGGCACTGAGAGTAAACCATGGTTATTTTTTAGAGAAGAATAATATAGGAAACATCAGCAGCAGCAACAAGAAAGATACCTGCAGATATAAAAGCCTTTACGTAGATATTTCCTGGTGTGATTGAAAAGTAAAGATCTGGTGATGCCAATGGGTTTTAGAGGATAGTAGTGGTATTATATGGTTTGACATTTTAAAACACACATACAAACACACACACACCCTGCCCCCCCCCCGCCACACACTCTGATGTCCAGAAAGGGGGATGTCCAGATAATTTTTCCACAGATGCTGTGTTTAAGAAGAGACAATAGGAATCAAGATCAGCAGCATAAGACAAAATTTGGAAAGCATACAAACAATTGCCTAGACTAAGAATATTCTTTCTCTGTATCATGTTTCTGTTTTAGAGATTGTACTCTACTAATTAAATTTTAAATGTAATTTGTAAATAGACCCGATAGGATTTTTCATCAAACTGAATAAGATATAAAAGAATAAAAATCAAGAAAGACAATAAAATTTTAACTTCAATAGCTAAAAGGATGATGGGGAAACACATACAATATGGAGAAGAATTCACAAACTATTTGAGGAGGGACTAATATCCAAACTATAGAAAGAATTCATAGAGCTCTATAGTAAGAAAATAATCCAATTTAAAAGGGCCAAAGACTTAAATAGACATTTCTCAAAGAAGATATCCAAACAGCCAAAAGGTAAATGAGAAAATTCTCAGCATCACTAATAATCAGAGAAATGTGAATTAAAACTATTGAAATGGCTGTTATCATAAAGACAAAAGATAAGTGTTGGCAAGGATTTGAAGAAAAGGGAACTCACACATTGTTAGTGGGAATGTAAATTAGCATAACCAGTATGGAAAACAATATGGGGCTTCCTCAAAAAATTAAAAATAGAACCATCACAAGATCAAGATTTCTCACTACAGTATGTACATCCGAAAAAAATGACATCAGTATGTCAGAGATATCTGAGCACCCATGTGCACTGTCATACCATTCACAATAGTCAACATAGAGAAACAACCCATCTCTATCAAGTGGATGCCGTGTATAAAGAAGACATGGGTATTCCACACCCAGTGGAATACTGTTCAGCCACAAGAAGAACACTTTTCATTTGCAACAATGTGGACAAACCTGTAGAATGCTAAGTGAAATAAGCCAGTCATAGAAAGACAAATACCACATGGTCTCATTCATATGTGAAAACTGAAAAAGTTGATTTCACAGGATAATGAGTAGAGTGATAGTTAACTGGGCTGGGGTACAAGGAGCGGAGAAGATATTGATCAAAGGACATAAAATTCATGTTAAATATGAGGAATAAGTCCAAAAAATCTGTTGCATAGAACATGGTGACTACATTTAACAATATATTGTATTCTTAAACGTCAGTAGTATTCTCACCATAAAAATAACTGAATTGATGTATATATTAATTATCTAGATTTAGTCTTTACAATGTACATATATACATCATGATATCATGTTGTACATGATACACAGTTTTATTTGTAAATTAAAAAAAAAGATGGAAAGGATTTCAGGAAGAACAGGCCTTGAGAGGCATGATGAGTGTGGAAAATGGCAGGTTTAAGTTGATGTTTGGTATTTAGTAAGTGATATCATACAGGTCTAGAAATCCAGGATTTAGAGGAGAAGTTCAGGTGGAGAAAGACTTTTGTAAATCAAGGGATGGAGAAAAACATCCAAAGTGTATGCCCAGATCTTCTAAAATGCCAAGCTAGTAGGAAAGGAAAAGGAGTAACAATTGATATAATAAGAACAATATCAGGAGAGCAAAGTGCTTGAAAAGGTAATTGAAAAAGTATAAGTGACTAATGAATAATATACTATTGAGGAGTAAAAGATGATGGAAACTGAGAAGTGCTATTGGATTCAACAATGTAAAAACTGTGGGAGATTCAACAGAAATAGTTGGGAATGAAAAAATTTTCATTGCAATATCTTCAAGTAAGAATAAGAGAAACACAAATAAGTATTTTGAGGCAATTTATTACTAAATAAAGGAAGATTGTGATAGCTTTAGAAAACTGAAAGTAAAAGCGTGCATGTTTTAAGACAGAATATCAAAAATAAGTTGTATTGTATGGTAATGGTACCATATCAAAAACATGCAAATCCATTTGATCAATTTTGACTTTTATATTTGACATTAATCATCCACTAGACTTTCTCATCAGTATCTCAGTTATACTCTTTTTGAAAATGGAAACTCTGTTCAATTTCTCAACCCCTAGTACCAAACCACTAGTAAAATTCACTATTCCAAATTTTATTCCATTGGAGTGTGGTGGAGTCAATAAATATGCAAATGCTTTCTAAAATTGGGCAAACAAGCAATTTTTTTCTCTAAATACAAACTCCATTTTCCTATATCTAAAAAAGAAGTAAAGTTAGCACAACATAGAATGCAAGATTCAATTTTTTCCCCACTCTTATCAATATCTTACTGTTTTAGGATATGGGAAAGAGTTTTTAATCATGATTACTACCAACTACAAATGTAGATCTGTGATTGCTTTTAAAAAGCAAATTGTTATTCTCTAACAAAAAGTATCTGAGTTATTGGATAATCAATAACAATATGTAAATGGTCTTCTAGGGACACATTAAAAACTAAAAACTGAAGATTAAAATAAATTAAAATCCAATAGGATTTCAGATATTTGGATGAAATTTGGCCAATGTGTATTTTGGTTTCCAGTTATTGTCAGAACCAATTCTCTATAACAAATCAATTGGGTGGATGTGCTTAAGGAACTGCCAAGTAGAGAGCTTCCTCAAGGTGCCCCCACAGCCCAACCAACCCCCCTCCCAGGAAAAGTTGCCTTTGTTTTCTTTGTTAAAAAAAATGAAGCATATTATATCATCCCAACACACATTCTGGACTGAAAGATGTTGTTTGTTCAGACTAATGAAAGAAAATCAATAATTATGGAGACAAAACATTTTGTCAGAGAATCAAGTACAAATAATATTTCAAAATATCAAGCAAAAACAAAATGGTATAAATGCACAATGGAAAAAATATGACTTGAATAAAAGATTCAGAATACTTAATATTAGCATTTTCAGAAACAGGAAAAAAAACTAAATAAAGGAGAGTTATCTGATAATAGAAGTCAATTTTCTGAACTAGAGAGAAAAGTGAATATGCAGATTGAGAGGGTTAGAATAAAATTGCCATGAAAAGTTTGCCTGACTTTCTCGCTTCTAAATCTCCAGGGTGAGAAAAGTGCTTGGCGTATGGTAGGTGAAAGATGGATTTTTGTTATGTGACTTAATAAACCCCAAATTTGCTTCTGGCTGAATCTTACAAAATGCTTTTAAGGTCTAGTGATAAAATGATATATAATTCACTTAAGGATAAAAGGATAATGATGGTGAAAAACTTAGCTGTAGTCAAGAAGGAAACACATTTGGAACCTTGGTGTTTTATTCAATCTGTGCTAATATTTTAAGCTAAACACAGGAATAAACTCTCATTAATCATTCACACAGGTCACAAGCATGAGTCAGTCATGATGATTTCCTATCAACTACTGATGGCTGAAAATGATGCAAAAAATACATTTAGACTAAATATAAGAAAGCTTAAACAAATTTGAAAACACTGAACTATTGGCTTATTCTTGTTTGGATTTTTTTTTCTTTTTTTGTACTAGGGATTGAACCCAGGGGTGCTTGATCACTGAGCCACATCCACAGCCCTTTGTAAACTTTTGAAACAGGGTCTGTTTGATAAGTTGCTGAGGTTGGCTTTAAACTTGCAATCATCCTGTATCATTTTCCCAAGTCACCGGGATTTCAAGTATGTGTTAACACACCTGGGTATTTTAAGCAAATGCATGTCAATATTTAATCTATGAGCTTCTTAACCTCCATTTATTATTCCCACTTATTAAGTTATACGTAATGTGCTTTTTACATCAGCATTTGGCCATTGGATACTTTGGAGATGGGGAGGGTACCCGAGAAGAAAGAAAGATCACTGTGATTTTTGTCAATAATCTCACATGTCTTGTTGATGGGCTAAGGCAGAATGGTGTCTGAAGTAGAAAATTGAATTTAATAATCTATGGTTTAAAAAAAAACTGCTATTTCTAAAGTCATGCTTTTCTATTGATGACTATTCTTTCTAAGATTCTTAAAAAAATGTACAGTATAGTTTCTTCCTAAAGCTACTAATATAATCATTTTGGATTGTAATAATATTTATAATAAGGTTAAATAAAAAACTACTGGTCATTTTTAAAAATCTTTCAAAATGTGAACTATATTTAGAAAGTAAACTCTTCAAGTGCATATTAAAAACTGTATACAGAGTCATTGCATTCACCTTCTCTGAATGTTAGCCAATAGTTCCAAATAATTTTATATATGTTTGTTGTTCTCCTTTAATATATAAGGAAGTAAAAACATAAAAGGGATACTTTTCAAAGGTCTCTTTAGGACCATAAAATTTCCATTATAGCTTTATGGGATAGAGTCACTCATGTCTTATTTTTAGCATTGTTCTAATATTAAATGTTTATTGACTTGTTTCCCCCTGGTGATTTTCTCTGTATCACCCATCATCTTGTATGATATTAATTCATTACAAATGATGAAATGCCCCATTGGAAGTATGACTGAGCAGTTCTATAAAACTCAGAAAGGCAAAAGTGGCATTTTTATTGGTATCATGTATCCATCTGGTGAAATGCTACCAAGTTGGCCTATAAAAATTCCCTGACAATTTATCAGATGCTCTGAACATAAACCTTACGTCTTTGATATTTGCTTTTAGTGAAAATACACCACACAGTATCACTAAACAGAACCAGAGAATAATTATACAAAGAAGTGAAGTTTTCCATGTTTCTGACTCCTTGGAATTATTTTTTACTATGAATAAATAAAAAGGCAAAAATTACATCTTTGGCAAAATGGAAGACCGTTCAACACTAACTGCAGAAGCATGAACCCAGAGAAAGACACCACATGCACCTTTTGCAAAATGCTAAAGCAGCTTGTCCTGAAGACTACATATTTTTGGTAGAAAATGTTTATTTTGTTGAGAATCACATAGGTCTTTTAATAATCAAAATGTCCAGTGCTTTCCTCCCACTAAAAAGTTTATTTTTAACATTTCCATCAAGTTTAATTTTCCAGTTAAATGATAAGGAGCTCCCTAGAAATCTCCATCTTTAGCCTAATGCCCTTGCAATCTTGCCTCCTATGGAGCTTATTTCATGAAAGCAAGTTGAATCTGCAAGCTACACAATTACACAAGGGGAAGCTCTTGTAATTGATATTTTATTTACCTTATTTATCTCCCTTTCATAGACAGAATCCTTGGTTTTTTGGTATGAGATTTTTTTTTTTTACTCAATCTAGTGTATTTATTCCAAAAAAGAAGCCCTTACTCCTTCTGTACAAATATTTTTTAGGTAATTCAAATTATTGCTGCTCTTTTTTATGTATTTTAAGATTTCCACCTCAGTACCTAAGCAAACAACTGAACCCAGGGGGAATTTGAAATTAAGCATTTCTTATGTTTATTGTCCTTTTTCTTCCTTTTGAAAATTTTTAATGCAGATATATGTGAGAATTTCTGTGCTTCTCTGCCCTAGTACCACCAACCTTAATTGAATGCCCTCCTTCCTTCTTGGGCATCACAATAAATCACTGATCACTCCCTTTTATGTATTCTAGATCAAATTAGACTTCACTCTGTCTGGCCTAATCTGATAAACAAACATTTGCATTTGGCATAATGTGAAATAACTAAAGTGCCTGTCTGTATCATGATAAAATGGATGTTTACTTTAACACCATCCTTCTTTTTAAAATACAAGCTTGGGGAGGGATAGTCAAGGATGATAAGTAGAGGCAGGCAGGACTTTTAATTTAAATCACACAATGGATACAGCCACCATCTTGGTTTCATCATAATGATGGAATGTCTGAGTGTCTGCTATTCTAATGACAAGGCAAGTCAACAAGAGAATAGAGTTTGAGAAGTGGGTAATGGTAATTTGAGCCTTATTAAAACAAACTCTTATCTGAA
The DNA here is from genome assembly GCF_964194105.1 of Spermophilus citellus. Classification (NCBI taxonomy): domain Eukaryota; kingdom Metazoa; phylum Chordata; class Mammalia; order Rodentia; family Sciuridae; genus Spermophilus; species Spermophilus citellus. The sequence continues at coordinate 163,680,783 of NC_138184.1, forward strand.
ACTCAGAGCACAAAATCCTGGAATCATGGTAAGGATCCACCAGGACTCCATGTATTACTTTTCTCAAACCATAGCGTGTTCTGATTTTTTTTTTTTTTTTTTTTTTTACTGACACTTTGCTCTAAAACCAAGAATAATTTTGGAATATTGGCATTCATTAAGGTAAAACTCTAAAGGTCTCAGGAACAAAATTAGTGGTGACATAACAAACCAGATCAACAAATCCCAAGTAGTATGTTTAACATTAAAGTAATAGATAAATCAGAGTCATATCAAGGGCTTGTGAATAACTTTAGATGGGCTGCTTTTACACGTCAAAAATTACGTTGAACTTAAAGACTCTTCATGAGAGAAAACTCTCCATTAGTCGCCCCTGAAATGGAAAACCAAAAAAAAAAAAAAAAAAAAAAGAAGAAGAAGAAGAAGAAGAAGAAAGAAATGCTTGATTTGCCTTAACATCTAATAATAATAATTGTCTTCCTTTTTTCCCTTTATAGGAGACTCTTTCTCAAATTTCACTTATGGGAACAAGTTTCCTAAGACACTTAAACTGTTAAAAATGATGAACTAAGATGCAACTGCCAAGCATAGGGGTGAGAGGGGTGAGAGCCTTTCTCCCTTCAGGACAGAACATATTTTAGATATTAAAATACCCTTTGTCTTCAAGCTGCTATTACAGATTAATGGTCAGGTACAAAACTGTACATCTGAAACATAATTAAAACATTTATTAATGTATGATTCTGGTCAAGTGATTAAAAAAGTATAAGCCTCAATATCTTCTTCATCAACTTATATTTATAGGATCAGTGTGAGAAATGAATTGATTAGGTATGCAGAAACTTCTATGAAATGCTCTGACAATTTTAGTAGATGGGTCTGGTATGGATCACTCAACTTCTATGAAAAAAATTCATAGGAATTATAAATAAACTGAAAAAATAATTATATATTGAATTTCCAAAAATGGCAAAAGAAAATTTCTGTAAGAATTATGTTACATATATATAAGAAAATATTTATTATATATAAGAAAATAAAATTACATATATATATACACACACACACACATTCTTTAAAAAAAAAATCTCAAAGCAGGGAACTCAAGATGACCTGTATCTAACTTTATTTTTCTGGTGATTTTTTTTTCCCCAGGGATCACAAAAAGATAGTTACCAGACTGAGGACTTGGTATTTGTGTGGATTACTGAGGAAAGTAACATGGTAAAGACAGGCAAACTGGAAACTGGACCTCTCATGAAGCCAAAGTCCTTTAAATCAGGTTTAATCTTTGAAAGGAAAGAAGAAAAAAAAACAACAAGTTTTTCTTTAGGCTACTCATCATGTTTAAAGCATACCACTCCCAATTTTGTTAAGCTCAGGATATTTGAGAAAACTGAAGAAGCAAGATCATGAAGCAGGATGTAGAACCTAAGGATTTTCTTATCTTCTCCTAAAGCACACCTTAACACTCATGTGAAAGATGCCCACCTGGCACTGGGAAAAAGGAACATCTACCTCTGAAGATGAAAGGAAATGGAGGATTACAAACAAACCCTGCCAAGTGCCCCCCAGTTCATACCTTCTTTCTCCTATCATTTCCTAACGACTATTCACATTTTATCAAACCTAACATAAATATATATATATAAAGATATAAAGATTAAACTATTTATTCAGGTCAACATTTCCTCATGAAGGCATATAACAATTATAGTTTAAAATTTTTAATGTTTCCTGTGTTAATCTGCTTTTTGTTATAGGTTAAGGGAAATGTTAATGAATATGACTCACAATTGACATACATATTGGAAATTAGCAGAGACAACATTGAACTAGTTGCTATGACTTCACTACAGATGTTCAAAATGTTAAGTAGCCTCATGGGACATAAAAGAGAGCCGATTCTCCATTCTAGAACATGAGAGATTTTTAAAAAAATACACTGCATGAGATTGATGGCAGATTTGACATTGCCAAAGGAAAGGTCAGTGAACTTGAAGACATAGCAACAAAAATGAGCTAAAATGAAATCCTGAAGAAACAACAACAACAACAACAACAACAAAAGAGTAATAAATGGCTACAGAATCAGTGAAACATGGAATAACTTTAACAAGTCCAATATACAGTGGCAAAATATCCCCAAAGGAGAAAAGACGCAGGAAGGCAGATAAACATTTTAAGAAATTATAGTCCCCCAAGTCAAAATTTAATAAAAAGAATAAACTCATCAAAAGTACAAATGATACTCTGAAACAGGAAATCTACAGAAAACTGTAATGAGGTACACAAGAACAATTGCTCAAAACCAGCAAGAAAGAAATATGTTAAGATGGTGGAGAAACAGAAATATTATATACAAAGGAACAAAGGTAATAATGACAGCAGACTGTTCATAGGTGAAAAAGTAAGCTAAAAAAACAAATACCTTAAATTGAAAGAAATATCATTTCAATCTAGTAATTGATAATAACTATCAAAATAGACAAAATGTTTTAGATTTATAAAAGCTGAAATAATACAACCCCAGAAGACCCAAACTATAATAAATATTCAAAGTCCTTCATCAAAAAGAAAGTGATATTAACTGGAGATATGGATTGCCAAAAAGAAATGAAGAACAATGAAATTGGTAATTATTAAAGTACATAATAATCAGTTAAATTGTTAAATGATAATTGACATATTTCTATACCTAATAAAAAATAATAACCTTCCACAAAGGAAACCAGTAGGGCATGATGTGTTTACCAGTGAATTCAACTAACATATGCTAGCACTATAAATTCTACCAACATTGAAATTAAGCTAAAGAACATCTTGACCAACCACAAATAAATGTTACAAGTCAGATGAAAGAGAAATACTTGAAAACACAAACAAAACTCATTCAAGAGGAAACAGTAATCAGAATATCCCTGTACCAATTAAATTAGTCCAATTCACAGTTTAAAATCTCCCACAATGAAAATTGATAGATTCATGATGAATTCTCCCAAACATTTAGAGTTAAAAAAATACCAATCCTACAAAAACATTTCTCAAATACTGACAAGAAAACACTTCTCAACTCATTCGATGAGATTAAGATTACCTTTATAAAAGACACACACATAAATTTAGCACAAACTATGCTGTAGCCCACTTGTGGTACACTATGTATTGAAGTTTCCTGTTCATTAGTCCCTCCTCAGATAGAAAAAAATCACTAAGAAATGTGAAACACATAAACAGTATCGTTCTGAATTCTGATAGGCAGAGTAAACAAATCTGTATTCAAATTATCTCAAATTCCCTCTAATCTTTGCCTTGAACTCTGCCTTCTTGCTAATAGCAGTCTTCCAAAATAGGCCAAAATTTTTATTGATTTTCAAGGGTCAAAGATTTTGACTGTATGTGTCCTTTGTGTATAGAAGGATTGTCCTTGGATACTTACATATGTTAATACAAAAAAAATCAGGCTTTTAGCAGTTACTTGCTCAAAATAAGCACTAGGGATTGAGGAAACATTTTCTTTCCTATTACAGAGTTCTTCAATCATGATGCTTTCATCCTGTTATGGAGTTCTTCAATTATGATCTGCTTTCAATGTTAAATGACAAGATGAAAAAACCCACTATTTCAGAGAAAATATTATTTTTAATATAGAGAACACATATTAGCATTCATATTAGTTGGAAGACATAAATCATTTCCTTATTCTCACAAATCCAAAGTAAGAAAAATTACGCGTGGGATGTATATACATAACTATTTCACATGTTTATGCACTAAACACAACAACAAAAATATAAGTAATGGGCAGAGATGCTGTATATATTGGAAGGGCATTCTCCACTATGAATAGAACTGACTTAGACCCTATGCATAGAAATAATTCTCAAAGTTTCTCTCTTCTCTGTTCTCTTTCACTTTCCCAATTTGAAAGTCTTTCCCTCGATTTTCCTCTGATTTCTCTAACCTTGACACAGGCAGAGATTTATAGTATAGGCTGTGGGAGCAACAGAGAATCCAAGGAGCTGGCAGGGCTGATGGACAGAGGGAGGAGCAGCCTTTCTCACAATTGCCCTACCTCATGGCCTTAGGGGTCATTCCCACTCTGGCATGAAGCCCTGCACCTAATTGTAGATTTTCAAACCAACAAGAATTCTTTGAGCTTCCTTGGATGCTCCTTTAACAGTGTGTTTTGTGGGGGACAAGGAAAAAAAAACAGGGTAAGAAAAATATCTATTTTAATAGACCAGCTTTCTTTTATCTATTATGCTTTTGGTCTTTCATATGGTTTAAAGTAGAAAAAAGTGATTTGAAAATTATTGATATAAATGATCTCTAAGGTCTTTTCTACCCATATCCTATTACTGTCTAAGTAAACAAACTAGAGGATGTTTTTTGCCTTCAAACACATAATATCAACTATTTGACATTCATTTTAATATTCTTGTCACTCCTTACGCCCAAGGAACATCATCACAGATTTCTAAACAAAGCATAAATACTAAGCTAGTCCTGAAAATCCTCTTAAATTCTGATCTGTTATCACAATATACTATATTTAGTTTGCATTTGAAATCCTCTCTGTTCTTACAGAATTTGGACCAATGTAGGTTCTCTATTGAAAACAGAATATATTGATTGCCCTTTTAAACTTTGATAAAGGATTGGAATGACTCAGGCTAGGTTATAATATATCTTACTGCCATTTATGCTCTACTCAAGGAAATAAGACACAAATAGAGTTTAATTTACTTTCTCCTTTTGGGGATTTTATGATAAATCTTCTAGCAAATATCAACATATTGATAATTAATGTGGAACAATCATCTTCTCTTTCTGCCAGTGTGCTATCTCTGCTGCTGCTGAACCTCAGTAACACAGCTTCAGTAAGATAGTCATAGCTGTCCTCCACTTAAGATCTCTACATATATTTCAATTATTTTTTCCTGAGGAAGATAACACTTATTCCTAAATTGTTCACAGGGGACTAAGATGAGGATATAGTATTTAATAAGACTTGCAGAAGTTTTGAAATGTGAAAACAATCCTGGTTACTGATCATAAGCCTGTCTTGTCAACCTTAATATCTGACAGGATAGATCCAACTCATTCAATTCCGTGGCAGTCCATAGAGGAGATCATTCTGGCCTGCCCTGGACTTTTCATAGTTTTCTTCCATTCACTTCCTTTCAAATCTTTTCTTTCCTCATAAAGAAATGAGGCTCCCTTCCTTAGCCTCCTTCTCTTGGGCTCCTATTTTCTGCTACTGATCCCTTGTGAGAAATTACCAGTCATAGAATACTTAGCCCATTCTATGTTTCCAATTGTGTCGAAATTACTGGGGAAAGCTAACTCATTCCAATTATATTCCTGAATACTCATTTTACTCTAGACAGGAAAAGCACAGTTCTGCTAATTACCTCAATCTTTATTACTAAATAGATTCTTTGCATCCAAGTCTGAAATAATCTGCACTTGGGCTACCTCTCTGAATCCAGGGCATGCTCAAGGAAAAGAGTCAAATACTTTTCTTATATTTGCATAAATAAAAGAACCTATCAAAGTGCCTTCTCAGAAAAAAAGAGCTAACCTCAAAACAAATGACCAATATTCATCTTAGAATTCTGCAGCACGCGATCCAGTCCCTAAAATTAGCATTTACAGATCTGCAAATCAGTAAAGTCGAATTCTAAAAGAACACTATGACATTTACATATAGATAGACACCTCTTGAGAATTTCATATGGGGCAGATGCTATTCTACGAGTTATTCTAGGAGTTTTGCTTTCACACTAGAAATCTTACAACAGTAATAGGTATTATCACACCCATTTTAGAGATAAAGAGGAAAGAAAAATTGCCCCAAATTAATGATATGACACATGGAGAGGTATCCTTAAATTAATAAGGAGGTGCTATGACTCCAGGTTCACTCTAAAACATGCAATCTTCAACAGATTTTGAATTACAATTGCATTTGTGAGTTGAATTAGCAAATTTAGCAAAATATTTCTATGAACCCAGAAGGAAAGGAGCAGTTACCCACTGTGATAACAGTTTACAACCTCATGCTGAAATAGGTCTTGCCCTATAGATATGGAAGTAAACTGCCCAGATCCTTCACTTGGTGTTTGTTTTGCTCTGTGCTATTTACTTAACCTTTTACTGGCCTGTTTCCTCATCTGTAGACTTAAAATGAAAATCTATATCATACAACTGTTCTGAGAGTTAATATTTGTCATATAAGAAGCAATCAAAATATTTTACAATATCATCACTGTTATCTGCCTGAAAGATCTTGCATAACTTTCAGAACTTTGTGGTGATTCAGGGTAAGGTAAGCGGTACGAGATGTAGAAAATGATCTCATATCAGGGTTTATTTGGTTATGAAGAGTTGTATAATGAGGGAGAATAAAAAGATGAAAGAGTGAATAATATTTTGCTTATTCTTTTATTGCTTTAAGGACAAAAATATGCTGTTCACTACATTGCTCAGGCTGACCTTCAACTTCTGGTCTAACTTAATACTCTCTCAGCTTCTAGCCTAACTAAGACTACAAGCATGTACCATCATACGCACCTAGATTGTTGTAGATTATACAGTGTCCTTAAAAAGGAAGAAATTTTGTTAGCTTTCTAATGTAATTGTGAAAAAACACTTTGGGAAGAAAGGCAATAATGGGAAAAAATAATAATGAATACATTAAAAAGATACAAAAAAATAAAAAGGATAAATTTTAAATATAAAGAGCTAAACAAAGGGAGTCATGAGCATTCCATTTTAAAATCAATGGATATAAGAATGGAATGTGTCCCGTTATGGATGCTTTAAATATTACCCTTTTCTGAACTATTTCATTAAGTTTCTTTTATGTATAAATCCATACAACCATCTATTCAGTTAGCACCTTAAAGCTTTGGCATTTCTGTTGAATGAACAGGATGCTTACCCAGTGAGGACATTGGTGGGATTCAGCTTTTCAACAACTGTCACAATGATAATGAAGCTCTGACGGGCCAGAAATCTAAGGTTTTACATTTATTTACTGGGCTTCCCAAACCTAGGGAGAAAAAAATGGACTGAAGGTATCACTTCACTTCAGCTGCACAATTGGTGCAGTACAGAATCAAATCACAATTCTTTGCATCCCTATTTTTCTAAATCAGGAATCACTTTGTCAACCTGGACTACAAAAATGAGAGCCAAGAGGCCATTTTGATGAAACAGAGAACATGAACTGGCAAAATTATTTTATAGCGTGCTGGGGATGTGGCTCAAGTGGTAGCACACTCGCCTGGCATGAGTGTGGCCCGGGTTCTATCCTTATCACCACATACAAACAAAGATGTTGTGTCTGCCAAGAACTAAATAATAAATATTAACATTCTCTCTCTCTCTTTAAAAAAATTATTTTGTAGCATAAAGCAAGATTTTAATCTCACTGCTTCTCCATCAGAAGAAGGGAGAAGCAGTGAGACAGGAAAACAAGCAAAACCTGGAATGTGAAGATTTGGGTTGAAGTCCTGCCTTTATCCAGGCTTTTTCCTTTATATTTTTCACCTCAATGAATCTTTAAAATGTTATCTTTAAAATTCTATTTTCATTCTATTTCCTCTTTTTGTTATGATGCCAATGAATCACACAATGTTTTTTATATTGGATAATTTTATGGCATTCCACTAATACTTGTGGATTAAATAAATTTGAACTGAAATTATTTATACAAACCATATTTACTACACAGTATTTATTTATACAAACCATACTTATTACATAGTATTGAAAAATCTTGGTGTTCTACATTTGTATTAATGCTATATATGACTTTCATCTAGCAAAGCTCGACTTCAGTTAACTAGGATATATCTCTCATTCCTAAAATTAGCAGAGACATATGAAAATAGCATTCTAAACTATAATGAAAAACAAATATTTTATACTTATTCTAGTTTACAATTATTTTTTTCTGGCTAATGATTGATGGCATGGGACATGGGGTCTTTTCTGTTTTACATGTGAAAAAATAATATAAGTGGTTTTATAGGAATTTTTATTACAAAACGTCTTTCAAATTATAATGGGAAACTATATACATCACTATCGTTATATCATGCTCTCAGAATATGAAGCTATTTTCACTTCTTTCTCATTTATTATTAAACCCTTCAGAAACAGTTGGTTAAGTCATCAATTAGGTGTGAGAATACGCAGCATTATCATTTCACACATCTAATGTGAAAAGAGCACTGTTAAGAGTGTCAAGAAAGGTAAAAATAATGGATGCTTTGGCAACTTATGTATTTGTCAGGTTGGTTCAGTTAGAATTTATTTTGAAATTCAAGTTTCAAGACCTAGTGAAAAGTATTTTTAATGGAAAAAAGGTCTACATTTTAAATAATGCTAACAGAGCTCTTCGTTGTTGGAGGCATGCTATGTGCTTCTGTGGTAAGCACTTTACATGATCACATCATTTATTTCTCACAACTTTTTGCTTTTTTTGGGGGGGGAGGGAGTCTGGGGATTGAACCCAGGACCTTGTGCATAGAAGGCAAACACTCTACCAACTGAACTACACATCCCCAGCCCATATTTCTCACAACGTTTTAAACTTGTCCTTTGTTACAAGTATGTTGGCCATGACATTTTGTGGTGGACAGGAAAGCGTCTACCCTATTTTCTGACCTTACAAAGCTAACTAAACCCTAGCTCCAAGGTTTTAAGGCCATGGTTCTCAATCAAGGATGATTTTGGCCCCTAGGATAGGAACCAAGATTGCTGCTAAGTATGCTACAATGCAGAGGACAATCCCATACAGCAAAGAATTATCCAGTCCACAAAACAGTCCTCAGGCAGAGACATACTGGTGTAAGGATAATGGAATCCCTTTCTGTAGGGACCAAATTAAGAAGCCTTTGACCCAATTAATGATAACAAGATGTAAAATTCATAAGTTAGTAAGACTTCCTCAGAATGTTTTGAACAGAAAAACTTAAAAACTTTTAAAAAAGGTTATTTATCTATGTTAATTCACAAAACTTAAGATGATTTGTTTCTGGAATCAAATAAGTTGATTATAAAATTCACTTGGAAAACTAAACATCAAAATACTTAGAAATCACCAACAAAGAAGTTCATATATTATGGATATGACCTTCTTTGTTGGTAGGTTATGGTATTCTAGCCATACATACAATAAGAGGTATCATAAATCAGCTACCATTAGGTTTTTATTGTCATATAAATAGACACTCAGAAAAACAGAACACTAAAACTAGAAAGAGACAAAATAGCACACGAAATCTTATTGTACAATGATGCCCCTTTACAATCACTGAGAGAAAGGATTTTTCTTTTTAACAAGTACTGTAGGACATCTGGGAAGCTAACATCAGAGATTTGTAACAAAGAGCCTAGACAGAGGTAAGGGAACCAGCAGAACTCTTGGAAGTCTCACAGAACTTTAGAAATGAAAGTTAATGTGTGGAGCTGTTATGGCAGCCAAATTTGGGAGAACCAAGACTTCTAAGTGAACCTTGAGAATCTGAGGCAAACACTTCATGAACTTTACAGGGAAGAATATAGGAAGTTCACTGTGCCAAGAAAGCACAGAGTCCAGGACCAGTATTGAAGATTGAATTCAATAAGACTTTAGGATGGCTGTACCAGAGCTGAGACAGAATTAAGTGGTTTTGGAAAAATAAGACTCAGAATAGCCAAAGAAATCCTTAGCAGAAAAAGTAAAGCAGGAGGCATCATAATACTAGACCTTAAACTATAATACAGAGCTATAGTAACAAAACCAGCATGGTATTGGCACCAAAATAGACCTGGCACCATCTATATAGACTATGGTCTTTAGTAGACCAATGGCACATAATAGAAGACACAGAGACAAACCCACATAAATACAGTTATCTCCTACTAGACAAAGGTGCCCACAAACATTCACTGGAGAAAAGATAGCCTATTTAACAAATGGTGCTGGTAAAATTGGAAATCTATATGTAGAAAAATGAAATTAAACCTCTTTCACCCTGCACAAAGATCAACTCAATGTAGATCAAAGACTTGGGCATTAGAACAAAAACCCTGTGCCTAATAGAAGAAAAAGTAGGCCCAAATCTTTACCATGTCAGCATAGGATCCGACTTCCCTTAACAAGACCCCTAAGCACAAAATGTAAAATCAAGAATCAATAAATGGGATGGATTCAAATTAAAAAATTATGAAACATGGCAGCGGGCGCAGAGAGATCAAGTCTCTGACCTCTTCAGCTGCATGGGCATAGGGAGTCGTAAACTGTCTAAATGCTGTTTGCTCAGGATCACTAGGCAATGCTGAGCTGACATGGATCTGGGGTGAACAGTCTGGGCCTCTCAGAACACACACTGAGCCTGGGTCGGCTGAATTCAAGCTCCAGTTCTCCTGCTTCTAGCAGACAAACTGCTGTGACTCAGCACTAAACGATCCTGCTGAAACAACTGGTCGGCCCTTCTGAACCTACGGAGGTAAATGCCAACCGAGCCTTCATAGGCAGTGGCCACAGGATTGAAACGGGGTTTGGGAGAGCCAGTCAGGACCCACCCTTTGCCAGACAGAGGGAATCAGGAGTTGTGCGGGACCCGTGGCACTGGACCCCTGGCGCGGAACTCCCAGATACCACTCCCACCAGGGCTGACAACTGAGGTCTCTTGCACCAGCTACCGGGGGCGTGGCTACGGGAGGGCAAGCAAAATTCGCTGAGCATTCTCAGCCCCAAGCTCTACAAACTTAGGGTCTAAGGGAATGGCAAACAGGGAGAGTGTGTCCAGTAGTTCATGAAAACAGGGCTCCCAGGAGCAGCAGACCTGGCATGTAGCCAGTTTTGTGGTGAGCATCACCGGTGAGCAGGGCCTGGCTTGAGGAAAAGTGGGGAAGTGACGAGATACAAGAGAAGGCCCTAGGCACTCAGGATTGGAGACCCGCCCAGTCTGGGAAGAGGAGCTGGTGCACAGTGATTGGTTCCCGCGTATTGAGAGGAGAAGCATGGCCCGGTGGGCACAGATAAAAGAAGCAAATAAGCATCTTTATTAGGAGATAGAGATTATTAAAAAATCAATCAACAATTCTAGAAATGAAGAAAACTATAAACCAAATTAAAAACTCAAATGAGAGTATCACTAACAGAGTGGAACAAGTAGAAGCCAGAACGTCAGATAATGAAGACAAAATATATCATCTTGAAAAGAGTCTAGCCAACTCAGAAAGGCTGGTAAAAAATCATGAGAAAAACATCCAAGATATATGGGATAACATAAAAAAAACAAACTTAAGAGTCATCGGGATACAGGAAGGTATAGAGATTCAAACCAAGGGAATGAGTAACCTGCTGAATGAAATAATTACAGAAAACTTTCCAGAAATAAAAAAGAAAATGGATATACAAATTGTAGATGCCTACAGGACACTGAGCATACAAAGTAGACCAATGCCAAGACACAATTGTAATGAAGATATCCAATATACAGAACAAAGAGAAAATATTAAAAGCTACAAGAGAAAGGAGGCAGATTACATTCAGGGTAAACCAATAAGGTTAACAACGGATTTTTTATCACAGACACTGAAAGCGAGAAGATCCTGGAACAACGTATTTCAAACACTGAAAGACAATGGATGCCAACCAAGAATTCTGTATCCAGCAAAATTAAGCTTCAGGTATGACAAGGAAATAAAAATCTTTCATGATAAACAAAAGTTAAAAGAATTTACAGCCAGAAAACCAGCATTGCAAAGCATCTTGAACAAAACACTACACGAGGAAAAAATGAAAAACAATAACCAAAACCATCAATGGGAAGTGCCTCAGTAAAGACAGAGGGCGGGGGGAAAGTTAATCATGAAGAAACAAACTAAATTAAAAAAAGATAAATAATCAAACATGACTGGAAGTACAAACCATATATCAATAGTAACTCTAAATGTTAATGGCTTAAACTCTCCAATAAAGCGACATAGGCTGGTAACATAGATTAAAAAAACAAATCCAACAATATGCTGCCTCCAGGAGACACATCTGATTGGAAAAGACATACACAGGCTGAAGGTGAAAGGATGGGAAAAAATATACCACGTACATGGTCCTCGTAAGCAAGCAGCGGTGGCCATCCTCATATCGAATAAAATTGACTTCAAGACTAAGTTAATCAAAAGGGATAAGGAAGGATATTATATACTGTTAAAAGGAACCATTCACCAACAAGACTTAACAATTATCAATATTTATGCACCAAATAATGGTGCTGCGACATTCATAAAACAAATTCTCCTCAAGTTCAAGAATCAAATAGACCACAACACAATAATTATGGGTGACTTCAACACACCTCTCTCACCATTGGACAGATCCTCCAAATAAAAGTTGAATAAAGAAACTATAGAACTCAATATCACAATCAATAACCTAGACTTAACTGACATATATAGAATATATCAACCATCATCAAGTGGAATTACTTTTTTCTCAGCAGCACATGGATCCTTCTCAAAAATAGACCATATATTATGCCATAGGGCAACCCTCAGTAAATATAAAGGGGTGGAGATAATACCATGCATTTTATCTGATCATAATGGAATGAAACTGGAAATCAATGATAAAAGAAGGAAAAATCCTACATCACATGGAAAATGAACAATATGTTACTGAATGATCAATGGGTTACAGAAGACATAAAGGAGGAAATCAAGAAATTCTTAGAGATAAAAGAAAATACAGACACAACATATTGGAATCTATGGGACACAATGAAAGCAGTTTTAAGAGGGAAATTCATTTCTTGGAGTTCTTTCCTCAAAAAAAGAAAAAAACAACAAATAAATGAACTCACACTATACCTCAAAAACCTAGAAAAGGAAGAGCAAAACAACAGCACATGTAGCAGAAGGCAAGAAATAATTAAAATCAGAGCAGAAATCAATGAAATTGAAACAAAAAAAAAACTATTGAAAAAATTAACAAAACTAAAAGTTGGTTCTTCAAAAAAATAAATAAGATCGAAAGACCCTTAGCCATGCTATGGAAGAGAAGAAGAGAGAGAACTCAAATTACTAACATGTGGGAAGAAAAAGGCAATATCACAACAGATGCTAGAGAAATACAGAAGACAATTAGAAATTATTTGAAAACCTATATTCCAATAAAATAGAAGATAGTGAAGACATCGATAAATTTCTTAAGTCATATGATTTGCCTAGACTGAGTCAGGAGGATACACACAATTCGAACAGACCAATATCAATGGATAAAATAGAAGAAGCAATCAAAAGACTACGGACCAAGAAAAGCCCAGGACTGGATGGGTATACAGCGGAGTTTTACAAAACCTTTAAAGAAGAATTTATACCAATACTTTTCAAGTTATTTCAGGAAATAGAAAAAGAGGGAGCTCTTCCAGATTCATTCTATGAGGCCAACATCACCCCAATTCCGAAACCAGACAAAGACACCTCAATGAAAGAAAACTATAGACCAATATCTCTAATGAACCTAGATGCAAAAATCCTCAATAAATTTCTGGCGAATCGGATACAAAAACACATCAAAAAAAATTGTGCACCAAGATCAAGTAGGATTTATCCCTGGGATGCAAAGATTGTTCAATATATGTAAATCAATAAATGTTATTCACCACATCAATAGACTTAAAGATAAGAACCATATGATCATCTGGATACACGCAGAAAAAGCATTCGACAAAGTACAGCATCCCTTTATGTTCAAAACATTAGAAAAACTAGGGATAACAGGAACTTACCTCAACATTGTAAAAGCTATCTATGCTAAGCTTCAGGCTAGCATCATTCTGCATGGAGAAAAACTGAAGGCATTCCCTCTAAAATCTGGAACAAGACAGGGATGCCCTCTATCACCACGTCTATTCAATATATTTCTCGAAACACTGGCCAGAGCAGTTAGATAGACGAAAGAAATTAAAGGCATAAAAATAGGAAAAGAAGAACTTAAATTATCACTATTTGCGGTTGACATGATTCTATACATAGAAGACCCAAAAGGGTCTACAAAAAAAACCTACTAGAACTAATAAATGAATTCAGCAAAGTAGCAGGATATAAAATCAACAGCATAAATCAAAGGCATTTCTGTATATCAGCAAAAAAACTTCTGAAATGGAAATGAGGAAAAACATTCCATTCACAATATCCTCAAAAAAAAAATAAAATACTTGGGAATCAACCTAACAAATGAGGTAAAAGATTTATACAATGAAAACTACAGAACCCTAAAAACAGAAGTAGAAGAAGATCTTAGAAGATGGAAAAATATACCCTGTTCATGGAGAAGCAGAACTAACATCATCAAAATGGCGATATTACCAAAAGTTCTCTATAGGTTTAATGCAATGCCAAGCAAAATCCCAACGGCATTTCTTGTAGAAATAGATAAAGCAATCATGAAATTCATATGGAAAAACAAAAGACCCAGAATAGCAAAAGCAATTCTAAGCAGGAAGTGTGAATCTGGAGGTATAGCGATACCAGATTTCAATCTATATTACAGAGCAATAGTAACAAAAACAGCATGGTACTGGTACCAAATCAGGCAGGTGGACCAATGGTACAGAATAGAGGACACAGAGCCTAATCCACAAAGTTACAACTTTCTTATATTTGATAAAGGGGCTAAAAGCATGCAATGGAGGAAGGATAGCATCCTCAAAAAATGGTGTTGGGAAAACTGGAAAGCCATATGCAACAAAATGAAACTGAATCCCCTCCTCTCGCCATCCACAAAAGTTAACTCAAAATGGATCAAGGAGCTTGATAAAATCAGAGACTCTGTGTCTGATATTAGAAAAAGTTGGCTCTGACCTACATATTGTGGGGTTGGGCTCCAAATTCCTTAATAGGACACCCATAGCACAAGAGTTAATAACAAGAATCAACAAATGGGACTTACTTAAACTGAAAAGTTTTTTTCTCAGCAAGAGAAACAATAAGAGAGGTAAATAGGGAGCCTACATCCTGGGAACAAATGTTTACTCCACACACTTCAGATAGAGCCCTAATATCCAGAGTATACAAAGAACTCAAAAAATTAGACAATAAGATAAGAAATAACCCAACCAACAAATGGGCCAAGGACCTGAACAGACACTTCTCAGAGGAGGATATACAATCAATCAACAAGTACATGAAAAAATGCTCAACATCGCTAGCAGTCAGAGAAATGCAAATCAAAACAACCCTAAGATACCATCTCACTCCAGTAAGATTGGCAGCCATTATGAAGTCAAAGAACAACAAGTGCTGGCGAGGATGTGGGGAAAAGGGTACTCTTGTACATTGCTGGTGGGACTGCAATTTGGTGCGGCCAATTTGGAAAGCAGTATGGAAATTCCTGGGAAAGCTGGGAATGGAACCACCATTTGACCCAGCTATTGCCCTTCTCGGACTATTCCCTGAAGACCTTAAAAGAGCGTACTACAGGGATACTGCCACATAGGTGTTCATAGCAGCACAATTCACAATAGCTAGACTGTGGAACCAACCCAGATGCCCTTCAATAGATGAATGGATAAAAAAATGTGGCATTTATACACCATGGAGTATTATGCAGCACTAAAAAATGACAAAATCATGGAATTTGCAGGGAAATGGATGGCATTAGAGCAGATTATGCTTAGTGAAGCTAGCCAATCCCTAAAAAAACAAATACAAAATGTCTTCTTTGATATAATAAGACCAACTAAGAACAGAGCAGGGAGGAAGAGCAGGAAGAAAAGATTAACATTAAACAGAGACATGAGGTGGGAGGGAAAGGGAGAGAAAAGGGAAATTGCATGGAAATGAAGGGAGACCCTCATTGTTATGCAAAATTACATATAAGTGGTTGTGAGGGGAATGGGAAAATAAACAAGGAGAGAAATGAATTACAGTAGATGGGGTAGAGAGAGAAGATGGGAGGGGAGGGGAGGGGGGATAGTTGAGGGGAGGGGGGATAGTTGAGGATAAGAAAGGTAGCAGAATACAACAGTCACTAATATGGCATTATGTAAAAATGTGGATGTGTAAGGAATGTGATTCTGCAATCTGTATTTGGGGTAAAAAAAGGGAGTTCATAACCCAGTTGAATCAAATGTATGAAATATGATATGTCAAGAGCTTTGTAATGTTTTGAACAACTAATAATAAAAAAGGAAAAAAATTAAAGATGATAAAAAAAAAACTTCTCAGCAAAGTAAACAATGATAAATGTGAAGAGAGCCTAAAGATTGGGAGAAAATCTTTATCACATGTACCTTCGGTAAAGTATTAATCTCTAGAATAAATAAAAAACTCAAAAAAATTAACACACACAAAAACCAGATAAGCCAATCAACAAATGGTCTATGAAACTGAACATATACTTCACAGCAGAAATACAATTGATGAACAAATATATGAAAAAGTGTTCCACATCTCTAGCAATTAGAGAAATGCAGATCAAAACTATAGGGAGCCTACATCCTGGGAACCAATTTTTTCCCCTCACACTTCAGAAATAGCGCTAATCTCCAGAGTATAAAAATAACTCAAAAAGTTAAACAGAAAAACAAATAACCCAATCAAATAAGGGCCAAAGATCTAAACAGACACTTTACCACAGAGGAGATATGCAATCAATCAACAAGTACATGAAAAAATGCTCACCAACTCTAGCAATCAGAGAAATGCAAATTAAAACCATTCTAAGATACCATCTCACTCCAGTAAGAATGGCAGCCATTATGAATTCAAACAATAACAAGTGCTGGCGAGGATTATCCCCCCTCTCAGACTATACCCAAAAGACCTAAAAAGACCATACTACAGGGACACAGCTACATCAATATTCATAGCAGAACAATTCACAATAGCTAGACTGTGGAACCAACCCAGATGCCCTTCATCAGATGAATGGATAAAAAAAGTGGCATTTATACACAATGGAATATTACTCAGCACTAAAAAATAACAAAATCATGGCATTTGCAGGGAAATGGATGGCATTAGAGCAGATTATGCTAAGTGAAGTTAGCCATCCCTAAAAAACAAATGCTGAATGTCTTCTCTGACATAAGAAAGGTGACTCAAAACAGAGTAGGAAGGAAGAGCATGATAAGAAGATTACCACGGAACAAGGAAAAGGGGTGGGAGGGAAAGGGAGGGAGAAGGGGAATTGCAAGGAAGACAGAAGGAGACCCTCATGGGTTCACAAAATACATATACAATGGTGTGAGGGGGAAGGGAAGAGAGAGAGAGAGAGAGAGAGAGAGAGAGAGAGAGAGAGAGAGAGAGAGAGAGAGAGAGAGAGAAGAAGTGTCACAGTAGAATGGGTAGAGAATAGTGATGGAAGAGGAGGGGAGGGGAGGAGATTGGGGGATAGGTAGGGCAGCAGAATACAACTGACACTAGGACTGCTGTATGTATACACATGGATGTATAACCAATGTGATCCTGCAATTTGTACATGTGGAAAAATGAGAATTCATACCCTATTTGAATCAAATATATATGTCAAGATCATTGTATTGTCTTGAACAACTAATAAAAAAAATATTTCATCTCACTCCAGTCAGAATGGCAATCATCAAGAAATACAGGCAAAAATAAATGTTGGTGAGACTGGAGAAAAAGGTACACTCTTACACTCTTACATTGCTGATGGGACTGCAAATTGGTACAGCCACTATGGAAAGCAATATGGAGATTCTTCAGAAAACTTGGAATGGAATCATCATTTGACCCAGCTATCCCACTCCTGGGTCTATACCCAAAGGACTTAAAATTAGCAGACTACAGTGAGGCAGCCATGCCAACGTTTATAGCAGCTTAATTCACAATAGATGAACTATGAAACCAACCTAGTTGTCATTCAATAGATGAATAAAGAAAATGTGGTGTGTGTATATATTTCAATGGAATATTACTCAGCTTCAAAGAAGAATGAAATTATTGCATTTGCCAGTAAATGGATGGGGTTGAATACTATCATGCTAAGCAGAATAATTCAATCCCCCAAAGCAAAGTTTGTATGCTTTCTCTAATATGAGGAATAGAGAAATTCACAATAAAGGGCAGGGGATACTAGAAAAGAATAGAGTTACCTTAGATTATGTAGAGGGAAGTGAAGGGAGGGAAGGGAGGGAAGGTAAGGATAGGAAGGAAAGTAGAATGAAATAGACATTATTACTTTATGTATATATATGACTATATGACGAATGTGATTCTACACCACTTACACTCAGAAAAATTAGAAATTATATCCCATCTATGTTTGATATATCACAGTATATAAATGTATTCTACTGTCTTGTATAACTAAACTAAAAAATCAAAAATCACAAAAACAAATTAAATGGAAGCATTATCTTAATTTAGTAAAACAATTGCAAATTCATAAATACTATAAATGCCTAGTATTGAAAGATTTTAGTTAGGCATGAGAGTTGAATCAATTTTTATATAAATATACAAGTGTAGAATATATTTTCTTCTAATTAGGACCCCAGTACCTCTCTGTCCATATTGTTTATTACTCTCAACTCTTGAAAGGCATCAGTTTTAGCATGATCTCATTTCTGGCTGAGAAATACTAAAATATACATTCATGTCTAGTGCTTCAGCCTTAGGAATTCTCTCACTCATGGGAAACTTCACCTATGTCTACCTCTTTTCACTGTGTGTCTGCAGAGTATGACGTATAGGTAAATGGCCCTATGTCACATTTTTTAATTGACATTACAATGTAATGAGACACATCTTTACTCATTAGGCTTTGCTAAAACTAAAGTCTTCAGGAGAAGTTGTTTTGTATAGGAAAAATAAATCAACTCACTGAAAAACTTCACAGAATCAAATGAATAGGGCATGGAGCTGGGAATATAGCTCAGTGGCAGAATGCTTGCACATGTGAGGCACAGGGTTCATTCCTTAGCACCACATAAAAATTAAAAAAATAAATAAAATCAAAAGCATTCTATCCATCTACAACTACATTTTTTTTAAAAAATGAATAGGGTAGGATACTTGGTCAATTTCTAAAAAGAACATCAAATGTAATTCTAGTTACATGGGAATATCATGGGTTTCCATGACAGATATGATTTATTCATGCTTAGAGAAATGCAAATCAAAACTACACTAAGATTTCATCTCATTCCAGTCAATATGGCAATCATCAAGAATATAGGCAAACATAAATGTTGATGAGGCTGTGGAGAAAAAGGTACACTCTTATTACATTGCTGGTGGGACTGCAAATTGATATAGCCACTATGGAAACACTTTTCCAAAGCAACTAACATCCATCATTGGAAAAAAGTACTGTTTTCAGGCTACCTGGTAGCCATGAAATTTTATTCTGAGCCTAATACTGAATGTTTGTATTGCTTGAAGTTGAAAAATAAGCATAACCAAGTGGCAAAGGCAGCTACTTATAGGAAAATGCAAGGACACTTTCTATGATGCTGGCTACACTCTATGATTCTAGGGGCTTTAAAAACTGACATTTTACTTATTCTCTTTCATAAATAAAATCTCTTATGTTATATGTCACTTCTTAGCATCACAACCTAGGCCTTTGCATTTCTAGAACCCTGAGGGAAAAAACCATCAAAGCACTAAAAGTGTTGTGTTTCTATGTAACTTGTTTGTATTTTTCACTTTAAAAACTAGGAAGAAAGTAATGTCTTTGAAAATATTTCTTTTGCCTAAATGAAAAGAAAATAAAACCTTAACTGGCTTTTAGCAGTAAAACAAAATGAGATTGTACAAATTGATATATTTTTTTAAAATAATATTAAATAGCCCCTGGCAAAGAAAGCCATGATCAGAGGCAATTATTATGAAAATCAGCAATTTAAAAGGGAAAAGTGTCACTAAAAGTGAGGATACTAAAACATTCTCAATGGGAACTAGTTGATTGGGCAAAGTCCAAATGTTTTGCTGGGTAAATAAATAAATAAATATAACATTATACAAGGAGATAAAGAAGAAACAGTGGATATAAGCAAAATGCTCATGTTTGTTCATATCAAAATCCTACTGAATGAGAATTTGTACATAAGACTAAAAGCTTAAAACTGTCATTTTGTTTATTCATTCAGGTTTTCTAAGATCATAAAAGGTGAGGTATTGTACTTGGCTCTGCAAACATAACTATATTAAGATGTAACCTCAAATTGCTTGATTATATTAAGATAATAGCAGTAAGGCTATTAAAACTTAAATTTAGTGTCTATATTGTATTTGAGTGTAAAGGGAAAATTTTATTACCAAGACATAAAATAAACCTTCACTACATTCTTATTATTCTAAACATGTTCATAAAGGTTTTGTACTATAAAATAATTCCATGACAAGCTCTTCACACCTCAAAAGTTTAAACTGTTAGACTGAAAAATGTATCTTACATATTAAGATATAGGTTCAGTACAAAAGAATCAAAATTTTTTTGTGAAACAAGTGTTTACAACAAGAAATTATATAAAATCTCTACAGTATTTATGGCATCAATTTAATTTGTCTTTGGGTTGGACATAGGAAGCAAAATTAAAATGAAAAGTATAAAAGTAAAAGAGAGCAAATTATCAGGGATATTTAGGTACACATTTTGATCATGTGTTGGAAATTTACAATATGACATTTACAATTTTTCTAGGCATCAATTTGAAAAAAAAGTAGAAGTGAGAAACTAAAAAATTGTGTACCTATATAAAGCATAATTCTTTAAAAAAGAGTAAGAAGAGGAAAATATATAAAATCAGTGTGAGACTGATTTGAGTGCTACAAGAAAACAAGAACTAAATGTAATGTCAATATTTATACATGTGTGTATGGAGGGATATGAGTAGGCTAATTATTTCACATGAGAACATCTTGAAAATCTGACTTCCTAATAAAATTACATTTTATCTGAAATGAAGAAAATAAGGTAAATCCATGGAATTTTACAATACAAAGAGTGACATTATTGCATGTGAAAGTTTGTGCATGGTAAAAAGATAGGTGTTTAATTTCATCTTATTGCATATGGATTTCCAGTTTTCCCAGCACCATTTGTTGAAGAGGCTATCTTTTACCCAATATAAGTTTTTGGCACCTTTGTCTAATATAAGACAATTGTATTTATGTGAGTTTGTTTACATATCCTCTATTCTGTACCATTGGTCTACAAGTCTATTTTGGTGCCAATAATATTCCGTTTTTGTTACTATAGCTCTGCAGTAAAGTTCTACTATAGTGATGCCTCCTGCTTTACTCTTCTTGCTAAGGATTGCTTTAACTATTCTGGGTCTCATTTTTCCAGATTAATTTCATGACTACTTTTTGCATTTCTATGAGGAACATCATTGGGATTTTAACTGGAATTTCAATAATTCTGTACAGTGCTTTTGGTAGTATGGTCATTTTGACAATATTAATTCTGCCTATCCAAGAACAAGGGAGATATTTCCATCTTCTAAGGTCTTCTTTAATTTCTTTCTTTAGTGTTCTGTAGTTTTCACTGTGTAGGTCTTTCACTTCTTTTGTTAAGTTTATTCACAAGTATGTTATTTTTTTGAGGCAATTGTAAATGGGGTAGTTTTCCTTGTCTCTCTTTCAGAGTTTTTGTTACTGATATACAGAAATGCCTTTGATTTATGAGTGTTGATTTTATATCCTGCTACCTTGCCAAATTCATTCACTATTTCTAGAAGTGTTTTGGTGGAATTTTTTGAGTCTTCTATGTACAGAATCTTATTGTTGGCAAATAGTGCTAATTTGAGTCCTTTTTTTAACCTATCCATATTCCTTTAATTCCTCTCCTCTATTTGCTCTGGATAGTATTTCAAAAACTTTGTTAAATAGAAGTGATGAAAAAGGGCATCCCTGTCTTGTTCCAGTTTTTAGAGAGAAGGCTTTTCAAGTTTTCCCCATTTAGAATGACATTGGCCTGGACTTAGCATAGATAGTTTTTACAGTGTTAAGTATCTGTTATCCCTAGTTTTTTTAATGTTTTGTAAATGAAGAGGTGCTGTATTTTGAATGAATGCTTTTTCTGCATCTATTGAGATGATCACATGTATCTTATCTTTAAGCCTATTGATGTGATGTATTACATTTATTGATCTCTGTATGTTGAATCAAACTTGCATCCCTGGGATGAATCCCACTTGATCATGGTACACTATCTTTTTGATATGTTTTGTATTCAATTTGACAGAATGTTATTGAGAATTTTTTCATCTATGTTCATTAGAGATATTGGTCTGAAGTTTTCTTTCTTTGATATGTCTCTGCCTGATTGTGGAATCAGGGCGATATTGGCCTGAGTTTGGAAGCGTTCCCTCTTTTTCCATTTCATGAAATAATTTGAGGAGTATTGGCATTAGTTTTTCTTTAAATGTCAGCTGTGTATCCATCCATTTCTGGGCTTGATAGGCTTCTGATGGTATCTTTTATTTTATTGCTTGAAATTGTTCCATTTAGATTGTGTATATCATACTAGTTCAGTTGGGCAAACCATGCGGTTCTAGAAATTTGTCCATGCCTTCAGTATTTTCTATTTGAGTTCAAATTTTCAAAATAATTTCTAATTATCGTCTGTATTTCTGTAGTGTCTGTCATATTTCCTTTTTCATCATGGATGTTAGTTAATATGAGTTTTTCTCTCTTCTTCATTACCAGGGCTAAGGGTCCACCAATTTTATTTATTTTTTCAAATAACCAACTTTTTGTTTTGTCAATTTTTTCAATTGTTTCTTTCATTTCAATTTCATTGATTTCAGCTTTAATTTTAATTATTTCCTGTCTTTTACTGCTTTTGGTGTTTCTTTTTCTAGAACTTTGAGATACAATGTTAATTAATTTTTTTACTTTTTCTTCTTTTAAGGAATGAAGTCCATGCAATGAATTTTCATCTTATAGCTGTCATAGTGTCCTAGAGATTTTGATATGTTGTATCAGTGTTCTCATTCACCTCTAACAATTTTTTAATCTCTTCCTTGATGCCTTCTGCAACCCATTGTTCATTCAATAGCATATTATTTAGTCTCCTGTTGTTGGAATAGATTTTTTTAATTTTATCATTGATTTCTAATTTTATTCCATTATGATTTGATAGCAAACAAAAAAGTAGAGACACTACACTGAATTCTAAGAGTTGCTTTTTGACATAATATATGGTCTATTTTAGAGAAAGATCCACGTGCTGCTGAGAAGAAAGAGTATTTGCTCATTGATTGATGAAATATTCTACACATGTCAGTGAAGTCCAAGTTATTGATCATTTTATTGAGTTCTATAGTTTCTTTGTTCACGTGTTATTTGAAAGATCTAATACTCAAAGAGGTGTATTAAAGTCACCCAGAATTATTGTGTTATGTTCTACTTGACTCTTGAACGTGACAAGAGTTTGTTTGCTGAATGTAGATGCTCCATTGTTTGGGACACATATATTTATAATTGTTATGTCTTATTGATATATGGTTCCCTTGAGCAGTATGAAATGTCTTTCTTTATTCCTTCGATTAACTTTAGCTTGAAGTCCATTTTATTTGATATGAGAATGGAAACCCCTGCCTGCTTCTTCAGCTCATTCGGGTGGTATTTTTTTCCCCCAGTCTTTCACATTGAGTCTAAGGTTGTCTTTTCATGAGACGAGTCTTTTGCAGCATTTTGTTGGATTTTTTTTTTTAAATACAATCTGCCAGATTATTTCTTTTGATTGGTGATTTTAGGCCATTACCATTCAGTGTTATTATTGAAATATGATTTGTTTTACCAGTCATTCTATTTATGGTATTTAACTGACTTGGTTTCTACTTTGATTAGTCTTTCCTTTAGTGTAATACCTGCCTCTACTGATTTTCATTGTTTTTCATTTCCTCTGCATGGAATATTAGTGCAGGCTTTCTACCTGTAAATTCTTTTAATTTTTGTTTATCCTGGAAAATCTTTATTTCATCATCAAATCTAAAGCTTAATTTTTATGGATATAAGATTCTTTGTTAACATCCATTTTCTTTCAGAGCTTGGTACATGTTGTTCCAGGATCTTCTAGCTTTCAGAGTCTGGTTTGAAAAATCTGTAGACATTCTAATTGTTTTCCCCCTACATGTAATCTGATTCCTTTCTCCCATGGCTTTTAATATTCTCTCCTTATTCTGTATGCTAGGCATTTTCATTATAATGTGCCTTGGTGTGGATCTGTTGTGATTTTGTATATTTGGCTTCCTGTAAGCCTCTTGTATTTGATTTTCCAATTCATTCTTCATGTTTGGAAAATTTTCTGATATTATTCCATTGAATAGAATGCCCATTCCTGTGGTTTGGAACTCCATGCCTTCCTCTATCCCAGTAATTCTTAAATTTGGTCTTTTTATGTTATCCCATATTTTTTGAATGTTCATCTCATGGTTTCTTACCATCTTCACTGTGTGATCTACATTCTTTTGAGATTATATATTGTCTTCATTGTCAAAATCTTATCTTCCAAGTGGTCTACTCTATTGGTGATGCTTTCTATTGAGCTTTTAATTTGGTTTATTGTTTCAAGGAGTTCTGTTTTGTTATTGTTGTTGTCTGTTTATTCTGGAACCTCCATCTCCTTATTGAAATAATCTTTTGCTTCCTGTATTTGCTTATGTAGCTCTTTACCAAAATAATCTTTTGCTGCTTGTATTTGCTCTCTTATATCATTCTCAAATTCACAGAACATTTTAATTATGTATATCCTGAACTCCTTCTCAGTAATTTCTTCTTTGTGCTAGCCATTGATTCTAATAATGTGGTAACTTGATTTGTTTGGGGCACCTTTGTTCCTTATTTTTTTCATGCTTTTTGTGTGTCTATCCTTCTACCACTGAGGATCTGCAGCATTACATTTTTTTAAAATACAATTTAGGCTTTTAGTGCCCCTGAAGGGTCCCAATACCTCTCTTGCCCAGCCAGTGTTCACAGCTGGGTGTTGCCACAACTAAAGATGGTGATAATGGTGTCCCAAGATGGAGGCAGCTGCTGTCAGTGATGGAATGTCAATTTGGGTGAGTGAGGGGGCTGGACCAGGCTGTAGTATTGGGGCTGGCCCAGGCTGTAGTGTTGGGTAATGTATTCAGAGATGCAGCTTGCACCCAGTGTGGGCTCCACGGGCATTGGTAGGGTAGTCCTGGGCCTGCCTGTGCTCCGTGGATGTCCAAAACTTGGGTTTCTGATTAAATCTTGGGTAGTACATAAGCAGGATAGATCAGAATAGCCCAACAAAAGCTTAGAAAATAAAACTGACACTTTAATCACAATCACCCAAATTACATTCAGAACATATGCCTTGACCCCTTAACAGGATGATTTCCCTGATGAAACAGGAGAAATAACAAAGAAACAGTCTCGTAGTACTCAAAATGTCCAAAATACAACCCCAAGTTACTGGTTGTGCTAAGCATTAGAAAAAATAGAATTGGAAGTTAAATGCAATCTAAGATGACAGATGTTCTAAATATCTGGTGAAGATTTTAAAGCAACTCCTATAAACAATTTTCAAATAAGCAATTTCAAACATCATGAAACAAATGGCAAAGTAGAATGTTGTACAAAAAAGGGAATCCATAGCTACATGAAAAACAAAATGGGAATTTAAAAATAAAAATACACAATAACTAAAGTATAAAACTCCCTTCATGGACTCGTTAGCAGAATGGAGATGACAGTCAAAAATTCCAGTGAACTAGGTACAAAAACAGAATGTAGAAAATATGAACGAGAGGAAGTAAAGATAAAAAGCCTGACAGATAAGCAATGACCTGTGGGAAAATATCAAAAGATGAAACACTAATGCTATCTTTTATAGATGTCTAGAGGAGGAAAAAGAGCAAAGCTATAAAAAAAATGAGAAACAATGGTAAATCTTTCAAAGTGTGGCAAAAGACAAATCTATAGTTACAGAAAACTCAGTGAAATATGAAATGGATTAACCCATGACTGAGAACTTCTCTCCTAGAGCATCCATTAAGAATTTATAAAAGTAGGGCTGGGGTTGTGGCTCAGTTGTAGAGTGCTTGCCTTCCATGTGTGAGGCACTGGGTTCGATTCTCAACACCACATACTCATATAAAATAAAGGTATTGTGTCCATCTACAAGTTTTTTTTTTTAAGTTAAATAAAAGAATTTAAACAAAGAGATTCAAATATAAACAACAAAAATTTGTGTACCCCACATATGAGTAGTATAGTGGAAATAGAAGAACAAAAAGAGGGAACTGGAGTACTCAGTAAAAAGTAAAACTGGATGAAAAATGAGAGGATACAGAATGAATGAATACCATCAACCAAAAGGATCTTATTTGCACTCGTGAAACAACATTCCACTCAACAATAGACTATATATTCTTCAACATGGACAGAACATTAACCAGCAAAGATTCTGTTTCATGAATAAAACATAATTATTAAAAATTGAAATCTAACAAAGAATAAAAACTGACCAAACAGAATCAAACTGGAAAGAAATCAGACAAACCTTCAAACATGAAACTGCACTTCTCAAGGGCCCGTGGTTCAAAGAATTCAAGAGAAATTGGAAAATATGTTATGAATGGAATAGTTAATTTTATTAAGCTAAAAATACAATATATTAAAATCCATGGGATACAATAAAATAGAGCATATAGGGGAACTTATAGCACCAAATGCCTTGGGGAAAAAAAAAAGCTCTCAAAGAGGAGAAACATAACAAAGCAAAACAGAACAATTTCTAAACAGAATAAAATAGAAAAAAATCAAATCCACTCTTTTTTTTAAAGATAAGAATTTCTTTTTAAAAAAAATTTCTAGAAGACTGACAAAGTAAAAAGAGATGCAAATTTGACATCTTAGGAAAGAACAAGTGCATATTTTTTTTTTAAAGAGAGTGAGAGAGGAGAGAGAGAGAGAATTTTTTTAATATTTATTTTTTAGTTCTTGGCAGACACAACATCTTTGTTGTTATGTGGTGCTGAGGATCGAACCCGGGCTGCATGCATGCCAGGCGAGCACGCTACCGCTTGAGCCACATCCCCAGCCCAACAAGTGCATATTTTAATAGATAATGAAGATATAATAAAGGAAAATTTAAGCAGTTTTTCATATAATATTCACAAGTTAGATAAAATTGGCCCGATTAATTAAAAGTTACAAATTAATTCACCCACAAAATATAATCTGAATTGTGCATAAGTATTAAAATAAATATTTTAAAATTTTCAAAAAAAATCTACAAACTCAGTTGATTTTAATGTAATTACTACCAAAAATTTAAACAATACAGGACATGAATTCTATCCAAACTCTGAGGGAAAAAAATGGAGAAAAAAAATTCTCTAGATGTATTGTGATTTCAAAATTATCTTAATACCAAAACCAAAGACAATACAGAGCATGAAAACTGCACACACACCAAACACACACACACTACACAATTAATAAACATTAATTCAAGTAGCCTTAAAATATTCAGCAGATATAATCTTGCAATATATAAAAAGGATATTACATATTTGCCAAGAAAGTACATTTCAGAAATGCAAGATAAGTTGAAAATCATTATTTGAAAACCAAGAACTGTATTCTACCATATTAAAGATGTAAAGTAGGACAACTTCTAATGATCACACAAATTGATATAGCAAAATTATTTAACAAAAGTGAATATACAATCATGATTTAAAAAAAAGACTCAGGATAAAAGGAGTATCCCTAATCTAATAAAAAGCATCAACAATAAACCCACTGCTAATATTATATTTAATAATTAAAGTATTTTTCCTTAAGATCAGAAAGAAGGCTTGGTACACATGCTCACCATTTTTATTCTGCAAAGTACTAGAAACTCCTAATCAGTGAAATAAGGTGAGGAAAAACAATACATTGTAAAGAACAAAGATAGCACATTTTCAGATAGCTTGAATAACCACATTGAAAATACCAAGGATATTCCAAATGCTTTCTGGAATAATTAAATTATAATATCATATAGGATATAAGGTCAAACACAAACTATTTCTGCATACTGGAAATAGAAACAAATATTAAAAATATAAAACCATTAATAAAACCTCAAAATACTTAGGTATATCAAAATATATGCTGGATATCAAATCATATATAGAATATGCAGACTGAAAACTAAAAATTCTGATGAAATAATACCATAATAAATAAATGCTCATATATTAGCCTTACATACTAAAAATTTTGATTGTCCCCAAGTTCATTTATAGGTTTAATTCAATTCCTACTAAAATTTTTAGCAGGACTTTTTATAGATACCATCTGATTCTAAAATTTATATGGCAATGCAAATAAATTTAAATAACAAAATCATTTTTAAAAAATCACAGTACAATATTCTAAGTGTCACTATAGGCCTACAGTAATCAATGCAGTATTGTTAATAAAGGATGAACAATGGATCATAAATAAAACAGCCTTCAAGTAAAAAATCAAAGTATAAAAGCAAATAGAGAAAGAACAATTTTATCAACAAAATTTCTGGAATAATTAAATGTCAATTGGCAAAAAAAAGGAACCTCTACCTAACTCTCATACTTTACCCAAAAATTAATTAAAAGTAAATTTCATATATATGCAATTATTAAATTTTTAGAGAATAACATAGGAAAAATCTTTGTAACTTGGGGTTAATAAAAAGTTGTTCGATATTAAATAAAAAAAATTCATCCATAAAAGGAAAACACTCAGTAATTTTTGTGTTAGATCAAAACTTACTCTGCAAAAGACACTATTAAGAAATGAAAAGTGAAACAGAACAGGGAGGAGGTTTCAAGATGGCAGAATAACAAGGTAGCTTTCCTGGCTGCTCCATGGCATGAAACCAAGGAAGCAGATAGGCAGCTTCTCAGCAAGGCAGCTTCTCAGCAAGGAGGGAGGAAGTGGGGAAGGGGGTGGAGGACTTCACTGGGATTTAATACTGGACATTCAAAGCAGATCAGGGCCTCAGGAGGTTGGATACAAAAAAAAAAAAAAAAAAAAATAGGGAAGAAAACCCTAAGCCAGTGCCACCACTGCACAGCTGTGGCCCTGGCACCAGACAGAGCAGTTCTTCCACAAGCAAAATGGAGGGATAAAAGAGTTAATGGAACCCACATTATAGAATGCCTGAGGTGTGTCTGGGTATGGAGAGTTTAGAGATCAAAAATACTGCCTGACTAAACTGAAAAGCATGCTGCACACTATCCTTGTAAAAGAAAGCAGCAGCATCTCTCCAAGCTGAGTGCTTAGGACAAAGAGACCATTTTGCAGCTGCAGCACAGGGGCTGGCAGCTGGGGGAGCCAATTCTTAGCAAACCCAAGTTTGCCCCAAAATACAGGCCTGTCAAATCCACACTGCACAACAGAATGTGCCTAAGTGACCAGGAGAAAAATCAAATGTGAGGAGAGGTTTACACAGGGGACTTCTGGTCTTGGAAACCCATCTCACTCTACCTCTCCCTCTCCAATCCTGCTGCTTGGAGGACCAGATGGAAGAGACACTAGTTGTCAGGAATTCAAAAGGGCAGGAACATGAGAGATTGAATTCAGAGTCTGAACCCAAGGCCAGGAAAGATGGGGTCTTCGGGTGACATAGTTGACTAAGAATTGGCTCCTCTACTGCACGAGTGGAACCTAGGCGAAATTCCTGGATTGCAGACATCCAGCAAGGACCAGCAAATTGCTGGGCCTGAAGGTGCACTGATTGAAACTCTCCAGATCAATTGGCATTCAGTAATGAACCCGGAGCACACCTCCCTCCAGGTGTTCCACCTACAGGATCACCTCTCTCAATTCAGCAACCCTATCATAAGAA
The DNA here is from genome assembly GCF_964194105.1 of Spermophilus citellus. NCBI lineage: Eukaryota > Metazoa > Chordata > Mammalia > Rodentia > Sciuridae > Spermophilus > Spermophilus citellus. The sequence goes on from NC_138184.1 coordinate 163,710,625, forward strand.
TACAGAAAGTATCACACACCAGACTACCCCACCTAGCAACACTGCTGAGAAGAGAACCTGAGAATCTATTGAACTCCAATAGAACAAATTTTCAACTTTTCATTGAGTTTTTTTCCTTTTCTCTTTTTAATTGTGATCTTAATGATTCATGGATGTTTATATTCATATTTTTTCCCATTCCTTGCATTTTAGAAGCCAGTTATTTTTCATGGTTCAGTATTTTGAGAACTACAATGTTTGATTTGTATATTTCAGTTTTGTTTTGTTTTCTTTTTTAATTTTAAATTATATATAAATATATATAGTTTATATATAATTATATATATTTTTATACATTATTTTATTTATTTATTTATTTATTTATTTCTCACTTATCTGTTTCCCTTGATTCTCTTTCTCTCTTCTGCTAATAGCCAATCTGTTATTCTCTTTCACTCTTTAACTTTTCATCTCTATATTTCCTCATCCTCACTCATATTCATCGCATCCTACATCACATCTTCTCTCTTCCTATCCACCATTCAAAATTGTAAACACTTTTGCAAACTTATGGTTGTTATTATAGGCAATAATGATCATATAATTTCTGTTTATTGTGACAATTGACATTGTAGATGCCATGGCAGGAACTATTTGGTTTAATGCTGTATATTGCTTACATTGGTGGTTGTTATTATTTGTCTCCCCTGGTGAGATACTGGAAACATTCAGGGTCACTACAAGTCCACAGGGTATAAAATATACTGCCTCAGATCCACACTGTTAGATGAGTAGACACACAAACAACATGAAAAAGCAAGGGAACAAATCGCCCCAAATAAACCAAGATACTGTAAAAACATAATCCATCCACACCATAGTGAAAGAAATGTCAGAGAAGGAATTTAGAATGCACATAGTTGAACTGATCTGTGAGGTAAAGGGCAATATAAAGAATAAAATCAGAGACAAAATACAGGAAGTGAAAGATCACTTTAATAAGAAGAGATTCTGAAAAAAAAATCAAGTAGAATTCTGAAAATGAAGGAATCAATAAAACCGAATAAAAATTAATAGAAAGCATCACCAGCAGACTAGATTACAGGGAAACAAAGTTTCAGGCAATGAAAGCAAAATATAATCTTGAAAATGAAGTTGACCATGGAGAAAAGATGCTAAGAGATCATGAACAGATAGATATTTCATGATGAAAAAAAATGAAAAGTAAAAGTGAAAACCAGCAAAGGGGGAACTCAACTAGAAGAATAGTCAACCAAAGGAAAAAGTAATTCGAATTAAAAAGCAGAAATAAATAAAAAGGACATGGAATAAAAATCATTTCTTAATAATAACATTGAATATAAATGGCCTAAAGTCATGAATTAGAAGACAGACTGTCAAATTAGATTAAAAAACAAGACCCAACCATATGCTGTCTCCAAGAGACTGACCTCAGAGGCAAAGAAATCCATAGACTGAAGGTAAAAGGATGGGAGAAAACATTGTTCTTGCAAATATGCAAGGGTTTCTCTTCTCATATCAGATAATAGCCAAAGTTAATCAGAAGGGATAAAAAAGGACCTTTCATACTGCTTAAGGGAATTTTACATTGCAAAAAACAATACTTGTAAACATTTAACCCCAAACAACACAGCATCTATATACAAACAAACCCTGCTCAGTTTCAGGAATCAAATAAACTAGAATAATACTGGGTGATTTTAACATACCTCTTTCACCACTGGATAAATCCTCCAAACAAAACTAAATAGAGAAGATATAGAACTAAAAAATATAATTAATAATTTAAAATTAAAAGACATATAGAATATTTCATCTATCAATAACTAAAGTCACTTTCTTCTCATGGATGCTTCTCTAGAACAGACCATACATTATACCACAAAGCAACTTTAAGCAAATACAAAAAATAGAGATAAGACCTTGCATTCCATCAGATCATAATAAAATGAAATTAGAAATCAATGATAAAATAAAAAATAGAAGCTACCATAACACTTGGAGACTAAATAATATGATATTGAAGGGATATCAGAAAAAAATCAGGGATGAAATAAAAAAATACTTAAAGGTAAACGAGGATAGTGATCCAACATATCAAAATCTCTGGGACCGTATGAAGGCAGTCCTAAGAGGAAAGTTATTGCACTGAGCTCATTTATTAAACAAATAGAAAATTGCCAAATAAATAACCTAACATCACATCTCAAAGCCTTAGAAAAAGAACAATCAACACCAAAAGCAGTAGAAGACAGAAAATAATTAAAATCTGAGTTAAAAAAAAAAATCAATGAAATTGAAACAAAAACCAATTCAAAATAATTGATGGAAAAAAGTTGATCCTTTGAAAAAATAAATAAAATTGATAAACCCTTAGGCAAGTTAATAAAAAGAAATAGAGAAAAAACTGAAATTACTAAAATTCATGATGATAAAGGAAATGTCACCATGGACACTACAGAAATACAGAAGATAACCAGAAACTATTTTGAAAATTTATACTCTAAATAGAAAATCTTGAAGACATCAACAAATTTCCAGAGACAAATGACATTCCCAAATTGAATCAGAAGGACAGAAAATTTAAACATGTCAATTTCAAGCAGTGAAATTGAAGATGCCAAAGGCCTACCAACAAAATCCCAGGACCAGAAGGATTTTCTGGAGTTTTCTACCATACCTTCAAAGACGAACTAGAACCAATCCTCCTCAAACTATTCCATAAAATAGAAAAGGTGGGAATAATTTCAAGCTCATTAAATAAAGCTACTATCACCCTGATACCATACCTAAACAAAAACATCAAGGAAATAAAACTATAGACCCAATTTCCCTAAAGAATACAGATGCAAAAATTCTCAACAAAGTACTGGCAAAGCATATTAAAAAGATAGTGGGCCATAATCAAACTGATCAAATGGGGTTCATTTCAGGGATGCAAGATTGATTCAACATATGGAAATCAATAAATGTAATTCAACACATCAAGAGACTTAAAAGACAAGAATCTCGATTATCTTGATAGATGCAGAAAAAGCATTTGACAATTCAGCATCCATTCATACTCAAAACACTAGAAAAACTCAGGATAGTAGGAACATACCTCAACATTGTAAAAGCAATATATGCTAAACCCAAGGCCAACATCATTCTAAATGGAGAAAAACCTGAAAGCATTCCTTCTAAAAAAATCAAAGAAGACAAGGATGCCCTCTTTCACCATTTCTATTCAACATGGTTCTTGAAAATCTAGCCAGAGCAATTAGGAGAAAGAAATTAAAGGAATACAAATAGGAAAGGAACACAAACTATCCCTATTTTCTGACATGATTCTGTATTTAGAAAAACCAAAAAACTCCACCAGAAAACTGCTGAATTCATTTATGAATTCTAGAAAAGTAGCAGGATATAAACTTAGCATGCATAAATCAATTATATTCCTCTACACCTGTGATGAACCAACTGAAATCTCAATTAGGAAAACTATTCCATTCACAATAGCCCCACCCCCCAAAAAAATAAAATATTTGGGAATCAATCTAACAAAAGTGGTGAAAGATCTCTACAATGAAACAATGAAAACTACAGAACAATAAAGAAAGAAATTGAAGGAGACCTTAGAAGATGAAAAGATCCCTCACGTTCTTGGATAGGCATAATTAATGTTGTCGAAATGGCCATACTACCAAAAGAACTTTATAAATTTAGTACAATTCCTATTAACTTTTTCATAGAAATAGAAAAAGCAATCATGAATTTCATTTGGAAAAATAAGAGACCCAGAATATCCAAAGCCTTGCTTAGCAAGAAAAGTGAAGCAGGAGGCATCACAATACCAGGCCTTAAATTATACTACAGAGCCACAGTAACAAAAATGTCTTGGTGTTGGCACCAAAACAGACATGAACATCAATGGTACAGAATGGTGCAGAATGGTATAGAAGGCATGGAGAAAAACGCACATAAATACAGTTTTCTTACACTAGACAAAGGCATCATAAAGATACATTGGACAAAAGATAGCCTCTTTAACAAATGGTGCTTGGGAAACTGGAAAACCATACGTAGCAAAATGAAATTAAGCCCCTATTTCTCACCCTGCACAAAAATCAACTCAAAGCAGATTAAGGACCTAGGAATTAGACCAGAGACTCTGCATGTACTGAAATAAAAATTAGACCCAAATATCCATCATGTCAGCTTAGGAACCAACTTTCTCAACAAGACTCCTAAAGCACAGGAAGTAAAATCAAGAATAAATGGGTGAGTATCAAACACAAAAGCTTCTTCATAGAAAAGCCAACAATCAAGAATGTGAAGACAGAGTCTACAGAATGGGAGAACACCTTTGCCATCTATATCTCAGAGCATTTTTCTGCAGGATTTATAAAGATCTCAAACAAACTTAACAGCAAAAAATAAAATTAAGTAAAATAACCTGATCAATAAATGAACAAAGGAACTGAACAGGCACTTCACAGAAGAAATGTAGCTCAACAACAAATTTTGGAAAAAATGTTCAACATCTCTAGCAATTAGAGAAATGCAATTAAAACTACACTGAGATTTCACATCACCCTAGTCAGAATCGCAGTTATCACGAATACAAGTAACAAAAAATGTTGGCGATGATAGGGGGCCAAAGGCACACTCATACATTGCTGGTAGTACTGAAAATTGGTACAACCACTCTGGAAAGCAGTATGGAGATTCCTCAGAAAACTTGGAATGGAACCATCATTTGACCCAGTTATCCCACTCCTTGGCTCATACCAAAAGACTTAAAATCAGCAAACTATAGTGACACAGCCACATTAATATTCATAGCAGATGAATTTACAACATCTAATCTATGGAACCAACCTAGGTGCCCTTCAAAATATGAATAGAAAAAGAAAATGTGGTATAAATACATAAGGGAATATTACTCAGCCATAAAGAAGAATGAATTTATGGCATTTGTTGGTAAACAGATGGAACTGGAGACTGTCATGCTAAGTGAAATAAGCCAATCCCCAGAAACCAAAGGTTAAATGTTCTCACTGATATGCAGATTCTAATTCACAATGGTGGGGTGGGAAGAACAGAATTCATTGGATTAAACAAAGGGGAATAAAGGGAAGAAAGGGAGGATGAGAATAGGAAGAACAGTAGAATGAATCAGACATAACTTTCCTATGTGCATATATGAATACATGGCCAGTGTATCTCCACATCATGTACAACCACAAGAATGGGAAGTTTTGCTCCGTGTATGTATAATATGTCAAAATACACTCTAGCATAATGTGATCTAAAAATAATAATTTTTTTAAAAGGGGGCAGATCAGGAAAATATATTTGCTAATCACATATCTAACAAGGTACTTTTTACCCAGATACAAAAGGAATTATATCCTATCATTCATAAGGAAACAATCCAATTAGAAAATTTACAAAGTATTAAATAAAAAGTTAACCAAATATGGTATACATATGAAAAAAATCATTTTAAAGATTGTCTACATAATCACTCTTTGTAAAACACAAATAAACCCATTAGTTGATAATTCTATACATATTAGAATAGGTAAAATAAAAATACTATCAATGCCAAGTGCTAATTAGGTTGCACTGGAAATATAGATTTGTGTACTCATACCTGAAATAGTTTAACAGTTTCTTATAAAATCAAACATATGCTGTGAACTGATTTAAAATTTGGAAACAATCTAAATGTTCAACAGGTGAATAAATTACACACACACTATGAAATTTCAAGGGACTATGCTCCAAATAAAGCACACATAAAAAAATCTACAAAACCCAGATAAGATATGTGATTTAGTTAATAATTCTGTTTCAGTACGAATTCCCCAATTTTGGCAACTATAAAATGAACATTTATTATCAAAGGCAAAGCCCATTGAACGACACATGAGAACTCTGTACTATTTTTGTCACTGAGTCTAACAAATTGAATTTTTTTTTTATCTTTTGTTTTCAAACACTATGAAGACAGGCAACTTACCTCCTGTTCTTTTGAAGGAGTAATAGAAAGAAAAGCTCTGTTTGAACCAATTTAAGAGAAAAATTAATGTATTTAAAACATTTTTTAAAAAAGAAAACACTGTAAAATAAGAATTTCCAGGAATTTTACTGAGTAGAAAAATTTAGTGTTAACTAGAGAAAAATCAGATCAAAGGACCTTTTTTCTCTATTCATATAGAAGTTTTTGTCCTATGTTAAGAGGGTAGATCTCATGTTAACAAAAGTTAAGTACATACTCCATACAGCATTGTTAATATAGCTAATCTTGTGTTGCTAAACCTGAACTAGCTTTATAACAACTCAATCCAAAGGTAAACTCATCTAGTCCTACAAGAGCAAGAAATCACTCAGGAGAAAGAGGTTAATCTTTCTTAAAAGCCCCACTTTGAAATTTCCAACACAAGAAACTTTGGGAGACAAACCACAGCATTAACTATAGGACAAAATTGTACAGAAAATTTCCTAACTTTATTCATCTTATATAACTGAAACTTTACACTCACTTCATGGAAACTCCCAGTTTCTCCTTCCCCTACTGCTCTTGGCAAACACCATTTGCCTCTCTACTTCCAAGTTTGACTATTTCAGACACATATTCATATAAGTGCAATCATGCAGTATTTATCCATCTGTGACTGGTGTTGTTTTACTTAGCAAATAGTCGTCCAGGATTCATCCATAGTGCCTCATATGGCAGATTTTATTTTTTTATGGTTGAACAATATTCTAGGGATCTCATATTCTTAATCCATTCCTCTCAATAGACATTTGGGCTGTATTCATTCGACTATTGTGAATAATGTCGTAATGAACATAGGAGTGCAGATATCTCCTTGAGATCTTGATTTTAATCCTTTGGACATATACCCAGAGAGGAATTGCTTAATCATATGGTAATTACATTTTTAATTTAAGGAACCGCTATACCATTTTCCATAGCATCTATACGTAAATACAGTATACAAGGGTTATAATTCCTTCATATTCTGGGGAATACTTTTTAATATTAGCCATCATAGCACTTTTAAAGAGATATCTCATTGATTTTTTTTTGCATTTCCCCTCATAATTATTGACGAAGTATCTCTCTTTTTATACTGATTGGCTTTGAGATTTATTTATTCTTGCCTGTTGTCCATTTTTAATGAGGGTCTTTTTTTTTATTTGCTGAAGATATAGGAGTTCCTTGTATATTTTTAATATTAAGCCCATGTCAGATATATTGTTTGCAAATATTTTTATTTCTCATTCCATAGGTTGTCTTTTCACTGGATGATTGTTTCCCTTATGCAAAAGCTTTTCAGGTTGATATAGTTCCACTTGTCTAATTTTCCCTTTGGTTCTTGTGGTTTTGGTGTCATATCTAAGAACTCATTACAAAGATCAATGCCATGAAATTTTCTTTTATATTTTCCTTTAGTAGATATAATTTTTGAGATCCTATCAGGTTTTCATCCATGTTAAGCTGACTTTTTATGTGCTAAAAGTTCCAATTTCATTATTTTGCATGTGAATACCCATTTTTACTAGCGCCGTTTGTGAAGAGACTATGTTTTCCTCAATTTGTATTATAAGGGAGATCAGTTGATTATACATGTGTGGGTTTCTTTCTGGTCTCTCCATTCTGTTTTATTGGTCCATATGTTTCTGTTCATGTTTGTAACATACTTATAATTACTATAGCTTCGTATATATTTTCAAATCAGGTGTGACTCTTTCAGTTTGTTTCTCAAGATTAATTTGGTAATTTGGGATACATTAGGTTCCAATCGAATATTAATCCTGATATCAAAGCCAAAGACATTACAAGAGGGGGAAATACCAGCCAAGACTTGTGATGAACATAGATGCAAAAAACCTCAGCAAAATATTAACAAACCAAATTTAACAGCATATTAGAATGCTAAGACACCATGATCAAGCAGGTTCTCTCAGATGCAAGGATTATTTGATATACTCAAATTGATAAGTGTGATAGAACACACTAACAGATGAAAGGATAAATACATCTAATAATCAATCATCAATTGACAATAATCAATTGACAAGTTCAAAACACTTTCCTAATAAAACTTATTAAAATGATATAGAAGAAATATATCTTGACATAATAAAACCAGAGCATTTAACATCGTAATCAATAGTGAAAAACTGAAAGCTTTTCCTCTAAGATAGTAGGGGGAGTCTAAACCAAAGAAATTAGGGAGGAAAAAGAAATAAAGCATATTTAAAGAAAGGAAGTAAAATTAACTCTGTCGGTGACATCTTACATGTACAAAACCTAGTTATTCTCCCAAAAAGTGTTATAATATACAGATGCAGTAAACTTAAAGGATACTAAATCAGCATATTAAAAATCGTTTGTGTTTATGCACATTAACAGTAAAATATGTGAAAAAGAAATTGGGTAATACCACTTATACTGGTATCCAAGACTTAATTACTTTAGAAAAATTTACCAGATCTGTATGTACATGGAAAGCTACCAATCATTGAAGAAAGAAATTAAAGAAGACCGAAACAAATGGAAAGACATTATGTGTTTGTGGGTTGGAAAGCATGATATTGTTAAAATATCCATATTATTTAAAGAAATCTACTGATTAAATTCTATGTCAATGGTACTTTTCACAAAAATAGAAAAAACATGTAAAAATACAAATGTATATTTGTTTTAATAGGAAAAATATCCAGCTTTATATTTTCATTGGAGTGCTGCATAGAAGGTTAAAGTTAATGATTCAGAGGAGACAGCAGGATTGCTGGAGCTGTGTTTTTAAGAAACAGAAAAGAGATGGGATCCAGTTCAAGGGTGGACTATGCCCTAGGATAGGAGCATAAGAACAGGAAGAAGGCACATTAGGGAGGTCTAGATGCAGGTAAGTATATGTAGTAATTGCTTTCTTAAGAAATAAAAGATAAACTCTTTCAGTAGAGTCCATGATCAAGAGGACTGACTAAATGTCTACAAAAAAAGGAGTATACTTATTTTCCTTCCTTCCCTCAGAAGATTGAGAAAACTGAAAAAGTGAAAATATCTTCTAGGAGTGAAAGAGAACTAAATGTGCACTAGCGAAGAGTGATCATATATTTTTAGTATATGATCAGATGGAAGGATAAGTCTTTTCAGGTGTGATTTCCCTTGGTCATATTTAGTGAGGATTTACTTTGATCAATCTTTGGTAAAAGTAGCGGACAGGAACACAGGTGGACAAGGTAATTAATGTATTTTCACAGAGTAAACATGAAGATGTTTAATTCTAAGCTAGATAAAAAGGAAATTTGGAACTTTGAACAACTTCTTGATCAATGATCTTTGTCACTTTTTTTTTAATACTTAATAATCTCTGTGCTTTCATTGTAGAATCATAAGATCTTGCCTGTAAATTCCACATAGAAATATTGGGATATGACTTAGCAGTAGAGCACTTGCCTAGCATGTGAAGCCCTTGGTTCAATCCCCAGCACTAACAAAAAATAACAGTATACGTTTGGTACATTTGTAAACTTTCAATTTTACATATAGTACTTTTTACTGCCTCCATACTAAGTGACATTTTCTAATGATACAGGAATAAAATTACACTTTGATGTTCATGCATTTCCTGCAAAATAACAAACTTTAAAAACATCTATGAGCATCATTAACATTATTTAAAAAGTACAGGCACATTTTTCTCTGAATGGAAGTATGTACTTAATCTTTTTATACATAACTTATTGTAAACTTTTATTTCAAACACTACTAATACTTTTGAGTTTATTAATCAGTTAGTAAAAATTTATTGTGTGCCCAGCACTACATCTATCTACTGAGAATCAGAGCATGTACATTCATTTCTTTCTTTTTAATTAGAGTTGGTTTCATGGAACTGAACATATTTCAAGTACACATATTGATCAAGTAAGGCTTCAGTGTAAAAACACCTCTGAAATTACTTTCTGTGATGTCTCTATCATATCTTTACATTCCACTGTATAACTGCTGCCTTAGAATTTTCAACATGGTCATAAAGTAACTAAACTTAGGTATCAAATTTGTGCTTGCACAGCACGCATGCTTGCAAATTCCATATATAAGCTGTTGAAGTTTGGAGATGATGTGGTAATTGCTACCTCACCAGAGAGCAAAGAGAAACCCTTATCTAAAAAGTACAGTAAATCACATTTTGATATAAGTAGTTCTTAATACAGTCAGATCTCTAATTACTGCCTGCCTGCCTGTCTGCCTACCTACAGATAAAAGTTTTATCTAGGTCAGTATGAATTATTATTAGTAGTAGGAGAGAAAAACCACAACTCAACAACTGCCACCCCAAAACAAAACAGAAAACAAAAATAAAAAAGAAACAACAAAATAGCTTACCTTTCAAAATTCAAGCTTAGGCAGACTAAGATTTCTTTTTTCTTTTTCTTTTCTTTTCTTTTTTTTTTTTTTTTAAGAAAATCTCCCAACTCAAGAATACCAAAAAAATAAACCACAGTTTAAAACCTATGCTTCTGTTAGGTAGCTAGTTTGCCATGCCTGGGTGAGCAGGGAAAGGACAGGGAAGGGCAAGTAAAAACCATAGGGAGCCTTATCTGACAGATAAGAACCTGGAAGCCAGGGACTTGGTATGTTAAAACTCCCCCCCAACCATATTGCATTCCCTTTACAAATACTATTTTTTTTTTTGAGAGATCATATAATACCTTACCAGGTGACCTGTGTCTCCTTTATCAATAAGTCTGTCACAACCCCCAATCAAGTCAACAACCAAAACATCAAAGACCCTCACAAATAATGCTGGCTTAGGAGGATTCAATGGGTGACAAACTGATTAAGCAGGCAATAAACTGAGGCAAAAACCAGGGGACTCAATTTCCTCAATGAGCATCACACAGATCCTTTCTTGAAAAGAGAGGGTCCTTGAAGTTCCTGTGCTATCCATCAAAAGTGAAAAGGTGGACCTGGGCAGAACTCACTAGAAACTTACAGGAGGGCAAGAGGAGCGTGCTGTCCCTCCCAGAGAAGATCCACTCTCTCCCTGGGAGTATCCCTTTTTCTTTTTTCTATTCTTTCTAATACATTCATGCTTGTTACTCTGAATGACATGTCTGAAATCTTTCTGGCATGATTAAAAGAATCAGGGTGAAAGGGGGTGGGGGTCCATCGCTGCCTCAGCTTTGCTGCAGGCCCATGCCCTGTAACAGTGTGACTAAGCATTCTTACAATAAGAGAAATGTAGATGGATTTCTGAATGCCAAGACCAAGCATCTCATACCATACTATATTACTGGTTACACCAAATATACATTGAGAGCACAGAGAGTATTTGGCATCTCCACAGAAAACAATTTGTTTTCAATTGCAAATTTAAATGCTGAGGCTAAGACTCAGATTTACAACTCAGTATCTGTGAGCTCATAGTTGGTCCCTTCATTTCCTTGGAACATGATGTGACCTAGTTATGGGAAATGGGATAGGGAAGTAAGTAATACATTGTAAAAACTCCTGCAGAAGATTATAGAATAGGATCAACAGGAAATGATCATAATCACTTACACTTAGTACTTTCTATGCGTCTAGAATTGTACTAGGACTTTACACACACTATTTTTTTTAAATCATTACAATAATCATATGACTCTAGTACTATTATGAAGTCCAGTTTTCAGTTGAGAAAACTGAGTAAGGGAAAGCTAAAGTAACTTGCTATATATTAAGTAGCAGAGTCGAGGTCCAACCCAAGATTATCTGATTTTAGCACTGCAGAAATTTAGTAATCACAAAGATCTATGCAGAAACTCGTTTTCTTATTACATAAAGTCATAGCAATTGTTATATTAAGCAGAATATCAACCAACAAATTCCTTCAATTATTTAAAAATGGTAAAGAATGAGGGAATTGCAGAATGATGCTTCAACCATACTAACTTCTCCTGAGGCAGCAATCAAAGAATGGGGGGAACTGTGTTCTGGATCATCTGATGCCTCAAACAATTTTATAAACACCGAAAATTTGACAAAAACCAAACCCCAATTGCCCCAGCATTTTTTAATCCATTTATTCTTTAAAGTCTGTATTTCCAGGGAACTGAAATCTTCACTTGTCTAATTCAACTTATCAAAATGTTTCTAAGGGCAATATGCTGTTATAGAATATTTCTGATGATTCTTTGAGGAAATACAAGTGTTGGCTTTAAGAAAAACTGAAATAATAGAAGAGTTTGATTTTTAAATGTCCTTATATGGAAAGTCTATGTTTATAAACAGTTCTCATGTGTCAAATTAGTTATATTTCAGCTGAATGAAAGAAAGACTAGTAAAGTGGGAAGAGGATAGGAAGGATAAAAGGGAGGACAGGAGGAAAAAGGAGGAAGGAGGAGGAGGGGGAGCCATGAACTGAAATTGATTTCCATGCATGTATGAATTTATCAGGATGAACCCAACTATTATCTATAAATATAAAGCACTAATAAAAAATTATATTTCATTCCTGACATACTAACTAAAATCATTTTGCTATTAATAATAAATATTAACTGGATTTGTTGCATATAATTGAATAACTATTATTAATTAAATATGACTAATTGAATAATAATCATGGCTAGGACTCATTATCACTAGTTTTTGATTCTACAGATGCCCTTCATTTTGGATCATGGGAGCCTCTTCAACATTTTCTAATCTTACAGAAGCAGAGTTAACACATTTAGTGGATCAAACATAAAATTAGGGTGGTAAAATATAACATACCCCAAATTTAAAGATATAGTTTAACATATTTACATAATAATGTCATAGTCTGTTTTTCACATTTTCATTATATCACACCAAAGTAAGTTCTCCAAACAAATACAGACCAATTTATCCCTGTTCTGTTACCCTGATCTCCAGCTAATAGTGTAAAAATGTGATTTGATAAGTTAGGACATGTGGTCTTCAAAGCTCAATAGACCTGGCTTAAGAAATAATTTATTCATCTATATAGTAGCTTATGTATTTACTCTCTCAACATTGGCTACCATGTGAAAGCAATGTAATGGGTACTGAGTAAACAGGTGTTATCAGAGCTCTCAAATTTTTCTACTGGGAAAACCAAATAATATGAAAGTAATTAAGGAATTTCATTTTGTGACAGCAGCTTGTATGTGAAAGAGTGACAGGAACTGTTACTTTATTACAGTGTAGCTAACCTACAAAGATGCACCCACCTCACTCCTTGTCCATGAATCATGTACTCTTGTATTTATACCCAGTGTAGTCCTCTGCCCTGCTGTTTGATAATGAACATATGACTTTATTTTGGACAATAAAATTCAGAAAAAGTGATATTGCAGGACTTTCATGCTAGAATTATAAGAAACATGGCAGTTTTCGAGTCTCTTGCAATACCCATTCTGGAAGCCAACATTCCATGAGAGGTCAGGTCGTATGATATTCAGGTACTCAACTCCAATTGGGCTTCTTGCCAACAGCAAGCATAGACTTACATCTCTGCAGAGCCTTCAGATGACCGACTACCATCTCATCTCCCATCTTACTGCACTGCAATTGCCTAGAGACCTTAAGAGAAAACCATCTAGGTGATCCCGGTAAACCCACAGAATCTTAAGTTTATGGCTTTTATATCAACCTTTTCCTTTCCCAGTATTCTGCTATCCTTGGACAGTTCTGTAGTTCCTAACCTTTGGAGAGGATATTTACTTGCTTTATTAGCCAAGAATCTGTCAGTTGTGAGTGTCTATGTGTGAGAGGGATTGAATCCAAGTTCGTGTTAGCTAAACAGAATTTAACAGTTCCTATAACTGAAAAGGCCAACCATATATCAAGTCTGGTCAGTTTGCTCCAGAGATGCAGAGCATTTTTATGAAGCTAATCTTATCTTCCTCTCTCCCATCTTTTCGCTGTTTATTATATAGTCTTGGTTTAGACTTTACCATATAGACACACTTTTGGAAACTTCTGTGTTACATGGTAATAGCTCTTCAACTCTCATAGGTGCTTGTTTCTGTGTTCCCGTAGTTTTAGCAGAGGTTCCTGATTGTGTCTTTTCAATTGAGAAATAACCTTACACATCATTCTTATGCCCTCTAGGTAAAGTGACCAGAGTATCTGGCAAGGTCAGTGAAAAACAACCTGGGATATTTGCTGGAACTACAAGAAAATACAGTCACTCTTCCCTAAGGGTCGATAAACTGTTAGAATATTGATTAGGTATGCATTAAATAGTTCGCACATATTCATACTAAAAATGTTTTTACTGTTTGAATTTAAATGTTTGCAGTTCAAATATAACTCAACATTGGTATTTTTCTTTGTTAAGTCTGGTGTCCTAAAGAGATTATTTACATAGATGATGAATGAATCTTTCCAGATATGTTACATGCATGTCCTAAAGGGATACTCTTCATTAAAATGATCAATGAATATTTAAACAAATACACATCATGAATATCATTTCTGTTTGCAAAGAATTATTGTATACGGTATTAGATGTGGTTCCAATTCACTCATATAAAGACTCTAAAAGAGATTATAGAATTAGCAGAATGTTGGTAGTTGGAATAACTTGTATATAGGGAGGAGAGTTATATTGGTCATAGGATACAAGATTTCACAAGGGGAAAGATGTTCAATATGGTGGCTACAGGTAATAAGAATATATTGTATTCTTGAAAAATGCTAAGAGAATGTTAAATATTCTTACCACTAAAATAATAACCATGTGAGGCAACTCACATATTGGTAAATTTTATCAATCTACAATGCATATATACTTCAAAATATAATTTACATAAGTACATATCATTTTATCTGTTACAGATAAAATTATCTGAAGCCATTTTCATTTAAAAACTCATTATAAAAGCATTCTGAAACAAATTCATTATCCTCATTTAACAACAACAAAACAAAAATTGGAGCACAGAGAAGCTAAAAAAATTGTTAAATGTGATACAACTAACTATAGCAAAAACAGTACCAACATGTGTGGGTCTAGAGATCTCTTCCAGTTAACTCTTTTTCATCTCTATTTCATTTCAAGGTGAGATTTCCAAAACTTATGTGATGAAGAATAAACTTTCACTTTTCTATTCATATTTTCATAACCAGCTTTCTAGGGCTGTCATTGAAAAGTTATACTTGTTCCATATACTTGAATTCCAAAGGTGGTAATATTTCTTGTAAATTAACAAGACCAATCTACCCCATTAGAATGAAGCTCACTATTTCTAATTTGCAAATAGTTTTCTAAAAAAAGGGTAAATCTAGCTTAACCTTTGGAGAATTTTTCCTACAGCCTTAGCTTCCTGCTGTCATCCTGTGTCATTGTGGAAGGCCTTTTCTTATCTCTAGGGCAGATGATGTTTTTACTGTTACACAGGCACCTATTTTAGCTCAGCATCATACACAGGAAACTAGTATTTTCACAAGGGAAGAACTAAAAATAGTCGTGTTATTCACTCACGGAGTCTTGATACTTTTCATGGTTTGGGTATCAGTAGTGTCCCCAAATCTCCTGTTATTGCAGAAATATTCAGAGGTGAAGTCATTGAATTATGAAAAGTGTAACCTAATCAGCCCATCCTAGTTTTAATTGACTGACCAGATGGTGACTTCAGATAGGTGTGACATGGCTGGTAGAGGAAGGTCACCAAGATGCTCTGGAAGTGTAAATTTTCCCTGTGATTCCTTATCCCTTCTCTCTAGCTCTCTGTTTCCCAATCTCATCAAGAGTTGAGAAGCTTTCCTCCACTGGTCCCTTTCCCCATGGTGTACCTGCCTCACTTGGACCTAGAGCAATGGAGTCAGCTATCCATGGACTTAGGCCTCTGAAACCATGAACCGCAAATAAACTTTCCCTTCTCTAAGTTGTTCTTATCAGGTATTTCGGTCACAGTGATGCAAAAGTTAACTAAAACAATACTCAAGGTCTTAGTCCAAATATTCTTCCACTCTCTTGGGGAGAGGGTTAGGAATGAGACTCCTGAAAGAACTTCTACCTTATGGACTAGAATATCCACAATCCTTTGATTTCACACAGGAACTGAAAAGAAGATTAAATTCTAGCAACACTTTTCTGTTATATAAATTAGGCTTTTCTTCTGTCACTCTTCAATAATGGAGGTGTTCTAAAAATATCACAGATGAGAAAAATGTAAATTCTATTTCACTTTTCATTGGAACATTTCAGTTCCATTTCTGGACTCCAGAGGAACATATTTTAACAAAAGCTGCTGCTATAGTTCAGTGGTCAACAGAATTATACAGGCTCTGAACTAGATTATAAAGATATTTTAAAATTTTCTAAATGGAGGTTGACATTTTTATTTTTGGCTTGTTAAATACTGCTAAAATATGTATAATCTCCTGGCCAATTTCCAACATGACTACTAAAGGAAAATCATTTTAATATAAGCATATTATGGTTAAAAACTTCTGAATAAAACATGTGCAATCTACATGATTTTTAAGGATCAATTTATATTTCAAATTCTCACACATATATGCCACAATAAAATTTTTTAACCCATTCTAAAAACATTGTCAGTTCACTTAGCAAAAGCAATTTTTTAAAAACAATTGACTTCAATGGGTCATATATCCCTAATTTTCAGTTGTCCTGCAAACAGTAATATTACCTTCTCAGCACAGAGAGTCATGAGATATGTTTTTTACAGAGATGTTCACACAGTAAGTGGAAGACATTTGTGCTTATTGTGTTAGTCACCTTTCATTGCCATGACCAAAATACCCAACAACTTAGAGGAAGGAAAATTTGTTTCAGGCTCATAGTTTCTGAGGTTCAGTCCATGATTGGAAGGAAGACTGCAGGCCTGAGGTGAGGTAAACTGTCATAGCCTACAGGTGTGGTGGAAGAAAGTTGCCTAGTTTATGGCAGCCAAGAAGCAGGGAAAGCATACACAAGAAAGGAGCCAGAGACAAAATATAGTCCAAGGCCATGGCCCTAGCAACCTTTTTCCTCCAGCCACACCCTACCTGCTTACAGTTACCACCAAGTGTAGCAGTTCTTTCAAATTATAGATTAATCCACCAATTAGGTTACAACTCTCATAATCTAATCATTTCACTTGTGAACATTCCTGCGCTGCCTCACACAGGGGCTTTCTGGGGACCTCTCATATCCAAACCATAAAACTTGTATAGGGAAAATGTATAAATGAATTTGCAACAAGTTACTTGTCACTGGCCTTGACAGAGGAGAAAGCAGACAGACACTCTCCTGCCAAACTGCCATTCATTCTCTTTTGTAAAGTCTCAGCTGTCTCTTAGGTAAAGTGAAACTTTTCTCAGAGTATAGTAGCTTGAATTTTCCTTTACCAAGAAAAGACAAGGTGGGGAGTTGAGCTGATCCAAATCTATATGTAAGAGAAACCTATAACCATGATTTTAAATGTGAAGCTCTTGACTCCTCCGATCCCCCTCCCCCTTTTAAGCAATCATCAGGATTTAAAAAACAAACAAATAAAAAAAAAAAACTTATTATTTGGGATTACACTGGATAAGCTGTTCCCAATCTCCCTGTATGGGACAGAGCAATTGATATTTCAAACATAACTCAATCCTCTAAAAATGAAGTAACATATACCTTTTTTATGATAGTGATCTATAGGGTATGAAAAAACTACTTTATAAACTTGGTACATCCTTCCAAGGGGAAACTCCTAACCAATTATGTGTCATTGTCCTACACAGAATTGAAAATCTGGACTTAATGTGTAAGAACCTAGCCAATCAGCTAGGTCTGGACCCTGTCACTTATGAGATGACTTAGAGTTAGCCTCTTCAAGCATTAGTTAAGTGAATTGATAATACTGAATGAGAAGATATGTGTAAAACACTTATGTAATGTCTGGAACATAATAAATAAAGGCCATTATCATGATAAAAGCATGTCAACTAACCATTACAAAGTAGAATTCAAAATAAACAATTTCTATTATGAAACATTCAAAGAAATGTTTCATTTGAAGCTGGCCTTTTCTGACTATGCCTCTGTCTGCTTTGCTATATTATCACTTCTTTGGAAGGTTTGGGAAGCTTTGAACTGAGGGTAGAATGATTTTTTTCTACTTTTTTTTTTTTCTTTAAGCATCTCTATTAGTCCTTTCTTTGAAGTTTTTATATTATTATTGTTGTTGCTATTGTCTAGTCCTTCCTTTGAATGTACAGTTATTGTAAAGGCACAGGACTGACCAGGCTTGAGAAAATGACTAATGCTAACTAAATTTCAGTTGAGACCAAGTCAGATACCAGAATAACAAATCATTAATTTTAAACAGAACAAATAAAGGTCAAATAGATTGTAAACTCTTGTATTGTCATAATCACCCATTCTTTGCCTTTGTCAAGTTATTGAGAAGCCAAAAATATTAAGAGGCAACATTTTTTATTTAAAATGAAAAACTTTACTTGCAGAAATTTCTTAAAAGTACCAAAGGCAAACTCTGTTCTGCAATCTGAATAAATACATAGGAATCAAAAGGTTACTAAAAGATCATTGACTCAGAAGGAAAGGATGTCCATAATTCAAATGTTAATGGCAGTAGGTTACAGCATAATTTTGTCACAGGTTCTGTAAACCTCACAACCTATTGCCTTAAATTGCCTACAGCCATTTCCACTTAGGATTTAGCTTTCTCATTAACACTGACATGTCTTAAATCCATTAGCTAAGATTTCTTTTCCTGCAGACCACAAAGACAATATCACCTCTAAAGTTGCCACTTCTGTTGACATTCTTCTGTCCCCTTTCCAGGTCACAAAATACACTGGAACTCTCACAAAGTTACATTTTAGATATGCTAATACAGAAAAAAACAGAGACTATAATCCATTTATGAGTCCTTCTAAGTCTGAAAAATGCTTTCTCTCCATCCATCTGTCTTTCTCCAATAATTTAACAAAGGATAATGGTATTTTCTTAGTTCTAGGTGAATATAACTCACTATAAACCATAATTAAACCATAATGATAAGAGAGGTGCTAGATTTTGAAGAATTTTCATCCCTAGAGGTCTGGCCACCATTGTATCTGAGGCTCAATACATAAACCCAATCCTGGATTGGGTCACATATTCCCTCAATTATGATTTTTATTTAAAAAAATAGGTATTTTACTAAAATCATAAGTATTAATTGAAAGTTAATTATAGTTATATACCTATAAAAACCTCATTTTTAAGGAGTAAAAATACTGACAACACACAAAATGATTTATTTTCTAATGACAAATGCATCAAGTTTTTCATGTTTCTCTACTCTTGTGGTTATTATTCATCCAAGTAGTAATTTTCATTAAATCACATTAAACATTTTCTTTGAGGCAGAATCCTTGTATAGCTCTTTGCACCAGTGATGTCATTTAAACATCATTATGTGGGCTGGTTTCATATAACTGGGCCTATTTTTAGCTTTATCATGTTAGTTCAATATTCACCATATATTAAGCATTTGAACATCAAGCACTTTACTGGATACTAGGAATAATAATATAAGCTGTAGTCAAGAAATTTATATTAGGAAGAAGACAGAGAATCATGGAACTATTGCATTTAATATCACAGTTACTCTTATAGGTATACACCAGAGGACTCAAAGACTTTGGTTTTCAAGTTCATGTTCCACTACTTTCTAGCTGTGATACCTTATATAATTACCTAACTTCATAAGAATCAATATCTTTAGTTATAAAATAGATAATGCAATTAATATGATTTTTGAGAGGATGAAGCCAAATACTGCATTAAGTTGCTTGACATGGTATTTACTTAGTAAATATTTGCTAATATTATTGGGATACACATTTCTATTAGTTTTTTGTCATTAAATGTAGTAGTAAAATGGCAGCATAAAATAATGTTGTAATGAAGTAAATATCAGCTCAACCATTTATAGTAGAGGGACAAAAGGCAACTTAATTACATTATGCCTATAAAAGTAGTACCTAATGTTTAAGATCACTGTTAGAAAAATATGTATATGCTATGTACATAAGTAACTATGTACTAGATATGTAGTATATGTAATGTAATATATATATATATACACACACACACACACACATACACATACAATATAACTAGTACTTGTCAAGTCAAAAGCTCTAAATACATGTTCGACAGTATCATCATTATGTTTCAGTTCAACTGCAAGATTTACTGGAGAAAATTACCTAAATTCTGAAATTCAAACTGTAATCTGTAGACCATCAGCCTCAGGATTACCTGCAAGCTTATTAGAAATGCACACACCTGAGACCTGACCCAGCCTAGCCAAGAGAATTTCTGGGGATAGTGCCAGAAATCTCTATTGTATTAAACAAATTTTTATTTTTTTATTCACATTTATGGTTAACTACAGGTCCATGCAAACACAATAAAATGTCCTGAATTTTATTTTTATGGTATTGTTGCTTGTGTACTGTACTGTCTTTTAAAATGCCAAACCAGGGCTGGGGATGTGGCTCAAGTGGTAGCGCGCTCGCCTGGCATACGTGCGGCCCGGATTCGATCCTCAGCACCACATACCAACAAAGATGTTGTGACCACCAAAAAACTGAAAAATAAATATCAAAAGTTTCTCTCTCTCTCTCTCTCTCTCTCTCTCTCCTCTCTCTTTAAAAAATAAAAAATAAAAAAAAAATAAAATGCCAAACCACTTTAATGGTCATAGAAATTTTATAATCAAGTTTCTTAAGGAAGTACAGGCCTATTTCCATCAGTAACTATTACAGGATATATATATATATATATACACATACACACATGTGAATATATACATAAACACATTTCATACAAGAATATTTAAACTCTAGTTATTATAGAAGCCTCAAAATTATAAAAGAAATCATATTTAAATCAGTTCATGGTCATTTCCCTCTTCTTTGTTCATTACACAGTGCTAAGCATCATTATAAGTATTGGGGACACAGTTTTGAGGTTTTAAGAGCAGAGTAAATAAGGGAAATGTGTAAATATTAAGGACAGAAAGTAAGGAAGGTGTAACCATAGTAAAGAGTTGGAGTTTATAGCCACGAGAAGCTATAGGACAGTTCCAAGCAGGCTCTGGAATAAGATAATGTGAACCCTAATACAATGTCACTCTTACCTCACTAAAGAGTATTGTTCACACCTTCCTTTGAGTCATGTCAAGTGCAAAAGTATAGGAACATTTCTAACAACTTTCTCTTTTGCCTGTTCCTGAAATTCCAACATAAACCTACAGATAAACTACAATTATCCTCAAATCTAAGACAGCATTTAATTATTTACATATTAGTATGTGTTAGCATATGGGTTCTACTCAGTGGTTTCTAGATGAACAGAATCAAAAGTATGTATATATAATTATAAAAGGACTTATCAGATTGGCTTACATGATCAGAAGTTGGGTAGTCAGTCCCACAAAGGCATGTGTGGGCTCCATCTGGGGAAACCAGTAGCTGATCAGTCCAAGAAGCTTTGGAATAGGAGGGACCTAGGATGCAGACTGAGTCCAAAGCTGAGAGCCTTGAAGACCCCAGCAAGTTGCTGGGTCAAATGTCTAGATTCAATATTTGAAGAATCTGGTAACCTGTCGTCCTCCAGCAAAGGCAGCAGCAAAAAAAAAAAAAAAAAACTCCCTGGCTCCAGAGACTTGACCCTGTAATCCCAATGACTTGGAGGCTGAGGGAAGAAGATGGTGAGTTCAAAGTCAGCCTCAGCAATTTAGCAAGACCACGTGTCAAAAAATAAAAATGGGCCGGCACTGCTGGGTTCTTCTTGGATACCAAAATACAAGAGACTTGAGCTTGTGCATGTGTGGGCCCCCTTCCCACTTCTGCCTTTTATTCTATTTGAACCTGTTGTACTCTGCCCACTTAAAGCAGCTGTTCCCCATAGGTTAATACCCACACCCAAGGGCCAATTATCTCTGGAAAGACCCTTGAAGACTCATGAAGAAGCACGCCTGAACAATCTTCTAAGCTGTCTCAATCCAGTCAAATTGACAACCAAGAAAACCCATCCAAAGTAGATAAGATATTTAAAATTCTCTTTGAGAAGTATGGAGTGCATGTTTGTTGTCTCATGATAATTAGAATGGATTTTGGTTAGAAATGACTCATTTGGAATAACAAACAAAAAAATTAATTGTATGCCAACAGCAAATTCTCTTGACTCTGCTATTGAAGGAAAGGAATATGATTTTAATGGGACAATTTATAAAAGTGAAAATGATAGTATGAGCCTGAACACCATTCTGGCACCACAGAGCACTCAGCATCTCTCTAGAATTTTGAGTGATTCACTCATACTGGTCTATACATACCACGTGTCCTGCATGTCTATCTAAACAACAACAACCAACGGATATAACTGCGCCACGGGCTGCAGCTGATTTCAATACTTTAGTTTCTCAAAGTAAATTAACCCAAATGAAGTTGATTTATTGTTCACAATAATAAAATTTGCCAAGTAATTAATGATGTGTGCATGTGCCTGTGTGTGTAAGAGGGAGTCAAGGAAAAGAAAAAAAAAATCTAGACGGCAGATTTTTACCTTAAAGGCATCCTGAAAGGATATTTTATATTTTGTTTAATAGTTCATAGAATCCTTAGATTAAAATGCTAAAGTAATTATATTTTCATCATCTGGCAAATGGTCTTGATAATAAAGTAAAACATTGTCTATCTTAAATCAACATTTATGACAATTCATGAAACATGGAATTGCATTTAGCCCTGTTTAAATTCTTTCAGCACATAGAACACAAACATAGAAAAATCTAAAAATATATTATTAAGCACAGAAAAGACATTTTCAGGGGTAGTTATACTGTCCAAAAACCTTCTCATTCTGTAAGTTATGTAACTCTGTATTTGTACCCTGAGGTTCTTAATCACCAAAGGGAAAAAAATATATATAATTTCTAAAATCATTGAAGTGTATTGACATGATATTTTCTCATTTAATACTGCTGAATGGGAAACTAAGACTGAATAGACAAGTGCTTTTTCCCCTCAAATCATAATATTCAAACTCACAAGTTTCCAAGTGTTATTAAAAATACAGTCTAAGCCTTTTCTAGAGACATAAACAAATTTTCCTCTTCCTTGTGCATATTTAATCTCAATGCCACTCATCTCAGGCACATGGTTTCCTTCTTAGGCATCTACTTAATACCACGTGTCTCAAATTTTGTCTGAAATATCACAGTGCTCATTCTGGCCCCCTTCTGTTCACCAAACACAAGTGTTATATAATCTCTGCTTATGGATATATCTTTCTAATGGTGACTGAAACCTCTGTTTTCTATAACCAAGCACATTTTTGCTGGGTGTATTAACTAGGTATTTTGCAGTAGGTGTTAGGAGCTAGCTCAGATTGGTTTACAATTATGATGAAGCAGAATTACAAAAGAAACAGGACATTTTTATGGAAGTCAAGGACAGGAATGTAGCCTCATTATAAGAAAGCTTTACACCAGAACAGGAGCAGAAAGAACTCCCTTGGATTCTTTTCTTCTTTCTGCAGGTTTTATTCTTCTATTCCTTATTAGTCCAACCATTTCTTCCTTTTTTTCTTTACATAAGCAGCAGCAGCAGCTCGCAATTTACTTAAAGTTTTTACACATGGAAAGAATGTATTGATTTCTTATGTCCCAATTCAAGTCCCTATTAGTGTTTAACTGAGTGCTTAAACTTCTGGTTTGGGAATTTTTTTTTTCCCAGTACCAGGGATTGAACTCAGAGGCACACAGTGGAGCCACATTCCCAGCCCTATTTTGTATTTTCTTTAGAGACAGGGTCTCATTGAGTTGCTTAATGCCTTGTTTTTGCTGAGGCTGGTGTTGAACTTTCCATCCTTCTTCTTCAGCCTCCTGGGATCTTTTCTTTCAATCTGGCTTGGGTGGGGATGGGGAGCAATTCTTGTTACAGAGATCTCAAGGGTGGTAGAGCAGCTCTCTCCCCGAGAATCATTTGCTGGCATATAACAGCACCTTCTCAACAGAAAGAGCTATTAAGCTTGTTTATTTTTTGCCATTTTAAAATTGTTTTCCTAGGAATTGTGTTAAAATATCCCAGTATCTACATTTTCCACTCTATTGGGTGTTGGCACCAGCTAAGATCAGGGAGATTTTACAAATAACTACAATAATACAAATGCACATTTCCTTCAGCTTTGTTATGCCATATAATTAGGCATGTGGACATCAGCATTCTGCATCTTTTTTTCTCCAATCATAAGTCATTGGTATATCTAAGAAAAAATACTTTAATAGGTTTAAAAAAGGTATACAGCAATATACAGTGTGTGCTAATTTTGCGTAAGAGGTATAAAAGGAATAAAAATTTGAGCATATATTTTCTTAAAATTGCAGAAACAGAAATAAAAAATAGCCATACAAATGATTGCCTATGGATAGATAAGAAAACCAAGTAGAGGGATCAAATATGGAAATCATTATTCTCTGTATAACCTGCTTATATATTAAAATCATATAAATCATTTATACACTTAAAATAAAATTAATTGAAATATAACTTTAACCTCTAAAATTGAAATTAAATTTACAAACAAACTAAATATCAATTTGATTGTATAGCCACCAAAGAAAAAAACAATTTTGAGTAGATTTAAAGCTTAATATTTTTAATATACATGTGAGGAAAAGAATAAATTATAAAGTCTCAAACTTTAATCATTTTGTTGTTGTTGTTTTCAGTGATAAGATTGGTATTATTGGGCTGGGGATGTGGCTCAAGCGGTAGCGCGCTCGCCTCGCATGCGTGCGGCCCGGGTTCGATCCTCAGCACCACATACAAACAAAGATGTTGTGTCCGCCGAGAACTAAAAAATAAATATTAAAAATTCTCTCTCTCTCTCTCTCTCTCTCCTCTCTCACTCTCTCTTTAAAAAAAAAAAAAAGATTGGTATTATTGGTACTTTTTCTTTTCTTTTGTGTATGCTGCTAGGGATTAAATGCAGGGCCTTAGAAGTACTAGGCAAGTGTATTATCACTGTGCTATATCCCCAACTTTGATATTATTATTTTAAATCTAACATGTACATATACATAGTAGAAAGCAATTATGTTAATGTCTTTGATATCTTTTTAATGTATCAGAAAAACATACAAAAGCTATACCAAAATCCATTGTAATGAAATTGATATTGAAATGTCTGTATGAACTCATTACTTTTTTCCTAATACATACATGCTAGCTGTCCACTGAAAACAATAACTACCTAATAGAAATAAGCATTTACTCTCAAAAACTGTGAACTATGATACTATGTTGTAACAAAGTATTGCTTGATTCAAGGATTGACATAAGAAATGTTCAAGATAAATTTTCAATATTTTTATGAGAAAATAAAAGAATAACTCTGATGATATTATATCAAAAGGACTGTGAAGAATGAGAGGAAAATTTGTGCTGCAAAAGTAGAACATGTTCTCTTGATTAATCATACATGAAACATATTTTTAAAAAGAAAAAGTTGAGAAGGATGCTTAAAGAGAAGACATAGCCAAACAACAGTAATGATAATAGATAACAAACAGAACCTTACTGATCACCACTTACGCATCTAGAGCTCTACTTCCTAACTCTGAAATTGCAATCAAAGGAAAAATTAATCTCTCTCCTGCAGTTCCCAAATTAGCTATATTTTAGTATAACCCAATAAACCTGGCTAATGATAAAAAGTGCATTTCAGAGAAGAAAAATGTAGTTAATAGGTGAGAAGGAAACACCATAATTAAAGCATTGCCATTCTTCACTTTGTAATGAACTAATTGTTTCTGACAGAAATAAACTATTTGATGAAAGATGGATGAAGAACTTGACGCAGGTCTTAGGCTTTGGGCATCAGAACCCATGATCAATCTTAGCCTTATCAAAAGTCAGAAAAAGAGATACTTTTTATCTCCCAGAAATAATATTGTCAAAATTGAATTTGAATCAAAGAAAACTTCCAGAAAACACTTTACATTTTTAAGAAAAAAAAAAAACCTGTCATATCAGCAACTTAAATGCCATCACAAGGAAGGAAATAGACATTCAAAAATGCTGTTCCTACCACTGAACAACTGGCTCGCTTTTTTCTAGTATGGTATTAGTATGGGGCAAGAGAAGGCAGTGGATTGAGAGAAGAGATCATTCTAAAATAACAAGTATCTAAGAAACCTAACAATCAACTTGCATCTTGTATGGGTGCTAATTTGAACAAACTGATTTTTCTTTTTCTAACTGAACCCCAAGGTGCTTTACCACTGAGCTACAGCTTCAACCTTTTTTATTTTTTATTGTGAGAAAGTGTCTCACTAAGTTGCCCAGGCTGGCCTCAACTAAACTTGTGATCCTTTTGCCTCACTCTGCCAAGTCACGGGTTATAAATATGCACCATCAGGCACAACCAAACAAATTCATTTTATACAAATATTTTTTTAGTTGATTGAGGGAACAGGATATGAATTGGTATTAAATATCAAGGAATTACTGATAATTTTCTCAGCTAGACAATTGTTCAAAAGAAAGAAAATTTCCATAAATTTCAAAGATGTATATATATTTTTTCAAAAATTACATGTTAATTTCTTTAAATAGGAGGAAATGATGGATAAAAGTTTTTTTTTGAAATCTTAATAGTGATCAAATCTGGATAGTGTGTGTATATAAGGCTATCTTAACTTCTGACTAGTTTTTTCTCTTTTATATGGAATATATATATATATATATATATATATATATATATATATATAGGGTATTTTGAATTTTAAAAATATAAATTAGTACATATATATTAAAAAATATAAACTATTTCTGCCAGTATGATTTGCAAAGTATCATCAGTATCTTAGATTGCAAACTTGAGTCTATGTACTCTATATATACTTCCCATGGCATCAACATGGGATGCATATAACACTAGAAAAACAAAAGTAAATATGACAACCAAGATAGAAAAAAAAAAAAACAGTAACAAAACAACCAGAATATTCTTAGTTTACTCTCTGTTCAGAGTTACTACTATATTTAATGATCATTTTAAAAGACAAATTTTAGAAAACCACATAAAGGAAAAAATTTGTGTTAAAGCTGGTTGGTTTGGCTGTGACAGTGTTGACAGTATTGGCTGGTGGCATTCGATCATGACCATCTCTTCCCAACATGCTGATGTGATGTTAGTAGCTAGCAATTGGCCATAATCAAATATTTATACCAAAGAAATTGGCAGATACTACAGATAATGCTTACTTCTTCCATTAAACAGTCACGAGCACATCTGTAGTTATATGAAATGTGTTTTCAGTGGGGCCCAAGAAATATCATCTCTTTCTGTCTGTCAGACTACAGACATGAAAATCACTACTGATGCTGTTGTAAAACTGGCACCGACAAGAGCAACTTAGTCCTCAGAATCTATTAAGGTAAAGTCCTTGTTGCCCATTCTTGGTCAGGGAACAGCTCACCTAAGAAAAAATTTGAATTTTATGAAACCCAAATGGATCTAAACTTTTGACTCCCATTAAACAAGTGTAAATAGAAAATAAGAAAAATAAAAACAGATAAGGTTTGTTTTATAAGAGGATTAACAAACAAATTAGCAGTATCATTTCAATTTTGAACAAATGTCCATAAATAACATCCCCCATCTCACTTCTACATCCTTGGTACAAGATATGGAATTGACAAGAAAGCAAGATTTAGGAAAAAAGAAAGAAAGAAAAAAATAAATACTTCTTGAATAATTGGGAAAAACTCAGGAAAAAAAAATCAAGTTGGAACTGTTTCACCCTTTACAAATTAATGGAAAATAGACCTAAATATAAAATACCAAAAATATTTGGGAAGACAACATTGGAAAGTATTTATATCACCTTGAGTTGACTATTTAGTTTTCACACCAAAATCTAAAAAAAAAAAAATTCTGATAAGTTAGGTTTTATTAAAGTTAAAATCTTCTCTGTAAAAGCCACTATTGAAAGAATGAAAAGCAAAGGCACAATCTGAGAGAAGGTAATTATGAAAATAAATATCTGAAAAACATATGAAAATATGTTCAACAAAAGATGTCTTTAGAAAAATGCAAATTAAAACCATCACTTCCCCCTACACACCTATTAGAATGGCTAAAATACACTAATACCACCAAATGTTTGAGAAGATGTGGAACAGTGGGAGCTGATATCTGTCGCTGGGGAAATGCAAAATGGTACCAACCACTTGGAAAAACACTTTAGTGATATTTAACAAAATTAACTTGTTCTTTCCATAAATGTCAGGGATTGGGGCAGGAATGATGTGTAGGTGAAGCATGATGAAGTTCTGGGGCCTCTCAATAACCAAAGCCGAAATAATTTGATCCAATAAATAAATAGTATTGAACTACAAGTCAATGTGTAAAATGAATATCTGTGAATCCATGTTAGTACAAATCCTTGAGTAATAAATAAGTGTTGAAGAATGGAGAATAAATGACTCTCCCATGCAGAATTCCCACTAAACTTTCTAAGTCAGAGAATAATACATATAATGCCGAGGTAAATCTGTGAATTGGCATTTTTCTCAGGTTAGCCACATTAAGCAATGAGAGTATCACTGAAGATTAGAGTTTGAAAGTGCTTAGAAATAATTAATTTCAATTTTAGTAAAGGGATACTGAGACTAGTTTGCTGACATGATGATGCCTACATCATCAGATTAGAGGGGACGATGTAAGTCACAAGACAAGTCTATTGACTTATGTTTATATAGAAATGAGGACCCCAAATAATTTTTGTCTCATCATTGACTCATACACAGAAGAAATAGTATAGAATTTAAGACACATCTTACTACATAAGTATAACATCACCAATATGTATGAAAATTGCATAATTAAGTTACAAAGTTTTCTTAATTGTACCTCCATATCAACCATCAGTTATTTTACAAAATATGGATGTCAAAGCATTATGGGATTTAAGATTTTACATAGAACTTGCACTTATTTGTAGAGCTATTTTAAGTATTGCCATCACCAGAACTGTCTGAAATTCACACATGACTTTCACACAGTTACATGAAAGTCTTTCTATTTAGCTTCATTCACATCTCTAACAAAATTTCATGTTTTCAGAGAGGTATTATATTTCCAAAATGATGTTATCCTTCTCTATCCCCATTTTATCTTTCTTTAGGATTTTTAAATACTTGGCAATAATATCACCTATTTATTGAAATATGCATTGTCTCTGTTGCCCCACCTAGACTGTAAAGTTGTATGAGAGCATGGGTTTTAATAATTTTTTTAACTGCTTTATCTGAAGACTAGAGAATTGGAAATTCCTGTGTAAAGAGTAGCAAATATATATTTGTTAAGACTAAATTACCAAAATTAATGACAAATAATTACATACTATAATGATATTTAGTGTTAAAACCCTCAAAAGAATTCCCTATAAGAACTGAAAGAAAATTAAAATTACTCTAAAGAAATTCACAAGGCTGAAATTCACAAGGTGGTGCTGCAGAAACTCACGTTTGGGAATCAAAGTAGGAATGTGATGACTTCAAGGCTGGGGGCTTGAATTTAAGCTGAGACCTTAGCATGTATTGTACTGACTTGTGATTTAGAGGAACTAGAACTTGGGGGGCAGAGAGAAATAAAGGCATAGTTTCCTGTAGCATAATGACATCCATTGATCTTGGAATTTTTTCCCCATCCTTTCAAATGACAATATCAATAAGGACAACAAATAAAATTACCCAAAAAGAGAACAGAGTACTAAAAACGAAAACAGAAAGCTTTTAATTCACCACTGAATGAGAGAAAACCACCTAAACCAGCAGGATCCTGAGTTCTATTATGGTTTGAAGAAGGATCAGGCAGAGAGTCAAAAAATACCCCTTCTGAGATATTCTTCTAGAAGTATCAGAATACAGAATTATTCTCTTGCATTTTCATATAAATTTTGTCATCAGTTTGTGAATTTCTGCAAAAAAAAAAAAGCCAGCTAGATTCTTAATAGGCATTGCATACATCAATTTGGGAACTTTTGCTAATTAAACAATATTGTCTTCCAGTCCATGAACCTGGGATGTTTTCTATCTATATAAAAATACATCTCTTGTATTTATTTTATTTAGTTCTGCTTCTGTTTCTTATAGTAATGTTTTGTATTATTTGATGTACAAGTCCTGTACTTCTTTTGATTATCCTAAGTACTTTTTAATTTGTGATTCTTTCAAGTAGAATTAAAAATTTTTAAATTTCATTAGTATTCATTTTCTGTAGATATCAATATATTAATTTTTAATACAGATCTTGTATCTGTTCAAATTACCAACTTCATGTACTAGTTTTAATACTTTTCTAAGTGGATTCATTGGGATTTCCTATATACAAGATCATATGATCTGCAAAATTAAGATGATTTTCCTTCTTTCTTTTCAATCAGATGATTATTTATTTATTTTTTTGTCTAGTTGAGCTGGTGAGAGCAATGACTGTAATGTTAAATGAATGTGGAGTCACTAGATGGATATCTTAGGGGAAACAATGCAATGTTTTCCCATGAAGTATGATGTTAGCTGTGGAGTTTTTAAAGATGCCCTTTGCCTATTTAAGGATATCCCCTTCTTTTCCTTATTTGTTGAGTACCAGTTTTTGTCAAGTCCTTTTTCTATTATAAAATGATCATTTGATTTTTTTTTCCTTTTCTTTATTAATATGGTAATTTACAGCAATTGATTTTCAAATGTGTGTTTGTCTTATATTGATAATTAAAATAAATTAAATCCTAATTGTTTTTCATATATAATCCTTTCGTATGTTACTGAATTCAATTTATTAGTAATGTTTTTAAATTTTTAGCTCTATATCCTTAAGTAGTTATAGTTTGTCTATAGTTGACTTGAGATGTCTTTGCCTGGTTTTGATTTCAGAGTAATACTGGTCTCAAGTTATTTTGTATGTTTTTCTCCTCTTCCTCCTCCTCCTCTTTTTCTTTTTAGAAGAAGTTGTGAAAAATTTGTAGTAATTTCTCATTGAAACTTTGGTAACATTCACAAATGAAGTAATTTAGTCCTATCATTTTCCTTGTAAAAAGTTTTTCTTAATTTATAGTATTATTGTAAGCCTATTAAGCTATCTATTATTTGAAATTGTTTCAATAGTTTACACGTTTTTAGGAATTTTTATGTTTTGTCTCTTATCTAATTTATTTATGTACAGCAGTTATTGGTACTTTTTATAATATTTAATTCTATAAGTTCAGCAGTGAGTATCCCTCTTAAAATTCTGATTAATTTGAGTTATTTCTTTCTTATATTTTTAGGTTTCCCTAAGCTTCATTCAGTTAACCTAGCATTGGTTCTGTTTATTTTCTCTCTTATTTTTCTAATTTCGACTTCACTCCTTTTCTTTGTTAGTTTTTATCATCTCCTTTCTTCTGTTTGATTTGTTTTTCTCTTCTTCATCTTGATTCTTAATAAGCTTATATTATTCATTTAAGATCATCTTTCTTTTTCATATAGAAGCAAACAGCCAAAATTTTTTTCTTTGAGTACTGCTTTAGCATCAAGTTTTGGGTGTTGGGTTTTATAGAATTTTCTAGTTTTTCTTGTGAGTTCTAACTTGCACATATTTGTAATATTCTGTTTCCTTCTGTTACTAATTTATAAATTAATTACATTCCATTTGTAAAACATACTTCATACAATTTTATTTACTTAAATGTCACTCAAAGTTGTCAGTTTTAGTGTATAAGCTGTGATATTAGATGCATATTTATCTATTACTGTTATTCTCTCTGGTGAATTGGTCCTTTTATTACTAAAATATCCATATTTATGTCTATTAACAGTCTTTTTCATAAAATTTATCTTTCTGGTATTAGTATAATCATCCTAAGAGTTGTAATTTTTTAAATGATGCATTTTTCTGTCCTTTTTGGCAGCACAGGGGATTGAACTCAGGTCTTTGTGAATGCAAGGCAAGCACTCTACCAACTGAGCTATATCCCCAGCCAGCACTGGGGACTTTAACCTGGGGAAATTTACCACTGAGTTACATCCCTGCCCTTTTTTTTTTTTTTTTAATGTCTGGTCGTAATTCTGTCTTTTTTTTTTTTTTATTGGTTGTTCAAAACATTACATAGTTCTTGATATATCATATTTCACACTTTGATTCAAGTAACATCCCTGCCCTTTTTATTTTTTGACACAATCTCCCCAAGTTGATTAGAACCTCACTAAGTTGCTGAGGCTGTTTATGAGCTTGTGATCCTCTTGCCTCAGCTTTTCGAGCTGCTGGGATTATAGGTACAAGCCTCCACACCAGGCCTTGTTCTTTTACTTTCAATGTATTAGTATCTTTGAATCTGAATTGTGTCATTTTAGATACAATCTGAAGGTCTCTACTGTTTGATTGCATGATCCATTTATATTTGATGTGACAATATGTTTACATTTATATCTCCTGTTTTGTTTTTGTTTTATTTCATTTTGTTGTTGTTCCTTGATTTTTCTTCTTTTACCTTTCTTTGTATTGTATATATTCTCTAGTATAATATTTTATCATTCTGAAATGCTAATTTTTTAATGTTAATATTCTATATCAGTGGGTTTAAAGAAGTAATAGGAGAAATGAGCATATCCTTCAATGAAGATGAATCACTCTCCAGGAATTCTGGTATAATGAATCACTATCATTAGCAAGGAAAACTACTGGTGGGAGTATTTTCTGTGGTGAGACAAAGGGAATTGCAGTTAAAAACTATTTCTTTTTAATGTAAACAAGAGAGAGTGTCACTTTGTAGTCAGTAGGAAACATAAACAACTATAAAATATGGAGGAACTCTATGAACATGAAATTTATTAAAAATGAGAATTGTATCCATAGAAATTCAGTATTATGTTTAATCTTTAATAGATTAAAAATAAAAGTGTTAATATGTAAAATTTATATGTGTGTTTACATAAATCTATTGCATATATAGATTTTAGTGGTATATGTGAATGTACATATATATTCATTTCTTATATGAGTAATGCTGAAAAGCTTAATCCAATTATTTACAAAAAATGAGAAAAAAAGTTGTGTTTTTTAATATTTGTTAGTATACCAGATTCTTTAGGTGAGTATTAAACACAGGATGATAAATCTACCTTTTAGAACGCAGACATCAGATGTCCAAAGTTTTAAGCTTCAAATTCTGTGAACATATAATATGATTGTCCAGTTGCTCAGAAAGATATGTTCAGAATGGCTTCACAGAATAGACTGGACATTTATTTTTGGAAGAAACATTTTCACCTGCAAATGAATAGAAAATTGCCATTATCCTAAAACACCAATTTTTAAAAAATGTTTTAAGGCAATATTTATGTTACACAGGTGAGATCATCCTCTAAAATTAATATTTTTTATTAATTATAAAAATAAATTTTCAATTTATTTTTTAAATAAATATAATCTTTATTCATCTGAAGCAATAATTTTTAAATCAGTCAGCCTTTCCTTACCACAAATAATAGGTTCTTGCTTCAAAATTCAAAATTTTTTTCTTTTGCAACCTAGTAATGCTTAAAAGAGTTTTAAAATGTCAGTGCTAATACGATTATTGCTTTGTAATTGACTTTTGCTACTATGTCTCCAGACATCATTTATCAGATCAAGAGTTTCAGTTTCTCAAGTTTATCAGGTTTTAATAGAGCAAGTTCCATTTCATACTCAGCATTTTTTTTGAGAAACTCTAGTGAACATTTAGATAGAAAAGAAGCTATTATAATTTTTTTAAAGACAGAGTTGTTAAAGAAAATATAACTCACTGCCTTTTTAAAATAAAAAATGACACAAAGTGGTAAAGATGAGGAAGAAACAGGAAAGATAACTATCCAATATAAAGACTTTTATCACATGAAAATTAAATCCTCTGAATTCAGTTTTTTTCTTTAAAAAAAATCCACCACTAAATTTAAGTTATTTAAGACACACAAGAATGAACTTCACATTTTGTTAATGATCCCTTCTATTTCTTTATTGGCCAATATATAGTCACAAGACAAGCCCCATTTTCAGTGTTTGAGAAATAGACTGTTCCTAATGGGAGAAATTGCAAAGTCATATCACAAAGATAGATACAGGAAAAGCCAAAGAATTGGAGGAAAATATTTGTAAGGAAATGAAGGCATTTCTGCAGGACTTAAACACCATATAAACTTATATTCTGGTTTCACTTTCGTGTGTGTGTGTGTGTGTGTGTGTGTTGTGTGTGTGTGTGTGTGTGTGTGTGTGTGAAAAACATATACATAAATATAAATTATATGTACATATTTTTCCTATAATCTAGAGAATTAAAAGCAAGTATATTGTGTAGCTAATTTGTCCAAATATCTGTCATTGCAGCTTAATGTTTTACTGATTGTTAAATTTTAGCCCACTTATGGTATTTCCTGTAACAATCTTTTACAGAGCAATACACCATTCTGTTCCTAAAATGAAACAAAAATTATATCTTTTCAGCTTTTTTAGGTAGGGCCACAAGATAAAATGAAACTGTATTGCCTTAAGACATTTACTAGATATGATTAATTTGCATTTCTCCTATGTCTCTAGAATGGTATTAGCTGTGTTCTGTTGTTGGAAAAATTGAAAGAAACATAAATACATTTATTAAAATAATATATACATTTGTTTTTGGAGAACCAAAATAAACTTTAATAATTACAACTACCTGGATTTTTAGCTTTTAATAAAAATGTAGTGATTATTGTAAAATATTAACATCATGCTCTATCAATGGAAAATCTGAAACTTAAAATATAGATTGTTTAAATAACCAGATTTTCCCCAAATATCATCACTATGAGGACTTTCCCTAAACATAAATTATAAAATTTAAAAAAATAGAGTAAATGGATGCTTTACACTATTGTAAAATGATACCATTTTATGCAGAAACCTGATGAATGTATATGGAAAAGATTTTGCAGGATAAAAAGGAAAGAGTATTTGTTTTTTGTTTTTCCTAACCTAAGCACTTTCTGTACAAATGTTTCTGTACCCAAAACAATGTTTGTCTTTCACTTCCAGCAGTAGCATGACCTATGGTATTTGAATGTCTGAATCCATGGTACTTAGAACACCAGACAAAAAGGAGAGGAGGCTCATTAGTCTGAGATTACCAGATCTAGCAAATACAATACAGGATATTCCGTTAAAAATAAATTTCAGATAAACAAGAAGTATTATTTTATATAACTGTGTCCCAAATATTGTAAAGGACACCATGTTTATATAGAATTTAAATTTAATTGTGTGTTGTGTATTTAACTACCAAGCTTATATTACCTCTAAGAGGTAACATTTATGGTTGTGAGTTTAAAACTTTATCAGTGCTAAGTCCAAAATTCTATTGAAAAAAGCATTCATGTGCTTTTTTGACAAATGTATTGTTTTATTTGCAATGTTCCAGGCACTCAGGACTGCTCAATTGCTAGGCCCTTTGAAGGGGTACTTCTCCATGAATGAATGCTGGTAATATGCCTGATA
This sequence comes from Spermophilus citellus, assembly GCF_964194105.1. Taxonomy (NCBI): domain Eukaryota; kingdom Metazoa; phylum Chordata; class Mammalia; order Rodentia; family Sciuridae; genus Spermophilus; species Spermophilus citellus. The sequence continues at coordinate 163,746,192 of NC_138184.1, forward strand.
TTTCCATATTTCTTCTTTGTCATCCTGGGCCTGTTCTCATCACCCTCTGACCCACCACCACTCTTCAGAGTCAGGAAAAGGCCATTTTCCATTGTCATGCACTCTGTCTTTAAAGTCAATAAAATTCTAACAGAAGCCTATAGAATAATTCTTGTATTATTTGGCCCAGAACTTGGTGGCTCTTCTATGATAAAGTCAGTCATTGACAATAGGTGTCAAAACATCAATGTTAGTGCAAATCAACTGTGACCAAAGTCCTATAGGAAAGGAAAACTGGACAAACCATCAGCTATACAATCCTATTAAAGATTCCTTATAAGGCAGATCAGCTCTTCTTTTCTTCTTTTTTCCTCTCCTCTTCTCTCCTCTCCTTTCCCTTTTTCCTCCACACATAAGGATTTTCTATGTGCCAGGCATTACTTGTACCTGCTATAGCCCTCTTGTTATGGTTTATGTTAGCACAAAATGAACAAGCTGGGTACAAACTTCATGGATCAACATAGCTTTTATTTAGTGATGAAATCACACATCTGATGGACCTCTTTCCTTGTGAAAAATGAGCCACTGGATAAAGGGGGAATCTGTGCTTATATAGGTTACACTGAGAGGTAACTTAATTATTGACAGAGTGTGTCATGGAAGTGTGGGGTCAGGGTTTAGTATTTATCTCTTTCCCTCCAGGGTCCCATTGTACTGTCACTGGGAAAGGATTTATTTTGGGAAAGATCAATGCTTTGGCCTCTTCCCAGAGGCTACCAGTCTATACCTGATTGATATTTCCTCCCCAGAGTTTGTCTTGCTACTGGATGATGTTTGCTTCCTTTGTAGGGATTATCTCATCATTGGGAAAGAATATATTGGGAAAGGATCAATGTTATCAATGATCCTCACTCCTCATTCCCTCTTCCCAGGCTACAATATTTGGGGGTTTGTGAGACATTGAAAGAAGGTTTGGAGGTGAAATGATTTGGTTCTATGAGCCTTAACCTAAACAGTGTTAATCTTCCTTGATAAGGAATAACAGTAGTGACTGTAGACGAGTACCATATGGGGATTTGACTTTGGGGTATTTATTTTGCCCTTGGTAAGAGGAGAACTATCTCTGTCTCTTATTCTTGGATCCATGTCCTGACCCACTTTCTCAACCACATTCTTCCTGCATGATGTCTTTTCCTCACTTCGGGTTATGAGGAATACAATCAGCCATCTATGGACTGAGACCCCTGAAACTGTGAGCCTCAAATAAACTTTCCTCCTCAAATTATTTTTCTTGGGTCTCAGTCACAGCAGCAAAAAAAAAAAGCTGTCTAAAACAAAAATAGGTACCAAGAAGTGGGGTGATTGCTGTGAATAACCTAACCGTGTGGTTTAGAAGGTTTTGAAACTTTTTGGAATTTTTTGGAAGGAAGTTTTGAAAGTTTAGTGATGCAAGCTGGAAAAGCTTTAGAATACTCTAAGAGGACCTTAATGGGTCACTCTAGTTGCATTTGGAAGACCAGAATGCCAATACAACTGTGGACAGTCAAAACAGAGCTCATAAGGTTACAGAGAAAAAGGAGGGCTTTCTTGGAATTGGATTGGTGGCATTCATTTTAGGTTCTGGATAAGAAGTTGTCAACATTTTGTCCATGCCCTGAGACTTTCTATGAGGTTGAATTGAATAGTGATGAATTTTTAATCTAGCAGAACAAATGTCTAGGCAGCATGCTATTCAGGCAGTGGCATGGATATTGCTGATGACTTTTAGGCAAGTTCATTGTTATAATCAGGAGCAGAAAGCAAAGAAGAAAGATTTGAAACACTTGCAATTTGATGAGAAAACTAAGGAAAAGTGGGATTAAAAATGTGTGGTAGTTAAAAATGTTATAGCTACTAATGAAATAAGTAGAAACAGAGACAATAAGAAAGATGGCTTGAGGGCATCTCAGGAATTGGCAAGACCACACCCATCGCAGACTCAAAGGAGGAAAAGTAAAAATTCTTTGTGAAGAGACCAGTGACATACCCTGCCTGAAGAGAGGGGCTTTAGAAGTTCGTTCACCATTCTCAGCTACTTAGGCACTCAGAGGCTTTTGCAGCCAGGTCCAAAGAGAGTTGACTACTGCTTGAGATGGTGGCAGACCTTGGCATCAACCACTTGGTGCTGGTTCTGCAGGAATGCAGGATGCTGGAGTTAGGGGGTCATAGAGGTTTCTTCTAAGATTTCAAAGGAAGACCTGGGAGGCCAAAGCACAGAAGGGTTGGAGTCCCTGTGGACAGCCCTCTCAGGGCCATAATGCCTAGAAATATAAGGAGAAAGCCAAAGTTACAGTGGAAACTCTCGAGATTCAGAAATGCCAGTACCATGAAATGTCTACCAAGGAAAACTGCAGGAATTGAACAGAAACAAGCCAACAGAGAGGCCATATGGGCTACAGCCAGCAAAGCTGTAGGTGCAGAGCTATACAAGCTCTCTGGAGAGAACATCAGGATGCAATGTGCCCTAGAAGCTGAACATGGAACTAAAGAACTTGTTTGCCCAGCTGGTGGTCTTGCTTTGGTCCCATCCCTTCTTTCTATGCTCCTTTTATTCTAAATGAACATGTTTACTCTGCGACTTTACATATTGGATACATGTCACTTTCTTTTAATTTGTATAGGGGATCACAATGAGAGTTTGCCTTGAGTCTCAGAGGAGTTTTGAACTTGGAATTTTGGGCAATCCTGGAACTGTTAAGACTCTGGAGACTCATGGACTAAATGCATATTTATTGTGAGATAGGAATGAGCTTTTGGCGGCCAGGGACAGAATGTTGTTGTTTAAATGTGAGGAGACACCTAAAAACTAATGTTTAAGATAATGCAAGAAGTTTTAGAGATGAAGTGATTGGGTTATGAGACCCTTAATCCAATCAGTGTGTTCATCCCTTGATAGGGATTAAGTGAGTGGTGACCACAGGCAGATAGGGTATGGCTGGAAGAGGTGGGTCATTGGTGGGCATGCCTTTGGGATATATGTTTGTCCCTGGTGATAAGAGAATTCTCTCTCTCTCTCTCTCTCTCTCTCTCTCTCTCTCTCTCTCTCCTTCCTGGTGCCACTTTTGTCCACGACACTGTTCTGCCTCATTTCAATGCTCAAGGAATGCACTCAGCCATCTGTGACTTGAGACCTTTTAAACTGTGGGCCCCCAAGTAAACTTTCCTCCTCTAATTGTTCTTGTCAGGTATTTTGACCATAGAAGCAGAAAAAAAAAAGGTAACTAAAACAATTCTCCTACATTGGCTAATGACTCCATAACTCATTAATTAATTAATAACTCCATAACTCAATTAGAAAATAGAAACAATTAACAGGACCCAGTGGTGCATGCCTGTAGTCCCAGTGGCTCAGGAGGTGGAGGTAGGAGGATGGAGAGTTCAAACCCAGCCTCAGCAGTTTATCAAGGTACTAAACAACTCAGTGAGACCCTGTCTCTAATAAAATACAAAATAGGGCTAGGGATGGGGCTCAGTGGTCTAGTGCCCCTGAGTTCAATCCCCAGAACCTCCTCCCCCCAAAATAGAAATAACTAAATGCTAAGTATTCAACTTCCTTTTGTGAAATCCATCTCTGTGTGCTTCCACATTCTGCTTCCTCTTTTCTGGGATAGTAGAAACAATAGCCCTAAAAATAAAAAGGCAACTCTTCCGTGTGTGCTACAAATACAGGAATGTATCACTCTCACCTTCTCAGGGTCTCACTTTTCCAGATACAAATTCTTTTCCCCACATCACCAGTCTCTCCTTCTCTACCATTTGTACCATCAGTATGCAAGCATGTTATAAGATCCTTCAACTTTAAAACACATTATTCCTTTTCCCCCAGAAACTACTTGATTTCTGTATTCCATTTCAAGTAAAACTTCTCAACAGTATTGTTTTGTACATTTTTATATGCTTCCTTGCACATTTCATCTTCAGCCTACTCAACCTGTTTTGTGAACATTATGTTCCATTGGCCCTGAAATTGTCATCATGATTATCATGCTTCCTTTGGACAGTTCCAACGGCATTTTACTGTCCTCATCTTAGGTCATCTCTCATCAAATTTGACCATTGTATTCTTCAAACATTTCTCTCAGTTTCCATGGTATTTCTGCTGTTTTTTTTTTCCTTTTTCTTCTATTTTTCATTTTTTCCTCAGGTTGTATTTACTGTATGTTTTCCTTTGGTGATGTTGTTAAATTTACATGACTTGAGTTAACATCTATAGGATGGTAATTTTTTCATATAAATGTCTAACCTAAATGACAGCATTATACATCTATTTCATTTTTTACTTGGTATTTCCAAGCAAATGTCTCCTAAGCATGGCAAGATTAACAAAATAGGTTATGATTCTTCTTTTTTCTAATCCCACACAAAATTATCAATCCATGGATTGATGAATCAATAATAATCCCGATTTTTCTCCAATCTGTCTCATATCACTGAATCCTTAGGCATGGCACCCAATTATTTCATTTTTAATTCCTCCCTCTGATCATCAACCATATGTATACAAACAATACATGTGAATACTTTGCCTTTAAAATATGCTGTAAACTTCTCTACTTCTCTTCAACTCTACTATCATCTCAGTCTAACTCATTATAATTTTTATTTTAGAATACTACAGTGACTTCCTAAGTTTCTCTTTTCACTCTGGTCCCTTCCATTTTTTCCCCATAAGAAAATCAGATTGATCTTTTAAAAATGTGATCATGTATTGTACCTCTGCTACCTAACATTCTCCAAATGTTTCTCTTTGCACTTAGAATACTGTCTAAACCTTTCCCATGGTCTACATAACTCTAAATGATCCTGGTGCCTATCCCTTGAACCTTATCTCATGCCACTTGTTGGTACCTTTTACCTCCTTTGGGACCATGGCCATTATTGGGTGTTGGCTGAGGTGGCCTCATGGGTTCTTCCAGAGCATTTCTGTATACATGACCTGGCTGGATTGGCGCACGCCGGCTTTTGACCTTAGCCCTGCCTAATGGTTTAACCTGAAATCTGCCTAAGCCCTTAGGATAGTGACGTAACTGCTCCCTATTGGTTCTCACTACTGTCTCTTCTTACTCCCTCCTTATATCACTATATAATCTTGTCCCTGACATAATAAAGCTGAGATCTGCTGAACTTTCATGGCTGACACAACTCCCGGCTCAGTGTAATTTCTTCCCAATCTTGGGGTGAGGACTGGGCTCTTACCCTCTCACTCAGCCCCTCGGAGACAACAGGCTGGTCCTGCCTGTCTCCCATGTACCCTTGCTGCAGGGAGCAACAGCCACTTACCCTTGTCTAGTACATTCTTGCACAAAGGCTTTCTTAAAGTTAATAAAATACATCGAGTCTTTTCCTTCCAAGTTTTGAATTATTAAAAACTTCAGGTTATATTGAGAGCTGTATATTGTTTTATAAAACTAAACTGCCAATATGTTCAACATATTTTTAATTCATAAACCAATTACTCAGGTAGTGAAACAGTGTAATACTTACAAGCCATCACATTTCCTAACCTTTGGAATTGCAACCTGTTTCTCATGTTTAAAAAGTTCTCTTGAATGTCACAGTCTCTGTGTGATCCCATTTTCTGGAACCAAATTTGACCTGAAGTAGAAGTAAATTAACCATCTCCCTTTCTTGTTCTAAACCTTAACATTGCTGTTCACCCAAACATGACACTGTTTCATGTTACTTTGACAAGTTTTTGGCACATCTAAGACACTGAAATATTTTCTTAAATAATAAGATGAAGTCTTTGCTCATAGTAAGCTCTTAGTTTCCTATTTCTCATTCCTGTCTCTCATCTTCCTGCTTATTATTCTAAGACTCGGTCCACATCTGCCTACTCCATCCAAATGCCCAATCTCATTGTTCTTCTGCACTGAGCCCTGTTTTACTCTTCCTTTTCTGGAAGATGACTAGGAATTTTCCTAGATGTGGAAGTCTTTTTTGTATTGCCATGCATTGTCCTAAAAGTGCATTAACCCCTGAAAGAGATCTTTTATTTTTTTGATTCAGCTCCAAAATAGTAATTAGTGATTTGATGAATTGCAAATTTTGATTTATTGTGAGCTTTGCCTTCAAGCTCCCACCTTTCCCATCTTTCTAGTATTTTCCAGAGTTGTAAATAAAGCATACTCTTCACAGATGCCCATCAATTCCAAAAATAACTATATAAAAATGACTGTTAGTGGGACAAGTAAGACACAAAACTTCTTATTTCTTATGCAAAATTTTAGGCTGATTTATTTAAGAGAAATGAATAAGTAGGAAATCATATCTATCCAACAAATTAAAGGGTCTGTTTGTAGTGTTTCTCTTAAAATTAATCTGAGATAATAACTAGTATCAATAATCTGCCAGAAACTAGGATTCACCTTTTAAAAAACTTTTTAAAAGAAATAATGTTAAGTAAAGGAACTGGTATTTTAAAGTAAATGTGTTTATCAAATCTGCCTCAGTCTGGCTGGGCAAAATAACGGGGGTGGGGGGCTGGGGGGATGACAAGGAACTTGGGAAGGCTGAAACAGTGGGAGCCGCTTTACTGCAGGACAGCAGAGGTATATATTTAACTAATTATACACAGCTTAACTTAATTAACATAAACTAGATACAGCAGTCAACCAATAAAGAATCTTCATCATCTTAATGATTACACACAGCTTAACTTAATTGACATAATCTAGACACAGCAGTCAGTCATTAAGGAATCTCTATCATCTTAAAGGCTCAATGGAGTTACTTCTTAAATCACTCCTCTTGTCAAAGTGCCAGGCACCATCTTGACTTGTCTGTGGCTCTCAACAAAATCTAAGAATTTGGATAACCAAATTTTAAAATTAAGATATTTTCATGAGTTCTAAATTCAAATGAAGAATTTACTCAGTCACATGCTATAAATGTGCAAATGTAAAGTCTCCTCTAGAAAACAAAATAATGAGATATATTAGAAAAAATGGGGGGAAGATCAGTTTTAATCTGGCCATTATTTTTATCTTTAATGCTATGTAATTATCTTATTGTTGCCCTAAAAAATTACCACAAATTTGATGGCTTAGAACAACCAAAGGTCTGGAGGTCATCAGTCCAAAATAAGTTTTCCTTGGCCAAAAGCAAGGTGTCAGCACTCTATGGAAATTTTCAGGGGAGAATCTATTACCATTCCTTTTATAGCTTCTTACAGGGCATTGGACCTTAATCTTTAGCCCCAACGAAAGTTTATTTTATTTTTGATACCACGATGACTTTGTGGAGTCTTTGTAACTCTATTTCTTGTATTAGAAGAGCTTGGTAATGAAGATATTTTGAGAACTGAATAAAGTGAAAACCTAGGCAAATGCCTACAAGTGATAGAAACTTAATGAATTACATTGACATATTTGAACATGGCGCATGGATAGATTGGTTCTTTGTCCTGTGAATTCAAAGAATGAAATCCATGGATCCAAGGGTAAGAACAAAGTAATTGGATTTATTAGAGTAATAAAAAAGAAGCAGAACTCCTGAAGAAGGAGTGGTCCCAAGAGAGGGTTGCCAAGGACTGTCTGTTTTTAGGGATATTTATGGGCTTGACCTGTCCCTATAGGTGTTTGGTGGAGTATAGAATTTAGAAAGGAGTCAGCTTCTCTATTTTGTCTTCTTTAACAAAACTTCTTAACCTAAGGGTGGGGGTGAGAGTTTGTTGGTGCAAGAGGAAGTGCTTTAGAGAAGATCTTGTGGGTGGCCACTGCCATGGATAGGGGTAAATAAGGAAGAGCCATTGCAATTGAGATTGTCAGGAACAATGACAGGATGTTCTCCTGGCCTGATGTCTCCTTCTCAGATGGTCTGGCTTCATTCCCTCCTTCTCTTTTTTCTTGAGGCCCTTGACCTATGTGTGTTCTACCTTTCTGCCTCAATATCACAGGTAGTAACATTTTCTAATTTACATTTATCTTTTGCTTGCTTTTTTTTTGATTTAATATAAAAGCTGTTCTTGATACTTTATATGACTACAGTGCTTTAAGAAAGAGGTTGTTAAAAAAAGAAATTAATTTTCCAAGTTCATATAAGAATACATGTAGTTACTGTTTGAAGCATGCTACTTCTCTGACTCTTTCCAACTTGGTATGTTGGATTATGGAAGCATTAGTAATATACCAAGAAAAGGTAATCAGTTCCCTGAATGCTCAATTATAATACCACACAGGAAAATTCTTATTTATCTATTAATATTCCCCAAATTCATTTTGAGTGGATTGATAAGAATTGTTTGGATTTGTATTTGGAATTGCTGATGTCTTTGTCCTGTCTTAAATATACCAGTTAAGCCATCACTTCCATAGAATCCAACATAGTAACAATAATGCTAACAGAGTAAGTTATGAGGAAAATATCTTTTCTAAACCAGAGTAAATTATGTATCACAAGGTCTCAAGTTTTTAAGACAACGGAAGACTTTTCAGAATATATTAAGTAGTGGAAGCTGTCAAATTGGTACAAGCTTCCAAGAGAAAGGTTACTTCTTAGAAAGTGGGAGACACTGATTATGACCTGTAAGCCTAATCTTATTAGAGATTTAAGCCAGAGTTTGGGTCAGTAGATTCATGTCTACAGGCATAGCTGAGAAACTAATATATTTTTTTAATCGGGAATAGCATCAACTATCCCACACTGGTGTTTGTTTATATCATTTTGTTTATAATGACATATTTTTAAAAAACCTAGAATTGAACTAATGTGCTTTTTTCCCCCTAAAGTAGCTTTTCATATAAACATCATTGAGGTCTGAGTGGAAATCTACACTGCATCTTTCTATTTTCCAGTTCCTTGGCATGATATTTATTTGTTGGAGAATATATCCTGGGATATTTAATCCCCAGATTTTATATGGTTGGTTACTTCTCATTATTCAAGTCTTGACTGATATGCCGCCTACTAGGACAAGCCTTTTGTAAATACCTGTTCTAAATTGGCATTTCCTACACAATTACTCTCTGTAATGTCACCATATTTTATTTTCTCCAGAGTATTTGGGTCTTTCTAAGATTATCTACTCATTTTCTATCTTTCTTTTATTTTAGGGAGAGAGAGAGAATTTTTTAATATTTATTTTTCAGTTTTCTGTGGACACATCTTTATTTTATTTTATGTGGTGCTGAGGATCGAACCCTGCGCCCCGCGCATGCCAGGTGAGTGCATTACCGCTTGAGCCACATCCCCAAACCCCTCATTTTCTATCTTTCTACAACATGTAAACATCATGACAATAGAGACCCCTATATCTCAAGTGCCTAATAAAGAACTTAGTGACTTTAGGCACTTAAACATTTGTGTAAATTAAGACCACATGGACTTTTACATATATCAAAACTCTTTTAGAACCTTGGAATTTCATGACCTTGTTCATGTTGAATAACTTTTGATGTCAGTGGGATTACTGAACTCTCTGATAGGGAAAATTGGAGATCTTTGCTCTCCAAGGACTGAAATACAAGAACTGATCACAAGAGAGTTAGTGGGTGATTGTTATATCTCTAGAGGTGTGACTTAACTCAGAGTCCCACTCTAGACAAATATTCTTTAACTTTTGTATTGAGACAAGATGGAAGGGAAAGAGGATACATTCTTCTTTTAGGAGACTTTCCTGACAGAAGACATAATTGACTTGGATATTTACTGGAGAATACATCAGTGGAGATGCTCTGTTGTGCCTGCTTCCAAAGAACACTTTGAGAAGTTCCTACTTATTTATTTATAGAACTTCTATAGGTTGAAAGATATGGCGCCCTTACCTAAATGAATACGTTTACTCCCTTCAGGACCAGTCCATCAACGTGAACTGATCTAGAGGCTTAATCTGTGAAAAGAGGAAGTCAGATTTTCACTCACAGATTTATTCACATATGGATTGAATGGTTCCAGCAACAACACCACTATCACCAGCACCAACAAACAGCAAAGATGATATCAGAAGCTCTAGAGTTGAATTTATTATTCTATTAATCAAGCCCATTCCATTAACATTAATATAACAAGTAGAGAAAGCTGGAAAAATTGGTGCAAAATTAGAAATATTATATTGCCTGCTAGTATTCAACAGTCACCCTTTTCTTGCTAAAATAGACCACCCCATCTTCTACTCTCAGTCTTTATAGTGTTAAAATATTAAGTCCATTCTCAGATCCAGAAATAGATCTTGAATGATCTAAGATAGTCACCAAATTTCACTCTCCATCCTGAAGTTACCATGTATAAGAGAATAGAGATGACAGATCTAGAATGAAGTCTCACTTGAAACCAATCCCATTCCTGGATTTTCCAGTTCTGTGAATTGATAAATAAATGCCATTTTGGTTTAAGCCATTCAACTAAAACTTTACTATTTAATAGTTTAGTTCATGTGTTTTACAAGTAATTCTGCCAATTTCCCCACGAATATTCTGTTTAGGACAAAAGACAATATACAAAATTTAAATAAATGTATTTCAGGATTTCAGAAGATTCTCTGTGAAGCAAATGACAAGTACAAATTATTTTGTTTACGACTGAGATCAAACCCAGGATTTCCCACTCCCTCAAAAAAGGTATATATGTTTAAAATTTATAAACATGAGAAAAAAGAGAAATGTTTACATGCATTTTGCAGATAATATTTAGATACTAGATACATAAATAGAAGAAAAGGACAATAATGAGAGTAATTTACTAGTTAAAAAGTCTAAAGATAAGGAAAAGCTGTTTACACAGATGTTAGTGACTAATAACAAAGATTAGGATTCTGCACATCTAAAGCAACATAATTGCTTTGTTATGGTTTGTTATAAGATCTTTTAAAGAGAGATTCACAAAGTTAAGAAGTAACTCTCTTTAAGACAAGGTCAACATATTCTGACTGGTAGGAATGATAGTAGGCAGAGGAAAGCCCTCCGGATCTTTGATTATGGCCATGAGTAGGCTAAAAATGGACTTATAATTCCTGATGTATTCACATCTCCCTTGCCCTCAATATCACAAGCTTCTTGAGGCATGGTCCAGTCAGTCACAGGTTATCTTCATACCCTCTGCATCTCACTCAATGACTGGCGTAGAGAAGATACAGAATAAAGTACAAGATGCCTAAATTAATGAGTATACAAACAAATTCATGAGGAAATGTAGGAGTAGCTTTTACTAAATTTAAGAGATTTTCAATTTAAGCTTGTTTATATCATTAGAATTTCAGGTCTCCCAAATAATAAATGCCCTTCAGATGCCCAGTTGAAAATTTCAAAATAAACTGCAGAGTTGCATATTTTATCTCTTTGCAAAAATATTCACTGTCATTTGGAGCATACCCATTTATGATAATTCTGCTATTTACACATTATTACAGAAAAAGAGTGCAGCTGCCTATTAAAATAACTATCTAATCTGCATCCAACATTCTGGCATATGCTAAACAAGTAAATAATAAAAAATCTGTGACTTCTCATTATGCACAAACTAAGGTAACAATCAGATATATCCAATAACATTGAAATATTTGTAATATTTATTATTTTTATGCAACTAAATGCTGTTTATTTCTTCTTGGAAAATATCCAAACTGTGAATTTTCCTAAAAGATAAGACATATTTTTAGAAATTTTCTACTAAGAAGCTCCCTCTTTTACAACTCCCTATTGGGAAAATGAAATAAGCTGAGTGTATTACTGAAATATATAAAATGTTAGCACATAATTGTGACTGATTTTAATACACAAAAAGAAAGTTATTTGGGATCCAGGAAGCTATACTAACTTCAGCAAAAAAAAAAAAAAAAAATTGATGTGTCCTTCAAACCTCATGCTTTTTATTCTCAGGATATATCCAAGATAGTGTATAGACAATTTCAAGCAAGTAATTTCCCTTAAAATAGAAAAAGCAAAATAATTTGCACCTGCCTATAAACAACCAAAGATGCTGTGTTTTAGTCTAAATTTAATTTACTCAAACTCATACTTTATTTTGGAATTTCAAAAGGGCAGAGTAAAAATTAAGAATAGTAGAGCAACTTCCTACTAGTCTTAATTAAACAGAAATGTGTATTTGTATAGCTCCTTAGAGTCAAAAAGTGCTTTCTTGTACCTACATTAAACTTTGAATTAGCATATGTGAGAATTTCACAAATGATGTGCTGCCATCAGTTATGGATAAATGACTAATTCAGTGTTTCATAATTTATAAGTAAGATTTCATAAACCCCTCAAAGAAAGGTCTTTTCCCCGCAAAACATCCTATATATGTGAACGTGAATATCATGAAGAATAAATATTGCCAACTCTCACAGCGCCTGCTCTGAAGATAAAATGGTGTTATTCACGGCATTCCATAAATTATATCTACAGGACTAGTGGTATTTATGAAGACACATTTTTGTTCTAATTAATATTTGATTATTTTTTCCACTAGTAATACAAGCCACCTCAAAACTTGGGTGCTTAAAAAGACCACCTCAAAACTTGGATGCTTAAAAAGACTGTTTACATATTTAGTTCATATAGCTGCAGTGTCTTTGGGTGATGGGGACAGAGTATCTGTGCTTCAGCAGCATCCAGTAAGGTGGCCCAGCTGGGAAAAGGAAGAGCTGCTCTTAAGATGGTGCTGGCTGAGAACTCAGTAAGGTCCAGGCATTAGGTGTTCTTTTCTGTGTAGGGCTTCTGATTGAGCTTATTCCTGAAATGGTGACTAGTTTCAAAGAGGAAGAGTGACAAAAAAAGTTAGGCAGAAGTCATCATAACTTTTGTGACCTATTTTCAGAGATCACATAGATCATGAATTACATGGTCATAAACTTGCCCAGATTCAAAGAGGAGACCATTGACTTCATTTATCAATTATTTGAAATGAAGATGGGAAACACAGGGGCCATATGAAAAATATATAGGAAATGTTATTACCAGTTTATTTTTAAGTCCTTAACTTTCAAAGAGCTGAGTTAAAAACAACAGAGAAATTTTGCTGTATGAAAATCTTTTTTTAAGAGACTTTTGTCACACCAATTTGTGTGTGGATAATATTTGGATAATAATGCTAATAATGATTATCATCACATTCCACCATCATTAATAACCCTATGCCCCCTCCCTTCCTCTTCAACCCCTCTATCCTATCTAGAGTTTGTCTGTTCCTCCCTTGCTTCTGCTCCCTATCTCACTATGAATCTGCCTCCTTATATCAGAGAAAATATTCTGCATTTGATTTTTTTGGGGGATTGGCTAACTTCACTTAGCATTATCTTCTCTAACTCCATCCATTTACCTGAAAATGCCATTATTTTATTCTTTTTTATTGCTGTGTAATACTCCATTGTGTATATATGCCACAAATTTGGTGTGAATATACTGTATATACAACCAGAGATATGAAAAATTGTGCTCTTTATGTGTAATAAGAATTATAATGCATTCTGCTGACACATATAAATAAACAAACAAACAAAACAAAACAAAACAAAACTCCACTGTGAGGTGTTAGCCAGTAGCCTGAAAAAAAAAAAAGGGGTGGGGGGCGCGAAGAAACTATTGCCACAGTTTTTTTTTCTAATCTTTCCTTAAAACAAAAAACAAAAACAAAACAAAACAAAAACAAACAAAAAACTTACTTGAAATTAACATCTCCAAGATATCCACTTGATATATTTATAAGAATTCAATAGTTATTAGCTTTCATAATGATTATACTTGGGAGATGGTTATAAAATTTGCTTTGTTTCTGCTGATATTTTGAAAATGTTGAAACATTGTGCTTGTAAAATACCAATGATAGTGTTTGGTAGCAAAATCAGTGTATCCTCAGTGAACCATAGCATTTTAACTTTTCTCCCCACATACCTCCCTTTTAGCTTACTCTACCCACTTAAAATAATGATTATTGTACTGGAAGAAGTAATTTATCTAGTCAATGAAAAATGAGTTCTAATTGAGTTAAGAGAATCAATTGTTGACATCTCAGTGAGTCTTTTATTCAATATCATTTATCAGCTTACATAATGGAAATAGAATTTCTATTTTCCTATATTTTGTAAAAAATGTTCAAATATATGGGAATAGAAAAAGACATCAATCTTTATACACCCATCAAATCTAGTCATGTCAAAAATTTGGAATATTTGCTTTATCTCTTCCTTCCTTTGAATTATTTAAAAAATTTTATATCATCATATTTTATCTATAATACTTCACCTTCAAGTTCTCAAGAATAAGAAATTTACTACAACACAATTAAGAAAATCAACTAATATAGTGTATACTCAGTTTGTTTCCATGTGTTCCAAGAAAGCAATTGTATCAGTGGTTGCATGTATGTATCATTAGTCTTTTGTTAACATAGAACAGCCCGTACCCTTATTTTTTAAATACATTGATTTTTACATAAAAATGATATTTATAATATGTCATAGAATATTTTAAAACAACAGAAGTTATAGCCTTAAACAAAATATTTCACCTTTTTAGGCATTCCTCTTAATATCAATACATTCTGTTGCAAATGATTTAAAAGCAAGAATTTTTAGGCTCTTTTTATCATAATTTAGAAATACACATAAACATATACACACACACACACACACACACACGGTAAGTATTGGCTTTTACCTGATTGACTAAGAAAATTAACTACAACCATAACTTCACTCATATATTAAAAAATCAGTTAGACACCTAATTTGCTAAGTGTAGAAATTAAAAATCATCAGGAATTTACATCAATTCAGATTTAGTGAAGCATAACAAAACATTGCTTTTGAATTTATAAATTAAATATTCAATTTTTCTAATAAATAAAATGGTATTAATTTTCATTTAATTTGTAGTTTCTCAAGGAGATTGTCTCTTTCATTGGTGTTATGCTATTATCCACATACACATTGTAATTTGTTGTCTTCCTTGTGAATTGACATTTTTTTCATTATAAAAATATAAAATTGTGTTTCTAGAATTAGTCTTTGCCTTGCAGTCCACTTCATTGGATATTAAAGTATAACATTCCAGAGTTTTAAAACTTGCTATTTGACTATTTTTTCATCCATTGACTTCATACCCAGCTGTGACTTTACATTGTTTTTTGTAAGTAACATGTAATGGAACTTTGTTTTTTGTTTTGTTTTGTTTTGTATTGTATTTTTATTTCACTGCCTATTTTGTGGAGTGTTCAGTCAACTTTTTTTTCCCCCTAATTTGTTATACAAGACAGCAGAATGCAGTTTGACTCATAGGAAACAAATTGAGCACAGTTTTTTCATTTCTCTGGTTGTACACAAAGTAGAGTCACACCATTTGTATCCTAATGTAATGATGTTCATTTCATTCCATAGTCTTTTCTACTCCCATGCCCCCTCCCATTTCTTCCCTCCCCTTTGCCCTATCCAAAGTTCCTACATTCCTCCCATGCCCCCCCCAATTATGGATCAGCATCCAATTACCAGAGAAAAGGTCTTTGTTTTGGGGGGGATTGGCTAACTCCACTTAGCATGATATTCTCCAACTTCATTTACCTGCAAATGCCATGGTTTTATTCTCTTTTAATGCTGAGTAATATTTTATTGTGTATATACATCACAGTTTCTTTATCTATTCATCTATTGAAGGGCATCTAGGTTGCTTCCACAGTTTAACTATTGTGAATTGTGCTGCTATAAACATTGATGAGGCTGCATCACTGTAGTATGCTGTTTTTAAGTCCTTTTGAAGCCAGATTTAAGATAGGTAGTTAGTGTAGTTAGGTAAATCAGGTCTAATATTGAGTAAGATAAAGAAAAGGAGATCATCATTGAGAATGGAGTCCAAGAAAGCAGAGCAGCACTTGGGGAAATTGAAATGTTAATACCCCCAAGGCCCAGAACCCATCCTAAGGAACTGTTAATGAAGCAGCTTCCAGCTATAGCAAGGTGCTAATCAAAAACCACCCCAGACCCTTCCTGCCCAGATTACTCCTTCAGCCCACCCTTCTCCCACCTTTTGGCCTTCCCACCTGCATTCTATCACTGCAAGACAAAGGGAAACAAAGGACAGGAATGTGGGAAGACTGAAAGAATCCTTAGCTATAAAAAAGGGAAGGCTTCGCCCTTCCACGGATTACATCTTTTGGGTTCCCTTCTTCCTTGAGGTAGAAGTCTTTTCTGCTGTCCTTTAATAAAGCCTTCCACTTTCCACTCTACACTTGCCTCAGTGTGCTTCTCTGGTATTATACTTCAGCATTTGGGGAATCATAGGTAAATATTGGTAACACTTTGGGTATAAACAGAGGAGTGAGACAGCTGGGTAAAATGGTGTTTTCATTTCAAGTTTGCTAGGGAATCTCCAAACTTTTGAGCTTGGTTGCAACAATTTGCAGTACCACCAGCAATGTAAGAGTGTGCCTTTATCCCCACATCCTGGCCAACACTTATTGTTGCTTGTATTATTAATAACTGCCATTCTGACCAGAGTGAGATAAATCAGAGTAGTTTTGATTTTCATTTCTTTAAATAGCTAGAGATGTTGTATATTTTTTTCATATATTTGTTGATTGATCATATATCATCTTCTGAGAAGTGTCTCTTCAGGTCCTTGGCCCATTTTTTGGTTGGGTTATTAGTTTTTTTGGTGTTAAGTTTTTGAGTTCTTTATAAATCCTGTATTTATGTGGGTTTATCTCTGTGTCCTCTATTCAGTATCATTGGTCTACAAGTCTATTTTGGTGCCAATACCATGCTGGTTTTGTTTCTGTTGCTCTGTAGTATAGTTTAAGGTTGGTATTGTATTGCCACCTGCTTCACTCTTCTTGCTAAGAATTACTTAGGCTATTTTGGGTCTTGTATTTTTCCAGATGAATTTCATGACTGCTTTTGCTATTTCTATGAGGAATGTCATTTTGATTTTTATTGTAATTGCATTAAATCTGTATAGTGCTTTTGACAGTGTGTTCATTTTGCCAATATTAATTCTGCTCATCCAAGAACAAGGGGGATCTTTCTATCTTCTAAGGTCTTCTTTAATTTCTTCTTCAGTGTTCTGTAGTTTTCATTGTAGAGGTCTTTCACCTCTTTTGTTAAGTTGATTTCCAAGTTTTTTTTTTTTTTTTTTTTTTTGTGGGTATCTTGAATGGGGTAGTTTTTCTGATTTCTCTTTTAGAGGATTTGTCACTGATGTACATAAGTGCCTTTGATTTATGGATGTTGATTTTATATCCTGCTACTTTGCTGAATTCATTTATTAGTTCTAGAAGTTTTCTAGTGGAATTTTTCAGATCTTCTAAATATAAAATCCTGTCTTTGGCAAATAATGATAGTTTCAGTTCTTGTTTTTCTATTCATATCCCTTTCGTTTCTTTCATCTGTCTATTTACTCTGGCTAGAGTTTCAAGGACAAGGACCTTGTTAAATAGAAGTGGTGAAAGAGGGCATCTTTGTCTTGTTCTAATTTTTAGAGGGAATGTTGTCAATTTTTCTCCATTTAGAATGATGTTGGGCTTGGGCTTAAGATAGGCTGCTTTTATAATAATGAGATAGTTCCTGTTATCCCTAGTTTTTCTAGTGTTTTGAACATGAAAGTGTGCTGTACTTTATTGAAAGTTTTTTTTGTTTTTTTTTTTTTGCATCTATTGAGATGATCATATGATTATTTAAGTCTATTATGTGGTGAATTACATTTTTTGATTTCTGCATGTTGAAACAAAATTGCATCCCTGGGATGAACCCCACTTGATCATGGTTCACTATCTTTTTAATATGTTTTTGTATTTTATTTGCCAGAATTTTATTGAGAATTTTTGCATATATGTTTATTAGAGATATTAGTCTGAAGTTTTTGTTCCTTGATGTATCTTTGTCTGGTTTGGGAATTGTGGTGAAATTAGCCTCATAAAATGAGTTTGGAAGTGTTCCCTCTTTTTCTATTTCATGGAATAATTTGAAGAATATTAATATTAGTTCTTCTTTGAAGATCTTGTAGAACTCAGCTGTGAATCTCTCTGGCCCTGGATTTTTTTTTTTTTTTTTTTTGGTTGGTAAGCTTTTGATGGCATCTTCTATTTCATTGCTTGAGATTAATCTCTTTAACTTATGTATATTGTCCTGACTCAGTTTGGGTATGTCATATGTCTCTAGAAATTTGTTGATGTCCTCCAGATTTTCTATTTTATTGGAGTACATATTTTTAGAATAGTTTTTAACTATCTTCTGTATTTCTTTAGTGTCTGTTGTGATATTTCATCACAGATTTAATTAACTTAAATATTATTAACTTGATTATATTAATTTAACTTTTCTCTCTTCTTCTCTTCATTAACGTGGCTAAGGGTTTATCAATTTTATTTATTTTTATCAAGAACTAACTTTTCATTTTGTCAATTTTTCAATTGTTTCTTTTGTTTCAATTTCATTGATTTCAGCTCTAATTTTAATTATTTCCTGTCTTTTACTACTTTTGGTGTTGATTTTTTCTAGGGCTTTGAGATGTAATGTTAGGTTATTTTTTGGTGACTTTTTCTTCTTTTAAGGAATGAACTCCATGCCATGAACTTTCCTCTTAGTACTACCTTCATAGTGTCCCAGAGATTTTGATGTGTTGTATCAGTGTTATCATTTTACTCTAATAATTTTTTAATCTCTTTCTGAAGTCTTCTGAATCCATTCATTCAATAGCATATTATTTAGTCTCCACATGTTGGAGTAGCTTGTATTTTCTATTTTGTCATTTATTTCTAATTTAATTCCATTATGATCTGATAGAATACAGGGTACTATCTCTGTTTTATGTATTTGTTTAAGAGGTGCTTTGTGGCATACTATAAGGTGTATTTTGGAGAAGATACATGTGTTGCTGAGAAGAAAATATATTCAGTCATTTATGGATGAAATATTCTGAATCTGTCTGTTAAGTCTAAATATTGATTGTATTATTGAGTTCTATAGTTTCTTTGTTCAGCTTTTGTTTGGAAGATCTAACCTGTGGTGAAAGATGTGAGTTAAAGCTACCCAGTGTTATTGTGTTGTAGTCTATTTGACTTTTGAAATTGAGAAGAGTTTGTTTGATGAAACTAGATGTACTATTGTTTGGAGCACATATATTTATAACCTTTATGTCTTGTTGATGTATGTTTCCCTTAAGCAGAATGAAATGTCCTTCTTTATCCCCTTTGATTACCTTTGGTTTGAAGTCTTCTTTATTTGAAATGAGGATGAAAACCCCTGCTTGTTTCTACAGTCCATGTGAGTGGTATGCTTTTTTTCAACCTTTCACCTTTAATCTGTGGATGTTTTTTTCCTATGAGAAGAGTCTCATGAAAGCAGCATTGTTGGGTCTTTTTCTTTAGTACAATCTGCCAATCTTTGTCTTTTGATTCAGGAGTTTAGGCCATTCACATTCAGGGTTATTATGGAGACATAATTTGTATTCCCAGTCATTTTTGTGTATTTTTTGTTTTTAACTTGACTTGGTTTCTCCCTGGATTGTTTTTTTTTTTTCCTTTAGAGTAATATCTCCCTTTGCTGATTCACATATTTAGTTATAGATGGACACAATACACAATTTTTTTATTTGTTTATTTTTATGTGGTTCCAAGGATCAAACCCAGTGCCTCATGCATGCTAGGCAAGTGCTTTACCACTGAGCCACAAACACAGCCCCCCATTTGCTGATTTTTATTGTTGTTTCATTTGCTCCTCATGGAATATTTTGCTGAGGATGGTATAAAGTGTAGGCTTTCTAGTTGTAAATTCTTTTAACTTTTGCTTATCATGGAATATTTTTATTTCTTCATCAAATCTAAAGCTTAATTTGCTGGATATAAGGTTCTTCATTGGTATCCATTTTCTTTCACAGCTTGGAATACATTATCCTGTGATGTTCTAGCTTTGAGGGTCTGGGTTGAGAAATCTGCAGAGATCCTAATTGGTTTTCTGCTATATGTAATCTGATTTCTTTCTCTTGTGGATTTTAAAATTCTCTCCTTATTCAGGATGGTAAGCATTTTCATCATAATGCGTCTTGGTGTAGACCTGTCATGATTTTTGTACATTTCATCTTCTGTTAGCCTCTTTTATTTAATTTTCCTATTCAGTCTTCAGGTTTGGAAAATTTTTTATGATTATTTCATTGAATAGATTGTTCATTCCTTTTGGTTTTTAACACTATGCCTTCCTCTATGCCAATAATTCTTAAATTTGATCTTATTTTTGTTATTACACAATTCTTGAATGTTCTGCTCATAGTTTCTTATCATCTTCACTGTGTGATCAACTTTATTTTCAAGATTATATATTTTGTCTTCAATGTCTATGGTTCTGTCTTCCATGTGATCTAGTCTGTTGGTGATACTTTCTATGAGTTTTTAATTTAATTTATTATTTTCTTCATTTCGAGGATTTCTGTTTGGTTTTGTTTCACAATCTCTATCTCCTTATTGAAGTAATCTTTTGCTTCCTGTATTTGTTTATGTAGCTCTTTGTAGCAATGATCTTTTGCTGCTTGGGTTTGCTCTCTTATATCATCCTTTAATTCATAGAACATTTTAATTATGTACATCCTGAACTCCTTCTCTGACATCTTTTTGCTCTGGATTCTAATATTATAGTATCTTGGTTTGTTTGGGGCATTTTCTTTCCTTTTATTTCATGATGTTTGTGTGTCTTCCCTTCTACCAGTGTAGATCCGGGGCATTACAGTTTTATGCCTTGTAGTTTTATAGTGTTCCTACAGGGTTTCAATACCTCTCCTTTAAGGGGGAGATCAGTATTAATAGATCACAATACAAATAATATACAGCCTGAAACCAAGTAGCTCCTATTAAGACATTTATAGGTTTGTCACAATAGACAGAAATGGTGAGTTCAATTATCCACAATACAAACAGTAGGTTTGCAAAAGAGTCTATAGTTTCTAGTGGTAGACAAAGAGAGTGGACGGGTGTAGGATGATATGTTAAGGAGGTAGGAGGTGAGTATATAGAGTCTTTAGATATTAGGAAGTAAGAAAGAATAATGAAAAGAAGTTGGCTAGCAGTAGGAGAAAAGAGAGAAAGAGGTTTAGGGGAGACAAGTGGGAAGACCATAAAGTATAACAAACAAACAAATATAAAGATTCAGAAAAAGAAAAAAAATGTAAAAATAAAAAAGAATACACCTCATAATTGTAATATACTATTCAGATATCCCAGTCCTCAGTAGCCAAGTACATCAAAAGTACTGTTTTCAAAAATGTTGGGATGTGAATGCCAGAAAACAGAGTGAAAAGAGGAAAATAAAGAGAAAAAAGGAGGAAAAGAGAAAAGAGGAAAATAAAAAAAAAAGAAAAATGAATGGATTGTTTCTGCTGGAATTTATGATCTTTCCTGCTTCCCTTCTTATCCAGTAGGTGGGGTTGTCTGTTGTTTGCTGGTATCTCTACCCTCAGGATGGTGAAGGTTATTATGGTTGGAGGATGGTCTTGGAGGCAGAACTCCTGGAGGTGGGATATAGCACTTGCTGGTCTCTGTTGGAAGTGTGCACCCCAAGGATCACATTTGGGCCCCCTTTCTTGATGTGGGTACCTGGTCTTATCTCCTCATATCACCTCTACACCTCACAATTCCTGGTCCCTAGTCTCTAAACTATCTCACTCACCCAGTCCCTTTTTTTTTTTAAGAGAGAGTGAGAGAGGAGAGAGAGAGAGAGAGAGAGAGAGAGAGAGAGAGAGGGAATTTTTAATATTTATTTTTTTTTAGTTCTCGGCAGACACAACATCTTTGTTGGTATGTGGTGCTGAGGATTGAACCCGGGCCGCACGCATGCCAGACGAGCGCGCTACCGCCTGAGCCACATTCCCAGCCCAGTCCCTTTCTACTTCCCAATCAGGAATCTCTCTCTCTGGAGGTCTCCTGGGTTTCACTCTGTGTCCTGCTCAGCTGCATGGAGAGATGTTTAGTATGGGGAAGATCATTACCAGGCTTTGCAAGCTACAGACTGGTCACGTAGCCATAAGCACTGTGCTGCTGGGTTAGTGGCTGGGGTAGGGGGCTTGGGGGTCCTATAGGTACCTTGATATTGCTTCTGGGCCCCAGCCAGTATCCCAAGATGGGAGTTGACCCAACTGAAAATGGTGATGGCAGTAAAGAGAATAACCCAAGATGGTGACAAAGGTGACTCAACATGGAGGCAGCAGCTTTCAGAGACAGTATGTTGTTACAAGGTGGGCTGGGCGGTGGTGGTAGGAGGAATGCAGTGCTATGGTGGGCTAATGTCTCCAGACCCTGTCCAGTGTCCCCAGTTGCAGGGTAACATGTGGAAGGGACTGTGGTAGCAGTTGCAGTGTTCCAAGATGGAGGTGACCAGGGGAGCCCCATGTTGGTAGATGGGGATCCACATTGGAATTGTGGCTGGGGGTCTTGCATGGGTGCTGATGCCAGGGGTCCTGCACAGATGCTGAGGCAGGGGGACCTGTGTGGGCACAGTGGCCAGGATTCCTGCACGGGAGCAATTGTTGGGGGGTCCTCTAATAACTCAGAGAAGCAGTATTCCCACTTCTTGAATCCCAGGTCATGAAGACACAAGGAATACAGCCTGCCTCTAGCCTGCCATCTTGGATCTCCAAGTGTTCTATTAACTTTGTGTGTGTGTGGGGCAGGGGGACGGGTATTTCTGGGAATTGAATCCAGATATGCTCTACATCCCCATCCTTTTTTGGTTTTACTTTAAGACTGGGTCTCCCTAAGCTGACCAGGCTGGCTTTGAAATTGCAATCCTGACGCCGTCTCCCAAGTTGCTAGATCAATTCACTTTTAATAAAATTATTAAAAGCATCATATTTATGCCTAGCATGTCATGATTTATTTTGTTTTTGCTCTATGCTATTTTTATTTTTTAATTCCTCTTCTCTATTTTGGGTTGGATCATTTACATAAATTTTAAAATACCAGTTCCCTAAGATTTTTGGTTACATAGGTTAGAATTATTTTTTCAGTTGCTTATCTGGGAATTACAATATAATTTCTTAACTTTTTTAAAAAATATATAATTATATTTCTTTAATTTTTTGTCATAATTTTGCATTTTTCCTAGTTTTTTTATATTTTATAATATCACTTAATCCTAAGTTGTTAGACTTCAATTTCAAACTATGCCTTTTGGGCAGAAACTCAAATTTGAATTTAATTTTTTTTCTTCATCACTATTTTATAACAGACATAGTTTAAAAGGCAAAAAGGGTCAGCAGCAATCATCAAATAGAATGTGGAGTTCCTCTTCTGTGGCATTTCCTTTTCCAGGAGTCCTGACCCTTTCCTGGTGGTGATTGTGGCCACTATAATTTCTACTGTCTATTTCCTCATGATAAAGATGTAGTGAACCTTTGATATAGCTTCTGCTACCCTGCACCATCAAGAGCCATAGCCCACCCTCAGATTACAGTGATACAAACTCATGACAAATTTATCTATGTTTCAAATTTTAACTTCTCCCCCAAAATGTATGTTTTTGTTTAATCTCTAGAAACTTTGGATGGTTAATTTTTCTTTTTACCCATGTTTGATTATTTTCACCTCAAGAAATCCTGCTATTGGTTGTTAATTTTGACATTTGGTTTTGAAATGTGTAGGGCATTTTACCCTTAACAATGTCCCACCCGTTGGATTTAGCAATTTTTCCCTCATGGTGTTTATTTCTCTATCCCCTGCATTTTCTTCAGTGTGGGTATCTCTTAAAGACTTCATTGGCTCTAGGATGAATTTTTTTTTTGTTAAGAATAACTTTAAAATTCTATTATGTGCTTTGATTATACAATTTATTATTATACATTTTTATTATATGCTGAGTAATGTCCGATATCTGTGTATAAGAAAAGCTATGATGATTAAAAGTGGTTACTTCCAGATAAAGACAATTTTGTTTCTTCACAAAACTCTAAAATTATGCTGTATTATACTTTGGCTCTGTGCAAAATGTTGTTTCTCATAATATTTTTTTTCTGAAAATCCTTGCCTGAATCAGTTATCACAGTAGGAATTTTAAAATGTTGATTTTCCCAATACTATTGCTTCTTTATTTATATTTGACCTTAACAGTCAGACTTTTAGGTATTTAGAATGTGACAGTTACAGCTGTTATCCACAGGTGAGAGATCTACAGCAGATTGTCTTGTGTGTGTGTGTGTGGGGGGGGAGGGTAGGTTAGGAAGTGGTTTCTGGATGTACTCCTAAGGGCAGTGACAGGTGGGTATAGGAGTCTTATATGATATGTCCAGTGCTGAGTCCAGAACACAAAAGCAAAAGCACCTGGTTCTAAGGTACAAAATTAACCTAGAATTCAGAAATAAGACAACTGCCTGCTATTTAGATCTCAGACATTAAGTTGAATCTACATATCTGAGCCTAAAATAATAATAATAATAATAATAATAATAATAATAATATCATTTTAACTGATTAAAAACTATGGCTTGACAATATCAAAGAAAGCCATGGAATATTATTGTAAGTACATGTATCATGCCCTGTGTGTTTTATCAAGGGAGCACAGTCACTTACAGCACATTTAAATAAAGGGAAAGGAAAGAGATGTTGAGAAAGGGAAGGAAAATGTATAAGGTTGACCTTTAAGAATCCTAGATTTAGGCAACTTGATACGTGAATTAGTTAACATGTGTATGTGTTTTTAGAATGTCTCAGGAGTGAAAGAGACTTTTAAAGTGATCTAGATTAATAATATATTAAAAATCCAATGAAGGCATAGTGCTATGATTGAAAACTTCTGAGAAGACACTCCGTTCCCTGTGCAATCTAGTTCTCTAGAGACATGTTTCCTTATATTATAGATATAAAACCCACTACTTTTGCATTCACACACCTACCCTAGTTTCAAACAAATACTGGGTATTTTCTAAATTGCAGTGTGCTGCTTGTTCAAGTATAAGGTTCTATATGTTATAATACAAACTGCTTTTAATATGGTAATATTTTAAATATTTGAACTGATAAGTGAGGATTTCAGTAGAGACACAACTTTGAATAAAGATTCCATGGATAGATTCCATGGAAATTCTCTTAATTAAAAAAAAATATATATTGATGAACAATTTATAATTATTATGTTCATAATGAAATAAGAACTTCTTTGGAATTGATTTAAAAATTGTTTACATAATTGTTTATGTTCAAGTATTTTTATTTTCATAATTTAAGAATTAGCAAAAAGACATAAATCCCTTTTCACACCAAGTTAAAAGTTAAATTAAAGCTCTAGTATTGTATTTACATTATTAAAATAAAATATGTACATATGTTCCTTAAATATTGATATTTTTAAAAGAAAAACACTGCTATTCCTTAGTAAAGTCTGAAATAATTAGCTCTCTTGCCTTTCTCAGCTCTGCTGAGTGCAGGTTGACTGCACATACTTCTCGATTGCTAAATGACCTCCCACCGCATTTAATTTGAATGTTGCTCTGACACTTTTAGTCAATCATTAAATGTTACCAGCAGAAAACAGACCAAAACCTTCAGATGATTTTGCAAAAGTATTCAATACTGTCACTAACAAGAAGCTTTGTTTGCATTGTTCACTCTTGCCCTACCTTAACCTCACTTGTGCTTTTCAAACAAAATTGAGCTACACAATAAAAAGCTTGCTAGAATATGATTAATTAACATCCATTTCTCCCAACAATGGGTTCTTCCTATTCAGAAATGGATAACTCGAGGAACATATCCTTCCTGAAGAAATTAGGCCAGGGAAATCTCTTTCTCCAAAAAAAGGAAGGTATACAAATTTAGCATTTTGGTATTCAAATGGAAATACATACTTGTTGATATACTGTCCACCGCAATGAAATACTTACACAAAAGAAACAGTAATACAAGAATAGGAAGAATTCCATTATGTTTTATGTCTGTGAAGTCAGGCAATTAAGTGTGCTTGACCTAGGTCTACTTGTGTGGGCTCTATCTCTGCATACCAGGTAGCCAGTTGTCATGGGCGGATTAAAGAAATTGTGCAGATTCAAACCACTAAATCCTAGTGAGTAGTTTTTTTTAATTCTTTGCTGCAGTTCAGTGTTGGGTGAACACTCAGCTTTGATAGCAACACAAAGAGGAGTATTGAAAATCCACTCTGCTGATACCTAACAATTGAACCTTTGGGGGTTGCTGTGGAAGCAGAGGCATGCAAAGCCATTGAGTGTTAGAAATACATTGTAAAGTCAAATGAGTAAATGTTGATGTTTGGCGGTCAGGAGCTGAGGAACTGAAAACTGAGATGTCTTAAGTGGTGAACAGGCAGGTAGCATATACAAACAGGCCTGAGACAGAAGCCACAGATAATGCTTCAGTGACTTCAGAAAGGAAAAGTCTCACACCTGTTTGTACCAAGCTGGGCTGTATTTATACTAGCACACTTCAGAAGGAGAAGATGCACTGAGCACAGGCCTCTCTGATTATCTTTGTGTTGACACAATGCTAGCTCAATAAATTTCTTGCTTTTAGTGGTGTTAGGGGACGACAGAGAAAGATGGTGGGAATAGGAAGTTAAGAGAATAATTCTATAAAATTGGCCTACTGTGCTGAACCCCACATGTTTTCTTTTCATGAAGCAACTTACCTGCAACCCTGCCTGGTCTCAGTAGACAGGATATAGCATATTCCTCAACAAACTACCTGTTATCTGAAGGAGAAATGCAGGCCCAAGATAATGGCTATGGGAGGAACCCAGGATTTTGGTGACTAGATCCTGAAACAAAAGGGAGATAAGGATAATTCTTCCTAACAATAAAATCTATAAGAACTTATGATTAAGAATCCAATTAGAACTGGCGAGCAGGGGCCAAGGTGATTTAGAGCTGATATTGGTAGAGGGTACCTAAAAGTCTCATATGTCTTCTTGCAGTTAGTCAAGCTTTAAGAAGTAAACGTGGGTGGGAATCTTCTCTGGGATCCCCAATAAAACTAGAGTACAGGAGAATCACATTGTCTTTCTCCTCTCTGAGAGGACCCTCTCTCTCCCTTGAATGCCGCAGTCTGGCTGGGCACAATTCAGGAGCCACTTGTCAAAAGAAACAAACTTTATTTTTAGAACCACACACTGCACCACACAGCTCCTCAGGAAAAACCCTCAGAGCCCAACTGCTACCACCGGCTTCTCACAAGCCTCTCAACCTCCCCCATTCCTCCTGCTCTTGAGGCTGATTGGCTGGGTTGTGTGGGCGGAGCCAAAAAAGTTCCCCAATGAGCAGCTCCATAGTCTGAAAGGGTGGGGAAACAGCCCAATGAACATCACCGCAGAGGAGCCAATCAGCTAGAAGTTGCTGGGGCCACTGTGAGCCAATCATCAGCTGGCAGCTGGAAGTTTGCTGGCAGCTGGAAGTTTGCTGGGGCCCCTTCAGCTGTGGCTCTCAACATCTCCCCCTCTCTGTTTAAACAATAAGCATGTGGCTTAGGGACTGTGCCTGCCTTAGGTTGTCCAATAGTACATATGGTTCTTACCCATAATCAGATGAGCTGACCTCAAGGCATCAGCCTCCTGTCTTAGGTTGGTACCATTGCAATTGGATCTTACCCGTTATTGACTAAGGGTTCAACATACAGCCACACCTGTGGATAGGTCTTTGTACCAGTGGGGGGTGAGGTTCTTTGCCTCACCTCTGTTGGCCCCCAAATTTTAGCTGAACGACCATGACAAGCAGAAGGGAGGAAGATACACCAAGCCAATTGATGGCTCCTTTTGGAAAAATTGTACCACCGATGACACCATCAGCAAAATTACCCCAACACTACCACAAGTCGCTGCACCAACAGATAGTTCACAATGCATACAAGTGAGTTCACAATGCATACAAGTGATACATAGTCCAGGGAAGTTCTGCAAGCAGTTCAGTGATAGCTCATTTTGGAAAAATTGTACCACCGATGACACCATCAGCAAAAATACCCCAACACTACCACAAGTCGCTGCACCAACAGATAGTTCACAATGCATACAAGTGAGTTCACAATGCATGCAAGTGATTCATAGTCCAGGGAAGTTCTGCAAGCAGTTCAGTGATGGCTATTGCAGAAGCTGTAGATTGGTTTTATCTTTGTCTTCACTGGCACTGGGATGAAGATAAGAATTCTGGCAATAATGGCTAAAGAAAAAATTATGTAACATTCCAGAAGGCACTAAAAGAGAACAATTTTCTTAAAAATTTACATTATCTTGAACAGAATTATTAAATATAATGAAAAAGAAAGGTGAAAGTAAACAAGCAGATCTGTTAACCTCCTTTTTTGTTCACATTTTAAAACAATCCTCAACAGATGTTTACCCAATTTAAATTAAACCATTTAAATCACGTGAATAAAAAAAAATTATTTGGATCCATTTTTTCATGCGCGCTCATCATATATGATATATGGATATACGTACATACAAACATACAACATAAAACACAAGTGTGCACACATAATATAATACGTACAACACATAACATAATAGTAAAGGCCTTATAACTTTTTACAGGTGAAATCTCCATTGCAATGTTTAAAAACTCTATAGTCAAAAAATAGAACTGATCAGCAAAACATTAACCTAGGTCTGTATGAGCTCAAAAAACAAAATAGAACTTCATGATGTGGGGAAGGGTAATAATAAAATAGATATTGAAAAAAGCATCCTGGTTCTGTCGCAGATGTAAGGATAGCCAAACTGGAGTTTTGGATATCAGCTGTTATGGATTTGAGCCAAATCATCTTCTTTTTGGTCTGTAGAAATCACGTTAGTTACTCTCTCTGGAATCCAAATTGGCCGCTGTTCTCCCTGTGGAAACACACAAACAGACCTCCAACTCCAGACAATTACTGGGTCAGGACCTTTCCATTGTCCTGTTAGAATATCCTTCCAATGTACCTTGGGCTTATATACATTTTTTGGACACATATGACTTTCCACAGCACTAAGCCCTGATGAATCCAAATTTAAAACGTTTAGAGTAAAAAGTATTATTTTAAGTTTATCTTTGGGGAATATATACCCCTTCCCAATTCCCTCTTTTTGCTTTAATAAGTACATTTTAATAGTTTGATGAGCTCTTTCAACTATGCCTTATCCCTGTGGATTGTATGGGATTCCTGTTATATGAGTAATGCCAAATGATGAGCAAAATTGTTTAAAAGAGGTAGAAGTATAACCAGGGGCATTATCTGTTTTTAACTGCTTTGGAACACCCACAGTGGCAAAATTTTGTAAGCAATGAGCTATAATATCTTTAGTTTTTTCTCTGGCATGAAGGGAGCCCATCAAAAATCCAGAAAAAGTATCAACTGTAACATGCAAATATTTTAATTTTCCAAATTCTGGCAAGTGTGTGACGTCCGTCTGCCAAATATGGTTAGGTATCAGTCCTCTAGGATTGATTCCAAGATTAACTTGTGGTAAAAAGGTCACACAATTTTGACATTGTTTTATTATTTGTCTAGCTTGTTCCTTAGTTATTTTAAAATGCTTTTGTAAAGTATTAGCATTGACATGGAACTTTTTATGAAAATTTGTAGCTTCTTCTAATGTAGAGAAGATATGTATGTCATGAGTAGTTTTATCTGCTAAATCATTGCCCAAACTAAGGGCTCCAGGCAATCCTGTATGTGCCCTGATATGTCCTATAAAGAATGGATCTTTTCTGTCCCAAATTAGACTTTGTATAGTGGAAAACAGTAGAAGAAGGTGAAATCCTACCAGCATCTTCAAGGGATACTATAGCATTAACTATATACTGACTATCAGAAAATAAATTAAATACAAAATCTTTAAACATCACAAAAGCTTGTAATACTGCATTAAGCTCTACGTTTTGAGCTGATTGTTTGGGTACTAAAAATGTAAAAGTTTGATCAGGTGTAACTATTGCTGCTGTACCATTATTTGACCCATCAGTGAATATATTGGGAGCATTCATGATAGGGGTTTTTCTTGTCATTTTTGGAAAAATTACAGGATGAAATGACCAAAAAGACAATAAAGGATTAGATGGTAAGTGGTTATCAAATGAAACATTAGATTTGCACATGATTATTGCCAAAGTACTTAACTCATTAGCTAACTCATCAATTTGATTCATAGTATATGGAGTAATAATTTTATTGGGAGAAATTCCAAACACTCCCTTTACTGCTTTTATTCCTTTGAGTATTAATTGTCCTACAGCCTCAGGATACCTAGTAAGGATAGTATTAGGAGAATAAGATAAATTTATCCATAATAATGGACCTTATTGCCAAAATACTCCTGTAGGAATATTTTTTGTTGGTAGTACAATAAATAATAAAGGCAAACATATCAATTCTATCCAAATGCATATTTTCCATATGTGTTTCAATGATTTTTAATGTCTTTCTTGCTTTAGGCGTTAACATTTGGGGTGAATTTGGATCTGATGGACCTTTTAGGATATCAAATAAAGGTCCCAACTCTCCTGTTGGTATACCTAGATAAGGCCTTATCCAATTTATGTCTCCTAATAACTTTTGAAAGTCATTATGTGATTTGAGTTGATCTACTTGTATTTGAATTTTTGGTGGATGGACCATGGTTGAGGACAATAGAACTCCTAAATAACTAATTGGAAAATTTAATTGTACTTTATCTATTGCTATCTCTTGATAATATTTTTTTAATAAGTTTGTAAGTGTGGCATAACATTCTAGCAATGTGTTTTTATCTTTGTGTGCTAATAATACATCATCCATATAGTGAAATATTTGTAGTTCAGGATTTTGATTTCTAAGTAGCTGGATTAATTTGTTAACATAAATTTGACACATAGTTGGGCTTTTAGCCATCCCTTGAGGGAGTACTTTCCATTCATATCTCTGATCAGGACCTTCATGATTCAGTGCAGGGATAGTAAATGCAAAACCTGGACTATCCTCAGGATGAATTTGAATTGAAAAAAAACAAAACAATCTTTAATATCTATAACTAAAACATACCAGGTTTTTGGCAAAGCAGACAATTGAGGAATCCCCGATTGAGCAGGTTCCATAATAACCATCTCATTATTAATGGCTCTTAAATCTTGCAGTAATCTCCATTTACCAGATTTCTTTTTGATGACAAAAATGGGAATATTATGGGGAGATACAGAAGGTTGTATATGTCCTTCCGCTAATTGTTGTTTGACCAGGTCATGGGCTGCTTGTATCTTTTCTTTAGTCAGGGGCCACTGAGGAACCCATACTGGTCTTTCTGATTTCCAAGTAATTTTTATTGTATCAGTGGCACTTTCTGAAAATCCAACCCATGTCTGTCTGTTCCTTGATCATATTTGTATTGGTGCTGCTATACCTTGTTCTTGTTTTTCTAATCTTTCTCCTTTCCTAAAACCTTGTCTAGTCATAATAGTGAGTGCATTTTGGTTGATGTTATTTGTTAATGTCAAACCTAATTGATCTAGGACATCTCATCCCCATAAATTTATGGGGAAGATGATCCAATACATATGGCTGTATAGTTCCTTCACATCCTTCAGGATCCTTCCAATCTAATACCATTGTGCTTCTATCGGGATTAGTCGCCACTCCTAGGCCTCGAAGCATTTGAGTGGCTTGTTGTAATGGCCAATGTTTTGGCCATTCTTGATGATAGATGATGCTAAGGTCTGCACCTGTATCCAGTAGCCCATTAAATTCATGTCCTTGAATATTTAGTTTTAGCATGGGGCGAGAATCTAAATTTAAAGACAGCATAGCCCAATCTACACCTGTGGAGCCTAATCCCTTGGAACCTCTTTC
This sequence comes from Spermophilus citellus, assembly GCF_964194105.1. Taxonomy (NCBI): domain Eukaryota; kingdom Metazoa; phylum Chordata; class Mammalia; order Rodentia; family Sciuridae; genus Spermophilus; species Spermophilus citellus. The sequence continues at coordinate 163,777,911 of NC_138184.1, forward strand.
TACAGTACGACTGGAAAATTTATCATGTAGGCTGGGTATTATTAGTAACTGTGCTATTCTATCTCCTGGTGAAATTACTGATATACCCTTTGGAGAACTGGCTATAATTTTTATTTCACCTTCATAATCGGGATCAATTACCCCAGGACTTATCAAAAGTCCTTTTAGAGTAGAAGAGCTGCGTCCCAATAATAAGCCTACTGTTCCTTTGGGAAGAGGTCCTTTTACCCCTGTGGGAATGATTTGAACTCCCATCTCATATAAATAGCATTCTATTATACCAATGTACCTAATTTATATAGTCAGACAACTACATGAAAATTATATAAGACATTTAAAGTATTAAAAGAATACCATCAGTGATTAAGGGAGCAAACCCTACAGAAAAATAAATAATCATCATCATGATAAGTGATACAAGAATTGAAAGACAAACTAGATCCAGATTTCTTTTTTTTTTTTTGTTTTGGATCATGGGTTAATATAAATTTTGTATTTCCATCAGGTCAGTTTGAATGATTTCTTTCAATGTTGATTATATTTAAATAGCACTCCCTTTTAAGTTCAGCTTCCCTATTAACCTTATAAAATGATTTGAGGAAAAAGCAATTAAAACATTCCTATTTTGTGCCACTAAAAATTATTTAAAAGAAAACAGGCAAGTGTTTCATACTGTGTACAAAGTTTAGTTCTCAAATACATCTTGTTTCATACTGTGTACAAAGTTTAGTTCTCAAATACATCTTTGTTGAAAAGTAAAGAATTGACCACTGAGCAACTATATTAGTTTCCAATAGTTGCTTTCATATTTTATAATTTTTTAATAAAAAATTAAATTTTAAGTAGATAGCATGTGTATACTATTGGGTTCTCTGACTAAGCCTAATTTGTATTGGGTAAACTTTTCCATGGAAAAGTTTTGCTTATTTAACTTTATTTTTCTAAATAAGATTTGCTTTTCTTAAAAAACTGGGTGTTGTATGTTTTCACACCTGTATGAACCATTTTTTTTTTTTTATCTTTACCTCTCTTCAATGGACCTCAGTGTTCATCAGTTGTTTCTGGCATTGACCATCTCTACCTTAAGCTCTCTTTTAACTCTGGGCCAATATGCATACCAACATTTATATACCTTTTATGTTGCTGGGCCTTCAAGCTTTCCTTCTGGAGTCATGAAAACTGGAGGAGGAATAATAGAAATATTAGAATTACCATTGACCAACTTAACAGTTGGTAGATTAGTGAATCTGTATGAAACATTGATAAACTAAGTTATTGTGCAACTGTTCCTGAGAGACTAATTTCTAATGATCTTCTCTTGAAAAGAAATGCAAAAGAACTGAATTTAAATTTGAGTGCCAACAAAAAACAATTGAATTCTTTGTGTCTCAGCACATAAAAGCTCCCTCATGGGCTTTAAAGTAGTATCTACCAATATTACAGAATAACTTCCAATTTATAAACCAGACACTCTTGTCATTAAAAAATATCTGAGCTATAAAAAAAAAACAGTAACAACAACAAAAAATGTGAGCTTCCATCTAAAATGTAAATAATATTGTGAGAACATAAAAACTTCTTTTACTTTAAAATTATCTCTAGCCTCAGTCCTACCCTTTTTGCTAATTCTGAAGAAGATCCTCTTGATCATAATAGATGTTCTTTTTATCATCCTGTAATCCTGAATTAGCTGGATCATCCCTATAGTCTCTATCATCACAAACTCTATCCCTCATATATTTTTGTTAATATCTAATATGCCTGAATCTAGATTAAATCTGTTGTCTATTTCTGGTGAAACAATCCTCTCTGCTTCTGTTTTGTACAGAAGTTATGGATAAACAGAAATATAAAGTGAATTTGTGATTTTATTCATTTTTCAATGGAAGACTAGCTTAACTAAAAATAATCCTTCTTAAAAAAAAAACCTTGCAAATCTGGGGAAATAATTTTCAAAAATAAAAAAAATAAATAAATGCTTGAAAGTATTAAAGTAGTAGGCTTAAGAGGTAAGGATACTTCAGAGAAGAAAATGCCCCAAAATTTATACCTGAAATGTTGCTTATCTACTAAAAAGGTTTCCATCTTAACCAGAGGGCTTCAAAGAATTGTGATAGAGCAACTCTTTTTCAGGGATGTGGTCTTGAGCATTAGGATTTTTTTTTTTTGCATTTTTTTTATTGTACCTCTCTAAAGATATAAGTATCATTTATGACAGTTGTGATAACTAAAAATGTCTCCAGAAATGTCATATGTCCTCTGGGAGCCCACTGTAGGGTCATTTGATGATTCAAGAGAAGATTCTGAGAAGTGTGATGGAACTGTGGCACTTCCTTTTGGCTAGGGTAAAAACTTTGCTATTCAAGACATTTAAAAAGAGTTCCCAGGTTAGATTCCTGTAGGGTTATTATATACAAGTAAAGTTTAGGAAGACTTTTTGACAAAGACCCAACTGTGAATCAGCCCAATCCCTGACTGGATGAAAATCATCCACCAGCTAGAACTACCTAGGATAGCCAAAAGTTGATCCTTTGAATAAAGATAAACCAATGCTCATAGATTTTTATACACATCTTATATTTAATTCTTGTAAAAGGCATGAAAGAAGATAACAATTAACCAAAATCCAAGAAAAACAATTAATTAAAATAAATTCAGAGACTTTATAGGCACTGGCTCATCAGAAATGGGTTTAAAATAACACGTTTAAAAAATTAAATTTCAATATAGATTAAAAAATAATGATGGAGAAAATAATAGAATAAAATTTATATTATAGAATTGCTGTATAATAAAAATCATAATTAAAATTAAATATATGAATTTAAAAGCAGATTAGACACTGGAGAAGCTAGTGTTATTGAAGTTTTAATTTTTTTAAAGACTACTTTTTATTCTAAAAAAATTTTAAATTTTTTCTCATAGGTTTTTGCTCATGGAATCCTATGGATTATCTGTATTTTTTTTAAACAAGATCTCTGTGTTTCTCATTTGAATGTATGATGGGATTTGCATTTTCTATTTTTGTATACTGATACCTTTTTCAAATGTTTGTGTTAGATTTGAGTTTTTTGATACTTTAAACAAAAACTTTCTCTTGAATTTTCCACATAGTTAATCAAGAAACTAGGTGCATTTGTCTTTTTTTTTTCTAATTCTTATTCTTGAAATTGTTTCTCTTTTTCTCACTTTAAATAATAACTGTAATTCAATGCTGTATATCAGCATACACAGTAAGATAGTGAGACCTCTTTATTATAGTGGGAATAGCTAATTCTTTCCACCTGTGTTAGATATGGCTTTGCATTTAAGCTGTACAGATTTTAGCAAGGTTAGGAAGTCACTTTTATTTTATCCCTGCATTGTTTAACAAATAATTACTAGAATCTTTGAAAGTTTATCTATAGAGTAGGAATTATATTAACAGATATATTATGTTGAACTATATTGATCCATCCTTGGATTTGTGTGATAAATCCTATCTGATTATTATGTATATGTATTACTTTTATTGTGTGTTTAAATTATTCTGATATTTTATTCATGACTAAATGGACCTTGTTTAAACTTCTCTGTCTTGGCACAACCTTGCTTGGGAAGAGCATAAATATCTTCATTCATTAAAAAAAAAACTTTCGGGCTGGGGATGTGGCTCCGCGGTAGCGCGCTCGCCTGGGATGCGTGCGGCCCGGGTTCGATCCTCAGCACCACATACCAACAAAGATGTTGTGTCCGCCGAGAACTAAAAAAAAAAATAAATATTAAAAAAATTCTCTCTCTCTCTCTCTCTCTCTCTCTCTCTCTCTACTCTCTCTTAAAAAAAAAAAAAAAAAAAAAAAAAAAAAAAAAAAAAAACTTTCAACGTTCCCCATTCTAATTTCCGTAACAATTTGAGTGTTATTAGACTTAACTGGTCTTAAATATTTGGTAGGTTTTTCCAATGGAACTCAATCTGTTTCTTTTTGGAAGATGACACTTTGAAATTAGTTTTTGGTCTGTTTGTTTTGATTTATTAAAAGTTTTTAACACTGGGAGTAAAATGACAATAGATATACAATGTTTTATTGATGCATTTTTGTATCACTGAAGCTGAAAAGTAACATCGTTTTGAAATGGAAAGTTTTCACTTCAGCTCTGGCTCAAAAATCTGTTCTTCATTTCAGGTATTCCCTCCTAAAGATGTCTTAGATAACTCTGCGAAAAAAATAATTCATCTTCTTATACATTTCTTCTTTTATAGGGAATGATTCCATTAGAGGAATTTCTGATTATTTCCATAATTAAGGGCCTCTTTTCTCTTCAGTGCTTCAAGGTCTGAATTCCAGGTGTGACCTTCAGGACTCAAGTCAGTTCTTAGCATCAGTTGTTCCTGCACCCAAGTTCAACGTCAGATATTGCTTATGTTGAACATGATTCAGTGTCTTCTCTTGGTTTGGTCTTCTTACTTCATTTGTTTTTCTATCTAGTGAGCACTTTGGCACTTGGCATGTTCACCACAAGGTGATGGGTATATAATAACAATTGGTGTAAAATAGAACACCTAATACCATTACAGATGGTAAAAAAGAAAAAAAAAGAGGAAAACAATTCAGCAATCACCTGTTAAAAAGATGTAGAAGAGTATATCTGCTTATCTGAATCCCAAAGAAACACGTCACAATAAACAACATTCAGCACAATTAGATAATTAAATTAAAAACTAACTAACTAACTTATTTTTGTGCTATCAATTCTCTATACTTCTCAATTCTAATCCACCTTGAAGGGAAATTTGTGTGTACAGGATTTCTCTTGTACCCAGACATTAGGTTGATAATGAATGGATATGTTATTTTGTTGACAGTTTTTAGAACTTAAACAACAACAACAAAATGCGAAAAATTTGCTAAGTCAAATTTTTAAAATGTCAGTCATTTTTTTACTCTGTTCCTGATAGCTTAAATAACAAAGTAATGAGTAATTCCCAATTTGGCACCTAGCATGTGTTTTCTCTATTAATTAGTTAAAAACAAACTTGGTAGTAGAATTACAATGTATGTTTAAGTACAGTAGTAGAACTACAATGTTGTGTTCAAGTATCTGAATATTCACATATTAACTTGGAAAGAACACTTGATGTTAGAGACTTCCTTTTTTCCCCCACCTAATGAAATTGGAAAATGGCCTTTCCCACGACAACAGAATTCCTGTCACCATGATAAACACGTATCATATACTCAAAAGCAAAAATCTTTGAAATTTGAGTTAGTCAAGATCAAGAGTATCTCAAAATCAGAGAATGTGATTGTTTATTTATGTTTAACACCTTACCATGTTATAAAATCCAACATCACCCAGCATGGTGGTGTACATCTGTAATCCCAACTTCTCATGAAGCAGAGGCAGGAGGACCCAAAGTTTGAGTACAACCTCAGCAACTTGGTGAGACCCTCAGCAACTCAGCAGCAATCTGTCTCAAAAAACAATAGTAATTATAATAATAATAATAATAATAATAATAATAATAATAATAATAATAATAAATAAAAGGGCTAGAATGTAGCTCAGTGGTAGAGCATCCCTGGATTCTATCCCCTGTACACACACAGACACACACATATACACAAACACACACACAACCAGTATCATTGTCAAGTGATCTGTATGTTATTAATTGTATATAGACAGGAGCTAGTTATTTTCCTTTATTACTGATATTGGGGTAGGAGCATTCGTAATATATGGGAATATAATAACTGAGTTACTTCTTCTGCAATTTATGAAATTCTTATTCTTGATTTAAGGATAAGACTATAGACTAATTAGTGGTGTTTGAGCTCCAAGTTTGTTTTTCCCTTCCCTTCCCTTTTTAAAATTTTTCATTTATTCAGGAAATATGTTATGTTTTACTTGGAAATATGGATGTTTATGACCATATCATTTATGATATGTTATATTGCTGTGGATTTAATGACTATGAAATAGTACATTTTAGTTCAATTTTATATTACATACCTAGCAAAGTAACATATTAAAAATAATAAAATGTTTCCAAAATTAAGTTCTCTTAATGTTGCTATTAGAAGTATAAGTGAATACAAACTTCTTGAAAAATAATTTGAAAATAAGTGTCAACAGTATTTAAAAGTTTATAAGCTTTGGCCTAGTTATTCTTATCATAGGACTTTACCTTGAAATAGTAGACAATCAGATAATAATTTAAATATAAGAATGAACAACATTGTTTAATGTAATACTAGGATTTAACTATATACTCAATGATAACAAACTATCCTCTATTCTGTTCTCTGTTGAATATTCAATTGTGCAAAGATCAGCTTAGCTCATAAATCCCATTTTACTCTTAAAAGTCAGAATTTTAAAATTGGAAGCAAAAACTATACAAATTAAAGCAATGCTCAAACTAAATGCACTGTCCATACCTTAAAAGAAAGTCTCAGACACATTGCATTCTTTATATTCCTTGAGTATGTAAAAATTATTAATACCTCAGGGCCTTTACACTCCAGTCACTGTCATGGGATCCATTTCAATCTCTGTATTAATGTTCTTTGAAATATCAGGTTGATGTCATCTCTTGAATTTTATGTCCCCTTTTACTGAAATATCAACTGCCATGAGCAGGAGGGTCTGACCTATACCCTTCAAAATCAACCTATGTAGATTTTACTTATTTATTTATTTGTGAAGACATTTATTATTTATTTTTTTTATTTTTTTAAGGTGGACACAATATCTTTATTTTATTTTTATGTGGTGCTGAGGATTGAACCCAGTGCCTCACATATGCCAAACGAGCAGGCTACCACTTGAGCCACATCCCCAAACCTAACATATGTAATTTTTGAATATATTTTAAGCATGTGAAAAGCTTGATTAATAATGAGTAAATAAAGAATACTAGAAGGGCTGGGGTTGTGGTTCAGCGGTAGAGTGCTCATCTGGCACGTGCGAGGCCCTGGGTTTAATCCTCAGCACCACATATAAATAAATAAAATAAAGGAATTGTGTCCAACTACACCTAAAAAATAAGTATTTTAAAAAAGAGAATACTAGAAAATTATGGAAAACATTAAAACACTAGTGATAATTTATAGGAAAATAATGAGCATTCAGCTCAGTTTAATTATCATATACATATATACATATAAGCAGAGAGAAATTTAAATGCATTTATATGTTGAGAGATATTACAGAAAAATTTTTAAAAAATAATGTTTCCCACATATTTTGTTTATTTGCTAAATTATCTTAAATATTTATAAGGAGAATAATAACATGTATGACATGGAAATATAGTTGTACACATTACTAAACAGAAGTATCTCTTGATAAAAAATACATAATGGCTATCAAATGTTTGGTAGTTGATGAAAATATTCAATATAACCAATGTTCAAAAGAATGTTTATAATCAAAAGTTTGGGTTTTAAAATATTTCTTAGAGATTATATCACTTATGAATGAGAAAAAATTACAGAGTAATAAAATCCTATTTGAAATTACCTTCATTGCTACAGTTCAACTATTATTAACATATCTGTGCATCTAATAACATTAATGTAATTTTCTTGACATGATTACTTATAAAATACTATACGTGAATAAAGGATCTGGAAATAAATTACAGTGATCTTTTCTTCTACCCCAGAGAACTAGTCACTTGAATATTTCTTGTTTTTTTTAAATTTATATTGTAAATATAATTCTGATAAATATTTAAAATTTTTCAAACAATTGTTGTCAAACATTCAGCAGTAGTATTTTCAGTAACTTGTTTATATAGGCAATAGACTTCCTAAGAGTTATTGTCCACATATGCTTCCAAATTAAATTCTTCAGCACATTTAATATTATATTGACCATACAATTATGGGCTTATGATATGATTAATCCCAGTGTAATTTTAAAAACAAAATAAGTATACTCTTTCAGCTTAGAAATATAATTACATAATTATTGTGCTCAATTTAGTATCATTAGAGAGACTACAGAATAAGGTAGATAATGACACAACTTTGATAGTTGAATTTTGTTCTTAAAAATTATGTAATAGAAAAGAAGGGATTAATATAGTCAATTAAAACTTATTCATTTAAGTAATATTCAGTTGTATTAGAATTACTGGGGTTTTTTAAAGCTCTTTGACATGAATGAACAAAAGCAGAAAATATTCATTGAGGAAAACAACATGAGTTTTTTTTTAACATCATACTATGTCAAAATATGTTTTAAGAAAAAATAAAAGTCTTTTACATTTTTTTTTCAAGAAATTAAAGAAAGGAATGGTTTTTCAGTCAGATAATAGTTATCCATGTTAGTTTGTCTTTACAAAAGAGTCCTAATTTTGTCCAAATCAAGAATATGTGGAAATCCAATATCCATCTTCCCAGTTTCCATATACTTAAATGGAACTATGGAACATGATTCTGCCCAATTAAATAATACTCATCTATAAAATAAGAGAAATAAAACAAAATTAGCTTATTTTGAATGTATAGTGACAGATTTTAATTTAAATGAACTTCTTTTTACATTATTATCTCTACAATGGAGGAAATAATAACTTCAGAGTGCTGGGGGAACCCTCAGTGCACAAAATCTGTTATGCTTTCATGAACAGAGAATTTAATCTCCTATCAGGGCTTGTCCTAGCCACATGTATGTTGGAGAAATACTCTCTATGCTCACAAATTTCTGGAAGAGCATAAAGAAAGGGAAAAAAATAATGTATCACAATGAACATTTTATTGTGATTACTGCTTTAAAATTAATATTATAGTGTATTCTTGAAAAATATATAAATTTTCAAATGTTAGCCCTCTTATTATATTGCTGTCTCACTTAAACATAAGTTTACTCTCCATCATGCACTAAGGAGTATGATAGGAAAAAAGAAGAAATTATTTAAAATTCTCATGTTTTTCTTTAAAGTACAGAAAAACCATTTTAATGTGTAAATCTTGAAAGAGTTCTTCAAGATCATCACAATTAGGCTGGAATCCAAATAGCTCTGGACTGTAGATTTCAAATATTTGAAATAAATTAATTATTTAAGTTCAATGATAGCCAAATTCTGTGGCTGACATTTTGTCTTAAAACTGTTGTTTCACAGAGAATGAGTGAGACAAGTTGTAAATTTATATGAGTGAAAAATCTATGATCTTAAGATTTAAAAACTTTATCTAAAATATTAAAATTAAGATTTTACAGGGGAAAATGCTTCAGAACATTATAAAGGACAAGTATTTGGAGACATGGCCCCAAAAGCATAGGATGCCAAAGGAAAAATAGACAAATGGGATTGAATTAAATGAAAATGCTTCTGCACAGCAAAGGAAACAATCATCAGTGTGAAGAGGCAATATACAGAATAGGAGAAAATACTTGCAAACTATAAATCCAACAATGGATTAGTATCCAATATATATGAGGAATTCTAAAAACTAAATATTACTATCAAAACATTCCAATTTAAAAAAAGTGTTCAATAGACATATCTCAAAAGTAAACACAGATATGTCTAACAGGTATATGGAAAAATACTCAACATCACTAATCAGGAATGCAAATCCAATCCACAATGAGATATCTTACCCCACTAAGAATGACTGTTTTCTAAAAGACTATAAATAACAAATGCTGGCAAGGATCTGGAGAAAATGGAACCCTTATACACTTTTGCTGAGAATATAAATTCGTGCAACCATTAGGAAAGACAGTATGAGGTTTCCTCAAAAAGCTAAAATTAGTAATAATATATGACAGAGAAGTCCACTTACTAGGTATATTGCTTTGCAAATAATACTCTTAAAAGAATTTTTAAAATCACATATCAGGAAAACATAATTCCAAATTATATTTATGTGATAAAGGATTTGTAACTAAAAATACTGAAGAAGACATTAGAAGATGGAAAAACCTCCCTTGTTGATGGATTGGGAGAATTAATATTGTTAAAATAATCATACTATCCAAAGAAATCTACTGATTCTATGAAATCCCTATCAAAATACCAATGACATTCTTCAGAGAACTAGAAAAACAACCCTAAATTTCACATGAATGCTTGAAAGAACACAAATAGCCAAAGCAATCCTGAGCAAAAAGAGCAATGCTGGAGGCATCATAATACTAATTTTAAAATAGATGGCAAGGCCATGTAACAAAACCAGTTGGCATAAAAACAGACACATGGACTGATGGAATAGAATAGAGAACCCAGAAATAAATCCCTACATCTACAGCCAAAGATTCTTGACAAAGGTGATAAAAACATACATTGGAGAAAAAACAGCCTCTTCAACAGATGGTGCTGAGAAATTGGGATATCAACATGTAGAAGATTAAAAGTAGACCCTGGTCTCTCACTCTCTATAAAGTTTAACTAAAAATGGATCAAATGCTTTCACATTATACCTGAAACTTTGAAGCTACTAGAAGGAAACCTAAGGGAAATAAACAATTCAAGATACTGATGCAGGCAATGATTTCCTAAATAGGACTGTAATAGTTCCAGAAACAAAAGGAAGAACTTACAAATGGCTTTTACCCAATTAAAAAGCTTCTACACTGCAAAGAACAACATCAACAGAGTGAAGAGACAACAAAAAGGGAAAATCTTTGCTAGTTGTTCATCTGACATATGATTAATATTCAGAATATATAAAGAATTCAAAAACTTAACCACCAAGTAACAAGTAATCCAGTGGGCAAATGATCTGAACCATCATTTCCCAAAAGAAGAAGTACAAATGACCAATAAGTATATGAAAAAATGCTAAATATCTTTAGCCATTGGGGGTATTCAAATCAAAACTACATAGATTTCATCTCATCCCAGTCAGAATGGCTGTCATCAAGATTACGAAAATAATCAATGCTGCTGAGGATCATCAGTCTTTATGATTGGATGAGCCTTTATACACTCTTGGAAGGAATGTGAATTAGTACAACCACTACGAAAACCAATATGAAGGTTCCCAAAAGACCTGAAAGTAGAACTACCATATGATTCATTTATACTAGTCCTGGTTATACACCTGAATGAAATGAATTTGGCATATAAAAGCATCCTCGTGTTTACAGTGACACCATTCACAATAGTCAAAATCTACAATCAACCAGATACCCATCAACAGATGAATGGATAAAGAAAATATGGCATGTATACACAATAGAGTATTATTCTGCCAAAAAGAAGAATGAGGGGCTGGGGATGTGGCTCAAGCGGTAGCGCGCTCGCCTGGCATGCGTGCGGCCCGGGTTCGATCCTCAGCACCACATACCAACAAAGATGTTGTGTCCGCCGAGAACTAAAAAAAAATAAATATTAAAAATTCTCTCTCTCTCTCTCTCTCTCTCTCTCTCTCTCTCTCCCCTCTCTCACTCTCTCTTTAAAAAAAAAAAAAAAAAAAGAAGAATGAAAGCATTTCATATGCAGTAAAAAAGATGTATGTAGAGGTCATGATGTTAAGGGAATTAAGCCAGACACAGAAAGGTCTTACATGTTTTCTCATATATGTGGAAACCAAAAAAATAAGAAAAGAGAAAAAGATGACCTGAATGTAGAAGAGGGTCTGTAAAGGAAGAGGAAGGGTGTTGGGGAAAGGACGAAGAGAGGGGCAATAGAAGGAATGGTAGACAGGATCAAAGCACAAGCATGTATGTCTGGAAATATCATACTGCAACCCATAAATTTGTATAATTAATATGCATTAATAATTATTTTAAAAAGTTATTGTTAGAACAATGAAAAGGAAAGACATAGGCTGAAAGAATATATTTGTAAAACTTACTTCAAAAACTCCCATAATGCAATACATAAATGGGTAATTGTTTTTTAACCCAAATACAAACAAAAGGATTAGTATCTAGAATATCACACCCCATCTAAGAAGTTATGCATGTAGTAAATAAGCATAGTAGAAGACACTCACCATCAGTTTTCATTAGGGAAATGCAAATTAAAACAATAAGATATAGTTAGACATATTAGAATAATTAAAGTTTAAAAAAACCTGGCAATAATGTTGGCAAAGATATGCAGCAACAGGAGGTCATGGCCATTTTGGAAGAAGTTGGTATGTTTTTTACAAAGTCAAACATGTGACAGATAATCAAGATCCTAGGTATTTGTTCAACTCTTTGAAAATTTACATTCACTCAAAATCATTTATGTGAAAATCAAAGCAGGATTATTTACAATTGCCCCAAACTGGAAGGAATCAAGATGTCTTCAATATGTGAGTAGATAAACAAACTGACATACATATACATTTTAACATTATAAAGTAATAACAGGGAATGAGCCATCAGTAAGGAGGAAGTTTAACTACATATTACTAAGTAAAAGAAATGAGTCTGAAAAGTCTACATATTTAATGATTTCATTTATATGACACTCGGAAAAAAATAAAGGTTAGGAAAGGCAAGGATCTAATGCTTACTATGAAACAAGAACCTATCAAAATGCATGACAATCTCACTGATGGGGTTGGAGAAGATGTGTTCTTATCTAAGTAACTTTAAAATGAGTGAAGATTCTAAGATGATAGACAACTAAAACTCTTTGTAACAGTAAAGAAAAAAATCTGTATATAAGCCCCAAATAAATAGTCTTTACTTGTTTAAATTTGGATGGGTTTTGTTAATTTCAACGCTAGACTTCAGGGGAATGCAAATTAACACTGCTATTTTTCTAATATTAAACAATTGAGATAATCAACTTATAAAGAGCAAATATTTATTTTGGCTCATTGTCTGAGCCTTCTGAGTCCATGTTTAACTGCTCTGGGGATTTTGGGTCTGTGGCAAAACAGTGCATCATGGTGGGAGTAAATGGTAGAGCAAAACTGTTCACCTCATGGCCAGAATGCAAAAGAGAGAGAAAGAGGAAGGGACTGGGATCCTTCTATGCCCTTCACAGGGCATACCCACAATGATCTAAAAACCTTTCACTGGGCCCCAACTCTTTTTTTTTTTTTTTTTTTTTTTTTTGTAACTTCTCAATAGTGCCACTGTGGAGCATAAGCCTTTACACATGCCTTTTGGGAACAATGCAGATTCAAACAATACTCACAAAGTCATAGTGTTACTCTCTATATATGCTTACATGGTAAAGTTAAATAGCTAATGATTCTGAGCCTTGGTGAGAATGGTTAGCCGAGGTTTTCAGTTGGATATGATTTTTGTACTTGCGGTATATTTGTCAAGTCTGAAAACATTTTGATTTTCACAACTAGAGGGGAGGGCTGTGTTACTGTGCTTTTGGCATCCAATATGGGAAGATGCCAATATGATAATGAACATATAAAATGCACAGGAAAGGACCCCACAACAAAGAATTTGCACAAAATCTCTGAGTACTGCTACTGAGAAATCCTGCTATAGAGCAAAATATAACCCTCAAACATTGTGAGTGGTAAAGCAAAATGATAAATGCATGCCGAAAAACACTGTGACAGTATCTTATGAAGTTAAATTTGCACATACCATATGACCCAGCAATCCCACTTTCAAATATTTACCTAAGGGAAATTAAAACATATTTTCACACAAAGCTTGTAGGGAGATGTTCACAGCAGCATTATTTGTAATAATGGATAAACTGGAAGCAAAATGACAAATGAATAAACAAATTTTGGTATCCATAAGACAGAATTCTACACAGTAGCAAAAAGAAACAAAATGTAAATATGCTATAGTAGATATGCAGGCTTTCGTAGGAGGCCAAAGGGAAGAAGAATATATCTCACTCCATTTCCATGAGGCAGGACCCTTCACCTCAGGTGAGAGGCAACCCTGCCCATAAACGCTATCCTTCAAAGCTAGGACTACTTCCCCAAAACAAAAAGAACTGGTGTAGCCAGCTTGTGGACTTTTCAACTTTGGAGTATGCCCAAAATATTGAGGCACTGTGCTTTGGGTGGTCCCAGGTTCATTGTAATACCATTTACGTTGTACTTCTGGTCCCTGTAATATTTTCTTAGGTATGTCTGGGAACATTTCTAATGTAGACTCAGATGCACTAATCTACTACTAGAAAGAGGTGTAACCACCCCAAGTAAATAACTCATGGCCTGGGAGGAACCCAAAGAGATCATAAAAGCCCACATGGCAGAATAAACAAGTCCACCTACTCTCTCTTGGTATGGTCTAGTTCATATTCTCTGGAGTAGATTTTCACTTCACTGAATAAATCATTTATGCTGTGTCTCTCCACTGAAACCTTTCTTTGGACAAGACATGAACCAAGGAATCCACCTCCCAGTAACAAATGCATTATCAACATGGTGAGTGGCAAAATCAGTATTAAGTAAAACAAATAAAAAAAAAACTTTATTGTCTTTGATCCCATAATTTTTGATAGAAAATTCTAGATTAGGTAAAATTAAAATGACAAAAGTCTGGTCAGCCATTGCCTAGGGCCAAGGTCAGGAAAGTACATGTAATGCAAGGGTAGGAACTCTAAAGTATAAGCAAACTATTCTGTACCTTCATTGTGTTGATGATCAAGTTATGTAATTACTAAATGCCATCAAAGTATGCACATAAAATAAGTAAAAATGACTGAATGAACATTTGCTCCAAAAAATATGTTAAAAAATTTAAATAGAAAGTGTCCAATTGGGTATGATTAACTACCTGTGTTGAATGCCCTCAGAGAGGTCATAAGTTACAAACAGAAACAAGAGGTCACTGATCACCTTTTTAAGAGCAGTTTGAAGTTGGTGGGGTTAATATCTTCAGTGAGCTGTGCATAAACGGGGAGTAAGAAAACAGATAATAAATGCACAGAACATTTTTAGTAAGTTTTAATTGAATGACGAAGAGAGATTGCATGACATGAAAAACAAGGGCAGCTAAAGTGGGACTGTTTTATCATAGAAGAAATTAAGAGACTGAAGGAAAAGGCATGTGATAGGATTAGGTTGAAAGCTTGACTGGCATGGCTGTCCTTGGTCAGGACAAGAGATGCTTCCTCATCCAAACTAGAAATAAGGACAGTTCTATGGGGAACAAGTAAGTTGGTGGTTTTCTTGATTTTCTCAGTAAAGCAAGAACCAAGGAAAATTGTTTAGAGTCGAGGAAGATGATGGCTTTATAAGAATTGAAGTTTTGTAATCAGAAGGGAGGATCAGTATTACTGTAGCTCATCAAAATGAAAACAAAGGGAAAGAGCTATAATGCTGATGGTCGAAGTTTGTAGAATACAAATTGAAATGGTTCATAGTATAAAGTTGACTGATACCAATAAAAAGTATATTCTTATAATTTTAGAGGTAAAAAGTTTAATTGTAGGATTGATTTGGAGTTTTGCTTAACAGATGTGGCTGAAGAAAGGAGATACAAAAGGAATGAAAGATGTTGGTGCAAGTTTAATATCTACAACAAAGAGAAAAGAGTTCAATAAAGAGGTGTTCACTTTCTTAGCATTATTTCTCTCTTAGCAATATATCCTTGTTTCTTTAACAAAACACACACACACACACACACACACACACACACACACACGAATATTCAGATGCACGTAATCTGAAGCTAAGACAGTTTCAAGAACACATCTTCCAGAGCATATGCTAAAGGAGATAAATCTGTAAAAACATGGACCAGACAAAATTGATTTTTAAGCCTGTTAATCACTGCTGGTGTTTGCTTATATTTAAATCACCTGTCATGTAAATTCAAAATAGAAGTGTATAAACTCTTACATTCAATCCTTACACTTATTTTAATGACAAATACAAATTTGGGAATAACAGATCCTTTTGAATGGTCTTGTTTCATGATTAATCCATCATTCCATCACAGTAACATAACCCTTAATGTAATTTGTCTAGTCCCTTTATTATGCACAATTCTTTTATGCTGAACATGAAAAAATACATGCCAGGAACAGGAACATAGTTTGGCGGGGATGAGGAGTACTGGGGATTGAACTCAGGGGCATTTGATCACTGAGCCACATCCTCAGCCCTATTTTGCATTTTATTAGAGACAGGGTCTTACTGAGTTGCTTAGTGCCTTGCTTTTGCTAATGCTGGCTTAGAACTTTTGATCCTCCTGCCTCAGCCTCCTTAGCTGCTGGGATTACAGGCATGTCCCACTGCACCTGGCTAGGATCATATTTTTAAGAGGTCTTTTTATTGTTACTTGTACAATATCTTAACAATAATAGAAACTTAAAAATAATGTTATCAAACCAAGACTTTACCATTTTGTGCATATACAAAATAAAATGGTACAATTTTTTTGTATTTTAATTATATAAAACAAAGTGTCTTGCATGTGATAGTTTCTATTGATTATTATTGCCATATTATTTTCTGTTTCGAAAGAATATAACTGTTTTTCTTCAATATAACTTCATGTCGTTAAATATCTTCCAAAATCTCATATAAATACCATTCTATTATACTAATATACCTAATGTACACACACACACACACACACACACACACACACACATATATATATATATATATATATATATATATATATATATATGGTTGGCCTAAGTAACCTAATACAAAAATATTAATAAAAGAAGTTGTAATTTTGAAATTCTCATGTAACACCCCCCCCCCAAAGCTTTAAAAGACATATATCTCAGCTTCATCCACAATTTATTTTTCACTTAACCTTCCTAAGTTCATAATTCCTATGCTTACATGTATGTGTACAGGCTACATTCAAATAAAAAAACAAATGTAGCAATAACAATATGTACACCTTGATAAGTCATTCACCAATTTCTAGAGGTATAGAAGGTTTTTTCCTTTCCTTTTTTTCTTTTGATGTGTTTAATTTCTGATATATTGCGATCTGTGATACTGAAATTTTCCAAGTTAAAGTCCAAGTTCATTTACAATGAAGTATTGATTATTTTAGAAAATAAGTAGTTGAAAAAAAAATCTCGTACACATCTTTACAAGGTAGGTTAACCACCACTTTTAAAGGCAGAGAGAAATGCATTTGTCTCGACTGCAAAAACCTAAGGTTAGATAAAGAATCCAGCAATAAAGTTGAAAAGCAGAAGGGATAAAAGGGACAGGGTATTATTAATGCTTATCACTCCTTAGGTCCATGCAGTTCAATGACAGTTTCAAAAGGATGTGCTGATAAAGGATTTGCCTGTCGTTTGACACAGTGTGCGGTGGTTCCAGTAAGCCTCTTGTGGAATGAAGAAAGCCAAGATACTTTTGAAGCTTGAATAGAAGAGTGACAGCTCTGAACCCAAGTGGCAGCCTTTCCCTCAGGCTTTTGTGATATATATATATATATATACCTTTTTCTTTTCCAGTGCTAGTGCTAATACCAAAGCTGTAACTAAAATTACTGCCTCGTTCCTGGAAATTTTTATGAACACATGTAGCAAAACCCTAAATGTTCAGGAAAATATCATTGTTGCACTTTATTGCAGATGCAAAATTCATTGCATCTTTCTAGACTATATATCACTGAAAAAACCATTGTGTTAGTGACAATGAAAAAAATATGTCAAAAATATCAAATATATGGATTTATGTATTCTATCACACATAGATTTCTAAAAAGTTAAAGATAATAAACTCCAGCTAAATGTTTAGATCATCAACTTGAGTATATATGACCTACTGGACAAAAAATGAAATAATTGTTTAAAGTTGAATCAATATTTTGCTCATTTGATTTATATGATAATAAATAGATTTATGTAGTTAACACTAAGTGTCTTTTACATAGTCTCTAAACCTTCATACTGATAGAATAAAAGACCTGAAAATATATCAAATTAAGATTTTCAAAAAGGCATTTGTGTTGGGCGCAGTGGCACACACCTGTAATTCCACCAGTATGGGATGCTGAGACAGGAGGATCACAAGTTTAAGGCCAGCATCACCAACTTAGCAAGACACTTTCTCAAAATAAAAAGGGCTTGGAATGTTGCTCAGTGGTAAATTGCCCCTGGGATAAATCTGCAGTACATCCTCCCCTCTGAAGAAAAAGGTATTTGCCTTTTTATAGCTGGCCTTTTTCGCTTGGTATATTATCAAAGTTCATTCATGTTACAGCATTTATATTATTATTATTATTTTTAAGTCTGAATATTATTTCAATGTATATATATATATATATATATGTGTGTGTGTGTGTGTGTGTGTGTGTGTGTGTGTGTGTGTGTGAACCTCTTTTTATTTATTGATTTATATGTCCATGGACATTTGGGTGGTTTTCACCTTTTTACTATTGTGAAGAATAATACTGTGAACATCGGTGTACATCTGGGCCTGAATCCCTATGTATAATTCTTTCAAAATAAGAATGATAGGAGTGAAGTTGCTAGATTTTATGGTAACATTAACTTTGAGGATCTGTCAAACTGTTTTCCACAGTGACTGTAACATTTTGTGTTAGTATTAGCAAAGTACAAGGATTACAACTTCTCCCATATTCTCATCAAATTTTCTAATTTCCACTTTTAAAAATAATCATCATAGTGGGCATGAAGTGATTCTTCATTGTGGTTTGATTTTCATTTCTCTAAGGTCCAGAGATGTTTAATATCTTCCCCTGTGCTTATCAACCATTTGTATATCTTTCTTTGAGGAAGTGCCTGTTCAAGTCATTTTCCCGTTTTAAAATGTTTGTTGTTGTTGTTGTTGTTGAATAATAAAAGTTCTTTATATATTCTAGATATTAATACTTTACTATATTTTATTTGAAAACAATTTCTTCTATTCTGTGATTTTTCTACATGTGTATATTTTAATCATAATAATTTTCTTATATTTGGATATGGCTCCTTTGTTCTAGAAATGGATTATAAACATTATAGGTTACAATCATACATTATCTTTCCTTTTATCTTTTTATATCTCTGGTTTCTGTTGATTGGCAAGCATACTTACTATTCCTGGGGTGCAAAACTTGAATATAACAGAAGTACATTTTCATAGTTGGTTCATTTTATTTCAGAGACTGTTTACCTATCTTGTGGCAAATATTCATATATATATATATATATATATACACACATATATATAGTGGAGGCAGGTTAATACAATAGGGATCTTTGCTGACTTTAGTCTGGGTTGTGAATTTTCTAAGGCTACACTTTTTTTTTCTCCTACTTATAGGGTTAGTTCTCTAGGTCCAATGTTGAGACATCTTGGGTGTTTATGTGAACTCTGATTGTCAGCAGAGCCAACTCTTAAATTTTGTCTTCTTGTTACTCAGATTCTAATAAGTGGTGTTCTGAACTCCAGTGGCTTAGCCTTTAACATCCTGTCCTGTATAGGAAAGAATTTGGTAAAAATTATTTTACCTTGAAGTGGTACTACAGTGAAAACATGCCCAAAGACAGGCTCTTTCCTAGCAATTCCCATGGAACCCTGCTTGTTCCACACAAGATGTGTTGACAATCCAAATTCCAAATTTTGTCATCTGAGACCTCTGATATTGCCAGAATTTATTCTGAGTTATCTGTCCTGAAGAGCAATTTTCAGCTAACTGAGTGAAATTAGTCTTTGAAATTCTACTAATGTTATAAGGATTATAGTGCTTGCAGAATTGTGGTTCATGGAGATAACCTTTCACTTTGAGATCTTCAACTCCAGCAACCTTCTGTTTGTTTGTATGTTTGTTTGTTTATTTATCATTCCTTATTTATTTTTAAAACTTTTTGTAGTTTCTAGTGGGAATCAATTGTAATTTTTTCTCTCATAGCTAGCTTTTGAAATCTCATAAATATTTTCACTGGCAAATTTCTATCTGTTCTTTCAGAAGAGGGGAGTTTTAGATCCCATTTGTAATAGCATTGTGAAGCTAATGTTATCTAGGTAAAATGAAATTTTTCTTGCGTTAAATATTAAAGATATAATTCTTGAAAAAGAAAAATTAGAATCAATTCCTATCTATGCCTGAACAAGTAACTTTGGACAATGTTATAGAAATAAAAACATCAGTTGTCCTTGCAGAGACAGGAATTAATTCAATCTGAATGTCAGTAAATATTTTATTTAGGTAACACCAAAAGTTTTTGGTTTGTGGTAACTTCGCACATGAGTGTTGATAATTTCCCCCTCTAAATTCCTGAGAATATATAATTCTAATACTTCAAATAATTAAGTAAACCCTTGTGATTATAATGGTTAGAAATCTTTTTATTTTTCTACAAAGCTGATCACTTTAACTTAATTAACCCAGAAAGTTTCATCTTCTTAGAGAAAAACATACAAGGAATCTATCCTATAATTTTTGCATTTTTTAACTTAATGTAATTGAAACCTTTGAATAATTCTTCAAAATATACAATTTTAAAGTTTCCTAACCCATAATTACATTTTGTGGGAATGTTATGATTATTCATTGATACTGTTTTAATTTTATTGTTATGCATCAAAACCCACAGTGTGCCCCTGAATTTTCATTGATGTGCCATTTTAATAATCAGTAGCATTTAATAGGGCTACAACATTTCCTAAAAGTGTATAAATTGAGGCTAATCCCACAATGATAAAGAAATAGAAAAAATTAAGAATGCAAATTTTCTAGTAAACAGAAGAAAAACTATTTTGCCTGTTTTAAAATTGCATAATATGCTTTTCCTAACAATAAAATCACAGCTTATATTTCCACCATGATTCCAGAGACATATTTTAATTATCCTTAGAATTATCTGATAACTTAAAAGAAACTTTCTACTTATTTGTTTAATATATTTGTGTGTTGTTATGATTTGGATTAAAGGTGTCCCCCAAAAGCTCAAGTATGAGACAACATAGGAATTTTTGGAGCTGAAATGGTTGGAGTTTGAGAACTGTAATCTAATCAATGGATTAATCCACTGATATGATATGGATTAACTGCCTGGTAACTAGGTAGGTGGAGAGTTGCTGGAAGTGGTGGGTCACTGGAGCCCATAACTTTGAGGTTTATATTTTGACCCTGGTGAGTCGAACTCTCTCTCTCTGCTTCTGGGTTGCAATGTACTGAAGCTGTACCTCTTCCATGTTCTTTCATCATGATATTCTGCATCACCTGGGGCTCAGAGCTAAGGAATCAGCCAACCATGGACTGAACTTCTGAAACTATGAGCCAAAATAAACTTTTCCTCCTCTATGTTGTCCATGTCAGGGTTTTTGGTCAAAGAAACACAAATCTGACTAAAACCTATGTTTAATATACAATACCCACAGTTATAGACAATGCTATAAAATAATGCAATTATCAGTAGTTAATACAAGTTTAATTCTCATTTTGTATCATAGTGAAGTAAGCCAATCCCCCCAAAAACAAAGGCCGAATGAATGTTCTCTCTGATAAGTGGATGATGATCCATAATGGGGGAGGGGGCATGGGAAGAATGGAGAAACTTAGGATTGGGCAAATCGGAGGGAGGGGAAGGGATGGGGATGAGGTAGGAAAGATGATGGAATGAAAAGGAGGACATTACCCTAGGTATACATATGATTGCACAAATAGTGCAACTATCTGTTGTGTACAACCAGAGAATGAAAAGTTGTGCTCCATTTGTGTATAATAAAAAGAAATGCATTCTCCTGTCATGTATAACTAATTAGAACAAATAAAAAATTTAAAAAAGAGTAGTAACATTGAAAGTGTTTACCAATTTTACTCCAATTTCTACTTCGAATTTGGGAAGAGTTCAAGAGTTTTAGAAGAAAAGAAAAAAAAAATTTAGATGCTAGGAAGTACTATAGATTTCATTTCACCACATTTCACCCTCCCTAATAAGCTCTAGAAAAGAGAACAGGCTATCAGAAACCCTCAAGGCGTTTTGAGAATTCTGAAAAGATAAATATGTTCTTCCTCTTACAGTAGAGATAAAATGATTGACAAGTCTAACCTCCCTTTTTTCTCTCCCTTCTTTAGATAAAGCAAGTAAACAAAAATGACCATTCTCTTTGTCTGAGAGCCTCAGAGAGCCTCAGAGACAGCCTCTGAAATTTCTAATGCCTCAGTATGGGAAAAGAACCACAGGGTATTTATTTGAGCTTAAAGTGGCAGGGAAGGGGAGAGAGAGAGAGAGAGAGAGAGAGAGAGAGAGAGAGAGAATAGGAAATCTAAAGAAGACTTTGGGGAGGAAAGACTTCCCAGTAACCTGACAGAACTCTGATAAAAGAGAAGATGGGGTTATATATGTCTCAGCAGATGCTGGACCCTGATCTAAGTACATATTCCAATTAATGATTTCAATTTGTTTTTCAAAGCTCAAAAAATCCATATGTAACCCCAGGGAACAGGTCATGTTACTTAGTTGATTATGCAAAGTCATTGCTACATTGGAAAGCTAAAGATTCAATATTTTAAAATAAAATAAAAAATACATTTTGCACACTTGTTTTTTAATATAGTCTATAGTTATGAATGTCATAGAACACATTTAAAGTAGTAAAAGTATTCATATTTGCCTTAATTTATTACTGAGAGTTGTACGCTTTAGTTCTTCAGAAGATATATATTATACATGTAATACACATTTTTCCTTATGCAACTCAAGTTACGAAGAGATGAAAGAATATGAAGCAAGGGGACAAAGAAAAGAAGGACAGTTTGGAGGAATTTTGAATATTTAGTTGATGGGACTGGATTTGAGATCCAAGAAGTTTCTTGCTCTGTGATTTACCTTGGGGATATTGTGAACTAGTCACTACTTGTTCTAAGGACAGTGAAATTGCACGAATTAAGGCAGAAACAAAATGGAACTAGTAAAAGATGTGAGCCACAAATATGGACTCATATTTTGTACTAGTAACAGATTAAGTTCTTCTGATTACTGCCATTCCTTTCCCCACCCCCAAATTTCAAATCTGAACTTTGGAGCAGCATTATGTACTTTCAGATATTTAAATGTATGTCATTTATATTCTACGTTTTTTTCATATCCAAAAGGGACTCTTTTTGTAGTCTGCTTGAATATCCTGAAGCTTTCACTGTGGATTTCTTGCTACTGAAGAATTTCTTAGAGAAGGGGAATAATTATATTCTTTCAGTGCTTCAAGAGGAAGGGGAAAGATGATGAACTTTAGTGCATTGGTAATGGAGGTCACACAAAAGGCACAATTATTAAATTTTATCATTACACAGTAGACTTGAGGTTGACAGTCAAGTGACAATTTTAAAAATCAGAAATAGAAGCATGTGCTTTCTTGAACTGAAGAGTAATATTTTTTAAGGCTAAATTTGCCATACAACAAAAAACACTAAAAAAAACACTAGTCATACAACAAAGATTTCCAATATAGTGACATATAATTGCTGATATTAGGAAATATACTACAGTGTTAAGAATCATAGTTTCTCATTCTTTAAAACTCAGGAAATATAAAATGCACTTAAAACTATCATTTGTACACCAAAATGTGTTTTTTTTTCTATATGTTATAAGAATTTAGAATAGAAATGTTTAACTTTAAGAGATGAAGCCTTGACATGCTTACAAATAAGAAAAGATAGTTTTTGAATACAAAATAATAACAGCTGAAATAGGGCATCAGTGAAGCAGTACATAAATCTGACATGATATTGGCCAGGCATCAAGAAATTCAGCCAAAAGTTTTTAGGATGATGGGAATGAGAACACTCAAGTTATGACTTATTTGGGTTAAGAACAGGAGATCCAAGATGCTGTTGACATGCTCCATTGAAGAAAAGTCCATAATTATAACAACAATTTGACAACCATGATGTAGCATTATTCATATGAAAGCAATGGAAATAACAGTGGCCAACAAATAGAATGATTAAAGAAGCAAAATGTCTAAGGCTAAATAAAATAAAGTAAGAAAAGAAAATGCTATACATTTTACTATATAGTATTAATTTCAATATATGCCATTTTAAAGAATATTAAGAGTTTATCTTTGTTTTTCTTAAGTATTGGGTAAGGAAACAGTAATATGATCACTATAAAATTTAGTAGAGCTTCCAGTCAAAAGAGTTCATACTGTTACCTTTGTTCTTCATGTTGAGTATCCAATGGATGTAAGCATGCCTTCTGGGAACATCAGCATGTAACTGTTGACCAAAATTGATGGAACCCCTTGACAACCTTAATAGATTATATTAGGAGACCGTTACTGACTATAAATACCTTACAAATACAAACAATAGAGGTAGTGATTGGCTTAAATATTGACAATGTTATTTAAAAAGGAAAAAAAAAAGTACACTGAGTAGAACCAGGCCGGAATTTAAAGTGAGTTTTCATTATTCAACTCATGATGAGTTAATAGTATTATGTAGTAAAATTTGATTATTTTTCTTGTCTATGACCAATTAGTTTTCTAATACACAAATAGATATAAAAATACATATGTTACAATTATTAGATTTCATGAGGTTTGTGTTGTGTTTAATTTTAGTAAAAATAAAATACTTTCCTAAGAGCGAAATTCCTGAGCTAAATATAATTTAACATATCTAAATTTAGAGTAAGAGCTTAGATGATTGTTCTATGTATCTTTGAGGCACTTGTAAAGTGTTTTTAATATTACTGTCAATACCCAAAGACAATTTAATCATAATGTATTCAAAGAAAATGTTTTTCTAGTTTTGAAAATCATGTAAATTAGAAATCCTGCAATGCTCAATAAGTTTCTACTAGATGTGCTACTATTTAACTTTATACAGAACTAAAATCATATATGGGTTATTTGATATAACCTAAAAACTAGTTTCAAGTTTTTATCTAATAAAACTGGCACACTAAAATTAATTATTTTTTAAATATTAACTGGGAACAATATATTATCTATGTAAGTCCATTTAAAAATAGTGCAAAACTATATTTAATAAAAGATTTTTATAATGCATAAAAAATCAATTACAGCAATTTGAAATGATATTACATTTATGAAAAAAATATTCAATTGAATTTTTCCTATAGATGTCCTTTTGCCCAAAAGTCATGCTGAAGTTTAATTGAAGTTGGGAAAAGCTAGCCTCTAACAAAGGCATTAGTTTTACTTATTACAATGGTAATAAATTAAAAATTTCACTTGTGGAATAAAAAAATGCCAGCATGCCTACATAAAGGAAGGATTATTATAATTATCTTTCCTTAGTTCTTGGTCTTGTAACCATTCAATCATTGTAATTTTTGAAGTTATTAAACAGCTTCAATGTGAAATGGTACCCAGCTTTTTGAAAAACCCTTTTTATTTTCTGAAACATAGTCTTATAAGAAAAGGATAGATAGTGGCTGTGTTTTTGAAGACAAAGCTTATCTCTTCTGCTTCTAAAATAGTTGGGAAGAATTGGAGTACAATAGGTTTTGTGAAGTAATTTAACTATTTGAGATATTTAGTTCAAAGTACACAGAAGGTATCTGAACTCCTTTCAATATTGGTTGAAAATTTTATGAAGAATTTGGACTTTCATACAGTAGTAATATAATTTAAAAATTTATGTTTTAGAGATACTGAAATCATTATAAATATTAATTTCAATAACATGCAAGTAGTTTTTACTATACATTATCAAACCCTAAGTTTTTAACTGCCTTATCATAAAAGATATGAAATGACACAGAATGTTTGTCCTTATTTTGATCAGACTAACTCTAAAGTCAGTTCTCAATTATATTTTACTAAAATAAGAGAAAGAAACCTAGTAGAAGTTTTTGTTTTGTTTTGTCTATTTATTTATTCATTTATTTGAGTACTGGACATTGAACTCAGGGGCACTCAACCACTGAGCCACATTCCCAGCCTATTTTGTATGTTTTTTGTAGACAGCATCTCATTGAGTTGATTAGCACCTTGCTTTTGCTGAGGCTGTTTTTGAACTTTCAATCCTCCTCCCTCAGCCTCCCGAACTGGTGGGATTATAGGCCTGTGCCAGTTGTAGTAGAAGTTTTATCTTTAATTGTACAAATAATTTTAGAATATACGTTTACCATACGCAAAGACATAAATACTTTAGAAAAGAGCAGACTTACATATGACTAAACTGAATAGCATTTTGGGGACAACTCAAATGTCCCTGAACTAGTAAATGAACGTTTAAAGGTGCATCATTCTACAAAATGTTCATTGACAACCAAAAAAGGCAAACCACTGTTAGGTACCATAATACTTACAAATCTTAAATGCATTTTTCTAAGTAGAAGAATATCCAAATATTGGAATTATGTGATTCCAGTTATAGGACATCATGAAAGGAAAATTTGGGGAGAAAAACAATCAGTGATAGCTAAGACTTGAGGTGTGAGTGCAAAGAGCTGAGAATAGAAAGGTGGCAGAGGCATGTAGGGTGAACATGCTGTTCTATATAAAACTGCTGTGTCTACATGACTATGCATTTGTCAAAACTGACAGAACAATACATCACGGAAATGAATTTTTTTGTGTTAGGTTGTTTAAAAAATCAAGTAGGTTATAGGGGAAAAGACGGAATGGAGACTGTGACAGATGAGTATAACAGTTAAACTGAAGAGGATGGAAAAAAACAGCTGACCTTTGTAATTTTGCAAAATAATATTTGGCAGGATACTGTAAAACTAAAGACAAAAAAAACTGCATGAAACATATATTCTACTTGGTAAGATTTTTTTGTGGTGTAGGAAATTTGGAACTACTTTACAAGTATTATAGAGTGGGAAAAAATTAATAAATATAGACAAAAATAAACAGGTTTCTGACTTTAGTAAAATGAAATTAAAAGTACAGTAAAAAGACTTCTAGAATGAAAGGGGTGCTGAAGGTCAGGTTAAGATTTCAGTGTAGACCCATGTACCTATTTAAAAATATAGAGAGAGGTAAAAACAGGTTGTGACTAAGTTATGTATTTTCTGGCTGTATATGAAGCAGCGACAATGCAGTAGCAATGAACAGAACCTGGTTTCTATATCCTATGCTGCAATAATAAGGATTCAAAACTATCCAGGGAAAATATAAGGTGAGTCTGAAGCATTTTGTTGTGCCTGAAAGTAAGAAAATGTGAAAACAAAACAAAACAAAACAAAAAAAACCCACAACAACAGAAAGATAGAGGTCATATTAAGAGGACACAGGTTGCAGCTTCAAAGAGCTTTCAATACCAAAGTTAGAACATCTTGAACACAAAATAGATAACAGCAGCGTTGTATCATAAACTGTAAAGTAAAATAAATTTCCATCAATCCCTACAATTTAAATCAATACTAAATGGATAAATGAGGATAAGTAAAAGCTTTTCTTTACAGAGAAACTCCAATGTGCAAGGAAAAATGAAGATAGAGAATTATCACTGGAACTCCTCTATGGATGCTAAATTAGTGGGTGAAAATTTCAACAGAGGCAGTATGGTTGTATAGTCTCAAAATGCCTCAAAATAATTAGAAAGAGAAAATTTTTAAGTTCATAATTGAAGAAATCTGGAATATGCCATATTGGTCAAATTGTCATGATTCATAGTTTAAGTAATGACTGGACATCCCTGTACCCACTCATATGAAACACTGAGAAGGGCATAACACCTCTCTGGGATCCTTCCTAAAAATACATAATCTCAGTCTTACCATGAGAAAGCAAACACCAAGCACAAATTGAGTCATTCTACAAAATCTTCCCAGCTATCTTCAAAAAGATCGAAGGTAATAAAAGACAAGACAGGTATTGAGTGCATCAGCCAATAGGACATGACAATAAAATGTAAAGTGAAATCCCAGAATGGATCATAGAGTAGAAAGGGAGAGTTACAGAAAAATTGGTAAAATCCAAATGACTTTTATACTTTAACTAAATTGTACTAATGTAAATTCCTTATTTGTGATAAGTATTCTATCATTATGCAAAATTCTAACACGGGGAGGCTGGATGAAGGGAATACAAGAAATCTCTATATTATTTTTGTAGCTCTTTTGTAACTGTAAAATTAGATCACAGTAAAATATTTTAAAATGCCGTTCATGAACATGATGTGGTTTTGTCTGATTAACTAGAATTTAATTTAAATAAAATGTATTGGTTTGTACTATTCACTGATGCTCTTTCTGAACAACATTTTTTAAACATTTAGAATAAATTGGAATAGCAAATCTTTCTTTTTCCACTGGAATCACAGTCTTTATCAGGATAATATATTACTGTTTCCATTTTCCTCCATATTAATAATGTTGTCATGAACAGAGAACATCTGAAGTCCAATGTGTCAAATTCCCAATGCTTCATATTTAGAATATTAAAGATAGAGGATTGTGTTCCTTTGACTCTCATTATGCAGTTTGGATTACATTTACATTCTAATTGATTACATATTATAAAACCTGACACTTTTAAAGCTCTAGATGATAAAAATATATACTTGAATATTAATTTGGGCTCTTGCCAATTACATTGTACAACTGTGATTTTTCTACAATATTTTGGGCCTTGGGCAATAGCAACATGGATATAAATATTTAAAATGTTTAATGAATGTCTTTACTGAGTACTTCCATGCTATTAATAGCTGAGAAATGTGTGATATATTTATCTTACATACATTTTAGGCCATTTAATTAATGCAAGTTATTAAAGTCTTAGTTTAGACTGGATACCATCTGCAGTATGTGCCAGAATGATTAGTGTCAGAGTAGTTCCTAAGTCATACAAGTTTTATTTAACTAGCTCTCTGAATATTTATTAGAAAAGGACACTTGTAAATATTGACAATTTAAAAACAAACTCAGTTAAGATGAGTCTTATTTAGGGAAAACTGTTTGAAGTGCATACGACTTATTTTAGATTACAAATATTCCACACTGGAATCCTGAATAAATCAATGTGAGATGTGAGTTGCCTATAATTTTTACAAGTTCATTTAAGTACTTATGTTTTTAGTATTGAGCCTATAGTATCTTTGATTCAAATGCAGAATTCTATCTTTGCTTGATGATTGTACTGGTAGCTCTTTCTTCTCTTCCCTCTTCTTCTTTCTCCTCTTTCTCCTTCTTCCTCCTTCCCTCTCCCTTCTTTTTTCTTTCAATGCTGAAGTGTTTTTAATTACACTATCAAAGTCTCTGTGATGGCTTAATCGAATACTTCATAGTTAATTTTTCCCCCTTTCCCACTAAAAAAGGGCTCTATATAGTAAATTCTTAAAGGAAACATAATTTCCCTGATTTATCATACTTTAATAACAATACATAATTCAGCATACCAGTATTAACAATATGAATAGATGGAATATGCCAAAAAATCTCAAATTTGTCGTTCTTTATAAATATTTTTCACTCCCATTCTCTCACTTCATCTTTTTGATAATCAAATAAAGTGTGCAGTGGAAACATCTTAATATACCTTTTGTAGACTCCTAAGTGAGACACTGTGGTTTTCTGGCTTATTTCAAATTTCTGTCTAGTGAGTAACAGAATCTGATCTTTAATGGGCATCTTGTTGATTTCCCCACCCTTGCTACCTGCACTAGATAATTCTTCTTTTTCTGAGGATTCACTCATCCTCATTTTCCCCCCTAAGGATAATCCTCCCACTGTTTTTCTGAACTGCTCCTATTGCCACTCAACATTTCAGTTCTCATTTGAAATTCCCATCTTCATGTGGCATCATCTTAATGGCCACTATTAATTCTCCCACAAGTGACTATCAATCCAAATCCAGCAATCAAGGGTCCTTCCTCATGACTTCTCTCAATGCACTAAGAAAGTGTCACTCCTTTATGAATGGCTACTTTGGGATGTAAGAAATGAGAATTTTCTCTAGTCATTTTTCCCATTAAGAAGCCAGTCTACAATGACAGATAATGTTGATATTCAATGAAAATGGTGTAAAAGACAGAGAGCATGTTAGACCTGATTCATCTCCTGATTCAAATTACTCCTGAGTCATAGCTGTATTCCTGCATGTCTTACTATTAGATGATTCAATCTTATGGGAAATATTCAAAGTTACTCAATAAGCTCTCAATAAATTTAACTTTTGGCTATAACCTTTTCCAGTTTAGATTATTAACTGTTTAAACAAAAAAAAATGCATTGACTAATTTGCTATGTAGACTGAATTATTAGTTTTTAGAATATCATTTAATTTATTGTTTCTGTGTCTGTATTTTTAAAATATTATTTTTGGTGAGTAATCTTAGGCTAACAATGTGCATTCTTTGCATATCAGATTCTAATTACATTTAATTTATACTTTATACACTTTCAACTTGATATTTCACACTTCACAGTATCATGCTTTTCATTACCTGCCCCATCTGTTACAGAACTATTGTTATAACTTTCATTTTTACATATATTATCAATCCTACCTTTTGATGTTGCTATGGTTGGCAGCTGTTTCCTTATGCAATGTAAAGTTGGGCTAATAGGTAACTTCGAAATCTAGATTTTTATTTGCTAGATGGACAAAATAATTGAATTGCCTGGGATGATGTACCCATGATTGATTTTGGTGTTTTGATATTTTGACTTGTGGCCCTTTAGGTTTTCAGAACCTTTACAACTGAGCTAAAGTAAATGCTGTTGGAATAACAAAACTAGAGGACTGCACCTGCTTGTAAACTAATGAGCATAATTATATTGTCTGATTCTTCTCCTTGTCCAAATTCTGTCCCTTGGGTGATTTCTCAATATTGATAGGAAAAGGAATAGAGTCGTTCTATAGCCAATATGAGAGGAGCCGAGACTGCTCTGTCTGCAGTTAATAATGGATTGCATCTCCGCTACCCTAAAATCTTTGTAACTTTCCAATATA
Organism: Spermophilus citellus; assembly: GCF_964194105.1. Classification (NCBI taxonomy): domain Eukaryota; kingdom Metazoa; phylum Chordata; class Mammalia; order Rodentia; family Sciuridae; genus Spermophilus; species Spermophilus citellus. The sequence goes on from NC_138184.1 coordinate 163,808,597, forward strand.
TATCTTATTTCAGTGAAAAGATTTATGATTGCTACCCTGGCTCTCTATACAACAAAATGGGGGAATATGTTGACCTACAGAATCCAGAAAGAAGTTTCCTTGGCAGCCAGATGAGGATTAAAAGACCTACATTTGATGAAGATATTTTAAATATCCTCTGTTAAAGTCAATGTTCCTCACTAATCCATAATAACTCTGTACTGAAACATCTTGTTTCTCCACAAGGTCATTATCATAACCTTTATCATTTTGCATGATGTCTATTTAGTTTCTCTCCCACCTAAATGATCACAGAACTCTTAAGGTTGATAACAATGCCATTTTTATTATAAACTCAGAATTTACCATGTTGTTTAGTAAGTAGTGAACAGTAAAGATTTGTTGAATGTTTAGCCAAAGTTAACTCACTAGAACATTAGAACCAGACCTAGATTTTATCATGTGGCTCTAGATTCAGAGCTCTTTCCAAAAACAACCTCCTAATTGGATCTGTTGAAAGTGAGATAAAAGGAAATAAAGATTTAGTTCATCAAGAATTTTCTGTTTGTATTTATGTGTTCAGTTTTAAGTACTTTTATCTTGATGTGCACATGAGATGTTCTGAATAATATTTCTAATTAAATACTTTAGAGTAAATAGATATCTTGATTTCCATTTCCCTTGGACTTTACCAGCAACCAGTACGATGAAAGCCAAGTTAATTGTCTTGTCCAAGTAGATGGATTCCCTGCAGATGAGCATTAATGAAAAAATACTACATCTTTTTTTCCTGTTTATAAACATAAAGGAGAAGGTCTTCCCCTTCCTTTCCCTGAAAGAATCTATTCCTTGATTAGCCCTTTTATATGAAATGAAATTTCTTCAGGAGTCCTATAGCCCTATAGCCAGAAGAGTCTGGGTTTTTAGGATACACGTGACTCATCCTCTTTGAAAGGTAAACCCCAAGCCATAAGCTCTTCTCGTTCTCTGGACACATTGTGGGTTTTACCAATGAACCTGTTTCCAGGCTGTAACCATTTGCCTTCTTGGGAAGAGACAAGTTCTGTTATAACTTATCAGAGCAATTAGCTAGACAAATGGCTCTAGATCTAATTCTTCTGATAAGTCAAGAGTCTTAGAAAATCTAGATTTGTTTGTTTGTTTAATAAGAACTCAGATGAATACAGGAGAGCTTTATTTTCCCTGCAAAGTAAAAGTCAGCTTCTTTGAAGGAGATGGAGTAAGATGAAAAAGAGAAAGAAGAAAGAAAAGAGGGGGAAAAAACAGGAATAAGATCAGAGAAAGTGAAAGAAAAGGAGGGAGAGGAGAAAGAAGAAAACAAATACCATATGGTGACTGACTTGCTTAATATTGTTTTAACTAGTCAGAAAAGCAAGGATTGTTAAAAACAATTCTAACAGAGTACAGTGATATGGAAACCCAAAGTCTTATCATGTCCAAGATTCAATGGCTCAGAATTCTCTCAAGAGAGATGTTGCTTTGTGATACCTTTTATGAAAGCATTTCTCTTATTTATTGGATGGATATGGTATAATCAGAAAGAAAATTAATCTAGAAAAAAATTGTTTTTCTAAGTCTAGAGATTATATTTTCATTTTTTAATGATTGTTCAGAAGGGAAATTAGTTATTGGTTACTAATTTTAGAAAACTGTGGTTATTATTAATAATATCCATATGAACACCTAGAATAAAATTATATTTTACAACATTCATTTTGGGATAATTTCATACCCTGTTTATAAAATATGTTCATATTTTATTGAATAATTATAAAATTGTCTGGAGAAGGTAAAACCTGAGCAGATCATTCAGATTTATGATTAAGATTACTTTAGGACAATATACTACCTCATTTTTTATTTGACAAAAAATTAACATAAAAAACGGATTTTCAGTCAAGGTCACATTCTCAAAATTTGCACTTGATGAACAAACTCCATTCATATTTTTCCATAGGTTAAAACTGTAAAATGTGTGAATTGGATTTGTAAACTTTTATAGCATTTAAATAAAACCTTAAGATCTGTGAATGTCTTCTATATTCATTATTAAAATTTTCTCCTGAATTAATAATACATTTCCTGGAAATAAGTACAGCTCAAAGACAGATTGTTAAGCTATAAATTATTCATCAACATCTTACTAGGAAAAGTATGTGTACATAAAATAAAACTGTAAGCAGATGACTGTTGGCTGCCCTGAATTATTTTTATGAAAGCATTTCTCTTATTTACTAATTAAAATTAATTCTCACATAATTTTATTCATGTATTTTAATATGAGCAGATAAGGAAAACTGGGCATCCATCATGGAATTTAAAATATTTCTGGCCTAAAAATCAATTTTAATAAGTAAAAATATCCCCCCAAAATAATTGATTAAGTTGTACCAGTAACTAAGAAATTGTTAACTAAAACCACATTGAAATACAAATTTTTTACCTATATGACAAGAATTTACTTTTGATCACTAGAGGGAAAAGCAGTCTCTGGCCACTTAAATTTTGGTCCTGCCAGTTTGGAGAAATAATATTAGTACCTCCTTAGTACTCCTGAAAACTAGGACAAGAGAAAATCCTTTCTATAGAGGTAAGAATTTTCTAGCATGTAACCTACACTAGATCCACCCTGTGTAAGCTTAAAATGAGGCTTCACCAAGATATTTATGGGGGAACAAAATTATCCTGACTACCTTTCATGATGTCTTGGGCTTTGCATCGATTCACACTAAGAAACTCTAAAGCTATGCTTACACAAATTTAAAATAATCAGTCAATAAATGAAACGTCACTTAAATAAGATAAAAATATGCTTCAAGAAAGTTTATAGAATCCAGAGTCTCTACACTGTTCAGTGTTCAAGAAAAATACATACATAAAAAAGAAAATTTAATCATAGTCAATTAAATACAGGCAGTCTGTAGCAAATGAAATTGAGATTTTCCCTGAATATAATGTTACAGACATGGGAAAGCCTCATATTCTCACTTCTTCCCTCATTTGAAAATTTATCATAATTGTCCCTTGCACTTTCCCTTACTCCTCTTCCCCCTCATCCCTGCTGGGTCAAAAAAACTCTTAAGAGAGCTTTGTTTTATTTTGATGGAATGCAAATTGTCACTTACTCCAAATGTTTTTCCATGAAACTGAATGTGGCTAGAGAAGAACAGAGAACTGCATCTGCAGCATCCATAAGACTTATCACTGCCTGGCACATACATTTCTCTACTCAGTCATTTCTGCCTTTCTAGACGATTAATTCAGACTTACTCTCTCCTCAGGCTACCAACACCTCTCCTGTTCTCCTTCTGTATTAGTAATCTTGCTTCATTTTTTTCAGCAAGAAAAGAGAAAAAATCAGAAGAGAATATCCCCACTCATCCTCATCATATCTACTGAATCAAATCCACTCTTTAACCGTTCTGTTCAGTTCCCTTTATTCTCTAAGAATATGTGGTTCTTGCTCAAGAGACTACTCAAACCCCTCCAATTATGAGCCAGATCATATTTCTTCTACCTACTTATTTATGGTAATTATTCCAGAACTCTAAATCCTGCATAATCTATCTTTCTGTCTAGCAGGTAATTTCCATCAGTTTCCATCTTTTATCTTTTGTCTTGAATAATCTGTCCCATCAGTCTGTTTCCCCTTCAGCATCTACTCCCTTTCTGTTTCCCTTTACAATGAAACACTGAAATTAATTGTCTACAATCCTTATACTGAAATGATCTCCTCCTTTTCTCTTATAATAAGCCTACTTTGATCAGGCATTCACTAGTATTGAAACAGAATCTGCTGATGTTGTACTCAACAAAGACTTCAGAATGCTAAATCCCATTCCTTATTTTATTTGAACTATCACCAGCATTTGAAACCATGTTTTATTCTATTGTCACTGAAACACTTCCTGCAATTGATTTCTGTTATGGTATGTTATGGCTCTTCTTCTTGCTATTCTCTGTTTAATGGTAGAGTTTCCTAATGCTTGACACCTGGACATTTTCTCCATCTGTGCATTCTCCTGTCTACTGATTATACCGTCTAGACCTTGCCTTTAAGTGCAGTTTATATGCTGACATCCAGACTTCTGTTGAAAACACTCCATGAAAACTCCACTTGCAAGTTTAACTATAACATATGTCTATGGCGGGACATGTCATCTTCTCATATGCTCCCTGTGATCTTCCACACTGCCACAAAGTCTACTCTACCTGCTAGTTACCAAGGCCAATAAAGTCATTCTTGTCAACTCATTCTCTTATCTCCCCTATTTAGTCCATCAGAAAATAAAATGGTTTGACTTTCAAACTATTCAGAATTCAAGATTTTTAAAATCGCGTCTCCTGCAATAACTCAGAGTTAAGCCTTCTTGATGCTTCACCTGATTATTTTGAGACTTCTTTGGTGGTTGTCCTGTTTCTGACCTTGATCCTATGACCTCATATTTTATCAACAGAGCAGCAGTTGGGATGAACCTATAAATTATAAACAGATCATCCCCAACCTTTGCTCAGGACCTTCCATTTCTTCTCCATCTCATTCATGGTAACACTATCCTTATAACAAGAATGCTAACACCAGAGCTACCTCTGTAACCTAATCTGCTGTGCTCACCCATATGCGATCCATTCTTGCAAATCTGCCTTCCTTGCTTTTCTCTGGCTTCTCCAGGCATAGTCCTACATTATACTGCTGCCCTTGCTGTTCCTTCAAATTACAGCATTCACTTTCTTCTAGTCTTTGTGTAATACTTTCTCTTTAGTGAGTACTTTTATAAAATGCTGTTTAAAATCACGATGTCCTTAGCCTAACCCTTCTTATCCTGTGTTTTGTATCTCTGCATAGTAATTATTACCTTCTCATATACTATATTAATTAGCTACTTATTTTGTCAGTTTCTAAAGAAACTTTGGGAGGGGAGGGAGGTACCAGAGATTGAACTCAGGGGCACTAGGCCACTGAGCCACATCCCAGTCCTATTTTGTATTTTTATGTAGAAACAGAATCTCACTGAGTTGTTTAGTGATTCACTTTTGCTGAGGCTGGCTTTGAACTCACATTCCTCCTGCTTCAGCCTCCCAAGCCTCTGAGATTACAGGCATGTACCACTATGCCTGGCAGAAATAATATTAAGTATCTTCAAATAGGCCAGGAACAGAAATGTCTGTGGACATATGGAAAAGAACCAATAAAAAAAATCTACTTATGTTCTTTTCCATATGTCCACAAATAGTTCTGTTCCTAGCCTATTTGAAGGCACTTAATATTATCTTTGTGATAAATAAAGGTTCTGATGTTAGAGAAACTTTTCTTACATCTTCTCCTCCTTTTTCTTTTATGTTTTTTAGTAGACTACCCAGAGTGAGTTTTGATTGCTTCAAATTAATGCCTTAGAGTTTATAGATTATCTAAAATCGGTTACCATTTCAATTCTTTTCTCCATCACATTTCATTTTTTAGTTCATTCTTAGAGTTAAAAGCTTAGATTACAGAAGTTTAGAACAAAAAATCTGTAACATTGCTCCTTCAACCCTGTATTTCCTATTTTTCTGCAATTTGAAACTCCATTGACATTTAGCTCTTTTTTTCCTTCTAGAGTTGAACAAGTTTAGCTGAGAGTCTAATAACTGTAGTAGTGGTCCTTAATGGGAATAAAGGCAGTTTTGCCCCAGTAGAGACACTAGAGGCATTTTTGATTGTCATATGTGCTGTGAGTGCTATCATTTAATGGTTTGGGGTCAGGGATTTTGCTAAACATCCTCTAATGCATGAGCTGGCCTTCCTCGACAAAGAATTTATGGTCCAAAATGTCAGTGGTGCCAAGGTTGAAAAGCCCTGTAAAATAAGCACCTAAAAATAGAATAGTTCAAAAATAATGTTTGCAATTATCTACTTTTTAAAATATAAGCCATTTAACAATTAATGAAGAATGCACTGGGCTGCAAATTATCTGTATCCAATGCTGTAGTGTCCTCAATTCAAATAGCTTAGAAAGAATAGCACAGATTATAATAAAGAAGTTCAGCAAAATCATATTGTTCTTAGAAGGAATTCCATTTTGACCTGAGTCATTTCTATGATTTGTCAGGTAAGAACTGTTTTAAAGTAGTGAATCACAATTGCTGAGATAAGAATTACTTCATGACAAAATATCTTCAGTCAAGCATTGTGTTTCTTTTAACCGTTTTAGACTTAGGTTTTTAAATTCCAAAAGTATCATTAATTTGGACTAGGTCAGATTCTGAATGTGCTGATAATGTGTTATATTTTTCTTACTTATTTGTGATCAGCTGCAATACTCTTACTGTGATTTTTTTTTTTTTTTTTTTTTTGCTACTAGAGATGGAACTCAGGGGCACTGAGCCATATTTTGTATTTTATTTAGAGACAGGGTCTCACTGAGTTGCCTAGCACCTCACTTTTGCTGAGACTGGCTTTGAACTCACAATCCTCTTGTCTCAATCCTCTCAGGATGCTGGGATTACAGGCATGTGCCACTACGCCCAGCTTACTTTGGACTTTTGAAAAGACTTTATTAGTAACTATAACCTGGATATAATATTAAATTCATCCTTTGTGAAACATATTTTTTTTAAAAAATGTTTATTCCCCTTCCAATTGCTTTCATATTCTTTTCCCTCATAGTGATTTAATCATATTTCTTTTGTAGCTTCCATGGAACTCAGATAAACAGAATAGAATGAATCACAATTACTGCCAACAGTTTAGTCCTCTCCTCCAAAGACTAAAATATTGGCAATCTTGGACACATTGTTTCTTCTCCTTTTGTGGTATTCTGTCCCCCATCTCTCCACACATAAGCACAATCCAAAATTGATTATGTTCTTTATTCACTTATTTTAATTTTTGTAGTTGAATCAGATTATTGACTGAACCATATCTAGCTTAGCATTATTTTTTTTGGATATTATATAAAACAGTAACATGCCACCTATAATTTTCTTACTCTTATTTATTTTTGCCTATATAAATTTATCATACCAGTATTCATATTTTGGTAATTTTCACAATTCAAATAATGATAATATATGACATAGGATTTACTGTGTGTCAGACAGTGTCTTCATAATCCTTCTATGAATTATCTATTTCATGTATTATGAAATATAGTGAATAGTGTTTTATCCCCAGTTTGCATGTGCAAAAACTCAGAGATTGTCTTAATTGACACATTATTAGATAGGTAGTTCATGGCTAAGCTGGATTTTTAACTTAAGTCTCTTTTGTTTTTTTCAGTTTTTTTTTTCTGCTATGATGAAAAGACCTGATCAGAGCAATTGTAGAGGAGAAAAGTTTACTTGGGGACTCAAAAGTTTCAGAGATCTCAACCCATAGACAGCAGACTTCCTTCCTCAGGGCTCAGGATGAGGCTGAACATAATGGCAGAAAAGTGTGGCAGAGGGAGGAAGCACACATGATGATCAGAAACAGAGAGAGAGGGGTCTCTACTTGCCAGATAAAAATATATACTCCAAAGCCCTGGCCCCAGTGCCCCCCCAGCCTCTTCCAGCCACACCCAACAAACTTCCACTAAAACAGAGCTCCAGCAGAACTGTGGCATTTGACTACTATATTTATCCTTAAGTTCCAGCTATTATTAACTCACCAAAATTTAAAGTGTCAAGTTATTTCACTTTCAATATTAGTGCAATTTTGTACATACTGGGGGAAAAGACGAATGTAAGCCAATGTATTTTGCATTTTCTGAAAATGACAAAATCATCTTAACCTCTTCACTTAAAATTGGAAAACTGCAATGAACATTATGCTTTCATAATATCATAACTTCATGTGACTAGGCAATATTTTCATGCCCACTGCCAAGAACACTAAATGTTTTATAAAAATAAGATTGCTAATATTTTCAATTCAGATATATCAACACATCTAAATTGCTCCTCTTCTATAAATATTATTATAATATTAAACATAATATTATAGTCATTTAAATTGTTATACTTGCCAGAAAATAATGTTTTTATGTAATTTTTTGCTCTTTTGTAACCATCCAAATCTACCATTAACTATTGATTTTAAATATGGAAAAATAACAAATTTTATTTTAATTGTAAATAAATTGAAAAGGAATATGACAAACGCTGATCTTCCATTAAGCCTTTATTGTTTAGTGGACTTGGGTGAGTATTTTATATAAACTACTTCAAATTCTTTTTGGAAACAAACAACTGGTGAATTAATATGTAAATGAATGTTAACATGGATACCAAGTAGACCTAATTTTTCTTGACGGGGGACCTGAGAGTGCCTGGTCTAAGATGAGTGAGAGCCTGAAATCCAAGATCAAGACCAAAATGTTTTGTAGGCAAATTGTGGTCCATCACCTGCAGTGGACACTGAATTGGATTGGGAGCGGCAGCAGTCAGGATGAAACAGAAATGAAGCCCTGTGCCAACTGTTCAATAAAGGCATCAGTCCTACAGCTCTCATCTTAAACAACAAAATACAAGCAGAAGGTAGCAGAAGAGAAACTGGAGATTTCAGAAAATTTGCTAAATTTTAATATAGAAGATAGATCCTAGAATGGCTGACTACCGGAGATGAATACCTTCATGTGTTGCATATCAACATACACTACACCAAGGGGGAAAGGATGCTGGTAAGGCCAAAAGGATGAAATGATTTTTTCATCAGGTTCATTAGTGTAATTTTAGAGAGTGGCCACTTTATGGAGGAAAAAAAAAAAAAAAGGCTTGTCTTACATTAAGATTGCAAATGCATTTTAAATTTAGTTAACAATTTATTATGTGTTTTCAGAAATAAAATTAAGACACTTCTGATAAAAGTACGACTTGTCTACTGAATGATAGTACTAAATTATCATTCATTCATTTAACAAATGCCAGTTGGGCCCTTAATGTTTGCCAGGCTCTGTTAAAACTGTTTTCAAGCTCCTAGGTAGGCTTGAAGGTCAAAGATGAATCCTGCTATCCTAATGTTGGCTCTCAAGGCACTTCAAATCCTAAGGACAAGGTTCACCAGAAGACATGTCACTTTTCTAATGAGACTGGGACAAATAATAGAGGATCTTTGTCTAATTCATTGGGTGTCAAAGAAGAAGTGAGGAAACATGGAGTTTTAATTTGGAAGAAATTTGCTATAAATAGATAATAATGTTTTGCTTATAGAGCAATGTAAGAATTTTTTTTCAAGAGTTAAATGAGACAAAAACTAAAAAGTCATATTGGAAGTATAAATAAATTCTAATTTATCAAGAATATGAAATCATCTGGCTGAATAAAAGGCACCTAGTATGGTTAAATGAGTTGTTTATGACAAGACTCTGACATGGTCCTTGTCAAAACTCCATGGCCTTATGGTACCTTATCTGTCCTTCAATGAGAGTGTTAGAAATTTAAGTAGGATTGTATTTTCCCTAAGATACATGGTACCCAGGTTGAGAAACAGCAACTAAGCAGAAATATACCAAATGCTGACTGACTGGTGGAAAGATAATACTCTTATTCAAGGACTCCCACAGTTCTGCTTGTATGGAGATCTTTAGGTGAGAAGAGAGATTCTAATAAGGGATTTAAGTCCTCACATATAATTATATGATCACATGAGAAAATATGGTTTCATTCAAAAAGAGTTTATAGGATTTGGAGAAGTCTGGATTAAATGATAGTGGTTAGACAGCTCTGAAACATTTGATATATATACAGGCAACAAGTATACAATTAAATGTGTTTCATAAAATGTCCATTACTATTTAAATTTTAAAACAACATCTGATATTTAGAGCTAGAATTTTAATATATTGCTATAATGGGTTTTTATGCAATTACTTAAAATTATGTAAATATATTTTTGGCAAGAAAACATAATTACAAGTAATTATAACATTCTGTTAAGTAAAATCAGTTACACTATTAAAATGACACTATTATTTGAAAACATGTATATATGTACATGCTTATACATATAAACTCATATCTACATGCACACAAAATCAAAATTGACAATGATTGTTTTTGAGTGTTTACCTTAAATTTATAATATTTTTCTATATTATATTTTTAACTTATCTGCTGTAAACATATTGCTTATATCATAAAATACATTCTATTTCTTCAACTTGCCATAATAAAATAAGCAGGGTTCTGCTTTTAGATTCTGCCTTTAGAAGCTTTTCCCCACCTTTGCCTGTATAGATCATTGTTTATAGGAAAATACTTTATATTTAGCATTTATATGTTAAACAAATTCAGCTACCATAGGTGGACTTCCTTTTAAGAGCTTGCATGTCATGATATATGGTGGCATGGCTGAGATTGAGGTTTAGAGTTAGCACCTTTATTTAAGAGAGAGATAATAGAACTATATAATTATGATAAGCAAACATACAACCTACCACATCAGTGGTTCTCAAAGTGTAGTGCCTAAGTCAGTAGCATTATTTTTCCAGGGACTTACTAGAAAAATACTAGGACCCAGCCCAGATCAATTAAATCAGAAACACTGGATTTGGGCCCAGCAATCTGCATTTATAACCATCTGTATAGGGGATTCCATAAAGTGTTTGAAAGCTACCACACTGAGAGAAATTATTATAGTTCATAATTTATTGCATATTCTACCTTGAATACTATAGTGTATTTTGTCCTTACTTCTCCAAAACTGTTTTCAATAAGATGAGCTGATTATTTCAGCTACTAAGTAAATTTTGTTGGAAAGATTATGTAATTATAAAATATTTCATTTTTAAGGAAAGTGTTCCATTTTTCTTGGTAGCAGAAAATGAGAGCATTCAGACAAATAAGAAATATTGATATGCAGCAGATGCAAATCCAAGTGTCCGAATGAAACATCAAATTTTAAGTAGATGTGAAGAGAGAACATTCAGGATGAATAATACAAATTCCACTTATAAAATGCAAAATTCTGGAACTCTGATAAATTCCTATATAGAAGTGTCAGTGAATTGTGAATTAAAAACAGGAACAAGGCCTAGGTTCTGTTGGGGCCATTCTAGTTAAGCTTACCTGCAATCCTTTTGGGAAATTGACAGAAGAAAGCAATGAATAAATAAATAAAATTTAAATACTGAGTTGAGCTAATCAGGTCAACAGAAAAGTCAGAACAAAAGCAAATTCCCACATGTGGCCAAATGATGTGTGTACAAGGCACCAGGTGGCTCTGATCAATCACATGTGGAAGACTACGTGTCTAATATTATAGTGTCCTCATTTATTATCACCAACAGATCAATTTACCATAAGATGATAACATTTCTGTGACCTGTTGCTTTTATGTGGTGTTAAGTGTCAACCCCTTCTATGTGATTGATATCACTAAACAGAAAACAGTGTAAATTCATAATCTCTTAGCAATACTGCCGTGTACCCTACAGTTATACACACTGTCTTTCACACACACACACACACACATACATACATACACACACATACCTATATTCTTAAAGTAAACATTTTAAGTTTTATAAATCATTTCAAATGTATTCTGTTTTCTACAGAAAAGTGACTCTGCTCTGTGGCTTCCTGAGTTAAGCATTTCATGAATGAAGACTTTGATCTCCATTTTACGGAGGTACCCTGACCCCTTCCCTTAGGAACTGATATGCACGATATATGCTATTACTTCTGACAAAAGATAGCAAAAGAATGAGATGAACTGAAGAACACTTATAAAAACAAATGAAGGCTGTAGCTTAGTGGTAGAGTACTAACCTAGCATGTAGAAGGCACTGGGTTTGATTTTCAGCACAGCATATTAATAAATGAATAAAATAAAGGTCTATCAACAACTATATATATATATATATATATATATATATATATATATATATATATCGTGTGTGTATATATATATAATTTTTTAAAAATGTATATGTCCTACTGAAAGTGAGACATCCATTATAGTGGAGCAAAGTCCATCCTCATTAGAATGTTTAGATATTAGTCTGCATTCTGTTAGTTGGTTCCACATGACACTTCACCCTTTGCCACACTCTACCTTGACTTTCAGTTATCCTTTTGGGCTAATGCCTTCCATGCACTTCCATTCCAAAAATTCTCATTTCTTATACAATGATGGCATTGCATATTTGTATGAAAATCACTGCTCCAAATATTAGATATGACAACATCTGAAATTTACTATAATTGCTTCTAAAGCAATCATAGGGGAACTGAAGAGTAAAATATCTTAATTAAAAAAAAAAAGGAAAACACAAAAAGTTTGCGTGTTGTCACAATTGTGAATTGTCAGCCACAGATGTATTTTATACTTCTGCATTAATTTGTCTGAAAATAGAAGAATATGGTGCTGGGGATAATGTCTTGAGAAAGAAGTTATGGCCTTTTACCAGAGAAATTAAAAGTAGGGAGAGAACAGTTAATAATAATTTTTTTGAAGAAAATAAAGAACATCCCTGTATACTCTCTTTCTTTAGTACCTTTAGACCTAATCCATTAGCAAATTCTGTTAAGTCAAGTTATCCATGCATTTATTAATTGATCACTTCATATCATTTCTGACATAACTATAGTGCTGTAAAGGTAATTTCACTTTGATTTTATCAATATCTTCAAAAATTCATTGCCCTTACAATATAATCTAATGAATAGCAAGAATGATCCTTTTAAAATGCTAAGTCATGCTAAGAATTTTCTAATTGATTCATCTCTATTAGGTTAGAGGCTCAAATATAAATACAGCTTTGAAGATTTTTTTTTTTTCAATGATACTCCAACTGTTTGAATTTACTTCCACCTCACACTTCTTTATTCACTCTGCTTCTCATCAGGAATGCATTATTATTTTATAGTCACAGAAATGATTGTCTTCTTATGAGTCCTTTGCAATTGAAAAAATTTTGAAATTTTTATGACTTTTTATTGGTTAAAAAAGGCTAAATTTCCTTTATTCCTTGTTTCCTCAATTATCTTCTTTACTCTGAAGGCTTTTGATTTAACATTTGGAAAGAATATGACATTTTATTTACTTATTTACTTTGTTATTGATTGTGTCACCAAACAAGAATGAATGCTATATGAAAGAAAGAATATTGTATATTTTGTTTGTTGTTTTCTATCAAGCTCCCAGAAGTGTAGCTAAAAGTAAGCCTAGTGTGTCATAAGTTCTTTTTTTAAATTTATTCTGTATTGTTATACATTATGGCAGAATGCAATTTGTTTTATATTATATACATAAAGAGCAATTTTTGAAGACACTGATTGTATACAGAATATTTTCACACCATTCGTGTCTTATACATGTACTTAGGATAATGACGTCTAACTCATTCCACAATCATTCATACCTCCTTCCTCCTCCTTTGTACTCCCTCCCCTTTGCCCTATCTATAGTTCCTCCATTCCTTCCATGCGCCCCCACCAATCACCCTTATGCCTTTGCATTCTCATATCAAAGAAAACTTTGGGCTTTTGGGGTTTTGGGATTGGCTTGCTTCACTTAGCATTACATTCTCCAACTTCATCCATTTACATGCAAATGCCATGAATAAGAGTAAGATAACTTCTTAAAAAAACCTAAACAAGTGCTTACATACAAACTAGCAATTGCATTCTTAGGCATTTTTGTAAATAAAATTGTCTTTTTAATTTTATTTATGCTAGTGTATACAAATGCAATTGATGTTTTTGTATTGATATGCATACATTAACTTTACTGAACTAATTTTTAAATCTTTTTTTTTTAGGAATTTCTATCCATGAGATCAGTGCATTTACAAATAGAAATCATTTTAATTTTTTGTTTCTAATCTGGGTGACTTTTCTTTTTATTTTTCTTACTCAATATATTCTGCCCAGCATATCCAGTTGAATCTGTGTGATATGAGAGGGTATTCTTGTCCTATTTCTTAGATAGAAAGTATTTTCAGACCTTTGACCCTTAGCAAGCTGACTTTTCATCAATGTTATTTATCATATTGAGGAAGTTCCCCACTATTCCAAGTTTGTTGAATGTTTTTATCACTAAAAAGTGTGAGTTTGACAAGTTTTCTTCTAAGTCTGTTTATATAACAGTGCAGATTTTGTCCTTAGTTTTCTGCATTACAGTAATTGATTTTAATATGTTAAAACAACTTTGAATTTCTCGTAAAAATTCCATTTGGTTGGAGTGTATAAGCTTTTTATGTTGTTAGATATGGTTTCTTAGTTTGATGTTTAGTTTTTTGTGTGTGTGTTAAGCATTTCTATTTGTAGCTTTTTTGTTTTTCCTTATGCCATCTTTGATTTTGGTGTGGAAATACTGTGATCTCATGGAAATGTCCCTTTTTCTATTTTATGGAAAAGTTTGAAAAGATTTGTTATCAATTCCTCTTAAAATGTGTGATGGAGTTTACCAATGAAGCTATGAATGCTTGAATTTTTATTTATTGAAAGACTTTTAATTGCCAATACAATTGTTTTACTTGTTAAGCTACTCATATAGTCTGTTTCTACTGGAACTAAGTTTTGTATTTTGTGTCTTAAAAAGAATTCGTTCAGATCACCTAGGTTGACTAACTTTTTGTTATACAGTTTTTGTAGAATTTCCTTCTTTTTGTCGTATTCCTATTTCTTTTTGTAATATTAGTAGTGAGGGCCTTTCTTTCATTCCTGGTTGTAGTAATTTGGGTCTTTGCTCACTTGCTCTTTGCTTAACTGATGGAAGTTTTACCAATTTATTGATATTTTCAAAGAAACAACCTGTGGTTTTGTCAATTTTCTCTATTTGGAGAATTTTCTCTATTTAGAGAATTTTAGATAGATATAGCTGTAGGTAGATTGGAGTGAATAAATATACTATTTTTATGAAAGTCAGAGAATGGCACCATGAAAGGATATAGGTTGCCATTAAAACAGCTTCTTATCCATGTGTTGATTTAAGTACTTACCCAAAGGACTTAAAATCACCACACTGCAGTGACACAGCCACATCAATATTTATAGTACCTCATTTCATAATAGCCAAGCTATGGAACCAACTTAGGTGCCCTACAACAGATAAATGAATAAATAATATGTGGTACATATACACAATGGGATACTACTCAGCCATAAAGAAGAATGAAATTATGGCTTTTACCTATAAATGGATAGAACTGGAGACTATCATGCTAAGCGAAATAAGCCGGTTCAAAAACAAAGCAGAATGCCAAATGTTCTCTCTGATATGTGGATGCTAACCCACAAAAGGCAGGATAGGAAGAGGAAGATCAAAAGTTCACTGGATTAGACAAAGGGTTATGAAGGGAGAGGAGGATGGGAATAGGAAAGACAGTAGAATGAATCAAACCTAACTTTCTTATGTTCATATGCCACTAGTGAAACTCCACATCATGTACAACCATAAGAATGAAATTCTAATTAGTATAAGTTATACTCCATATATGTATAATATATCAAAATATACACTCTGTTGTCATGTACATCTAAAAAGAATGAATTTTCAAAAAAACTTTTTAAAAAGACTCAGTGATCCTATTGACTTGAGCAGGTTGCTTGGCCTCTGTGAGCACCAGTTTCCTCATCTGAAAAAGAGAGATTATAATTCATGTCTTACAATTTTATAATGAAAATTAAGAAATTTGTACAATAATCAGCATAGTTCCTGGAGAAAAATTGTTTCTCAATATATTTTATAAAGTATATCAGCAAGTGTTCTTTAATTGTTATACGGACAAAAAAACTAAAACAAAGAAAGAGACAACTCATTATAATCTGACAATATAAGGTGGTAGTCATATTCCAAAATGAGAACTAAATAAATATTTGAATGTGGTAATTAAAATACTCGTGTATTCTGGAATGCTATAAGTACTGTTATTTTCATGGCAGAATGAATAATGAAAGTTATATCAGATTCCTTCTTTAGAAGGTGTATCATGAGATAATTTTTTAAAATGAACAAAACAAATACATATTACAAAATGAAAATCTTTTTGAATTTGAGTTGTTTGTTCTCTTTGATAAACATTATTTATCATTAATAAATGAACTATGAAAGCATTGTTATCTTCTTTCTTCTTTATTTTTAATGTGTCAGAATATCAAAGGCAATAACAGAAATAAGAATTAATGGAAACATTAACAAATGTTAAGCAGCTTAGAACTCAAATTGTGTAGGCAGTGCTCAGTATTTTAAAATAAATCCAGAACAAATTTGAAGGTAGTAGGAAAAATGGGTTCTACTGCCCCCAGTCAAGAGAGAAGTATGGTTTCTCATGATGTCAGATTTCAAAAGGCAAGCTGTTGTAAGAAAGCTTTTATTAGTAGAAAATAGTGAAAGAAATGACTATTTCTCTAAATATCACAATTTAAATTAATGCAGGACATCTGCATTTAAATATCATAAAAAAAGATGGTAATTACTATAATTTTGTCAGCAAAGGATTATAGTCTTAAGACTTTCTAAGGATAAAAATTTACTAAAATTAAGGACAATGTATTTATAAAGTTGTTTCATTTCTGATTTTTTTTATTGACAAAAAGACTTATTGATTTTGAATTACATAATATGCAAAATTACATGATGTTAATAATTAAATATGCTCTGAGTATGACTTTAAGTTACAATGTTTGACCTGTTGAGCTCTATTTCTCAGCTATATTCAGAAATGAAAGATTTAATTTTAATGTCAAAATGAATACTCACATAATTAAATCAGGCTTCACTTAATTAGTTTTGCTTTCTAATAAAAGAGTTATCAACTTCTTTTGAAAATATATAAGTGAAAATATATTGTTGCTAAGGGAATTAAAAACCATTCATGTAATTAAAATACGAAATACTTCTTCAAACTTCAATAAGTATCATGCCATGCCCTCAAGTAATATTGTGGTGTTTAGCTATTAAAATGAAAATAACAAAATAGAAAAATAATGATTAACACCTAATATCTCTGTGTAATTGTATTTCACTCTTTTTTAGTTTTCTTCTTAAGCATGTATACAAATCATATCATTTAGACTTCATAGTTGAACAAATGCAGTATAAGATATTTTATTACATTCTCTTAATTCTATTGTTTCTAAAGTGTTTTTAAATAAGCTTTCTTAAAATAGATAAGTCTCAAGCATACAGCTTTCATAAACTGAGAAGAACAAACTTTACACATTGTTTTCCTTCAGCTTTAATTTTCCAACAGTGCAGTTATTGGTGGATGGGGCAAGGGAGTGAGTCAATAGAACTATTACACAGCTGAAAGAACCTGATGTCTTTATATAACAAAGTTTAGAACCTATTTATTTTTTTTTCAGTGATTAAATAAGACTAAAATTATTTTTCTTTCAGTGATGAAATAAGACTAAAATTATACTTTATACTTACAAATAATTTTATCTATTTCTAGCTGTTCCTAAGAGACCTGGAGACTTCTTTCTCAAAGTTATGAATTTGTGACAATTATCTCAGTATTTATAGAAATGATTTGGACTTGAGAGTTACTGGATCATTGGCATTTTGGAGGATAATTCAGTGTTATATGGAATTAAGTCATTGTATAGATCAATAGTGAAAAAGCAGAGTTAAAGAAGGCATGGGAGGGGGAAGGAGATATGAGATAACAGTGAAAACAAAAAATGGTGAAATGGCCATGACATCAAACCCCAAAACAAAGTTAATATGATTCTCCTTTAAATAGTGAGGTTTTATCTTGCTCAATATGGCCTCCACAACTATAGGAAGGAAACATAGGATACAATAAAGAATTGATTTCAACAGAAGCTTGAAAAGAATGACAGATTGAGAAATCATGGAAGGCATATAATAAAGTTATAAACTGGTAGTATGTGAGTCTTATTCTGTTATCACTTTTTTTTTTGGAAGTCTCAAGTTTTCAAAATTGGCCTTTGAAATCTCCTATGAAGAACCTGTACCCAATAGGTCAGAATATCTCCACTAATCCCCTTTGTTTTGTGCACTGAGGCATGCCCCATCTCGTTATTCTGGGAACTGTACTGCACCATACAGTGTGAGAGAGTCTAGCTGCCTCAGCATGATGAGAGCCACTAGGCAGGTCATCTTCCACCCTGTGACACTGACACAGCTGTCACACAGGCTTGAGACCATCTTGCTCCAGCCATGCTATCTGTGGAGCTAGTGTTTAGCCAAACTGCCAGAGTGAGAACTTCACTCAACCCACAGAGTTGGTGCCAAAAAATATTATTTGATTTAAGGCACCAGTGTTGGAATGGTAAGATGGTCAACAAAACTTAACCAATATACTTGGTAAAGGAGATCTTTTAAAAAGACTCATAATAGAAGCCTGAAAGTGACTGAGTAAAAGTGCAAAGCAATCAGAGTTGCACATCATTCAGAAGGCTGAAGGTATTTTCTTTTCACATTGTACTCACTGAGAATGCAGTTGCTATTTAACTGTGTTTTTGTTTGTTTGTTTGTTTGTTTGTTTCAGTACTTATTATAGCAACCACAGATAACATAAAAAGAGAAGAAAAGCAAACAATAACATGATGGGTTGGAATCCATTCAACTGAACTCACATGTGGGACATTTCTTATTTAGTAAATATTTTAGGATGGATTATAATTATTTATTATTGAGTAAGGAAGATGGCGGCGGGAAGTGAGTAAGCCGCTCCGTGCTCCAAGGCCGCCGCGCCTGCAGGGTATGTTGCCGCGTCTTAAAAGAAGTAAAGATCATTAAAGGAGATCTGTTGACAAATACTCAGCACCGTGTCAAGAAAAGGGCCTAAGTGGAGTGAATCCGCCACGACTCCAGCCAAGGTGGAGTGAGTCCATCACGACCTCAGCGTGAGCAGTAAGGCTACAGCCCTGGACTGCCTGGCTCCCTCGGCCCCTTCTCCTTCTCCTCTCCGCCTTTCCGCTTTGCTTCTCCCCCGCCCGCCGTCTCTCCTCCCACGCTCACTCCTGAAATCTAGATCTTAATTTCTTTCCCCCACCCCGCCCACTCTCTCGCATGCCCAGTACCCGGCCCGCGCGGGCCCAAAGGCGCTGCCTCCCCTCCCCCAGCCCGCACCTCCTCCCCGGGGATACCGAAGGCCACAGCTGGCCGCCGCCGCCGCTTCCCGCGGAGCACCTTAGAGCAGACTCTTCACCATGAGAGTGAGCTGCCGAGTAAAATGGAACAGCTGATAAGATGAGTGACAATTTAAAATCTAAGTGATCCAACATGCCGGCGGACGCGGAGAGATCAAGTCTCTAACCCCTTCAGCTGCACAGGCATAGGGAGAAGTAAACTGTCAAAATACTGTTTGCTCAGGACCACTAGGCACTGTTGAGCTGAAGAGGATCCCGGGCGAACAGTCTGCCCTTCTCAGAACACACCGAGCCCGGATTGGCTACATTCTAGCTCCGGTTCGCCTGCTTCTCATGACTCAGCACTAATGATCCCGCTGAAATAACTAGTCGGCCCACCTGAACTCACAGAGGTAAAAGCCAACTGAGCACGATAGCCAGACCCAGGGAATCAGGAGTGACGTGGGACTAGCAGCGCAGAACTCCTGGCTATCGCTCTCACCAGTGCTGACAACAGAGGTCCCTTGCACCAGCTACCAGGGTAGTTGCTACCTGAGGGCACACAAATTCGCTGGGGGTCCGCAGCCCCAAGCCCTACAAACATAGGGTCTGAGAGAGGCAAACAGAAAGGGTGTGCCAAGGAATCCATGAAAACAGGGCTCCCAGGAGCAGCAGACCCAGCGTGTAGCCAGTATTGTGGTGAGCATCACAGGTGAGTGGGGCCTGGCTTGAGGAACCACAAGAAAAGGCCCTAGGCACTCAGGATTGGAGACCTGCACAGTCTGGGAAGAAGAGCTGAGGCACAGTAATTGGTTCCCACCTATCAAGAAGAGAAGCCTGGCCCAGTGGGCATAGCTCCACCTACTGGAAGAGAAGTTAATCGAGCTCTATGACTGCATTTATTATTATTATTATATTTTAATGATTATTATTAGTATTTTTTAAATTTTATTTTCACTTTTTGTTGTTGATTTTGTTGTTGTTCTTTAACTTTCTTATTAATGGTTTCAATTTTTTTAAATTCTTTTTATTTTATTATTATAACTATTATTTTTAAACTTTAATTTCCATTTTTTTATTATCATTATAATTTTTTTTGGTTTTAAATTTTTATTTTTTCGTTTTTTCTTTCTTTTCTTTTCATTTTTTTTCTTTTGTCTTTTCATTTTTTTTCAATTTTCTTATTCCCCCTTTCTTGAATTCTACCTGCCTACACTCATTCTCTTTAGTGACTTCTTCCCTTCCCTTCTAATATCTCTCCTCCCAAACATCAAATGAATTTATAAGAGTAAACAGTAACTCAGCAGTCAAACAGAACAAGAAGTAACATGAGCATAAAAAATCAAGGAAGAAAAGGAGTACAAACAATGCAGGACAGCCTAAATATTCAGGAGGACCTAGAGTCATCAGAAAAATGGCCATATAAAGAACTCAAGGAACACCTTAGACAGATGGAAAGGAACCTTAAAGATCACATTGAAAATGATTTACATAAACAGATAAAAGAAGAAGTTAAGCATCTTTATCAGGAGATAGAAATTATTAAAAAAAATCAAACAATAATTCTAGAAATGAAGGAAACGATAAACCAAATTAAAAACTCAATCGAGAGTATCACTAACAGAGTGGAGCAAGTAGAAGCCAGAACATCAGATAATAAAGACAAAATATATCATCTTGAAAAGAGTCTAGCCAACTCAGATAGGCTGGTAAAAAATCACGAGAAAAACATCCAAGAGATTTGGGATAACATAAAAAAACCAAACTTACGAGTCATCGGGATAGAGGAAGGCACAGAGATTCATACCAAGGAAAATAATGAAATAATTACAGAAAACTTTCCAGAAATAAAAAAGGAAACAGATATACAAATTGTAGATGCATACAGGACACCGAGCACACAAAATCACAGTAGACCAACGCCAAGACACATTGTTATGAAGATATCCAATATACAGAACAAAGAGAAAATATTAAAAGCTACAAGAGAAAAGAGGCAGATTACATTTAGGGGTAAACCAATAAGGTTAACAACGGATTTTTCATCACAGACACTGAAAGCGAGAAGATCCTGGAACAACATATTTCAAACACTGAAAGACAATGGATGCCAACCAAGAATTCTGTATCCAGCAAAATTAAGCTTCAGGTATGACAACGAAATAAAAATCTTTCATGATAAACAAAAGCTAAAAGAACTTGTAGCCAGAAAACCAGCATTGCAAAGCATCTTGAGCAAAACACTACACGACGAAGAAACGAAAAACAATAACCAAAACCATCAGTGGGAAGTGCCTCGGTAAAGACAGAGGACAGGGGGAAAGCTAATCATGGAGAAACAAACTAAAGTAGAAAAAAAGAGATAAATAATCAAACATGGCAGGAAGTACAAACCATATATCAATAGTAACTCTAAACGTTAATGGCTTAAACTCTCCAATAAAGCGACATAGGCTGGTAACATGGATTAAAAAAACAAATCCAACAATATGCTGCCTCCAGGAGACACATCTGACTGGGAAAGACATACACAGGCTCAAGGTAAAAGGTTGGGAAAAAATATACCACACACACGGTCCTCGTAAGCAAGCAGGGGTGGCCATTCTCATATCGAATAAAATCGACTTCAAGACTAAGTTAATCAAAAGGGATAAGGAAGGACATTATATACTGCTAAAAGGAACCATTCACCAACAATACATAACAATTATCAATATTTATGCACCAAATAATGGTGCTGCGACTTTCATAAAACAAACTCTCCTCAAGTTCAAGAATCAAATAGACCACAACACAATAATCATGGGTGACTTCAACACACCTCTCTCACCAATGGACAGATCCTCCAAACAAATTTGAAGAAAGAAACTATTGACCTCAATATCACAATCAATAACCTAGACTTAACTGACATATATAGAATATATCAACCATCATCAAGTGGATATACATTTTTCTCAGCAGCACATGGATCCTTCTAAAAAATAGACCATATATTATGCCATAGGGCAACCCTCAGTAAATATAAAGGGGTGGAGATAATACTATGCATTTTATCTGATCATAATGGAATGAAACTGGAAATCAATGATAAAAGAAGGAAGAAAAAATCCTACATCACATGGACAATGAACAATACGTTACTGAATGATCAATGGGTTACAGAAGACATAAAGGAGGAAATCAAAAAATTCTTAGAGATAAATGAAAATACAGACACAACATATCAGAATCTATGGGACACAATGAAAGCAGTTTTAAGAGGGAAATTCATCGCCTGGAGGTCATTCCTCAAAAAAAGGAAAAACCAACAAATAAATGAGCTCATACTACATCTCAAAGCCCTAGAAAAGGAAGAGCAAAACAACAGCAAATGTAGCAGAAGGCAAGAATTAATTAAAATCAGAGCAGAAATCAACGAAATTGAAACAAAAGAAACTATTGAAAAAAATTACAAAAAGAAAGTTGGTTCTTTGAAAAAATAAACAAGATCGACAGACCCTTAGCCATGCTATGGAAGAGAAGAAGAGAGAGAACTCAAAATACTAACGTATGGGATGAAAAAGGCATTATCACAACAGATGCTACAGAAATACAGAAGACAATTAGAAATTATTCTGAAAACCTATATTCCAATAAAATAGAAGATAGTGAAGACATTGATAAATTTCTTAGGTCATATAATTTGCCCAGACTGAGTCAGGAGGATACACACAATTTAAACAGACCAATATCAATGGATGAAATAGAAGAAGCAATCAAAAGACTACCAACCAAGAAAAGCTCAGGACCAGATGGGTACACATCGGAGTTTTACAAAACCTTTAAAGAATTAATACCAATACTTTTCAAGTTATTTCAGGAAATAGAAAAAGAGGGAGCTCTACCAAATTCATTCTATGAGGCCAACATCACCCTGATTCCGAAACCAGACAAAGACACCTCAAAGAAGAAAACTACAGACCAATATCTCTGATGAACGTAGATGCAAAAATCCTCAATAAAATTCTGGCGAATCGGATACAAAAACACATCAAAAAAATTGTGCACCATGATCAAGTAGGATTCATCCCTGGGATGCAAGGATGGTTCAATATACGGAAATCAATAAATGTTATTCACCACATCAATAGACTTAAAGATAAGAACCATATGATCATCTCGATAGACGCAGAAAATGCATTTGACAAAGTACAGCATCCCTTTATGTTAAAAACATTAGAAAAACTAGGGATAACAGGAACTTACCTCGACATTGTAAAAGCTTTCTATGCTAAGCCTCAGGCTAGCATCATTCTGAATGGAGAAAAATTGAAGGCATTCCCTCTATAATCTGGAACAAGACAGGGATGCCCCCTATCACCACTTCTATTCAATATAGTTCTCGAAACACTGGACAGAGCAATTAGACAGACGAAAGAAATTAAAGGCATAAAAATAGGAAAAGAAGAACTTAAATTATCACTATTTGCAGATGACATGATTCTATACCTAGAAGACCCAAAAGGGTCTACAAAGAAACTACAAGAACTAATAAATGAATTCAGCAAAGTGGCAGGATATAAAATCAACACACATAAATCAAAGGCATTTCTGTATATCAGCGACAAAACTTCTGAAATGGAAATGAGGAAAAACACTCCATTCACAATATCCTCAAAAAAAAAAAAATAAAGTACTTGGGAATCAACCTAACAAAAGAGGTGAAAGACCTATACAATGAAAACTACAGAACCCTAAAGAGAGAAATAGAAGAGGATCTTAGAAGACGGAAAAATATACCTTGTTCATGGATAGGCAGAACTAACATTATCAAAATGGTGATATTACCAAAAGTTCTCTATAGGTTTAATGCAATGCCAATCAAAATCCCAATGGCATTTCTTGTAGAAATAGACAAAGCAATCATGAAATTCATATGGAAAAAGAAAAGACCCAGAATAGCAAAAACAATTCTAAGCAGGAAGTGTGAATCAGGTGGTATAGCGATACCAGATTTCAAACTATATTACAGAGCAATAGTAATAAAAACAGTATGGTACTGGTACCAAAATAGGTGGGTGGACCAATTGTACAGAATAGAGGACACAGAGACTAATCCACAAAGCTACAACTATCTTATATTTTATAAAGGAGCTAAAAACATGCAATGGAGGAAGGATAGCATCTTCAACAAATGGTGTTGGGAAAACTGGAAATCCATATGACAAAATGAAACTGAATCCCCTACTCTCGCCATGCACAAAAGTTAACTCAAAATGGATCAAGGAGCTAGATATCAAATCAGAGACTCTCCGACTGATACAAGAAAAATTTGGCTCCGATCTACATATTGTGGGTTCGGGCTCCAAATTCCTTAATAGGACACCCATAGCACAAGAGTTAATAACAAGAATCAACAAATGGGACTTTCTTAAACTGAAAAGTTTTTTTCTCAGCAAGAGAAACAATAAGAGAGGTAAATAGGGAACCTACATCCTGGGAACAAATTTTTACTCCTCACACTTCAGATAGAGCCCTAATATCCAGTGTATACAAGGAACTCAAAAAATTAGACAATAAGAAAACAAATAACCCAATTAACAAATGGGCCAAGGACATGAACAAACACTTCACAGAGGAGGACATATAATCAATCAACAAGTACATGAAAATGCTCACCTTCTCTAGCAGTCAAGGAAATGCAAATCAAAACCACCCTAAGATACCACCTCACCCCAGTAAGATTGGCAGCCATGATGAAATCAAACAACAATGAGTGCTGGCGAGGATGTGGGGAAAAGGGTACTCTTATACACTGCTGGTGGGACTGCAAATTGGTGCTGCCAATTTGGAAAGCAGTATGGAGATTCCTGGGAAAGCTGGGAATGGAACCACCATCTGACCCTGCTATTGCCCTTCTCGGACTATTCCCTGAAGACCTTAAAAGAGCGTACTACAGGGATACTGCCACATAGATGTTCATAGCAGCACAATTCACAATTGCTAGACTGTGGAATCAACCCAGATGCCCGTCAATAGATGAATGGATAAAAAAATGTGGCATCTATACACCATGGAGTATTACGCAGCACTAAAAAATGACAAAATCACGGAATTTGCAGGAAAATGGATGGCACTAGAGCAGATTATGCTCAGTGAAGCTAGCCAATCCCTAAAAAACCAATACCAAATGTCTTCTTTGATATAATGAGAGCAACTAAGAACAGAGCAGGGAGGAAGAGCAGGAAGAAAAGATTAACATTAAAAAGAGACATGAGATGGGAGGGAAAGGGAGAAAAAAAGGGAGATTGCATGGAAATCGAGGGAGTCCCTCATTGTTACACAAAATTACATATAAGAGTTTGTGAGGGGAATGGGATAACAAACATGGAGGGAAATGAATTACAGTAGATGGGGTAGAGAGAGAAGATGGGAGGGGAGAGGAGGGGGGATAGTAGAGGATAGGAAAGGTAGCAGAATACAACAGTCACTAATAGGGCAGTATGTAAAAATGTGGATGTGTAACCGATGTGATTCTTCAATCTGTATTTGGGGTAAAAATGGGAGTTCATAACCCACTTGATTCTAATGTTTGAAATATGTCAAGGGCTTTGTAATGTTGTGAACACCAATAAAAAAAATTTAAAAAAAGAGAATAATGAATTAACGAATGATAACAGTGAACTATGAGAAAAAAGAAAAAAAATATTTATTATTGTTCAGCCTTTTAGACTACTCTAACTAATTAGTTTGTTTATTGCATAAATGAAGCTGAATATCTTTGTATTCCAAATGCAACTCTACTCAATTTTAAAATATCAATTAAGCTTTATCCTTTAAAGTAAACCCTTTTTAGAGGGCATTAGTATAGTCTTTGACACTGAAGTTACTTCAGAGAGGTATTTTTAGAGTGCTGGACTAAATCATCTTCATAATTTTCCTATCAATCAACTTTATAGAAGTTGCCTAGCACTTGTCATTTCGACTAACCATCCCGGTAAAATAAATGAAATAAGAAATGACTAGATGAGCAAAGACATTTCAGTCTGAGAACAAGAGCAGGATCAGAAATGGCATTTCACAGAAATAATGAATCAGAAGATAAACTATAAGATAATTGAAGGCAAATTTGTATGAAGTAAAAGAGACAGTATGCTTTTCAAATGTCAGTAGGTTTAAAATTATAAGATACAAGTGATAGTGTCTGAGAAAGTATTAAATTTCCCATTTTTAATCATGTTGGCTGTGAACCGTTACTGGCTGTATCCCACTGTAATAAGTGATAGACTATGAAGTTCTGAACTTCACCTCTCTAATTCTTGAAAACAGCTAGGAAAGAGGCACCTTCTATTAATAGTGTCAGAATCATAGCTCATTAACTCTGTTTTTCCTTAAAATAGTAGAGACAGTGGCTACAGACAGACAGTGCTCCATTCATAGTAATTACACAGTGAGCCCTCTGTTTCTCTGGGTTCCTCATTCCTGGATTCAGCCTGCTGTGGATCAAAAATACTTGGAAAAAAATTTACATCTATATCAGCACAGACATTTTTCCTTGTCATTATTCCCTAAGCAATATGGTATAACAAATATTCCATAGCATTTACTTTTTTTTTGGAGTTATAAGCTCTATAGATAATTTAAAGTATATGGTGAATGTGTATAGGTTAAATGCAAACTCCATGTCATATTATACAGGGTACTTGAGCATCTGTGGATTTAGTATCTTTAGGTGGGAGGCAGGATACCATGGGATGAATTTGCAATATCTAAACTCCTTTTGAATATTGAAAAGACTTTCCAAGTGAACTAGAAAGCTTTAACTATTTTCTTCCCTGTTCTTCCTCCTCCTTCCCATTCTGTTCTCCTTCTTCTCTTATTTTTCTTTAATTTTTCATATTCTGCCCCTTTTTCCACAAAATTTATGGAAATTACTTCAATGAAATCTAGATTCTTTGTAGTCAGAACTATCATGGGCCTCTCATAAACCAAGTAATCCTAGAAAATGAATTTGATTTATAAACCTCTACTTCAAATTCTGTCATCTTGAAATATGTTCAGAGTGTCATTATACCCACTTTTCTAAGCTGAACAAGTAACATATCAGGGGTGAATTTTTAAATTGTATAGGAATGAGAAATAGCATTTTTCTCCCTTATCAGAGAAGGAAGAAAAAAAAAACTAATGATCCTAAAACAAAGAGCAAGTTTTAAAGCTATGTCTAATCCTAGAAAGGGCTATGGTAGAAAAGCAGACCATCATTTTAGGAAAAAATTTTGGAGGTAAGAAAAGATTCACAAAACAGAAAGAACATCACCTGACACTGAGGAGTGGGTCTCCATTCCTCTTTTTTAAAAATTTTTATTTTTTTACTTGTAGTTGGACACAATACCTTTATTTATTTTTATGTGGTGCTGAGGATTGAACCCAGGGCCTCGAACGTGCTAGGCAAGTGCTCTACAGCTGAGCCACAACCCAGGCCCATCCATTTCTCTTGTCAGGAGCAAACCTGCAGTTTAATTAGCTCTGATGCTTCCAGGTCTGGGTGAGAAACTGGCTAGATATCACAATATTTGGGACAGAAAAACATATGGGCTTCTAGCTTCAGTAAGAACTGGTTCTTGAACAAATGCGATGAAGAAAAACTAGGGGAAAATGAGACATATGGGCATTGATGGTTTTCTCTGAGAAAAACCCAGACAAACAGGAATAAATCCAGTACTGGCACTATGAGCAAAATGTAACTTAGAAAATTATAATAGTTATATAAGATAGCATTTCAAATAATGTTTTTAACAATGTTATAACAGGTATTGTTAAAAGTGATTATGTTAGCAGTGGGTGAACATTTCCATTTATCTTAATGGATCAATTTTCAAAAGATTTTAGAATTTAAATAAAAAATGTGTGAAGGTGGCTGCTGTTTATTTTTGTGGGGACTTAGAATAAAGAAACTGAAGTAACTGATTTTTTTATTTTAAAAAAGAAAAAATAAATTCAGCAATAAAATGATAGACAATTTAATAAAACCCATCAATGATGTTACACAAGCATTCACAAAGCAGCACAAAATAAGAAGGTAACAAACAGTATAATATTTTAATGTTGAAATCATGGGCCAAAACACTGAGAATAGGTAATCTTTCTGTTAACTTTGCATGACAGATTACAAAAAGGTATTAACAGATATTTTTTAAAACATGTAAAGTTTGTTGAAGAATTTTTCCAGATAATCCTTAAACAAGTAAAACTTTGTGATATCTCCTTAAGCTGTTAAAACCAGAGCTTGATATTTAAAGTGAACTATGATAAATATGGTATAGAGCTATAAAAGCAACAGCTATTATATATATGATAATTATATTTAAAAGACAAAAAATTACAATAGCACACTCATTGATTTCCTTGAACTCATTTCTACATAATTTAGGGAAAATAAAATGGCAGTATATAATTCTTATTGTAGCTTCTCCTGGATTGTGAACTTAATCTAGGCAGTACATCTTATTTCAGTAATTTCTATTCAAATATTAGTTCCATTTTCCTTGATTTCTTCTAGAACTGGTCTCATAAATAACTTTCAGTAGAAATATTTCAAAGTTCTCTTGAGCATTGTATCTCATAGTCTTCTCCAATATATATTTTCTCAGTTATTTGTTTGTCATGATCTTGGGAGTATTATATATGACTGTTAAGATGTTTGGTAATACATTCTTATATTTGAATTTTATGTTTCCTTATGACTCTGTTAAAATTATGGATTTTTGTAAAAAGTACCATAAAAGTGATGTGCCCTTCTCAGTGCATCATATCAAAGACAACAAGATGCTGATATGTCTGTTATTACTAGTGATGTTTACTCTAAAAACTGAGGTAAAGTAATATTTTCTGGACTTCTTCATTATAAAGTTACTATTTTCTTTTTGTAAATAGCTCATATTTGAAACAAATGTTTTAAAAATAGACAATTGTTTCTTTTTCATTTTTAGCCTATTAAGTTTAATATGCTTATATTGTCTGCAAGAAGGTGTGTGGTATTTTACAAGTGGTGATTTTTATTTGTTTCATTTCCTCTTCATTATTATGAAGAACTTTTATGTAAGGAACGATTGTATATTCCCCTCCATTTATCTATTAAATTTTCCATTTTCATCATTGTATACTCAGTGTTCTCTGGGCTATATGATTAAATACCATAGTTATTAATATATATAATTATACATAATATAATATATATTTCAATACAATAGTTATTAATCTTGCTGCTCAAATTGCTACCCATTTGTCCACTGGATCTTGTATCTTCTTAATGTCTTGCAGTCATCATCACTGCCATTGTCTTTATCACCTCCTGTAACTTTTCCTGGTATTTCTCGTTGAATTTTGTTTATTCATTGAACATTGTGACCTCCAGTTTCATTCATTTTTCTACAAATGATAGGATTTCATTCTTTCTATATTCCATTTTGTATATATACCACATTTTCTTTATCCATTCATCCAATGAAGGGCATCTGGGATGATTCCATATGTTAGCTATTGAAATAGTGCCACAATAAACATGAGAGTGCAAGTATCTTTTTGTTATATGAATCATCTCCTTTAGATATACACTCGTTAGCGGAATCGCTGGATCATATGGTAGTTCTATTTTTAGTTTTTTGAGGAATCTCCATACTGTTTTCCATAATGGGTGTACTAATTTACATCCCTACCAACAGTGTTCCCTCTTCTCTGCACCTCGTCAGCATTTGTTATTTTTGGTTTTGAAAATGATTTTGCATTTTCTCTGTCCCAGTTCCAGGCTTACAACTTCTCCAGGGATCCCTGATACCTTTCATTGGAAGAGTCATTTCTCCTGCATTTCCAAAGTTGAAGATGTACTAAGGAAAAACATATTATTATTAAAACTTTATGTCATTTCAAATAATAGACTAAAATTACATAAGTTATATTTTCTGCTTCCTGAAAATAAAATATAATAGTCAAGGGAAAATGCTAATTCTGCCCAATTTTTGTCCTTAGAGAACCAATATTGTTACGATCTATAGTTATGAGCAAGAACATCACTAATAGCACAATTTTGCTACAAAGGAAGATTATTTTGATATTTGTAATATTTTACACAGATTTTGTACATTTTATAATTGTGAAATGTCAAGCAAGGTAAAAATCACTAAAAATAATTTGTATATTTTCCTGCCTTTGTCCCACAATCAGAATCAGGAATAAAAATAACAGTACATTTTTCAAGCTATATTATAGCTCTCTCCAAGTGATATAAATATCAATATATTTTAACTCTCTGGAGGCATACATGTTACCAATTTTTTAATATGCAGTTCCAACTAAACAAGATATACAGCTTTTTCCTCTCCCTCACTTCTTTGTAAGCTTTTACGTTAGTAACATCACTAAGGTCTCTGAAAATCTGTAATAATGATGCAGTCTTTTTTTACTTCAACTTTATATAGATGTGGACAAACTTTGGTCTTTCTTTTTATAGGCACTGCTCATCCTTGAACAAATTGTACAGGAATTGCAAGGATTTTCCATTTCCCAGTAGTTTTACTTTATTGTTTTCCTTGGGGCTTTCTTAGTTAATGTTTGGAACATCTAATACATCGATTTAGATTCTCTTTATAAAAATTCCCTTCCCATAGATGTAGAATTTCAGGAAGCAGGCTAAGCATAGGGTGGGAGAAAGCCCTGAGCACACACTGTGGGGCCCAGGGGAGACCTTACAGACACAGCCTATCTGAAAACACTTTGGCATACAAAGGGCTTAGGCAGAGAGACAAGTCTGGCAAGATTCAAGATCATGATGACCCCACAAACTATCTGGAAGAGGACAGTCTGTTACCTGGAACATAGATATAACACTCTTAGAACCCATCCATCACACATATTAACCAGTCAATCACATTTAATGGAACCTGTATGGTCTCAGCACCAGTAACAAGAAAGCTTTCAGAACAGCTCAACAGATGGTTGAGATTTCCCTCATGTGTGTTGTTTTAAATTCTTCTATACCTCCAACACACTATTTCAGCAATCACAATTGCTTATGAGAGTGGTAGATCTATTCCATCAAAGTTGTATTTTTCACATTTTCTACAACTCTCCAGGAGCCATATTTCTCTGGCATCTTGCCCTTACTAGTGGAAAAATAAAGGCAGTGGAAAACAAATCAAATAGATATAGATAGATAGACAGACAGTCAGATAGTTAAATGTAGGTATAGAAATAGAATGCGTTATCTACCATTGGTATATCATATTTATGTGAGTCTATAACCTGCCTACATATACCCATAAAATTATATCCTAACAATAATTTCAGTAAAGAGAAATTTTAGGGTGAGCACCCTGGGAAAGCTCAAGACTCATTGACTGGGTGAAAAGTCCATTATCTAGTCCTGAGTTAAATGTGTGTTTGTAATATATTTTTTGTTTGTTTGTTTGAATATATATGACTTTATTCTTAAATTTGTTGAACCTGACAAAATGTGACCTCCCATATCTTTTGGTTCTACATCCATGGATTCAACCAATTGTTCATCTAAAATATTTGAAAGAAAAATTGTGCCTACATAGAACACATGCAGATTTTTTAATTCTCATTGTTCCCTGAACAACACAGTATAATTATTTAAATATAATTTCAGCTGTATGAAGTATTATGAGTAATCTAGAGATGGTTTAAATTACATGGATATACCACATAATGACATTTTGATCAATGATGAACCATATATACGATCATGGTCTCATAAAATCATAAAAAAGCTAAAAAAATTCCTATCACTCCGTGACAGGATACCCATGGTAATGTTGTAATCTAATGCAATACCAACATGTTTGTGGTGAAACTGCATGAATAAAATTAATGTGCTGCCACTCATATGAAAGTATGATACATTTAATCAGTGCTATATCTAATGTTTGATAATGATTAATAAATGATTGTGGTACTGGTTTGTGTGTTTACAATATTATACTTTTCCTCATTTTTTATAATATACTACTACTTGTATAAAAACAGAGTTAACAGTAAAGGAGTCTTTAGGCCCTTCAGGAAGTCATCTAGAGGAAGTTATTGTTATTATAAACATCAGCTTGTCTGAAGATCTTCTAATAGGACAGCAGGCGGAGATGGAAAACAGTGATATTCATGATCCCGTTCCTCTGTGTAGGCCTAGAATAATATATATGTTTTTTTGACTTCATGTTCTTTTTTTTAATTAAAATGTAACAAATTTTTAAATAAAAAAATAGGATAAAGGTATAAAGAAAGAAATTTTTTTTAAAAGCTGTATAATATGTTTGTGTTTTAAACTGTTGTAATACCAAAGGGTCAAAAAGTTAAAATCTGGGTGTGGTGGTGCATGCCTATAATCCCAGTGGCTCAGGAGGCTGAGGCAGGAGGATCACAAGTTCAAAGCTAGCCTCAGCAATGGTGAGGTACTTAGCAACTCAGTGAGACCCTGTCTCTAAATAAAAATACAAAATAGGGCTCGGGATGTGGCTCAGTGTTTGAGTGCCACTGAGTTTCATCCCCAGTATGCTTCCCCCACCCCCCCTAAAGTTAAAACAATTAAAAAGTAAAAATGTTACAGTAAATTAGGATTAATTTATTCAAGAAAGAACTTAGTGTAGCCTATGTTGACAATATTTATAAAGTCTGGAGTAGTGTATAGTCATGTTCATCATATTCATTCATCCAGACCAAATTTCCTTTCCATTCATGTTAAGTGCTCTATAGAGATGTACTTTGCTGTACCTTTTCTATGTTATATGGACAAGTACTTATCATTGTATTACAGTGGCCTTCTTAGTACAGTAACATGATGTACAGGTTTGTAGCCACAAGAAATAGGCTACACAATAGATCCTAGAAATGCAGTAGGCTGTATCACCTAGCACACTCTGATGTGTGCCCACTCATGATATCATCTAATGATTCATTTCTTGTTAGAGTCTGTAAACAAGTCAGGATGGCGCCTGGCATTTTGCCAGGGGGAGTGGTTTGTGAGGTGGCACCAGCGAGCCATTAAGTGTGGAGATTCCTTATTGGTTGACTGCTGTATCTATTTTATGTTAATTAAGATAAGCTGTGTGGAATGTATATATACCCCTCCTGTCCTACAATAAACGGCTCCCACTCCTGCTGTATCAATGTACACAAGTTATTCGTCACCCCCGGGTTATTTTGCTATAGCCGGACTGCGGCAGATGGTGGCCTGTACAGGGAGCCCCAGGACACTCGGGGGTAAATGACGAAAAAAAAAAAAAAAGCTGCCTGTCCTTAGATAGAACAAATCTTCTCGTCCCTAGATAGATAGGGCGAGACGACAAATGGCCATTTCGAGAAAATGGAGAAGATTGATACAGCATGTTTGTGTCTTGTTTTCTCAGTGTATTGTATGGTCTTTGTGACGAAAATATGGAAGGGGTGAAAAGTAAATTACTAAGGGAAGAAAGCACCCCAGTGGAACCAAGAATAGTTAGGGCATATGTTGATGGAAGCCCAGGAACTCTAATCAAAAAAAAGAAAAAAGTTCAGAGGAGGAAAGATTGTCAAGAAAGGACTTGCAAGAGGCTACTACTAAATACTTTTCATAACCAGAGGGTGCATAAAGCCACGTGGAGTCTGCCACATGCAAGAGTTTGTCATGTCGCAGCAAGGACTTTCCAAGCAGAGGCAACCGGCTCTTCCACTGCCGCAGCCCAAATCTAGACCTGACCCAGAGGCACAATCTCGCAGGCTCTTGCTCCCTGTGCCCAGTGGCAGTTTAAGTCCGGAACACTCCCCGGACTCTCCCCGGGGCCATCTGGGGCTGCCCAGACGCTGCAGGCAGAAGAGGGCCCACGTCCCTGAAGTTTGATCATTTCCAAGGCCAATAACTACCATGGTTCTCCCACACCTGGAAGCTAATGAGTAATGAGCACTATTAAGGCTTATTTCAAATGTAAAAAACCTTGAGATAATGTACTAAATTGTTCAGAAGTTTGTTTTCTTAGTGCCTGCTGGAATACTACAGGATTTTCTTTAGCATCGTTCCTGCCTTCATCCCAGTGCCAATGAAGACAAGCGTGGAAAAATTTCCAGTGTTGCTGAAAACCAGACAAAACTTCAACTGAGAAACAGACGAAACTTCAAAGCTGTTGCTGTTTCTGCTGATACAACTTAAGCTAGCTGCCTACAGAACTTACCTGGACTGTGATTTAAGCTAGCTGCCTGCAGAACTTACCTGGACTATGATTTACTTGGACTGTGAGTTAATCTATTGAGACACTGCTTTACCTGGCTGAGACAACAAACTGTAATCTACAACAAATTGTAACTCGGTATCTTTGCTAATGGTGTCATTGCTGGTATAATTTTTCCAAGGGCTTCTTGCATGGAGCCATCAATTGGCTTGGTATTGTGGCATTTTGTATCCTCCCCTTCTGCTTGTAGCATATTATTTATGGTGTTTGTGTAAAAAACACTATGGTCATTATTTAAATTAAACAAAAGGGGAAAATATTAGAGTCTGTAAACAAGTCAGGATGGCACCTGGCATTTTGCCAGGGGGAGTGGTTTGTGAGGTGGTGCCAGTTAGCCATTAAGTGTGGAGATTCCTTATTGGTTGACTGCTGTATCTAGTTTATGTTAATTAAGATGAGCTGTGTGGAATGTATACATACCGCTCCTGTCCTACAATAAACGGCTCCCACTCCTGCTGTATCAATCTACACAAGTTGTTCATCACCCCCCGGTTATACACTCTGAGAAATTGCCAGACTGCGGCAATTTCTCAGAGTGTATACCATTGTTATGTGTCACATGACTGTATATGGAAGGGTGTGTATAGATTCTGTGCAAATACTATGCCATTTTATACAAGGGACTTGAGAGCCCATGGGGGTCAGGTGTTTCTGGAACCAAAACCCTGAAAATTACCTAAGGATGACTGAATCTCTTGGTGTTTATATCCTTATAATACCAAATGTACCTTTGATCTGCAGGAAATAGATTTTTTTATTGGTGAAGTTGATTCGTTCTTTTAAAGAACCATTTTACTGGAGACCCCAATAATTCAATATTATCTAGTGCCTCCTCTCTGAGGTATTATTCTATATGAGACACTTCATTTTCACTTAGAAAGCACTTGGGAAGAGTTCAAACTCATTTTGAGAAGTTTCTTAAGTCATGGTTGCCCTCTCACAGTGCCATTTTCGGAGGATGACTTCTGTATTGCATTAAATAATACATTTTAAACAATCTGAATGTGATTCCCTGGCGATCAAACATCTTAGGTTTCTGGGAAAGGTGCTTCATAGTTTGAGCTGTTTTAATCATAGTATGATCAGGTGAATCCTGGGGCATGATTAGATTACAATAATCTTGAGCTCAAGGAGTTCACAGCCTTTTCAAAAGGAAGTATACTTGAAGCACCATATCAGCACACAGTTTGATCTAGCCTAGAAGAGGCTGTTTCTGTAATAAGCAAACAAACAAATAAATAGCATCTAATTTTAAAACATTACCTTTTCTATGTAATTGCTATGCAATAATATCATGCCCCATGTGAGGAAATGACTATTCTATACTCTTTGGTAAAATCTTGATACTCAAGTTTCACTTGTCTTTTAGATTTTTTTGTAAAGGGGTCTCTATAATCTTGCAATATAAAATACTATTGGGAGAACATCATATCATATGATTAAATATAGTTCTAGTCTCTATGGCCAGAAAAATCTCATACTTTATCTTATTGTATGAGCTCATTTAAAATATAGATGACTTAATGCCAATTTGTGGAGATTCAATATCATGATGCAGAATTGCTCTGAGTTACCTGGTTTCTACATTCACTTCTCCCTAAACACCTGCAATTTATTTTATGTTTCCTAAAGGACTTATCAAAAATATTACTATGGCAATTGCTAATCAATATTTTACAGTAATATAAGCATGGAAGTTGTATATGGAGAATCCAAACTGATTTTCAACTAGCAGTATCACACACCTGCGTGAGTTCTAGGCTTTCCTGTCTATGAGTATTATTCCAAATTACTGCCTAGTTTCCTAACACACTTTTCTTATGTACTTTTTAATTTATCTTCTCCAGCTTGTAATTTCATTTAATGCCTACCCCTTTCATTTACTTCATTAAATTTTTCTCCACTAGAATTTAAAATGTTTATGTAAACTATAAATGAAAATTATCCACAAAAATATTTGGTTTATTACTATATTGCCTACAACACTGTCTCATATATAACCGATTCTCAATAAATATTTTCTGGAGAAATGAATGAATGAATGAATGAATGAATGAATGAATAAAGGTCAGCTTGGTTATCAACATTCACAGGAATTCTTCCTTGCTTCTCCCTCAAGTTCCATTAAAGTAAAGTGGATGGCTTTCCACATGAGAATGCCCATGATAATACACACACATTTCTATTATTGTACATGTTAAGTACATGTACAATTATTTCAGAATTATTTATTGATATGTCTGTTTATCTCTAGAGCAGATTGTACACATTGAACATTCAACAAATGTGGAACAATTGTATGGATGAATTTATTCTTAAAACTAAAAGTATATTTATGTGTGTGCATGTGTATTAATATGGTATTCAGATTTATTCCAGCTTTCAGTTGATATGTGAGAATCATCAGTGTTCTTAGTGATTGGGGTGAATGACAGAGAGGTTTTGGTCACCAACCTTCAACAAACTGCCTTAAGGCATAACAAAATTAGTCTATTTTAACTTCAGAACAAAAAATGTGAAGCAGGCCTGAATCCTACTGCAATTATTTTTTGCCTTATTTGTGATGCTACAGATATCACCACATAGTAATTATTTCAAAGAATTATACAGTAAACTTGAATTTCACCTAAGAATAATGATCAACTATCAGTCACAACTTTCATTATGTAACATATTGTTAATATGCCAAGAATCTACAGATAATTTAGAGATATCCACACAGCATACATGACAAAGGTTGCTGTTATATCTGTACCTTAAAATGTGATAAGAAACCAGGAAAGTAGATGGCAAATGGCATATGAAAGTCAAGGCAAAAATGGATCCATTAACAGAAAGAAAAATAACATATGAAGAAGGGAAATTCATTTGATAATCCATAGTTTTTGCTTTATTTTAGTAGTTATTTTTAGTAGTCAGTGTATGAGGCCAAATGGGCTGCAGATGATCTATAAGAACCATGGAGAACAGCAAAAAAAATTTTTTTTAAAAAGTATCTGATATTAAGGTTGTTATATTCGACTTTTTTATATGTTGTGTAGCTGCTTTTATTGCTGCTTCATTCAAATAAAATTCACTAAAAACATACATGACCTACAAACCTGTGCAGAATGACAATACAAATACTCCCAATGCCTAATAAAACCAGCAATTACAATTGTTGCAGAAAACTTTGATATCTTTTCGCTGTTTACATTTAAAAAGGGTGACTCTGACATTTATATATATCCTCTTCTTTCTTAACTGAATAACAACATTTCAATTAACAAAAGCCCTTCAAAACTATGATTTTCATACCATTTATAAATAAAACAATGTTGAAATAGACTTCCTCTATCAATTACAATACTTGACATATTTTAAAGTCTGGCATGACTATGAAGGAAATGTTTTAGCTAAATCAGTTTTCTTCATGATTTATGGGTAGATGCTAAGATACAAAATATTTTGATTCTGTGTTGAAATAATTATCGACAGATTGTAAGATTTTACACTATTTTTTTTACATTGTGGACTTCTAGGATTTATATTGATGAATTGAAAACATTTTAGTGAAATATTTATTTTGAGATGAAACTTTTGAAGTTATCTCAAATTTGTTTCAATTATTTTTATAATATGGAGATAAAATATTTAAATTACTTTATATTAATTCATTTTTTCTTTCATAAATTGGACAACAAAGATAAGATTGATTTTACTTTTTAATCTATACCAAATGTTGTGACTGATATGTTCTGTCTTTCACATTTTTGTTTTCTATCATTTCTACTGGGCACATTTTGCTTGATAAAATTTGGAGACAGTTTACAAAGAATATTTAGTTCTCTTATTAAATTTAATGAATGATAAATTTTATCAAGGATAATTTTATTGCTGTTATGTTTAGATTTACTGAGGGTTATATAAAGTTTAGACATTATTAACAAGACAGGAATTCCCTGTCAGAATCTTATATGTAAAAATGTGACTGTATGTAATCAAGTCTGTAGTTTACCTTGTTTTATTTTTTCTGTTGATTTTTCTGATAGCAATATTCACTTTGAAAGATTAATGATGTAAATGCTTATATTTACTTTCTATGAATTTCAAATCCTTGAAAGCTCAAATTTCTTCTTTTTGTCTCCCTTCCACCCCACTGCCTGCAGTTTATGGAGGATCTTTTTTCCTTCAGAAGATAAAAATTTTATTCTTGGTTATTTTGAATTTGTTTTAAAAGAATTTGTTGATGAGCTTATATGTTATACGTTTATCTCTTCTCTTATACCCTTGTAATTTTTAATGAATCCACCATCTTTATATACAAGGTTATGATAGTATGTAACATTATTAGACCTAAGATTAAGGAACTGGGTGTGGCAATGGTTTATGTGTTCTCAGGAGAAGTGTTTGGGAACAAATCAGCATCAAAATGCCCTCCTTATGTGTGTGCTGAAGTAAATTAAAAGAAATTATAGTTTTTAGGACAAAATTGCAAATATTCTTTAAAGACACTTTTCCAGACTCCTTTTGATGACATTCAGGAAGGTGATTGCCAAGTTGTCCTTAGTGGAGAGAACTCATGAGATGACACTTGTGATATTATATTATTAAAAAGTATGTAACTCATAAAATCTGAGAGACCCTTTATAAGAATCATACTGTATCATGCAAGTGTTGACTCCCTAGGTATGAAAGATAAAAAACAAAGAGAAGACTCCTGGATATTCTATTGGCTAAATTCTGTGTTATCTGCAGTGTGATCCTTAACTGAAGAGAAAAAGTAAGAGCTGATATGGGTCCTGTTCTGCAATTTGTAATTGTTGACTGAGTTAAACTATTTCTGGGGAGAAAGGCCAGGTGGGATCACAGTTCTTTGGCAGATGGAGGTTTTATGGGATACATGAATGTATTAGAGTATGCATATAATGTTACACGTTAGCTAAAACACATAGAAAATGTAAAAGAAGGAAAACAAGA
Source organism: Spermophilus citellus (assembly GCF_964194105.1). NCBI lineage: Eukaryota > Metazoa > Chordata > Mammalia > Rodentia > Sciuridae > Spermophilus > Spermophilus citellus. The sequence continues at coordinate 163,847,818 of NC_138184.1, forward strand.
AATTGTTTCAAGAAGTAACCAGGTAAAGGGGTTCTTTGCAGTTCATGTTTTTTTTAGCTATACTATACAACCCTTTATTTTCTCATAGTGTATGTAATTGAAAGGTTGGCAGTCTTTCAAAACTGAGTTGATAATATTCTTAGTGTTGGGTTTTGTATTTTTTTTTGAATTTGATAGATAGGGTAAAAAGTAAAGGTGACAATACTAGTAGGAAAATCTATATCATAGGAGGTATTTGATAAAATGATAAATAACTTAGAAACAAACACAAGCAAATACAGCACACTATGGTTTAATAAATCTTTATAATCCACCAAATAAATTCTTATATGGATAAAATACTTTTCTTCAAAAGATAGGGTTTCTTGAAAAAAGATTAAACATTTTGAGTAAAAGCAATAGTTTTGCTAATCCTGGCACTCTATGCCTTCATTTTCAAATGAGGCAGTCATATGAAAAATAGGAACTTTGATTATAATTTTATGTTTTAAAAATATGTATCAAGCCATAGATGGTCTTGAGACAAAGAAGGTGAAATTGAAGTACACCTAAATCAAACTTCACACAGGATTTCACTTTCCAGCTCTCACTTCTTCTGTCTTCCTCCCATCTGAGCACACACATCTTTTACTCTGGATAATCATGGCTGGTAAAGCTTTGTCCCTGGAAGGAATTCCATGAACCATTTTCTGCCTTCAGCAGAATTTGGACATAGTTGTCACTTCTTCTTTATTGCAATCAGTATCTCTTGTTCTGATGAAGACTGTCAAGATTGACTAATCCAGAATGATTTCTTCTCTTTTTTTTAAATTACAACAGCACTTAGTATCTATACAAATTTTTATTACTCACTCATTGATTTCAACATAATTCTATTTCTTGTTAATTGTTCCCAAGTTTTTATGCCATGGTAAATATCCTCAAAATTAATAATTTAGTTTAGTGCCCATTTCATTAAACAAACATTGTCAAGCAACCCAAAGAAGTAATTGAGTGACAAGAGATAGACAATTTGATATTGTAGAATTTTCCTTTTCCTTTTGTAGATAACTGAGAAGTGACTGCAAAGTAAAAGGGAATTTCTAGCATAGCATTCTATTCAAGCAAAGTGGCTTCAATTTAATAACTGCAGCTCCAAAGTACACATCCTTGACCTTTGCCATATTTGTGTGTGTGCACCTGGTTATGGTGGATAACTGGAAATAATTCTTCTCTCAATTTGGTCTTCTGTTAGGTCTTTATACTCTTTAATGCAATTATTACAACTTGCTATAACTCTGTCCATTAAGAGAAAATCCTGACCCTCTCAAAAAAAATTACAAAGGAGAGACAAATGTTGTCATTGAATTCTTCTAGTACAATGACATTCCACCAGGAGATCAAGGGATTGTCCTTTTTTTTTTCTCTATTTGTCTTTTCTGTACTTCCTTATGCCATATTTTATTACTTTCTCATTTAGTATTATGTTTTCTTAACCTCAACTCCTGATACCATTGGAAAAATAATAAGAATTACTAATAATGATTACCATTTTCTAGATCCTTTTCTAAGCACTCATTTAATTGTGCAACTACAATACACAACAGGTGCCTATTTTAAGTCAGGAACAATAAAACTTAAGGATTCAAACTTGTCCAAGGTCCACATCTGGTCAGTATCAAAATTTTAATTAGGCCAGCCAGCTGAGAAAACTTCTGTGCCTGAGGAAGCCTCACACTCTGTCCAAAGTTCCATCACACATCTCCTCTTTCAGTACAGCATTTTCTTCCTTTTTGAAATAATTCTTATTTAAAATTTCTTTTCTTAGGGCTGGGATTGTGGCTCAGTGGTAGAGTGCTCACCTAGCACGGGCGGCGACCCGGGTTTGATTCTCGGCACCACAAGAAAATAAAGGCATTGTGTTGTGTCCATCTACAATAAAAAAAAAAAAGGATTCTCTCTCTCTTTAAAAAAATTATTTTCTTTCAGTTATTACTTTATATTCACTATGTTCCTTCTGAAAAAAGTCTAAATTCTTAAAAGAGAACTCCTTTGATTACAAGTTATACAATTTCAGTATGAGTAACACAATTATGAGTTTGATGCTTAAGCATCAAAATGTGGTTATTAAACCACTAATAAGTTTAGAATTTTATTTCTAACTCCTTCCTGAATGCAAAAGTGTAACGTCTCAGTATTAGTATTTGATAATTTCTTATCATTCGGAACATGAAGATCATCTATTACTTATAAAGATTTATTATTTTCAGTCAAAATCAGAAGTTCATATCAAGAAGAGGTGAAGTCTATATAGCATATTGTTAAAACACTTATGGTGCTTCAAATAATAACTTGTTTTCTGCAGTAAAATCATCTCTGATTTAGCAAATGCCTCTCAATTCATATTTAAAAACTTGACCTCACATTGTTGGTACTTTTCTAGGAAAATAGAGCTCCACCATCAATAATTTGAGTAATTTAAACTGTCTTTTGTCTGGGTAGTTTCTGCATAATGAAGATAGCTACTCAGAGTGGTCTAAGGTTACTAATTCCTTGGTAAGTCCCAGTAAGTCTTCTGATGAAAACATCATATCCATTTACAAGAAATGACTTTTTAATCCATTGTGAGGAGAGTAAGGTTTCTGGATCACATGCTTAAACATCAAAATATAGTTTTAAAATTTTTCTGTACAATAATAAAAAAGGAAGAGGATTCTAATTTTCTAAGGGACAATCTAGGAAAGATAAAAATACTCCAAAAATCTTAATTGGTTCCTTTTTTACATAACATTTAGGATTCATTTTGACATAATTATAAAATCATGGAATATAATTTCCTCTAATACAGTCCCCAGGACCAAATCTATTAAAGAGGGAGAGAGTAAATTTCCAAAAGTTACCCAGGATATCACACAAAGTTCACAAAAAGTTCACGAGATGTTTGTATGTGTGTGTGGGTGTGTGTGTTTTCACAACTAAGTGTGGAAAAATAGCACACACATACATATATATTCTCTAATACCTTAAGTATCTTTGAGTAAGACTGTACATATATCTCAATACCTGGTGCAGTCATATGCCATAAAATCAACCGCAGTGCTTCAAGGGTCTGAGACAAATTGAGTGCATATAAATATGCAGTTGGAAGAACCTGATCTGTCTTCTAGATCACGTGAGTGATAGTTCTTTAATAATTTAGAAAGTCAGCAAAACGTGGTCAGTTCACATCTGGAAATAAGGAAACAGAAGTTGATATTTGAGAAGAAGCAGGGAGTAATGATTTAAGATGATCAATGAATTCACAAATAGGGTTATCACATGTTCCAAATATTTTTTTTTTCTTCTGATGCTTATATGATAGATATATAAACAGATTCTTTTGACTAAGTGCCAAGATCATTTCTATCATTTCAAAATTCCTCTTACTAGACCAGGGCCAGAGCAGACATGTTATTCCAGGTACTTAAAATGGCTTATTCCAGTGTATCAAATGGAAATATTTTTGTTATATTAGAAACACTCTGTATATTTCTGTCTTTATAACAATCATTCTTTAGATTCAGAGAGAGAAAGCTCTATTCTCAGGTAACACTTGACTAATGAAAAAAATTTTTCCTGGTTCACTTTGTGCATTTATTTTCTATTGCTGGGTAATACATTAGCACAAACCTATGCTAGCTAAAAACAGCACACATTTATTCTCACCGTTGCCATGCACCAGGAGTTCTATCATGACCTACTCTAGTCTTCTGCTGGGGATCTCACCAGCTATAGTCAGGATGTCAGCAGAAGCTGCAAGCTGATCTGAGGCTGGGAATCCTCTTTCAAGATCACACAGTTGTTAGCAGAATTCAGCACTTTGAGGTTGGAAAACTGAAGTCCCCAACTATGAAAGGCTGCCTGCAGTTCTATGGCAGTCAGCTCTCTTCAACGGATGGTTTATTTCACAGCAACATGCTTTTCTAAGGCTGGTGAATGAGTTTTTCACTCCAGCCTGCTACAGTGTAGCCTTGTATAATGTATCATACTCTTAGATGTTCCTTGTTATTACCTTTGCTATATTCTATTGGCTAGATCAAGTCAGTTTCTGCCCATTGTCATGGAATGGCAACTACAAAATATCTTAAATACTAGGACACAGGAATTATTGGGAGTCATCTAGGGTGTGTCCACCACACTTTACCTGCTTTAGTAAATTGACCAGAGTACATTTTGTTCATCAATTTTGTCTTAAATGCATTTATATCATAATACACATAATAACAAAATGACCTATATTCATGTTTTTCTCCTCCATCCTAGAGTCACTTAAATTCCTATCTCCAGAATAAGCTAACAGGTAGTTACTGTTTTTCTAAATGAATTATTTAATTAATAGATAAATAAAATAATGAATGTGCAAATGATTTATATTTATTAAAAATATCAATACAAGACAATGTGAGTAGTACAGACGTAAGGCCTTTCATGCCATTAAGAACACTGGATTTGAGCAAACCTTGAGATGTGGTAGCATGGTAGAGCTGATAAATCACAAAAAATAATAGAAGAAGTAGAGGCAGGAATAAAAACTGAGTTCCACAAAACAAGCAGAAGGTTCTGATAGGGTGTACACAGCAAGATGTTTCTAGTCATATGAGGCCCCAGAGGCCATCTTTACAAGTCTCTTGTTTACATTTTAAATCACAGGTTAGATTTCAGAAAGATAGGGCAAAAGTATTACAGCTATTCATGTTTAAAACTATCCTTTAGAAACCTCTTTCTGTGCCAGACAATAATATTTCCACATCTCTCAAAATGGCTATAACATATATTTGATGAAATCAGGACTCCTGAACAATTTCTTTTTTATTTTGCCCATGTAATTTCAAATTTCATATACATGAATTACTCAACATTTTTATATTTATCATGTTTATAAAGTTTTTTGACCAATGCATAAACCATGCACAGTGTTTTAGATCAATTTGTGTTACTTAATAAATTAAATGCAGCCTTTCCCCTTCTCTGTGACAACCTGTGTCAAGTATTTTTAATACTTAACTCACTAATTGGAATTCCTTCCTACTCTTTCCTTTTATTAACTAACCTCTTGGTGAGAGACCAACCAGCTGTTACTTTCAACCTACTTTTAAACAGATTTTTAAAAGTGTGGTATTCAAGACTTCTAAATGTTTAGTCTTTCAAGCTAGCAAAACTACCTGTATATAGGCCAATTAAGGAAGCAGAAAGCACAGCCATGGTTTCATAAATTACATTTGGTATCAGACAACATCCCAAAGATAACCTCTATCCCTCCCCTCTTAACTCCCATATCTCCTTTTCCAATTTTCTTCCAATTTAATCTTATTCTCATAATGCTTAAATCTGAAAAATCTGATCAGTATAAAAGTTCAAACTCATTGGAATCTCTATTTAGAACACTTGACATGCCCAAAATATCAATCCGCCTCTTAAATGTATTGCACTCACATTGTAGGAGGAAACACTTTGCATTCTCCCAGCCTGCCACTCCCACCACCCACTCTACAAGTCAAAATCAAAGCCACAATTTTGTTGCCATGGTTAACCTCAGGAAGGACAATGCATCTCTAAAACTAAGTAACAAAAGTTCATTTTTTATTGATCATTCAATCATGAACCTGTTTTCTAGTAAAATGAAAAGATGATCTAAATCAGTCTCCTTTGCTAAAGCGTATCAGAGATCTTTCATCTGAATTATTACATGATTGCAGCTGCTGCCATTTCATTCTAGGTGAGTCATTCCAAGGCATGTCACTCTGATCACCTTCTACTTGTCACCCTTGATTGATCCAGTCCTCTACTCACTTTGCTTTTGCTTAACTACATCAAGTAGCTGTTGCTATGAAAATTCAAATTGTAAGAACCTCACTTGTTTAAAAACTGTCAAAATCCTTATATATTTTATGGAATCGATTTTCTCAGTATACTCACAATAATTTTGCCTTCAAAAATCAATGAAGTTAGATAATTGAAAAAGTTTCACATGGTGGGTATTGAATTAAACTTTTAAAATAGAAGGTGGTTTGTGCTAGCAATCAGGATCAAATTAAGTGGCACACAATAAAAAAATGTGTGAATTTTATTTTGAAAGCTTAGTAAGAATGACACTAGTTTACAAAAGAAAGCCTTGATTAATCAAGTAAATACTATATAAATATTGCTTAACTAAATGCAAATACAAGTTTTTCTACTTTAATATTTAGGTGATTTTTAAAGTTAATTTATTTTAATTAAGTATATATGACAGCAGAATGAATTTTGATTTATTGTACACAATTGCAGCTCAACTTTTCATTTCTCTGGTTGTACATGATGTAGTGTTACACCATATGTGCAGTCATACATGTACCCAGGGTAATTATGTCCATCTCATTCCACCATTCACTTTAAGAATTCAGATCCATACTAACACACATTCTCTCTCTCTCTCTCTCTCTCTCTCTCTCTCTCTCTCTCTCTCTCTCTCTCTCTCTCACACCCACACACACACACAAAATGTGGATAGCTTTTGTTTGGTATTTGGTATACAGAAATTAATCTGGAGATTTCTGTTGCATAAGTCACCAAGAAGACAGCTCCACAAAGAGTGGATCAGAGAGATTCAAGGAAAGAAAGCTTTGAAAAATATTTTAACAATGAACACTTCAAAACTGCATTGGAAGAGAAATTTTCAAGGACTGGAAACTAATAGTTTGGCTTTACCCTTTATGTGGCAAGTATCTAAATTATGTTGGTTGTGTTCTAATGTTCTCTTTTCAGGGTTATATGGGCAGACAGATTGTAAACTGCCAATCTGACTCCTGGCCAAAGGCAGATTGGAGTTTGTACCTTTGCAATGTGTGGTATAATTCTCAGTCTTTTCCATAATTTGTCTCTTCATTTTTTCCCATTAAGTACCTAAAATTAAAATGCCCAACTTTGCACTCAACAGCTATGTACTTCAGAAAATCTGGTCTCTGGACTTTGCAATATCAGATCCTTTCACTCCTGTTTTGTCAACCTTTACCAGTACATATTTTTGCTTCAGAAAATTAATATGCTCAAATTTCTCCTTCGTATAAATAAAAGGATTCTTCTTTCTCCACAAGTCTTTCTCTTTTTGGCCTTCATGCTCTCTCTGTCATGGTTCTCCTCCTACACTTCTGCAATTCCTTCTGTGTTTTAGACAAGCTTCCCTATTTGCCCAGTGTTGTTCAAAAAATAGTTGTTTTTGGTGGTCTTACTGTGCATATTCTTCTGATTATTCAATGCCTTCATTTTTATTCCATGATCTACATTTTTATTTCTGTAAAAATTGCTATCCCTGAATTTCTTCAAGCTTCTCATTCATATATCTCACCATTTACATCTCTTTCTGGGTTTTCCTGGGAAATACTCAAATTCAGTATGTACCAAAAATAGCTATTTTTTTTTCCTCCTGCATCTAAGCACATGGCACTGGCCATCTGTTCACTTAGTCGTGTCAGAAACCTAAAAACTCTTTACCTCTTCATTCAATCTTCACATAGATTTCTGAGCTTCATTGATTCTGTTTTTTGATATTTTGCAATTTCATCTCATTATAAAACACTTAATACTTAGTTTAGATTCTCATTGGTCATTTGATTATTGCTTAATTGTTTTTCTTTCCCTGGTCTTAGCACTGAAGAAGATTCAGAATTTTCTGGCTCAAACACAAATCTGACCATGTGTCCATGCTACTGATAGGCCAAAATTCTTTTAAAGGTGAAACAATGTTTTAGTCCTAATATGAACTTCCAAAACTTGTCAGATCCCAGTCATTATTTGAATCCTAATCCTCTCTCACTGAAATTTGATGGGTCACTGTGACTGCTTTGAGAAAAAGAAGTGATTCTCTTTCAATTCTGAGGTTAAGAAAAAAAAAAAAGCAATACATTTCCTCCTGAATCTATATTCAGATATCCATTTATGGAAACCAAATACTAATGTGAACCCAGGTATCTTGGAGGGGCGACAGATAGGTGTCATGGCAAGAAGCCTCAATGAAGATTCAGATTGTAAGCTGGTATCAGTGATGATCCTGTGAGTGATCACATGTGAGTGAATGGACCTGACAATCAGTTTCTAGGGATTATCACTGCCAGTCTTTAAGTCTTCCAGCCTTAGACTGTGTGGATTAGGATAAACCAAAACAACAGCAACAACAACAACAACAAAATTGTAACCCATGCCCTCTGGGGATTCCTGATATATAAAATTAGTGAACATAATCAATGGTTTGAAAAATTTTATTATGGAGGAATAAGTAATCAGAGTCATTTTCTCCATGATTGACTAACTTCCTTGTCTTGTGAATGTATGTGCTTAGGAGTTGCTACACTGTGATCTGATTATATTGAAGTAAAAGTAAGTTTTTTTTGTTTTTTTTTTTAATTGGTCAAGCTTCATGTTTACTGAAAACATGTTTAAATCTCTCATGAATGCAAGTATGTTTCAATGTTAGCAAATCTATCCAGGGATCAAAGGACCCATTTTATCTCTAGAAATTATTTTTCTAAAATTGCTTTAAGATTTTAATTATACATATAGTCACATCAAATATTTGAGTTAGTATTCATATTTTCATACTCTTATTTTCAACCTGTGTGTATATTTTGTTTAGCATATACCTTTGTGAACACATAGTTGAAAAATTTTAAAATCCAGTTTAAAAATTCCCTTTAAGTGCAATAATCACCTCATTGATTTTAGTTCTTATCATCCATATCCTTTTTCCTTTTATCTTGTGATTACTTTTACTCATATTTCTTCTTATTTTTTGGTTTTATGCTTTGATAGAGATTGAATATTTTATTCTGTTTCTTACTTTCCATCTTTGGAAATAATACTCTTTTTTTAATGTTTTTGTGGTTACCACAGAAATTACAGCATGCCTCCTTCATTTTTAAAAAAGTACAGAATTGATGACTTTTCTAATACCACAAAACGTGCTACCATTGTGCGATAAGTCTAAATATTTCACTTCCAAATATTTTAAATTCTTATTATTTTACAAAACGAATATTTTATTGTTTGGCAGAATGCCTTTAAATGTGATACTTTTGTCTTTAACTTTACCCCACATATCTCTAAATATGTCTTTATATTCTATATGATTTTGTAGTTCTATACTATGTTCCATGAAGATTTTTTAAGTCCCTATCTTCTAATTGCTGATTCTTTATTTAGCTTTTTGGATCAGTCCTAAAACCATGCGTTGATGGTTTAAACAAAATTGTAATATTATAATTACATTTTATTCTTATTTCTACTGTTTCTTTTTTTGTTTTTTTTCCAAATATCTTTTGTCATTTTAATATTGTTCTATTTAATTCATATTTAAATTCACTTTTAATGACCTTTTATTATATTTTTACATGACAGTTGAGTATATTTTGAAATATCATGCATACATAGAATAAGTATAACTTGTTCCAAGTAAGATCTCATTATTGTTGATGTGGAGTTACACTGGAAATGTATTAATATATGAGCATCGGGAAGTTATGTCTGATTTATTCTACTATTTCTCCCCTTCCTTCTCTTCATTCCCCTTTGTATAGCCCAGTGAACTTCTAATATTCTCCTCCTTTGTTGTGAGTTAGCATCCACATATCATAGAGAACATTCTGCCTTTGCTTTTGGGGAACTGTCTTATTTAAACATTTCTCTTAGCATAATATTCTCCAGTTCCATCCATTTACCAGCAAATATCATAATTTCATTCTTTTTTATGGCTGAGTAATATTCATCGTGCATATATACCATATTTTCTTTATCAATTCATCTGTTGTAAGGAACCTAAGTTGGTTCCATAGCTTGGCTATTGTGAATTGAGGTACTATAAACATTGATGTGGCTATGTCACTGTAGTATGCCAATTTTAAGTTATTTACATATATACCAAAGAGTAGGATAACAGGGTAAATTGGTGGTTCCATTCCAAGTTTTCTTAGGAATCTCCACAGTGCTTTCCAGAGTGGTTCCACCAATTTTCTGTCTTACCAGCAATGTATGAGTGAACCTCTTTCCCCACATCCTCACCAACAATTATTGTTGCTTGTATTCTTAATAATTGCCACTCAAGGATGAGATGGAATCTCAATGTAGTTTTGATTTGCTTTTCTCTAATTGCTAGAAATGTTGAACTTTTTTCATATATTTTTTGACTACTTGTATTTCTTCTGTGAAGCACCTGTTCAGTTCCTTAGCCCATTTATTGTCTGGATTATTTGTTGTTTTGATGTGAAGTTTTTTGAGCCCTTTGTATATCCCAGAGATTAATGCTTTATCTGAGGTGCAGGTGGTAAAGACTTCCTCCCATTCTGTAGGCTCTCTGTTCACATTCTTAATTGTTTTCTTTGATGTGGAGAAGCTTAGCAGTTTGATACTTTCCCATTTATTGGTTTTATTTATTGTACTTTAGAGTCTTACTGAGGAAGTTGGTTCCTAATCCAACATGGTAGAGAGTTGTGCCTACTTTTTCTTCTAGTAGGTGCAGTGTTTCTAAGGTCTAAGGTCTTAGTCCTTGATCCACTTAGAGTTGAGTTTTGGGCAGGGTGAAAGGTGCGTTCAATTTTATTCTGTAACATATGGATTTTCAATTTTCCCAGCACAATTTGTTGATGAAGCTATCTTTTCTCCAATGTATGTTTTTGGTGTCTCTATCTAGTATGAGATAACTGTATTTTATGGATTTGTCTCTGTGTCTTCTAGTCTGTTCCATTAGTCTTCATGTCTATTTTTTGTGCCGATACCATACCACTTTTGTAACGTTAGCTCTGTAGTATAATTTAAGATCTGGTATTGTGATGTCTCCTGCTTCATTTTTCTTGCTAAGGATTGCTTTATCTATTATTATTTTTCCAAATGAATTTCATAACTGTTTTTTCTATTTCTGTAAAGATCATCATTGAAATTTTAACAGGAATTGCATTAAATCTGTATAGAGCTTTTGGTAGTATGGCCATTTGAGAATATTAATTCTGCCTATCCAAGAACATGGGAGATTTTTTCATCTTCTACAGTTTTATTCAATTTATTTCATTAGTGCTCTGTAGTTTTCATTGTAGAGGTGTTTTACCTCTTTGTTAGATTTATTACCCATTTTTTGACACATTTTTGAATGGGATAGTTTCTCTATTTTCTCTTTAAAATTCTTAACAGAAAAGGAAACAATCATGAATGTGGACAGAGAGCCTCCAGAATAGGAGAAAACCTTTGCCACCTGCATCTCAGATAAAGCATTAATTTCCAGGATAGATAAAGAACTTAACACTAAAAACCCAAATAACTCAGTTAATAAATGGGCAAAGGAACTGAACAGGCACTTCTAAATAACTAATGTAATGTTTGTATATGGACTATATAATATGAATTCGGGCCAACAATACATGAAAGAACTGGATTTTATTTACAGCTGCTTAGGAATGACATCTTCTCTTTGAGTCCCTGAGTGGACACGTTTGTTCCTTTTTTCTTCCTAACTATATACTTCCATGAGTTTCTGATTTTGAATCAGAGGCAATTCTCCATTAGATCCTTTGTCTCAAATATTCTCTCAACATTGTTATTGACATTTTCCATACTCTAAGTTTTATTTCCATGTGTAGCTCATATATAGCAAACTTACAAAGGAATTTTGACAAACTAATGACCAAGAAAGAATTTATTACTTGCATTTTTTTAATATTTATTATTTTTTAATTGTAGTTAGACAAATTATCTTTATTTTATTCTATGTGATGATGAGGAACAAACCCAGGGCCTCACACGTGCTAGGTGAGCGATCTACCGCTGAGCCACAATCCCAGCCCTGACTTGCATTTTTATACCCTGAATAAACTCAGTGCATATTGAAAAATTGAACCTATGATATCTTTGAAACACTTTTCTATGTCTCTGACTCCCTTAAGCGTCTTTAATCAAGACTATTTGTTGATTTATAGTCACAACAGTTAGCACTGCTTTTACCTCATAAAATACATTCAGTAGCCACTTGATATAGTTTTAAAGCCTGGTTGCAAAAATAACCCATTTCTGCTTCACATATTTTTAATTAGACTTATTATTAAATACTCTCTTTTTTACAAAACTAAAATCTTCATAATTTAAGAATGATTTCTATAGTTAGATCTGAAACTTGGTGTCAGTTCTATAGCACTAGAAACACATTTAATCAACAAAAATTTATCAAGTGCCTATTATATGTCAGAATAAATGCTGGATGCTAGCATAACAGAAGTAATCTTCATAAATCAAACCTAAATAATTTGAATTGAAGCCAGAATTATTATTCTCTCTTACTTTCCTGTATCTAGCATTCTCCTGGCCCTTAAATAAAAATCTAGGTCAAGTCTTATGATTTATGCAGTCATGCTCAGATGATAGAAATTCCTCTTGTCACTTCTGATTCACAAGCATAATCTTATCTCGGGAATAGTCAAATCTACAAATTTTATTTGAATGAAATGATTTTCTCCTGTTCTACTTTTGTCAGCAGTAGAAAAAGAGGGTTATGATTGACTTTTTTTTTTTGCTAGTTTTTTTTTTTTTTTGCTAGTCATACTGTGACTTTTGTCCAAAAATAAGAGAGGTGATCAGAGTGACTTGTGGACCCATTTAAGATATCCCTAAATTGCTGGCTGTCACTTGTTTAGTGCACACAGTAGAAGGTATAGCATGCTAGTGTATAATTGGTCACTGCTAATTTCCCTGTGACCTCCTCAGCATGATAGCCTGTTCTCATTGAGGGGATCTCTGTGAGAATACACAGTCTAGGAAATCTTCGAAGTCAAAATTATTTAAGAAAATTGAAAGCAAGTTTTCTTTATTTCTCACATGGACACGTATGATCTTTGGGTAACACACTTTTGAATCTGCAGCAACACAAATGTCTTATTCATCTAAATACAGATCTCTGTGTGCTGCCACATGTAACTTTAGTTAAAGTCATTTTAGTTTTGTAGTTCATTAGTGCCTCCACTGCCAGATTTAAAGAGAGGAAAGTAATTTTTCTTACTTTCCTTATGGGGACTTGGGTTGTCATTCAAGGCAAAATCTGTGCAAACAAATATTCAAATTTATAAAATCCTTATTGAAACATCAATTTCACTTACATAGACAATGGTGTAATTTTCATGCAGTTCCTATGCAGATTCAATATTGGTTGCTTGCAATAGCATTTGTAGTATAAAAGCATTTGGCACTCAGGATCTGAGCTAAAACTGAGAGACTACTATTTCTAGCTCTCTTTTATGTAGTGATGAATAGAAGCTTACTATATAGGTGTTCACATTGTAAGAGAAAATTAGCATACAGTAATTGCTAACAGCATGATACTTGTTTTAATGACATAGAAAGCACTTACTCTGAGATCCCCAGAAGATTAAAAGAATAATTCTGCCTGGTTATATAAGGTAATTCTTAAAAAGCAGGCACTATTTGACGGGTAGTTGAAAGATGAGTAGAAGTTTGGCAGGAATAGAATAGCAAAAGCTTATTCAACCAGAAAGAGCTATATGTTCACAAGCAAAGAGGAAGAGAATAAAATTTGTTTGAGAGAAAACAAAAAAGTAGGGGGTGGGAGAATGAGGGATGGAAATGATGCTATTTCAGTATTTTGGACAAGATGCCAATAGTCTTATGCCATGTTTTAGGAAATAAAGAGTTAAGAATTTTTATTCTAGATATAATCATGATGCACTTTAGGTGAAAATAAAGTATTTCTCAAGATGATTATGATGTAAAAATGGTCCAAGATAGAAAAGTAGAGAACCCTGAAAAAGTTCCCTTGAAAAACAGGCTCTGTAGTTAAGTATGTTTGAGATAAATCATATTCAACTGATCACACACATCTGCCTAAGGAATATTCTGAATTTCTTAAGGTAAAAGAATCTCACAATATTGAATTAACCCAGCATCAATCAAATGTGTTACTGCATACAATTTTAAGAAGTATTGATGTTTTATAGAAACATTGAAGAGTATAAATATTTCTAGACAGCCTTAAATGTTAATGGCATTTATAAGAATGCAGAGGCTATTAGAATGTCATGATGATCATTTTCATGACAGATTTTGAGTCTTAGCTATGACAGTGACAGGTGGGCTGATGCTGTCCATCAATGCGGAGGGTTGGTTTTACAGAAGGACGTGGGTAGTCAGTGAAGAAAAGGAGTCATTTCATTCATGGAGCTCTAGTTTCCAATTGCTTGTTGATGTGGAACCATTCACAGAAAATAAGCATAAACTAATGCTTAGTTGTTTTTTTTTTTTTTAATATGAGTTCGCTCAGTTTTTCTGAAGTATTATGCATCACACTAAGACTGCCAAATACTATGTTATTGCTTGCCTGAATGTGGATCCTATTTATTAATTTAATCGCTAAGTGTGTGGTAATTCAACTCCTATATAAGATTTATCACTCCCACCACACCCAGCAGAGCCTGAAATCTTGGGGATATATATCTGAATAAAAACACTAAAATATTTTTAGAAAAAAAGGAAATGTTCATTATTATGGAAGAAGACCCTGCTTAGATCACATGTGACAGTCTGTTAATGATCTTATTCATATTTTACTTTTCTTTTTGATTGTTTCTGCAATTTGGAAGAAGGAAGGATGATTTATAAGTTCTTCTTTTTTAAATAGCTATGCTTATATCTTGGGTGAAAAAAAAAATCTTTCTCTTCTTTGTTGAAAAGCTCTAGTATGACTTTTATTTCCAGTATCAGTGCTGACTTTACATCCTGGGAAAGAAAATAGTGGCATAGAATACATAAAAATGCTTTCTCAATGCATAGCTGAACTTGCAAGCTATTGAGGAAAATCCCAGAAATAGAAAATGAAAAAGAAGCTGAAAACCATCGTGTTAAGTGAGCCCTGGAATCATGATGTCCTGAGGGCATTTACTCAGTTCATTAGCCTGAATCTTGGATTTTAATGTCTTCAGAAGTGATAGGAAGCAAAGCTTTGGGAATGTATAAGGGGATTACCTAGAAAAACAGTTCAGCGTAAAATCAGACTATTCCAAAGGTGCAACTTAAGGAAACTGTAAATTAAAAATCATCCCATAGGCAATATCAGACAATAATAACATACATTCTCCATCATCCTGGATTCAAAGTAGAATTCAACAAATAGAAAAATAAAAAATAGCGTGGGGCCATTTATAAAGATATGCCTGGCCTCATACAGATAATGATTGAGTTTATAATTCTTGAGTAGTTTACTGGGCCAATGACCAATTTACATTAGATAAATGTTTTAAAGCATTCTGAGTTAGCTGGATGAGCAAAATACTCTCTGTAAAGAGACTTCTCTGTGATCTCACAGAGTATCTAAAGATTTGAAACAAAAATTCACAATTGAAAGTAAAAAATTTGGCAGTTACATAATCATATTGGGGAATTATAACACACCAATCACAATAATTATCAAAACAAATGTGCCTAAATTAATATACAAAGAAAATTTTATAAATCAAAAAATGTACTCATATGTATACAACTTCAGACTTTAAACAGACATTTTTATAGGATTCTTTGCCCAAATAAAAAGTGATAACAAAAATTTTTAAATATTAACAGAAATCAAACTATGACATCATAACCCATGGAATGCCATAGTGGGCGAAAGGGGTGGAGGTAGCAGCAATGTGGTGTGTTAAATTCTGAACACTGACATGAGAAATAAAGAAACAATGAAGAGGTTAAAAACCACTAAATTTTGGTTCTTTGAAAGTATCAATCAGGGGATTCCACCTCTTGGGTCCCCTTCTTCCTCCGAGAGAAGTCTTTTCTGCTGTCCTTTAATAAACTTCTAATTTCTACTCTGAAAAAAAAAAGTATCAATCAGATAAAAGTAAGGATAGCTGATAAGACAGTAAAAGGAAGTCACTAATAAACTATGTTAGAAATGAAAAAGAAAAACTCAAAATAAGATCAAATTATTAGATGTATTGTAAAATAGTTTAGGTAAATAAGTGTAACATCTCAGAAAAATTCATCAGTTCTAGCACAAATGCAGTAACAAGCAACAAGTTAGTTAAAAAGTTGAGTAATCCCATTGTTATTATAAACACTAATCAATACGTTAAAATATATACATCTACATTCTGCTCCACTAAAGAAAATTATTATAAAAATAGAAATTCTCCAAACTACTCTGTTTATGTATATAGATACAATACTAAAAATATTCACAAATAAAACCACATATCTCAAAATGTATAAAATATAGAATATTTTTATTTGAATAAAAATCAGAAGAAAGAACTGGGTTGTGGCTCAGTGGTAGAGCACTTGCCTCCCTCGTGAGGGGCCCTGGGTTCGAACCTCAGCACCACAAATAAAAAATAAATAAATAAAATAAAGGTATTGTGTTCATCTGTCACTAAAAAGTGTTTTTTTTTAAAAAAAGCAGAATGATAATTTAACATTAGAAAATCTAATTTAGCACTTTAAAGAAAATGTGTAATTATTTTAACTAATGGAAAAATATAATAGATGTAATATCCATAATGCTAAAATCTCTTAATAAACCAGAAGTAGGATAGAATATTCTTTCCCTGAAAAAATGTATCATTAGTATACAATCTCCATCATTTTTAATTCTAATATATATTAGAGACTTTTTTAAAAATCAGGAAAAAGCACACTGCTCACATCAATTATATTTGGCATTTTTCAAGACATTATAGTTACTAAGACAAGAAGGAATAGTAACAGTAAGAAAGTAAGAATAAAAAGTAAATTTGGCCTCAATTATTAATACTATTTCATACTAATTAAAGTTATATGATTGCCCACGTAGAAAACAAACAACAACAAAAGAGAACTAAAGAAAAATGATTGATTTTTTTTCTTAAAAAATGGGACTGTATAAGGGGGTTACCTAGAAAAACAGTTCAGCGTTAAATCAGACTATTCCAAAGGTGCAACTTAAGGAAACTGTAAATTAAAAATCATCCCATAGGCATGATTGTTGTGTAAAAATTTGGTGTTTATATATCAGCAAGAAGTTAGAAAATATAATAGAAAAAAATGATACCATTATGGTTTTACTAGGGGGATATTTCCTCTATGAGCAAAATGTCTGGTGCTGTATAACTTTTTATTCTTGGCGTTTCATCTTGGTTACCTTTACCTTTCCTTGGGCTCCTAATTTACTGTTGCTTACTTTCCTTTTTTGTACTTGTGGAAAACAATCAGAGTAGAATCATAGACTTAATTAAACTAACTTATCTAGTCAGATTTCAAGTAGTGTCATTAAACTTTATAAAGATTGTGCAGCACTGAGACCTAACTGGGTAAGAAATTCTCCCCTCAGGAATAACTCTAAATGTAGACAGAGGTATAAAAAAAGTTATTTTAGCATTCTACAAATTGATCAAAGATATACAATAAATAGAAACCAATTTAATCATGAAAATTGGTCAAGTTTATGTAAAAATAATGTGATTCTGTGGTGTTCTCGATGAGCAGAGATCCTGTGCTTCGCCCCCACTCCCACTCTATCAGTTAGTTCATCCTGGATGGGCAGAGGCTGTTAAAAACCCTCGATCTTTCTGTTAGTGCCAGAGTGAATCATTTTATTTAGAGTGTTATCAGTTCTGGTGGTAGTCTCAGTCACAAGTGAGTAAGGAGAACTAGCACTTCTGCTGGCCTGAGCTATTGACACCATTTGGTACAGGAGGCAGGCTGGTTGGTAGAAACCAAAGGTAAAGGGAAGACGTGGACATGACCTAGAGTTTGATACAGTATACAGGACACACCCAGCTTTATCTTCAGAGAGTGAAATTCCTCCTGATTTGAGATGTTTAAAGCAGCCTCTGATCAACTTCTGGCTGAACAGAGGACATTCAGGTATGGGGGAAAACCACAGGAAGCCAGTCATAAAAATAAACCTACAAAAATAAGCTGAACAAGAGAGTCACACAGAGACATATCAGGGCCAGGTTAATTAAATCCAAAGAATAAAAGCAAATATTTAAGGCAACAAGAAAAATATAATTCATCATGTACAAGAGAAGAAAAATATAATCAGTGGTTAACTTTTTATTAGAAAAAAATAGAAGCCCAAAGAGGCAATACATAGACATTTTTTAAAGAATGAACACAAAATAACTGACAAGAATTATATATCTAGGAAATTTATCTTTAAAATACGAAAGTAAAATAATGATATCTACAGATGAACTGAGAGAATTTGTAATCACTGTAGAAAAATTTTCTTATAAGAAATACTAAAGGATGTCTTTTGTGCTAAAAGAAAGTAACACTAGACAATAACTTGAATTCATAGGTAGAAAAGAAGAACATCAATGACAAATATGAGATATAAAAAATAAGAGACTCTACATGGTTTTATAACAGAATTTGAAGCTTGAGAAAAGAGACGCAAATATTGAGCTAAATTTGAACTTAATTATACTTCTGCTATTCCACCTCTTTCCCCTATAGAGGTCCTTGGAGGTATTTAGTTTCTGCCTTCTCTGGTGATTCATGTTATCTTTTCATCTTGGGGTTTTCTTCAATGGATTAACATTTTTTCTAAGTCAGAGGAGTTTTTTTAAAGACTTCTAGACAAATAATATTTAACTATCATGGGGTTTCAGTTTAAAATCAAAATTTATAAATGCTATACATTAGTGAGAGGGCATATGGACTAGAAGTCACTCATGCTACACATTTATAAGACTGCACACATTTACTCACTCATCATCAACAGAGAACATTCTTGGTCTGTAAAGAAGGAGCAAACTGACAATCTTCGAGAAATTTGAAATGTAAAGTCTTAAAATAATAAAATGCATGTGATGCAACTGTGAAATCGAAGGCTCCTGATAGATTACAATGGTAGAATATCTATCTATAATCTATAAAGTGAAGTGAATAAGTTGTTTTTCAAACAAATGAAAATAGTCAGTTTCTCACCATGAGTCACCAAGGGAAATCATGGAAAGTGTCTCACTAAAGAATTTTAATAATAGGAAGGAATGAAGAAACTACTTCTGTGGGATGATTTAATTGCTTTTTTCATCAAAGGATAAAAGACAAATTCTCCATTAAGATTATAATGGTAGTGGGGCTGAGGGTGTAGCTCAGTTGTAGAGCACTTGTCTAGCATGCACTCAGCCCTGGGTTTGATCCCTAAAATTTTTAAATTTTAAAAATTTAAAAAAATTTTAACAGCAATTGATATCAACTTTGATATTCTTGACTTTTTGTTTTTATTTCTGCATACACTTAATACTTTTTTGGCTTGCTTATAATGGTTCTTTGAACATTTTGTAATGTTTCAAAGCTTTACTTCACTTAGTTCAAACTCTGTACTCATGTACTTAATCTCTGAGTTTTAAATTGGTCTGTAGTTGATAAATACTAATATTAGATTACCGATGTCTCCCTCTCTACCTAAAGTTCCTCAGAGTCTCTAGATAAATAGTTCAAAACAGTACAAATGGCAAAATATAAAAACAAAAAAATAATAGTTTTTGTGGCCAGAGATTAAGAACCCAAGATAAGCACTTTAATTCAATAGCATTTTGAGTATCCTATGAAAGATTAATAATTGACCCTTTGTAAGATTAAGAAAGTGATAATTATTATTCAAATGCCTACTAAAATTATAAATAATTTTTATGATATTCTATTTATTATAAACCTAAGATTATAATTGTCTACATTTTATATTTGAAGAAACTTTGACAAAATAATATTTAGTTATAAAGTAATGGGTAACAATTATTGATCAACTGCTATGTAGTAAGCACTGCTTTAACTGCCTCAGATCATTTAATCTTCACAATTATCCTATGAAGTAAGTGCACTTGTCATTACCACTCACATTGAGAAATGGGAGAAAGTAAAATGAGGCTTAAAGTCATTAAGCAATTTGCCCACAGCTAATCAACCAGCAAGTGCCAAACCCCATTTGAAAAAGACATCTGGTTTGAGATCTCAAATTCTTAACTCCTAAATTCTAAATCTTCTGCAATTGCCTCATGTATGATAGCTATAAATGGGAAAACCTCAATTGGAATATGTTTATTTGCTTATAAAGCCTCTAATATTATCTTAACGGCGTACTTCATCATCTAGGATGGTACCTCTGGGAAGGGGAGAGTAGGAGAGGAGGCAGTTGGTGGTGAATGATTTTTCACCATAAATGATTTTCTTTTCCTTTTGTACTTCAGGTAGGATTAAGGAGATCTTACATAGGTGGGACTGAGGAAAGAGACTGGAGGATGCTACAGAATAGTTGTTATTTGTGATTTTACAATTGTATAGATGCAATTAAAAAAAATTGGGGGCCGCCAAGAGAAAAGGATTCCCTCCCACGCCATCTGTTTCCCTGAAACAATCTTTTTGTTTTCACCCCTCTAGGTCAATGATGGTAATGTAAGAGGGTGAGAGGCAGTGTTTACATGCTTTGGCTCTGCACCAGCCTTAATGACACCAAATTACTATCCCTTCTTTGTTCCAAATTTCCAAAATTTCTTTGCAATTAAATCTTTTTCCCTCTGCCAGGGTCATCTCACAATCTAAGTTTAAGGGAATGTTCCCTATATTTCTCTGCTGTTCTTACCTTCGTCTAGAAGATTATTTTATAGCAGTATAGAATTTATTTTCAAGCAAGTATTAATTATAATGCCCCTACATAAAGTAATTTGTAGTGTCAGAATGGCTTTTTCTCCATTACACTATAGTAATTTTCTCTGACAGAATAACCTTCACTGAACATTTCCCTAATTTTATCCAGGCAGAACGTACAAGTGAAATACAAGGGACAAATGAGGACCTTACTTTCCAGGGAGTTTCTTAAGATATCAAGACTCATAATCAATGAATGAATGAGTTAAGTGGTTTATTTAACAGATTTAAGAAAAAAAAACCTGCAAATTATATTGAAAATTCATTTAGAAAATATTACTGGTGCTGAGAAGAAAAGAATTTCTCTAAATTAGCAACTCTCATGATTTTTTAAAATCAAACATCTTTCTTTAAATTTTTATTACAAAATATGGGATGAATATGGATGAGTATCTCTGCTTGGCCTTTTAAAGTGGTCCCTAAAGTTTTTCAATGTGGGACACAGTTTTAAAACCAGTGAAATAATTTATTGTAAGCTCCAGAAAAATTACCTCCAGAATCAAAAGCAGGAGCCACAAGTAGCAAGGCAACACTGGGAAAAATTTGATTATGAAAGCGGTTTTGATGAGATTGAGGAAACAGGGATAGGACAGTGCCCCGATTTAAATGCTCCTTGTAACTAGTGAGTGACAAATCAGATCTTCAATAATAGGGTAAATTTTAAAAGAAACAATAACAACAAAACATTGTCTTCCTAACTTCTCTACTTATATCTCCCTCACTTTACAATTCTTAGTCTTATTTTCCGCCACCTTCCCTCATTAAATCCCAGCCCTATGGACAGCCATGCTGTACCGCTATAATAGCCATGAGGATAATCCTCTTCAAGAGAAATTTGTAAGAGTGGACAGCTGACCTGCCCTGATGATCATTAAGGTCTTCAGCAGCAAGGGTAAACTGTTCCTATAAAGAGCCAGATGGCTCTTGATTCTCTCTTTCTCCCCACTCTCTTCCTAAGCCCAGTGTTATATATCAGTATATCATCTGGAAGACATGTTTTCTGCATAAGTGTGGCAGCTTTTGTGGGCATTAGAGGGTTACACTTCAAGTATAAAATTGACCTCTGCTGTGCTAGCCCATGATAGTTCCAGCATGATACAATTCAATAGCCCTCTAGCAAAAAGTACTTTTATGTATTAATGTTTAAAAACAATGGTCCTACCCAGGTAGATGCTGATTTTTCCTTCCTTAAAGGAGTTTCATCCTTTTAAAAAAAGATCACCATTTTCCTGACAGTTTCTTGACGGAGCTCTCTGTCCTCCTGACAATCTCAATTCTATATAAATATGTACAGGAAATACTAAATAATATAATATGATGCAAAACATTAACTGTAATAATTTTTACTTTTATGAAATGGAGGTAAATGCAAAATTAAGAAGACTATTACTAATTATGTTTAAGGAAACTTAAATAACCAGTACAGTGGTCATCCTTAGATTCTATCATTTTATGAATTCATTCTGGACATCATC
Source organism: Spermophilus citellus (assembly GCF_964194105.1). Lineage (NCBI taxonomy): Eukaryota > Metazoa > Chordata > Mammalia > Rodentia > Sciuridae > Spermophilus > Spermophilus citellus. The sequence continues at coordinate 163,869,954 of NC_138184.1, forward strand.
TGTAATTGACCTACAGTCACCTCCTGCTATGAGCACCAGGTAAATTGGAAATTATTTTGAGACATTTCTATATTTCTTAACATCCCAAAGGCATAAAAACTCCAAATTTCTCTCTCTTATTACATGAAGACCTTTATTTCTTTGAAATCCAGCACTGTTAAAAAGAATGATTATCTTCTAAATGCTTCCAAATAAAATAAACTATAAGTGGAAGAGACAGAAATGAAAAATTAGTTATAAAACCTAAATTTTTGTAGCTTAAATCAATGAAAGCTATATGTCAATATGTAAGTTAATCTTTGCTCCCATATGTGTTTTTCTGATAAAATTTTCAACTTACTAGGTGTTTTTTTCTTATATTTTACATAAAATAAATACTCTTTTATGTAAAGCAACTCACAAAAAAATTGAAATATAATTGTAGTGAAAGATGGTGTACCTAAGGAACTAGAGTTTACATTTTTACCAAAGCAAAGAGATGAAGTATAATCACAGAAAAAAACATCCTAGTGTTTCAAAAGCAAGAAATACACTGATTTTTTTCGTTACCTGGCAACTCTGTAACTATTTCTTTCAGAAATAAAGTAATATGGTCCCTGAATTGGTTTATCAGATAAATTGATGTTATCTTTTAATGCTTCAGTGCTTCTTAGCTTATCTCATGTTGCACACAAATATTTTTTTCCTTCCTTTGGAAGATCTTGTATATGGATAAATAAATATGCCTATGCAGTACAACATACCTGGGGAAATGCACTGATATTTTACCTCCACCTATGGATTATGTTCTTTGGAAGCATTTAGAAGATAATTATTCTTTTTCATAGTACTGAATTTCAAAGAAATAATGGTTCTTATGTAATAAGAAAGAGGTAAGTATGGAGATTTTATGCTATTGAGATCTTAAAATGTTATATAGAAATGTTTCAAAATAATTTCCAATTTACTTGATGGTCATGGCAGGAGGTGACTGTAGGGTCAATTACAGATGATGTCCAGAATGAATTCATATAATGATAGAATCTAAGGATGACCACTGAACTGATTATTTAAATTACCTTGAACACCATTAGTAATCATCTGGTCTCTGAAAATTTCCAGTTATCAGGAAATTAATCCTAAAAGCCACTTATTCCATTTTCAGAAAATTCTATAAATTTTAAAGTTCTAAATATTAAGTTGAAATTTACTTCCATTGTTTTTTGGACCCCTAAACCTGTACTGTATTTGAGGAGCCAAGCAAACAATGGGTTTCCTCTTCTAATAATGACATTTTATGTATTATTTGAGGCTTTAGTTTAAAATCATTATATCACTGGGTTTCAAATTCTGAGAGAGGCACTTGGGAAGTGTCCCAGAAAAATTTATGGAAAGAAGATGAAGTGGTGGGGAAATAGAGATGGAGTGAGGGGAAGTCTGAGATCTCTTTCCACATTCCTAAACCCTGCTTCATTCAGAGCAACTATATATTTAATTCTTGTCTATATTAGACTCCTATGAGATTTCATTTTTATTAAAAATGTAAGTCAATATTTTATATGACTACCCTAGACACTTCAGGTTATATAGATTTAATTCTGTGATATATTGGTGGCGATTTTCCTCACAATATGTCAATGCAGCCACTTCAACACACTGAAATCAATGTGAATATCAGACCTCACAAACCTCAGGTTTGGAATGGAATCTCAATACTGTCTGCTTTGTGGGGGCTTCAGGTTTACCTCATTTTCATTCCAAATATTATTGGAATCCCTCAAAAGTCCCCCATTGGCTCATCAAGAAATAGTTGTTTTCAATATGCAAAGTACTTAGAATTGTTCTCTGTAGCAATCATGGCTTATACTACAGACAGTTGTACCATGTCTTTTCAAGATATTGATAGGGCAGATGAGGCCAAACCACCTGAGAAATTTTCAGGAAGCAGGATAATTTTAGGTGCATTGTTCCAGAGGGGCTAAGCCTAAAAAATTCTGGACCCCAGAATCTGGAAATTCTTTAAACTTTATACTCAGTGGGGTGGTTACATGTCAGTGGGTGGGTACATAACAATTACTCTTTGCCCATATTAGGCTAGTCAGAGATTCTACAAGCTTTACCAAAAAAAAAAACTGAGATAGTATCTTTTACATAGCAACAAGTCTCTTTGAGACAGACTGTATCACGTTTTGCTTGCAAATCTAACATTTACAAGAAAGAGGAAGCTTCAAACCACAATACCCTCCTCAGAAACCCTGCTGACATCCTCAGTAAGAATCTTTCTAATGAGAAGCTTATATGCTACAAATATGGTGGGGATTTCTGGGAAAGCTTAATTTTGATAAAGGTCTTTTTGGTAGGGGTACTTGATCTGCTTCAACATGAGAGTTCTTGTACTTTTTGTTATTTATTTTGGTGATTCTGGGGATCAAACCCAGGGCCTCCTACATGCTGGGAAAGTGCTCTGCCACTAACCTGAAGCCCAGGCCCCATGAAGGCCCTTCTATTGACTCTTAGGAACAATGCTTTCACTCCCCTCAGCTGTCAAAGCAACTATTTTGTTTTTGCTCCTACTGAGTTTCTTACTGTTTAAGTCAAAGTTGTCAGTGCTTAAGGCCAAGATATTCATGCCTCAGGTGAGGGTAATGATTCTCCTAACAACACATTTAATGACCCACCCTCCCTGTGATCAGTAATGGCATTACCATTCAGCCTGTGTTTGCCTTTGCCCAGACCACACAACCAATGTGGCAACTTTAGAACTAATCTTCCCACTACCAATGCTGCTGCTGTCATTTTTATGATTTTGATACCATGAGGCCATCAATATTAAAAAAAAAAAAATTAGATTTTTAAATATAAATCACCATCAAATTTCATTATTTTGGTCAAGTGTCTCATGCTTTTGGCCCATCCAGGATATTTTCAACATTTACATAAATTTTACTTTCTTCCTAAAGTAGAAGCCAGCTATACATTCTCAGCTCTGGAGAAACCAACATCAGATGTTTTATACAGGATTCCCAATATGCACACATTCTAATGGGATGTAGATTAGAATGAGAGAGACATAACAGACACTGCAGAGAAACCATTGTCATGAGTGTGGTGGAGAAATATTCAGGGTAAAGGCACAGTAATGACCAAACATCCTAAAATCAGTGCTGTATCAGTGTCTGTTGGTCTTGTGTGCAGCAACAGGTGAAGTACATCCTCCTTAGGACAGACAAATGGTATATTTTGGCTGTATTTCTTGACTATGTAAATGACTGGCCTAGATCTGTGGCCCTGAAGAAGATTCGATGAATCCCCTTTACAATTTAACAGATTTCTCTTTTACTCAGAATAGAAAAGGTGAGCTTCATGGTTTGTAATTATGTCCTGACAGATATACTCATTGAACTAAACAGTTGAGTAGAAAGCTGAATTAAAAGCACTTGAACTAAGAGAAAAATATGTAAAAAGCACATTTCATATTTTTCTTTTTCCTGTACTTTTCAATGGTGCATAATTGTTTTGCATAATGGTGGGATTCAATATTACATATTCACATATGTGCACAATATAACAGTATAATTTGGCCATTTTGATTCCCTAGCATTTCCTCTTTCCCTCCACTTTCTTCTCCCTGGTTTCTTTTCTCTACTAACTCCCTATGATCTTTGAGATCCCACAATTCACCTTTCTTTTCCTTTTTCCTCTCTAGTATGCATATATAAAAGAAAACATGACCCTTGACTTCTCATTTTGGTTTACTTCACTTAACATAATGTACACAAGTTGAATTTCATATATTTAAGGAAAAACTCAAGCTACATGTTCACATAGTACTTTAAAAGTCATAACGTTGTATGAAAAAAAATGTAAGTTTCCTGTATAATTTTTGAATATTTATTAGTAATGATGACCACAGTCTTTTAGATGAAATTCTTTTCTTCTAAGGTTACAAATGCAGTGTAAATTTATGTTTAGAATGCTTAGAGCAAATATGTTGCCACTAATTTCCTTACTCATTATCATCATTATATAAAAATAATGAGAACAAAAGAATTATTTGGGAAAATCTACTGAATAAGTAGTTTTAGAAATGTTTTTAAAATGTTGCTTACCAATTATGTGCCAGGAGGTCTTGTTCTTTAATAGCCAAAAAAGTTATAAAAATGATCAGATTAATTAATAGGAAAAAAACAGAGGTACATTCGAAATTACTTTTATTTATTGTGCAGTAAAAAAATTACATTTTGCATCTGCTGAAAAATACTTCTGACCAGAATTACCTTGCATCTTTTTTATCGGTCATCAGAAAGAGATGAATGGTATTGACATAGCTTATATTCTCCAAGAGTTGGCTGTATTTAAAAGACTTTGTGCAAAGGACAGGGGTAGTGAAAATGTTCACCTAAAATACATATGGTTAAAATAACTTTTGTTTACATTTCAGCAAATTTTATATGAAATTTCTTTTTAAACATATTTTTTAGTTATCAATGGACCATTAATTATTTTATTTATTATATGTAGTGTTGAGAATTGAACCCAGGGCCTCACATATGCTAGGCAAGCACTCTTGCACTGAGCTACAACACCAGTACTGGAATTTCTTTGTTTGTGGCACTGGGGATTGAACCCAGGGCCTTGTGCATGCAAGGCAAGCACTTACCAAATGAGCTATTTCCCCAGTCATAGATGGAATTTTTAATTCAACACAAGTCCATTTAAGAAACAAGGTAAAACTGTAATTCATTTTTTTCTATGATGTTGATGACTACATGATGATGAAGTTAATGATATAATTTAACTCTAAACTCTCTATCTTATAATAAATTCTGTAACAATAATAACTAAAGGTGAATTTTATGAAGTAAATAGTTTCTACAGTATAACATTTACACACACACACATAGACACATCCATATCTATCTGTACATCTATCTATCTATCTATCTATAGACAAGTGGGGGGTACACAGAAACTTAACTGAAAATATAAAATCTAAAGAGTTCTGTATTAAGTTTTTTCTTCAAAATTCACTTTTCAGTAAAGCCTGAGATGAACATTCAGTAAGTACAGTATAGTCCTTTTTCAAAAAAGCTCACTAATTATGAATGTTCACACATTTTAGCAAGAAGAAGGAGGAGGAGGAGGAGGAGGAAGCATTTGATTACAAGTCACTGTCACAAATCTATCTAGAAGTGCTTACCATTGTATATGTGCTACATCTTCTGTTTAATGGAAAATTCTGAATTTAAAAACTTACCTGTTCTAAAAGAATTTAAATGAGGGATTGTCCACCTATATTTCTAACCCTTAAAACTCAAGGACTAGAGGGATTATTTTTCCTAAGTCAGGGGTATAGGAACTACATTTATTTCAAGTGCCCTGAAATAAAGGACATATATTGGTAACAAGTCATTGGAAAGCCCAGAAGGAGGGAGGACATCACAGGTGTTAGCAAGGCTCCAAACACCCTGTGGGATTGTCTGGGCTCCATTTTTTTCCATGACTTCTCAGGAGGACTCTAGGAACAAGAACTATAATGGGGCTTCTGCAGGGAGTAGCAGCGAGTTTGTCCCCACATGTTAAGCCAGTATCTTGAGTTTCAGTATGATTGATCAGTGTAGGTCAGAAACTTGGATAGGGTATAAGATATACTAGTTGACTTCTGTCCTCCTTGCCTAGAAAAAAAAATAGGGCTAGATTCTTAAAACCACCAGCGTCTATGAGTTAAAAATGTGCTACTGGAAAAAATCGAAAGAGAAACAGGTTCTAGAAACTCTAGTCAACATGATCACATTATAAACCATCTTGTGGAATGGTAGAGACTGAGACAACAACAGCCTAAAAGAGTGAGAGACAAACTTTACTCTGAGATTCATGTGACACCAAAATCTGCTGTCAGTTTCTCCATGTGATTCTTTGTTTTCTGACCTAGTGTCCTGTGTGTTTTTCAGTCCAATCTATCTTAGGGAAGTTTCCAGGAGAGGTAAAATTAATTTTCAGCTACATTTCTGAAATCCATTTTATGAAAAACCATTTATTTGTGACACATTTCAGTATCTTAAAATATAAATCTCTTTTTTGTTGTTGTTTTAACAAATAAGTTCTGGGAGAGTTTAGAAATTTTTGTAACAACCAAACAGTATTCATAGCAAATTTTATTATGTGTTTATTTACTTAATTATTTTTAGGCAGGGTCTCACTGTGTAGCCCAGGCTGGGTTTGAACTCCTAAATGGAAGCAATCCTTCCACCACAGCATCCCCAGTTCCCCAGTGCTGGGACTGCAGGCACATGTCACCACACCAAGCTTAGAAGTCATACTATCAATTATAGACTATTTGTCTGTTACCATATAGGATGAGAAGAACACATAAGAATAATTTCCAGTTTTTCATGTTACTGAATATTAAGTCTTGTACAAAAACAGATCAGTATTACCTAAAAAAAAAAAAAAAAAAAAAAAAAAAAACTGTACAGAGAAATCAAATTAGCTGAAATAATATTAAGAATAAATTAGATATGTTATTCTGTTTACCCATTTAAGGAATATTTGGGAGTATAAAAATTCAGTTCTTGGATAATATATATATATATATATATATATATATATATATATATGTAATAAAATTATATTGGTATAATTAACAGAAACATGCAATTTAAGTTTTTATATAGCAGTGACGAAAAGAAAAGATAGTTTAAATATCTTAACTATTGATAGTTTAAGTCTCCAGAAGCAAATGAATGCTTAAGTAAAGAACATTTTATTGGGCTGGGGATGTGGCTCAAGCGGTAGCGCGCTCGCCTGGCATGTGTGCGGCCCGGGTTCGATCCTCAGCACCACATACCAACAAAGATGTTGTATCCGCCGAGAACTAAAAAATAAATATTAAAAATTCTCTCTCTCTCTCTCTCTCTCTCTCTCCTCTCTCACTCTCTCTTTAAAAAAAAAAAAAACATTTTATTTTAAATAAGACTTTTGCTACTATTGTTGGGTCTAATATATGCTTTCTTATGTAATAATTTTTTAAATATTTGAGATTTTGCCTTTGTTAACTTTTTTGTTTTGTTTTGTTTTGTTTTGTTTTGCTTTCTTATAAATGAGATCCAGGAAGCTAAAGACGAGCTAAGATTCCCAGGGTGCTGGAGTGGCAGCCGAGACACATATGCTACATTTTGGGGAGGGCAATTGTGCTTTCTTTGCTTGGTTCAATAAATTGATCTTGAGTGTTGGGAAGAACATTTGCTAACATGGCACACCAAATGGTTCGTGTAAGATTATAGAGAGTGATTTCCAGCTGAAGCAGCCAAGAGTGAAGGCTCAATTTGTGACCTTACTACACTTTTTATACCAATTTTAGGAAGTGGTCCCATCACATCAAGTCATACCTTCTTCATATGGAAAAATGTGGAGACCAGCACATATTTCAAATGCAGAAAAGGTTAGTTTTGTTCAGTTCGGTCTAGTTTAATTAGTTATTATCAAGATTTTATTATGTCAACTGCAAGATATTATGGTTTAGATACATTTCCATATTCCCATCAGTCTTCCCCTTCATTATTTCCAATTCTGACGATATTTTCTTAATAAATACACGATTTATATAAGGCAAATTCCTTGAGGGTAGGAACACCACTTATAAACTTATATGCTGGATATTTTTCAAAGAGGTATATGAAATTCTCTGAGGTAAGTCCTTCCATAATACCTATCTTATTTATAAAAAACTAATCACACAGGGTGAAGTGACTTGAATGAAGTCACACAAATTTCAGAACACATATTATTCTGCTGTCTTCAACATGAGTACCATCTAAGCTGTCAGCAAATATTTTCAGAAGTCATAAATACTTACTAAATGTTTATTTTTAAATATTATTCACTTGCCATTATAGTTTTAAATATGGTATTTGAACATTATGATGCACAAATATAGTGTGTATGACTACTTCTCTTTATTAAAATGCCTCCTGTATTAGCTTTGAGTTCCTTTAGGAACTGATTAAAAGTAAGTTTAAAGCTTTTTTGAAATTATTTAGGAGGGAAGGAAATGGAAATAACCAAATGAAAAAGAATTATTCATTAAACAAAATTGAAAAGAACATGGCAATGGAATTGTGGATTATAGTCAGTTATACAGTTTGTGTGTAATATATGATTTGCTATATTTATTAATAATTAATAGTATTCTCATAAATATGTAGAAAATAACTTTAGGTGTACAATTAAATTGAGTTAAGCAAGCCATGATCTCAATAAGGATAAAAAACCTGCCAGGAAACCTGTGTTCTAGAAAACTAGAAGCAGCACTTCCCAGAATGTCAGTACCCAGAGTGTGAACGGCAGAGTAGATAGGCACCTGACAAGGTATGGCCACTTGCTTTTCTTTTTCTCTTTTCATATCATACTAGTGCTTCAGCCAGAAATCTCAAGTGTTGCTACAGTATCTGGAGACAGAATGATAGATCACTTGTCAACTGGATCAGCTACATGGATGAAGAGATTCATTACAAAAAATGGACTTGGATGATAGTCCTTTTCAGAGAATTTTGAAATTTCATATAATTCAAATAGTTAAACATGACAGGTTTAAGTCATGAGAATCAGCATATTTCTATCTTTTGCTCAAAATATTCAAGAGAAAAGGCCCACAAACTTGACATTTACAATTATCTAATAAATGAAATATAGTCCAACTAGAATTTGTTGATGCTGACTGCATAAAACTCAGAATTTAGGATCTGTGTATGCTGGGATGACTAATATAAACTTAAGATGTAATGAAAGAAAGAGGAAGCAAATACATATTGACCTTAGAGATACCAAGAGCTGAGGCAGGGAGGTGGGGAGAGGCAGGAAAAATTCTTACTTTTCAAAGCTAAAAATATTAAGTGAACTGACTTGGATAAGCATAAATATCTAGCTTTCAGTCAGTATTATACCATGGTAAAAACATACTACTTTGATGATAATGTTTGGGAAATATATAGGGCTTTTTTAAAATATGTCAAATAGTTTCTACTTATGGAGATTTTTAATGTGTCAAATAGTTTCTACTTATGGAGATGATCTGTCCTTCATTGAGTTGGAAAGGAAATATGAACTAACAATGATTTCATTTCAGTCAGTGCTGTCATTGCAATAACTACACTTGATGAGGCATGTCGAGAATCTTCCTGTGTATTAAGAGTGAATTGATGCTAAGATGGCCTCTGTCTGGTCTTGAGTGTCAGGTATATTCTGAAGATTTATTGTAAATATACACAGTTGTAAAGCGTCCTGACCACCATTTTCTGATAAAATGTTTGCAGGGTCAGGAGTAGTGGACAGAGGTGGCGAGGGGAACTTTGCAATCTTTAAGGCTTACTGAAGCCAAAGGTGGGCCTGTGAAGCTCTTTTGTTTTTCTTGAAATATTTTATGAGGAGCCTTGCCAGTCTTCCATTATTTTTAATAAAAATATCCATGGTTTCACCTTGAGAGGTCACCAAAAACCTAGACAACAAAAATGAAAATAATACTTTATAATGATATGGTGCTTTATATTTTCAAAGTATTTTCCGTATACACTATTTCTGTGATCCTCATAACCATGTTACTATTTTCTAATAAGAACAGTGAACAAAAATATACTTATTGGTATTTCACATGGGGGTTAATATTTTAAGTTTTTAGATCAAAAATTTACTGATATTTACAATTTTAAAGTTTGTGGCTTGGGGCAGAGGTTTAGGTAAAGATGAGGGGAATTGAAAAGTAGGACAAGTAGGACATCCTTAAAAGATTTCATAAAAATCAACTTGCAGCTTAATATATATATATATATATATATATATATATATATATATATATTCCCCAAATTACATTTTTAAACATGTTTTTAGTTATAGATGGACACATACCATTATTTTATTTATTTATTTTTATGTGGTATTGAGGATCGAACCCAGCCTCACATGTGCTAGGCAAGCATTCTACCATTGAGCTATGACCTCAGCCCCCCAATTTACATTTATAAATATTTTAAATATACAATTTTCCTCATTGATGCATTTCCTTGTTTTTTCTTTCGAGGTGATGTAGGAATTAAGGGTATGGAAGTAATGCTATTTCTGACTAGAAAATGTAATACAAAGCATTTTTTAAGAACAAGAACAAAACAAAAATATCTCAAAGGAAAGATTATATCAACACTATAATTTGAAATAAAAACAGAAGATTAAAACTTTTCTAAATATACGTTCTCAACTGGGAAGAAAATGAATGTTGAATGCATTCTTTACTCATTATAATTCAAAAAATGTAACCCTCAGTCATAAGTTTGCCTTTGGTAAGGTCAAACAACACTGTGCACATGACAAAATCATCGTAATGCCTGGAGTTGAAAGTTTCAGTTTTGTTCAGGTTTGCATTACATTTCTGTTCATTTTACACCAGTTGATTTATTTCCTCTGTGTGTACTAATTATGGTTATTTTTATCTATATTACCAACATCAATATGAAATGACAGCCTGTAAATCTCTCTTTTGGTTTACTTCTGTTTCAATTTTTTTCTTATGTTTTACTATGATTCAAAATATGAATATCAGATTAGTATACAATTATATAATTGTAAACTCACATAAGGTTAGGACCTGTATTCACCACTATTGAACTCTTTCTCCTGGATTTTGAGGAAAAAGCAAGCATTTGACATTAACACTGAAAAGAAATAAGCAAACCTAATTTTATTATTACCATCATTTAAAAAAGTACTTGACAATTCTTAAAACTTAAAGTGTAAGTATCTATGACATTGCTCACCTCACAATGCTTTCATGGATCAACTCTGTTTCTCATAGATCACACATCACTTCTCTGGAGAAGGTGTCATGTGGCTAATGAGTTTAAATGATAAAACCTCTTGATGTTAACCAGAGCAGCTGGCAACTACTGTATATAACATTAAAGGAATGGCCTCTGCTTAAGTTCTTCATTTTTTTATTTTTCTTTTTCCTTTTTTGGTACCTGGGATAGAACTCAGGGGCACTTGACCACTGAGCCACATTACCAGCCCTGTTTTGTATTTTATTTAGAGGAAGTGCCTCACTGAGTTGCTTAGTACTTTGCTTTGCTGAGGCTGGCTTTGAACTTGCCATCTTCCTGCCTCAGCCTCCTGAGCCACTGGGATTATAGGCATGTGCCACCATGCCCGCCTTAGTTCTTTGCTTCTAAAAAAGGTTTAAAAAATCTTTTTAACAGTAACTGTGATTTCTCAATAGTGAAATTTTGATCAACTGTATCAGGAAAACATTTCAAGATTTGCCAAAATTCAAACTTTTCTGGGATGACTAACTAAATTGAAAACCATCCTTTAATCTTTCATGATTTGTTTTTTGTTGTGAAATGCTCACGATAGAAGGATGCTTCACCACCTCCTCTGCCTATCTGTACATAGTTCACGTGTCACTTTTGCCCATATTAAGATCATCTGATTCATGGTGTAAGAAATAAAATTAGGTCTTTGGAAATCTACTTTTTGATCTATATGAAGTAAAATAATGAGCTCCATGTTTAATATTGACATAAATGAGGTATAAATAAAATAAAACACAAATTTGGTATGTAGGTATTTCTAGACTTTCAAACATATTTCTAACTGAAAAATTATTGCTACTGACAATATACTTCACAGCTAGGAAAAGGCTATCCTAACACTTTGTATGGAGTAAGTATTAGTTAATAAATATTAGGTATTAAGGTGCTATAACAAACATGATTTAGGTAAACATATTTTGATGTTAGAACTTTAAGTAAACATATTTTGCTGCTGTGCTAAGTAAACATGTTGATGTGACAAGCGTGAAGTGTGTTAGGTATGGATAAGGTAGTGAATAACAAATGATGTAAGGGGAAAACCCCAGTAGGTGTAAACAAGTGTAAACAAGTGAGGTAATGCTGTAAATTAGATATAAATATTGGGCACGGAGGACAGGCAGTACCATCCAGGCCATCGATGCCGCCACCCGCCTGATGGTCCGTCCAGTCTCTGCTCCGCTGCCTGCTGTGTGAGGATCCTGAATAAACGAGGCATTGAAAGACATCTCCAAGAGTCGGTGTGTTCGTGTCGCCGGGATTCTGGTTCGGGTAGGACACGGCCTGGGATCCGCCTGCGGTTGACCTCCAAAACCAAGGCCCCTCCAGCCTCGGGAGCTGCTCGCGACACACTTTGATTTTGTTCACTCTGTTGTTCTTCTCCTTTTCCTAAATTACACACATTTTAAAAATTTACTAAGCATACAGAAGCAAATTAGAACTATTATAAAGTAGCAGCTTTGATCTGCTGGCTCTGTGAACTGCTCTGCTGATTCTGCAATCTATTTAATACAAACATTCAAAAGCAGTACATGCTATCAAGAAATAATATGGAAAGAATATTCACTATAAAACTACAGAAGCTATAGAAAGGGAAAGGAGTGGAATGCAAGAAGACAGGTGGCATACAAAGGACCTGGTTCTTCATTTAAAGGGACAAAATCTACTTACTTAATTTATACTTTACCCAAAGCCTGTCTCTATTAATTATGGACTGCAAAAGTGTTTTACTTTACTGCACTTTTAAATGGACAAAATTGTATGTTTGTCATGTACAAGATGGTGTTTTCAAGTACATGTACATTATGGAATGGCTAAATTGGACCAATTAACATACGTGTTATCTCATATATTTATTAGTGATAACACTTAAAATCTAATCTCAGCATTTGTCAAGAATGCAATATATTGTTATTAACTATAGTCACTATGTTGAAGGAAAGATTTATTGCAGTTCTACTTACCTTGTTTAAAGGGACAAATTCTATGGTGAGCCTGTTTTGAATGAATAACCATGATTTAAAGGAATAGTATTCCAAATGCTAGCTTGTAGGTGAGAAAATAAGAAAATGAGAAAGAAGTAGTGCCCTTTGATAATTAGGTAGTGAAGAGAAAAGACGATGAAACAGAAAATTCAGGGTTGTGGAAGCCAAAGCACAGGCACATGAGAGGATGTGAAATCACACAAGCTCCTAACACCAAATCAAGCAGTGAAACAGCCACCCGGCCAAAGTAACTGGATGTCACAGGATCAACAGAAAACAGTCAGTAAAATACAATCTTGTAAAACACTTCAATGTCAGAAAAAAAGAATAAAATAAAAATAAAACCATAAAACCTATATTACAGAAAATCTGAAATTAAATGTATACAAAAACAAATGAGGAAAATTCATTCTTGAAAACAATTATGAAAAGGATAAATGATGTCTACTCACCACACAGAATTAAGTCTACTCAATTAAGCATTTGAACATATTAAAAATCACCATATACCAGAAACCAAAAATCAGGTCAGAATAAAAAAAATAGTGATAAGTTAGAAGAGTTTATTTGATATAGGAAAGAAATAAAGAAAATCAAAATTATCTCAAAAATGAAAAATAAATTATAAGGTACCCAATAAAGAAGGTATTAAAATAAAAATTTCTTGAAGGATATTGAATAAAAGCCAAAAAACAACCAAGAAAATGAAAGATACAAAGAAGGAATATTACATCTTATTAATCACTGAAAAAGAAAAGAAAAAGAATAGAAAAGAGCTAATATGTTAAAAGCATAAACAATGAAATATTTCCAGAATCTATATGTGTACAGGGCATCCAGGATACCAAAAAATTAACATAAAACAACCATCTATAAATAAAAGTTTATGACTTCAAAGATAAAGATGCAATCTTCGTTGTTTCAAACAAAAGATAATCTAAAAAATATAGTAGCATCAAACCTTTCAAAATCAACATATAAGACAGAAATAGTGCCGCAGTCTGGCTGGGCACAAAATCACGAGCCACTCATAGCCTTGTAGATTCAAACAGCAATTCTTTATTCCCGAACTCACACCAACACTCTACACATGTTCTGGGGAAATCCACGATCTGAATCCCAAATACTCTCTGAATCCCGTGGGAACTCAAGGAGTTGGTGTGCCTGAGGCAGCAGGATACACCCTATTCCCAGCAGGGTACACCTTAAACCTGGAACCGCCCTAAACCCAAGGAGCAGGATACTCCCTAAAACCTGATCCGCCCTAAACTCAGATCCGCCCTGGTCCTTGAGCAAGGTCACCTTACTCAAGCATACATGCAATGTCACTGCAAATGACCTGGATCCAAAGGCAAGCCATTTCCACAATGGAGAGTCCTTCCTCTAAGCAACATGGAGTAGGCTGACAAAGAAATTGCCATGCGTCATTCCTACTTGGCAATGGCTCTCAGCAAAATAAAGCCATTTATTTCAAATAGATGAAAAATTGTGTGAATCAAGTATTTTATGAGTACATTATGTGTATCAAGTATCAAATATAAGCATCAAGTATTTTATATGTATTTCAACCTATAATGTAGGTAATTATACAATAATTGGTCCTTGTTAAGGAAGTTGCTAGAGAATGGGTTTCTCAACCAAATTGTGACTGGGAAAACTCAGCAAGAGAAATGATGTTAGCTCTTTTTTTTTTTTTTTTTTTTTTTTTTTTTTTTTATAGTCACATAAAGGCAACAGTTTTATTTGCAAAACTCTGGAAAGGAAAAATACTATCACTACTAACAACTTCTCCAAGACAAGGAAACTAGACAAATCCTAATTTAATTAGCTAAGCAAGACTTAAGTGGACATTTAAGGGTTCCTCTAGTTAGCCATTCCTTTTTTTTTTTTTTTTTTTTTTTTTTTTTTTTTTTTTAAGTTGGACCCAAGGTTTTATTTTTTTTTTTTGTTCTTATTTTTTTTTAAATTGATTATTTATCGCATTACATAGTTCATGATATATCATCTTTCATACATTAGACTCAAATTGTGCTTTGAACTCCCATTTTCACCCCAAATACAGATTGCAGAATCACATCTGTTACATATTCGCATTTTTACATAATGCCATATTAGTGACTGTTGTATTCTGCTACCTTTCCTATCCCCTACTATCCCCCCTCCCCTCCCCTCCCCTCCCATCTTCCCTCTCTACCTCCCCTGCTGTTGTTCAATTCTCTCCCTTTTTTTTTTTTCCCTCCCCCTTGCCCCTCATAACCTCTTATAATTTTATGTATCCTTGAAGGTCTCCTACCATTTCCATATGCTTTCCCTTCTCTCTCCGTTTCTCTCCCCCCATTCGTCTTTGTTTACTGTAGTCTTTTCCTCATGCTCTTTCTTCCTGTTCTGTTCTTAGTTTTTCTCTTTATATCAAAGCAGACATTTGGCATTTGTTTTTTAGGGCTTGGCTAGCTTCGCTTAGCATAATCTGCTCTAATGCCATCCATTTCCCCGCAAATTCTATGATTTTGTCATTTCTTAGTGCTGCATAATACTCCATTGTGTATAGATGCCACATTTTTTTTATCCATTCATCAATTGAAGGGCATCTAGGTTGGTTCCACAGTCTAGCTATTGTGAATTGTGCCGCTATAATCATTGATGCAGCCGTATCCCTATAGTGCGCTCTTTTAAGGTCCTCGGGGAATAGTCCGAGAAGTGCGATAGCTGGGTCAAATGGTGGTTCCATTCCCAGCTTTCCCAGGAATCTCCATACTGCTTTCCAAATTGGCCTCACCATTTTGCAGTCCCACCAGCAGTGTACAAGTGTACCCTTTTCCCCACATCCCCGCCAACACTTGTTGTTGTTTGACTTCATAATGGCTGCCAATCTTACTGGAGTGAGATGGTATCTTAGGGTGGTTTTGATTTGCATTTCTCTGATTGCTAGAGATGGTGAGCATTTTTTCATGTACTTGTTGATTGATTGTATGTCCTCCTCTGAGAAGTGTCTGTTGAGGTCCTTGGCCCATTTGTTAATTGGGTTATTTGTTATCTTATTGTTTAATTTTTTGAGTTCTTTGTACATTCTGGATATTAGGGCTCTATCGGAGGTGTGGGGGGTAAAGATTTGTTCCCAGGATGTAGGCTCTCTATTTACCTCTTTTATTGTTTCTCTTGCTGAGAAAAAACTTTTTAGTTTAATTAAGTCCCATTTGTTTATTCTTGTTGTTAACTCTTGGGCTATGGGTGTCCTATTGAGGAATTTGGAGCCTGACCCCACAATTTGTAGATCGTAGCCAACTTTTTCTTCTATCAGATGCAGTGTCTCTGATTTGATACCTAGCTCCCTGATCCATTTTGAGTTAATTTTTGTGGATGGCGAGAGAAAGGGATTCAATTTCATTTTTATATAGATTTATGTGCAGGATCAAAATAAAGGTGATATGAAGTAGAGAAGATTACAGTTATGTTATATTTGTGACAAAATATAAATAATGTAAATACATAGAGAATGACAAAGGAAACAAAAATATAGAAAAAAAACATTATATAGATACCATGTATGTTAAATGAAAATAAAAATGCTGAAAAATAATTTTTAAAATCTGATTAAGATATAGTGTATTAATAAGAAAAATGGACCAGGGGCATTAAAATAGTATAAGTATAAACAAAATTAACTACAATAGAGAGATTAATAGGTCCCACAGATGTACAAAACCTAATATCGGGAACTTGTGTATTTGTTGTATAACATGTAAATGGGATTTGTAGATATGATTATGCTTTAGGATGCTGAGATTAGAAAATTATCCTAAATAATATAAGCCAAATCTAAACATATGAATCTTTAGAAGTAGATAAGGAAGGCACAAGAGTTTATTAAAGATGTGACATAAGAAGGATCTGACCTACTGCTGATGGCTTTTTGAACAAGGGGCATAATCCAAGAAATGTGGCAACATCAAGAAGCTGATAACAAGCTCGGCTCACAGTCAGTATATAAATGGGAACCTCAGTTCTATAACTTAAGGAGTTGAATGCTACACCGAAACAACATTATCAGGAAAGAGATTCTCCCTTAAGACATCCAAATAGAAATGCAGCCTACTAAACAACCTGAGTGTATCCTGGTGATACCTATATAATACTTTTGATTTTATACAAGTATAATATGATAAATTTGTGTTCTTTTCAGCAAATAAGTTGTAATAATTTCTTATGATAGTAATAGAAAATTAATAGAAAGATAACTTTGTCAGTTTCCTTTTACAGTTTCTCCCCTTTCCATTCCCCACTCTTCATCCCTCTGTTCTCCTTGATCCTCTGCTTCTACTCTACTGTTTTTTCTTTTATTTTCAGGAGATCCCCACAAACTGCCTTTTTTTTTAATTCCAAGTTTCTCTCTGATTTCTGGATTTGAGAGAAAACCTTCAACCCTTGACTTTCTGAGTCTGGCTTATTTCACTTAGCATGATGTTCCCCAGTTCTACTCATTTACCAGCAAATGACATGATATCATTTTCTACAGCTGAACAAGACTCCACTATGCATATATACCATATTTTCTTTATCTGTTGATAGACAGCCAGGTCATTTCCATAAATTGGCTATTGTGAACTGTGCTACTATAAACACAGGAATGCACGTGTAACTATACTATGATGATTTCAGGTCTTTTGAGTAAATATGAAGGGATAGAATAGCTGGGTCATGGGGTGGTTCCATTCCTACTCTTCTGAGGAATCTTCATACTGATTTCCATAGGGGTTGTACTAATTTTCAATTCTACCAACAATGTGTATGTGTGTTCCTTTCCCCCTTTTCTCTATATTCTTAATGGTTGCTATTCTAAGCAAGTTAGGATGAAACTTCAGTATAGTTTTGACTTGCATTTTCCTAATTGCTAAGAATGTGGAACACTTTTTTTCTATATGTTTGTTGGCCATTTGCATTTCTTCTTTGAAAAAATAATTTTTAGTTGATTTTCCCATTCATTAAAATTAAGGTGGTGTGTGTGTGTGTGTGGGGGGGTGAAGGTATTTTAATTCTTTATATATTCTGGATGTTAATCTTCTTTCAGAAGAGTAGCTGACAAAGCTTTTCTCTCATTCTATAGGCTCTTTTTTCATGTTCTTAATTGTTTGCTGTGAAGAAGCTGTTTAATTTTGTTCTATCCCACTTACTGATTCTTGGTTTTATTTCTTGAGTGTTATGAGTTTTATTAAGAAAATTAATGCCTATGTCTGTGTTAAGAGTGTTTTCTTTTGTCAGTTGCACAGTTTCTGCTCTAAATCCAAGCTTTTTGACTCCCTTTGAGTTGACTTCTGTGCAGGAAGATAGTTAGAGATCTAGTTTCAGTTTCCTACATATGAATATACAGTTTCCCAAACATCATTTGTTAAAAAAGCTGTCAATTCTCCATTGTTTACTTTTGGCATCCCTTGCCAAGGATGAAATGACCATATCTGTTAATAACCATTTCTGCTAATATCTTACCTATTCGTTAAAAATTAAAAAGATTAATCACCAAAAACACAATAGAAAAATGGGAGAAGAAACAGGTAATTCATATAAAAAATGAAAGGAAATGACTCTCAAAGATATGAGAAGTATCCAAGTTCTTTAATAATTAGGAAACTGAAAATTCAAAACAATACTGATTCAATTTTTTACTTAAGAGGTTATTAAAAAGTTTTTACTTTAAATTGAGTATAATTGTATAAATCAACAGGGTCCAAACAGAAATTATAATTTCTGAATACAATGTGAAGTAAATAAATCAATTTAGTTAACATGTTCATAATTTCCAATACTTAACATGTTTTGGGTGACAAATTTTTTTGGTGAAGGTGTTCCTGCACCCACTGTCTGACAGGGTCACAGAGTGGGGGATGCTGCGGCAGGGCTGCACCATCTGGAAACCAGAACCATGGTGAATGTTAAGTGTTTTGTTTATGATCCTCATGATATGGATAACAGGGCACACGTCAATCAATAATAAAAGTATGTATTGCCTGAGATTCAGGAAAATTCCTAGAATGAGACTAAAGAGACAATTAAGACATGCCGGCTTTCCAGGGACCACTTTTGTTTTACATTTCTCTTGTGGTTCTTGTTCCTTTGTGATCACCTCTGGGTTTTTTGAGAGAGGAGGGGTACCAGGGATTGAACTGAGGGGCACTTGACTACTGAGCCACATCCCTCTCATATATATGATATGTCAAGAACTATGTAATGTTTTGAACAACCAACAATAAAAATTAAAAAAAAAGACATGCCACGAGGTGTGTTTCAGTATCTCTCAGGACACAAGCAATACTGTTATTCCTCAAGCTCAGACAACAAGAAATGTTTATCCCACAGTTAACAATTTGTACTAAGCCCCCTCTACACACACACACCCTCCCTTTCTAAAGCCACAACCTGTACAACAGCCTAGCTACAGAAAAACAATTGCTGTGTTAACAGTACAAGGACCACCGTATGTAGCTTACTTAATTAAAGGAAGATTATGGTATTCCCTCGAGGACAAGAGGCTAATAAAAATATATTCCCCCACCAACAGACCCTCCTTTGCCTTACATATGAATTTATGATAAAAATAGGAAACACATAGTTAATATTAATGACAAATTGGTTGAGGTGCAAAGCCTACCCTTTAGTTAAAGATTACAAAGACCTAAGACTTGGTGTACTTTGACCAAAGATCAAAGAAACTCTGTAAGAAAGCAGTTAGATAGGTCATATGAAAAAAGGAAATTACCTTGGAAATTAAAAATACAATAATGTAAAATTAACATAGATATATTTTAGAGGCATTTTAGAGTAGTAGGCTTTTAAAGTAATAGACTTTCATTATTTTAAGTGTTTTACTGGAATTTTAGTTTAGAAGTAAGAAAGCTTACCAATAATCATAGGTATGCTTTAAAGTTAAAGGTTAATGAAATAATTACAGGTAGGCGTTAAAGTTAAAAGTGAATATAGGTCAGGAGACATGTCGTCTAGTTGCGTAGCCTAGCACCTAGTGATGGAGGTGAAATTGTAACAGCTTAATCATGATTGGCTAAGGTTATAGAAAAATATTTTAAACAAGGTACTCAATATCTTAGGTAATCGATGAATATCAGAAAAGATTGTAACTCTTGAAAATTATGTAAATCAAAGAATTTTCTAATTTGAGGCTATTCATTAACTACCTGAAAAAACACTTGTAAAAAACGTATAAAAATAAAGGCCCCTCTAGGGGCAGCAGATTTTTTCTGGAGGCTGCTCCTAACTTGCAACCTATCATCCTGTCTCTTCTTTCTGGATGCCATTCCTCCAGGAACCCTAGATCCCCACTGGGGCTAGACCCTGGCAAAATTTGAAATTTAAAAGATGATGACATAATGGTGAGTTTGTGGGAAAAGAAGCATTCTTAAATGCTGTTGATAGGAGTGCCTCTAAAGAGAGAAATTTGGCAATGGATCACAAAATCTCAGGTCTACTTAACTTTGACCTGATAATGCAAATTTCTAGGCAACCACCCTGAAGATACATCTTCAAAATGCAAAAATGTATATGAATAAGTTCATGTAGCATTGTTTGTAAATGAAAAATACTAAAAGCAACCTAATGAACATATGAAAGTGGATAAAAATGATTAAAGTGCATTTCCGACATATAATTGTTAAAAATTTTCTAAATCTCTATAAACTGATAGGAAGTGATTTAAGGACATGGAAAAAGAATGAGGAATAATAAGTGAAAAAATTAACACATGGAAGAGGTTATTCAGTATGGAATTTTAATGTAGGAAGAGATTATTCATCTATTCAATTTAGCAAAAAAAAAATACAGAAAGGAGAAACGCAAAATTAACAGATTGGTTACTTACAGGAGGTGAGAGGGAAATGGAGAAAAAGGGATTAAGTTGGCATGGGATAGTAGGGAAGAGGAAATATTGACACTTCTTCCAGTATGGCTTTTTATAGCAGAACAAAACAAAAACAAAACACTTGCTAGAACTATGTTTTACATATACTTCACAATTTTATGGAGAGATAAAAATAAGGAGGGCATTTAAATCATCTGGGAACACAGTTTCATTTCTAATGACAGAAGGAACATAACACAATTATGTTTCTTTTTAATCACATAATACTGTGATCCAAAATTTAAAAAGTGAAGGCAATTTTGCTTAAAACATATGGCTTTCAGACAAGTACTGGAACACAAACACACACACGCACACACACACACACACACACACACACACACACACACACTCAAACGCCAAATTCATATGCAGGTCTCAACATTCCAATAACAGTTTAGAAGATTTATCACACTGTATAACAATCTGATAGAGAATCATTATTAGTTCAGTAGTGTGCAGCATACAAAGAGACCCTTTTACCAACTCCCATCTTTAAACATGGTAATTCTTACCTTGCAAGTATTTTTTTTGCATTAAAGAAAGAGTCTACCTATGTATAAAGTGATGATATTTCATTGAGTTTGCTCAGTTCCAAGTGCAGGGCTTCATCTGCCTGCAAAGATCTTCCACTTAGTAGTATTTTTTTAAAGTTATGGAGTGGCAGACATGTGTACACCTCAAGTATAGCATTTATGAAATATAACTCTAATTGTTGATCTAATTTTTAGTCACCAGGTGTACTTCAAGCTCCTTTGTACAAATGATATATCATATTAATATTGCACATACCAAATCCTAGCATTTTTATTATGGTTGATGTTTATTAAATATTTAAAAATACAAGGACACATGTACACACAAGCTACTATGTTAGTTATCATGTGATATCTAACACATTTTGCTTATCTGTATGATGATTCCACCAAGAAACTCTGAAGAACACTCTCAATATTAATGAAGATTTGCCACCTGTATTATTACTTTATTAACTGCTGATTCAGTAGGCTGTATGGTAACTTAAATTCTTTGTCCTCAACACATTATAACTTAGGAGAAATTCTAAAAAAATATAACTTAGTTCATAATGTATTGTATATTTTTTATAATTGAGGTTTTAGCTTTTTCCAGAGCCTTCATTCATAGGGCATGACTACACATTTTAGGAAGTCTAGTTAAAGGTATAACCAAGTAACAAGCACCCTGTTATTGTATTCTATTTTATTTTATTTGCAAATTTATGTAAGCGAGGTTTCAATATTTAAGGTGCTTTATTAACTTTTCTCTTAAAGTAAAATAATTCACAGGAAATTTATTAGCATTTGTGCAAGTTAAGTATACTCACAGTTTGGCCCACATGTTGTCAAGTACATCCAGCCATATATGAATCTCCCTGGTATATTTCAAGTTTAAGATTCCCTCCACCATCATATATAAGAAAAAATAATGCTCACCCCTGATTACTGGCTTCTGTATTAGTGAGATCCTGAGGAACAAGAATATATCTTACTCATCTTTGCAAACAAAATGGTTGAAAACTATTTCAACAATAATTATGACAGCTAAAATTATAGTATGTTTAAAAAAAGAGATATTTTTTGGTGAACCACTCTCAATATGCTCAAACAAAGGCAAATATTGATGCTCCTGTGTAATATAAAGGGACCATGGCTGGTGGGGAAGAGGCAATTACAGATAAATATTTCAAGTTTACCTGCTACTGACTATTTTCTTAGCATGTTGGTATATCTCTTCTGATAGGGTATATAACACTGCAGCACAAAGTTGCTCCTACATGCCATTTGTTAGAAATAGCAAGCTTTCTCTTGCTTAATCTATGTATCTTTTAGGAGTTGGATCTATGGCCTTGAGCTATTCCATCCACTCATACATATGCAGACTTTCCTAAAAGTCCCCTATGGGGGAACTCTAGTCACTGTGACATAGCAAAAGGTAAGAGTGTGGGGAATTATCTCAGATTTTTCCAACCAGAATATGATTTATTTTATCATTTACTATGCATAGATGCAAGGGCTCATAGAATTATAATTCTACCATGTGCCCAAAGGAAACAGACACATATTTTTATGTAATATTAATGGTTACTCTAAGTGGCAAGGAAAATAAAAGGGGATAACCCTGCAAGAACAAAGGGAGTAGAAAGGATCCATCAGCAATAAAAAAATATTTCAACATAATATGAGGAAAACATTCAAAAGAAACAAGGTGTGTGTGTGTGTGTGTGTGTGTGTGTGTGTGTGTGTGTGTGTAGGGAGACAGAGAGGAAAAAAAAAGACAGAGACATAGGACCAGAGAACAATAGAATTAGAAGGGCCAGTACTTGATAAAGAGAACATAGAGACAAAGTGATGAAGCATATTATTATTTTTTTCCTCTATGTTGACAATAGAGTCCACTATTATGCTTCCCATCCTAGATTGCAGGTATTTTGTTAGTTGAGTGTTTAACTCCAGAGTAATTAACAAATATTCTTTTGTAAGCATGTTCAACAGATGATTGCAGCAAACTGGGGCAGATACTGTGAAAATTTCCTTCTAGAACACATTGTCTGATTGTCTGTCATTCTCAGTAGTATTTATTCTAAGAAACTTGCATTTTAAAATTCTAGACATGTACAAAGAATGCAGGGATAGCTTTATTTATCTTCAAAAGGAAAGAGAAAGCCTGAAAAGTAACAGAGAAATTCATAATAAATATACAAAATATATGAACAAAAATCAGGTAAATGTTTTTACAAAAATAAATGCATTTTTATAAAGATAAATATACTTAATGAAAAACTGTATGTATTTTAAGTGAGAAAAATTACCATCCTAAGAGAGATTTTTAAAATGTTGACTTCATAAAAGAAAAGTTGTATAATAAATGAAAAGTAAATAAGATTTTAGAGTAAGCCCAGACATAAAAGATTTTTTAAGAATGCCTGGAAATGGGATTCATTATGGTGGTTTAAAAGAAGGCTGCATTCCTGGTTGCTCCATGGCTCAAGATTCAAGCAGATGAAATGCTGTTTCTCAGTGAAGTGGGTAAAATAGGGATTTCACAAAAATTCAATATTGGACAAAGTGTCTTAGAGACACAGATATTTGGGCATATTAGACAAAGAAGAGTACATTGTAGTCAAGCTGGTTGTAGCAGTTGTCGTAGTGCTGGCTCAACATAAAAGGAGGGGAATACAGAGAAACAGAGATTTGGCATGGAAAAACCTGATATGAGAAAAGAGACCAAAACTTATCTGATCCAGATGCTGCTCTGTGCACTGGTGCTGGAAAAGTGCTCTGTGTTCTCCAAATGGCCACAGAGAATGGAGGCGCGAGCCATTTTTAAGTAGCCACACTGCACTGGCTATTAGGCATCCAGGAGATCATAGCAATTCATCACTGCCACATTCTGCTATCAAGCTGCTGTGTGGCCTAGGGTATACCTAGTAGACCAAGAGGGAAACAGGCACAGGTGGTTGTACCCAGGAGGATTTAAATCGGAAAAGTGAAGGGGAGCCCAATTCACTTCTCCTCCGACAGTTCATGTGAGCAGCTGAAGTGGTTTGGGTATATAATCAGGTTGGTGTGAATACGTTCAAAGTCTAAGTCTTGGAAGGCTGTGTTCCTGGGCAACAGAGAGTAAAGGATTGTCTTTCATACCCCCCCAATAGAATTTGGGGGGAGCTCCTGAGATCCAGACTTCCAACACAGATCTGCAATTGCCAGGTCCCAGGGATGTGTTGATATAATCTCTCCAGAGCAGACACCACCCAACAAAGCCCCAGAGGCCTGATTTGATCTAAGCCCTGCCTGCTGGAACTCCCTTCATAGAACTCAGCAGCAGCCTCACCCTGGAACATGCTGATCAGATCTGTGTGGAAAAAGCTCCAACTGATAATACAAACTACTCCATCTTACCTCATTCTGGTAAGAAAGGAAGTGGGAGGCTAGGGGGACCTGGGCTTGTGTGGCTCAATGGTAGAGAGAGCTTGCCTAGCATGTGTGAGGCAATGGGTTTAATTCTCAGCACCACATATAAATAAATAAGTAAATAAATAATAAAGGTCGACCAACAACTAAAAAAATAAAAATAAATAAATAAGGAAAGCTGGGAATTATTTCAGCCAGCTTGAGGCGTAGGCCACTTCAACTGGCAGCTCAGAAAGCAACAAAAAAGAGAAAGGATTAATAACCCCAGCCTTTGCTCTTATTCTCAGTACATAGGTCAAGAAGAAATGGAAATAAAGACAACTGGGTAGAGTCAGGGACTATCCATTCTTGTCGACTCTTTTCACCCCTCAGTAGAGATAATTCCATCATTTTTCATTAACAATCTTTTCTTTTTTCTTTTCCCTTTCATTTGTCTGTGTGAGAGAGAGAGGGAGAAAGAGGAAGAGAGAGATTGTTTTTGATGTG
Source organism: Spermophilus citellus (assembly GCF_964194105.1). Lineage (NCBI taxonomy): Eukaryota > Metazoa > Chordata > Mammalia > Rodentia > Sciuridae > Spermophilus > Spermophilus citellus. The sequence goes on from NC_138184.1 coordinate 163,895,089, forward strand.
CTGATTGGTTCAGGGACACAGATACATACATTTATATTTGGTTCTTTTCTGCCGCAGTCCGGCTGCAGCAAAATAACTGGGGTGACAAGCAACTTGTGTACATTGATACAGCAGGAGTGAGAGCTGTTTATTGTAGGACAACAGAGGTATTTATACATTCCTCACAGCTTATCTTAATTAAAATAAACTAGATACAGCAGTCAACCAATAAGGAATCTCCACACTTAATGGCTTGCTGGAGTTACTTCACAAACCACTCCCTCTGGCAAAATGCCAGGCTCCATCCAGACTTGTTTACAGACTCTAACATTTGCCAGGTGCCATCCTGACTTGTTACAGACCCTAACACTTTTCCTCAATTTAACATATTTAAATATAATTATTTTTTCTTGCCTTGTCCTTTGAGGGTTAGAGTTTTCTGGTTTGTATATTTGATCTTATTCTGTATCATTTTCATTCTTTTCTTCCTCTTATTTTTCTTTTTTCTTCTTCTTCTATCAGCCAAATTCTATTTTTCTCATTTTCTTTCTCACTTTACTTTTTTCTCCCATTTTGTCTCTTCCTTATGTAAAACCATCACCTGTTACATCTCTTCTGCATTCTCTATGTACACTTTTTGAAATTATAAACTCATTTCTACCTTCCTAGCACATTTTTCCACTTAACTAACTCTACTTTTACCATCTTTTAAAATTGGGTTATATAACTACTGCCTCTACAATTAATATGATGAAATTATTACTGCTATGGATGACATAGTTGACACCTGTTGTTTGCACTAAAGCCAGATTTAGTTCATGGTTGTTATTGTTTTTCTTGTTGCCAATTACTGACTACAATGTGTGTGTGGGGGGTAGGTAATTAATGCTGTAGCTACCATAGTAGGAGCTGGGTATTCATTTTAATGCTATATATTGTTTACATGAGCTGTTGCTATGGTTGTTTTGCCCTATTTTGTGAGATGCTGGAAATCTACAGGGATACTACAAGTTTGTAGGATAAAGACTCTGCTGTAGAACTAAACTCAACCAAATGAAAGTACACCTTGCTTTGATACAAATTAATGACATTCAATCTTCAACTACTTTAATGCAAAGAAGAGACAAAAACACAAACTAATGATCAGACCCCAAATTGAAATGGATGGGGCTGTGTTCCCAGGTCCCACCTATGGAAGCCACTACTATAGCAAAAACAGAATTAACACAAAGGCTTTGGATACCTTACCTATGAAGGGTCTCAGTGCAGCTCACTCTAGGACACTTTAGCAAGTGAAAATTGTTCCCTAAAAAAACCCCACACATAAGAGCAAATGATAAATAACTTAGAACTGATTTATAAAATCCAACACAGAAATACAAGAAATATATAATAAAAAAACAAGTAACCATGAAACCTCCAAAAGTTTGTAATTTACCATCAATTGACCCCAAACATATTGAAGTAGATGAAGTATGAGATAAAGAATTTGAGAGAACCATTCATTATAAAAATGACTAATGAATTCCAAGAGAACATAAAACAACTGCATGAATTAAGTAAGCCAATACAGGACATGAATGAGAAATTTAACAAGGAGATAAAAATATTAAAAAACAACAAAACAGAAATCTTGGGAATAAAAGATAGAGCTAATTAAATAAAATGTTCAGTTGAAAGTCTCTGTAATAGCATAGGCTCTGCTGAAGGCAGAATCTCAGAGCTGGAAGACAAAGGGGCGAACCTTGAACATCTAGATGGCATTAAAGAAAAGAAAATAAGTAACCATGATCAGAATCAACAAGAAATCTGGGACAACATTAAAAGACTAAATTTAATAATCGCTGGAATTGAGGAAAATTGTGAGATGCAGACTGAAAAAACTGACAACCTCTGTAGGGTAATAATACAGAAAAATTTCCACACCTTGAAAATGAGATGAGCATTCAGATACAGGATGCATTCAATACTCCAAATAGACAATATCAAAAAAGAACTTTTCATGACACATTATAATTAAAATGCATAACATACAAAAGAAGAATAGTATTTTAAAAAGTGATAAGAGAAAAAAATGTCCGCTAATATTGAATGGCAAGCCTATAAGAATTACTTCTGATTCCCCAGCATGAACTCTGAATGCAAGAAGGTCTAAATGCTAGAAGACCTTAGAATAATATGTTCCAGGTGCTGAAAAAAAGTAACTGTTAACCAAGATTGACAACCTCTCCTTCAAAATCAAGGTGAAATGAAAACTTTCCAAGATAAGCAGAAACTAAAAGAATTCATGACAACTAAACTAGAATGATAGAACTTACTTAATGAACTAATATGACCCAGAAGAAATTAAAAACAAACCCCAAAGTTTACACATGAACAAATCTCATTTGAAGAGTAAGTAAGCAAATGAGAAACAGGAACAAATTAAATATTATAAACAAATCAAAATGGCAGTAACTAACAAACATCTCTCTTTAATAATATTGAATGTAAATGGTCTCAACTCTCCAATTAAAATACATAGGCTGGCAGAATGAATTTAAAAAAACAAGACCCAAGTATATATTGTTTGCAGGAGGCATACCTTACAGGCAAAGAGAGCCTTGGGCTAAAAGTGAAATAGAAATTGACATACAAGGTGAATGGAATCTGAAAAAAAAAACAAAAAAGAATGAGTATTTTCAAATATTACAAAGCAAAACTCAAACCAAATTTATCAAAAGAGACAAAGAAGATGACTTCATATTGGTAAAGGGAATAATCCAACAAGAGGATACAACAATAGTACTTATTTGTGCACCAACCATGGGTTTAACTAATTAAACAAAAGAGAAAGTACTCAAATTGAAGCGACAAATACATGCCAGGACAATAGTACTGGGTGATTTCAACACATCTCTCTCACCATTAGACGGTTCATCCAGTCATAAACTTGGTGAAGTCTCTTTGAACATAAAAATATTGTAAATCAAACAGACTTAACAGACACTATAGAATATTTAATCCAAGACAGTTGAATACACTTTCTGCTCAGTAGCCCATGAAACCTTCTTCGGAATAGACCATATTTTAGTCCACAAAGCAACTCTCAACAAATACAGAAATATTTACATACACACACACACACACACACACACACACACACACACACACAATTCTATTCATCTTTTCAGATTATAATGGTATGAAATTAAAATCAACATAATAAAACCCTATAGAAACTAGATAAACACACTTTTGAATGATGAATGGGTGGTAAAAGAAAGCAAGGGGAAATTTTTTTTTTTTTTTTTTTAATTCTGAGAATAAGAATAGTAAAACAACATACCGGAAACTCTGAGACACTATGAAGGTAGTTGGAAGAGAAAAGCACAAGGATTAGAGTGCCTCTACATAAGAAAATCAGAAAGATACCAAGAAAATAAAATGATGATACATCTCAAGGCCCTTGAAAAACAGAACAAATCAATTCCAAAATCAGTGAATGAAAGGAACTAATTAAGATCAGAGACAAAATCAATGAATTTGTGAACAAAAACAATGAAAGGAACCAATAAAACAGATTTGATTCTTTGAATAGATAAACAAGATTGATAAGCCCTTAGCCAAACCAACTTAAAGAAAAAGAGAGAACTCAAATTAATAAAATTAGAGAAAAAGGAGATATCACCACAAATATCTCAAGAATCCAGTGAATCACTAGGGACAATTTTGAAAATTAATATTGCAATAAATTGGAAACCTTGAAGAAATGAACACATTTCTAGACAAAAATTATCTGAATTGAATTGACAAAAATTGAATCAAGAGCACATAGAAAATATAAACAGATCAAAAACTAGCAATAAAATAGAATAAATTTCCAACAAAAAAAGCCCATGACTAGGTGGATCCTCAACTGAGTTCTACCAAATATTTAAAGAACTAATGCCAGTACTCCTGAAATTATTTCATGAAAGAGAAAGGGATAGAATACTACCAAATTCATTCTATGGAGCGACTATCACACTCTACTACCTAAACCAGACAAGGGCATATCAAGAAAATAAAATTATAGACCAAAATCCCTGATGAACTTAGATGCCAAAACACTTAATAGCATATTAGAAAATCATGTTCAACATCATATCAAGAAGAATTACACAAGCCTAACAGGTCGGTTTTATTCCAGAGATTGAAGGATGTTTTAATACATTTGTAAATCAATAAATGTAATTTATTACATAAAAAATTAAAAACAAAAATCAGTCATCTCAATATAATCATAAAATGCTTCTGACAAAATTCGGCACTGAAGGAACTAGGGATAGAAGGAATCTACTTCAACATCATAAAAGTTATATATGAGAGCGCTGAATCCTAACCACTAGACCACCAGGGAGCGTAAAAGTTATATATGAAAAACCAAATGCCAACCTCATAGTAAATGGGAAAAAAATGAATGTATTTCCTTTAAAACCTTGGAGAAGACAAGGATTTACACTCTCATCACTTCTGCTTAATACAGTGCTAGAAATTCTAATAAGAGAAATTGGAAAAGAAAAGTAAAGGGATATAAATAGGAAAGGTGGAAGTTATCACTGTTGCAACATATATGATTCTACACCAAAATACTGGTAGAGTTAATAAATGAACTTGGCAATGTTGCTGGTTATAAATTCAACATACAAAAACCAATAGCCTTTTTACATACCAACAACAAATCTGCTGATAAAGAAATCAGGAAAATAATTTCATTTATAATACCTGAAAAAAGCAAACAAACAAACAAAACAACAACAAAAACACTTTGGAATAAATTTAACCAATGAGATAAAAGACTAATACAATGAAAACTATAAATATTAAAGAAATAAAATGAAGAGGAACTCAGAAGATGGAAAGACCTCTCATGCTCATGGATAGGCAGAATTAATATTGTTAAAATGGTCATATTATCAAAAGAAATATAGACTAAATGAAATCTCCATCAAAATACCAATGATAATCCTCACAGAACAACAACAAAAAAATCAGTTCTAAAAACCATTTGTTCTCTCCCCAACTCCAATCTATGATAGTGGCTTTCAAACTGTAACAGACACTGTGAACACCTAAAGGACTTGTGAATATACTTATTGCACAGGAATGATCATAGCACCCTTACCAGCCCCAAAGTAGAAACAACCCAAATGTTCATCAATTCATGGACGGATAACAAAAAATGGTACATCCAAATACTAGAATATGATTTGGGCATTAAAAGGAATGCAATATTGATACATGTTATAATATGATCCAGCAATGAAAACATGCTCAGTGAAAGGAGCTAGACACGAAAAGCCTTCATTGTATGTCTCCATTTGTATGAAATGTCCAGAATAGACAAAGAGAATGTTAATTAATGGTTGCATAGGGTTGGGGGGATAAGGGTATAGGAGGGAAAAGATGAAGAGTGCAGGGCTTGATTTGAGGTGATGAGATGTTTTAAAGATACTTGATTGATGGTTGCACAAATCTGTAAATAAACTAGAAATCACTGTATTGTATACTTTGAATGGGTAAGTTGTAAGGTATGTGAATTACAACTCAATAAAGCTGTTTAAAAGTGTTAAAAAAACATTTGGAAGAATAAAAGACCCCAATTACCCAAAGAAATTTTAAACCAAAAAAAGCAATGCTGGAGGCATTCAAATACCTGACTTCAAATTATACTACAGAGCTATAGTTATAAAACACACATGGTATTGGTATAAAAATTGACATGTAGACCCATGGTACAGAATAGAAGAAACAGAGACAAACCCACATATCTACAGTCATCTGATCCTTGACAAAGGTGCCAAAAACACACACTGGAAAAAAGACAGACTTTTCTAACAAATGGTGCTGGGAAGATAGGTTTCCCAGATGTAGAGTAATGAATCTAGGCCTTTATCACTTACCTGCACAAAAATAAACTCAAAATGGATCAATGGCCTAGAAATTAGACAGAAACTATACAACCCCTAGAAGAAAACATAGGTTCAACACTCCAGCATATAGGCACAGACAAGGTTCTCCATAAGACCCCTAAAACTGAGGAAATAATGCCAGGAATTAATATATGGAATGGCATCAAATTAAAAAGCTTCTATAGAGCAAGGAAACAATTAGGAATGTGAAGAGAGATCCAAAAGAAAAAAAAAATGGGATAAAATTTGCTAGCTAGTCTTCTAAAAGAGGATTGACATATAGAATATAATAAAGAATTCAAAAAACTTTTCACCAAAAAAATCAAATAACCCAATTAATAAATGGACAAATACATTAAACAGACAGTTCTCAAAAGAAGAAATTTAATTGGCCAACAAATGTATGAAAAAAATATTCAATACCATTATCAATTAAGGAAATGCAAAATCAAAACTACACTAGATTTTTATCTCATATCAGACAGAAGGGCAGTCATCAAATAAAAATAAATGCTGGATGGGGCTGGGGATGTGGCTCAAGTGGTAGCGCGCTCGCCTGGCATGCGTGCGGCCCGGGTTCGATCCTCAGCACCACATACAAACAAAGATGTTGTGCCCGCCGAAAACTAAAAAATAAAGATTAAAAAAAATCCTCTCTCTCTCTCTCTCTCTCTCTCTCTCTCTCTGTGTGTCTCTCACTCTCTCTTAAAAAAAATAAATAAATAAATAAATAAATAAATAAATAAATGCTGGAGAGGATGTGGAGAAGAAGGAACTCTTTTACACTATTGGTGAGATTGTAAATTAGTGTAACCATTATGGAAAGCAGTATAGAGTTTCCTCAAAAGACTAGGCATAGTACTACCATATGACTCAGAATACCACATCTAAGTATTTATTCTAAAGAATTAAAGTCAGCATACTATAGTGAGATATGTTTATAGCAGCACAATTCACAATAGCCAAACTATGGAACCAGCCTAGATGTCCATCAGTAGATAGGCAGATAAAGAAAGTGTGACATAGCAAAGGACACAATCAATAATATGAATAGAGAGCCTACAGAATGGGAGAAAATTCTTTACCACACACACCTCAGACAGATCATTAATTTCTATAGTTCTATAAAGAACTCAAAAATCTTAACACCAAAATATTAAATAACCCAATCAATAAATGGGCTTAGGAACTGAATAGACACTTCACAGAAGAATAAATATAATCAGTCTACAAATATATGTAAAAATCTTCAACATCTCTAGCAATTAGAGAAATTCAAATCAAAACTACACTGAGATTACACCTCACCCCAATCAGAGTGGCAATTATCAAGAATACAAACAACAATAAATGTTGGCAAGGATATGGGGAAAGAGGTTCATCATACATTGCTGGTGAGACAGCAAATTGGTGCAACCACTATGGAAAGCAATATGGATTTTCCTCAGAAAACTTAGAATGGAACCACCATTTGACCCAGCTATCCCACTCTCAATCTATAACCAAAGGACTTTAAATTAGCATACTACAATGATAGAGCCATGTCAATGTTTATAACAGCTCAATTCACAATAGCTAAACTATGGAACCAACTTAATTGTCCTTGAACAGATGAATGGATAAAGAAAATATGGTATATAATCAAAATGGAATATTTCTCAGCCTTAAAGAAGAATGAATTTATGGTATTTTCAAATAAATGGATGGAATTGGAGAATATTTTGTTAAGCAAAATATGCCAATCCCCAAAAAACAAAAGGCAGATTATTTTCTCTGATATGTGGCTGCTGATTCACAATAAGGGGGGTGGGGACAATAGAAGTACTTTGGATTAGACAGAGGAGAGTGAAGGGAGGGTAGGGGGTAGGAAGGATAGTAGAATGAATCAACATTATTACCCTATGTGCATATATTATTATGCAACTTGTGTAATTCTACATCATGTATAACCCAAAGAATGAGAAGTTATACTCCAGTAATACTCCATTCATGTATGACAAGTCAAAATTCATTCTACTGTCATCTATAACTAATTAGAATAAAAAAAATTAAAAATGTGATATACACACAAAAAAAGTGGAGTTTTATTCAGCCACAAAGGAAAAATGAAATTATGTCATTTGCAGGAAAATGAATGGAACTAGAGACCCTTATGTTAATAAAATAAGTCAAACTCAGAAGGTCAAGGGTTGTATGCTTTCTCTCACATGTGGAAGTGAAAGAGGGGAAAAGAGTATAAGGTAGATGGGGGCAGGTATTACATAACAACCAAAGGAAGATCAGAGAGAAAAAAATCCAAGGAGTGGAAGATGGGAAGGGAAGGGGGAAATGCTGGGCATTGATATTGGCCAAATTATGTTGTCATTTCATATATTGTGAGCATGTTTGAGTATGTGACAACAAATACAATAGTTATGTACAACTACAATGCACCAATAAAAGTGGGGGAAAAACAACATGGAAATATTATTCAACATAGATATGTTAAAGTAAAAGTATAGATGATAAAATTTACGAATAATCAAATGAAAGCCAAATTGTAGGAAAACTATTCCAATTTCTTTGTTTTCTTGATAAAACAACAAAATATGTTATTTCCAGTATATGTGACAGGAAATAAAAATACTTTTTAATTATTTGAATATATAAAACTAATAGAGGAATGATATAATAAAAAGTATTGTCTGATCCATTAAGGTAAGAGCTATAGGGGAAAATAGGTGCGCTAAATTCCTAGCCACCACAGTAGAAAGTCAATATATAAAATCTGAATTAAATAACATAAGATATAATTCTAAAAACATTTCTTGAGAGATTAATATACATTTTCCTCATGAAACAACTAAGCAACTATAAATTTACAAGTTCTCAAAGTAGAGTGAGTTGGGGAATGGGACAAGACTCTATCAGAAAGCTGTTGCTTTCGTGTATAAGTCCTTTGGTTCTACTATTTTGTAGACATTTCACATTACACATATGAATAATTCCACTATTGAAAAAATAGAAGAAATATGGACAAAAACCTCTCTAGGGTCCATGTGGATGGAATCCAAGAATTACCAAAGGAAAGGCCAGAAAGTATGGCTACTAAGTGGCTGAATCCAGAGCAAATATAAGATAAATACATTTCTCTCTTCCAATATGCTGGAAAAAATAACCTTTTTATAATAGAAGGAAATGCATTGTTCATAGCTGGATTTTGTGAGAAAATAGTAAAAGTTGTAATTAAGTATGTATGACTAAAGAAAATTAACTAGTTGATAGCTACTAATCCTTAAGAAAAACAGACATAGGTAAAATGGTGTTCTGGCATGTATTACCAAAAAGTTCTATATTACATAATAATAAAAAACTTTAACCAAGGGATGCTTTAGGAGATAATTTTGTTGTTCCATTTTTTCTAATTTGTCAAATCCCTTATTTTCATGCATCCAATTAAGTGTCTTATTAAGTTATCAAGTCCTTGTATGAAGACTGGTATTGTAGCTGCACAGAAATCTCAGTCATTAAGGTTGGGATTGATTCAAGTACCAATTTTAAGAACTTTCTTCATCAAGTGCATTTCATAGCTCCAGTTATTTCTGTTCCTATTTGTTATGCACAGATCTGTGCAAATTCTAGAACTCCAGGAGGTAGAACTCTCCTCCAGTTCTGCTAACTACAGCTGCTCGTAAATACCAAGGAACTTATGAATCTAAATGCCTGCTGTTGTGGGAGGGCTTATATAAGATTTTCTGGCTCTTGGTGGAAAGAGAACAGTCTCTAATTTGAGAAGAAAAGAATTACTCTGCTGTCTCTACTTTATGTACCTACAGTATACTTAGAAGTTATTTAAACTATAATCTTCCTTGTGGTTGAGGGTTATAAAATTTATTATTTTCATATTATTCATTATTCTTATTATTTATTATTAATTTTGTTTTACAGTTTAAATAGTTCCAGTTCATTTGAAATATATGACCCTACTATCAACTTTTTCTAAATATCCTGAAATAAAGCTTATAGTTGTTTTCAAATAAAAAAGGTGGCTGTCTGTAAAGAGTTTAAAATAAATCACACAAAAATAACCATAGCTAGGGTTGAGATTGTAGCTCAGTGTTAAAGTGCTTGTCTGGCATATATAAGACATGAGTTCACTCTTCAGCACCACATAAAAATAAATAAAGTATTCATCTACAACTAAAACCATACACAAACATAGTATGTATACTGTACATATTCTATGTTTTAATTTACTATGTTATTATCTTATCTCATTTTATTCTAGGTTTACAAGGCCTGATTGATTACTTTTCTAATGACTAGTATTCATTCTGCCAGCTATTACATCAGTACAAACAGATATAAACTATAGAGAGTATTCATTCATGAGGAAATATTTTTTTGAATATTCAGTAGTAGTTAAAACTTGTTTTTGACATTTGGACATTGTGATGCAATATATTGCATAGTTACCATTAAATCAGCTACAGGTACCCAGAGGAGGAAATACCTAACTTCTAGACAGGTATGGTCAAGAGGGTATGACTGTTATATGGTTTTAAAGTATCCATAAGCTGAGCTAAAACATGATTCTTATTTTCATAAGAGCAATAAAGACCAAACAAAAAAAATTAAACCAGAATTGAATACTCTAATTTGAGAGATAGTGTCTCAGTAAATGTATAAAATTGGGACATCAGCTATGAAACCAATGTCTTTCAAGCTGAGAAAAATCTGCTAAACCATATGCCCATCAGCTACTTTATATAAGAGTAGTGATCTTATCAAGTCCCAGAAGGAGAGAATCATCACTCTGTTTTCCCAAACATTCCTAAACTTAAAGGTATTACTTGTACTTTGGGTCTTGACATCAGTGGCCACAGGTCTAGCACTTGTTCAGTTACATTTTTAATCACTATATTAATATAGGGATATACAAAAAGGAGTTAGCATAGAAGGTCTGACTGCTATTCGTTGAAAGGTCCACTTATAAGATGTTATGGTTTGAATCTGGAATGTCCTCTTAAAGCTCGTATGTCAAAGGCTTGGTCCCCAGTATACCAATGAACAGAGGTGAGCTTTCAGGAGATTATTGGCTCATAAGAATTCAATGGATTCATTCATCAATAGTGTCATAATTAGAATGTAGTGTCGAATGATAGTGAAAACTAGGAGGTGGGATCTTATTGAAGCCAGTGGGTCCTTGGGGACATGCACATGGGGACTACATCTTATCTCCAGGGCCACCCTTTTCTTCTCTCTCTCTCCCACACTTTCTCTCTCTCTTTCTCTCTCTCTCTCCTGCCAAGCTGCCATGAGGTAAGCATTTTTGCTCTGCCACACATACCCCATCATGATGATTTGTCTTACCACAGGACCAGAAATAAAGGAGCAAAGGGACCATGGGCTGAAACTTTTGTAACAGCCAAAATAAAGTTTTGTTCCTCTAAGCTGATTTTCTCAGGTATTTTGTCACAACAATGAAATGATGACTGCTATTGTTTGGATGTGGGGTGTCCCCTAAAAACTCATGTGTGAGTGCAGGAAAGTTTAGAAGTGACATAATTGTGTTATGAGAGCCTTACCCTAATCAATGCATTTATCTTCTGTTATGGCTTAGATATGTGGTATTCATCAAAAGCTAATGTGTGAGACAATGCAAGAAGGTTTGGAGGCGAAATGATTAGATTATGACAGTCTTAAACTAATCAGTGCATTAATCTGTTGATAGGAATTAACTTGGTGGTAATTATTGGCAGGTAGGGTGTGTATGGAGGAGGTGGGTCCCTGGGAGTGTGTCTTTGGGATGTATATTTTGTCTGTGGTGAGGGAGCTAGCCCTCTCTTCTTCTTACTGGACATGTTCTGCCACACTCTTCTGCCATGATTTTCTGCCTCACCTCAAGCCCCAAGGAAAGGGGCCAGTAATCTATGGACTGAGACCTTTGAAAGCATGAGCCTCAAAATAAAATTTTCATCCTCTAAAATTGTTCTTGTCAGGATTTTTGGTAAAAGTAATGAAAAAGCTGACTAAAACATCTCCTGATAGGGTTGAGCTGTATGGTAGTTGTAGATAAGTGGAGGTTGGCTGAGGAGCTGGATCCCTGGGGGCAAGGCTTTGGGGTACATACTGTGTCCTTGTTGAGTAGGCTCTTCTACTTCTTGATGCTGAGTCCCAAACTGCTTTTTTTCACCACACTCAACTGCCTTGAACTTCTGCCTTACTTCAGGCACCAAAGATTGAAGTTATCTATCTGTGTACTGAAACCTCTGAAACTGTGAGTCCCCAAATAAATTTTTTCTCCTCTAATTATTCTTGTCAAGTATTTTAGTCACACCAGTGAAAAAGCTGACTAACACAATGACCAATACACAAGATTAGCTCTTGACGGGCACTTGGGAACTCAGATTTTAGCAGGGTTTTCTAGTGCTGATTTAGGAGTGCTTCACTGGGTCTAACCTATTCGAATAAACAATATCATTTATACTGAATGCCTGATTTTCTTGTAGTAGTTTGGAATTTGGGTACTCCCCAAGCAGGAGTGACTCTGTGATCAGCTCCAGGAAACACCCTGTGCACTGACTCCCTAAGGAATAACCCTAGTTGGTAACAGTTCACATTTGTTTTCACACACTGCTGGGGTAATTGTATCCAGTGTGACTCTTCTGAAAGAGGATCCTTGGAGGATGAATTCTGTATTCCCCCCAGACATCACCCCTGAGATTTTTCCCCTTGTTGATTGTTCTTGGTATTCTAACGCTTTAATAATTAATAGCTGTAAGTATGACTATACCCTGATACCTATGAGTCTTCCTAGGGAATTGCCAAACCCAGGGGTGATCCTCAAGATGCTTGACATTAAAGTATATATTAAATTGAAATAATTGTATTTTGAGGGTCTTTCTTAATTCTTGCACAATGGAAACTCAAAATGGAAAATCTGCATGCAATAGGAAAAAGTTCTTGCTTCAGAGAATATACAGGAATTAAAATAATCACATACTAGTTTTACAATAGCAGCTAGACTTCTAGCAGTCACGTACTCAAACTATATATATATATATATATATATATACACACACACACACATAATTATACATGTGTGTTGTTGAGAGCCACAGCCGAGTTGGAATGGCCCCTGGCATTTTGCCAGAAGTAATGGTTGAGAGGCGAGCCATTAAGATGATGCTGGATTGATTCAATTGTATATAGACCTCTGCTGTCCACCTCAGGTGCCCCCTACTTTGGAGTTCTCGCAGGAATTCCTGAGGAGTTCACGTTGGTTGGTGAAGTTCCAGTGGAGGGAGTTCCGATTGGTGTGGTGTGCCAGAGAGGAGCCACTTGGGTGGCGTTCCGGAGAGTTCCCGGGGAGTGTGCATGGAGTGCTGTTGGAGTTCAGGCAATAAAGTTTCCTGTTTGAACATACAAGTGCTTTTTGGCAGCTCTGTGATTTGTGCCCAGCCAGACTGTGGCAGTGTGTTCACATTCCACCTTTGTGCTTAAAACTCATAAAGGAAAAATTATAATCCTGACTTCTTAAACCACTGCCAATAGAGTGTATATTCATCTTAGTGGGGAGGAGTGTACCAGGGATTGAACTCAGCCCTATTTTGTATTTTATTTAGAGACAGGGTCTCATGCTTAGTGCCTCATTTTTCTGAGGCTGGCTTTGAACTTGTTATCCTCCTGCCTTAGCCTCCCAAGGCATTGGGATTACAGGCATGTCCCACCATGGCTGGCAAGAGTGTATATTCTTTAAGCATAGGGATTATTATCTCAGCCCCATGCCACTCTTAATCTACTGAATGAACTGAACACAATCCATTTATTTACTTTGAGTAAAGTCAGTCATTTCACTTGCTACATTTGGATGTAAAGTTTAAGGTATTGGAACAGAAAATATTTTGTATACTTTTCCTTTTTGAAATTCTATTTATGTGAATAAAAGGTACCTTGAACATTAACTGTGTTTTCTTTTTGATCAAAAAGGCTGATTTGACTTACCCAGCTAACAAATAGGTGATCCATACTCCCTGAAAGCATATGTGTGTCCTTCCATGTTGTCTACTCTTTCACAGATGAGGAATATCCCAGTTAGATGAAGAATGAATCCTCTTTGGGTGATATATTTATCTGGGTCCAGTCAAAGAGTGCTACTATAGGTATTAGAGAAATTAAACAGTTTATAAAAAAGAATTAGAGCTTATTTATACATAACAACAGTTGGGGTGGAACCATGGTAAAGATGGTCTGGAAGGAAACATTGGGAAAATGGCAGGAAGAGTCATGAAGGACTGTAGTCTGAAAGACAGAGGAATCAGAGGAAGTAGTGCAACTGTGAAATAAGAGCTTTGCAGATGTCTGTGAAGCATGACTTGTGGCCATTTTGCCCTCCTGAAACCAATGCCTTCTAATTGTCTTTTTGTTCAAAATGAGCCACTTCCTCAATAAGGAAGGAAGTTATAGGACACTCAATTTTCCCACTTAGGAGGAATGTTGGGTTAACCTAGTTGACAAGTGACAATCTAGTCTAGGGGTTACGTTGATTTTAGGGAAGCTTTGCAAGTTTCTAAACATATGAAAGACTTCTGGAAATTCATGAATATGTATCTCAGACTGCATAATAAAGCTATAAATTTCTACTGATATATGTGATATTTTCTATCTTTAACAAAAAGAGGTATCTAAGTTTTCTAAGATTTATTGAAAACCTTTCTAAAAACCATGATTTCAATTTTATTTGACCTGCATATATATAATAAAAAGTGACCTGCAATCCTGTATTGCATAAGACAAAGGTAATGACATATTTAATTATCTTAAAATTGAAATAAAACACTTGTAAAAGTATTTTTAGCAGGTAAAACTGAACTATCACTTATTCAACTATTCTGCTGTGTGCAACATAGCAGAAGATTAACTGACATTATGCCTCTATTTAACTGATCTGAAATTTAGGTATTCTCCTTTGAAAAGCTTGCTTGGCACACATTTTTCTTTAGCTCTTCTTATATTTATCTGTCTTAAAGCTTATGGGTGAATCATCAATGTTTTATAGAATTGTGGTATAAAGAAGTGATATTTTCAAGTTCTATAAAATTAATTTTCCATGAATGATTTTACTAGGTTCTGGAGTTGCAGGACTATACTTATATTTTATTATATTTATCAATAGAAATTTGGAAGGAAGTATTATTAATCATGTTTATGTTCTAAACATTCTTCTAAATATCTCTAACCATATTAAATTTCTCACAGAACAAAGATGCTGTAGACTGAACAAGAACTATATGCAAAGCAAAACTATTAACTAAAATGAGCAACTGATAACCTCAGTCAAGTAACCTATCAACAGGAAGAAATATGAAGGTCTAGATTTGTAATGTGATGAGTACACTAAGGTGGAAATGCTTTGCTGTGACCCAGCCAAAATAAAAACACTATACATGTTAGTAAATATGCACATTGTAACAGTCACATCCTGGCTCACAGACTAGTGAAGCTAGTCAAAGTCACAGTCTAAATTATTGGATACATGCAAATTGTAAATACATGGTGAAACCTCAAGTTCTCCTCTTCATTTATACTCGGTTCCCTTGTTAAGTTCTCTGAGAAACATGCATACTGTACTTTTTGTCTTCAAGTTTCATGTCCTTATTGCTATACTTTTTGGATCTGTATTATCTTTTGAAATTAAATAGCTCATCCATCAAAGGAATTTATCTTATATTGAATACAGTACCGTAGATTTGGCCAAAACTCAGTCCATATTGTGATATTTTAATTACCTGATATATTCCCTTAACACTCTTCTTCTATTCATATTGAACAGTTTCCTAGTCAATATAGAAGATAATCATAATAGAGCACAACAGTTTCATTAAATACCATGTATGCAAAGGAGAACCAAGGTACAAAACAGAGGGACATCTGTAGAAGAAAAATACAGCAGGTAAGAGTTTCTCGATATCTATAACTATTAAGAGATCCACCAAGTGATGAAGCTTGTGCCAAACACAGTACAGCTTTCAGAGTGTGGAGGGCTCAGTCATCTATAAGTGCCTCAACTTTATGGAACTCAGACACTAACAGTGTAAGGACTTATCCCTGATTTCTTAAGAAAGCCTTGAATTTTATTTTGAGAAGCTTATATTTCTTTTTTTAAATGGTGGAGTATTTTTAAGGCTATTACATAAAATAATATAATAAGTATTTAAAATTAAAAATATTTAACCATTTTACTGAGATTACATTTAAAATCAGTAAAAAAAGAATTCTTAAAAAAACTATGAAAGTAATCTACTTGAAAAATACTAATATGACCTTAAACTAAAGTCAAAGGAGAAGATCCAGTAAATATTTAGGATATAAAGTACTAGGGTTTGATTGGTTAGGAAATGAGAAAGAGCTGAAAGATGACTCTTTAAGTTTGAACTTCTTATTTAGTTGATTGGATAACTCATGGTATTAGCACAAAGATCTAGCCTAGGAATTGTTTTGAAAAAACAAGAGTAGGTTATGGTGTGTGATAAATTTGGGATGCCCACATGGACATCAGATAGTTATGTAAATAGGCCTGGTACTCAAGAGGTTTTCTTGTAGAATGTTAATTTGAGAATTATCAACATATTGATAAAGTAATGCTTCTATATTAATTGACTTTAAGCAATGTCTTTTATAACTACCTGGGTAGACAGTAATAATTTTGTAACTTTTCACAATTCAGTAAAAAATTATAGTCTTCCTCCTACATCCACTCATATCCAAGCGTATGTCCCATATCTACATATAGAGCCTTACATCTCACCCACACGTCAAAACTCACACCACACGATAGGATATATATGATTTTCAAGAGTTATATAAAACTCAAGAGTCATTAGCAAATTTTGCTTTAAAAAATTCTTTTCTGAAAAAAAAAAAGAAACGGGTCACAGTGCTGAACATCTCAGATTTGCAAAATACTAAAATGTCCAAAGGCAGATAGGTATAACATCAATTGAAAAGCATGGGGTTTTAATATTAGATCTGTGTTCCACAAAGGACAATTGACTTAACTACTAAGAGACTTTCAAATTCCTATATAAAGTGTGGTGACAAGATTAGTTCAACTTTAAGATTCATTCCTACCACTAAATTTCAAAATTAAATTAGAGAAATATTTAAATAATTCATTTCTCATTCTCTGAGTAATGCTGTTGATGTGGATTTTGAATAAAGTATGTGCATTTATCTGTGTTATATTTATAGACATAACATTATAGTCATGTGCAGAAATTGACTTACTAAAATCTACAAAACTGTTGTTGAATTAGTATATCTAGATTTTACAGCAGCCCATTATGAATAGGGATATCTCATTATTAATTATCCTTACACTAAGGACTGAGCATGTAGTTTAATTTTAATATAATGGAAATGGTATATTTTATAATAATAGAAATTTGTTGCACATGGAAAGAGAATACTTTTACAAATTCACTGATCAATTCCCTGTACTTTAAATTCATGTAACATTTATGTTATAATAGGATTATGGATTCAAAATGTATTTGGTCCTAAAACAAATGCATAATTTAAGTTCAGTAATCATTGTAACAAAAGGAGTAAATATGTAACATTTTTTATTCAAAAAAAAATCTATCTTTTAAACTCACATTTGGCTTCCTTGAACATTATCACAGTTGTTTGATTTTTATTTTACTTAAATTATATACTTTCATTCTCAGGATCACTCTCTCACACATAATCACATATTCACAACCACACTCACATGCACATACACCCTCCCATTAATTTTCTCTCTCCCTCCTTCCCCTCCCTGCCACAATTAGTATTTTCTCCCTTCTGCCATTGCACTCAAATGTGTATATCTGAAACATTTAACAGAGTGAGTGGCCCAATCCCAATAATTATTTAAAACAAATAGCAACTGTCCTCAATTCTTGAATCTTATTTTATGCTGCCAAAATAAGCTTGATAACTTCAAAGAGTATTAAATGATCTTATTAGCTATCCATAACTTTTTGAATAAGATCAAATGCATCACAAATAGTTTTTGTTTCTCTTTGCAGGGTTTAGTTTGTTTTGTTTTGTAACCATGGATTAAACTCAGGGGCACTCAACCACTGAGCCACATCCCCAGCCCTATTTTGTATGTTATTTAGAGATAGGGTCTCATTGAGTTGCTTAGCACCTTGCCATTGCTGAAGCTTTGAAGTCAAGATCCTCCTGCCTCAGACTCCAAAGTCACTGGGATTACAGCCGTGTACCACCATGCTCCACCACGCTCCGCCATGCTCTCTCAGCATTACACAAAGTAAAAGATAATTTGAACCCAATATATATTTTGAGTATATATTTTGTGCCCCAAAATAGTTTCATATAAATCAACAACAAACTTATCTTTCACACAGTCTTAATTTAGATGGAGATTCCTTAGAATCCACAAATGCCCAAAGCTTTAAAGCATTTCTTGCTGGGTTTTTTTTTCCTTTGTTCTATTGAGAAAAAAATGTCAAACATCCAATGTCATTGACATTGTCTTTATCAAAATAAATATAGAAAAGGTAAGAAACATAATCTGAAATGTTGCCTAACAACTATCTCACCAAAAGATAAGCTGTACTGCATAGTAATTGTTTTTCAATAATTTAACTCTCAAAATAGTTCTGTTTTGTAGAGTTTGTTAATTTATGAGCTAAGTGAACTATGGAACCTTTTTTTCTGTTTAATGTCACTTAGCTAAAATATGACATTAGAAAATGGAGTGAATATATCATTCTTAAGTTCAGAGGTCCATTTATACCTTATGAGAGAAAAGAGAATATGCAATAATCAGATTTTTTAATATCATGGATAAAAATCCATCTAATCCAAACATGTTTATAGCTGTTTAAATATAGAAACTCGAAACTATTCCCCTGATGGTTCAGGAATATTCTCTTCTAACTGGCTTACCTAACTCAGGAGAAAAAATAGCCATAATTTACCTTGGGGAGACATACAGAGTATACTTCAATTTGAGGGATTTTTCAATTCAATAACAATTGCATTTTGGATGTTACATATTTTTTACTTGCTTTGAGGCATGTATTGAAAATATATGTCTCATTGTCCCCTGGCGTCTTTATAGACACCATATATATTCTTTGGTAGCTAATATCCAGACTTCTCATTGTATCATACTCCAGTTAACCCAAATGATAAATTCTCTTAATTTTAGTTTTCCCTAGGTATTTCAAAATGGTTTTTTTTACCTATTTCATTATCTAACTTCTATTCCCAATCAGAATACTCCCAGAAATGCCTTCTCATGTTATTAAACATTTACATAGCAAATTATATTTACTGTTAATACACAAAAACAGAAACTGTATTGAAATACACTAAAGAGAATGTGATCTCTAACATGTATGTTTATTAGTAGCAGAATATCAGTCTAAATTTGGGCCTGTTGATGCCTCAACAAGCCACTGATTTTTACTGATCTTAAGTATAGTGATTCCGTGATAACTTTAACCTACTTGTACTACTTCTTCAGAAAAGTCTTCAAAGTTCCAGCTTATGAATCCATTTGCTTTTTTTTTCAGACTATACTAATGTCTTAAACATTTTCTTTTAGCATCAGTTTCTATGCTCTGCTTATGCCTTTGGATTTATGGAATCAGGTTATTTCTTGCTTTCTAAATGCATCTTAGCTAAGAGCACAAACTCAGGTCCACTTTGACTCAGGAATATCATCATGGATAACACTAACTTATCCCTTTTCCTTATCATTTCCATCTCCATGCTTTTTACTTATACCTCACTTACTCAGGATCAGTGGGAAATTATCTACTAACTTCCTCAAATCTTAGTGTCAATCTCATGAGGTCTGTCTTCAGGATAAAATTCTAGATTCATCCTATTTGATTGTTCAAACCTGTCTTCATCTTTAATTAATTTATGAACAGTAAAGAAAAATCATAAATAAAAGAGATGCCTGTATTATCAGTCCTGGGTTTGACAGTCTTAGATTCTGATGCTCTAAACAGGGTTTTCTGTTTCCCTTATACTTCTTTTAAGAGTAGCTGCTCTAGCCGTAATTTAAACAAGCAGAAGAAAAGTGTAGCTGGTTTCTGCTGAAACCAACAAAATCTTTTCTCATTTTTTTTGCAAGAAAATCAACCTGTTATCTTGTTTATGCAGAGGTGCTCCTTCTTAGGATGATGTGATTTACTCAGGATGCACTGAAGTCTAGTTTTGTGAAGGCTGAAGATGAGAGAGCTAAATGGAAGTTGTTTACTCATTTTGGAGCAAGTTAAGAAAAATGGCAGTGAAGCAGTCTCCCAAAAGAAGCAAAAATATTTATAACTTTTACCCCAAGATTAACAGAAGAAATATATAAAACTCTATGAACTTAGTTCCTAGAAATAATCAATAAATTATTTCCACCTCTCTTAGCTGATTAAAATTGGCAATGTTTTCATGCCTTCTTAAGCCCATTGAAGTGATTTTGAGTGTTCTGTCAAAATTGAGAGGTTGACCCAGATCTGTTACTCTCTAGAGTGTTCCATTGAAGTTTCTGAAATCTTTTCACTATAAACTGTCCTTACAAAATTAATAGTTCAAGGAGGTGGTGTTGTGCAAATGATCCAAAGTACACGGTTTTCAGTCAAATAAATTTGAGTTCAAATATGAGACTCATCCAATTATTTTGGTTAATTTTACTTAACTCCTATAAAATTAGCCTCTTAAGCTATGAATTGTGGATAGGGATTTCTAATTCACAGGGGGTGATTTGATTTGGCTATGAAATGTCCCCCGAAAACTCATGAACTTGAAGACTTGTTTGCCAGTGCAGCAATGTCCAGGGAGCTTTGGAGAAGTGACTGGATCATGAGGCCTCTGAACTCCTCAGTGGATTAATCCATTGGTAGCTGAATGGACTACTGGGATGTGGGGGAAACTGAAGTCAAGTGGGACATGGTTGGAGATAGTAGGTCAGTAGGGTCTTTCCTTTTGTGGACTACAGCTTTTTCCTGGTTCCTCCCTCACTTTCCCTTTGTACTGCCTTGTTGCTATGAGTGAGCAGCTTTCTTCCTCTATGCCCTTCCACCATGATATTCTGCCTCACCTCAGGCCCAAAACAATGGAGCCAGCAAGCATGGACTGAGATGGGTGAAATCATGAGCCAAAATAAATCTTTCCTCCTCTCAGTCGTATCTGTTAGGTATTATGGTCACAGCAATGAAAAGCCAATTAAGTCAAATAAAATAATAACTAACATTAAGTTAAATAATATAATGAAGTACTTGGTACTATTCTTAAAAGATAGCAAATGATGACCATGTTATAATAATTTTTATGGGAAAGGTAATTTATATCAGATTGTTTTCTAGATCATTGTTGGCCTGTTTGAGTGTACAGAAATGCTTTTGGATCTGCCCAAGTTCATTACCATTTACAAAGCTTGTAGTAGATTCTCAAATCATAGTAGCATGAATCACATGCCTTGGGATAAAACTTGAGTTATTCCCTTGGTATTTTATCTCATAAACCTTTAGTTCCATCAGTGTAAAGCTGCTTGTGGCAATAATGCCTTTATGTCAGCTCTGAAGACCATAATTCTGAGAGTTGATTCATCCCAGCCAAGGGATGTCTGATATCACCAGATCTGAGATTCTAGTCCTAAATCATCCAAAAGTAAGAAACTCCAGAATACTAATAGTTGCTTATTCCCCACTTTCTTGCTCGAACAGTACCATGTGATTCTTTAATAAAAATAAAGAATTTAATCAGTCTGTAACTGTTATGGTTTGGATATAAGGTGTCCCTCAAAAGCTCACATGTGAGACAATGCAAGAAAGTTCAGGGGAGAAATTATTCAGTTGTAACAGTTTTAACTTAATCAGTGATTTAATCCCCTGATAGGGATTAACTGAATGGTAGCTGAATTGGTAGGGTATGGCTGGAGGAGGTGGGAATTGGGGTGTGGTTTGGGGGTATATATTTGTATCTGGCAAGTAGAGTCACTTGCTCTGCTCTATGATACCATGTAAGACATTTCCCTCTACCATACTCTTCCGCCATGTTGTTTCTGTCTCACCCAGAACCCAGAGAAATGGAGCTGGCTGTCTATGGATTGAGGCCTCCAAAACTGTGAGCCTTCAAATAAACTTCTTCTCCTCTATAATTGTTCTTGTTGGGTTATTTTAGTCAAAACAGTGAAAAAGCTTAATAAAATAAATATTTGTGCTCTTTTTAAACAGAAGAAAATATAATTTACATCTGAGAACTAATTTATAAACTTCTTATAACTTTATCACAAAGACCACTGACTGGTAATGCCTCTTGTCCAACATCTGAAAACTTATGCTTTATATATTTATTTATTTGGTTTACTATTGTCTAAAGTGATAGAAAATTTAGCACCCTTTCCCCATGAAAAAAAATTCAAGCCTTCTATGCCAACATGGTGAATAAATAAAGAATAATTAACAAAATGTCTACTTAATGTTAAAATATGTTCATTGAGAGAATCACAGTTTTAGGATGATTATCTCTCAAAATTTGATATATAGATTAAAGATCATCCTTTGAGCATGTAATTAGATGCTTTTGAAACAAATGACAAAACTAAAAATAATATGAAAATCCAGAGGATCTACAATAGAAAATGAAACAACTATATGATTTAAATGTTTTTTAAAATAAAATATAGAAATTAAGATTCTCTGGTGTTTGTGTGATATCACACAAAAAATGTCAAGAGAAGAAGATAAAGGGTATAGGTCATAGTAACGAAATATGCATACATGCATGTGTAGGTGATTTAATAGGGGATAACAGCTTTTATAACATATGGTTCTGAGACACCTTGATATCCCCTTATGGGACAGAGAAGGTTTTATTTTCTAACTCAAGTCACATTTAAAAATTAGTTCAAGAAGCAACTTAAACATAAAATCTAAAATAATAAAACTTTTAGACACATATTTATGGAAACAATTTTGTGTTTTAGACAAAGATTTGGGGTAGGTAGAGCAAAAATAAAACATACAAGAAAATGTGGTTTATTGAATTTAAAAAATATTTCTGATATTTTAAAGCAGAAGTTTCCTTTTTTTTTCTACAGAGTGCCACAGAGTAAATATTATAGGTTTTGTGGAACACGTCACATTATTTACTCTGCTGTTGTAGAGTGTAAGCAGTCATAAATCATAAGTAAGTGACTGGCTGAAGCTGTGTTCCAACTCAAACTTACTACAAAAGCAAGGAGCAAGTTGGATATAGTCCATAGGTTGTAATTTGCAGGCTTATATTTTAAAGGCATATTTATAAAAGTGAGGAAACAAATTTCATAAATAAGAAAATATTTAAATACACACTTGGAAAACATTGATATCCATAATGTATAGATCTCTCCCACAAGATAATCATAAAAGATAAATAACCTGATAAAATGGAGGGAGAGATCTGGATGTACACTTCACATACAAGCAAATAAATAAATAAATATCAAATAAGCTTATGAAAATGTGATTGACTTCATAGTCATCAGGAATGAATGTTAAACCATTCTGAATTAAAATGCCACATCAACCAGAATAGACATAATTAAAAAGACTAACAACAACAAATGTTGATGTAGCTGTAGAGTAATTAGAACTCTCATTCATTGCTACTGAGAGTGGAAATGATGCTGTTTAGAAAACAGTCCAGCACAGGGCTATCTAGAATCCCCCTTTGAGTTTTTTCACAATACAATGAAAATTTATAACCACAATATACTTAACACAAAATGTTTATAATAGTCCCAGATGGGATATCCCAAATATCTCTTGCCAGCTAAGTGGATGAAAAAAATATGATATAATATTACAAGCTTAAACAACTGAGAAATATAGAGTATATAACAAAGATTGTTAGTAACATAAACATATTTTAAAATAGTAGGCTGAGCTATAGAAGACAGAAAAGAGTGATACATATTTTTAATACATTAAATGTCCTAAAACAGGCAAAAATATGTACCCCTCTTTTCTATCTGTCCTCCTTAACTCAGCCTATTATTTTAAAATATATTTTGTGACATATATATATATATATATATATATATATATATATATATATATATTAGGGTAAGTTGAATGTCATGGTTACTAAGGAACTAGGAATAGTTTTGGAACTCTCTGAACTAAGGAATATTGACTAAATCTTGGGATTTGTAAAATAAAAAGGAAATGTAGGACTGGCCTTTGTTAAACTCTAAATAATGAACACTAATCTTTCTGATCCTCTATTCTCCTATTTATCTCCATCACTAAGTTTTGTTTTGTAATATAGTGTTTTATATTTTACCTTCCCTCATTCATAACCAAAATCTGTATCAAGAAAATAATATCAATCATTTTATCTTATCATCCTCAGATTGAAACATGTATACTCTCTCTCTCAAAAAAAGTAATGCTACTTTCACCTCTTCCTCACCTTGCAATGAAAATTGACTCCTGTTAAAGTACATCTGTCTATAGTCTGAGACATAAAAGACGATGTCTTCCCAGATATTTGCTGATAAGATTAGGAACACCACCGGTCTTCCTTAGGTGGTAAGAAACCACTCCTAACTTCAGTGAACATTAAAATGACCAGACTAATAAGTGGTGAGTTATTGAATGACACTAAACATTCCTTGAGGGCAATGTGACATTTTGTCCTAGCCCACAATTAATTTGAGTACAATCATGAAACAATTTCACAGAAAAATGCCTGCATTTGAAATAAATTATAAATTCAGTTCTCTATCTTATTTTTACCAGTACATTTATGAAAAATGAATGAAAAAAATCTTATCTTAATCTCTCTAGAAGAACATATTCAACCTATCTTTTAAATGCTAGTGATAGTCTTTGCAAAAAAGAGATGAAATATTGGTTCATAAGCTGTCTCAAACTTTTTTTCCCTCAATACCACAAGTCTGTCTTTTGGTTTGGACTTTTGCTTACAGTATAGAATTCAGTTTAAAAACATATGTTTTTAAAAATAATAAATTTTAATTTTATGATAGTATATTAATGCTAAAAATACCATAAGAGTGATTCACTTCAATCTATGTAGTAAGAATTGGTGACCTAGTTATATTAACATCCTCACATTCAAATTATTTAGGCTATTTATACTGGAGATTGTTCAGTTTAAGATTGAGCATGGGTATTTTTGGTAAATAGCCAATTTTTCTCACCCCATGATTCTATTCCCTTTGTGAACAGAATAGCTGCATCTGTATTGGCTTTGCTTCACTAACTGAAATTTAGGCTCAGGAGAACAATACCTTAGGTAATGTACTTAGAATTTAGTTCATTTCCATTGAGAATTGAATCTTGTAATTCTACAAAAAGCGTATTAACCAGGCAGAGCATAACTAATGCTTTACTTTTGTTCAGGAGAGAATAAAATCTGTATGAGGCATACTTTTTTTTATAGTAACTATTAATAGGCAGCTGGAAATAGCTTTATTTTTCTAAGTGGATAGAAGAACTATTCTTACTGAAAATTTTGTCTACTGTGTATTTATGAAATATGAGTTTGGCAATCATAAAATAATAGAGTTATTTTTAAACGTACTCTTTGAGTATTTTTTTAATTTTAATTTTTTTGTTGGTTGACTTATAACTCCAAGGGCCAGTTCTTCCTTAAGACTCTTAGGACTCTTGAGATGAGGAAAATGCTATAAATAACCATGACAATACATATTGCTTAAATGTTTATTTATAAATAATTCAATACTAAAAGGCAGAATTCTTCTCATGAGAAATCAACCAGCAGGATTAAAAATAAATTAATATTTAAGCATGATTCTTTGTATTTTATTTTTCATATTTCACTTATATGAATTGTAATCTGTAGGCTAAAACTTCAAAATTTAAGGAAAAAATGTATATAACTTGCAGAAAAGGACTATATTCATGATCATGTTGCCAGAAGATATATGATTTTACTGCACGCACTTTAAATTGTTTTGACTGCATCAAAACACCAAAATAGCATAACTCATTATAAGAAGAAAATAAAATGTAGATTCTCTCATTTTCTCTAACAAACAGAAAGTAGTTAATACCACCTGGTATCTAAATTGTTAAAGGAAAACATAAGGTAACTTTAAAAGATTTGTAATTTTACAGAAGCAAAGGTAACTTGCCACCAGCAAAAATAAAACATTTCTTTGAGAGAAAATAATGTGATCAGAGAGAATTATTTTAATTGAAATTATTGATCTTCACATTCTGGAAGAGCAAGAAAATCTAAAAACTCATCAACTCTAAACCATTAACTTTGCAGTGTTTTAGACAGAATATCATTAATTTAGCTATACGTGTGCAGTTTTGTCAATTTCATAGTATTTAAACTAATTATTACCTTCAACTTGATTTCATACCACTGCTTAGTAATCTGTCTCACCAATACAGCTTTTAAAGCTGTATTGTATTACTCGACCTTAGTGTTATTAAAATAAAATTGAAAGTTAGTATTTACTGAAAGGAATGATACACATACACTGATTTGCACATGTACAGATTAATTATAAATAAAGGGATTACTATGTGTTGGAATATTAATGTGTGTTGGAATACATAAATTGTAATATTATTCAATAAAGATAAGCAACATCTGGCTTTCTATCATATCTTTTATCAGAAGCATCAATGCAAAACATATTAGAGCATATGCTGTCACCTTCCTATAAATCACGTGTATTTCAAAATTTTGGTTTAGTCATGGACCTTTAAATTGGGAAAGAATTTATTGGTAGTATTTGTGTTTGTGTAAATATCTGAAGTGATTTCATGTGTAAAGGAATTCACTTGTGGCAACTACTAGGGAATATTTGCTTTGAGAGCCTAAAACATCTTTCTCCTGGGAGTGAAGAAGCAAAAAAATTATAAAGTAATACAATTTTGTCTTGGGAGCATTTGGTATTTGCAGCCATGTCATTTCACTGGTATTTTGTTTGTTTCTTTGTCTCTGATTTATTCATGTTGTTTTAACAAAATGTCATAAACTGGGTAGCTGATAAACACCAGACATTTACTTCTCACATTGTAAAGGCTAAGAAGTTCAAGATCAAGACACTTATAGATTTGGTTTCTAGTGAGGGTCGACTTTCTGGTTGATAGATAATGACTTTTCACGTGGTGAAAGCAGCAAGGGTTCTCTCTGTGGTCTTTTATTAAGGACACTAACCCCATTCTTGAGGGCTATGCTTCATGACCCAATCAGCTCCCAAAAGCCCCACCTCCTAATATCATGATGTCAAGTGTTAGAATTTCAGTACAATTTTTTTTTAGGAGACCCAAACATTTAGATAATAGCAAAAAGTCTTACCAAGACTTTGTCAATGAAGAAAGTAGTACATTATGTACTGACATAGCTTCTTATATTTAGAGCAATTATCCCTTGCATCATTTCATATAATATATGTAGAAGCCCTAGTATTAACATTAACTTTTTAAAAATATTTTTTTAGTTGTAGATGGACGTAATACCTTTATTTTGTTTATTAATTTTATGTGGTGCTTGCTGAGAGCATATTTCCCGGGAGCATACAGGGCATTGGCGGGAGTTTCAAAATAAAGTTTGTTCCTGTTTGAGTGGCTCGTGATTTTATGCCCAGCCAGACTGCGGCAGGTGCTGAGGATGGAATCCAGTGCCTCACAACTGCAAGGCAAGTCCTCTACTGCTGAGCCACAACCCCAGCCCAACATTAACTTTTTTCTTTGTATTTTAACACAAGATTTCAAGAGTCAGATAGATATCTATAGTACTTACTGAACCTCTCATTATTATATCATTTTTGGTTTTGATATGATAAATGTATTAACAATAGCATAGTTCCATTATTCCAATGGATATTTGATCCAGCAAGATTATTCATAATACACTACATAATACCATTTCTGACCAAAGAAGCTACATTATGACAAAGAGAAATGGTGATTGACATAGACATAGAGTTTAGTAAACATATCACCCTCTGTAAGTATTAGAAGCTTCTGGACTAATAACTAGTACATACAGGGCTCTTCAACTTCTGCAATATTGATATTTGAGGCCAAATAGTATTTTCTTGTGTGTGGGCTCTATAGTGCATTATAGTATATTTATTTGCATCTTGACTATAATTACAAGATACCAGTGAGTATAGTCTCTTTCTCCCACCCAGAGATTGCTAGATCGCTTATTTGGTGGGAGAATGTTAAAGTCAAACTCTGGTAAGAATACTTCAATTAAAATAATATTAATATAAAATAATATTAATAGTAAAATAATAGAGTTTTACTTCTATTAAAATGTAAAATTCAATTTAACTTTTTTTATTTTTATTAGCTACACATGACCATACAATGATCTTGACAATTCATACATTTGAATCGAATGGGGTATAATTTCTCATTTTTCTGATTGTACAGGTTGCAGAATCACATTGGGCATACAGTCGCCTATATACATACAGCCATAATAATGTCTATTTTATTCTGCTGCCCTTCCTATCCCATCAATTCTCTCTACCCAATCTAATGTGACACACTTTTTTTTCCCCTCACAACATCATACATGTATTCTGTATAACGATGAGGGTCTCCTTCCATCTTCCGTGCAATTCCCCTTCTCCCTCCTTTTCCCTCCCACCTCTCTTCCTTATTTAGTGATAATCTTCTTCTCATTCTCTTCCTCCCTATCCCATTTTGAGTCACCCCCCTTATATCAGAGAAGACATTCGGCATTTGTTTTTTAGGGATTGGCTAAATTCACTCTAATGCCATCCATTTCACTGCAAATGCCATGATCTTGTTATTTTTTCATGCTGAGTAATATTCCATTGTGTATAAATGCCACATTTTTTTATCCATTCATCTATTGAAGGGTATCTAGGTTGGTTCCACAGTCTAGCTATTGTAAATTGTGCTGCTATAAAGATTGATGTGGTTGTGTCCCTATAGTATGCTCTTTTTAGGTCTTTTGCGTATAGTCCAAGAAGGGGAATAGCTGGGTCAAACGGTTGTTCCACTCCCAGCTTTCCAAGGAATCTCCATAATGTTTTCCAAATTGGCTGCACCAATTTGCAGTCCCACAAGCAATGTATGAGTATACCTTTTTCCTCGCATCCTCACCACCACTTACAGTTGTTTGACTTCATAATGGCTGCCATTCTTATTGGAGTGAGATGGTATCTTAGAGTAGTTTTAATTTGCATTTCTCTGATTACTAGAGATGGTGAGCACTTTTTCATGTATTTGTTGGTTGATTGTATATCCTCTTCTGAGAAGTCTCTGTTCAGGTTCTTGGCCCATTTGTTAAAGTTCCATTAAACGTTAAGCTACAGCTAGTCCTGGCTATGCTGAATTCCTTGTGCCAAAAGATCTCAAGAAAGGAAAGGAGTTGCCAAAGGAATGGTATGATTAACTGATCGTTAAGAGAAGATGGGGCTGCTATTATAACACAGGAAGAATGAATTTATAACTAGGTTATGTATTTGGAACTCTCTTGGTAATCTTTGGTCCCATTTTGATGATAAAAAGATAAATTTAGTGGAACAAGTCTCAAAGCCCCTGAGGGAGAGAGTCTGGGTTGTCCTATATAGTAAGCCACCAATACCAGAAGATGAGCTAACCAAGAGTGAGGGGATTCTAGTATAAGATATAGAGGAATTAGATGATGAAGATCCTCTATGAGTTTTAGAACAGGTCTGAAATTCATCCCACTAATTTGCCTCTTATATGCTTCTTAGGAAAAAAGAAACAAGAAAATTCTAAATGAACTTCTCCCTGATCCAATGAAATTACCGTGAGCAAGTGGATGTGAGAAATAGCCCTGTGTGGTGGACTGTGGTGGATGACAAAACCCACCTTGAGTTCTGCTTCAGGACCTAGGCACTCAAATTCTGGGCATTTGAACTAGCAATAGTTCACAGAGGAGACCCTCAAAGGAAATTGCATTTAGTTAAAAGGGCAGACCACATCCAGTAATTGGTCAGTGTAGGGATAGGAAGAATGTTTCCCTTGCCTGCACTTCCAACAAGCCTTAAGGGTCATCTCAGCTCCAGGGCTTCTCTGAAGATTGATGTGAACTCTCTTCCAAATGCTGAGGAGTCCAGCTTCTGCTCAATTTAACTTTCCTCCCTCCCTAGCAGAGCTTTTCCAAAAAGCACTCCCCGATAATCTTCCTGTGTAGATTCTTCTCCCCAGGTCTTTTCCATAGAAACTTGACCTAAGACGTGGCACACATCAGAATATTTCTCTTAAGCTATATTGAATAGTTTATCCGTGTGGATAAAATAGGAATGAATTTTATGTAAACTGTTGGAATTAGATCTGATTGTTCAAACTAATTACAGTTGTAGTTAAAAGTTTCTCTATAAAAATAGAAATAATTGTATCTTTATAATTTGATATAAATATTGCATGAATCGTTGAAATTTAAAGACAGAGGATTAATTGAAATAATTTCCTCTGAAATCTAACTAAAATGAGGTAGAAATTATGAATTAGTAATTTTTACAACAATTTCATCCATTACTTTAATGATGTTTAGTAGATACTGTCTCCATTTCTACTCTGTGTTGAGTCCCTGGAAATAGGGAGACTAGACAAAAATATATAAATAGAAAACTGTGGATAAGAAAGGATTGAGAATCTTTCTTGTGTCAATAACAGAGTATCTTTTATATACATTTACCTGTAATTTTGCTTATATTGAATATATATTTATAGTTCTGGATATTTTAAAATTGGAGATGTTATAGTTTGATGTGAGGTATCCCCTAAAGATGTTATTTTAACTTGGAGATGTTATAGTTTGATGTGAGGTATCCCCTAAAAGCTCACATGTGAGACAACACAGAAAGGTTCAGAGGAGAAATGATTGAGTTATAAGAGTTTTAACCCAATCAGGGAATTAATCCCCTGATAGGGATTAACTGAGTGGTAACTGAAGTGTCAGGGTATGCCTGGAGGAAGTGGGAATTAGGGTGTGGCTTTGGGTTATATATTTGTATCTGGAGAGCGGAGTCTCTCTGTTTGGGTCCTGATCTTATGTGAGCTGCTTCCCTCTGCCCACACACTTCACCATGATGTTCCTTCAGCCTCACCTGAAGCCTCAAGAATTGGAGCCAGACTTCTATGGACTAAAACCTCTGAAACCGTGAGCCCTCAAATAGACCTTCCCTCCTCTATAATTGTTCTGGCCAGGTCCTTAGTCACAGCAGAGAAAAGCTGACAAACACAGGAGATGAAACACGTTATTTTCAGGATCGTTTTTATGAGGGGGAATTTCATTATACAAACTTTATGTTCAGTTTTGAACTGCATTTTCCCCCTTCAACCCCTACATTTTGCTGGGAAAATAAGTTTTGAAACCTGTAGATAATACCAAACTCAACTGTCTTAAATTTGACTGAAAATACAGATGGCTAATATCTTTTATTGTGAGCTCAGTGCAAGAAGTTTCAGATGTTGGTAAAGAGACTCAAAATTCTTCCCAGCAGAGAAATGACCTATGAGGCTTTTGGAGGTCTTTGGAATGTTTATAAATGATGAAAATTCTATATTATCACATATAACTAATATGTGGAATATAGTTAACGTCACAATAGAATTTCTCAAGTTAATCTCAATAATCTATTATTAAATCTAAATTACGATTCTAACACCTCACCTTCTTTTCAAGATTTTAAAAATACACTTAAAGTTCAACAATAAAGGAAATTTAAATAGGATTGAACATACACACATTCCAAGAAGTAACTGAGCATAGCAGAACTCAGCCCATTATCTGAAGTTGGCAAGGATATTTCATTTCATACATCAGTTAGAGGCTAGTTCACCACAGTGATTCTATAAATGTAGTTTCTCTTAAAATGTTAATGGAATGAGGAAAAAAAAAACATTTGTTTTCAACGAGTGTCTGTGCCAACGTGCACAGAGCTGGTGAACCCTCTAGGCCTGTCAGGGATATATTGACATTTGACTGGCTAATATTGCTAACTACTAACAGACCCAAAAGTGGGATAACACAAACAACCAAAAAATATATACTGTATTCCTGAGTAATGAATTAACTTTCATTTCATTTGAAGTCTTCATCAAATATTTAAACAGCATGTAAATTACGTTACTAGAATGTAATAGAACATTTCTCA
The DNA here is from genome assembly GCF_964194105.1 of Spermophilus citellus. Taxonomy (NCBI): domain Eukaryota; kingdom Metazoa; phylum Chordata; class Mammalia; order Rodentia; family Sciuridae; genus Spermophilus; species Spermophilus citellus. Next base: position 163,927,162 of record NC_138184.1, read on the forward strand.
CTAATATTTTAACACATAATTACATTGCCTTTGGGGCCAATTTAAAGATGAGATATCCTAGGGAAAAAAGTCAATGTCAAATTCTGGTCACAAACAAGAATTTGCAAATTAAATAAGATAAATAGGAAAGATATCATAATGTACATTAATTGCTTCTAAAAATATGATAACCCCTACAGAACTCACCTTGAGGCTATAATTTAGGGCAAAAGTAAAATAACTGTCACTAAAGGAAAATAGATAACGTCACAGTGAATTAATTCCACTTTTATTTGAACCCCAAGCAGCTTCAATCTGAGTGAACAGAGATAAGCCATTCAAATGATGTAATCTTTGAAATCAGAAGCTAGTTTTTATGGGTTTTCTCACTTACATAATTCCCACTATAGCTATTGAGTCTGCCCTCGCCTTCTCTTCAGGATGCTAGCAGCTAATTTTAAAAAAATTGTTTGTTTTGAGATAATTTTAGATTTATATGCAGCTGCAAGAATTAGTACAGAGAAATCCCATACACATCTTGCATAATTGAGTACAAAATCACAACCATAAAACTGACCTCCATATAATCCACTGACCTCATTCAAATTTCATCAATTTTATATGCTCTCATTTGTCTGTGTGTGTATTTAGTTGTGTGAAATTTTATTTCATGTATAGATTTTTGGACCAATATCACAGCTGCAAAGTAGTTTCATCACAATTGTATTATCATGCTTATGTGATTATATAATCATGTATACAATTATACCACATCAAACCCTTTATGACCACAACCATCTCCTTTGCTATCTTCTTTCATTATCTCCAACAATCACTAGTCTGTTCTCCATCTCTATAATTTTGCCGTAACCTTTTGCAATTGGCTTTGTTCACTTAGCATAATTCCCTTGAAATTCAACCAAATTGCTGCTTGTATCAATAATTTATTTTTGTCTTTTTAAATTTTTTTAAATTTTTAATTGAAATATAAAATTGTATGCATTTATGGTGTGCAACATGTTTTTTAAATATATATATATATATATATATATATATATATATATATATATATACACACACACATTGTGATGACTAAAGCTAACCAATTAATCAATGCATTACCTCCCATGGTTATAATTTTTGTGGTGCAAAAATCCAATAGTTCAGAACAACTATTATACAGCATTAATAGTTACTGTTATTAATATCTAACAATATCTTACATTATTTTTATTGAACAGTATACCATAATATGTAACCAGTCACCTCATTGAAGGATATCTAAATTGTTTTTTTTTAAAATTTGGTATGATTACAAATAAATCTGCTGTTAACATTAACATACAGGTGTCTGTAGGGGGTGGTCTAAGTTTTCATTTTTTTGGTTTTTAATGTCCAATATAACCATGTTGGGTCTAAGGGCCTTTTCAAGTTTATTTTATTTTGTTTTTAGTGACCTGCCCAACTGTCTTCCAGAGAAGCTGTACCTTTGACACAATGCCAGCCATGTCTGAGGGATCCACTGCTCCTGAATGCTCTCACGTGTTTGGTGTCTTATTATGTAGGTAGTGATAATACGTTGTGGTTTTAATTTGCATTTCCTTAAGAGGTAAGGAAATGTGGAACTCTCACTCACGTACTTATTTGCCATTAATTTAGTGAAACATCTTTTTGCATATTTTCCCATTATTTTAATTATTGATGTCTCTACTCTTGAGCTATAAGAGAGTTTTTAAATATTCCAGATACAAGTCTATCAGTGTATATGTGATCTGCAAATATTTGCAGTCCATTACTTGATTTTCATCCTTTTCACAGGGTCATTCCAACAGTAAGTGTTTAATTTTTATAAGGCCCAATTTTTTCCCTTTAATGGATTTGCCAGCAGGTTATTTTATTTCTTGGATCAATATTCCTAGGGTGAGGGATGACCTTATGCCAAACATTATCCTTGCTAATATGGAAACTGGGCAATCATATTGTTTGTTATCAGCAATTGTTTTCTGCTAATCATACCTGGGTCACAAAATTTTATAATAACATTGTGATTTTGAAAAGGGCCCTCACAACGTTTCCCTGGTACGCTGTTCTACAGTGATTTATAACTCGTACTAGTTATAAATATGCATAACAAAACTTTACTCATTTGACATGTACCCATGTTCATTGTGAATGTCTGGCTTATATATTATTTTGTCTACATCTTCATGTCCAGAAAATTAAAGTACCTAACTAGAATTTTTATAAGTAGGTAACTTCAATAGCCCTTGATTAACTGAGTCATTTATATTTTGGAGGAATTAAAGCTAATTATTTCTGAATTATTAACTGCATTTCTATATATTACTCCCATTTCTTTATTTAGGAAATATAAAATCAGGCAACATCTGGGAGTTTTATGCTTCTTGAAAATATTTTAACATTATGCTATGTGTTGTCCTTGACACTAGTTTTTCCTACATTTTCTACAGTCTTACCAATGCTCATAAAAATTAGAGCTGAGCCAGGAATAATCCTAGCTATTTGGAAGGCTGAGACAGAAGGATCACAAGTAGTAGGCCAACCTGTGCAACTTAGCTAGACCCTGTCATAAAATAAAGTAAAATAAAATAAAATGGCTGGGTAACGTTAGCTCAGTGGTAGATCACTGGCTTAGCACATGTGAGGCCCTGGGTTCAATCACTAGCATTGAGAAAAACAACAACAAAAAAATGCATCTGATCATGTTACTTCCCTAGTTAGCCATTTATTTCTGTTGATATCTCTTTGAGACAGAATGAAATAAATTCCACAAAACAACAAGTAGGTCCTCTTCATTTCAGGGGAAAGGCACCATACTTATTTAATGTCTGTCATCAAAAGCCAAGAAGTATCCTTCATACATTTTTGTAACCTCAATTTCTAAATCGCAATAACAGAGGTTTTTTTAGCACCACACATATATTTGGAATCTTTCCACTTTTATCTTCATGATATACATAGTCTCTTTACTGGTCTACAGCCACAAATCTTTCAATTATCATCTTTTGTCTCCCTCTAATCCACAGAGACTGACCTCTTTAAAACACAAATCAGGTCACAATACACCCCTGCTGAATTTCTTACAATATCTTTTCACTCTACAGACAATTGAAGTCATTCTTCTCATTAGCTTCTGACTATTTTCTGTCTTCTTTCAGAAACTTCATCCTCATCCTCTGTCAATAAGATATAGTAGCAACAAGGTCTTTTTCTCTTTCCTAAACTCATTTTTTAAAACATTTTTAGAGCCTTTGCAAGTGCCTCCATATCTTCCAGCCTTAATTATACTTGGTGAACTCAAATGTCACCTTCTCATGTCTTTCTTAACTCCCCTCTGTCTATTGCTGGTCACATCCCTTCCTCTTCTTCACTATCCCGGGAGCATGTGTCAATTACTTTTCAGGATATAATAGTCTAATGTGTTTATTATGAATCATCCACACAAAAGTTGAGCCCCTTATAGCATAAAACTTATCTCTCTTATTTACTACTGTTTTTCCATAACTTGAGAGGTACTTGAAATATAGTATGTACTTTTTTTAACCATGTGTTTAATAAAGAAATATGTTTATTTGTCTATGTACTTATTGAAATTTTTTAAAAATATGAATTAATGTAGACACTTTTTTCTATAAAAAAGTAATGTATTACATGCTTAAAAACAGAATTTCTCATTATTTCCTAAGTGTATTATGTCTTTCTCCACTTCCTTTCCTTCTGATATAACTCCTTATTACCTCGGCCCCACCATCCTTCTTTCTTTAAGGAATTCTTGCAATATCTGAAAAATAAGTATTCCCTGATCTCACAGAAAGTTTCTTAATGCTAAACAAAAAGAAGCGACATCTGGATTTTGTAACCATCAGTATTTCAGTTCTTTTGCTGCTTAAGAGTCAAAAAGTGCACCATTATATTATTATACACTTTTGTTCATCAGGGTGAGATTTATTTGTCATATTGTGACATGTCTTTAAAACTTATATTTGAAGAAGTTTCAAATGTCGGGATTTAGTTGAGGAAGGGGTGAAGACATTTAAAAAGAGTTTGAAGATCTTCTTAGTCACAGCTCATTGCTTGTAACCTTATTTCTTGCTCTGCATGCTTTTCCTTCCCTCTCTTTTTATTTTGGTGCCAGCGTGCTGGGCCAGCTGTCCCCCCATCATTTCAAATAAGCTACCACTGTCATTGCAGTAGGGACTTTCACATAGAAAAAGCATTTTTTTTTCTGATCTTAAATAACACAAGTAGAAAGACCAAGATATTTATAAAAATGGATAAGAGAGCAAAGAAATTGAGTTAAAAAATCTAAGTGTATAAATACATTTTTGATAGCAGAGCACCTGATGTCAGCAGCCTGCTTCCCTTAGAGGAAACCTTTGACAGTCTCATGCTTTGGTTGCCTAATAGTATTCTGTCAGGAGTAAATTGCGTTTCTGGTAATACATTTGCTCTAAAACAGCATAAAAACTAATGACCGTGTCAAGCTATGTACACTGCCGGCAGCTACAGTATGCCAGGATAATTGCTTAAATCTGGATTTCTGATGCCCTTGCTCAGTCAAAGGCCCTGTGTTGAATGATGGCAGACCAGAGAAAGAATTCATTGTGGATTTTATGGATAGACACAAACTCAAAAACATGCTTTTCTCCCCTTAGAACTCCAGTTATTTCAGTGGTGATAATGACTGCTGCATTTTCCAACCTGGAATTCCACTACAAAATCTTTCAAACTTTTGATGATTTCAATGCTGGGGAAAGACCAATATGAAGACGATTTTCTTGGGAATAAAAGACTTATTATATATGACTGTTGGATTCCTATTTTTAAGTAAAAACTATTATGTCTTAGAGGAAAAATAATGTTTCACTTGGATGCTACTTCATGACTATGTGTGGACCTCATTGACCTCACCTCCTATGGAGGTATCAATTTTCTTCTTGCATTTACTCTGGAGTTTAAGCTTTAGTAATTTCCTTGTACATTCTCTTATATCTGTTCCTATGTCTTCTATTTTATTAAATGTCTCTTCAGCATCATTTATATTTGGTATTGGAATGTGCACTTACAAACTCTAATATTCAATCATGATTCTGGTTTAAGGAAGCATTATTTAAAGACAGCTTAAAAAGATTTTAGATATTTTTCAATTACATTTCTGTCACTGTGCCTTTGTACTTTTTTATTCTACACTTATAGGCTTATAGAATTTATTTCCTTTCCTGGGCTTGAACATGATGTTGTATGATAGATAACACCCATAGGGTTTACAAATATGTGATGGAATGTCATGTCCCCAAACTTTCTCTTCATTTGGTTAATTTTAAATCATCCATTATCTATACTCACAAGTGATCACCTGTTCCATCTCAAACACTAGCAGGTAGCCTTTCGAAACCAGTCATTTCCATTCATTCCAACTGAAACAATGTTTGATTTTTTCTCCTTTCACTCTAATGCATCATCTCCCATCATATTTTGATGATTTTATCTTTTAATGGTTTCATTTTCAGAAGTTCCACCACTGGGAGTAAGTGTATTTTTTCAAATTAAAATTATAAGGAAACATAGGTAGATAAAATGAAAATAAGTAGAGCTCAGAATCACATTCATAGAAATTTAATGTCTTAAAATCTGCTTATTTAGCATAACAGTGACATATCTACATTCTCATAATGGCTAACTTCTTGTTAATATTTCTCATTTATCATGTCTTACTAAGTTGGAAGAAGAAAAAATTATATTTATCAGGGAGAGAAGTCTATAACTTACCAGGGCTTCAGATTGATCCCTAAAATTTGAAGATTATAAATCTTAATGATGCATCAGGAAGATGGAAGATATTGAGTTTACTGAATATGAACATTTACTGATTTATAAAACCTTGATATTGACTAGATACCTAGCTCTGCCTCTATAAATTTGGTTAACAGTGGCTGCACCACAAAATCTGAAGCTTGGGAGTGTTGAAAGTCCTCTTTTTGTTTCTTTGAAATTACTTCACTGATTTGCAGAGCTTTTCTGTTTTCTTAAATATGTGAGTAGTGCCTTATTTCCACCTGTATTAATTCAATCATTTCTTCTTTTTAACTATTTCACAAACACTTCCAATATCTTGAGGGCTTGGTAGACATGATCTCAGGGTGAAGTGCTCATGAATACTGCAGGAGTGAGTATATAAATGTCATGAGGAAGCTGTGCACTTTCCTGTCTTCTCCTTCTGTCTGGTCTCACCCTTTCCTTCTCACATTCTCTCTTGGCCTCTTATTTCAGTCCACACCTGGGCTCTCTCAGGCTTTAGACTAAGCCCAAGTCACTAATTATTTTCCTACAAAAATGAAAAAAAAATCGAGGAATTTCAGTAAGGATGAAAAATAATCTTTCTAGACAAAAAGGAGTTAGAAGAAAAAAGAAGGAATTTGATGGCATTGAGATATTTACTTTTGCAATAGATCAATCTCATGAATACCCCTCCTTCTAGTGACACTAAGGTCTACCACATAGCATTTCTCTCCTTTTTTTAGTTTTCCTGAAAATTATACATATTTAGTTTCTGATATTGTAGAATGTGTATATTCCTCAGCATATGTCTCAACCTCTTTTCTCTCTTCACACATTCTTTCTCCAGAAACATTGAGCTGTGTTCAAACCATGAGGTTACACTCTTTTTGTCTTAATATTTTCCAAGTCTCTTCATTTTCATAATTATATACATTGTTTTATGATATAGAAACAGCAACATTCCTCTATTGCATATTATTATACATTTAAATATCACTAGGCATTGTAGTTTGAAGCTCTAGAACAAATTTTAATAATTCTTTCTGAGCTGATAATATAATAGGCTCTTCAGCCATTATATTAAAATTTATTCTGCAGGAAACATCCTAATAGTCACTCTTTATGGCTTTTTATATCAAATCACAGTAAAATGAGTTCACAATAATATTCAGAATATATTCCAAAAGTGTTTTCTTAAGAAAATATAAGGAACATGTCTCCAATGTTATTGGGAATTGAAGGGAAAATTTCACATAATTTGATTGCTATTTGACATATATGGGTCTATTCTATACACAAATTTACATAAGTATTTATAGTCCACATTATTTTTTCTAAGTGCATTTACATATTCAATTGAAAACTAAATAGTTTGTATTATTAATTTTTTACCTTCAGCTCTGGGAAACAAGTTACAAATGTCTATATTATGGATTTTACTGGTTGATTTTAGATCACTGAAACATTCTACCAAGAAAAGAGTAGAAATCCAATACTCATCTTCTAATCTTTCTTTGGATCTTTGCTTGGTACAGAAGTCTTTCTTTGAAATGACTGCAAAGGATAAAAGGTTAAGAAGAGACAGAAAACCTAATTCTTTAAAGTTCACTGGTCATTTATCCAACATAATTTCCAAAAGGAAGACAGTTTACTGAATGCTTATCACTCCTTCCTATTGTTTGATATCTTGACACCCAATTAAGTGGGACTTCAAGAGTTTATCTGAACTTCCCAAAGGGAAAAAAAAACATTATTAATTTTTACTTTTCTTGAAATACCATCCTAGAAAGTTCTATTTTATAGCACCCTATTTATACATTTTTAAACTTTCAATTTTACTGGTTTTGTGAGAATTAAATGTCTGAACTAATGCTATCTAACAATCCTCAAAGTAGCCTCAAGTTAAAAGTGAAGTATTGGCAATAGAGGCCACTCTGGGCAACCCAGCTTATGTGAATAAGTTCAATTACTAAAATCCCCAATGCCATGAGCCTTCAGGTCTAATTAATATCTGTGAGAAATGAATATTTGCTGGAGATACACTCTTTTGAAATAATTCAATTCCTTAAAGCTATTAAGAATGGATATTTCAAATGGAACAATGGATCAAGTGGCCACAAAGTCAGTTTTTAATGTCCAATGCAATTAATTTTGGAGTCATATACATGTTGAGCAAAACTACTGGGTAAAGAGTAATTAGTTGCAATACTCATTATTCTTGTGTGTTTTATTTACTTTGGGCTTTACTATATTCCCTGTGCATGAGAGGCCTGATTTTTCTTTCTTTTGCCTTTCCTGTAATGAACCTGGCTGACTCCATCTTGGGACTATCCTTATGAGGAGTTTTATAGCCAGATTTTTAAAAAGAGGATGCACAGGTTGTGACATATATTAATGAAAAGTTTATTAATGAATATTTCTTATTTTCAGTTTTCAGCACTTTTTTTTTTTTTACTGGAAACTTTATTATGGCAAGGAATCATGATAATAGCCAGTATTCTTGGATCTTGGATAACCATAATGTTATCACTTTCTGAGTTGAAATATATCAACTAAGATTCTATACAAGTTGTATCTGTCTTCTTTAGTGTCCTGTACTGTACTTCTCCCTAGGTCCCAGAAAAAAAAAACTAACAATAATTCCAAATTATATACGAATTTATGTACTAAGCCCAAGAATAATTTCATGACTAGGGGCTGCATTCAACTATAAGCAATGTTTTCCTATTTTTCTTATTAGCTGCTAGGAGAGGAGAGAGAGAGAGAGAGGGAGAGAGAGAGAGAGAGAGAGAGAGAGAGAGAGAGAGAATTGAAATCCATTCAACATTACAATTATATTGACACTACAGTTGAAATTTTGAATAAAACGTTTCAAACTGTTTGCTTTAAAATGAAGGATATTGGAACAGAACATTAAGCAATCCTTAACATAGTACACTGATAATTGTAGTAGTTTCATTAAATTTATATTAAAGAAATTTAAATTCTAGCAAATGGAAAGCATTTTTCCAAAAGCAATTTCTCCAGTTACTTAGTTCTGAGATTGGCAAATAAGATAATCCTTTGTAAATAGAATATTCAAAATAATATGTATGTTTTGCATATTTTAATTTCTTCTAAGTTATATAAGCTGATTATTTCTTTTGTAACTAAATAGCTGGTTTTAACCTGAATAATATCAGAACTTAGGACTGAGTATATAGGAAAATTCTTATATTTAATTTAGGTGTTAGAATACATAGCAAAAGAAATTTGCAAAAAAATTTAAAAAGAGTTGAAAACTTAGTAAACTTAGCTATTAAACTTCATTAAATATCTTAAAGCTTTAATTATGCTTTATCTTTCAATATTTTGTCATTGCATCTGTGGAAAAATCCCAAGTAAGCACTTAGCAGTAAAGATATTTAAATATTGAAATGCTAGAGCAAGACTATGTACAAGGACCCCTTTTAATTGTCCTTACACAGCTTACACCTCTAGTATGAAGGTTAAAGGAAAAGCTATTAAAATAATAATAAATTGATTAGATGATCTTTTTTAAAAATTTGTTAAAGATTTAAAGTTTTTTCAGCTGTATTTCAATCCAGTATTTTTAATTTTATTTTTTTTAAATACATGACAATGAAATGCTCTTATTATTACACATATGTTCATATTACACATAGACAGTACAATTTTTCAATTTAAGACAGTTTCCTTCTGAGGCTGATAATTTTACCATGGATATGTGTTGAATTTGGTGAATGCTTTCTGTACTTCTATTGACTGTTCTACTTCTATATAAGGGTTTTCTTATTTAATGTGATAGTATGGTGAATGACATTTGTTAGGTTTTTTTTTTTTGAGAGAGAGAGAGAGAGAGAGAGAGAGAGAGAGAATTTTAATATTTATTTTTTAGTTTTAGGCAGACACAGCATCTTTGTTTGTATGTGGTGCTGAGGATTGAACCTGGGCCACACGCATGCCAGGTGAGCACTCTACTGCTTGAGGCACATCCCCAGTCCATTTGTTGGTTTTTGAATGTTGAGTTAGCAATGCATTCCCAGGACAGATTTAATTTGATTGTGCTGCACGAATCTTCACTATATATTGTTGTATCAATTTACTAATATTTATTGAGGGTGTTTTACAAATTTTCATGTGAGTTTTTTTTGTGCATGTGGTTCTCTTTCTTTGTTAGGAATGTCTTCATTTTGTTTTAAATTAGAGCACGGCTGACTTCATAGAAGGAGTTGGGAAGTGCTTTCCCTTCTGGAAAAGATTTGTAAGATTGGCATTATGTGTCCTTTAAAAGTTTGGTAGTTTTGCCAAGGACAGCAAAAACACTTGGATCCATAGTTTTGTTTTTTATTTTTTTTTATGCAGAATGTTTCTGACTATATGCTAAATGTCTTTAATGCATTTGTAGATTAAAGACTCATTTGGTAGACTATTAAAAATAAAATAAAATAATAATATCTGTAAAAACTTAAATACGTAAATTGTGAATCAAAATGTGAAGGAGAGGAGAGGACATTTTGTGTAGAATTTTATGACCAAAGTTAAGTTGTTATGAGCATGAAATAGCCGGTTATATAGTATAAGCTTCATGATAGCCACAAAGACAGAGCCTACACTAGTTACATAAAAATAAATTCCAAGAAAAATTATCACCACAGAAAATCACTTAGCCACAAAGGAAGACAGGGATGAATAAACAAACAAACAACAACAAAAAAAAAAACAAAAAAAGTTGGAAACAAGAAAATGGCAAGTTCTTATCTATTGTAGTTATCTTGAATTCAGGTGGATTAAATTTGCCAGCAAAATAACATAGAGTAGCTGGATGGATTAAAAGAGAAGCAAGACTCAACTACATGCTTCCTACAAGAGAATTCTTTCATTTGGATACAGCTGGTCTAAAAGACAAGAAATGAAAATGAAATTTCCAGGCAAATGAAAGCAAAGAATGGCATTTCTTTCTGTTCTTATATAAGTCTATAAAATACACTTAAGTAAAAGTAAGAAAAAAAATAGATAAAATTATCATATAATGATAAAGTACTCATTTCAAGAGGATGAAACAATTTTATAAATATATACCCAATGTTGAAATAGCTAATTATATAAAGAAAATATTAAGAGATTTGAGGCAGAGATAGACTGTAATACATTAATATCAGGGTATGTCAACCCTTTACTTTTGGCAATAGTTAGATCAACCAGATGGGAAATTGATAAGGAAATCTTGGACAACAACATACTAGATCGAATTATACTAAGAGATAAATACAGAATGTAACACCCTAAACTGTAGAATAAAATTTTTGGTTTTTTAATTTATTCTTTTTAGGTATACATGGCAATAGAGTATATTTTGACGTATTATACATACATGGAGTATAACTTATTCTAATTGGTATCCCATTCTTGTGGTTGTACATGATGTGGAGTTTCACTGGTGGTGTATTAATATATGAACATAGGAAAATTATATCAGATTTATTCTACTCTCTTTCCTATTCCTATCGCCGCCTCCTTTCCCTTCATTCCCCTTTGTCTAGAATACACATTCTTTTCAACTGCACATGTAACCTTCTCCAAGACAGATCATGTATTAGGCCACAAAGCAATTCTTATCATATTTAAGAAGACTGAAATTACATCAAATACCATTTCTTATCAAAATAGTATAAAATTAGAAATCAATAACAAGGGAGTATTTAGAGAATTCACAAATACATGCAAATTAAACGACACACTCGTGAACAAACAATGGGTTACTTAATTTTTTGAGACAGACAAAAATGGAAACACAAAACACCAAAAACTATTGGATATAGTAAAAGCATCAATGAAAACAAAGTCTGTAGGAATAAATACCTATATCTAAAAGAATGATATACTTCAAATAAAACTAATGTATTTTAGAAAATAAGAAAAACAATAATTAACCAAGCCCAATTTTGGGAGAAGAAAGGGAATGATAATAGGCAGAGCAGTAATAAATGAAAGATAAACTAGGAAAAACAACAGAAGAGATTAATCAAATAGTTGTCTTTTTGAAAAGATAAATGAAATGAACATACTTCAACAAGGCTAATTAAGAAAAAAAAGAGAACACTCAAATAAAAAAAAATTGGGTAAGTAGACATGACAACTGATCCAATATAAATACAAAAGATCTTAAGAGGAGAAAAGTTTGTGAATTAGAGAAAGGATCACTTCCCAGCAGTTCCTCAGCACCAGACTTAAAAGGCAAGAAGACTGCTTCTCAGTGAGGTGGGTAATCACTGAAACTTAATACTGGACTGCAAAAGAAGTCATAAAGAAAGTCAGAAACTTAAACATGAGAAAGAGTACATTAGAGAGATGTTAATTTAGTTGACAGTGGCAGCAACAGAGGGGAGGGTGAACAAAGATAAAGGAAACAGTACAGCTGGTAGATAAAGAAATTAAAGAAATAAGTTCTTGGGGAAACCTGTGGACTCAAGAGGAAGTCTGATTGTAATGGACACAGAGTTCATAGGGAAAATGGTTCCATTAAAAAAAATAGCACACCTAAGGGTGGGAAGCATTATATGGGCACAAAAAGCAATCCCCCTGGTGCAGGAAACATCTACAATTGCTGCAAAGCAGTGAGCAGAGACAGGAAATCAGGAGTTTATAAAGGAAGTTACCAGGAGTCAATGACTTTTAAAATTCCCATAGGATGCCTGAACCAGAGAGACTGAAATAGGCAAAAAGAAAATTATCCCTGGACCATTCAGACTCTGGATAACAAGAGGAGAGTGTTCCCTCTATTTCTAGTCCCATAAGAGCTATTGGGAATATGCCAGTGATAGCCACACAGGAGCATCTGCACTCCAGGGTAGATACCTGGTATTTCCTATTCATAGCTGTGAAGGTGAACCTGTAGTGGTTTATTCCCTATGCCCTAAAAGTGTATTTTACCAGAAGCCCTAGAGATGTTGCCATCTTGCAGAGACTAGCATCTCTCCATCAATTTGGGGATGTGTATCAAATCTCAAATACCTATGCACAGAGTTCAAAAATTCAGTCAAGTTTAACCCTCAACTACTGGAACTTCCTGATAGAGCCCTGCAATGCCTCCACTACAGAAATGCACACAGTCATATCAATGTTTATAGAAGCACAATTCACAATAGCTAAATTGTGGAACCAAACCAGATGCCCTTGAATAGATGAATGGATAGGGAAACTTTGGTATACATACACAACGGAACATTACTTAGCATTAAAAGAGAATAAAATCATGACATTTGCAGGTAAATTGATGGAGTTAGAGAATATGTACTAAGTGAAGTAAGCCAATCCCCCCAAAACCAAAAGCCCAATGTTTTCTTTGATATGAGGATGCTGACTCATAATGGGAGGAATGGAAAAAATTTAGGCAGGATATAGGGGAGGGAGGGGAAAGGAGGTGACAAGGAACAAGGGGGTAGGAATGATGGTGGAATGAGTTAGACATCATTACTCTAAGTACATGTATTAAGACACTACTGGTGTGAAAATAATTTGTGTACGATCAGTGACTTGAAAAATTGTACTCTATAGGTGTAATATGAAATGAATTGATTGCATTCTGCCATCAGATACAACAAAATAGAATAAATAAATAATAAATAAATAAATACACAATTTTTCAGCACCCTTCATTCTATCCCACCGGATACTGGGGGAAGGGAAGCTGAGAACTATTCAACCAGCTTTGGCCCCTTGCCACAATGCCTGGCAGCAAAGTGCAGAACACAAAGGTTTTTGATATAACAACTCAATCCATTGAACCAAAGGTTACAAAGCCAAAAATAAATTCAAAGAATGAAAATCCATCGCTGCCAACAGTTTTGATGATCTCATCAGGAAAAAATCCTTGGTTTCTCAATAAGATTTTCCCTTTTTTCTTTTATTTTTTTATATGTTCTTTTTTCTTTTTTGTCTTTTTTTCTTTCTCTGTATTATTCCCATTTTGAAAAGTATATTCTTATCTTTTTCCACTTCATTTTAAAATTTTCTAAAATATCATTTCATAGTATTTTAATGTTTTACTTTTTTTCATTCTTCTAGATTGTGTGATACATATATATTTATGTGTATACACATATAATTTGTTCTTACTGTGTGAATAGTTTTGAATATTCTTTTGAATAGTTTTTAATATACTTTTGAATGATTTTGAATATTATTGTGTGAATATTTTTGAAAGCACTCCCTCTAAAAACTGGAACAAGACAGGGATGCCCTCTTTCATCATTTCTATTTAACATAATTCTTGAACAATTAGGCAGATGAAAAAATCAAAGGATACAGATAGGAAAAGAAAAACTCAAACTATCACTATGTGCTGATGACATGATTATACCTAGAGGATCTAAAAAATTTCACCAGAAAATTTCTAGAACTAATAAATGAATTCTGCAATCTAGCAGGATATAAAATCAACACCCATAAATTAAAGAAATTTCTGTACATCCGTGGCAAATCCTCTGAAAGAGAAACTAGGAAAACTACCCCATTTACAATAATCTAAAAAAAAATTGGGAATCAACAAAAGAGGTGAAAGACTTCTACAATGAAAACCACAGAATGCTAAAGAAATAAATTATAGAAGACCATAGAAGATGGAAAGATTTCCTTGTTCTTGGATAGGCAGAATTAATATTGTCAAAATGACCATACTGCCAAAAGTGCTGTAATTATTTAATGCAATTCCAATCAAAAACCCAATGATATTCCTCATAGAAATAGAAAAAGCAATCATGAAATTCATCTGGAAAAACAAGACACACAGAATAGCCAAAGCAATCTTTACCAAGAAAAATGAAGCTGATTTCATCACAATAACAGACCATAAACTGTATTACAAAGCAATAGTAACAAAAACAGCATGGTCTTGGCACAAAAATAGACTTGTAGATCAATGGTACAGAATAGAAGACACAGAGACAAACTCACATAAATACAGTTATCTCATGGTAGATAAAGGTGTCAAAAACTTATGTTTGAGAAAAGATAGCTTCTTCAACAAGTGGTACTGGAAAAACTGGAAATCCATATGCATCAAAATGAAATTAAGCCCCTATCTCTCATAATGCATAAAACTCAACTCAAGGTGGATAAAGGACATAGGGATTAGACCAGAGATCCAGTACCTAATAGAAGAAAAAGTTGGCCCAAATATTAATCATGTCATATTAGGCCCCAAATTCCTTCACAAGACTCCTATAGTACAATAAATAAAATCAAGAATACATGGGATGGATTCAAACTGAAAAGCTTCTTCTCAGCAAAGGAAACCAAGCAGTAAGGTGAAGAGACAGCCTACAGAATGGGCAAACTTATTTACCACATGCACATCAGATAGATCACTAATATCTAGGATAAATATAAAGAACTCAAAAAACTTAAAACGCACACACAAAAACAAAAGAAATAACCCAATCAATAAATGGGCTAAGGAACTGAACAGATGCTTCTCAAAAGATAATATACAAGTGATCAACAAACATATGAAAAACTGTTCAATATTTCTAGCAATTCTAACTGGAGTGAGATGAAATCTTAGAGTAGTTTTGATTTACATTTCTCTAAGATTTCATCTCACTCCAGTTAGAATGGTGGCTATTAGGAATAAAACCAACAATAAGTATTGGCAAGGATGTGGGGGAAAAGGTACACTCATATATTGCTGGTCGGATTGCATATTGGTGCAACCAATCTGGAAAGAAGTATGGAGATTCCTTGGAAAATATGGAATGGGACCACAATTTGACCCAGTTATCCTGTTCCTTGGTTTATACCCAAGGGACTTAAAAACAGCATACTATAGTGACTCAGCCACAGCAATGTTTGTAGAAGCACAATGCACAATAGCTAAATTGTGAAACCAACCAAGACGCCCTTCAATAGATGAACAGATAAAGAAATTGTGGCATATACACACAATGGATTATTACTCAGCATTGAAAGAGAATAAAATCATGGTATTTTCAAAAGGTAAATGGATGGAGTTGGAGAATATCATGCTAAGTGAAGTAAGCCAATCCCCAAAACCCAAAAGCCGAATCTTTTCTCTGATGTGTGGATGCTGATCCATAAAGGGCGTGGGAAGGAGCATAGGAGGAATGGAGTAACTTTAGATAGGGCAAAAGGAAGGGAGGAGAAGGGAGGAGGCATGGGGTTAGGAAAGCTGGTGGAATGAGATGGACATCATTAACCTATGTACATGTATGAAAATACAAATGGTGTGACTCGACTTTGTGTACCACTGGAGACATGAAAAAATGTGCTCTATATGTGTACTATGAATTGAAATACCTTCTGCTGTCATGTATAACAAATTAGAATAAATAAATAAATTTTTAAAAATCATTTTATTGTATTTTAATATTTTTTTACTTTTTTTCATTCTTCAAGATTTTGTGATATATATGTGTATATATATATATATGTATGTGTATATATATATACACACACACACACACATATAGTGTGTTCTTACTGTGTGAATATTTTATATTTATATACACATACACACATATATGTTTCACATAATTTTACTTTAACTGCTTTCCTCAGCACATGTTTATTATTTATACTTGATTTGACATAGGTAGAAATTATATGTGGGTTAGAGTTGTTTTGTTCTCACATTTACTCATTTGTTTATATGTGAGTTTTAGTCTCTCTCATTCTCCTTTCCTCAATCTCTTTACCCACTAACAGCCAGATTTTTGTTCTCCCAATATCTCTGTTATGGTTTTTGTAATACTTTTAGTTATTTTTTAATTCCTCTTTCTGTACAATGGCATCTGCTATACTTATCTGTATGTGTTCATTTTTTAACTAATTTAACTTTCTCTTGCCTTCCTGTCCAATTTTTTCTCCATGTAAAAAAATGTAATCCCACTATATAATAGAATTATAAAGATTATATAATTCCTACCCCATTCATGTTTTTGTAAATATTAATAGAGTAGAAAACATAGTAGACACTTGCTGTATGATCTACATCACAGCTTTTTACTGTTGATACTGTTGTTAAATGCTGACCCCAACAATCCTTAATAGGGGGCAACCAGTGTTGTAGATGTAAATGTAGACACCAGACATTTATCTTAAGCTGCACATCTGTTGCTAGTTAGTGCTGTTCTTAGGTCCCCTTTTCTCTAACAAGGGCTGGAAAATGGTTGGAATACTTCAAGTTCAGAGTAGAGATCTTACTGAAAAGCAGTACTTATAACTCAGCCAAATAACAGGAAATCTCACTCTACGTAAGATCTAGTCCCACCTGAGCATCAACATCACTTTAACACCTAGAATTGGGGACACAAAAAAATAAAAATAAAAAAACTAAAACAGCAACAACTAGGATCCAAGGTAGATCTACCAGAGGGGATACTGAGTTCTTATCCCTGAACATCTACTCAATTATCAAAACCAGAGAGAAGTCCCAGAACAAAAGGTTAACTGCACAGAAAAAAAAATGTGTAAAAGAGAAAGGGGAATTTATTTCAATTGATTCATAAGTTCAAGACCTCTGAGTTTGTGAGAAAACAGGCAAACAAATCTCCCCTCCCAAAATGTAAAATCCCCTAACAAAATATCCCACAGATATGGAATAAGATGAAATCACACAGGGATTATAAAATACTTATTAAAGTGTTCAATGAATTAAAAGAAGATCAAAGGAATTAACTAAGAGAGCCAAAATGGGAGCTGAAATACCATTTAAAAAAGGAACAGAGACACTGTAAGAAATCAATCAGAACTCCTGGAAATGAAAGACAAAATGAATCAAATTAAAAATTCACTTGAAAGTCTCTCCACCAGAATATATTGCATAGAAAATATTGACTTGAAGGCAGGACTTCAGGCCTTAAAAGAAGGCATACAAACTTTAATATTCAGTTGGCAATAAAATAAAAAGCATAAAAGACTATGACCTGAATATAAATGAGTTCTGGGACAGTATCAAGGGAACAAAATTGAGAGTCATTGGGATAGTGGAGAACATGGAGATACAGGATAAAGGCTCCGAGAACATTTTCAATGAGATAATAACAAAAAACATTTCCCTTATCAAAAATGAGATAGCCAAGCTACCAAAACAAAGAGAGAGAATACCCAAATAAACAAAATTAGAGATGAAAAGGATATATTATCACAGAGACTTCTAAAATCCAGAGCATCATTAGAAACTATTTTGAAAATTTATACTCCAGTAAACTGGAAAAACTTAAAGACATTGATGATGTCTAGAAACATCTGAGCTTTCCAGGTTGAATCAGGAAGATACAGAAAACCTGAACAAAAAATATCAAAGTGAAATTGAAACAGCAATTTTGACACCCTACCAATAAAGTAAAGCTTAGAACCAGAAGGATTCTCAGCAGAGTTCTACCAGACCTTTAAGCAAAAATTAGCACTAGTCCTTCACAAACTATTTCATGAAATTGAAAGGGAGGTAACACTCCCAAACACATTCTATGAAGCCAGTATGACTCAGACACAAAACCCAGACAATGACACATCAAGGAAAGAAAACCATAGACCTATATCCCTGAGGAACATAGATGCAAAATCCTCAATAAAATATTAGCAAAGCACATTTAAAAACACATCAAGATCAATTGGCCTTCAACCCAGCAATGCAAGGTTGGTTCAACATAAAAATATCAATAAATCTAATTAACTACTTAAGCAAAATTAAGAAAAATCACATGATCATCTCAATAGATGCAGAAATGGTCTTTCATAAAATCTCACACCCATTCATGTTAAAAATGCTGTAGAAACTAGGAATAAAAGGAACTTATGGCAATATTATAAAGGCTATGAACCCAAAGCCAACATCATATTAAATGGAAAAAAAACCTGAAAGTATTTCCTCTAAAATCAGATATAAAATAGAGTGCCCACCCTCACCACTTTTATTTAATGTATTTCTCAAAACTCTTTCCAGAGGAATCAGGAAGAGAAGAATATTAAAGGATACAATAAGAAAACAAATAGAAGCTAAATTATCTCTGTTTCCCTGTGAAATGATCCTATATCTTGAAGACTTCTCCCACCAAAAAACAAAAAAAAACAAACACAAAAACAAAACCACCACCACAACAACAACACAAAACAACACCTCTACCAGAAGACTTTTAGAGCTGGTAAACTAATTCAGCAAAGTACAGGATAAAAAGTGTTGACTCAGAAATCAATAGCTTTCCAACAAAAATTTTGCTGAGAAAGCAATTTGGAAAGTTATTCCCTTCACAATGAACTTTTAAAAATAATATATTTTGGACTTAATCTAACAAAGGAGGTGAAGATCTCTCCAATAAAATCTAGACCTCTGAAGAAAGAACTTGCATCAGACCTTAGAAAATGGAAAGACCTTCCATGTTTTGGGGTAGACAAGATTAATATTATAAAAATGGTCATACTACCAAAAGCAGTATACAGATTCAATGCAGTCTTCATCAAAATATCAATGACATTCTTCAAAGAACTAGAAAAATCGTCCTTAAATTCATTTATAAGAGTAAGAGACCCAGGGTATCCAAAGCAATCCTGATCAAGAATCCTAAGCTATGCAGGAGTGATCACAATGCCCAATCTCAAATTATACTATAAAGCCATAGTAACAAAAACAGCATGGTATAGACAACAAAACAGACATGAAGACCAAGGGAATAGAATAGATGACACAGAGAAAAATCCACATAGATAAAAAAATAAATAAAATCTACATAGGCATTTAATACTTGACAATGGTGCCTAAAGTATATTTTGGAGAAAAGAGAGCCTTTTAAATAAATGATTCTGGGGAAACTTAATATTCATATGTAGAAGAATGAAATTATATCTCCATCTCTCAACCTGTGCAAATATTAAATCAAAAATGGGTCAAAGACTTAGACCTTCAACTGCAAGTAGAAAACATAGTGTCAACCCTGAAAAATTTAGGTGTAGGCACCAATTTCATCAACAAGACCCCTAAAGCTCCAGAAATAAAACAAAGAACCAATAAATGGGATAACATCAAATTAAAAGCTTCTGTATAGCAAAATAAATGATTAAGACCATGAAGAGATAACCTACAGAATAATATAAAATCTTTTCCAACTCCTTCTCTGACAAGGGATTAATATTCAGAAAATACAAAGAACTCAACAATCTTAATGCGAAAAATACCTGTTCAATAAATGAGCAAATGAAATAAACAGATATTCTTCAAAAGAAAAACCACAAATAGCCAAAAATATATTTTAAAATGTTCAACAACTCTAGTAATAAGAAAAATGCAAATTAAAACCACACTAAGATTTCACCTCACTTGTCAGAATGGCTATTGTCAATAACACAAATAACAATCAATTTTGGAAAGGATGTGGGAAGAAAGTTACACTCATACATTCCTGGTGGGACTGCAAATTTGTGAAACCAGTCTGGAAAGCAATGTGGAGATTCCTCAAAAAATTAAGAATGGAATTACTGTATGACTCAGCTATCTTTCTCCTTGCTATTTATCCACAAGAGCTATAATCATACTGTAGCAATAAAACCACTTAAATATTTATAGCAAAACAATTCAGAATAGTCAAATTATGGAATCAGCTCAGATGTCCATCAATAGATGACCTAATGACCCAACATCAGTAATAGTCAAGAAAAAGCAAATCCAAATCATAATGAGATATCACTTTCCCTCTAGTCCTCACAAGAATGCCTACTATCAAGAAGACAAAAGCATAAAAAGGAATGCTTGCACACTACTGATGGGAATGTAAATTAATGCCCACTTTGGAAAGTAGTAAGATGTTCCTCAAAATATTTAAAGTAGAACTGTCTTGTGACATATCAATCTCATTGCGGGGTAAAGAAAATGAAATCAATATGTCAAAAGAACATCTGCAGACACATGATTATTGCAGCAGTATCTTCAATAATTAAGACACCTCAATAGCAGTATCTTCAATAATTAAGAATCAACCTCAATATCCATCAATGTATGAATGGATAAAGAAATGTGGTATATTTGCAAAATGGAATACTATCAAGTCATAAAAAAGAAAGAAATTTTGTCTTTCTGTATAACATGGATAAACCTGGCAAATATTAAATGAAATAACCCAGGCCCAGAGAGATAATACCACATGATTTCACTCACATATGGAATCCTAAATGTTGATCTTATAGAAGTATACTGTAGGATAGGAGTTACCAGGGATGAAGTGGTTGTGGGGAGGTGTTTTGGGGAGATATTGGCCAAAGGACACAAAATTTCAGTAGATAAGAGAAGTAAGTATAACAGATCTATTGTTCAACATGGAGACTATAGTTAACTGTATTTTTCTTGAAAAATGCTTTTGAAAATTGGATTAGAGTATTCTCATACAATACTGGTGATTATGTGAGATAATGAATACATTATTAGCTAAATTTAATAATTTTGCAATGTATATACATTTCAAAACAATACATTTCACATGGTCAATTTATCTGTGAATTTTAAAATGAATAATAAGATAAAATTGAAATACAATGCTTAATACGTAAATTAAGGTAAGTTAAAAAAATTAAAAGGCACAAATATCCATTTCAGAATTATGCACCACTCCCACCTCCCTCAGAAAATGAGATTTTACTTTTTTATTTTCCTTGTTTTTGAAGGAGTATTTTCTCTTCTTTTTCAAATGTACCCATCTTTAAGGCCCACATATGGCTATAGTATTTTAAAATACTATAACACTGAGTATTAATCTTTATTTCTACCCCTGGTCTCCCTTAGAAATGTGTAAACCAAAGGTGGCTAATTGCTGTCTTTCTTATCAACCTTTACATGTGACTCAACTCTGAGTATACTGAAACTTCTCCCAATATCTTTAGTCTACAGAATTATTAAGTGATTCTAGAGAAGATTCCTCCATAGTCAATTTGTAATTTGATTGAGCCTTTACCAAAAACAAGTAGTTTATTAAAATGTGAAAGCTGTAAAAACTAGAAAATACTGAGGACAATCATCCGGTACAACCTACCAAGTCTCACTCTTTAAATTTTACTTACTGTTCATAGAATGAAAATACCTGACAAGTTTTTGATGATCTGCAAACAAGGTCTATTTTAATAGGGAAACTGATTGGGGGGAGGGGGTTAGTCTACATAGTTATCTGCTTATTTTACAGTGAGGATTCTAGCTTTTACAGGTATATTTGAAAGAGTGCAAATAATATATATGGAAAATCTCATAGTGAAACACTCAGTGATATTTACCATTTTGCCCACTGAGGATTGAAATCAGCTTTGGGAAATAGTTTGCTTTGTATTAAAGTGCCCCCTTAAGGATATAAGCCTAACTACATGGCCAAAAGTATTACTGAAATGCAAAATGTTCCAACTGAATTATCAAAAACACTTTCTCCCATTGTCAGATGTATTTCAGGACCATAAAACATTCCTTCCTTCCTTCCTTCCTTCCTTCCTTCCTTCCTTCCTTCCTTCCTTCCTTCCTTCCTTCCTTCCTTCCTTCCTTCCTTCCTTCTTCCCTTCCTTCCTTCCTTCCTTCCTTCCTTCCTTCCTTCCTTCCTTCCTTCCTTCTTTCCTTCCTTCTTTCCTTCCTTCCTTCCTTCCTTCCTTCCTTCCTTCCTTCCTTCCTTCCTTCCTTCCTTCCTTCCTTCCTTTGTAAAGCATAAGATAATTTGTACACCTTTTTCTCCTATTTACTATCTGTTACTGAGGAAGAATTCTTCAATTTAAAAAATAAAATAAAAAAGGTATTGTGCCCCTTTTTTTACTAAAAAAAAAACTTAAAAATAAATATATAAAACAGAACTACCTATGTTTCCATTGAATTTCAGAGTCTAGGCTTTAGGGATGGGAGAAGCTTGTATGCTCTGTGTCCAGCAGTTCACACAGGTTATTACTGGAAGTCTGATGATAGGACAATGGTCACATCTGGTTGAAATGGCTCTATTGTGGTTTCGACACTGTCTTGGTACAAGATTCCAATGGATCTTGAAATTCTAGCTGGCTAATATTGCACAAAGCTGCCTTCTTATTGGTTTTGCTGCCCACCCAGTATCCTGACAAAAGAGTAGGCCAGGTTTCTCTTTTTGGTCCTCCCACCTTTTATCTTCTGCAAAAATATTTCTACTTTTTGTTGCTTCAAGATACTTATTACAGACATGAAAATTCCCTCTTCAAAAAGTATAAGGTCTTATAAAAAGAAATATAATGTGGAATTGAAAACTGAACAAAGGCAGTAGGACTCAAAGTCTTCAAATTGTTCTATCCCCACCTGTGTCAAGATCCTATTTACATTTCTTTAAGCTTCTATCATACAGCTAAGGCAGAAGAACTCTAGCTGGGGAATAAGGACCACATCTTAGAGTATGTTTGCCCTTGTCTGGCCCTTCTTCAACTTTTTCTAAGTCCTGGAAGACTTCCAGAACATATTATACCATCGGGGTAGAGGCTTCTCTGATCTTCCAGTAAATCAAAAACATATTTCTAAGTGTTAATGTCAATTCATCACCTAATGCCTCATAATTGAATATTAATCAGTATTAATACTGATTATCCAGTTAGTTGGATGCCTCAAGAATTACTGATCTTTAATTATACCCATTTAGCAGATTTATCTTTTTCCTCTAGTCAAATTACAACCATTAATACATTACAATGCAGTTATTTCCCAGGTCGAGGGCTTGCCCTCCGTTCCTAAGTTACTGTCTGTAAACATTGTTGTAATGTGTGTTTGGCATCATTTGATAACTGATTATAGGCAATGGCTCATTCAGTTCTGAGGTTAGGACACTCCACAAAGGAATCTAAATAGGGTTCAGAAAATGGCAATTATCTATTCATGTTGGCAAAAGGGACTTTCAGAGGTCTCTCTATTACAATGGATCATTTCATCTAATAAGGAATTTCTTCTATTCCTATTATTTTCTATTGGAATGATGACCTTACATAAACCAATAAACAATGGACAAGGTCTCAAAATAACTTTATTAATTTCTCAATAAAATTTGCTGCAGAAAATGCTTAAATAGAGACCAACAATTGCCATTCAAAGACGGTGTATTTTGAAGTAGTGTTAGGTTGAAGTACCATAAGGTAATTTTCTAGTTCAAAATCACAACAGATTCTGTTGGGTGTCTGGTCGTGCTTTTCCTGAGAATAACAGTCAGCATAACTATGGTAATAGATACTTCCTGTGTAAGTCAGCTCTTTGTTGTTTTATCTACAATACCTAACAAGAACAGTTGAGAAGAGAAAAACTTTAAATTGGCTGTGGTTTCAGAGGTTTAGTTCGTGATGAGCTGACTCCATTGATCTGGGATCATGGTGAGGCCAAATACCATGGCAGAAGTGCATGGTGGAAAAGCCCTGCTCTTCTCATGGCAGCCAGGAAGCAGAGAGAAAGGGAACATCCTCAGGGAACATGAACCCTTCTGGGACATGATCTCAGTGACTTACCTGCTCCTTCCACTACCCATCTGCTTACAGTTACCACTCAGTCCATTCAAACTAGGACAGACTGAGTAGCTGAGAACTCTCATAATCTGATTATTTCACCTTTAAATGTTCCTGCATTAACACAGGACCTTTGGTGGTAGGTATCTCATATCCAAACAATAACATTTCACCCTGGCTCCCGAACCTCATATTCATCTCACAATGCAAAACACATTCAGTTTATCTCCACAAGTTCCCATAATCTTGACAAATCCAGTGTTGTCCAAATGTCTGAGTTCAAAGTCTCATCTAGGACTCAAGGCAATCTTGGCTGTGAACCCATGTAATGATGAAAAGTAAGTTACATGCTTTCAATATACAATATCACAGAGTGATCATTACCATTCTAAAATGGAAGAGAAGTGACATAGAAAGGAGGGATGGGACAGGTTGGGGTGCTTGCCTAGCATGAGTTTGATCCACAGCACCACATAAAAATAAATAAATAAAATAAATGCATTCTTTTCATCTACAACTACAAAAAAAAATTGAAAAAAAACCAGACTTGCTATTTTAGCACTCATGGCCTCTCTCTAGCCTAATTCTTTCTGCAGCCAGAAGGTTTTCCTAGCAGGTAGTCAATAATACTAGTATCTTTTAATTCCTGGTGTCTCCATTCTACTTTCATTTTCACTTTCACAATTTCATCCATTGTTCTCTCAGGGGCTGCCTATGGAAATTCCAAGCCTGACACACATTGCCTGGCCTTCCAGTCTATCCTTTGAA
This sequence comes from Spermophilus citellus, assembly GCF_964194105.1. NCBI lineage: Eukaryota > Metazoa > Chordata > Mammalia > Rodentia > Sciuridae > Spermophilus > Spermophilus citellus. The sequence goes on from NC_138184.1 coordinate 163,952,182, forward strand.
ATCTTGGTGTTCATCACCACAGCACCCTAACTCCACTATCCTAAAGTTTTGCAGAACCAACTAACACCAAGTAGATGATTCCCAGGTCTGCTGTCAGCTTGATCAATAGCTGGGCCCCCTGCAACCATTAACAGAGCCTCTGAGAAGGGCCTGGGATGCTAAGTATGATGAAACAACTTCGTAGCACCTCAACCCCATAAACACAGGGTGCCCCCATGGCCACTTCGCAAAGGAATCTTTACTTTTTACATCCCTGAGCCTACAATAGATAAGGTAAAACAACTTCCTAGGAAGCCCTGTGCAAGCAGGGAACCCCAATGATCTCAAAGGGATTTTCCTTTTACATCCTTGAATAAGTGTGGTCTTGCAAATTCTCAAGATGCCCTCAAGGTGTCTTCCTATTGTCTATGCAAAGTTCTTAGCAATTTTTAATAACTAGAATCTCTATAACAGCCATTCCTTCTTGGTCCCAGTATTATGCATACTTTTCTGGTCAAATTACAAGATTTAAAGTTCTTTCTGCTCTTGATTTTCACCATATAGCAGGCAAAGCTGAAGCAATATCCATGACACCTAATGAATGCTGTGCTACCTTGAAATTTCTCCTTCACCAGATTATCACCTTTAAATTCAACCTCACAGAAAGTCTCAGGACATGGACAAAACAAGGACAACCTCCCTGTAAGAATGAAAAATGAATAATCTCTAGTCCTCATTTTTCCTTTGAAACTTCATGAGCACTGTGTACATTCCTATTGGCACTCTGATCTACTGAGTTCCCACAAGAATTGCCAAGTACGCTATGTTTACAATATTCTAAAGCTTTTATAACCTATATTTCAAAAAATTTCCAAAATATTCCTGCAAGTCAGCTTCCAATGCTTCTGAACCTCATCAACAGTTTAGTCACAGCAAGGGCCCCACTTCTCAGTACCAATTTCTGTTTTAGTCAGGTTTTTCATTTTTGTGGCCAAAATACCTGACAAGTACAATTTAAATGAATGAAAGTTTATTTTCTCCCACAGCTACAAAGGTTTAGTCCAAGTTCAGCTAAGTCCATTGCTCTGGAGCTAAGGTGAGGCAGCACATCATGGCTAAAGGGCATGGTGGAGGAAAGCTTCTTATGACTTGTCAGCCAGGAAGCAGAGAGAGGAAATAGGAAGAAGGGTCACAGGGAGGATGAACCCTTTCAAGTCACACTCCTAGTAACCTACCTCCTGCAGCCTTGTTCCATCTGCCTATAGGTACCACACAGTCCTTTCAAACTAGGATGGACTGAATGGGCTACAACTCTCAAAGGCAATCATTTCATCTCTGTACATCTTTGCATTAATACAGATTTGAGGGTACACCTAATTTCCAACCCACAAACACATTTTAACCAGCCTCATGGTAGAAAGTCAACAATAGTTAGATTATTTCATTTTAAATGAGAAGCTGGGTTTTGAGTAAAAGAATGATACATTGGGCTGGGGATGTGGCTCAAGCGGTAGCGCGCTCGCCTGGCATGCGTGCGGCCCGGGTTCGATCCTCAGCACCACATACCAACAAAGATGTTGTGTCCGCCGAGAACTAAAAAATAAATATTAAAACTTCTCTCTCTCTCTCTCTCTCTCTCTCTCTCTCTCTCTCTCTCTCTCTCTCCTCTCTCATTCTCTCTTTAAAAAAAAAAAAAAAAAAAAAAGAATGATACATTGACATGCTTTGAATATCAATTCATTAATTTGCAAAACAAAGATAAACTGTGCTGAGATATAGAAATAAAAATTTTAGTCAAGTTGCCATCCCAGACAGACCCATGTTCAAATCCTAGCTTCATTTACTGGCTGCATTATTTTCAACAAAATCATTTACTAAAAATAAAACCTGTTAAATGACCACTCTAATAGCATGGTAACTTTATGGTCTGTATTAACAACATAAGTTCTAGATAAAAGGTAACTTTTATCTGAGCTCCTCCTTTTAACCAGGGTTCCATTTCCTTTTCTTTCCTGATGCAAAATGCTTAGAATAACATCTTTGCTAGAGTTATGGGGACACAATGAAACCATGTAGTAGAAACCTTTTAGAAAGCACAAAATACAAACTGGCATGAGGATTCCAACATGGCGGCGGGCGCAGAGAGATCAAGTCTCTGACCTCTTCAGCTGCACAGGCATAGGGAGTCTTAAACCGTCGAAATGCTGTTTGCTCAGGAGCACTAGGCAATGCTGAGCTGACGTGGATCTGGGGCGAACAATCTGCGCCTCTCAGAACACACACTGAGCCTGGAGCAGCTGAATTCAGGCTCCTGTTCGCCTGCGTCTTACAGACAAACTGCTGTGACACAGCACTAAATGATCCCGATCCCATTGAAACAACTTGTTGGCTTTTCCTGATCCTGCGGAGGTTAATACCAACTGAGCCTTCATAGGCAGTGGCCACAGGATTGAGATGGGGCTTGGGAGAGCCGGTCAGGACCCACCCGTTGCATTGGTCACCCGGCAAAGGGAACGAACTGTCACCATTCGCATGGGATATCACCATGGCAAAGAACTGACATCACCAGAATGCGGCGGAGGAGATAACCTCATTGAAACCAGTGGCGGCAGGTGTGTAATCCCCTAGCCCCCGCTCCACACAGCGGGGAAACTTCAAGGGCCCCTCCCAGCTCTCCCGTGAGCGTGTTAGTCAGACCTAGGGAACAGCAGCGTGGGACCCGCAGTGTAGGACCCCCAGCTACCACTCCCACCAGCGCTGACAACTAAGGTCTCTTGCACCAGCTACTGGGGGCTTTGTTACTGGAGGGCAAGCAAAATATACTGAGGGTTCTCAGCCACAAGCTCCACAACCTTAGGGTCTGATGTACTGGCAAACAGGGAGAGTGTGCCCAGTTGTTCAAGAAAATAGGGCTCCCGGGAGCAGCAGACCTGGCATGTAGCCAGTATTGTGGTGAGCATCACCGATGAGCGGGGCCTGGCTGGAGGAAAAGTGGGGAAGTGTCTAGACACAAGAAAGGGCCCTAGACACTCAGGATTGGAGACCCGCCCAGTCTGGGAGGAGGATCTGCTGCACAGTGAATGGTTCCCACATATTGAGAGAAGCTTGGCCTGGTGGGCAAAGCTCCACCTACTGGAAGAGAAGTTAATTGAACTCTAAGACTGCACTTTTTAATTTTTTTATTTGTTTTTTTAATTGATTTTTATTTTTATTTTTAATTTTTATTTTTTTATTATTTTTTTATTTTTTATTTTTACTTTTTTGGTTATTTTTTAAATTTTTAATTTTTTATTTTCTATTTTTTTTCTTTTGTCTTTTCATTTCTTTTCCATTTCCTTATTCCCCTTTCCTTGAATTCTACCTGTTTACTCTCATTCTCTTTAGTGACTTCTTCCCTCCCCTTCTAATACCTTTCCTCCCAAGCATCACGACGCTGTTTATGTGTAATTTACTAAATATGTATAGGTAAATGTTCTGAGGTGTTATATAGTGCTACCAAGTCCCTAGCTACCCCCAAATACTCCAGACCATTCTCCTGTTAATATGCCTCGTCAGTAGAGCAACCTTCCAAGGTTGCCAAGAGATACCAACCTCAATACCATCACATCATTTGACCTAAATATAAATCCCAAGACCAAATCGTAGACTGCTATATGCCATCAAATCCGTACACAGTTTAGGAATCGAATGAATCTGCATTAAAGTGCAACAAAACTCATCATATCTAGTCATAGTCTCCCATCACAAAAGAGAGACTCCAGAGACACACAAAACCAAATAAATTTATAAGAGTAAACAGTAACTCAGCAGTCAAACCGAACAAGAAGAAACATGAGCAGCATGAAAAAGCAAGGAAGAAAAGGAGTACAAACAATGCAGGACAGCCTAAATATACGGGAGGACCTAGAGGCATCAGAAAAATGGTCAAATAAAGAACTCAAGGAATACCTTAGACAGATGGAATGGAATCTTAAAGAGGACATGAGACAGCAAATTCAAACAATGAAAGAACACATTGAAAATGAATAACATGAACAGATAAAAGAAGCAAATAAGCATCTTTATTAGGAGATAGAGATTATTAAAAAATCAATCAATAATTCTAGAAATGAAGGAAACGATAAACCAAATTAAAAACTCAAATGAGAGTATCACTAACAGAGTGGAACAAGTAGAAGCCAGAACGTCAGATAATGAAGACAAAATATATCATCTTGAAAAGAGTCTAGCCAACTCAGAAAGGCTGATAAAAAATCCTGAGAAAAACATCCAAGAGATATGGGATAACATAAAAAAACAAACTTAAGAGACATAGGGATAGAGGAAGGTATAGAGGTTCAAACCAAGGGAATGAGCAACCTGTTGAATGAAATAATTATAGAAAACTTTCCAGATATATAAAAGGAAATGGATGTACAAATTGTAGATGCATACAGGACACTGAGCATACAAAATCATAGTAGACCAACACCAAGACACATTGTTATGAAGATATCCAATATACAGAACAAAGAGAAAATATTAAAAGCTACAAGAGAAAGGAGGCAGATTACATTCAGGGGTAAACCAATAAGGTTAACAACGGATTTTTCATCACAGACACTGAAAGCAAGAAGATCCTGGAACAACATATTTCAAACACTGAAAGACAATGGATGCCAAACAAGAATTTTGTATCCGGCAAAATTAAGCTTCAAGTATGACAACGAAATAAAAATCTTTCATGATAAACAAAAGTTAAAAGAATTTGCAGCCAGAAATCCAGCATTGCAAAGAATATTGAGCAAAACACTACACGAGGAAGAAATGAAAAACAATAACTAAAACCAACAGTGGGAAGTACCTCAGTAAAGCGAGAGGGCAGGGGGAAAGCTAATCATGGATAAACAAACCAAATTAAAATTTAAAAAAAGATAAGTAATCAAACATGCCTGGAAGTACAAACCATATATCAATAGTAACTCTAAACGTTAATGGCTTAAACTCACCAATAAAGCGACATAGGCTGGTAACATGGATTAAAAAAAACAAATCCAACAATATGCTGCCTCCGGGAGACACATCTGATTGGAAAATACATACACAGGCTGAAGGTGAAAGGTTGGGAAAAAACATACCATGCACACGGTCCTCGTAAGCAATCAGGGGTGGCAATCCTCATATCGACAAAGTACAGCATCCTTTCATGTTCAAAACACTAGAAAAACTAGGGATAAGAGGAACTTACCTTAACATTTTAAAATCTATCTATGCTAAGCCTCAGGCTAGCATCATTCTGAATGGAGAAAAATTGAAGGCATGCCCTCTAAAATCTGGAACAAGACAGGGATGTATTTTCATTTATCTCTAAGAATTTTTTGATTTCCTCCTTTATGTCTTCTGTAACCCATTGATCATTCAGTAACATATTGTTTATTTTCCATGTGATGTAGGATTTTTCCATTCTTCTTTTATCATTGATTTCCAGTTTCATTCCATTATGATCAGATAAAATGCATGGTATTATCTCCACCCCTTTATATTTACTGAGGGTTGCCCTATGACATAATATATGGTCTATTTTTGAGAAGGATCCATGTGCTACTGAGAAAAAAAGTATATCCACTTGATAATGGTTGATATATTCTATATATGTCAGCAAAGTGGCAGGATATAAAATCAACACGCATAAATCAAAGGCATTCCTGTATATCAGCGACAAAACTTCTGAAATGGAAATGAGGAAAAACACTCCATTCACAATATCCTCAAAAAAAAAAACTTGGGAATCAACCTAACAAAAGAGGTGAAAGATTTATACAATGAAAACTATAGAACCCTAAAGAGAGAAATAGAAGAAGATCTTAGAAGATGGAAAAATATACACTGTTCATGGATAGGCAGAACTAACATCATCAAAATGGCGATATTACCCAAAGTTCTCTATAGGTTTAATGCAATGCCAATCAAAATCCCAATGACATTTCTTGTAGAAAGAGATAAAGCAATCATGAAATTCATATGAAAAAATAAAAGACCCAGAATAGCAAAAACAACTTTAAGCAGTAAGTGTGAATCAGGTGGTATAGCAATACCAGATTTCAAACTATACTACAGAGCAATAGTAACAAAAACAGCATGGTACTGGTACCAAAACAGGCGGATGGACCAATGGTACAAAATAGAGGACACAGAGACTAATCCACAAAGTTACAACTATCTTATATTTGATAAGGCGGCTAAAAGCATGCAATGGAGGAAGGATAGCATCTTCAACAAAGTTTCATTAGGATCCTAAAAGACATTGTCAGAGAACAGACTTCTTTTTTTTAATTTTTTTATTTTTTTTATTGATTATTTAAAGCATTACAAAGCTCATGATATATCATCTTTCATACATTTGACTCAAATTGTGTTTTGAACTCCCATTTTCACCCCAAATACAGATTGCAGAATCACATCTGTTGCATATTCACATTTTTACATAATGTCATATTAGTGACTGTTGTATTCTGCTACCTTTCCTATCCCCTACTATCCCCCCTCCCCTCCCCTCCCATCTTCCCTCTCTACCTCCCCTGCTGTTGTTCAATTCTCTCCCTTTTTTCCCCTCCCCCTTGCCCCTCATGACCTCTTATAATTTTATGTATCATTGAAGGTCTCCTACCATTTCCGTATGCTTTCCCTTCTCTCTCCGTTTCTCTCCCCCCATTTGTCTTTGTTTACTGTAGTCTTTTCCTCATGGTCTTCCTTCCTGTTCTGTTCTTAGTTGCTCTCTTTATATCAAAGCAGACATTTGGCATTTGTTTTTTAGGGCTTGGCTAGCTTCGCTTAGCATAATCTGCTCTAATGCCATCCATTTCCCTGCAAATTCTATGATTTTGTCATTTCTTAGTGCTGCATAATACTCCATTGTGTATAGATGCCACATTTTTTTATCCATTCATCCATTGAGGGGCATATAGGTTGGTTCCACAGTCTAGCTATTGTGTATTGTGCCGCTCTAATCATTGATGTGGCCGTATCCCTATAGTGCGCTCTTTTAAGGTCCTCAGGGAATAGTCTGAGAAGTGCGATAGCTGGGTCAAATGGTGGATCCATTCCCAGCTTTCCCAGGAATCTCCATACTGCTTTCCAAATTGGCCTCACCATTTTGCAGTCCCACCAGCAGTGTACAAGTGTACCCTTTTCCCCACATCCCGGCCAGCACTTATTGTTGTTTGACTTCATAATGGCTGCCAATCTTACTGGAGTGAGATGGTATCTTAGGGTGGTTTTGATTTGCATTTCTCTGATTGCTAGAGATGGTGAGCATTTTTTCATGTACTTGTTGATTGATTATATGTCCTCCTCTGAGAAGTGTCTGCTCAGGTCCTTGGCCCATTTGTTGATTGGGTTATTTGTTATCTTATTGTTTAATTTTTTGAGTTCTTTGTACATTCTGGATAGTAGGGCTCTAGCTGAGGTGTGTGGGGTAAAAATTTGTTCCCAGGATATAGGCTCTCTATTTACCTCTTTTATTGTTTCTCTTGCTGAGAAAAAACTTTTTAGTTTAAGTAAGTCCCATTTGTTTATTCTTGTTATTAACTCTTGGGCTATGGGTGTCCTATTAAGGAATTTGGAGCCCGACCCCACAATATGTAGATCGGAGCCAACTTTTTCTTCTATCAGACACAGAGTCTCTGATTTGTTATCAAGGTCCTTGATCCATTTTGAGTTAACTTTTGTGCATGGTGAGAGAAGGGGATTCAGTTTCATTTTGTTGCATATGGATTTCCAGTTTTCCCATCACCATTTGTTGAAGATGCTATCCTTCCTCCATTGCATGCTTTTAGCCCCTTTATCAAATATAAGATAGTTGTAACTTTGTGGATTAGTCTCTGTGTCCTCTATTCTGTACCATTGGTCCACCTGCCTGTTTTGGTACCAGTACCATGCTGTTTTTGTTACTATTGCTTTGTAGTACAGTATGACCTCTGGTATCGCTATACCTCCAGATTCACACTTCCTGCTTAGAATTGCTTTTGCTATTCTGGGTCTTTTCTTTTTCCATATGAATTTCATGATTGCTTTGTCTATTTCTACAAGAAATGCCGTTGGGATTTTGAATGGCATTGCATTAAACCTGTAGAGAACTTTGGGTAATATCGCCATTTTGATGATGTTAGTTCTGCCTATCCATGAACAGGGTACATTTTTCCATCTTCTGAGATCTTCTTCTATCTCTCTCTTTAGGGTTCTGTAGTTTTCATTGTATAGATCTTTCACCTCTTTTGTTAGGTTGATTCCCAAGTATCTTATTTTCTTTGAGGATATTGTGAATGGAGTGGTTTTCCTTATTTCCATTTCAGAGGTTTTGTTGCTGATATACAGGAATGCCTTTGATTTATGCTTGTTGATTTTATAACCTGCCACTTTGCTGAATTCATTTATTAACTCTAGCAGCTTCTTTGTAGACTCTTTTGGGTCTGTTAAGTACATTATCATGTCATCCACAAATAGCGATAATTTAATTTCTTCTTTTCCTATTTTTATGCCTTTAATTTCTTTTGTCTGTCTAATTGCTCTGGCTAGTACTTTGAGAACTAAATTGAATAGAAGCAGTGATAGAGGGCATCCCTGTCTTGTTCCAGATTTTAGAGGGAATGCCTTCAGTTTTTCTCCGTTTAGGATGATGCTAGCCTGAGGTTTAGCATATATAGCTTTTACAATGCTGAGTTAAGTTCCTGTTATCCCTAGTTTTTCTAGTGTTTTGAACATAAAGGGATGCTGTACTTTATCAAATGCTTTTTCTGCATCCATCGAGATGATCATATGGTTCTTGTCTTTAAGTCTATTGATGTGGTGAATAGCATTTATTGATTTCCGTATATTAAACCAGCCTTGCATCCCAGGAATGAATCCTACTTGATCATGGTGCACAAGTTTTCTGATATGTTTTTGTATTGGATTCACCAGAATTTTATTGAGAATTTTTGCATCCAAGTTCATTAGAGATATTGGTCTGTAGTTTTCTTTCTTTGAAGTATCTTTGTCTGGTTTTGGGATCAAAGTGATTTTGGCCTCATAGAATGAATTTGGAAGAGCTCCTTCTTTCTCTATTTCTTGAAATAGCTTGAAAAGTATTGGTATTAATTCTTCTTTGAAGGTTATGTAGAACTCCGCTGTATACCCATCCGGCCCAGGGCTTTTCTTGGTTGGTAGTCTTTTGATGGCTTCTTCTATTTCTTCCTTTGTTATTGGTCTGTTTAAATTGTGTGTGTCTTCCTGTCTCAATCTGGGCAAATCATATGCTTTAAGCAATTTATCGATATCTTCACTATCTTCTATTTTATTGGAATATAGGGTTTCAAAATACTTTCTAATTATCTTCTGTATTTCTGTAGTGTCTGTTGTGATATTGCCTTTTTCATCCTGTATGTTAGTAATTTGAGTTCTCTCTCTTGTTTTCGTTAGCATGGCTAAGGGCTTGTCTATCTTATTTATATTTTCAAAGAACCAACTTTTAGTTTTATCAATTTTTCCAATGGTTTCTTTTGTTTCAATTTCGTTGATTTCTGCTCTAATTTTAATTATTTCTTGTCTTCTACTACATTTGCTGTTGTTTTGCTCTTCCTTTTCTAGGTTTTTGAGGTGTTGTGTGAGTTCATTTATTTGTTGTTTTTTTTCTTTTTTTGAGGTAAGAACTCCAAGAAATGAATTTCTCTCTTAAAACTGCTTTCATTGTGTCCCATTGATTCCGGTATGTTGTGTCTGTATTATCATTTGACTCTAAGAATTTTTTCATCTCCTCCTTTATGTCTTCTATAACCCATTGATCATTCAATAACATATTGTTCATTTTCCATGTGATGTAGGATTTTTTCTTCCTTCTTTTATCATTGATTTCCAATTGCATTCCATTATGATCAGATATGGTGTATGGTATTATCTCCATGCCTTTATATTTACTAAGAGTTGCCTTATGGCATAATATGAGAACAGACTTCTAAATGAGATAACTTTCTAGCTGAATTAAGTGCAATTTTCACAGCCTATCTTTATTTTTAAAAATAGTATTTTGAGATTTCCTAGAATAACGTTCATCCCTTATCTGCTTAAAATACAGTAATGGATAATGTAAGTCACTCTTAATGAGATAAGGTATCATTGAAACAATCAATTGTTATAATGAACCGTGTAAGAGCAGAGGCCTCAAGGGCAAAAAAAAAAATTTGAAATATGTTAAAACATTATTCTTTTTTCCTTTCTACAAAATGCTCTTTTTTTTGTATTCTGCATTTTATAATTTTCCCTTTTCATTCCCAGTTAACTTATCCTTATCTATTGGTGAAATTATAGTGAGCAGGACTGTCTCATTAAAATACCCTAAATATTCCCCACCTACTCTTTGGCATGTCTTTGATCAGTTTGTCTGCTACCAGCTCTTCCCCATATTTCTTATTTACTATTTATAAACTTTTGTGACCTAGGAAATCAAAATCAAATTGGCAAAAATTTTGCTCAAATTAGACAGGATTCTGAGACAGTGTCAGATATTTTTCTAGGCACATAGACTTCCTGTTATTGATACTAACTCCACATTATTAGAAGAAGTCTTGATGGTTGAGCTTGCTTCATTAAGGAATCCATTAATGTTTAGGCAGTTTGAGACACATGAATTGGTCACAGAGATTTTTGCATGAGAATTTAGAAGCTATAGACAATTTGCCTACAAATTAAACAATGCAGTATTTCTTACCTAAATTTTTGAAATATTGTATTTGAAAATATTTCAAACAATGAAAAGTAGTTCAAACAAATATCTAAATAATCCAAATAGGACTAGGAATCTTCAATTCCAATAAAAACACTGTAGATCTTCATTTATCAAATATTTCCACAACTACCAGTTTTGCAATAACTTCCAACAGAGCATAATGTTCATTCTGATTTTTTATAGAACCAAAGAAAGATAGATTCATATACACAATGTAGTTTTACTGATCCATGTAAGAGCTGGTACCTTCATGCGAAAGAATTCTTGGGAATAAGATTGAGATTGCTCTCATTACATTACATCTAAGATGTAATTTACCACATATAAACATGGCATCCATCATTCCCTTGCTGTTCAGATGATTACATACAGCATGATTGATTATTATCTGAATTTTGACAAGCATTACCTCATGGAGCTTTCAGTGTTGAGAACAACTACAGTATTTCCTGCTTAGATAAATTTGAGAATGTAGCCATTATATATATACACTATAGCAATATATATATATATATATATATATATATATATATACACACATATATATACGTATATATATACATATATATATTTGAAGAATGTGGAACTTATTATATATATATGTATATACATATATGTGTGTGTGTGTGTGTGTGTGTATATGTATATACATATATATACATTCAGCTATGCAGGTGAGCAGAAGAGGGAATGAAGGAGGTAGAAAGCAACTTTAACATCAACTTAATATAGACCCAGGCATTTATATTTTCAGCATGTTTTCTTCCCTGTGGCTACCCTAGTGCAAGACCGAAGGGTTCTGAAAATTTCCTGGAGAGTCACTGGCACAGTCTGCGTGGGAAGAGTGAAGAAGAGAGAGTCCAATATCCTCAGATGGCAGCAGCTATCAAGAACTGGTTCTAGAAGAATCAAGCTTGCATCATCTGCTGCTTCCTTGTTCTTCCAACTTTTCTTCCTTCCAAGCCACCATCCTATTGGACGGTGCTGCCCACACTTAGGGAAGGTCTCCACTTCAGTTGGCTATCCCACATGGCAATCATTCCTAGACATACCCTCATTGACACACCCAGAAGCCTCTTAATCATTAGCATCTCTTAATCTAATCAAGTTGACAATTCAAATTAGTCATTACAAAAACCTTAAGGAAATCATTAAGTCACTTTCAGTGTATATGAAGCTCAACACTATTAGAAGTTATTTTAAAACACCACTAATGATGATTGTCCTTTCTTCAGTTAAGCAGCATTCTTTGAAAACATTTATTCAGCCAAATTTGTGGATGATGAAATGTTCTTATTTCTAAAACTTTAATTATACTAATGCAAACTAGATACCTTCAACAAACTCTGCAAAATTCACCTTAAATAATGGATCCCAAAACTACTAATAATACTCTGTTGGAAAGAAAATTAAGTTGCTATCTAATGTAGTTCCATTAAATTTTACAGCCTAATTCTATGCCAACTGCTCAAATAAAAATAGGAGAGTTTAAAGTAAATTCATACTAGTGCTTGTCAGAAGTTATAACTGAGGTTATTACTCAGGTTAAAGGAGGCAAGAAAAACTTGACATTATTTATTTTTGAATGTGGAACTTATAACAGTTAAATAATACATATAATATGTATATATAATATGTATTCATGTGTTCCTTACATTACGATAGATAGATATTTGAATACAATTTAGTATAGGGTCAGCATGTATAAACTACTTGCAAAAATAATAACAGATAATGTGTGTTCTTTTGAAATAGCAGTCAAGTTTAACAGCTCTAAAAGTTCAGTTAAATTTGTATAATACCTCTTTAATTGTAAATGGTTCATATTCAAAAGAGGAGTGAAAGACAACACCAATGTTTGGGGGATACAAAACAGGAAGATGTGAGTTACTAGTAGCTGAAATGGAATGCAGGGAAGGCAGAATGAAAGGGGAAAAGTTGAGCCCAGTTCTGAACACATTTATTGCGAAATGGCTATTTTATTTTCAAGTGGCACATATATAATCTAAAATAGTTTAGAATGATAGGTAATTTGGATTTCAGAAAATGAGCTAAGCAGAATGCATTTATAGATGGCTGTTAAGTTATGCTAAGTATCAAGAAGTTTTAATAAAACGAGGATGTGTCCTTATCCTGTAACAATATATTTTATCTGAGCAATACATTTAGAAAGTTATTATGTTGACTACACATGGCCCATTGATTATTATATTTTTCTACTTGGTCAATACATGATTTTTAATATTGACTACATTGTCTGCAAAGTTGTCTAAAGTTAAAAAGCCAAAATATTTTGAATTAGGCTATATGTTACTAATCCATGGTTATAAGTTAAAATTCTTGGCGAATAGAAAATTTTCAAGAATTTTTAACTTATTAATTGCTGAGAAAATATAAAATAACAATATAACAGAACAACATTCAGATGTCAGATTATGAGAAATTAAAATAATAAGGAGAAAATTAGCAAATACATACATCAGAATTCAACTGGAAATTAAATCACTGTAGAAGGACCGGCAACACTGGATGAATGACATAAACATAATGTGGAAGTTAGTATGGGAAATTAATTACACATTATTGATAATCTTGAATGTGCAATTTAGGATTTTAGTTCATCAACAAGTGTTTTTAAATAGAAGTAACAAAAAGTGAACAATGAAGAGTGGTTTTAGCATAGTCAACTTTTCATTGTTACAATGCTTAATATGTTGCAGTCAAAGTTATTTTTCTGTTTTATACCTTTAAAATGACTCAATATATATTCCTATTAAAATTTAATATGTAAAACATTATTTTCAGTTATCTTTCACAAAGTAAATAATATGAATTTTTGTACTGATACTTAAATATCTTTGTATATCTCATGTTATTTAAATTTAAATTCAAAATATAATTATAAAATTTCAAGTAATTTCTATGGATTGGAAAATCTGTAAACTAAAATAATAAAATTTTTATTTTGAAACACTAGATGGCGGTAGAACACTTTTAAAGAGTTAAGCATCTTCTAAATCAGCAATTATCTGACCAATTATCAACAATAAGGAAATGAAAAAAAAAAAAAACAAAACTGCCCAGTGAGTAAATGTGCATTAATTCAATATGAATTTAATTAACGCAGTTTTAGAATTTGGCAGACAATTCTTGCTGACTTGGTTACTAGCATTTGGCACAAATAGTTCCATGAGTTTTAAATAAGTTGCAAAAACTGAGTATAGTTATGAGACTCAATTAATTTTGTCTTAACATTTTCCCTCCTCCCAGCAGTCATTTAACAGATTTTTTCATTAAAACTTTATTATAAGCTCAAGATAGATAAATGTCTGATAGTGATGCATACAGATTTGTCTTCAAGTTTTGTAAAGAGTATTACTGATTTTTCCAATGTGCATCATTATAATATAAAAAATGTCACTGAATCAGCCTTAAATATTTGGCCACACACAAGAATATATGGGGAATCTTACTGTTCAAATTAGGAAGTTAAAAACTTTAGTAAAAATTTTGAACTTTAGGTATCTTAGTGAAAATCTCTTTCCACCTCCTTGTTATTCAAACTTAATATCACCAGAGTTAGAAGTCTGGTCAAGTGTTCTCTCAAATAAACCATTTCTGACACATCCCAATTTCCTTGTCCTCACATTATGAGTTATCTTTTGATTTCCAGCCATGTCCAGGGAAATAAACAACAGGCCAACATCTGGATGTGTGCATTGCAATTAATATTAGAACATTATAAGTATGCATCCAACACAAACTTTGTAATTGTCTCCAAGGTACTGTCAGTATTTTGTATTCTACAGCTGCATAAATGGGAGACATAGTTCTCATATTTGCAAAAATTGCATGACAATAAAAAGTTCTTATTGCTCACGGTGCCTCTTTATTTTAAATATAAAAATGTACAGATAAAATTAATGTAAACAAATTGTGACCAGAGAAAGAAAACTAAGATAGAGTAATTAACCTAATATGTGGAATACAATATTTGGAATGTGTATTTGGTGTAACAGATTAATTAACTCCAAACCAGGAAGGATTTTAAATTGTTAAATTTTAACTATCATTGTTACTCCTAGCATCTCAGACTTTCCTGTAATTTCTACAGTCAGTAATTTCCCTCAATGCATTACTTTGAACATGGGAGCTAGAAAACACATTATAACAAGAGTTTTATTGCCAAACAAAGGAAAATCCTGCATAGTATACCCAATCACACACTTGTTGTGTCCATTAAAGGATACTTTTATATATATATATATATATATATATATATATATATATATATATATATATATAAAACAAAACCGTTGAAAAAAATTTTTTGGCCTAGTACACAATTTATTTTACCCTACAACTTGTTTTAATAAAACGTGTATCTGGAAATAAGGCTTCCATTTTTTATTCAATATTCTGGTTGTTATGCCTTCCTCAATCAAAATCACAGTATCTCTATATTCCAAGTACTAATTTATGAATGTTTAACTCTTTAAACATTTAATTCCTGAGCATACTATTGTTTTCTTTAACTCCCTGGGTGTTAGTCACCACCACTATAACCTTAGTGCCCTTTTCTTTACATATGACTATCTCAAGGTATAAATTCAAGTATATAAATGAAAAAAATCTAAGTTATGACTACAGCCTACATCTAATATGATATTAATGTTTTATGACTTAAACACAAAGGAGAAAGCCTAAACCAAACATCAAAATAGGAGAGATTGTCTAAGATTCTGCCTTCAAAAAATCAACTGAATAAAATAACATTTTTCTCTAGCTGATTTTCCAATACAATAATCTAGTTTCAATAATAATTGTTCATCAACAAATATACATAAATCACCAAAGCACTCACTTCATATACTTTAAAAAAAGTAAAAAGGGTTGTAACAAACTATAATCTGAAATCAATTGTCACAGAAAATTTATCATTCACTTAATTTATATCATATTTCCTTCCAGAAACTTGTTTAGGACAATTGCAATATTATTCCCATATTCAGAGCAACTTTTAAAAAGAAAGAACCATGAAGTTAAAGAAAAGAGTTAATTACTTAGGCTAATATAGATAAGTAGTTGATAATTGAATTCTGCAAAATACTTTTGTAATTCCAGGGGAAAAAAAAGAAGGAAAACTTTGATTTATTTCTGCAAGGGTGGAGTTCTGAAATAAATCTGTACCATTTCTTCATTGGTTTAGATCATCTTAATGGGCAATGCATTCCCTTATGGTTTATGACATGTAGGAAAATTCTCCTCCTTAGCTTGTAGCAAATTTCATTTTAAGTATTCATAAAATGTTTCCAAAAGTCTTCCAGATCACAGAGGATCAAATTCCTTCACCATCTCTGAGGATTTAGTGTGAGTGTTATTTTCAAGTCTCTCTCAACATTCACAGGATTTTTTAGTCCAAATGCAAAGCAATGCTTCTTTGTTATTACCATTCTCACAAACCTTTTATTCTTTTCATCTATTTGTTCCCAGTTAGCTCCATTTGCCAGTAACCACACCCAAGCTCTATTTCAGATGTTGATTTTAAATATAATGTACTTTGTTGTTTTATTGCCCAACATCTTTTGCTAAACTACATCTGGGTCACTGTGGCCTACCTAGAGCAAGTGAAAAGCCTTAATCTGTCTTTGACTTCAAGACCAAGTCACATAATTTAATTACATAATTTTCCCAAACTTTTCTTATTTTTTGTCTATTATTTATTGGTGGGATCAAAACAACTGGCTTTTAAATCTCTTTTTGTTTCTGCTTGCTGACTGGCCAATTGTTTTCTGATCTCATCTCTCTTGTATCATATAGTCAAAGGAAGTGTCCAAGTTCTAATGAATAGACACAGGCAAAATAAATCTACATCCTGCTTTCCAAGTTATTGCAGGTAATAATTTTACCCAAGATTTTGTGACTGCATATCTTGGGTGGCAATACTTTGAATCACGGATATAAATTTCTTCATCATCCACCTGCAGCATGTATTTAAACTTTCCTGCTTCTAATTACTAAATAATCATCATATTAAGTAGACACAACATAATACAATTATTTCTTATTCAATATGCTAATGCAAGTAGAATAGAAAAAGAGGCTGTTTTCCCAGCTATTGAAAAATTTGAATGAATTACATCTGTCTAATGTCTGTGCCAGGCAAGTTCTTCACTGAGTTAGTATCTGGACAACTAAGAGAGAAAGAGGGTGGGAGGAGCAGGGGAGAAAGGCTAGGGGACAGACAAGGAGGATGAGAGAGAAAGAGAGAAAATAAAAGGGAGGTATATAATGAGAGATAGCTACATGGAGGATATATCTAGACTTTCAATTGCTCAACCCAGTCTCAACATACATTGTTTCCATTTATGATCCATTGATAAAAAAATATACATAATTTACCCAGATGCAAAATTTTCATAAAATCTAATCTAATCATACAATAAGGAAGGGAGAAAGAAAGAAATGTTGGTGAGCACCTGCATGCTTGGTCTTACACTAAAACATAGTTCTGCAAACCCTATAGATTCTGGGTTGCATTGAATTCCCCCAGCCTCTACCCAAAGATTTTTTGAAGTCTGAAACCATAGTACCTCATAAAGTAGCTTTAAAAAAAGACATATTTTCAGATATCATTAGCTAAGTTATGAGGTCATACTTGAATGAGATGGGCCCTTAAAGTGATTCTGACTGATACCTTAAAGACAGAGGAAAGTTTGAACAAAGACACACACACAGAAGAGAAACTCATGTGAAAATGGAAACACACAGGAAGACTACCATTGAAGGCAAAGTCAGAGATTGGAAGGATGTTCCCACAAGCCAATGGACACAGATCAGCTATCAACAGAGACTGAGAGAAAGGAACAGAATGGATTATCCCTCTGGACCATCAAAAAAAAAAAAAAAAAAACCAATCCTGCTGGTTCCTTGATTTCGGACTTACATTCCCCAGAACAGCTTTGGGAAGTTTTCCTTTCTACTAGGATTTTTTAAAAATTAGACTGGCAAAAACTTAAAAATTTGTCAACATGCTCTTATTATGAGGTTGGCGATGAAAAATGGTCATGAAAAAATGGCGATGAAGAAATCCCTCTGGCGAAGATCATGGTAATATTGAGGAAATGACAAACAAATTTGCTCTTTTATGCAGCAATCACTTGTAGGAAGCTGTCCTAAAAAATAAACTGGTATAAATATAAAAATGCATAGGAACAGATTGTTCATTTTTGCACTATTTGAAATATCAAAAGACTCAAGTACATTAAATACAGACAATTAAAAAAGCAAATAATTTTCAATCAATAGGAGACTGAGTCAAGATCTGTATCAAGAAATTATGTAGAATACAGAATATCTTATTCGTGTAAGGATGAACAGGATGGAGCTGTAAGCAAAACACAAAATACTATAAAAGTATTCAACCTCTCATCTAAAATGGGAGATAGGTTGGGGTATGCAAATAAATGCTGATAATTACTTAATATTTTCATTAGGAAAAGTATTTTTAAAACTAATGAAAATATATTCTAAGAGCAGAGTGAAATTTAATGGAGGACTAATGGGTAGATTTTAGAATTTTCTGATAATATTTTATAAGTTTGACTTTTGGAATTATGTAAACATTTTTATAAGTATGAAATTAATTAAAAAGAAAAAAGGTAAAGGAAAATTAAGAAAAAGGAATCTGTTATCAATTTTTCAGCTTATCTACACAAAGAAAAACTGAATTGAATAATAAATTTAGGACATAAATTTTATTTATCTCCCTGCTGATATTATGTATACACACACATTCTAAAGGAAAACTATACCATGACACATAATGAAAATGCTTTAAAACGTGATATTAAAACATTATAAAAATGACCAATGAACAAAGTCATTTGAATTCAGAAAACAGACAATAAGGAATTTTTGCTAATCCCCTGACCCCTCCTTTTCCCTCCCATGGCTGCTCTTCCCTATCTAGAATTCATCTATTCCTCCGATGCTCCCCCTCCTTACCCCACTGTGAGTCAGCCTCCTTATATCAGAGAAATCATTCAGCATTTGTTTTTGTTTTTTTTTGTTTGTTTGTTTTTGAATTGGCTAACTTCCTGCAAATGCCATGATTTTTTTTTATCTTTTATTGCTGAGGAAAATTCCATTGTGTATATATGCTACATTTTTTTTATCCATTCATCCACTGAAGGGCATCTGGGTTGGCTCCACAGTTTAGCTATTGAGAATTGTGCTGCTATAAACATTGATGTGTCTGTGTCCCTATGGTATGCTGTTTTTAAGTCCTTTGGGTATAGTCTGAGGAGAGGGATAGTTGGGTCAAATGGTGGTTCCATTCCCAGATTTCCAAGGAATCTCCATACTGCTTTTCATATTGGCTGCACCAATTTTCAGTTCCACCAGCAATTTATGAGTGTATCTTTTCCCCCACATCCTCACCAACACTTATTGTTGTTTGTCTTCGTAATAGCTGCCATTCTGACTGGAGTGAGATGAAATCTTAGAGTGGTTTTGATTTGCATTTCTTTAATTGCTAGAGATGTTAAGCATTTTTTAATATATTTGTTGATTGGTTGTATATTACCTTCTGAGAAGTATCTGTTCAGGTCCTTGACCTATTTATTGATTGGGTTATTTGTTTTTTCAGTGCTTAGCTTTTTGAGTTCTTTATATATCCTAGAGATTAGTGCTCTATCTGATGTTTGAAGGGTAAAAATTTGCTGCCAGGATGTAAGCTCTCTGTTCACCTCACAGATTGTTTCTTTTGCTGAGAAGAAACTTTTAAGTTTGATTCCATCCCATTTATTGATACTTGGTTTTAATTCTTGAGCTATAGGAGTCTTATTAAGGAAGTTGGGGCCTAATCCCACATGATGAAGATTAAGGCCTACTTTTTCTTCTATTAGACATAGAGTTTCTGGTTTAATTCCTAGATCCTTGATCCATTTTTTTTTTTTTTACGAATGTATCATAATTTATTTATTTTCTTTTTTTTTTTCTTTTTTATTGGATGTTCACAACATTACAAAGCTCTTGACATATCATATTTCATACATTAGAATCAAGTGGGTTATGAACTCCCAGTTTTACCCCAAATACAGATTGCAGAATCACATCGGTTACACATCACATTTTTACATACTGCCATATTAGTGACTGTTGTATTCTGCTACCTTTCCTATCCTCTACTATCCCCCTTCCCCTCCCCTCCCATCTTCTCTCTCTACCCCATCTACTGTAATTAATTTCCCTCCATGTTTGTTATCCCATTCCCTCATAACCTCTTATATGTAATTTTGTATAACAATGAGGGTCTCCCTCCATTTCCATGTGATTTCCCTTTTTTTCTCCCTTTCCCTCCCGCCTCATGTCTCTGTTTAATGTTAATCTTTTCTTCCTGCTCTTCCTCCCTGTTCTGTTCTTAGTTGCTCTCATTATATCAAAGAAGACATTTGGTATTTGTTTTTTAGGGATTGGCTAGCTTCACTAAGCATAATCTGCTCTAGTGCCATCCATTTCCCTGCAAATTCCGTGATTTTGTCATTTTTTAGTGCTGCGTAATACTCCATGGTGTATAAATGCCACATTTTTTTTATCCATTCATCTATTGAAGGGCATCTGGGTTGATCCATTTTGAGTTAAGTTTTGAGCATGGTGAGAGATAGGGATTTAATTTCATTTTGTTGCATATGGATTTACAGTTTTGCCAGGACCATTTGTTGAAGAGGCTATCTCTTCTCCAGTCATGTTTTGGGCACCTTTGTCTAATATAAGATAATTGTAATTTTGTGGGTTAGTCTCTGTGTCCTCTGGTAGACCATTGATCTACCATTCTGTTTTGGTGCCAATACTATGCTGTTTTTGTTACTATTGCTCTGTAGAATAACTTAAGTTCTGGTATAACGATGCCACCTGCTTCACTCTTCCTGCTAAGGATTGCTTTAGCTATTCTGGGTCTCTTATTTATCCAGATGAATTTCATGATTGCTTTTTCTATTTCTACTTGGAATGCTTTTGGTATTTTGATCAGAATTGTGTTAAATCTGTATAGTGCTTTTGGTAGTATGGTCATCTTAATAATATTAATTCTGCCTATCCAAGAGCAAGGTACATCTTTCCATCTTGTAAGGTCTTCTTTGATTTCTCTCTTTAGGGTTCTGTAGATTTCATCATATAGATCTTTCACCTCTTTTGTTACGTTGATTACCAACATGTATAAAGACATGAATTGGGTGTCGACATACTTTATATACAGAGATATGAAAAATTGTGGTATATATGTGTAATAAGAAGTATAATGCAAAAAAACAAAGTACATGTATAAAGACATGAATTGGCATGAACATACTTTATATACAAAGATATGAAAAATTGTGCTCTATATGCATAATAAGAATTGTACTGCTTTCTGCTGTCGTGTATTTAAAAAATAAAATCAATAAAAAAGAATTAGCGCTCTAGTAAAACTAAAGAAAATTAAATCAAAATTGCTTCTTTGAGATCAATAAAATTCATAAAATTGTAACCATATTGTTGATGTACAAAAGGGAGAAGAAACAAACTGCCAACATGAGAAATGAGAGAATTGATATCACTTCTTATTTCATATGATTTATTGAGATTGAGGTGGCCTATGCAATGCTTCTACCTTGTGGAGTTACTGCTTCCTCTTTTCTACTTCATTTAAAGAGAGACTAACTTATGGTAACTTTAATAAAATGTAAACATTATTTGAATACATGTTCATGTATCACCAAATGTGTTACTTTTTGTACAGAGACTTCAAGCACAAGTTACTGCTGCTCAGAAAATGGTCATCAGATTCTGATAGGTTTGAAAGTGGCTAAGAATTAGAAAAAAGAAGCCTTGTCAGTGCTGGCAAATCTACTCTCCTATATTTATATTCTCTCTCTTAGTACTACTTATGCATCTTGATGTTATTAATGGCTTCTTTTTTCAAGTTTAATACACTATTCCAAGGGAAGATACAGGTTATCACACTTAATATACCATTAAGCCTGCCCTAAACATGGTCACTTGATCTTAAAATTTTTATGTCTGACTGGATTTGATGAATTGATGTCTTCCAATTTAAAGATTATGAAAAGCTTATGGAATAAGGGCACCTTTGTAATCAAATAGATTTTTTTTAAAGCCTGGTCTTTTATGGTTTCATTATAGGTGTATTTAATTTCATTGGCTAGATGCCAAACTTGGAATTTGATGAGGAAAGTGACTTACAAAGCATGCTTCAGCTTTTGTAAAACACAAGTGCTCAATCACACACTTAGTGATGGTTAGCTGGTGAAAAACACATTTTGTTTTCTTCATGCTTGCATATTCTGCTTTGAGGATTATTTTTCACCTTTATCATGAACTGAATTTCTATGTTTGATGTGGTGATCCCAAGTGAACAAGTTCTTTCTGGGGAGAAGTTTGAGAACTTAATATTTCCTGAATTTAAGTCTGATAATATCTCCTTGTTAAGCTCCACAAAAAAGAGCATCTTCCCACAGTCCCAAAATGAGAGGTGAGCACAGCTATTCTTTATAGCCACATAAAAGATATATGCCCTGTTTTTATCTTTAGGACAACTTTTATTACTTATGTAGACATGAAGACTCAGGTCAGTGAGAACTTACACCAGCTTGCTTTATAACTAATGTTATGTGGACCTCAGTGTTATCATAATTTACCTTGTTGGGGGACTATGCTTTAAGTAAAAAAAAAATGCTGCATTGTAGATGTTTCCCCTAATACAGCAAGTTAAAATCTGCCATCTGTATCTACACTATGTTGTAAATCTAGTAGTAAAAGGACTAGTTAGAAAGATGCTATCCATTATGAAAATACAAAAGCAATAATTTCCCTGTAAATTGGAAGTTGAAGGTAGTTGATTAAATGTTAAATCTTCTGGAAAAGTTTTACAGGAAAGCAATGTTGTTTTTTGTATGCTTGCATCCTATATGGTCACTATATAATTTTTCTTTTTTATTCTTGGATTTTTTACTTTATCTTGCTTTTGTATAAATGTGATTATATTCCTGCAAATAATTTACCTTTTTTCCAAAATTTGTAACTCATGGTGTCTTGTCTTAACTCATGCATTGCCCTTAACTTCAAGAAGTGCTAAATACTAAGCTGCTGTTGGCACTCTAACTTCAATGTGCTGCTTCCAGTATTTAATTTTGTAGTACAGTGTTGCTATTCAGTAACTGATATCCTTAATTAAGTTTAGAGTTTGCTAAGGTTCTTTTTTGTTAGTGGATTGGATGTTTGGCTTTAGAAATGAATGTTCAATTATTATTTTTAATCAGAAATATTGATATTATATTTTTTAAAATTTTGGCAATGTTAATATATTTTAATATGGCATCTAATACTATACTAAATAGCTATGTATAAATTTTTAGGACCCCCACCTATTTTGTGATGAATAATCCATTTAATGTATTATTTATTTATTTTTTGTGTACTTTGTTTAAAATTTTTCATCAAGTTTTTGTTTAGATTGAACTAAGTTTTCTTTTCCATGCTGAATTGTAATTTAGATATTAGTTTCTGGATTCTTGTATTTTTACCAAATTATTTGGGAATCTTTCCATTTTTTAAAATGCTCTGAAAGAATTTAAATCAAATTATCTATTATAGAAAACTGGAAACAAGATACAGTTATTTCTTACTTCTTGTTCTCAGCTAGGACAAAACTTCAAGATGAAGAAAAGTAAAAGGAAGAGATACTAATATCATTCCAAGCTCAGGCCAACTCATTCAAGGCCCTAGGGGAGAGACACCTTTTCTTTCCTAGTTCTTACAGTGTCCATGAACAAGTGAAGTAAAATGAATTATAAATCTGATTTCCAAAGTATTCTTCTCTGGCCAGGGTCAATGGGAAAAGCAACAAGTTGGCAGTATCCCATACATTCTCAAACATATATGCTTTGACTTACACATTTATGCTAAGAGCCAGATTCCTCCTTCTCATACTTTTTTGACTCTAACTTTTGTTTAACTTTTGTACCCTGCTCTGGGTTGTCATGGTGTACCTGATGTTGGTCCATAAAACTGCCTTTTTTTCTTTCCGTAGGCATATGGATGGGATTGGATATCCATCTTATTTTAACTTGTCATTATAACACAGCAGTGGTTTAGTGGTTCCTGGTAATCACATCGGATACCTGTGCAGACTTTATATGGTGATAATCCTGAAGTTAATATTGGTTTTCTTCAAGGGATATGTAAGTCATATTAATTTTTTGTGATTAAATTATAGGTAGGACCAGATGCTTATTTTCCATTATTTATTAAGTTAAACCAATTAGTCTTAAATTGATCTTTCCACTTTTCATCATTGTTGTAGTTTTATGTACTCTTAAATTTTTCATTTTTAAAACTTCTTATTGTGAGAGGAAGAGTGCAAACCTGATATTTCTCCATTGAATTCTACTCTTTACTACTTTACAATTTAAACTTGATTTCATGTACATTTTATAGTCAGTTTTAATTCCAAAGAGTTGTTTATAAATCCATCTGGAATTTAAAATTATTTTAGAGGTAACTCCATGCAGACTTCCAGAGTGGCAGCTAGCATTGGCCATATGAAGTGCTGGGACAGATAACTAGATAGGAAAATTAGCACTTTTACAGAATTTTTCTATGGCATAAATACCACATATAATAATGCTTTCAATCTTTCATACTTTCACAGCCTTTTGGTGTATAAGCCAATATCATCTCAATTTCAAAGTTGAGGAAACAGATCCAAATAGTTAAATATCTTGCTCCAACCATACAGTAAGCAGGTGAGTCTGACTGCAGATTTTATTGACTTCACTGCTGTGCTGCTTCTCTAGATGGACCTGAGTAAGATCCACAAATCCCTACGGGTCCAGCACATGTACATTATCTGAAAGAGAATTATCCCAGTGATTTTTCAAGGGGTTTGGAGCTGATATTATGCAAATCCCAATATAGAATATAAGTGAAACATCCTGCCAGAATAAGCAAAATGTGTTTACAGTTCAAATTACTAATGGGTTGTGAAAGAATCAAAGAGAGGAGTTAGATTACATTGCAGAATGTGCCAGCATAAAAGTGAGACAAATGAACACTAAGACCTGGGTAATACATTTCCAGTAGTAAGGAGGAGACTGGAGAATCAATCTGGAATTCTTCTAAATTTTCAACTTGAGTTACTTGTGGAATATCTTCCCTGTGCCATGCACTGATCTAAAATAAAGATTCTGGGCTTCTTGAAGCAACCTATTTATCTATCTTTAAAATCAATGAGTTTTGATTATTTTATGGAAAAGATAAGACTGAGTTTTCTGAGGAAGGAAGATGAGTGCAAAATATCCAAACTCATTGGAGGTGTAGAGAAGAAAATCATACGCATATAAGCACAACACTTAGAAATTATATTTGTGCATATATATGTGTAGCATTTGACACAGTACCTCTCATATAGTACCTTTAATTCTATTTAATGGTATTTCATTTTCCAAAACAATATTTAAACCCAGGCTCAATATTTTTATTCTTTTTATTTTTTATAATTCAATAGTCTTTGCTTTTTGTTTTATTAGTCAGCCTAATTTCCTTTTTTAAGTTTTTAATATTATTTTATTAGGACTTTATTATTTTTTGATTCATCATTAGCCATTTATGGTTAATAATTCCTTCTGGTGGGACTTGTTCTGTACCTTATACGTTTGAATATATAGAATTCTACTATAAGATCAGGGAGGAAGAGTAGGAGGAAAAGATTAACATTAAACAGAGACATGAGGTGGGAGGGAAAGGGAGAGAAAAGGAAAATTGCATGGAAATGGAAGGAGACCCTCATTGTTATACAAAATTACATATAAGAGGTTGTGAGGGGAATGGGGAAAAAAACAAGGAGAGAAATGAATTACAGTAGATAGGGTAGAGAGAGAAGATGGGAGGGGAGGGGAAGGGGGATAGTAGAGGATAGGAAAGGTAGCAGAATACAACAGTTACTAATATGGTATTATGTAAAAATGTGGATGTGTAACCAATGTGATTCTGCAATCTGTATTTGGGGTAAAAATGGGAGTTCATAACCCACTTGAATCTAATGGATGAAATATGATATGTCAAGAGCTTTGTAATGTTTTGAACAACCAATAAAAAAAGAATTATACTTTTATTCTTATTTTACCTATTACTTGTTTTTTAGCTAAAAAATCCTCATTTTATAAAAATGATGGAGTTGTTCTTTTAATTTAAAAAATTATTGATATTTCTTCTACACTAATTCACATTTCAAATTTGGTGCCTTCTGATGGACAAGATATTGTTATATTTCAAACACTTATTTCACTATTTTAATCTTCCTTTTCTCTTGCCCTAAGCACTATTCATCAAGCTGATGAGAAATTCAGTTTTGTGTTAGCCTATCCTCCAGACAACTTATGAAAACAAAGTACAAACACAAATACTGTAAAATAATTTTTTAAAAAGGTAGAGTGAAGAAATTGGATATAATTATGAATAGAAGGGAGGGTTGTGGGCAAAGGAAATATGTATGTATTGTTTAGCTTTACTGATCCACAAATACAGACAATAAAAATCATTCATTTAGGTAAATAGCATGAAGCATTGTAGTCATGATAGACAAAGAATTGTAATCTTAAATTTCATTAATATTGCACAGAATTGTGAAAGCAGTGTCTTTTATCTCACATCTAAATGGATATGCTGCAATACTTTACTCAGTTGAGAATTCCACATGATAAAAGTTCTATTCATTATGTCATAAAACTGTTTTGAAGGAAATGGCTATGTTATTACATAAATATAGAAAACTGAATGAGGACAAATAGTTTCTTCAACAAATAAAACAAGGGATTCATTATGGTTTTAAGTTCCAACAATAGACATAAGGATAATTAATATAATATTTCAAGTACATCTCAACTCAATAGAAATACTTTAACAAAAATAGTGGAATTGAATATGGAAATGAGTGTGCCTAGGAGGTGGTACGCTATATACCACAGGAACAGTTTGGGCTATGGATGGAGTAGCACAGAGGAAACAGCCCCACTAATGAGCAAATTGAGTTAGATGTTTTCCAGGCTCCCTCCAACTATTGGTTTCTATTATTTGTTGGAAAGGGAAAAGGAGGCAAAATAGAGAAAAGTACTTCTCGCTGCACTCATGTTACTCTCATAAAAATTGTGACATATATGGTGCAACAATTTTTATTAACTTTAAAACTTCAGCAACTAATTTGGTAAGAAGTTATACATTATTTAAATTAAGATGTTTTCTACTTCATTTGATACCTGATTAAAATTGTGCTTTTTTGGTTGGCGTTCCACCAGTGGGGTGCTTGAGCCATTTATCCAAGATGCTTCTCAGCAAATGAGGTGGTGTTAGCAAACGATGAGTTATTTTGGATTGTTTGAAAAATCTGTTTAAACTAAAAAATAGGAAAAGAAGTGAACATTCTTTAGTTCTGTCTTTGGATTATTGTTTATACTTTTGTTTAAATGATACACTTTTATTAGTGAAAGCTAAAGAAAACCATAGACAACGTTTGGAATGAAATAAAATCGTGAAAGATTGTTAAACTCTATTTATTCTCTACCTTACAATGTAAATGTTTTAGAGAGGAATTTGGACATATTTTTTTTTTAATTATATGGAGTTAAAGGCACCTAAGAGAACAATTCCCCAATAGGTATATTCTTTTTTTTTTTCAATTTTTATAGCCTTGATTTCAGTTGTAATAAGATCCAAATGGTTTTGAAAAATATAATTATTTTTGAAAACTGGGACATGCATAAATGAACACTAGAACTTTTATCTTTTGTAATCTTAGCTATAGTACTCTTATAAATGAAGGAGATGCATGTAAAGTCCTGAATCATTCTGGATTTATGGATTTAAAATTGTTAGCAATAAACAATTAGAAATTAGAAACCATCCCAAGAAGACATCTCATTGAATTCATTTATTAAACACTTTTTCTGGCTCAAATGTATTTAAAGTTTTTTCATCAAAATATCACTATAAACAATCCCATGTCCATAAATTAGATTTGTTTGTTAATATTGGTGAGGAGAAAAGTAGTAACATGAAAATTATTGCCATTTCCTGATAATGAACTTACATGTATACATACATACATTTAACATTCTATCAATGATTATGGTTGCTCATAAAGCTATAGGAAGAAGAAAAGCAAGTCAAGACACTAAAGTCTGTTTGCTAGAAATGTATATAAAATGTGTGTAATATAAATCACAGGCCAGTTCAAGAATATTGAGAGTAAAATAAAAAAAAATTTATTTAGCTGTAGGAAATATTAATATTGATTTAAAATGCAAAAATACCAATTAGTATTTCTTCATATATTATCTTAGTCAATTAAATAAAACCTGGATAATTCAGATATCTGGAAATCTGAAGTCTTCTAGATGCTTCAGATAATTGAAATGTCCCAAATGTGTATATGATAGAGGACAAGGTAGAAGGAGAAAAGGCTGTAGTCTGCCTTTAAAAAGTAAAACACAAGGGGCTGGGGATATTGCTCAAGTGGTAGCGTGCTTGCTTGGCATGCATGAGGCACTGGGTTTGATCCTTAGCACCACATAAAAATAAAATAAAGATATTGTGTCCACCTAAAGCTAAAAAAAATCAAATAAATAAAGTAAAACACAAATAAATAGGAAAATCCATATTCTACTTTTCCAGAAACAATTTGTTGTCAAAAGGAAACAATTTGTTGGTTTTTCCTTGGAGAGGAAAGATACAAAAGCAAATTTTAAAAAAGTCATAAAGTAAGCAAATATAGAAGTAGGGTAAGGAAGATAAAGGTAAAAAGAAAGAGAAAAGGAGGAGGAAAAGAAAGAGGCAAAAAAGAAAGAGTTTGATGGTAAGGAGAAAGGGAACTAAAAAATAGAAAAAAACAGAACAATTCTGGGGGAAAATTCAATTATTTTCAATAAAACCAGATATATGCAGGATTGGGGCGGGGCGGGGGGAAGGAGTTTAGGGTTTCCAAATGAACCAGTGCTACAAAAATAAAAATGATGTTAGAAGCTGAGTGTGATGCTTTATGCTTGTAATCCCAGCTACTTAGGGAAGCCAAGGCAAGAAGATCTTTCAGGTTCAAGGCCAGTAACCCGAACTCTGGACAATTTAGAGAGACCCAAGACTTGTCTCAGAAAAATAAATAAATAAATAAGTTCTGGAGTGTAGCTCAGTGGTAAAGTCTCTGGGTTCAATCCCCTTTTAATATTTTTTTTCTGTTCATTGAGAAGGTATCTTCACATTTGTTATGAAATTATTTTAATAATTTCAGTACTTGAAAATTCATAAGAATTATAGACATAAATGGATATCTAGCAATCGGAGTCAGACATAGCCCCAGAAACCAGCAACTACTCAACCAAGATGCCGTTTGTTCTCTAAACTATTTTATCAATGAAGTGTGAAAATGTGATTTAATTAGTGATTCTCAACTATGTTCCTTCTCCCAGATATATTAAACATAATCTTCATGGGATATTATGTGCATATATTAAAAATACTGCCCATGTGCTTGGGTGTGCCTTTCTGATTGAAAATAACTATGCCAGATGAATACGAAGCTATCATCTCACTCCAGATTCTAGGATTATAAGGCAGTTAATCAGCATTTACTCTTATTACATGGTATATCTTAATACAAAAAAATTAGTACTCCAGTTTTTTTCTTTGCTAATTTTTGACTAGTTATTTTATCAACTACATAAATGAGAAGAAAAACTTTAAATAAATTCATACCAAGAATGTACAGATAAATTAAATATGATAATTTTAAATATATTCTTAGTTTACCACCACTTGAAGATTTACAGAGAAAATATTTTCTTTTATATGGGAAGTAATTTTTAGTAATCCTTTAATAAAAGTTTAGGAAATATTTCATTTAATATTATTCATGGTCTAAAATATGATTCAAGAAAATGATACTGTATGAGGGTTAAATAATACAGGAAGATAGATAAAGAATCTTCATAAAAATATATTCAAATATATATTGACAAGACTCTACCTTTACCTTAAAGAACTTTGATATGCTTGTTCATATGAAAAATCCAAATATCTAATAAAAGCCTATTTGGGGAATATATAATTGGCACCTCAGAGTGAAATAAAATTCTTATATTTTATATGTTTTATTGAACAAAATGGAGATACTGGAACCTTAGTAATCATATATTTTCCCTAACTCTGATGATTTTAAATCCTTTTTTGAAATTGATAGGGCTTAAATTATAATGTGATTTGTGTTTGCTGACACTATAGTGCTGAGAGCCACGGCAGAGTCTGTATGGCCCCTGGCATTTTGCCAACAGTATTGGTTGACAGGCAAGGCATTACTATCTGCCTTGGCTGCTACTTTTGAGTTCTCCCACTACTTTGGAGTTCTCGTGGGGATTCCCGGGGATTCCCCGAGAGTTCCCATTGGTTGGGGAAGTGCAGGAGGAAGAATTTCCGGAGGAGATATTTCCAGTGGCCGGTTCCTGGATGAGCCGCGTGGAGTTTGGGAGAATTCCGGGGAGCATATGTGAAGTGTTTTCTTGCAGTTCAAAAATAAAATTTGTTCCTGCTTCAGTGGCTCGTGGTTTGTGCCCAGCCAGACTGCGGCACTATAGAAATTCTATGGGAAGTTTATATTTTTTATATATTACTAGCTTTGTCACCATTCTTGTAACAACAAACCAGACTTTTTACTGATAGTATTATATAGTCAGTACTCATCTCATTTTCTGAAAATTAAGCATCCTTAAGACAAATGTAAACTCTTTTTCCTTTTTCACTTTCTTTCAATGTTTACTATTTGGTCTTGTTTTGTAAAGTGAACATAAGATTCAACAGGTGCCCAGCAACAAAATTTAAAACATCCACTGAAAGTTTAACAAAAGTAAAATTCATCCAGAACTTGATTCCATACAACTTTTTCATATTTTTTCAAAATATTTCCAAGTATATTTTTAGAAAGATTACTTGACATAAACTTGGTTGTTTCAATTCTGCCACTGCATTTCAATGATTTCAAAAAATTTAGAAGAAAACAATGGCTAATCCAGTATAAACTACTATAATGTAGAAGAAACAGGTATGTAGAAAGGACAATTTCTGATGTCCTTTCCAAAGTCATGGAGGAAAAAGGTACATCATGACTTTTGACCAGTTCAAGGCCCAAAAACCTAAGAGTTAGTGGGGAAGAGAGAGCAGCATTAGCAGTCAGGAACTCCCAAATCTGTCCAAGCTAGGCCATATGAATGTTTCAGCTCAAGGAGAGAAAAAAAAAAATTCACCCTTCCTTTGCCTGTTTGTTTTATCTAGGCCATAAGTGACTTAGACAATTCCTGTCCACATTGGTTTGAATGGATCTTTTTTTTTTTTTTTTTTTTTTTTCTTTTTGATGGTGAGGGAATACCAGGGATTGGACTCAGGGGCACTCAACCACCTAGCCACATCTACAGCCCTATTTTATATTTTATTTAGAGACAGGTTCTCATTGAGTTGCTTAGCAACTTGCTTTTGCTAGACTGGCTTAAACTTGTGGTTCTCCTGCCTCAGCCTCCTGAGCCACTGGGATTACAGGTGTGAGTCACTGGGCCTGGCCTGGATCTTCTTAACCCAGTCTACTGATTCAAATGCCAGAAACACAGAGAGATGAATCTAGAAATAACATTTTGCAACTGTCAGGGCTTCTGTTAACCCATTCAAGTTAACAAATAAAATTATCCATTATACCAGCTTACTACTTTTCATCTTTTATTCTGTCACCATTTGATTATTTTTTAATTTTACTCTTTGAACAGCTCTACTGGAGGAGAACACTTGTGCAAATCCTTGTATAAGATTAACTAAAGGAAATCTGAATGCTAGGCTAGCAGTGTTAATCTATTTTAAAATATGTATAAGTATAATAATGACTTTTAATCAGGGAACAAAGAAAAATGTCTGTATACCTAGGATATATTAAAGTCATATCCTCATAAAAAATGTAAAGAAAGAAAGAGAATTCTCCAAATAGCTACCTGAAATAACTAACTCTAGTTAATTGAGTTAATATTTTAAAAGGATGTAAATTTGTATATATTTTTTAGTATTCTCATTTTGTATCATCAGTGATAGTAGAGCTTTCCAAGTAAAGATACTGTTCTGCTCATGAAAAACTATTTTAAATATTTAGTTGCACTCCAAATAGTTTAACATTTTGTCTTGGGTTCTTCTTGGCATGATAATTATATGCTGATTTGGCCCATTACATTTTTGTGGGCTGATGAATACTGAGTAATTCTTTGTGGACTGCTCTTGTACATAGGCCTTTGCATTGGAAGCACACCAGATCCAAGTATGTGTCTTTTTGGCTTTTATGATCTGTGAGTAATACATAGCTTAACTAGATCCAGTATACAAACATAAAAAACAAAGAATGGAAAATACCAATATCATTTTTGAGTGCTGAAATATTTGGACATGTGAACTTTAGCTTATTTTTTACCCATTTGCAAAACATATTAGTTAGTCTATTTGTGAAGACTAATATATCAGAAAAGGTTAGCCTTTTCCCTCACAATCTAGTTTCTTGTCAGTCAATATGTGCTGAATGTCAACAGAGCTCTGAAGGAATTGGTTTATTTATCAATTTGTCAAATAGGTACAGAAACTGACAATACAGAATTCAATCAATAGAAGTATTGGTTCAAGCAGGTGATCTCACTTGTCTCTAGAGTCAGAAGTCATCAGTTGACTGCATTTAAATTAGAGTAAGATTCTCAGGAAAAACTATTTTAAGACCTTTATATAGAAACCTAACCATATACCAGCATACATTATCTCTTGATAAAATTATCTTTTACATGGAAGGGGCACAGGATTGAGAATGTTATAATGGTTCTGAGAGAGTTTAATAAATAATTTTAATAAGTATTTAAAAATCATTAATTTATTTCATTTATTACTGAGGAAAACAATGGAGCAATATTTGTTAACTTTTAGTATTTATGCTCCCCATGAAGAGGCAAGAAAACTTTGTTGCTTATTTATTTTTCTCTAAATATGAAATAATCATTTTAACAGGATGTTCAAAACTTAAAGCTTTAGGAACGACATGTGTAATGTGAAGCCCTCCAGAATTGTTCACCATTTCGAATACTTGTTGAATTGGACCATTATGAGGCCCCATCCAGTCAGCAGGAAAGATGCTAAGTATGAAGTGGAGACATCAAGGTCAAAAGGTAGTTGGTGGGAAAAAAAAGTAATGCCACAAAAGAGTTCCTGTCATCAAGAAAGTGTTCATATGTACAACTTCAAAAATAATGCCTTGATCTGATTCCACCTTTCATTCAGGAACAGCATGAAGGAAATCTTACTAATCTCAAGAAACACCCAACTGTACGTCCACAGTTTATGACATCCTGGCATCACTCAGGGTACTGGATACCTCAGTAATGCTCTCCAGCTATTTTCTCTCCTTGGACTCAATGTATAAACTGCCCTTTGTTTCCACACAGACATTCCACTGTTTGGAACTTCTGGTAACACTCGAGTTCATTCCCTTGTGGTAATTGATACATCAGTCACACAAACCATTTTCTAGTGTGTATTCTTCATCGCTGTAGATCAAAACATATAGTAAGTAAAAGGATAAAAGTGACTAGTGTTTGGAAATGTAAAGTTCACTCTCCCTTAACCACCAACTTTGCAATTTCCTCTCAAAGCAGAGTTTGAAGGGCCAATTTTTTTTTCTTTTTTATGTCTTGCAGGAGAACTTAAGTTGTTTTACCCTCTGAAAGGGAAGAATGGATTTTGCAGATATTTCTCATGGGAAACAAACAAAAAACATTTCTCAACAACACAAAGTTGGAAAAACATTGTTGAGTAATACCTTACACTCCACAACAAATTAAAAAATGTGTTTTTTTTCTTGCAAAATAGAAATAATGACAAACAAAAATAGTATTATCAGGCACTGTGCTATTCAATATATACTAGAGGATTCTGATATTCTACTTCTGACTTCCTGGTTATTTGTGTGACCACCATGGCTAAAGCAAAGAGATCTCACTGTCCTTAGTAAACTATAGAATACTAATAATAGTATATTTTCTGCATACCACTCATAACAATTATGAGGATGAAATGAAGCATGTGTTTTTAGAACTATCAAATATTTTTTAAACATCTAGTGTTTTTATACTAGTATTGATTTCCTTAATCTTACCATCTTAATTTAGTATAGCAATGTAAAATTCATTCATTCACTTAATCATAAGTTATTCAAAAAATTCACTGTATCCTATGTGATTCACTGCTTCATATGAAAAGTTTGAAGGAATGCTTCCACAGATCTAGTATTTCAGAAATAGAGATAGAAAATAGAATTATTGTTTTCTGTTTATTTTCCCAAGGTTTGGAGAGGTAAAAGGGGAGAAAAATGACACATTATATGTTATTAGATTGTTCAAGTTGGAAATTAATGTAATATAGAAGTTTTAATAAATTAATTTTGTAAATGAAATTTAACAAAATCAAATAGGGAAATGAGAAGAGTGATCCCATGTGCAACTGGAAGAGTTGACAATACGATGGATTTGGGAAGAATTTACTAACTTTCACAATATATGCCTCATTACTTCTTTTGCTTTTAAGGCAATATATCTAATAGTGACTAATTTCTCAAAATAAATTATACCAACAAGTAATATGTATAGTAATCAACAGCACAGGCTACAATGCAAGACAGACTATGTTTAAATGTTGGCTTCATTACCTAGACATAAGTGACCTTAAAATGTTATTTAAAGGGTCTATGCTTGTATTTCTACATTTGAAAAACTAGGATGAAAGTGGCACTACCTTGTGGGTTCATTGTTTGAATAATATAAATTCCCTGGAAGAGTCCTTGGTAAGCACCATATTACTTTTATATAATATTGTTATTTCCATATTTTCTCTGCAGAATCTCTAAATAAATAATAATTTAAAAGAACACCACACACTAACTGACAAAAAGGCAGATCATTTCTAAAAAGGACCATCCCTGGTTATTTAGGGCATAAATAATAACAACTACCATACATAAAAATTAGCATTCTGGGCACTGTCCTAGACTGCCACATACTGAATTTGTTATGTCAAATCTAGATAGCTAAAATAATTATTCCCATTTTGCATAAAAAATAACTGAGGCTTCCTAACTTCCCCAAGGTTATACATGGCTGAGCTGTGTTTTTATTCCAGACACTCTGTCTCCAGACCCTGCACTGTTAACTTGGAATGCCTTTAAAAGTATGATATAGATATAAATATTTATAACTTTGGTATTTCAAGGCTATTTAAAAAGGTAATAATAAAATCTTGTTTCTCAAACATTCTGGATAAACAGAAGTATATTATATATGCTTTTAATGCATCACTAAAATTTTTTAAAAACTCAATTCTGAGTTTCATTTATAACCTTGCATAGTACACTGCTAGATTTACCACAAGATGGCAAACTTCACTAAGAATTGCTCACTGTAGTCAGGTGCAAAGATATAATTAGGGGCTGTACAAAGGAGCCAAAAAAAAAAAACAGATAAAAGAAAAAACTCACCACCACCAACAAAGGGAACAGAATATGAGTGGTCTTTGGTGAGCATTTTACATGAACAGATATTCCACTTTAACTTAACCATGCTAATTCAGGGCGGCAGACAAGCTATAACAATATTATTCAGCTCATGCATTCAAAGTCATGCCTGTTGTTTCTATTTATTGAAAGCATTATATTCCATTTTATATGCTCAGTATTCTACTGTTAAGAACAAAGCTCTCAGTCTGACTTTGTGATTCTTTCACATGAAATATTTTGATTACATAGAGTCTTTCATTGTACCTATCCATATGGGTGCTTTGGGTGGAAATAAACATTTGCATTTGAACTGTTCTGTGGCCTGTCAACATCACTATGGCCCATCAACACTGTCAGAGCATTAGCAGGAGACTAAACACTGGGGCAGAAGCCTTGATAATTTAGACAGACACTGAGCCTATGAAAATGGTCCTTTATTGGCAGATGTTGAGCACTAATCCCATGCATAAAGTAACCAAAGCTTTCAACTGTTTTACATTTCTAGGTACAACAGTATTAAAAAGTGGAATGAAAACACTATGGGATGCCTTACAAAAGACACATGCATAATATCAAAATGTCGCCTTTTCTTTTCTTTTTTTCAAACTATAGTTCTAATAGAATTCCAAGGTCCTGCTAGGTCTTGAAAAGTTTGGGCATGGTTAAGGAAGATTTTCATGTTTAAGTAACAACTTCCTGTGAGTGAGGGAATGAACTGTCAGTTCTCCTTAAACCGTGTAGTACAATTCCCAGACAGCTATGGGACAGTCCTCTATGAGTGGTGGGGTCAATGAAAAGTCATGGGTGGCTCAAACTTTCTCACCCAGAATCTGAAAGACTGAATCAGTAGAGCTCTGGGCTCTGGCCCGCTCTGGAGTGGAAAATGGATTTGAGAGATTAAACCTAAATCTCTTGTGTATGAAGGCAAGGAACTACATTCAGGACTACTGTGCTGGCTCAGTGAGGATGGAATGCTCAAACCAAACACTGCAGACCATTATTTCTGTGCTGAAGTCTAAACCTTGAAGAACTTTTGCTTCCCTTAGGAGGAAAAAGGAACTTGTAAGATGCAAAGCTTTTATGTATTATTATGTTTTGCTTTCTACTTTTTGTGTGCTTAGTTGTATATACAACAGGATAGAGTTAAGTCTTTTTTGTTAAGTCTTTCTTCGTGGTTCAGTAGAGCCCCACTTATACTTAATTCTGTTAAAAATTAGTGCATCAAAAGGTTTTCTGGAATTCAAAGACTGAAATCCGTGCTCTATCTGTTTCATCTATATTCAAATGATGGCCTTAGGCTGTGTTCTACCCAGAGCAGACCTTTGGAAGTATATTGCTGTGCTAAGATGTGAAGATAGGAAGTCAAAGAGCTTATGTGACTTGTGAAATAATAAAGTACAATAGGACCCTTGGAAATTTGTAGCAGTAATATCATTGAGAGTGTGCCCAGATAAAGACTCAGATCAACTCTGCCTATTAGCCCTTTGGTAAAGACTTCCCAAGTAGTCTTGACATGTCTGCTACTTGCCATTTCAAGACATTTCAGAATTAATGAATAACATTAGAAGAAAAAGATGTTCCAGAAGATTTCCATCAACAGTGACTTGTGAAGCACATCCATTGAATAACATAAAAATCTGAAAAAAAAAACAATATTTGTTGCTTATTAGATTTTTTTGTATTGGTTTGTTTTTATTAAATACCTTATAAATGCAATGGTGCAGTGACAGATTCATGTCCAAAATTAAAAAGTGGCAGTATCAGCAAAGATCCCCTTCTATGTAAACCAGGAAGGGATTTGTAGTTCATGATTTTGTTTCCTATATTCATGCTGAGCACTGTTTACCCAATACTGCTGAACTACTGTTACTAAGTGTATTAGATTTCTATTTCTGCTGTAACAAACAACAAACTTGATATTTTGAGATGACATAAATTTATTATCTCATAGTTTTATTGGTCAAAAATCCATTTGGATTGCTGGTTTGTCTGAGTATCACATGGCTGAAATAAATTGTATGCAGTTGGGGCCACATTCCTTTCTGGAAGTTTTAGGGGGAGGTGTATTCCTGGGAAATTAAGTATTATTATGCAGATCTTTCAGGTCTCCTGGAAAACTCATGTGGTAGACGATACAAAAAATTCAAAGGTAAAATGATTAGATTATGAAAGTTGCAACCTTTATCAGTGGATTAATCCATTTAAATGGACTATTGAGTGGTATCAGTGGGCAGGTGGAACATGGTTAGAGGAAGTAGGTCACTTTAAGTGTGTCCTGGATTATAACAACACATGGCCCACCGCCTCCACATAGGCACATACACACTCTACTTGCTGGCTGCCATGAACTGAGTAACTTTTCCTCTATCAAGCCTTTCTTGTACAATGTCTGCCTCATCTGGGGCCCAGAGCAATGGAGCCAGCTGGCTATAGATTGAACCCCTGAAACTATGAGTCTCAAATAAATTTTTTCTCCTCTAAGTTGTTTTTGTCAGGTATTTTGGTCATAGTTATGCAAAGCTGAGTAACACATGCAGGTGGTTGCTAGAGTTCAGTTCTGTGTGGCTGCAGGACTGAGATCTTAGTTGGCTATCAGCTGAGAATTTTCCTTAGGTCCTAGAGGCCCTCAGGCAATTTCTTGCTCCTAATTCTACATCCCATACCCAGCAAGGATTGATGGAATATTTTTCAAGCCTCAGCTGTCCTAATCTCTCTTCTGTTAATTCTTATTGACTCTTTAACCTTTCTATTCTGCTTTTATGGACCCACACAGATAGTCCCTCTAGTTTAATTCATCTGATTAGCAACTTTAATTCCATGTGCAAGTTCTTTTTGCCACAGAATATAGTCACAGATTCTAGGGATCAGGAGACATCTTTGAGGGATCATTATTTTGTTTACCACACTAAATACTTTAAACTATGTCTTGTGATAGATTTATTCCAATCTCTACAAAAACATTTTTCAAAGCTGGATTCTGTGTGTGTGTGTGTGTGTGTGTGTGTGTGTGTGTTTAATTTATTCTTTTTAGTTGTACATGACAGTAGAATATATTTTGGCATACTATACATACATGGAGTATAACTTATTCTAATTAGGATCCCATTCTAGTGGTTGTACATGATGCAGAGTTACCCTGGTCATGTATTCAAATAAAAGGCTAAGAAAGTTATGTCTGATTAATTCTACTGTCATTCCTGTACTCCTCCCATCTCCCTACCCTTCATTTCCCTTTGTCTAATCCAATGGAGTTCTATTCTTCCCTTCCTCACTCTCCCTTGTTGTGGGTTAGCACTCACACATCAGAGACAACACTGGGGTTTTGTATATTGGGGTTTGGCTTATTTCACTAAGCATAATGTTCTTCAGCTCCATCCATTTGCCTGAAAGTCCATAATTTCATTTTTCTTTATGACTGAGTAATATTCCTTTGTGTGTATGTACCACATTGTCTTTATCCATTCATTTGTTGAAAGGTATCTAGGTTGGTTCCATAGTTTAGCTATTGTAAATTGAGCTGCTATGACCATTGATGTGGCTGAGTCACTATAGTATGCTAATTTTAAGTGCTTATGTATATGTAGAGGAGTGGGATAACTTGTGTCAAATGGTGATTCCATTCCAAGTTTTCTGAGTAATCTCCATACTGCTTTCCATAGTGGTTGCACCAATTTGCAGTCCCACCAACAATGAGAATACCTTCCTCCCTACTTCCTCACCAACATTTATTATTACTTGTATTCTTTATTGTTGTCATTCTGACTGAAGTGAGATGAAATCTCATTGTTGTTTTAATTTGCATTTCTTTAATTGCTAGAGATGTTCAATATTTATTCATATATTTTTTTATTCTTTGTATTATATTTATTTTTTATTGGTTGTTCAAAACATTACATAGTTCTTGATATATCATATTTCACACTTTGATTCAAGTGGGTTATGAACTCCCATTTTTACCCCGTATACAGATTGCAGAATCACATCAGTTACACTTCCACTGATTTACATATTGACATACTCATGTCTGTTGTATTCTGCTGCCTTTCCTATCCTCTACTATCCCCCCTCCCCTCCCCTCCTCTCCCCTCTTCTCTCTCTACCCCCTCTACTGTAATTCATTTCTCCCCCTTGTATTATTTTTCCCTTTCCCCTCACTTCCTCTTGTATGTAATTTTGTATAACCCTGAGGGTCTCCTTCCATTTCCAAGCAATTTCCCTTCTCTCTCCCTTTCCCTCCCACCTCTCATCCCTGTTTAATGTTAGTCATCTTCTCATGCTCTTCTTCCCTACTCTGTTCTTAGTTACTCTCCCTATATCAAAGAAGACATTTGGCATTTGTTTTTTAGGGATTGGCTAGCTTCACTTAGCATAATCTGCTCTAATGCCATCCATTTCCCTCCAAATTCTATAATTTTGTCATTTTTTAATGCAGAGTAATACTCCATTGTGTATAAATGCCACATTTTTTTTTTATCCATTCGTCTATTGAAGGGCATCTAGGTTGCTTCCACAGTCTTGCTATTGTGAATATTTTTGACCATTCGCATTTCTTCTTTTGTTAAGTGCCTATTCAATTCCTTTTCCCATTTATTGATTGGGGTTATTAATATTATTTTTTGTGTTAATTTTTTTGCATTCTTTATATATCCTGGAGATTAATGCTGTATCTGAGATACAGGTGGTAAAGATTTTCTCCCATTCTGTAGGATCTCAGTTCATGTTTTTGATTGTTTCCTTTACAGTGAAGAAGCTTTTTAGTTTGATACCATCTCATTTATGGTTATTTTTGCCTTTTAAAAAATATTGTTCTAATTAGTTATACATGACAGTAGAATGCATCTTGGCACATTGTACACAAATGGAGCACAACTTCTTCCTCTGGCTGAACATGGTGCACAGTCATACCAGTAGTGTAATCATACAAGGTAATAATATCCATCTCATTCCACCATGCTTTCCATACCCACATCTCCTCCCCTCACATCACTCCCCTCTGCACAATCTAAGGTTCCTTTTTCTTCTCTACCCACCCTCTGTCCTTTATGGATCAGCATCCATTTATCAGAGAAAACATTTGGCCTTTATTTTTTGGGGTTTGGCTTATTTCATAAGCATGATATTTTCCAGCTCCATTCATTTACCTGCAAAGGCCATAATTTCATTCTCCTTAAGGCTGAGTAATATTTCTTTATTTGTATGTACTGCATTGTCTTTATCAATTCATCTGTTGAAGGGCATCTAGGTTGGTTCCATAATTTAGGTATTATGATTTGAGCTGCTATAAACATTGATGTGGCTGAGTCCCTGTAGTATGCTAATTTCAAGTCATTTGGGTATAAACTGAGGAGTGGAATAGCTGGGTCAAATTATGATTCCATTCCAAGTTTCCTGAGGAATTTCCATAGTGGTTGCACCAATATTCAGCACCACCAGCAATGTATGAATGTACCTTTTCCCCCACATCCTCACCAACACTTATTGTTGCTCATATTCTTGATTGCCACTCTGAGTAGAGTGAGATGGAATCTTAGAGTAGTTTTAATTTACATTTCTCTAATAGGTAGAGATGATGAACATTTTACTATATGTTTGTTTATTGATTGTATTTCTTCTTATGTGAAATGTCTGTTCAGTTCTTTAGCCTGTTTATTTATTGGGGTTATTTGTTTTCTTGATGCTAAGTTTTTTTTGAGTTCTTTATATATCCTGCAAATCAGTGCTCTATCTGAGGTGTGTGTGGTAAAGATTTTATCCCATTCTGTATGTTCTCTCTTCATGTTCTTAATTGTTTCCTTTGTTGAGAAGAAGCTTTATAGTTTGAATCCATATCATTTATTGATTCTTGATTGTATTTCTTGCACTTCACGGGTCTTACTGGGGAAATTGGTTCCTAAGCTGACAGGATGTAGGGTTGAGCCTATTTTTTCTTCTAGTAGGCACAGAGTCTCTGGTTTAATGTATAGGTCCTTGATACACTTAGAATTGAGCTTTTTGCAGGGTGAGAGACAGGGGTTCAATTTCATTCTATTACATACATATGAATATCCAGTTTTACCAGCACCATTTGTTGAAGAGGCTGTCTTTTCTCCAAATGTGTGTTTATGGGGCCTTTGTCTAGTAGGATATAACTATATGTACATGGGTTTGTCTTGGTGGTTTCTATTGTGTTCTGTTGGTCTTCCTGTCTGTTTTTGTGCTAAGATCATGCATTTTTGTTACTCTATCTCTGTAGTATAATTTAAAGTCCTGTATTGTGATGATTCTTCCATCGATTTTTTTACTAAGTGTTGCTATGACTATTTGTAGCCTCTTTATTTTCCAAATGGATTTAATAACTGCTTTTTCTTTTTCTGTGAAGAAGATCATAGGAATTTTAATGGTAATTGCATCAACTCAGTTTAGCACCTTTAGTAGTGTGGTCTTTTTGACAATATTAATTCTGTCTATGTAAGAACAAGAGTGATCTTTCCATTTTCTGAGGTGTTCTTCAATTTCTTTCTTTAGTGTTCTGTAGATCTTTAACTTTTGTTTTAATGCATATCTCTATTGTTCTTACACATACATCTGTGGAAATTCTAATTGATAAAAAACATTTTTACAAATGCTCACACTTAAGAATTTTCTAAAGGGAATTCCTCTAATCATCATGTTCTCAGGTAACCTAGTGAAAGATTAAGGAAAATTTCCAAAGATCATTAGCAATAGAATTTCAGATTTTTGCTAAAGAAAATAAAGCTTTGATGCAGTGAAAGTACAAACAACACAGACTAGTGTCTCTCAGAAAAATGCTTTTGCCATCACTTTTGTGCAAGCAACACTTACATATCTACAAAAGGTAGCTCCAGTAGAACTGTTTTGAGACTGATGGTATTGCATTTATCTAAAGGAAAAAGAAAATTTATAACACAATCTTTTAGCATTTGGTGAAAGTATATTTCAGGAGGTGTTATTGAATAGCGCAAAATCAGGAAGAAGCAGGTGAAGTAGGGAGCTCAAATTAAGCCAATAGAAGTTGTATAGCTAATAAAAATAAAATAAATATAATGATAATAATAGTAGCAAGTAAGTGGTAAAGGGTTGATGCTCATTTTCATTTGACATGTTGGGCAAAATGTTTTGTCAAGAAGAAATAATTTATATATAAAGTTAATAATATTGTACAGTATATAGGAAATTATCTAAAAAGACTAGATTTCAGTTGTTTTTACCACAGGGAGAAATTAGTGAAATGATAAATTTTAAATTACTTACCTGTGTTAATCACTTATTATGGATATTTGTGTCAAAATATAATGTTAGATATTGAGTTTCTACAATGA
The DNA here is from genome assembly GCF_964194105.1 of Spermophilus citellus. Lineage (NCBI taxonomy): Eukaryota > Metazoa > Chordata > Mammalia > Rodentia > Sciuridae > Spermophilus > Spermophilus citellus. The sequence goes on from NC_138184.1 coordinate 163,994,870, forward strand.
AAAACATAATTAAAAGATGCTTATAAGACTGTTATAGAGAAAAAAGGAAGAGAAAGAGAATTGAATGCATGATACACTAGGGTTAGAGATGGGAAAATGGTAGGCTGAAGGGGTGAGGAACATATTATTTTTCAATATCTCAAACAGCTGCATATTTTATTGACACTGGAGAAGTCCAAAGTCTCTTGAATATACTGAAAAATAACTTGTTTTGTTAGAAAATAATGCTAGCATACATTTTTTCCCCTCTGAAATGTTGGTATTGTTACTGCTGTATGAAAAGCCCAGGTGGATGATATCTGGAATGCTAAGGGATTGGACAGTATATTCATGGAGCTAGAAGACATGTATACAATATTTCATACCCAAACAGGTGTATTTACATTCTTCTCAGCAGTTCATGGATTTATTTTTCCCATAGTAGACCTTATTGTAGGTCACAACTTAAACTTTAGCAAATATAAAATAATTTAATCCCATACATCATATGGGATCATAATGGAATGAAAGTAGAAATCAATAACAAGAAAAATAATAGAGCCACATAAACACATGGAGATTGAACAATACTCTTTTTATTATTAATATTTTTTTTAGTTGTGGATGGCCCTTTATTTTATTTATTGATATGTGGTGACTACATTCAAACCCAGTGCCTCATACATGATAGACAAGAACTCTACCATTGAGCCACAACCCCAGCCTGAAAAATACTCTTTTAAATGAAAAAAATGGATCAAATAAAAAAAAGATACTGAAAATCAAGAAATTCTTAGAAGTAAGTGAAAACAGAGATACAACATATCAAAACCTCTCGGATAGTATGAAAGAAGTTCTAAGAAGAAAATTTATAGCACTGAGTGCCTACATTTTTTAAAAAATGGAGAGCTCTCAAATAATGAAGCTTATGCTACTTTCTAGACATTTTAAAAGAACAAACTAATTCCAAAATCAGCAAAAGACAGGAAATAATTAGGATGAGAGCCAAAATTAATGAATTTTAGAACATAAAAGAAATATAGAGGATCAAGATTGATAAACTCTTAGCCAAACAAAAAGAAAGAGGAAAAAAATTCAGTAGAATTAGGGATGGAAAAGGAGACGTCATCACAGACCTTTCTGAATATATGAGGATCAGTAGAAATTATTTTGAAAATTTATACTCCAATCATCTGGAAAATCTAGAAGACCATGACAAATTTCTAGACACATATGGCCTGCCTAAATTGAATTAGGAAGATGGAGAAAACAAACAGACCAAAAGCAAGTAATGAAATTGAAACAGCAATTAAAAGCTTACCAACAAAGAAACACCTAGGACCTGATGGATCCCTATCAGATTTCTATAAGACCTTTAAACAAGAACTAATATCAGTCTTTCTCAAATTATTCCATTGAAGGAGAGGTAGCATTCCCATACACATTCTCTGAAGCTTGTATAACTCAGATACGAAAACAAAGATGCTTCAAGGAAAGAAAACTACAGACCAATGTCCCTAATAAACACAGATGCAAAAATTCTCAATAAAATATTAGGAAAGAGTTTTCAAAAATACATCAAGAAGATAACACACCATAATCAATTGAGCTTCATCCCAGGGATGATTTGCAAATCAATAAACACAATTCACCACTTAAATAGAATTAAGGACAAGAATCACATGATAGTTTCAATAGATGTAGGAAGACCTTTGATAAAATTCAGCACCTGTTCATGTTAAAAATTCTAGAAAAGTTTAGAATGGAAGAAACTTACATCAATATCTTAAAGGCTTTTACAAGAATGCAAAAGTCAACATCATATTAAATTGAGAAAAACTGAAAGCATTTCCTATAAAATCAGGAACAAGACAAGGTTATCCTCTCTCAACAGTCTTATCAATATAGTCCTCAAAACATTAGCCAGAGCAATCAGGCAGGTGAAGGAAATCAAATGGATACAAACAGGAAAAGAAGTCAAACTATCTGTTTGACTATGTAGAAGACATAAAAAGGCCCATAAAAAGACTTCTGTAACTTATAATTGAGTTCAGCAAAGTAGCAGGATATAAAATCATAAATCAATAGCTTTCCTATATGTCAACAGTGAATCAGTCAAAAAAAGAAACCAGAAAAACCATCCATTCACAATAACATTAAAACTACTTGGGAATTAATCTAACCAAGGAGGTGTAATAGCTCTATAATGAAAATTACAGAACACTGAACAAAAAACTTGGAAGACCGTAACAAATGGAAAGAGCCCATGTTCTTGGATAGACAATTTATATTGTCAAAATAGCTATACTGCCCATAGCAATATACAGATTCAGTGCAATTCCCATCAAAACACCAATGGCATTCTTCACAGAATTAGAAAAAAATTCTTAAATTTGAAAGAATAAAAGACCTGGAATACCAAAGTAATACTGAGCAAGAAAAGCTTTGCAGCCAGCATCACGATACCTGATCTGAAGTTCCACTATAGAGCTATAGTAACATAAAAAGCATGTTATTGGCCTCAAATTACACATGAAGACCAATGAAACAGAATAGATAACACAGAGAAACCCCCACATAGTTACAGTCATCTGATATCTGACAAAAGTATCATAAATATATTTTGGAGCAGTAATAGCCTTAATAAATGGTGTTGGGGAAATTGAATAGCTATATGTGGAAAAATGAAACTAAACCCCTATCTCTGACCCTGCACAAAAGTCACATCAAAATGGATTAAAGACTCAGGAATTAGACAAGAAGTATTACACCTGCTATTAGAAACATAGGATCAATACTCCATCATACAGATTCTGGAAATTCCATAACCAGACATCCAAAGTGCAAGAAATAAAATCAAGAAATAATAATTGAGATGCCATCAAATTATAAAGCTCCTGAATGGTAAAAGAAATGATTAAGAGCATGAAGAGAGACCTATGTATTATAGAAGGGGAGAAAAACTTGTCCAGATACTCCTCTCAAAAGGGATTAGCCTTTAAAATATATAAAGAACTTAAAGAAGAAAAACTACCCCAAATCAAATAACTCAATAAATAAATGGGAAAAAATAACTAAACAGAAACTTCTTTTTCATTTTAAGAAAAACAGATGGCCAATGAATGTATCATGAAATGTTCAACATCTTTAGCAACCAAGGAAATGCAAACCAAAATTACACTAAAATTTCATCTGACTCTAGTCAGAATGTCAATGATCAAGAAGATGAATAACAATAAATTCTGGTGAGGTGGTGGGGGAAAAGATACACTTGTACATTGTTGGTAGTACTTCAGATTAGTACAATCACTCTGGAAAACAATATGGAAATTCCTCAAAAAACTAGGATGGGACCACCATATGGCCCACTTACCTTACTCCTTGGTATTCCCAGAATATCTAAAATCAGCATACTGCAATGATATAGGCACCTAAATGTTTATAGCAGTACAATTCACAATAGCTAAATTATGGAATTAACCCAGATGCCCATCAATAGATGAATGGATTAAGAAATTGGTACACACACACATACACACAGTGGATTTCTACTCAGCCATAAAAAAGAAAGAAAATATGGCATTTGACAGCAAATGGATGGAAATGGAGTGTATCAGGCTAAGTGAAATTAGCCAAACTCAGGAACTCAAAAGTTGAATGTGTTCTCTCATATGCAGAAGCTAGAATAAATGAAAGGAAAGGGGGAGGAAACAATAGGGTAATATAAAGAACCAATCAAATATAAATTAATAGACCAGTGAAAGGAAGACAAATAGAGAAGAGGAGGAAGAACGGGAGAGAGGAAGTAGGATGAGAGGGAAAAGGGGGAAGGAAAGGGGGAATCATGAACTGAAATCAATTTCCATGCATATCTGAGTTTGTAGGAATGAACTCAACTACTATGTTTTACTACAAAGCTCTAATTAACAAAACAAAACAAAACATGATTGGACCAAGGTGATGAGCTAATGTTGATAAGGATCAGAAATCCAACAAGGACCATCTGCTCAGATTCTTCTTGGACCATTTGTATCATGTTTTTTCCACCCTTCTGGGTTGAAGTTCTTTAAGAAGAAGAGGTAAGGGAGTGAGTGTCCTCATAAAACCCTTAAGGTTTTATGGCTTACTCTGGGGAGGAAGAACAAATTGAGTGTGTTTGGACTTTCAATTTTTTTCCATTAATTGGTGTCCATCATCTCCCATTAACACTGAATTGATGAATGTAGCTTAGTAGAGTGTCTTTGATTTGGCTAATATAAGTCCTACAAGTTTTTAAGTTATTGTCTATTCTAGTTCTTTTTTGTTTCCATATAATTTTTTAATAATTCTATAAATATAAAAAAATAAAGCTTCAGTGATTTTGGTTGGAACTACACAGAATCTAAAGGGCGAGTTAAATACAATTGACAGCTTAAGAATACTGAAGTTTGCAGTATATGATTGAGTTATATCTCTCCTTTTAGGTAGGTTCTCATAGTTAATTAATCATCATCATTTTTTTAGATTCACACTTCAGTTCAGCATACTTTTTAAAATTTGTTTTAATTAGTTACACATGACAGTACAATGATCTTGACATATACATTTGCATCAGATGGGATATAATTTCTCATTTTTTTGAGTGTACAAGTTGCAGAATTACATTGGTCATGCAGTCATGTAAGTACCCACAGCAATAATAATGTCTATTTTATTCTGCTCTCCTTCCATTCCTCCCTTCACCTCTCCTCCCCTCTCATCACTTTTCTCTACCCAATCTAATATGAAACAATTCTTTTTCTTTTTTTCCCTCACATCATCATACCTGTATTCTCTATAACAAAGGGGGTCTCCTTCCCTGTTCCATGCGATTTCCCTTCTCCCTCCCTTTACCTTCCACTTCTCTTCCCTATCTAGGGGTAATTTTCTTCTCATGCTCTTCCTTCCTACCTCATTTTGAGTTACCTCCCTTATAACAGAGAAGACATTTGGCATTTGTTTTTTAGGGATTGGCTAGCTTCACTTAGCATAATCTGCTCTAATGCCATCCATTTCCCTGCAAATGCGATGATTTTGTTATTTTTTAGTACTGAGTAATATTCCATCATGTATAAATGCCACATTTTTTTTATCCATTCATATATCCAAAGGCATCTAGGTTGGCTCCACAGTCTAGCTATTGTGAATTGTGCTGCTATAAACATTGACAGCATACATTTAAAAAAAATTGAACACAAGTATTCTTTTGTCGGTGCTATTATGATTTTTGTTTGCTTGTTCATTTGCTTTAATTTCAATCTCTAATTGTGCATTGTTGGTATGTAGGGTTGTGATTGATTTTTCAGTGCTGACTTCTTAATCTTGTTCCATTGCTAAACACATGTTAATTATGTCAGCTTTTCCATAGATTCTTTAGGACTTTCTATGTAGTTATCTATATAAGCATGCTATTTAGAAGTAGAAAACATTTGTTTTCTATTCAGTAAGTTTTTAATTTTCTATCTTGCCTTACTACTCTAAATAGGATTTACAAAACGATGTTGATTGTGAGTGCTGAGAATATATATTTTTGCTTTAGTGCTAAACAAGTTTAGTTTCTCACAATTAAGCAAGTTGTAAGGTACAGATTTCTGTTATGTTGCTTGATAGATGTCCCTGTTAGGTTAAGGAATTTCCATTCTATTCCTAGTTTGTTGAGAGCATCATTAACTTTCATAGCATTTTATCCAATACTTTTTTCTTCATCCATGATATAGTCAGATTTTAAGTCAGTTAATATGGTGAATTTTGTTGTTTGCTTTTCAAATATTGAATCAAACTTGAATTCTTGGAATCATACCCAATTTTTTGTGATGTAATTATTTGTACATACCACTGGATTAAATTTGTTCTGAATTTTTGTGCACATGTTCTTAGGATGGGTGTGTAGTTTTCTTATATTATCTTTGTCTAATTTTATTATTGGAATATTGCTGGCCTCAGACAGCAAGTGTGGAACTGTTTTCTCCTCTTTTGTGTTCTGTAAGGAATTGTGTCTAATCAGTTATATCTTCCTTAAATGTTTAACATTGAAACTGCCTGTGCCTAGAGTTATTTTTCTTTGTAAAATCAATAACCACAAACTCAATTTTGTTAATAGATAAAGTATTATTAAGATTATCCTCTTATTTTGTGAAAGTTTTATTAGGGTATGTTTTTCAAGGAAGTGAATTGTTTCTATAAATTGCTGAATTTATAAGCATAGTTTTTTTGTAGGATTCCCTGATATTGAGAAATAAGGAAATATAATGTCTATAGGATCAATTTTTCCTTCATTTTTACTGATTTGAGTTTTATTTGATATTATTTTCAACTTCTTTAAATTGGAAAATTGACTCTGTGAAGTAGAATTATTCTTATTTTCTAAAATAGCATTTTATGTTACAAATTTTATCCTGAATATTTAGCTAGAGCCACACATTTTGATGATGTGTTTTTATCTAGTTTCAAACATTTTTAAATTTTCCTGTAAACTTCCTCTGACCAATGCCTTATTGATACATGTTCTATTTAGTTTTCAATTATTTAGTAATTTTTCTAGATATTTTGTTATTTTTTTCTAGTTTAATGCATTATGCTCCAAGAATATTAATTTCTTCTTCTTTTTAAAAAATATTTTCAGTCTATGTTATGACCTGCAAATAGCTTTTGTCTTTTTTTAAAGAGAGAGAGAGAGAGAGTGAGAGAGAGAGAGAAAGAGAGAGAGAATTTTATTTATTTATTTTTTATTTTTTTTTAGTTTTCAATGAACACAACATCTTTGTTTGTATGTGGTGCTAAGGATGGAACCTCGGCCGCACCCATGCTAGGCGAACGCACTACCTCTTGAGCCACATCCCCAGCCCAAACCTTTGTCTTTATAAATAATTTTGAGAAAAAATGTGTATCTTATTGTTTAGTGATGTCTTCTAAAGTATTAATCAGGTCATTTGGATTGGCAGTGTTTTTGTTTATGTATATCATTACTAATTTTTTCTTATTTGCTCCCCAAATTATGAAAGAAGAGTATTTGATAACTTTACTGTAATCATGAATTTGTCTCTGTCTTTTCTTCAGATCTATTTATTCTTTTGCCTTACTTTGGTAAATATTTAAATAATATATTCCTGGATAATTGATTCCTTTATTATTATGTAGTATCTCTCTCTCTCTCTCTCTCTCTCTCTCTCTCTCTCTCTCTCTCTCTCTCTCTCTCTCTCTCTTGCAATTCTGGGAATTGAACAAAGGGCCTCACCATGCTAGGCAAACATTCAAGCATTCTAGCACAGAGCTACATTCCTGGTCCTAACATAGTACCTCTCCTTATTCCTGATAATAATCCCAATAATATTCTGTTGTCTAAATTGTCTGGTATTTACACATCTGTTTCTGCTTTCTTTTGATGTGTAGCATAGTGTATCTTTCTTTACTGTTACTTTTATTCTTTTTTTTACTGTTTTTTTCTTTTAAAGTGCTATGTTTACTAGCATACTATATTCATTTTTGATGTGAGTTTTTGTTGACAATTTAGATTTTATTTGCATTTTAAGACTATCCAGTTTAGTTATATCTTTCCTTTAAATTTAGTAACATTAATTTTTAAGTAATTACTGTAACTTGTATAATGTTTGTTTTCTCTTTTTGTACTTTTTTGTGATTTCAGTTTTATCACTTTTATGGACTTATTATTGATACAATTATTTTAAAACCACTAGTAACTTCTCTTGGTATTATAATATATATGAGTCAATTGCCAAGATTTTACTTTCAAATTATATTGTACCACTCTATGTATATTGCAAAGTCTTGAGAAGTAAATATTCCTCCAACCTTATGTGATATTTTTATATAAATGCATTTTATGTAAACTATTGATCCACAGTGTACTAATATCATTTTTTCTTGAGAAAAATGTCTTTTAGAACATATAACACTAAGAAAAAATAAATCTTATTTTATTTTCATTTGTTCCATTTCTAATCCTCTATTTTCTTCTAGTAGATGCAAGTTTCTGCTTGATAATATGTTTCTTTTACCTGATAAACTTTAACTACAATTGGCTTATTAGGATCTAATTGATAGAGTATGTCTGTTGGTAATAAAGTTCCTCAGATGTTTCCTTCATCTCAGAATGTATTTATCCAGCGTCTTTAAAGAATATTTTCATCAGGTTTAGAATTCTGGGTTGAATTTTTCCAGTACTTAAAATGTTATTGTATAATTTTATCATGTTGTTTTTTGCCATTTTTGTTTTGTTTTGTAGTGAGCTATAATTATCATCTATTTTCCTACATAAAGAAGATATTTTGTCCGGTATCCTCCAAGAGTTTTTATCTGACTTCATTTTTAGCAACTTGAAGATAATATGATATACATGTGTGTATATGTGCATGTGTATTTTTTAAAAATTTATTCTCTTTGGTGTTCTCTGAGCTTCTTGAGTCTGTGTTTTGGTGTTTAATTAATTTTGGAAAATTTATTTGCTATTTCTTTAAATACTTCATCTGTCTCATTTTCTCAATGAGATATCCAGTATTGCCTATTTAAAACCAATGTTTTCCCACATTCCTGGAAGCTCACTTTTATTTTACTTTTTTTTTTTTTTATCATTGCATGTTGTTTATTTATCTTTCTGTTCTTTTTCCTTTTTATGTTTAACTTTGGGTAATTTACCAACTCTTTCCTTAACCAACATTAGTTTAACAAAGAACCTGTTATTCATTCTTGGTATTTATTTATATTATGTTACCATGCTGTAATTTCTAGTATTTTTATTTTAATATTTTCATATAGTGTCTATCACTTATCTGAAATTACCCATCCAATCTTATATGTAGTCTATCTTTTGCTTAAAACCCTTCAATGTATAATCATATTGTTTAAAATTGACCTTATAATTGTATATCTAAGTGTGGTCTGATGATTGTTTTACTTCTTTTGATTGCATTTTTGCTTGTCTTTTATTTTCTTGATAATTTCTTCATTGGAAATTTATGCCCAAGGTATAGCTTAGTGGTAGAATGTTTGCCTAGCATGAATAAGGTTCTGGGTTTAATCACTAGAAGGTATAGCTCAGTGGTAGAATGTTTGCCTAGCATGAATAAGGTTCTGGGTTTAATCCCTAGAACTGCTAAATGAAACAAATATAATATAATATAATAATGTACATATATAGATGCTATATATTTATATATACATCTTTGCATAACACACACACACACACACACACACACACACACACACATAATGAGTATGTCACTCACTGACTTCAAAGCCCTAGAGTGATGCCTATGTTTTTGTGTGTTATTATTTGTTGTTGTTTGGTTTATTTTGACTGGGCATTGAACTCAGGGGCATTTAACCACTAAGCCACATCCCTAGCCATATATATGTTTGAGACAGTATATCACTTGTTGCTGAGTCTGGCTTTGTACTTGGAATCCTCCTGCCTCAGCCTTCTTAAACTTTGGGATTACTGGGATGTGCCACCATGCCCATCATGATATTAGGTTTTAAATGAAGCAGAGAGCTGGAGGGTTATTTTGCTAAGGATTCTTTCCCATGTTGGCTTTGGTTCTTTTCTTGGCATTATATCCAGGATCAATACGTATGAAGACCTCCCAGTTTTATTCCACTACTGCTTTCTTGATACTTGTAATCATAGAGGTGAGATGCAATTAGACCACAGTTCTAGTATGATGCTATATTCTTGGGTCTCAGTAGTATGCTCTTTATAACACTTCTTGTCTTTTCTCCAACTCTAGAACTCCTATAGCATGTACCTCTCGTCCTTCTCATAGGCAGTACAATATTTACCCTGATGCATCCCCCAGTTGCAATGGTTTTCTCCATTCCTAGGTGTCTCTTTTTGTTGTTCTCTTCCTGCAGACTTAAATTTGTATTCTGTATGCAAGATGGCAGTTGATCTGAGTGGGATTTTAGTAGTGATATCTGTAAACCACCATATTGAAACCAGATTTAAAGATAGGTAGTTAGTGTAGTTAGGTAAATTGGGCTAATATAGAGTAAGATAAAGAATTTGGAGACCTTTATCAAGAAAGGAGTCCAGGAAACTAGAACAACACCTGGGGAAATTGAAATGTTAATGTCCCCAAGGCTATGAACACATCCTAAAAAACTGTTAATAAAGCAGCTCACAGCAAACTGGGAGGTGCTAATCAAACCACCCCAGGCCCTTCCTGCCCAGATTATTGGCCTCCCCACCTGCATTCTATCACTGCAGGATAAACGGAAACAAAGGACAAGGATGTGGAAGGACTAAAAGAAGACCCTACCTATAAAAAAGGGAAGACCTCCCTTCCATGGATTCTGCCTTTTGTGTCCTCTTCTTTCTCTGGGGAGAAGTCTTTACTGCTGTCCTTTAATAAAGCCTTCCACTTTCCACTCTACACTTGCCTTGGAGTGCTTCTCTGGTGTTATACTTCAGCATTGGGGAAGCAAGGACTTGTCATAGGTAAACAGTGGTAACAATATTGGGATTAAGTTTTTTCCATTTTTCCCCTGATTTTCCCTATGATTATGATTATATGGTGGCATATGTGGAGGTAAAAAGTTCAAGAGCATGTGAGCCTTTTTATACCTGTCCCCAGCAGTCCATATTCTCTTTAACCTGTACTTGCACTTACTAATTCATTGAAAGATTTAGCTATGTCTTCTTATAGACATCTGAAATCTGATGTTATATGTGGTTTAGGTAAGCAGATATTCACTCAGGTCCTATTTCTCCCTGCAAGTGCATGTCTTTCCCCAGAGTTTTGGTTATCTGGTTGCTCTCTGACTTCAGTTCTCTGCTGGCTTCCAATAATTAATTTTCAGATTGTCATGCTTATTCCTGCTTATAAACAATGGAGGAATGAGATTTTTCACCCTAAATGGTGATCCTCTAGTCACACTCTTTGTTCATAAACATACCCTCTGTGATAGGATGTTAGGGTCTGTAAACAAGTCAAGATGGCGCCTGGCATTTTGCCAGGGGGAATGGTTTGTGAAGTAACGCCAGCGAGCCATTAAGTGTGGAGATTCCTTATTGGTTGACTGCTGTATCTAATTTATGTTAATTAAGATAAGCTGTGTGTAATGTATATATACCCCCTCCTGTCTTACAATAAATGGCTCCCACTCAATGTACATAAGTTGCTCATCACCCCCCCGGTTATTTTGTTGCAGCCAGACTGCGGCAATAGGACTGCATGATCTTTTCTTAAAATAAGGAATTTTGTTACCAGAGTACTAAATTTGTTAGGGGGAGTCCAATATGAACATTTTTGGGTATGGGGTATTTCCAATAATATGATTCAGATTCTTTGGAAACTCTTTACTTCCATGTACCATTTCATAAAATCAAAACAATTAGTGTTCCATGCTGTTCAATGTAGGGAAGATAATGCTAAGTGAAGTTAGCCAATCCCAAAAAACAAATGCCAAATATTTTCTTTGCTATAAAGAAGCTGATTCATAGTGGGATAGGGGGCAGGAGCCTGGGAGGAATAGAAGAACTCTAGATAGGGCAGAGGGGTTGGAGGGGAAGGGAGGGAACATGGGGTAATTAATGATGGTGGAATGTGATGCACATTCCTATCCAAAGTGCATGTATGAAGACATGAATTGGTGTGAATATACTGTGTATACAACCAGAGATATGAAAAATTGTGCTCTGTATATGTAATAAGAATTATAAAAAATAATGAATCACGATGTTTTCTTACACAGCTAGTAAGAAAATATTACAAATGTAGTACTCTCTCCATCAGCTTTAAAGGTATGTATCATATAGATTCACCTGTCTCATTCACTACAATCACAATTTGGTATACCATTTATCCAAATTATGAAACAATATGTAAAGGAAGGTGAGAAATACATTATGAGGTTGCTGGGGCAAAACAACTGAAGAGTATATTTTCTGCTATTTGTTGTTTATTAATATGTTCAATGTGGACATTTTACTTTTGAAAATAGTATGATGAAGCAAATTGACTGTTTTGAAATTAGAACGTTTAAGCATAATATAACTTTGGTTATGCTCTTTCTGATTTTATTCTAATATATTTCTGGAAGTATTCTTAAATATTATATCTTTAAAACTATTTCTTTAAAAGGCTAACTAATAACATTAAAGTAAGTATAGGAAATATTAAAATTCTTTGATGAAAACTTGAAACTGATGTTTATAATCATTTATATCAAAAGGTTAAGTGAATTTCCATTTTTATTCTTTACAATGTGTCTTAATGGACTGATGGAAAATACTCTTAAATCTCAGAATTCCCATGCAACAATTAAGCTCATACTATCACTACCAGTCTATAATTTAATAATAAACCCAGCTTTGTAGTTATATAAATGCATTCCCACTGTTTTAGTTGTGAGGCAATTTTCACTAGAGTGTAGTGAAATTCCTGTTTGTCTCTTCAACATTTATTTTCATCTTTGTCATAAGCAATAAAACCCTTTTTTGTGGTTTGCTGATAAATTTTCCAGTGTGAAATTCCATGGTTTGGCCTGTTGGAAACAAGGGTACTAATGAAATATAACCAGTAGCCCCTGGATGAGACTTTGTGAAAAGTACTTTGGAGACGGCTGACCCAGTTGGGAGCTATCATTTATTGCTCCTCCCATTTGAATTCCTGCTGCTTAAAATATGGATGGAGGAAGCTAAGGCACTTGTCTTGGGACCACAATAAGAAAGTTGAAGGAAGCAAAGAGACTTGGCCCTGATATTCTAAACCACTGAAACAACTGCCTAGGACAGTCCTCTGTTCATGTAGGAAAAATCAACACTTTTATGTATAGGCCATTGTAATCAGGTCTCTGATAGGCACTAAACTGCTATTTTAATGTAAATGCATGCTATTCAGATATGAATAAAAAGCACACACTTGCTCTATGAATATCTAGCATAAGATTATGAATAATTCCTATCACCCAAGTCAAATATTGAAAGCTGTTTATACTATTTTTATTTTTTTTTCAGTTTTATTTTTATTGCATATGTGTCATGGGCAAAGACCTTATTCCTTTAGTATCTGTTTACATTTTCTTCCTTCCAAAACTCATAGACAAATGTTTAGTCATGTTAACCTGTGCTTCATGTTTAAAATAAATTCAACTCCTTGGTCTTAGATCTATTTTCTATTACTGATTTTTGTACTATATATTAATTTTGTTGTTGTTGAAAGAGACTTGGAGTATAAAGTATGTGTTAGATTGTGTTTAGGTAATGAACATCTTTATCAAATTGCTAACACTAATTTAGGTGAAAAGAGTTGGAGAAAAAAATTATTTTAAATCTCTTAACTAGGTTTGTAATTAATGATGATTTCAGGAGTAAAAAACATTTGTAAAACCAGATAACAGTGTAAATAATATAATTTGCTTGATGAGTGGAAAAAATACACACAAACACAATTTGATATTAATAAAATAATTCAAGGTATTCTACAAACTATTGCTTTAACATAATACTTCACAAAGAAACACACCTATGGTCATAGCCTGCCTTTTATTAGTACTTCTTCCCATGAGTATATTAGGAAGATACCAAGTTCACAGATTACTTTCTTTTAAAAGGTTAGCTCAGACTAATGTAAGATATATGTTTATAATCATATATCCTCCCCCCATAGATGGAGTGTTTTGTATTAAAATGGTTATAATATTGAAGGAAATGTTTAACATTAAATCTCCACTTTTTTTGAGTACTTACACTTGTTTGAAATACTGTATTTCTCGTGCAAAATAAATGTTACATAAGACAAGTTTTCAGACCTTAAAGAACTTACACATTATGCCAGAACAATAATAACTATTATTATTATGGTTTGATCAACTTGAACAGAAGCATAGATTCATAGATTGTTTAAATTCTGAATCCATCATTGATTCAATTTTGAACATAATACTTAAATATTCATGAGATACAACAAAATAACAACATATGGTTCTCAAAATACAGGTCAGGATGTCATAGGTTTTGAGATTGAATTCTGTTTCTATCTCTTGATAATCTGTAGGGCATGGACAAGACTGTTTAACTACTGATAAAATAAAGCTAAAAAGAAGAATCAGTATTTTATAGAGTTGTTGTCAATTTCAGATGATGTAATATATTTAATAATTTCGTGCTGTGGATAACATTCATTAAATTTTCAATCTCCATTAATTTACTTTATTTAATTATCAATAATAATATTGTGTGACTGCAAACTACTTGATATTTTTAAAACATAATTTCAAATATGCTATCTATTTGACATTTAATTTCTATGAGATGGAAAGAAAAACTTTCACATGGCCATATTTATGAAGAAGGAAACTGGGGAGAAGACTGCACTATCAGGATAATGCAAAGTGGCAGATGATCTGATTTTAGAATTAAGGTCCTGCCACAGTCCGGCTGGGCAAAATAACCAGGAGGTGACAAGCAACTTGAAGTTTGAAGTGGGAACTGCTTTATTGAGGGCGGGGGGAACTCAGCAGGAACTGAGCGGGAACTCAAGGTAGGGGCACCCAAGGTAGCAGGAGCCGCCTTATTGTGGAACAACAGAGGTATATATACCTAACTGATTACACACAGCTTGACTCAATTAGCATCATCTAGATACAGCAGTTAGCCAATAAGGAATCCCCATCATCTTAATGGCTCAGTGGCATTGCCTCACAAACCATTCCTCCTGACAAACTGCCAGGCGCCATCTTGACTTGATTTGCAGTCCCCAACAAGGTCCTTTGATCATCTCAAAATGGACTTAACAATATTGCCTTACTGTTCTACACAACATGAGGTCTTCTCATCCATCTTCTGCATTTCATGAAATTCAAGGAGCCTAAATGCTATGTAACATTGTACTATGCAGCCATCCTGCCCCAAACCTTATTATTCAAAATAAGATATCCTTAGCCTCCTCATAACCCACCTCCATCTCTAGCATGTGTTCTAGGTGGTCTGTGAGATTCCTGGTCCCAGAGATTCCTGGGACCATCATGAAATTCTGGTTCATTGCTTATTGGTATACATTTAAACAACACAATAAGCATAAATAATAATAATAATAATAATAATAATAATAATAACCTTTCTACTTGCAATTATACATTTATTTTCAGATTTTTAACTAAATTCTACATTACTTTCCTCATGTGTGAAATTTGGGCAACTAGAAAAAAAGGAGAAAGGATAAATTAGTTTTGTACATATTCTGTTATGTAAATAATTTAGGTATCAATTAATTCTAAAAGAATGTGTGCAGTGATTTCACATTAGATGTGGAAGACAAAACTACAGAAATCTATGTAGTCATCTAATGTTTTTATCATGCATCATCATGTGTGCTAATCACATTACAGAAAGCTCCATGAAACAAAATGATTAACTTTTGTTCTGAAAAATTAAAATGAATCTGAAAAGTAGAATAATGAGCAAAATATGTCTAGTGTGTCTTTTATATTATTTCCTCTTGTTCTTATTTTTTAAAAATTAAATTTTATTGACATCTATGTAGAAGCTTTGAGATGTTTTAAAATAAAGATGTATATTGCTCTGTTAAAAAAAAGATAAAAAGTAAATTGAAGGAGCTGAAGAAATGAGCATAATGTTGCCAACTGAAGGCAATATGAAATTTTAATTCAATTTTGTTACTCACAAAAGTTATTTTAAAGGTACACAGATATATATTGTTCATATTAATTGGGCCCTTATGTCCCAGGGCCTAAATAAATGAATAGTAGCTAATAAATAAATCTTGGAGCCAACCCTTATTGTGAAATAAAACAGAAAAACAAAAAAAGCTTTTTACTTTCTGGCTTATCAAATCAGAATATTTTAGGGTTGAAATTATCTTCAGTGATAATCTACTCCATACTATAATTCAGGATATTGAGGCCCCAAAACTAATTTTTATAAAGTGAGAACCCAGAAATATATCTGTTGCCTTCAAATCCTATTTGGTTGTTAATTATGATGTGAAAAAAGTGTGGACTAATCAATCTTAAGAAAGGCCCTGCCATCCTAACTAAGTCCCTCAAGGTCATAGAGAAAAAACAATATAGACAAACAATGTGCTTATTTTCATATCTCACTATATAATTAGAGTTTTTACATCAACTTAGTGTAACTTAATTGCAACAAGTGCCAATGTCTATATCTTCTAGCAAAACTTTGTATAAACTTTGAAGCAAACTTTTATAAGAGTATATAGTCTATTTCTTTGGAAAGAGTTTCCTTTATTTTCCATTTTCTAACATGTTTAATCTATTGAAACATAAGTTAACTTATGTCTAATAAATTTAAGTTTGAATATTATATTGTTTAACAACATGCTTAAAACAAAATAAAATCAAACAAAACAAAACACAAACTGTCAAATAAAAAGAAAGCATGTTTAACATAGCAAGTTTGAATCAAATAATTATGTGCTATTTATTACACAAGGTCTTAAAATCCCTCTTTAAACAACATTGATTATAACCACACCTATAGGTTCAGTTTTCAAAAGGAAAATATCACACTGAGCACTTTTGGAAGAAACTTTCTAAGTGGGTTTACCACTTCACCTAAAAACGGATCTTGGGAAACAAAATTAGAGGGTGTTAAAGTATTTTTGAAGTGTATTCCTTTCACTAGAATGCCAAATATAGGCATTAGGATTTGAAAAAGTATGCCAGTCATATTTAATACTTTTCATGTAAAAAGAAAAATATTGACCTAAAAATAAAGCAATTACAGATTCCTTCCAAACTTTTCAAGTTTCACCCAAATTTTCCTCTTCTCATGTTAGGATTTTTTTTATAAATTAACCAAGAGTAAGGGAGATTATGTCAATTATCCACTTATAAATTGAGATATAAACTAGATATTTCAGGTAATGAGCATTATCACTTTCACAATTTTCCTGAATAGAAAAACCTATTCTATTATCTCTCAGATTTACCATTCTACTACATTAAATTCTTCCTTTCCAGGTATAGAGAAAGATCAAAATCTTTGATTTCCTCAAGTCATCACCTTTTCTCTACAAGAATTGTGTCACATATAGCATTTTTTATATGCATGCATGATGCACTAGCTAAAAATTTTTGAGTCATCACCTTCTGTTTTCACATCTATTTTTAGGATTAATTTAAATATTCTATAAACACTAGGTTACAAACTTTATATTTTATTTGGCAAAGCAAGAAGGCATTAGAGGACTGTGGATGTGGCTCAAGCAGTAGCGTGCTCACCTGGCATGCATGCGGCCCGGGTTCGATCCTCAGCACCACACACAAATAAAGATGTTGTGTCCGCCGAAAAAACTAAAAAATAAATATTAAAATTCTCTCTCTCTCTCTCTCAAAACAAAGAAGACATTAGAAAGATATAAAGAGAAGAAATCCGTCAATCTTTAATTTAAAAATTGTTGTTGGCGATATGAAGGATTGCTTATACAGAAATGAAATTTGAGGGACAAAGATCAATAGAAAGCCATTTGGATAGTCTGAAATCCATTTGACATACACTTGAGTTAAGAGAGTGGCAAAAGGAATGGAGATACACAAAGTGGTCTATAGAAGTACCCTTCTTAAACTTTAGTGGGCATTAGAGTCAGTTTCTGATGATGGGAAATCCCTGAAATGATGAACTTTTGTTTCCAGAAGATGTTGCTTATCTAGGATCACACTTTGATAGCAACTGATCTCAATCTTTTCTGTCTAGTAACATGAGCACTACTTGAAAACTCACTAGAAATGAGAACTGTCAGGCTTTACCCTGGTGGGTATAAAAATCTGCATTTTCACAACATCGTCAGTGGTTCCTATGAAGGCTGGAAATGTGTTCCACTGTTCTAAAACAGAAAACAAATATGAACAAAATAGTTCAGAAAAAAATTCATACTATCTAGCATGCTTAGAGAATTAGAAACATAGTGGTGCTCTGCTTATTCTACTCAGAAGTGAACAAGTTACATTCTAGCATTTAGCAAATTGTCACAAATACTCAAGTAAATTCTACATATATAATTTAGAATTTGTTTTATATATATATATATATATATATATATATATATATATATGTATATATATTTTAGTCAGCTTGTTTGTTGCTGTGACTAAAGGACCTGACAGGAACAATTTTAAGGAGAAAATGTTTATTTGGGGGTTTATGCTTTCAGATGTCTCAGTCTATAGATGGCTGGGTTCATTCCTCAGGGCCCCTGATCATGCATGCCCCCATTGACCCACCTTCTCCTGCCACACCTTACTTGCCAACAGTCACCACTCAGTTAATTCCTGTCAGGGTATTAATGCATTGATTAGGTTAAAACTCTCATAAATCAATTGTTTGCCTCTAAACTTTCTTGCGTTTTCTCACACATGAGCATTTGAGATATATTTCATATCTAAACCATAATAATATGATATATCTAAGCTTGATTATGACAGTCTGATAGATAAATGTAGCTCAATGTGTGTCTACAAGTCATGAGCCTTTTTTTTTTTCCTGAAAAGATGAGATTGGGAACTTTGGTTTTCTTACCTCGCTTTTCCTCTTTAGGAAAAAAAAATGCACAATTCCTAAGTATAATTTTATATTTATATCCAAACATGTTGTTTCCATCTTTTCTGGCGAAGGATCAAGTCCCAGAACAGATGTATAAACAATTTTCTTCCTTTCAGCAGGTAAACCAGTCTTCCATTGTATGTGTTTACAAAAACGGGGAGAGTAAGAATATGAGAAAATGATTCATCAAATTAAATAGAATAAGATTTCTTAGTGTAGTAAAGTGGAGCTTCTCCTTTTTTCTATAAATATGTTGCATTTCAGAACCTTCTCTTTTGGAAATAGAGAAAATATCTGCCAACCCATTTCTCTTCTAGAACAGGACTCAGGAAATGATGTCAGAAACCAAGAATTATAGTTAAAAAAATTGTGACTAAATAAATGTTCCACTCAATAGAGGAGCATGGCAAGGTCCCATCTCCAATTCCGGAACAATTACTAAGTGACATGGGACCTTTGGGAATTGCTTCATATCTCCAAGTCTAAGGCTCTTCATAATAATTTCAATACATTATTGATGTGAGGATTATATATTAACCCATAAACATTTAGCCAAGTACCTACAAGTTCATAGTTTCTCAGTATAGTTTCATATCTTTTCTTACCCTTAGTCCACATCAATATATAAATATTTCAGATTTTCTTGGCTATTGTAATAAAACTAGACTGGGTCAGAAACCACAAATCAAAATTATTAGCACTAAGGGGAGAACAGTATGCCACTATGTGGCTTACTGGTTTGCCAGGAGCTCCTCTTTCACAGATGTGCCCCTCAATTGCAATAAAAAATAAGTAAATGCATGTGGTTTTTTGGTGGTGATTATCTGAGAAAACACTGAAGTGGGCAGGCCATGAAATATGATAGCACACTTTCTGATATTTGTAAGTTAAGAAACAACTTTGCTGGATATCAGACTGTGAAAAAGATATATATGTCAAGTGTTTTTGCACTATATCTAATGTTTTCTTCAGGAATATTCAAGGACCACAATGTTAGGGGGAAAAATGTCCTTAAATAAAGACATAGCACAAAGTTGACCAAATATTTTCATATGCAGAAATATTTATATAAATTCTAAAATTATTATACTGTAATAGTGAACACTTGTTAATTTCTGCAGGCTTTTAAATGGAGTCCTGAACCTCTTAATTAATGCTTTAATCAAAAATTCTAGCATTTGAAAGATTTTTTTAAGGGAAAAAATTGAGAATGTTGGGGAGAGAAGAAACTGAGAGAAAGAGATTGAAGACTACACGAACTGTTTCTACATTTAGAAGAAAGAATACAGTGCAAGGAACAGATATCAGAGTTGTAGAGAAGCAAGTAATAGACTAAGTAATTTGAAGAAAAGAGATAGGTTTCAGATTTTCTTGAACCCATATCCTGACTGTGATCTTCCCATTGATTAATCGAAATGGAAGGTTTAATTTTGCCTGGTTCCTTCATTATTGAGGGCCTCTTGTCTCAGCAGGGTTAAGTAGGGCTGAAAAAAGGAAAGAGGCAAGATTATGTCAAGGTAAATATCCACAGACAGGACACGCTCTCCTCAACCCACACAGGGAGTTAGGAGAAGCAGTTACGAAATATTCTATTCAATGATATGGTGGCACTGTAACAGAGGGTTCTCCCTTTTGACATTACATTTCTGGAAATAATTTACCTTAAGATTTTTATCGAAGTGAGCTTCTCCTACTGTGTCAGAGGAAAGCGCAGCTAGAGAGAGTGTCCATGGGAATATAAATGAACTAGTAGTTTATCATTACCTTAGGTTTTGGTTGCCTATAAGGTACTTGCATATTCCCCACCTCCCTATAAAACTAAATTACCTCTTTTGCCTGCTGAGCCAGATTCTTCAAAACCCTCTCTTGACCAATCAAAATAAAACTAGCAGAAAAAAAGGCAGCAAAAGGCTATGACTGAAGGTGTGAGGAATTTGCAGGAGTCTGTCTGGTTGGGTCTACTCATGAGCATGTAAACCTTGAGGCAGGTTACACAACTGAAGTTTGAAAAACCACTGAACTTGTCACAGTCTAGGCCATGGGTAGCCTCAATCAAAGCAACAGGAGATTAACAAACTCTAACATATGCAAAATAAAATACAGGTTTAACAAAGACTTAAATTTAAGAAAATAAACTCATAAGAAATATAAGAATAAATATTATTTTCCAGTCTATCTTTTTGTATTTTTTTTTTTTTTGGTAGTTGTAGATGGACAGAGTGTCTTCATTTCATTTATTTATTTTTACATGATGCTGAGGATTGAACCCAGAGCCTCATACGTACCAGGCAAGTGTTCTACCACTAAGCTACAACCTTAGCCTTCCATTCTCTTTTTGAGAGATAAAATATTCTAGAAAATTAGATATTAGGAGCACAGAGTTTTAGAAGGCTGTCCTTAGAATCTCTAAGCAGAAAAAAATGAAAACATTTCAAATCATTTAAGTTGTAAAAGTTGTTGGAAAATTCTAATTTCTGAGCATCACTGATTTTTTTCTTACTGTAATAAAAAGGGGCCTATATGTAATTATAACTAAAACACCTGTGAAATACACTTTTGAACCACAAAATACATATATGTTTTAAAGGATTTTTTCATTTCAAAATCTTTCATTTTTCTTGACCCACCATGGTAAGGGAAAAGCAAAGTAATTTTTTTTCTCTCTTCTATAGTGAATTTCCACAGCTAACCCACAAATGGGAAAGGATTTTGTATGTTTGTAGCACTTTACAGCCACATATTTTTTTTATTTTTCCTCAAAGAATAAGAGGAAAATCTACATTTACTGGTTTTTAATGGTAATTCCTAGGTAATCAGTGTATTACAAAATGCACTCTATTATGGAGTGTGAAGATTTCACATTTAATTATGAAAATGTGTTTAGGTGCTTCATCCTTTAAACAAATGTTCTCAATGTGTCCTTTAAAACAAAAATCAGGGCTACTTTATTCAACAAAATGCGATTCTAATATACACTCTTATTTTTAAATTTTCTCTAGGGCCTTTATGCAGGTATTATACAGCTTTATGTGAATATGTACTGCTTACATGGGGTTTTCATGTCAGAGTTGAATGAATCAGAAATTAGCTGAGAATATTGGCCAAAAGGAGTGGTCATTTTATCCCAATCGTCCACAGTGCCAGGACACATTTATTTGTACAACACAAAACATGGCCCCATGTCTCACAACAAACTGTGCCATAGCAAATTCAACACTGTCTGCTAATATGGAAAAAAAATAGTTCTATACCAGGTTTTCTTTTAAATATAGTTGTGTGGAAAATAGGTTCATAAAACCATCACAGGATGTGGAGGGGTCTGTTGAAGTGATTTGAAAGCAAGAGATGGATCTCTGGCAGTAAGGAAACAGTAAAATGTTTCTGCTTGGACAGAACAGAAAGCAAAAACTGAGGAATGGAAGGAATAATAAAACTATACAGAGACTTTAAAGAAAATTCATATGTTTTGCATTAATCATCTCTACTGTCAATTATAAAATCTGTTTAATATTTGCTTAAAGACTGAAAAAGACTATGTAAGCCAGTATAGGAAGTTTAAAGAATAACTAAGTGCATCTAAGAAATTATATATTATGGGCATATGACATGGTACTAAAGAATATAAGATGAATTTTTTGGCATACGAAGTGCATTTGATGGTCAATATGGGAAGATAGGTTATGCATGTAATGACTTTCTACTGGTTTTGTGGTCCCAAGAAAGGAAAATGTAATTACAGCAGAAAAGGAAATATAGAGAATAAAAGTACAGGAAGTTTTTAAAAGTTCATCAGGTATACATACTGTCTTCTACGATGAGAACTGTATTTCAGATCCTTAAAAACAAGCTCTATATAAAATTCATATTGTTAACCACCACAGGAGTTGTTTTTATAAAGGCAGACAAGCTCATGGTGGAAGAATGTCAACAAGAAAAATTGATACCCAATACATTATTTAATTCTTATGAAAATAAAGTATATGGATTAGTAAAATAATGAGTAATACTGAGCAGTTATTATGCACTAGGCATTTATTTAAGCTTCAGGGCAATCACATAGACACAATTACAGTCACAATCTACAAAAAGAATTGAGGCCAGAATTGATTAAGTAAATATCCAAGTCACAGATATGGTAACTCTAGAACTAATTGCCTTATAACCATTACCTATACTGTGCTGGCCTCAAGTAGCTGTACTGGCTATAATGTGTATAATTGTTTCTCTCTCTCTCTCTCTCTCTCTCTCTATATATATATATATATATATATATATATATAGAGAGAGAGAGAGAGAGAGAGAGAGAGAGAGAGATCTTCTTTCTGTAGGTCTTTAAAAAATTTAAATATGACTGGTAATGAAGATAGAGAAAATCAAATGTAGTACAAGTATTTCACTTTGAAAAACTTGAAAGAGGATTATTTTCTTTTTATTGGTATTGTTCTTGGAAGGAACATGATCATTATCAGTTTTAAATAATTTTTATCCTGTAAATTTGGTCTGGCCTTTTAACATCATATCTGTGATTTTTTTTTTTCCTAGAGTACCTCTAGAAGGCTGTACTTTTTCAACTCGACGTAAGATAACAACAGAGCTTTTTATGTTTTTCATTATTTATAAGCAGATAAAGTGATGCTTTAAATGAAAGATGATAAGGCCCTGACTTATAAGGAAGGTCCGGGAGCAAAACAAAGAAAAAATATGTACTCCAGGACAATTTGAAACAAAAGTCAATATACTTTTAAAATCAATTGGTTACAAAAATGTGAGAAATATGAGGGGCAAAGAGAAGCCAATGTTAACTTTGGCTTTTTTTCTTCACTATCAGGTTTGAGAAGAGTGGTGTTAATAGACACAGGAGTACATGAGTCATATGTAATTTTGACTTTATTTGCACTCCTAAGTAGTCTAAATAATAATATCATGTCTATTTCCCTTAAGTGACTTCTCTGGAGTGCATGATACTGTTGAACATTTCAGCTTTTAAAGTGTTTCCTGTCAGCTTGGATGGCACCCAATCCTTCTCTCTGAGCACTGTTTCTTCTCCTGTTTCTCTTCTGCCCCTTCTGCGAATGGTAATTTACCCTCAAATTATAGTCCTATATGCAAGAAAGAGCACAGCTTTTGAAGTTAGACCAACAAGCCGTTAAATTTTTTTGGTTCTACTCAAAACCTTTGCAAAGTTGAAGAACAAATGCAGTCTCTTTATAGCTTCATGGTTGTTCTTAAACTGGCTTACATGACCCTCCAGTGGTCTGGGTCTGGCTCTTCACTTACTGATCCAGCTTCATCCATTAAAACACCTCTTCTTCTTTTGCCTAGTTCCCATACTCTGGGCTCCAGTCATTCTGATCTTTCCCTCTAATTATCCAGTGTAATCTCACTTTTTTTCCCTGAGTCCTGACATAGATTGTTACTTCTACTTGTCACACTCCTATTCTAAATTCTCTTGGATGAATCTAAATGATAATTCAGGTTTGATCAAGCATTGACACCATTTCCTAAGGGGTTTCATTCTTGAAACCTCCAAATTAGGGTCAGTGCCTCACCTATGTATGCTTAATGCCTCCAGGGTTATGATGACCATGTAATTTATCTTCCAGACTTGGACATAATTGAGGGTGAAGAGACAACAGATGTAAACCAGGACTACTTTGGCTATCTCTGCTTTCTTAACCACAACTTTGCTGATTTGCTCTCCAGTTCTCTGTTTTTAACATAAAGCACCCCATGAGGATGGGTACAGTGACCATCCTGTTTACTTTGAACCTCTGATGTTAACCCTAATGCTGGATACAGTAGTCTATATACCAAAAATAACATGAGTAGATTTTGTTATAATCCTTATGAGATAGATATTTCTATGTATTTCTAAATAAAATTAGATTTCTTCATTTTTGTCCTTAATAGATATGTCTCTTATTTTCTGAATGTACAAAGTACACCAATAATGCTGAATTTTAAGTGTAGTAATCTTGTAGTATTTCTATTGAAAATACAGAAATTCTTAATAGAAAATCAAATACTTTGTAATAACATTTTTTGGTATATAATCAGTATTTTCTGGATATTTTTATTTCTTTTAATTGTAATAAAAATAATAGGAATAGTAGAAAAATGTACAAACCATATATAATTCAATTGATGATTATAAAGTTATATGTGCATTTCAATAAACAACTCAAATGTAAAATGCATGCCACTAGTAACCTAAGCTAGAAACAACGCATTAACCATAAAAATTGCCCACATTCCTTTCAGTGGTTTTGACTCACTCTCTCTTGCCCCTTATAATTGCTATTGAAATAGTGAGAATTCCATCATTATGTATGTTTATTGACATAAATCTCTGTAAAACCAAGCAGGGTACGTATATCTTATAGTTTCATTTTATGTGTCTCTGAACAAAATAATGATGGAATAAAACTTTTTGCACATCATGTTCTTGAATTTAGTTGTAGTTTGTTTATGTAATATGTACTAAACAATTTGGGTGTTTCCAGTTGGGAAGTTATTTCTTTGAAACATTTTATTCTCATATACTTTTGCAAATGGACAAAATGCATCTCATTTTTTTGCCTATGACTAGAAATACCAGGTACTGATACACTCAAATTTAGTTGATCCTATGGAATTGTTTTTCCATCTGTTTTAGTTAGCTTTTTTTGTTGCTATAACCAAAGGACTTGACAAGCACAAAACAGAGGAAAAGATTACTTTGGTTCACAGTGTCAGAGGTTCAGTCCTTGGTTGGATGACTCCTTTGCTCTGGGATCAGTGGGATCAGGGTGACGTAGATCATCATGGTGGAAGGGCATGGTGGAGAAAAGCAGGTCAGGACATGGCAATCAGGAAAGAGAGAGAGAGAGAGAGAGAGAGAGAGAGAGAGAGAGAGAGAGAGAGAGAGAGAAACTCCAGAACTTCACTCCCTAAGGACAAATATAAAACCCCAAAGTCACATTCCCAGTGACCTACTTCCTCAAGTCATACCCTAGCAACCTACGATAACAGTACAGGTAATTATTATCAGTAGATTAATCCACTGATTAATAGTGTAATTCATCTTTGAAAATGATAGTGTAATTCATCTTTGAAAATGAGCTTGCAGGAGACATTTCCTACCTAAAGCACAGTACTAGCATTGTTATTCTAATTTATGTTCCTGTCAGCAGTGTGCCAGTTTTTGTTGCTACACACATTGACTATAATATTGTCAGACATTAAAATTTGGCAAACTGATGTATGTATAATAATCATAATATATATTTATATATATTTCTAGCTTAAGTACACTACTATAAGATATATATATAAATTTATCCTTCAACCTTTTGCTACTTATTTACATTCCTCTTTTTATATGACTAAGCACCTTTTCTTATATTTACTATTTATCCACTTAGTGTTTGTCTTTCCTGAATTATCTATTTTATAATTATTTTTTCTTTAATTTTAACAGATTAGTAGTTTGCTTTTGTCAGCTGTGTGTGTGTGTGTGTGTGTCTGTGTGTACGTACATGTGTGCACTAGTAAATCTGTGATCATTTTGTAGAAATACTTAAATCTCTTTGCTGAGTTTCATGTACTGCACATATATTCATATATTATCCCATTACACAATGCTCAGATTTATCCATACAGTTTTCTCTATGGATGTACAGAAATCAAATTTAATAAAGTCAAAATTATCTATCTTTTTAAATATACTCAAAATTATCTATCTTTTTTGGTGTCTAAATTAATCTATTTGTCATTATTTTGTCCATGCATTTATTCCCTATCTTGACATTGTGAAGATATTCTCATATAGTATTTCATTAACACTTTATAGTTTTGCTTTCCATATTTTGCTCTGGAATACATCTGCAATTGATTTTTTCCATGCTATTAGAAAAGTGTTCTGTATCACATTTTTCCATAAGTATATCCAATTTTTCCAGAATACTGGTTACAAAGGTCATTCTTTCCTTGCTGATGTGTCATGCCATTTCTATCATTAATCAAATGTCCACATAGCATTTCACATTTTTCCATATAAGTGTTATTATTTTGCATCAGATAAGTATTGGAATGTACTGTTTCATTATTATTTATTCAAAATATTTTCTCATTTTTATTTTGATTTTTAATAATCTCTGGTAATTTATATATTCATTAGTTTCCAATAACAAAGATTTTTCTATCTTTGTACCAATTTCTAGAGTAAATATAATACTGTAAGAAAATTATTCTGTATAAATCCATTGCAATTTATATTCATGTAAAATTGTTATACATTACTAGTCGACTTAACTTTAATGTTCAGTGATGTGGTATCCTTTAATTGAGAAATATTTTTTGCCCTACAGTCTATTTTAAATTAATAGAACTACACTATATTTCTGTTAGTTGCTGTTTGCATATTCTACTCTTGCAAGTTTTACTATCAACTTTGATGTTTCTTAATGTATAACATGTGTCTTTTTAAAATGTTTCATACTTGCAGTTTTCAATTTAAACTTATATTCTTTTGTTTTACTCTGCTTGCATGTAATGTAATTTTTGATATATTTGAATTTAAATCTAACATTTTATTTTTTGCTTATTATTTCTTTTGCTGGTCCTATTATTTTTCCCCTTGTTTGTGTTTAGTTTTTTATTATTATTATTATTATTATTGAATAGCTTGAAGTTCTGTACTCAGATTCTACTTTTTTCCTGCATATAAAGAATATAATATGTATTATCTTTAGTCTACAATTAATACTGCTTCCTTCTCAAACCAATTACTTTGAAACATCTCTATTCAATTTAAACATTCAAACTTATATTATTGTTATTACATTTTTTTAAATTTATTTTTGGGGATTTGGGCTTTGGCTCAGTGGTAGAATACTTGCGTGGCATGTGTGAGACCCTGGGTTTGATCCTCAACACCATATATAAATAAACAAATAAAGTGAAAAATCCATTTGCAACTAAAAAACTTTTTTAAAAATTTCATTTTTGGTACTTGGGATTAAACACAAGGCTTTGCACATACTAGACAAGCATTGTGCTACTGAGCTACATTTCCAGTCCTTTATATTTTATTTTGAGACAATGTGTAACTTAATTGTTGGAGCAGCTGAGAAGACAGGCCTGTGCCCTCCAGTGCATTGGTTAATATTTTCATTTTGATTGCTTTTTAAAAATGTCCATTGGGCTGGGGATGTGGCTCAAGCGGTAGCGCGCTCGCCTGGCATGCATGCGGCCCGGGTTGGATCCTCAGCACCACATACAAACAAAGATGTTGTGTCCGCCAAAAACTAAAAAATAAATATTAAAAAAAATTATCTCTCTCTCTCTCTCTCCCTCTCTCTCTCACCCTATCTTTAAAAAAATAAAAATAAAAATAAAAAAATAAAAATGTCCATTAAATAATATTATTATTATTATTTTATACAGCTAATTTTTATTTCCATTTACTGGAAGGCATTTTTTTTAGCACTATTGTATCACCATTTCTAAATGTCCTGTGAAAAGTCAGGTGCAAACTTAATTTTACTTGTAGTGTAGATATTTCCTTCTGTTTTGTTTATTGCCATATTTGCTCATTATTAATTTGCTAGATTATTATTTTTGAATTATTTGAATATGTGGATTAATGATTTTCACTTATCTCAATATATGTCTTCAAATATATTGTTGCCATTTCTTTTTTTCTCCAAATTTGAATTATGTATTGCCGAAGTCTGGCTGGGCACCAAATAACCGAGCCACCAGGAAACCTTGTAGATTCAAACAGCAACTCTTTATTCCCAAACTCTCCACTTCCGTGAACACACTGCCTCTATCCGGCTCGCACACCAATTTTCTCAGAACCCCAGGAGAACTCCACCGGAACTCCAAAGAGCTGGCGCCTGATGCAGCAGGATACGCCCTAATCCTGGAGCTGCCCTATTCCCAGCAGGATCCACCCTAAACTCAGAGCCACCCTAATCCCTGAGCAGGGTCACCTTTCAACCCAAAAATACCATGTATCATTCCTACTTGGCTATGGCTCTCAGCAATGTATAATTGAATTAATTCAATTTTTCATCTAAATCTTTCAATATCTTTATCTCTTTTCTGTATTTTACACCTTTGTGCTAATTTTCAGATAAGATGTTTGACTTATCTTGCAATTTATCAATTGTCCAGTCTATCCAATTAGTTTCAATAACATACTGGGTTTTAAAATTTATTTTAATTTAAATCTTTTTTTAAAATTTAATTTTAATTATTATTATTTTTTATTTTTTCAAGTTAATTTTAGTTTTTTTCAAAATCTGCAATGTCACTTTGTAGCTCTCTGTAGCTATTTTATGGCTTTTCTGTAATTTCTTCAAAAATATATGTGTTAGTATATTATCTAATAATTTGGTTATTTGACTTCTTTGCATTATTTCCTTATCTTCTATGTCATTGGTTGGTTTAGTCCTGGTGACATTTTGTGTGTATGGCTTTTGCCTCCTATTCCTTACTAAATCTGGCAATTGCTTGGGGATTCTTATAACTAAAATTAAGACTTTTTTTCTAGAAAATATTTAAAATTTCAGTTGTTTTTGCTAAATTCCTGAGATTCTACCCAAAGGAAAGACTTTAACCCATCCTTGGAGATTTTTTGTCCACTCAATCTGTAAGGGTCCGGGGAAAAGTCGGAGAAAGAGACCACCAAGAGACTGACTTATGCAAATGCAGAAGGGGATTTATTGAGGATCCAATTCAACAAGCTGAGGCTCTAGGCTCACTCAAGAAGCAAGAGCAGCCCAGAGCCCAGAGCAGAGGCTAAGCAGTGCTTAAGTACACTTTTTGGGGATGGCGGGGGCTTTGCATACATCAGAACAAATCAGCATGAGGCACGGGAAAATTGAACAACAATTCTCATACATGATTAGCACATTCATTGGCGGGAACAGGTCGGGCGGGGTGATTGGTCACACCTAAGCAGGGTACACATTCAAACTGATTGGTTCAGGTCCTGTATGCTTACCTGACAAACTGCACAGGGCCCTAGGCTAAATGGCCAGTAGGGCATTGTCTTAACTATCTCAGGAATTTCAGTTTCTGGGTGTAGCAGAGGAAGTTTACAATGCCTGGTCTTTTACATTTTAATTCAGGCTTTGCAGCTTAGAAACTTTACTCTTTCAAATCAAGTACATTTGAGCTAAAATTCATGTGATGCCTGGCTATTTGCCCACTATCACTTGGGGAGAATGGCAACTCCTCTTCCCCCTGCTCCTTCTGAATTTCCTCCTCTTCCTCTTCTTCTTCCCCTTCTTCTTTTTCTAATCTTTTTTTCCCCTCACTGATCAAAACAGCACCACAACTTTCCCTGAGATAACAACAATCATTCAATACTATTCTGAAGGACAGAGCCCAAATATCTCCTGTTTAAAATATATATGGTGTCTAGTAGCTTCCCCATTCTGGAAAGGAGTGGTTAGTGGACTGGATTTTGGTCTTCTTGAATCTTTGAGCTTTCAATTTCAGCTCAGCTTCTGAGCTTACATAGGAACTACTTCTTTAGGTTGTTGCATTTTTGGTCTTTTTCTTATTATCTTGTCAGATAGACCTAAATTTTCCATTTTATATGTTTATCTAGTATTTTAATTTTTTTTTGTATGTGTGTGTGTGTTAGAATTGGTTTCTCCATATAGCTGCCATCAGTGTTAGCAGAAGTAATGGTCTCTTACTTAAAATAAGACCAGTCATGATTATCATAGAACTCCAGAATTGTTTAGCTGTTTAGGTACACTGTAAACTGAATTGCTAAATGAATTCAACCAAGGGTGATGTTATCCCAAAAAAGTACCAACCAGCCTGGACTGGGCAAAATAATTGACATTTTATATAGGCACCATGAAATTCAGTCACACGAAAGATCAAGTTGATTACCTAAGAAAACTGAAGGATACTAAAATTTTGCTAGAGAAATCAGTTCAAGATTGTATTGCAATTGCTGTTGGTATTGATTGAATTGAAAGAGAGATTATACTTTTAGAGAAGGTGATATTCATTTGTTAACCTTTACATTCAGAAACATATGACATAGTTTGAATATTTTTGCCTTCTCCACAACTCTTGTTGAAACCTAATCCCCACAATAATGTGGGGAAGTGGAGCCAAAGGAAGGTGTGTTGGACATGAGGATTATGCCTGAATGAATGGAATAATGTCATTGTAAAAGGGACTTGTGGGAGTTTGTTCACTCTTTCATTCTCCATAATGGGAGGACATTTTGTTCCTCCTCATTTCCCCTTCCAATATCCACCATGCAAAGACACAGCAAGAAGGCCAACACTAGAAGTCAGATGTTGGTAGCTTGATCTTAAACTTCCCAGTCTCCAGAAATATCAAATATAGTTTTCTGTTCTTTGTTAGTTGTCTAGTCTCAGATATTCTGTTATAGAGCATGAAACAGACTAACAATAAATCTCTCCATTTTTAAAATAATTTCATATTTAGTAAAAAATATTTTATAACATTATAAATAAGGCAAGCCTAACTAAATTAGATTTTAAACAATAATTAGAATAAAGTTCTTAAAAGGGAAATAGATGTAGAACACTTGCCTTACACACATGAAGCCCTGAGTTTGATTCCCAGCCTTGATAAATAAATGTTTTAAAGATTTTTTTTAACTTGTTATACATGACATTAGAATACATTTGACACATTATATATAAATGGAGTATAACTTCTCATTCTTCTAGTTGTAAAGGATGAAGAATCACACTGTTCATGTAATCATATATGCACAAGGGTAATAATGTCTGATTTGTTCTACTATCTTTCCAATCCCCATATCCCTTTCCCTTCTCTCCCTCCACTACCCTCTGTCTAACCCAAAGTACTTTTATTCTTCCCTAGTCCCCACCTTCTTATTGTGAATTACCATCCACATATCAGAGAAAACATTTGGCCTTTGTTTTTTGGGGATTGGCTTATTTTGCTTATCATGATATTCTCCATTCATCTACCTGCAAATGACGTAATTTCATTCTTCTTTAATAAATTTTAACAGAAGTTTTTGAGAGTGATGTAAAGAAGATATGATTTTTAAAAACATTCACTTGAAAGAATTAAATAACTTCTTTTTTTATTGGTTGTTCAAAACATTACAAAGCTCATGGGAACAAATTTTTACTCCTCACACTTCAGATAGAGCCCTAATATCCAGAATATACAAAGAACTCAAAAAATTAAACAATAAGATAACAAATAACCCAATCAACAAATGGGCCAAGGACCTGAACAGACACTTCTCAGAGGAGGACATACAATCAATCAATAAGTACATGAAAAAATGCTCACCATCGCTAGCAGTCAGAGAAATGCAAATCAAAACCACCCTAAGATACCATCTCACTCCAGTAAGATTGGCAGCCATTATGAAGTCAAACAACAAGTGCTGGAGAGGATGTGGGGAAAAGGGTACACTTGTACATTGCTGGTGGGACTGCAAATTGGTGCAGCCAATTTGGAAAGCAGTATTGAGATTCCTGGGAAATCTGGGAATGGAACCACCATTTGACCCAGCTATCACCCTTCTCGGACTATTCCCTGAGGACCTTAAAAGAGTGTACTATAGGGATACTGCCACATCAATGATCATAGCAGCACAATTCACAATAGCTAGACTGTGGAACCAACCTAGATGCCCTTCAATAGATGAATGGATAAATAACTTCTTAAAAGGAACAATTTTATTAATGTGGTTCTCCTACTAGAATCACTACATAATAAAAATTAAAACAATGTGAGCTTTGTGCAAAAGTCTACAGATAAAGGAAAAACAGATATCAAAAAGTAGTTTTTTATATATTATAAACAAAACCATTATAAAAGAAGGATAAAATTATATTGGGTGCCTTGTAGATATTCCATTATATGGAACTGTGAAAATTATATACCAATATTTTTTGAGAAAGCAAGGTAACTTTTCAACTAATACCACAAACAAAATTTTACTTTAGGTGAGGTAGTTCTTTAACTATCCAAAGTTAAGAAAAGAAAATATGCCTATAGTTCCTTCATAAAAGTTTTATATATTTTGATCTCAAATGCATGTCTACCTGTAAAAATAACATAAAAATACACCTGGGAAAAAGTGTCCCCAGTACAATGAGCTAAAACTCCATATTATTTCTCAGAGTTATTTTTGGAATTTTAGGTGTGATGGTTCTTTATGGTGAGGGACTTTACTATATATTGTAGATTGGAATGTTAAATTTCCCTGATACTTTAACACTGAATATTTATGGAGCATTTCATAACCACATACTCTTGAATACTCCAGAACTGACATTGGTAAGTAAACTGCTTTTTAGAGTACAATTTGATAATCTTACAAATGAAAGCAATAATATGCAATTTTGACATCTCTAAATAAAAATTATATTTTGTAGACCTATTTGAAGTGTATAAATCAGCTTTTAACAAATAATTTTAGTGTAAGAAAGTATAATTTTTACTTCCTCATCAACTACGTTAATCTCCTCCTAACTCAGTATCCATCACTTTAGCATTGGGAATAAATGATTGAGTTGTGTTGAAGAAAGAATTTTGTAGATGATAAAGTATCATCGAAGGAAATGTCTTCTTAGAATTGATATCTTCAACGATATGTGGTTCTAATATATAGTAGGGGGAGGATAGAGCAACTAATGAAATACAAATTGGACAATCATTTTTATTTCCTCAGCATTCATATGATTATTTTAATATTTTAGTATGATGACTTTCTTTTTTTTTTTTTTAAGAGAGAGTGAGAGAGGGGGGAGAGAGAGAGAGAGAGAGAGAGAGAGAGAGAGAGAGAGAGAATTTTTAATATTTATTTTTTAGTTCTCGGCGGACACAACATCTTTGTTGGTATGTGGTGCTGAGGATCGAACCCGGGCCGCACGCATGCCAGGCGAGCGCGCTACCACTTGAGCCACATCCCCAGCCCAGTATGATGACTTTCTAATGAAATGGGACTAATGCCAATTAAACTTAATTTTTAGTCATGAAATCACTCCACATATGTACAGGCAAACCATTTTATTAAGCCACTCAAAAAAACTCAAAGGCTTGAAATTTCAAAAAAAAAATCATTAAAAGTGATATGAAGCAGCCCCCATATGTCATCTATTCTAAGCTCCATGCAAAATTGCTTACAGTGAAAAGTCAGAGAGCTTTGGCTAAGAAGAAAGCAGCATACTGGATCGATCAACTTCTTCCTTAGGGAGTTGGTAAAGTCTGCCTCAAATGTCAATGGTGTATGGAAACCAAGTTTGGAAAAGTAAACACAGAAAAGGAAAATGCTTATGGAAAATGGTGTATATTTTACATAAACATTTTTAAATATAACTTATTTGTAATTCATGGAAACCTTCCTTTCAGTGGTACCATGGTATCTATTCCTTTTAAATCATGAAAATCCTTCAATGTCCTTTTAGGTGTAACAGAAATTGGAAAGTGTTTTAAGTGGACTTGTCATTGAATTCCAAAAAAGCTTAAATTTGTAATAATTCTGAAATGAGCTCAGATTTTTACCTTTCATGTTTCTCACACAATTGAATGGGCTGTGCATGGTAAATCCTAAAATCTCATAAGTGCTGTGCTCATTGTGAATCACCCTCAGTGTCACCATAAAATTACTTTTCATAAAGTCAATAGAGAGGGCACACTTTCTACATCAATATTGTTTTTAGTTTATACAGTTCTGACATATACAGTGTCCCATTTAGTGCATTACCCTGTGAGGGAGACAATGAAAGAAATATGCTGTTCATTTTACAAATGAGAAAAGGGACATTTAGAAGGCTTAAAAGACTTGTTATCACTCATGTGGCTAGTGACTGCAGAGATGGGATTTGATATCAAAGCCTAGGACTCTTAATCCTACACAAGCTAAATCATGTTCCATTTGCACACTGCTCATATGTATTCCAAGGAAAAATCTCAATTTGCCCAATTTATGAAAGAAATAATGATCTAATCTGAACTGTTGCAAAATTGAATTAGAGGTGACTGCAGGACATTCAAAACCATAGCAATTTAACATTGTAGGTACTCTGATATGCTCATTTCAAATGCATCTATTATAACTGAAAAATGTAAAGAAAGTTTTGAGAGGAAAATTGAAGTATGTTTTTATATTTAAACAAGTTATATATTTTGATATTGCACATAGAGATGTTCTATGAAATGTGAATCCATTTTATTCAGTAAATCATTTGTTGACATTTATAATCTGTTACCAATTCCTTTATTTGTGTATTGAAAATTAAAACTGAGGCTTTAAGTCAACTTGTAGATAATAATATAGTGTATTGGAGGAATAAATATGCAATCATTATATCTCATTAAGAGGAGTTTACTTATTAGGGTTCCTGCAGTAAAACAAAAATACAAAATTATAATTTTATCCATATTAAAATCATGTGCCTTTGGTTAGGACTATTAATGACTATTAATATTGGGACTACTCCTCACCTATGTAAAATTATTTATTTTTTATTATTTTGATTAGGACTATTAATGACTATTAATATTAGGACTATTCCTCATGTAAATATGTAAAATTATTTATTTTTTATTATTTTGGATATGAATAATGTATATTCATATCATATATTAATATGAATTTTGAATATAAACAAATCAGCCATTGAGGCATATATTTCAATTAAATCTGGTTCTATTGTTATATGTATATATTAAGAATATATATTTTTAAGTTCTTCATCTTCTATTCTTTAATGCAAAATACAATGGTTTAAAAGCAATGAAGATATGATTGAGACCTCGTCTGTCTGTTTGGTTATTTGTTTCTGCTCCATGTTTATTATTCTGGCAAAAATCTTTAAAAATTATAATGAAGAATGAATTAAAATGATTGAAGAAGCCCCTACTTTGAATGAAAATATTAGATGATCACCTTTTATATTTAAAATAATATAAAAATATATAAGTTTATGAGGAAGAAAATGTTAACCATGCCTAGAAACAATCATGGAGTTAGAAAAATTCCTACTTTGCAATGATGAGAGCAATAGTTGATAAAACAGGTGGATAAAATTCGATGGAAAAAATTATGTTATTGAATTTAGTATGTAAGTATTGCACCACAAACTTATTAATGCCAAAGATAAAAATAGTAACTTTACTATGTAATAACATAGTATAGTCCATTTTAACTATGTAATTTTATTTTCATCACTAATGATGCAAATTACTATTGTAATTTGCAAAAATATGATTTTTTATTATTGATAATGTACAAACAAACTGAACTGAAGAACATTTTTTTTTTCAAATTTCAAAGAACAACTCATGAACTTCTCTAGATCAAAGGAGAGTAAAATATGACATTTAAACTAAGTGCATGATGATTGATTGGATCTGGATTGAGAAAGAAGCCATATGGTCATCATTTAGACAAAATGAAATTTAAATATTGACTATATATTAGATAAAAGTATCAATGTTAAATTACCCAACTTTTATGATTTTATTGTTTATAAAAGAAGATGTTCTTATTTCTAGGAAATAAGTAAAGCACTAATAAGCACTTCTAAGACTAATTGACTCATGGAGCCACCTGCAAATTTGGGTTAAGTCTAATGTACCTGCATTTAGCCTGCAAAGGAATACAGCCTACCTAGGAGACTGTATTCTGGGATTCTGTGGATCTTAAAATTGTCATTCAATGAGCTCTAATGCTACAACAGTATGTGCAATTAATATCTGTCTGGGTTTAAACATAAGTCTTTAGGAGATAGCCTGGCAAGGAGTCTCTTTAGTTATTGTCCTGTTATTTGTCTTTTTTCTTTCTTTCTTCTGTCTCTGTATTATCAATTGAAGAATAAAGGTCTTCATGGAGGGCACCTGCTGTTGTCCTCTGTCCTCCTGTATCTAGTGCATAGAAACATGTTTGTAAGGCATGATCTTTTAACATAAGCACTTGAGGTCTGGGATTTAAACATGTAGTCAAAGATCAATGCTAGTCCTCACAGCAGCACAATTTTAAATATAACATATCTCTTAATTAGTATCACTCTTTTGCTAAAGTAATTATTTGTACTCTATTAGAGAATAATAATAATAGGAAGAAGAAGGAGGAGGTGGAGGAGCAGGAGGAAGAAGAAGAATGAGTGGGGAAGGGGAAAGGGAAGGGGTACAGGAGAGCAGATTCACTCAATCATTCATTTAAGTGATAATCTGGTTTTGGTAGATCTCTATTCTTTCAATGATGGTGATTAAAGGGTTCAGAGCCTGGCATAAAATGTACTTTTAAGTATATAAAAGCAGGAGGAACTTATTGGTTTCTTGCACTTTATAATCCCCTATGGGACTTCCTAAAAGTTGAAGACTTGGAAGGGGTTAAATGTTTTAACAAAATGTGAATAATTCAGAAAGCATAAGCACTGAGTATTGTAATGCATTAAATAATGACTACTGAAATGAACTACGTATTTAATTATCTTATTTTTAATTTTAAGTGGCAATAATGAAGTTTTGGAATAATGAAGAATAACGTTTTAATTGATTCAAAATTTTCTTGGTTGAGAGCAGACTGGACCTATTCTGTTATATAGAATAGGAGGGAGCAGGATAGTAACTTGGGGTATGGTATTTATAAGGAACAGGGCATGGTATGTCTTGGGGTGAATTCATAGGTTTCAACACACTTTATTATGTGTAGTTTCATCAAAATAAAACTTGAGAGGAGGAGATGTATAGTTCAGTGACTTG
Organism: Spermophilus citellus; assembly: GCF_964194105.1. Lineage (NCBI taxonomy): Eukaryota > Metazoa > Chordata > Mammalia > Rodentia > Sciuridae > Spermophilus > Spermophilus citellus. The sequence continues at coordinate 164,032,149 of NC_138184.1, forward strand.
GCAAAAAAAAAAATTTAAAAAAATTAAATCCCTTTGTTTTAGGGGAAAAAAGAACACTGTAACTCCCAGATTGTTTTAAACAAACTAAGCCACAGAAAACTAAGCAATTTAGATCATAACAGAGTCAGATAATATGCAGGTGTGACTTTGCTATTAATAGTCATTCACTCTTCTTTTTTCTGGAGGGTACCAGGGATTGACCTCAGGGGCACTTGACCACTGAGCCATGCCCCCAGCCCTATATTGTATTTTATTTAGAGACAGGGTCTCACTGAGTGCTTAGCGCCTCCAATTTTGCTGAAGCTGGCTGTGAACTCTCTATCCTCCTGTCTCAGGCTCCTGAGCTGCTAGGATTACAGGCGTGAGTCACAGTGCCCAGCTATTCACTCTTCTTGTTAAAACATTTAAAGTTTAATAAAAAGGAAGAGGCAAGATTGTCAGTTACTAAGACAAAACATACATTAATTAATAATAATTATGCTCTGAGCCAATATCTTATTAATTTTACAAGTTTTCTTACATTGTTGTTAGAGTAACTATTTACATTTTAACTATGTTTGAGTAGCAATTCTAACTATTTAGAGTAATTGTTTACATTTTGACTATTTTCCATTTAACTATTTACAAATTAAAAAAACACATTTTAAAAAAACAAGATTTGTGTTTCTTGTTGAGATCTCCTCTTTCCTCAAGTGCCTCCTTGAACCTCGCATCCCTTCTCTAGCAAGAGCTGGAACACAGGTCTTCAATTTGTTTTCTCTCACTTTTTCTTTAACCATTTTCAGTTAGGGCTCTGACCTACCATGTCAGAGTTGTTTTCTACAAAGTCACCAACAAACACTTCCTTACCAGATCCCCTGACCAAGTTCCCAGTCCCTGACCTGAATTTATCTTCTGCATTTGAAAGAATTTTTAATCTGATTTGCCTTGAGATGTCCTTCCCCTTCAAGGTCACAGCAATGTCCTTGATCTCCTCCATTTCACTTGCCACTCCGTGTCAGTTTCTTTGTTTACTCCCTCTTCATCTCCTTAATCTCTGAACATTAGGGTGACCTGGGGTCAGACCTCGAACCCTTATCCTTCCTACCTACCCTAATTCCTTTCGCTGTGGCTTAACTATCATGAATGAGTTCCAAGAATAACAGATAGACAAGCAATGAATAGACAATTTACAATAGAGATGGTGCTTTGAGAGGGCTTACTGATACTTTCATTCAAATTCAGAGGCACAGGACTTTTATTTACCCCCTTTCCTATTCCATTATACCTTCTTTCTTTTCTACAAACAATCTAAGTTCTCTAGGGCATAGAAGATAACAAAATTAGTGTATTCTATATCACTATTTAAAAGTTATGCCACATCATACCCATGACATTCTCAGAAAAACAGTAGTAATACTTCTATCACTTGTACCTTTACTAAGAAGTTTTAATTTTTTGCATATTCTTCCCCAATTTCCCTCAGTTTTAATAGTTGTTCTATATCTGTAATGACTAAGCATACAGTCACTGTTCATGCAATCACTGTTTTCTGTCATGTTCAAACTTTTATCAATTTTAATTCTGTACCTAGGGCTGGGGATGTGGCTCAAGTGGTAGCGCGCTTGCCTGGCAGACGTGTGGCCCGGGTTTGATCCTCAGCACCACATACAAATAAGGATGTTGTGTCTGCTGAAAACTAAAAAATAAATATTAAAAAATTCTGTAAGTAACTAAATATCTGATGCTTGCCACCCTCCTCACATCAAAACATTCATAGCCATTGTGTTATTTGAACATTGTTCTCTAGAATTTCTCCAGAAGACTCACGAGAACAAAATTCCATGAATTTATTTCTGAATTCCCTGGATTTGTTCCCTTCCTTTTTGATAGCAATTTGCTCAAATCTTTATTTTAGAAAGTCAGTTTTGTTGGATATTATGTTAGCTCACACTTATTTTCTTACGTTCAGCATAGTAAATATGTTACTTTTTTGATACAAAGCACTTTTCTGAAAATCTAATAATTTAAGTTTCTATCACATAAGTTACTTGATATTTTTATCATTATTCTCAGATGTGCTTTTATTTATTCTTTTTTTTTCTTTTAAGTTCAATTATTTTAATAGATTCTATGTTGGGCTTGATCAGTCTAGTTCAAGATTCTAGGTACCCAGTGTCTTTTTTCACTATGAATTTACTTTTTTAAAAAAATTCAGGAATTTTTTTTTAACTACAGGTTTTTTTTTTTTTTTTCATTTGTTTCATTTGTTTGCTTTGGTTTTTTTCTTCAGGAAGTTCCATTATTTATAGTATATGTTGTTTCTTCTTTGCCTGTCTTCAACAACTATCCTTTTTTTAATTGAATTCTTTTTTATATTCTTATTTGTGTTCATTTTAAAAATTTCTCTTTCAGCATACTAAATGGAAAAGGCATTTTTTTATTCTACTTATCTGTGTTTCTTCTGTTTGTCATTTACATTTTTTTCTTTTAACTTTAGTTATTTTGAGTTTTATCCTCTCATTTTTGCTTTTTTCTCATCATCACTTAGGTTGCACTGTTATGTCACTTATTAAAATGGCTTATAAATCTTCCTAAAATTTTCATTTTGGTATGGATGTTTTTATGCATCTAATTATCTTTTCCCCCATATGATACATGCCTATGAGATTTGACTTTGACAATTATTTTTATGTATTTATTTATTTTGGTACCAGGGATTGAACCCAGGGGCACTTAACCACGGGGTCATATCCCCAGCCCTTTTTGTATTTTATTTAGAGACAGGGTCTCTCTGAATTGCTTAGTACCTTGTTAAGTTGCTGAGGCTGGCTTGGAACTTGTGATCCTCCTGTCTCAATCTCCTGAGCCACTGTGATTGCCTACAGTCATGTGACATAGTGCCCAGCTATATGTTATTTATTTTTATGCAAAAATTTTCATTCTGGATCTTAAAAAGAGGCATGGACCAGAGACTTTTCTAACTCTAAGATGTTTCATTTTCTGTTTTTATATTTATTTTATTTTATCTTAAGAATTCAAAGAATAGCTTGCTTCTGAGATTTTTTTGAGTTTCTTACTAAACTACTTCTATTCAGACCTTTCTTTTCTTCTATCTCTCTTTCATCTTATTTCGCTTAATTCTGACTCTACCCTCACCAGTTTCTCCACAGTATGTTTTGGTGGGAAGTGAATCAGTCAGTGAGATCTTCAGGACTGGGTTTATCCAGCTCCTGAGTGCCTGCTGCCGAGCTCTCCTTCCTATACACAGTTTCACCAGGCAAACCCTTCTCCATTTCAGCTACTGTTGTCAAGTTGACCCAAGTGATTTCTGCCGTTTTCAGTTCTGTCAGAGACCTTGTAGCTTCCCTTTGTTTTTTGCTCCATGGGTATGATATGTCTTTCAGGTCTTGTGGTTTCTCACGATTTATTCAGCTTCCTAATATTTGAGGGTTCATGGGGGATAACTTATCATCTGATTTTCTCGTAAGTATTGCCAATGAGTTTAGTTTGTGCTAAATAACTTTGTTTTATTTTTATATTGAGATTGAGAGATTTTACTATTGTCATTACCATTTTTTAACAATTTTTTAATATATTCTTTATTTGTAAAATTTCTCTAGTTTTACAATTTGCCACATTGCTACATGCAAAAGTCCTCTTTAGGGATATAAATCTTCTGAGATGACTGAAATATTCAGGTTATATTTCTGATACCTAATTCTTAGACTTTTTCTATATTTACTTTTTACTTACTTTCTGACACCTATTTGATTGATTGCTTTTTTTAATTTATTTTTTTATTTATTTCTTACATACATAACAATAGTGGAGTGCATTGCATTCATAATTATCCATTCACAGCACAATTTTTTGTAACTGTATATAGAGTATGTTCATGCCCAATTATGACATTATACATGAGCTCTCTGTGGTTTTTTTGCATTATAATTATTAATACACCTTTTGCCACAATTTATCATATCTCTGTATATAAGGTATGTTGACACCAAATTCATATCTTCATACAAGTATTTTGTATAATAATGACCATCTCCTTCCACTATCTTTCTATTCCTCTTCTCCCTCCCTTTCCCTCACACCCCTATTCCCTATCTAGAGGTAAATTTCCACCCATGCTCTCCCTCCCTACCCCACTTTGAGTAACCCTCCTTATATCAGAGAAAACATTCCGCACTTGTTTTTTGGGGATTGGCTAAAATCACTTAGCATAATTTTCTTAAGGCCATCTTTTCCCTGCAAATGCCATGATCTTATACTTTTTTAGTGCTGAGTAATATTCCATTGTGTATAAATGCCACATTTTTTAATCCATTCATCCACTGAAGGACATCTAGATTGGCTCCACAGTTTAGCTAATATGAATTGTGCTGCTATAAACATTGATGTGGCTGTGTCCCTGTAGTATGCTGTTTTTAGGTCCTTTGGGTATAGTCTAAGAAGAGGAATAGCTGGGTCAAATGGTGGTTCCATTCCCAGCTTTCCAAAGAATCTCCATACTGCTTTCCAAATTGGTTGCACTAATTTGAAGTCCCACCAGCAGAGTATGAGTGTATGATTGATTGCTTTTTTTATTCATTTTTACCTACTCATTTGGAATTATACATTCTCATTTTCTTATTGTAGATGTAATTCTTGGTATGTTGACATATTCTTTTTTTTTTTTTTCCTACAGTGACCGTTTAATGTATGATTGAGCTGGTGGGGGAAGTGAGGGAAAAGCTGGACACAGTGGCACATGCCTGTGATCCCAGTGGCTTGGGAGGCTGAGGCAGGAGGATCATGGTTTCAAAACCAGTTTCATCACCTTAATGAGGACCTAAGCAACTTAGTGATACCCTGTCTGAAGATTAGAAATTTAAGAAAAGGCGGGGGTTGTGGTTCAGTGGTTAAGTATCCCTGGGTTCAATCCCTATTATCAAAATATAAAAAAAAAATAAAGATGAAGGAAGACTCAAAAATCCAGAAATAAGGGTACAAACAAAAAAATCAGACCCTTGCATGGAAACACAAGCATGCATACAAAAACTGCATAATTTTTGCAATTTGGGACTATGAGTTTACTTCTTGACTTTTAAAATTGTAACTCACTAAATAAGCTTTTGATACATTAAGAAAACTGTTAAAAGATCTCTGAAAAAAATTCATAATCCTAAAATGTGATAGACTACCAATCATAATTCCAAATTCTATTATAGATTGGCGGACAGCTGTTTCATCCTCAACAAAAGGTTTCTAAGGCTGTCCTGGCCATCATTTTCGAAGGTAGAAGAGAAAAAGAGATGTTGTAGATGGTTTCTTCAAAAATCACCATGGGGGGCTGGGGATGTGGCTCAAGCGGTAGCGCGCCCTCCTGGAATGCGTGCGGCCCGGGTTCGATCCTCCAGCACCACATACCAACAAAGATGTTGTGTCCGCCAATAACTAATAAATAAATAAATATTAAAAAAAAATCACCATGGTTCCATTTTATTTCTGGAAACCAGTCTCATGACCAGAGGTGGATATAAGGGGAAATTTGGCTCCTGACAACTCATCTACTGCCCAACAACACTGCACTCTAAGCCAACAGCCTTCAGTCTGCATCAGGAAGCACACATAGGCATTTTAACAATGTCACTAAAGTGACTGGCAGAAATGAAAATACAGTAGACTAAAATATCATAAATTTATTCTCACTCAATAGCTCAAGGATTCTTACATAACCTTTTCTTTTTCTTCTTAAAAGAACTTATCCAAAGAACACACACACACACATACACAAACACACACACAAACACACACAGAAATTGTTGAGAGAACTAAATGACTAGCCTAGTTGGACTGTGACGTTATCAGAATACATGGATCCACAACTTTCTATTTTTGTTAATTTCTCTTTACTTCATTTTGTTTAGCTGTAAAATGTTGACAGATATAAATAGTGCATAGCTCACAGAGTACCAGAGAGGATTAAATTATTATTTATAAAGGACACAGAATAGAAAACATATTGATTGTTCTTATTTCATTGTTTATATTATTGTCACCCATGCCATTATTACCTACAAAATTGGCTTTAAATTATTGAAAAAGATAGCATTGACCAAATATTTTGAAAATAATAAATCCATATGAAAATGCAAGGTTTTTAAATAATAATTAAACAGTACTTTTTAGTTTTTGGCATACAGAGTTAGAATTTTCCATTCAATCACTCTTTTCACACTGATTCTTTTAATTTGTAGCTAGTGGATGCATTTGTCATAGTAAACTAATTTTAGACAAGACTCTTTCCCCTATAGGCATGAAATAGTGTAAGTCTGTTTCTTCTTACAAATCTTGCTAAACACATGGATCTGGTTAAGTCCTGGGGTGAAACACTGACAGAAAGCACTAATATAAAACTTGCACATTTCCTCTGTGGACTATCTATTGCAAGAATGATATCAGCCATCCTTTGAAATAACCCATGTGGTGCATAATAACCCTGCGGTATCTCAAAATAGGATTTCTTAGTCATTTGCATGATAGTTTTGAAGGACATATTTCTCGAGGAGCCAAAGCACAATTGTGTGTCTTCAGAGATAACCACTACTGAGGGGGAGGCATAGCTAATAGAATTTAACCAAAATTATACAACCCTGAAGGAATAAATCCTCACAGTGTTTGCAATAATTTACACCCGATCTTGACAAACTGTTTAAAAAATCAAAGAAGATATAAGAAAATAACTGCCAAATGGAATAGTCTGTGCACTTCATCCTAGTGGTGTGGTAAGTGGTTTATAGAATGAATATCTATGGAAAACAAAGAATCTTTTTATATTTCCCTAGGCTATTTAGACAGAATTTTTTATTGTCTCATCACATTATGAAAAAATTCTAGGAATTGGAGATGTGTGGGATGCGTAAGTTTCCAGATTTCATAAGAAATTCTGCAAACTTCTAAAATATAGTTCTCAGTAAAAAATATTATCTTCCTAATGCCATTAATATCATATGCTTATTTTTAGTGCCTTCTAAATGTGTTTCCTATGTAGTTGGCTGTGTTTTAAGTGTACTTTTTCCCAATTGCCTATTACTTATCAAAGAATTTAGAACTCAGTAGATAGCACACTTTTGGACCAGACAAGTCCCATTCTCTCATATACTGAAGAGGGAACTAGAGTTTAGAGAACCTAATTAGCAAGTGTCTAACATAATGCCTTAACATATTGGGCTCAAAAGCTATCTTATAGCATGCACGAATGAATTAATGTCACCCAATGCATTGAAAAATTGGCATCAATTCTTCTTGATCCTTACTCTCTTGGTTAAAGACCTAATACTGAGGCTTCAGCCTTTTATCATGATGTAATATGTTTTAAAAAGAGGTGTAAAGTCATGCTAAGTGACAGACATTTGGCATGTCTTGGATCATACTGTCAGTATGAATTATGGAGACACAATTTTAGTTCTCTGAGTTTCCTAAACTTTGTTTCCCTTCATTGTGAGCAGTGACATGTTTGTGATTTCAAATGAACTTCCAAAGAACATTGTGAGTGGTAGACAGAGCAGCTGTTATGAGAAAAGGGAATGTTTGCCATTATAAAACCTGATAGGAATTTAGGGATACATTTTATATCGCCACAAACTTCTTTTTCTATTTCAGTTTGAGAAAGGCAGAAAGATATTATATGTAGAAGAATACTACATTTGAATGTATGTACACAGATACATACATTGTGGGGACAAGGGGAATGTGTAACTCGCTCTTTTATGTTAAGCTACTTGTCACTAAGTTGCACTATGTCTAGACATGTTTATAGATGTCTTCCAAGGGCTTATCTATAGAAGGTCTACAAAGCCTACAAGCAGATAACATACTTCAAGGGAACAGAGAAACATTATTGACAATAAAATATCTGGAAGGAAGACTCACTTTGCTAAAGCATGAAGACGAAGCATATTTGTCCAATTGATCACTGGCAAATTATGGCTTAGTACTTTGGAGAAAATATGTTAGGGAAGAAAAAGAAAAAAAAAACAAATAAAAAATTAAATGAACTATCATTTCATTCAGAAGATTTTTTGAAAGGGATTCTTTCTCTTTCAGAAGGCACCAGCTATGGTTCTCTCATTGCAAGAGAACCTGTGTCAGCAATACCATCAAATGTGGTGGAAGCAGAGGTTTCTGGTGAGCTAGTGGGCAATACTGGGGTGATAAAGAGACTGGAAGTGACCTGAAGCAATCAAGGATTTATGATCAGGGGATGTCTTGCTGATCAGTAGAAATTTTGGATGTCATAGACCTTGAGAAACTTTGTCTGTGGGACACAGAAAATACCTACTTAACAAGTGGAAATTATTTTGAAGATGGTTCCAGATCTTTCACTAAAAGGCAGAGCCTAGAGCTTGATTATCTGTATTCTTGATGAAACAGTCTTACCTTTGTCTCTTGGAACAATAGCCTAATTATTACTGAGTTAAGTACATTAGAAACACAATGAAAAAATACCTTTAAATATAAATCACAAAGGCTTTTTAATGCTTCCTTTTACTTTATTGTATTTATTTCAACATATAGGCAAATTATCTTAACTTCAGCAACTAGAGAAATTGAGCACCTTTGATTTTCTAGGATTTTGTTTCTCAGTAAAAGAAATAAAATAGAAGATGCAAGTTATTTCCTCCTAAGGTTCTTTCATTATATAAGTACACTTCATTAAATAATTCATTTTATCCCCACTGATTTAAATATGCCAACTTTAATCAACCACACTTTTAAAAACTCTTTTCTTCCTTCAAATTATGTCACTATTATTTAATTATTAAACTTGTTGGAACATCAAGTAAATTTTTAAAGTTATACAGGACATTGGATTGCTTGTTAGTTCACTGTATCAAATTTTACCAGTAATCCTTATATTTATACCTAGTCATGTCTTCTTTTAGAAAATCATTTATTAGAAAAACATGAAGTTAATTGATGATAACATAGGAAAGCAATTGTATGACTTCAGAGATAATAATGTTTTTAAAAATAGAATATAAAACTAACCAAAAATAAAAATAAATGAAACTTTTATTGAAAATTAAAGACTTTGATTTAACTAAAGACATAATAAGAGAGGTGAAGAAGTCATTAGGTGGAAAACATACTTGCAAAAGGAGAGTCTAGTCCTACAATTCTTTTTTTTTGTACTATAGATATGATAATGTTTTTTTTTATTGGTTGTTCACAACATTACAAAGCTCTTGACATATCATATTTCATACATTAGATTGAAGTGGGTTATGAACCCCCAATTTTACCCCAAATGCAGATTGCAGAATCACATCGGTTACACATCCACAATTTTACATAATGCCCTATTAGTAATTGTTGTATTCTGCTACCTTTCCTATCCCCTACTATCCCCCCTCCCCTCCCCTCCCATCTTCTCTCTCTACCCCATCTACTGTAATTCATTTCTCTCCTTGTTTATTTTCCCATTCCCCTCACAACCTCTTATATGTAATTTTGTATAGCAGTGAGGGTCTCCCTACATTTCCATGCAATTTCCCTTTTCTCTCCTTTTCCCTCCCATCTCATGTCTCTGTTTAATGTTAATCTTTTCTTCCTGCTCTTCCTCCCTGCTCTGTTCATAGTTGCTCTCATTATATCAAAGAGGACATTTGGTATTTGTTTTTTAGGGAATGGCTAGCTTCACTAAGCATAATCTGCTCTAGTGCCATCCATTTCCCTGCAAATTCTATGATTTTGTCATTTTTTTATTGCTACATAGTACTCCATTGTGTATAGATGCCACATTTTTTTATCCATTCATCTATTGAAGGGCATCTGGGTTGGTTCCACAGTCTAGCTATTGTGAATTGTGCTGCTATGAACATGGATGTGGCAGTATCCCTGTAGCATGCTCTTTTAAGGTCTTCAGGGAATAGTCCGAGAAGAGCAATAGCAGGGTCAAATGGTGGTTCCATTCCCATCTTTCCCAGGAATCTCCAAACTGCTTTCCAAATTGGCCGCACCAATTTGCAGTCCCACCAGCAATGTACAATTGTACCCTTTTCTCCACATCCTCACCAGCACTTGTTGTTGTTTGACTTCATAGTGGCTGCCAATCTTACTGGAGTGAGATGGTATCTTAGGGTGGTTTTGATTTGCATTTCTCTGACTGCTAGAGATGGTGAGCATTTTTTCATGTACTTGTTGATTGATTGTATGTCCTCCTCTGAGAAGTGTCTGTTCAGGTCCTTGGCCCATTTGTTGATTGGGTTATTTGTTATCTTATTATCTAATTTTTTGAGTTCTTTGTATACTCTGGATATTAGGGCTCTATCTGAAGTGTGTGGGGTAAAGATTTGTTCCCAGGATGTAGGCTCCCTGTTTATCTCTCTTATTGTTTCTTTTGTTGAGAGAAAACTTCTTAGTTTGAGTAAGTCCCATTTGTTGATTCTGGTTGTTAACTCTTGCGCTATGGGTGTCCTATTGAGGAATTTGGGGCCTGACCCCACAGTATGTAGATCATAGCCTACTTTTTCTTCTATCAGATGCCGTGTCTCTGATTTAATATCGAGCTCCTTGATCCATTTTGAGTTAACTTTTGTGCATGGCGAGAGAAAGGGATTCAGTTTCATTTTGATGCAAATGGATTTCCAGTTTTCCCAGCACCATTTGTTGAAGATGCTATCCTTCCTCCATTGCATGCTTTTAGCCCCTTTATCAAATATAAGATAGTTGTAGTTTTGCGGATTGGTTACTGTGTCTTCTATTCTGTACCATTGGTCCGCTCGCCTGTTTTGGTACCAGTACCATGCTGTTTTTGTTACTATTGCTCTGTAGTATAGTTTGAAGTCTGGTATCGCTATACCGCCTGATTCACACTTCCTGCTTAGCATTGTTTTTGCTATTCTGGGTCTTTTATTATTCCATATGAATTTCCTGATTGTTTTATCTATTTCTACAAGAAATGCTGTTGGGATTTTGATTGGGATAGCATTGAACTTATAGAGAACTTTTGGTAATATCGCCATTTTGATGATGTTAGTTCTGCCTATCCATGAGCAGGGTATATTTTTCCATCTTCTGAGGTCTTCTTCTATGTCTCTTTTTAGGGTTCTGTAGTTTTCATTGTATAGGTCTTTCACCTCTTTTGTTAGATTGATTCCCAGGTATTTTATTTTTTGGGGGGATATTGTGAATGGAGTAGTTGTCCTCATTTCTGTTTCAGAGGATTTGTCGCTGATATACAGGAATGCATTTGATTTATGCGTGTTGATTTTATATCCCGCCACTTTGCTGAATTCATTTATTAACTCTAATAGTTTCTTTGTAGACCCTTTTGGGTCTGTTAGGTATAGAATCATATCGTCTGCAAATAGTGATAATTTAAGTTCTTCTTTTCCTATTTTTATGCCTTTAATTTCTTTTGTCTGTCTAATTGCTCTGGCCAGTGTTTCGAGGACTATGTTGAACAGAAGTGGTGAGAGAGGGCATCCCTGTCTTGTACCAGATCTTAGAGGGAATGCCTTCAATTTTTCTCCATTTAGGATGATGCTGGCCTGTGGCTTATCATAGATTGCTTTAACAATGTTGAGGAATGATCCTGTTATCCCTAATTTTTCTAGAGTTTTGAACATAAAGGGATGCTGTACTTTGTCGAATGCCTTTTCTGCATCTATCGAGATGATCATATGGTTCTTATTTTTAAGTCTATTGATGTGGTGAATAACATTTATTGATTTCCGTATATTGAACCAGCCTTGCATCCCAGGGATGAATCCTACTTGATCATGGTGTATAATTTTTTTGATATGTTTTTGAATCCGATTCGCCAGAATTTTATTGAGGATTTTTGCATCTAGGTTCATTAGAGATATTGGTCTGTAGTTTTCTTTCTTTGAAGTGTCTTTGTCTGGTTTAGGAATCAGGGTGATGTTGGCCTCGTAGAATGTATTTGGAAGTTCTCCCTCTTTTTCTATTTCCTGAAATAACTTGAAAAGTATTGGTGTTAGTTCCTCTTTAAAGGTTTTGTAAAATTCTGCTGTATACCCATCCGGTCCTGGGCTTTTCTTAGTTGGTAGTCTTTTGATGGTTTCTTCTATTTCCTCTATTGTTATTGGTCTGTTTAGGTTGTCTATGTCTTCCTGACTCAATCTGGGCAGATCATATGACTTAAGAAATTTATCGATGCCTTCACTATCTTCTATTTTATTGGAGTATAAGGATTCAAAGTAATTTCTGATTATCTTCTGTATTTCTGAAGTGTCTGTTGTGATATTGCCTTTTTCATCCCGTATGCTAGTAATTTGGGTTCTCTCTCTTCTTCTCTTCGTTAGCATGGCTAAGGATCTGTCAATTTTATTTATTTTTTCAAAGAACCAACTTTTGGTTTTGTCAATTTTTTCAATTGTTTCTTTTGTTTCAATTTCATTAATTTCAGCTCTGATTTTAATTATTTCTTGCCTTCTACTTCTTTTGCTGTTATTTTGCTCTTCTTTTTCTAGGATTTTGAGATGAAGTATGAGATCATTTATTTGTTGGTTTTTTCTTTTTTTAAGGAATGAACTCCAAGCAATGAATTTTCCTCTTAAAACTGCTTTCAATGTGTCCCATAGATTCCGATATGTTGTGTCAGTGTTTTCATTTATCTCTAAGAATTTTTTAATTTCCTCCTTGATGTCTTCTATGACCCATTGGTCATTCAGTAAACTATTGTTCATTCTCCACGTGGTGCATGATTTTTCCTTCCTTCTTTTATCGTTGATTTTCAGTTTCATTCCATTATGATCAGATAGGATGCATGGTATTATTTCTACTCCTTTATATTGTCTAAGAGTTGCCCTGTGACATAATATATGATCTATTTTTGTGAAGGATCCATGTGCTGCTGAGAAAAATGTGTAACTACTTGATGTTGGGTGGTATATTCTATATATGTCAATTAAGTCTAGGTTGTTAATTGTGTTGTTGAGTTCTATAGTTTCCTTATTTAACTTTTGTTTGGAAGATCTGTCCAGTGGTGAGAGAGGTGTGTTGAAGTCTCCCATGATTATTGTATGGTGGTCTATTAGAATCTTGTACTTGAGAAGAGTTTGCTTGATGAACGTAGGTGCACCATTGTTTGGGGCATATATATTTATGATTGTTATGTCTTGTTGGTGTATGGTTCCCTTGAGCAGTATGCAGTGTCCCTCTTTATCCTTTTTGATTAATTTTGGCTTGAAATCTATTTTGTTTGATATGAGTATGGACACTCCTGCTTGTTTCCGCAGTCCATATGAGTGGAATGATTTTTCCCAGCCTTTCACCTTCAGTCTATGTATATCTTTTCCTATCAAATGCGTCTCCTGTAGGCAACATATTGTTGGATCTTGTTTTGTGATCCATTCGACTAGCCTGTGTCTCTTAATTGGTGAGTTTAAGCCATTAACATTTAGGGTTATTATTGAGATTAGGTTTGTTCCTCCAGTCATATTTGTTTATTTATGTTACTAAACCTGATTAGTTTTCCTCTTTGGTTACTTTCCCCCCTTTACTGTCCTATCTCCCACTGATGGTTTTCAATGTTATTTTCAGTTTCCTCTCCCTGTAATGTTTTGCCAAGGATTTTTTGAAGAGATGGTTTTCTAGCTGCGAATTCTTTTAACTTTTGTTTATCGTGAAAGGTTTTAATTTCATCTTCCATCCTGAAGCTTAATTTCGCCGGATACACGATTCTTGGTTGGAGCCCATTTTCTTTCAGTGTTTGAAATATGTTATTCCAGGATCTTCTAGCTTTCAGAGTCTGTGTTGAGAGATCAGCTGTTATTCTGATTGGTTTGCCCCTAAATGTAATCTGCTTTCTTTCTCTTGTAGCTTTTAAAATTCTCTCCTTATTCTGTATGTTGGGCATCTTCATTATAATGTGTCTAGGTGTGGATCTCTTATGATTTTGCACTTTTGGCGTCCTGTAGGCTTCTAGGATATGGGATTCTGTTTCATTCTTCAAGTCTGGGAAGTTTTCTCGTATTATTTCATTGAATAGATTCTTCATTCCTCTGGTTTGGAGCTCTGTGCCCTCCTGTATCCCAATGACTCTTAAGTTTGGCCTTTTAATGTTACCCATATCTCTTGGATGTTCTGTTCATGGTTTCTTAGCAGTCTTGCTGAACTGTCTATGTTCTTCTCAAGTTGAAATACTTTGTCTTCATTGTCTGATGTTCTATCTTCTAAGTGATCTATTCTGCTGGTAGTATTGTCAATTGAGGTTTTAAGTTGGTTTATTGCTTCCTGCATTTCTAGGATTTCTATTTGTTTGTTCTTTATTACTTGTAGCTCCCTGTGAAATTGATCTTTTACTTCCTGGATTTGTTTCTGTAGTTCCTTGTCAATGTGATCTTTCATTGTCTGATTTTGCTGTCTCATGTCTTCCTTGAGAGTCCAGATCATCTGAAGCATGTATATCCTGAACTCTTTATCTGACATTCCATCTGTTGCAGCTATTACCTCTTCTAGGGTTGAGTTGACCTGCATTGCTTGTGGTCCTTTCTTTCCTTGTCTTTTCATGTTGCTTGCGTTTCTTTCTGCTTCGTGAAACTGTTGTGCTTTTGAAATTTTTCCCCCTGTTTATTTTTGTTGCTCTTGTATATTTAGGATATCTCTCTTGTAGGGCGGGTAGTGGCTGTGATCCTCCTCTAATCAGGGTGATCTATATACTACGCTGGTTGGTCGTAGGTCTGCCCGCCCCGTGGGCACGGGTGGCTGCTCTACTCTGCCCCCACTCCAATTGCGGTGACGTTCCTGCCACGTCCTCGGATCGTTGGTCCTGATCCGGACGTGGGCAGCAGCTCTTCTCCACCCCTACTCCAATTGATGTGACGTGTCTACCACACTGGTTGGCCTCCAAGCCTGTTCCGCCGGTGGGTCTCAGATCTGCCCACCCTGCGGGCCTGGGCTGCAGTTCTGCTCAACCCCCACTCCCAGTGGGGGTACCTAACTGCCTCTCCAACGGGTCTCTGGGCTCCTTCCGGATGCTGGCGGCGGCTCTGTTCAACCCCCACTCCAACCAGTGTGACGTGACTGCCTCGATGCTACTCGTCCACTACACTGGCCGGCTGCCAAGCCTGTCCTGCCAGTGGGACGCAGGACTGCCTAACTTGCAGGGTCAGATGGCAGCTCTTCACAGCCTCTACTCCAAGTGGGTTGACTTGGCTACCCTGCCGTCGGGTCGCTGGTCCTGTTCCAGGCGTGGGCGGCTACTCTCCTCGGCCCCAGCTGCAGTTGGGGTGTCGCGATACCACACCGGCGGGACCCTTAGCCTGCTCTGGGCACAGGAGGCAGCTCCACTCTGCCCTCCAGGCCCCCGCAGTACCCAGCAGGACCCGGACCAAGAAGCAGTCCCTGTAGGATCCCCAACCCTGAGCCAGAGCCGCTTCGGGAGCCAGGAGCCGGTCTCTCCGATCCCCACCACTTTCTGCTAGGAGCAGGCTCCTCAGGGCAACCGCCGCGGGTTCCCCAAACCCAGGCCAGAGCCGCCCCGGGAGCCCAAGCCTGGCCGCACCAGACTCTCCCTGCTAGGTGCCCAAGCCTGGCCGCACCAAACTCTCCCTGCTTGGTGTACGCTCCCCTTGGAGCAGAGTCTAAGACGCACTTCCCGCGGGCTCTCCAGCTCCGGGTCAAAACTGTTCCAGGAGACAGAGTCCCGCTGCCCCTCGTCGCAAGTTTCACTTGTGGGTGGCCTCAGCTCGCGGTCCCCACAGGCTCCGCGGCCCTGGGCTCAAGCAGCCACAAGGGCCAGAACCCAGCCTCTCCGATCCCTGCCACACTCTGCTCGGAGCAGGGTCCACAGAGGTACCCCAACCTCAGGCCCAGGCGGCCCCCGCCCGGACCTGGCAGCTCCAACCTCTCCCAGCTCAGTGTATGCTCAGACAGGGGCAGGGTCAAAGACACAGTCGCCGCGGGTTCCGTAGCCCCGGGCCAAGAAGGATCTCCCGCCCTGGGCCAAAGCAACCCGGGGAACTAGAATCTGGCCGCTCAAAGCCCGGCGCCCGCCTTGCCAGGGGTGAGGCCTGAAGAGTATTCTCCTCAGAGTTTCCAATCCCGAGCCTGAGCGATCTGTCTGCGCGACGCAGGCAAATACCAGCCTGGAATCACCTGTTCTGTAGTTGAATGAGCTGAGATCAGTAGAAAACAGGGATGATTGCGTCAGCTCTCCGTGATGGCGGCTGCAGTTCTCCTGCGTGTTCTGACCGGTGTCGGGAAACGAACTGGACCGATTCTCTCCTGTATTTCAAAGCTGGAATTCAGCACTCAGCGCGGCTAGTGTGCCACTGGCAGGAGCCTGCAGAATCCGCTTCGCTGTAATCCCTCTCTGGTAACTCGCGGCTAATTAACTCGGGCGCGTCCCAGACTCCATCCACTGGGCGGTCCGCCGACCAAGTACTGCTTCGCTCCGTGTGGAAAAATCGCCCGCTACCAAGCCCCTGCAGCCGAATCCCGCGCGCTGGAATTTTGACCTCTAGATTCTGGAGCACTTCAATTTCACTGGGGATTCCCACCAAGGTAGCCTTCAGCCATTTCACCTCGTGTTTCTCCCACACAGTGGCGCAGCGTACTGGTGTGCTGTACTCCCTTGGCCGCCATCTTCCGGTCGTTATTCCGATCATATGGTTCTTATCTTTAAGTCTATTGATGTGGTGAATAACATTTATTGATTTCCGTATATTGAACCATCCTTGCATCCCAGGGATGAATCCTACTTGATCATGGTGCACAATTTTTTTGATGTGCCTTTGTATCCGATTCGCCAGAATTTTATTGAGGATTTTTGCATCTACGTTCATCAGAGATATTGGTCTGTAGTTTTCTTTCTTTGAGGTGTCTTTGTCTGGTTTCAGAATCAGGGTGATGTTGGCCTCATAGAATGAATTTGGAAGAGCTCCCTCTTTTTCTATTTCCTGAAATAACTTGAAAAGTATGGTATTAATTCTTCTTTAAAGGTTTTGTAAAACTCCGCTGTATATCCATCCGGTCCTGGGCTTTTCTTGGTTGGTAGTCTTTTGATTGCTTCTTCAGTTTCATCCATTGATATTGGTCTTTTCAAATTGTGTGTATCCTCCTGACTCAGTCTGGGAAAATTATATGACTTAAGAAATTTATCGATGTCTTCACTATCTTCTATTTTATTGGAATATAGGTTTTCAAAATAATTTCTAATTGTCTTCTGTATTTCTGTAGCATCTGTTGTGATATTGCCTTTTTCATCCCGTATGTTAGTAATTTGAGTTCTCTCTCTTCTTCTCTTTGTTAGCATGGCTAAAGGTCTGTCGATCTTATTTATTTTTTCGAAGAAACAACTTTTAGTTTTGTTAATTATTTCAATAGTTTCTTTTGTTTCAATTTCATTGATTTCCGCTCTGATTTTAATTATTTCTTGCCTTCTGCTACATTTGCTGTTGTTTTGCTCTTCCTTTTCTAGGGCTTTGAGATGAAGTGTGAGCTCATTTATTTGTTGTTTTTTTCTTTTTTTGAGGAATGACCACCAGGTGATGAATTTTCCTCTTAAAACTGCTTTCATTGTGTCCCATAGATTCCGATATGTTGTGTCTGTATTTTCATTTATCTCTAAGAATTTTTTGATTTCCTCCTTTATGTCTTCTGTAACCCATTGATCATTCAGTAACATATTGTTCATTTTCCATGTGATGTAGGATTTTTCCTTCCTTCTTTTATCATTGATTTCCAGTTTCATTCCATTATGATCATATAAAATGCAAGGTATTATCTCCACCCCTTTATATTTATTGAGGGTTGCCCTATGGCATAATATATGGTCTGTTTTTGAGAAGGATCCTTGTGCTGCTGAGAAAAAAGTATATCCATTTGATGATGGTTGATATATTCTATATATGTCGGTTAAGTCTAGGTTATTGATTGTGATATTGAGTTCTATAGTTTCTTTATTCAACTTTTGTTTGGAGGATCTGTCCAATGGTGAGAGAGGTGTGTTGAAGTCACCCATAATTATTGTGTTGTGGTCTATTTGATTCTTGAACTTGAGGAGAATTTGTTTTATGAATGTCGCAGCACCATTATTTGGTGCATAAATATTGATAATTGTTATGTCTTGTTGGTGAATGGTTCCTTGTAATAGTATATAATGTCCTTCTTTATCCCTTTTGATTAACTTAGTCTTGAAGTCGATTTTATTCTATATGAGGATGGTCACCCCTGCTTGCTTACAAGGACCGTGTGCATGGTATATTTTTTCCCATCCTTTCACCTTCAGCCTTCGTATATCTTTTCCAATCATATGTGTCTCCTGGAGGCAGCATATTGTTGGATTTGTTTTTTTAACCCATGATACCAGCCTATGTCGCTTTACTGGAGAGTTTAAGCCATTAACATTCAGAGTTACTATTGATATATGGTTTGTACTTCCATCCATGTTTGATTATTTATCCTTTTTTAAAAAAAAAAATTAGTTTGTTTCTCCATGATTAACTTTCCCCCTGCCCTCTGTCTTTACCGAGGCACTTCCTACTGATGGTTTTGGTTATTGTTTTTCATTTCTTCCTCGTGTAGTATTTTGCTCAAAATGCTTTGCAATTCTGGTTTTCTGGCTACAAATTCTTTTAACTTTTGTTTATCATGAAAGATTTTTATTTCGTTGTCGTACCTGAAGCTTAATTTTGCTGGATACAGAATTCTTGGTTGGCATCCATTGTCTTTCAGTGTTTGAAATACATTGTTCTATGACCTTCTTGCTTTCAGTGTCTGTGATGAAAAATCCGTTGTTAACCTTATTGGTTTACCCCTGAATGTAATCTGTCTCCTTTCTCTTGTAGCTTTTAATATTTTCTCTTTGTTCTGTATATTGGATATCTTCATAACAATGTGTCTTGGTGTTGGTCTACTGTGGTTTTGTGTGCTCGGTGTCCTGTATGCATCTTCAATTTGTATATCTGTTTCCTTTTTTATTTCTGGAAAGTTTTCTGTAATTATTTCATTCAGCAGGTTACTCATTCCCTTGGTTTGAATCTCTGTACCTTCTTCTATCCCGATGACTCGTAAGTTTGTTTTTTTTTATGTTATCCCATAACTCTTGGATGTTTTTCTCGTGATTTTTTACCAGCCTTTCTGAGTTGGCTAGACTCTTTTCAAGATGATATATTTTGTCTTCATTATCTGACGTTCTGGCTTCTACTTGCTCCACTCTGTTATTGATACTCTCAATTGAGTTTTTAATTTGGTTTATCGTTTCCTTCATTTCTAGAATTATTGTTTGATTATTTTTTATAATCTCTATCTCCTGATAAAGATGCTTAACTTCTTCTTTTATCTGTTTATGTAATTCATTCTCAATGTGTTCTTTCGCTGCTTGAATTTGCTGTCTTGTATCCTCTTTAAGGTTCCATTCCATCTGTCTAAGGTGTCCCTTGAGTTCTTTATATGACCATTTTTCTGATGACTCTAGGTCCTCCTGAATATTTAGGCTGTCCTGCATTGTTTGTACTCCTTTTCTTCCTTGCTTTTTGAAGCTGCTCTTGTTACTTCTTGTTCTGTTTGACTGATGAGTTACTGTTTATTCCTATAAATTTATTAGATGCTTGGGACGAAAGGTATTAGAAGGGAAGGGAAGAAGTCACTAAAGAGAATGAGAGTAAGCAGGTAGAATTCAAGGAAGGGGGGATAAGATAATTGAAAAGAAATGAAAAGACAAAAGAAGAAAAAAATAGGAAATAAAAAAAAAAATTTTTAAAAAATAATAAAAAAAATTAAAATTAAAATTAGAAGAAAAAAAATTTAAAAAATTGTAAAAAAATTTTAAAAAAACAACAAGAAAGAAAAATGAAAATGAAAGAAAAACCCAAATCAAAAAAAAAGAGAGAAAAGAAAAAAAGAAAGAAAAAACAAAACTAATAATTGCAGTCTTAGTGTTTGATTAACTTCTCTTCCAGTAGGTGGCGCTGTGCCCACCAGGCCAAGTTTCTCCTGTCAATACCAGGAATCAATCACTGTGCAGCAGCTCCTCCCAGACTGGGTGAGTCTCCAATCCTGAGTGCCTAGGGCCTCCTCTTGTGTCTAGTCACTTCCCACTTTTCCTCTAGCCAGGCCCTTCTCACGGGTGCCGCTCACCACAATACTGGCTACACACCAGGTCTTCTGCTCCCAGGAGCCCTGTTTTCATGAACGACTGGGCACACTCTCCCAGTTTGCCATTCCCTCAGACCCTAAGTTTGTAGAGCTTGGGGCTGAGAATCCTCAGCGAATTTTACTTGCCCTCCGATAGCCACGCCCCCGGTAGCTGGTGCAAGAGACCTCAGCTGTCAGCAGTGGTGGGAGCGGTAGTTCTCCGCTGCGGGTCCCGCGCCACGTCTGATTCCCTGGGTCTGGCAATCGCGCTCACGGGAGAGCTGGGAGGGGCCCTTACGGGAGAGCTGGGTGGGGCCCTTAAGGTTTCCCCGATGTGTGGAGAGGGAAGGCTAGGGAATTACACACCTGTAGCCACAGGTTTCAATGAAGTTATCTCCTCTGACGCAGTCTGATGACGTCAGTTCTCTGCCATGGTGGTATCTCTTGCAAATGGCGACAGTTCGTTTCCCTTTGCCGGACGACCAATTCAACAGGTGGGTCCTTACTGTCTCTCCCAAGCCCCGTTTCAAACCTGTGGCCACTACCTATGAAGGCTCGGTAGGCATTTACCTCCATAGGATGAGAAGGGCTGACAAGTTGTTTCAGCCGGATGGATTAGTGCTGAGTCACAGCTGTTTGTCTGCGGGAAGCAGGTGAACGGGAGCTTGAATTCAGCCGATCTGGGCTCAGAGTGTGTTCTGAGAGGCCCAGACTGTTCGCCCCAGATCCACATCAGCTCAGCATTGCCTAGTGATCCTGGTTTGGTTTCCTGCACATAGTGAGCACCTTATGGTCTATCTCTGGCGCTCCATGTTTCAGTCAGGGTGATTCTCTGTGCTGCAGTCCGGCTGGGCATAATTCATGAGCCACTTGTCAAGCAGCTCCTACAATTCTTAAAAACATAAAATAAAATAAAAAGGCTGTCCAAAAGAGGGGAAAATGCTTTTTATTATCACTTCAAAAGAAAGAGCCCAAATAATCAATGAATTTCAGAAAGAAATGATCATTATTAGTTATTATTTAAATCTCAATGAAACCATAGCTAACCTGTACACAAATCAGAATGGTAAGTGAAGATACCTTGCATGACTAAAGATGTGGAAAAATGGAACTCTCCCACATTGTTCAAAGGAATGTTAACATTACATCATTGTTGAAAACTTGCTTGTCAATATCTACAAAACCTTCATACACATAATCACTATGACCTTAATTTCCATTTTTAATATATAACCATTTATCAGAATTTGTTTAACAGAAAATTCATGGCAGCATTGCTTGTACTGAACTTGTGGGAAAAAACACAATCTCCATTAACAATGGAGTTTGATATAAGAATTTTGATATATGCATACAATAAAACAGTATCCAATTATAAAATTAAACATATTACTCTAAACTATAACATAAATGAATTCTACCCACAAAATATCAAAACAAAAGTCAGAAAATAATAATTGCATATCTTAATAGTTCCATTTATATAAAAATAGACAAAACTAATATATAGTCCTGGAAGTGTACATACTATATGGGAAGAGGTGATATTGGTGACTGTTAGGAGTAATAAAAGATACTTCTAGGTGCTGATGGTATTTTATTTCTTAACCTGTGATTTTATCAATCTATGCTACAGATAAGTTACTAGAAGCAAGCAACGAAGCAAGCTTAAGTCTCTCCATTAAGGGGGAAATCTGAGCAGCTACTTCTATATACCTCCTCAGCCAAACTCCAAATGTCTTTTAGCAAAGCTGGAAAATGCAGGAAAGTTATGCTTAATGCCAGTTTCAAAAAATAATTAATAATTAGAAGCGAATTTTGCTGAGAATATGCTTAACATGACTTTTAAACTCATTAAGATGTTCCCTGCCTTAAAAATCTGTCCATTGATTTAATTTATCTGAAGGATAAATTAATTGATTGATGGATGTCCTCATTCTTTTTGTTTCCCAAAAAGCAAACCTAAAATCAAAATTATTATTCTTGTGTAGGTCAAGCCATTGTTGTACTAAAAAAAGTGTTTATGACATTTATTACTCTACCCCTTTTACACTATAAGTGAGTCTACAATATAAATTAGACCAGTCAAGTAGCTGTGTCTTTCAGGAAGTAAATATCAGGGTGAAATGCCATAGCTCAATATTTCATCATGAAATTACTGAAGGATAATTACCTTAACTATGTATTGGTGATATAAAAGGAACCATACATAGTCTTCTCTCCTGAAAAATTAATATCATTTTTGCACCTGGATTTAATCTCTGTTATAAGTATATCAATGAAAATACAGACTTGCTTAACTTTCTTACGTTTTTCTTTCCTAGCTAAATTGATTTTCATGTGGTTCATTCCCTTGGAAGTATTTTGTAATAATTTTTTTTAGTTTTAAAAAAGTAAAATATTTTATTAATAATTTCCATTAAAATGGCAATATTTTACAAATATTAGTTGATAATTACTATTAAAATATTGTTTATTTTTATTTAAAAAATGTGGCTACAAGAAAACTTCACATGACATGTGTAACTCTCACTGTATTTCTAAATTCTAAGAATTTTCACCTTCATAATACTAGAAAATGTCTACATTAATGAAAGGAACTGATTCAGAGCCATAAATGAATGCTAAATGTGCATATACATTTGCAGGCACATAGATTTCATCATGATTCTTACAGCTCTGTCATCATGGCCAGATGGTGAGAAAATATAATTGTGAACTCTGTGACTCTAGGCCTCTCTTCAATAGTCCTATCCCCTAGACCTAGGTCGCAGAAATTTCAGCTGAAGGCTCAGGTGAGTTAATTTACTTCATTTCTCCTTTTTTTCACTCATCGTTGTAACATAAATGATTTACTGGGCTCCCAGGAGGAATGCCTCTGGGGAGATAGGGGAGTCATAAATCCTAACACCACCTCTGTCATTTCCTAGGTCTTTTTCCCACATCCTGGAGAACAGAGTACCTTCTTGTTATCCTTTTCACAAGTTCAATAAATAAGTATAGCACCAGAAGGGCCATAAAGAACTGAATCTGAATGCTCAGACTCATTTAGAAATTGCTCAAGCAGGAAGCAAGAACCACATCCCAGTCTGTGGTTCACCTATTCACAATAAAAACACAAGCCACAGTGCCTATTTCAAAGCTGGGCAACTGTAGCTGACCCTGGAGTACAGGGTACTTTTTAGTCCAGTGAGGTGGTTTCTTATTACATACAAGATGGGTGGAAAGAGTATTTACTATAGCCAGATAAGAAGTAATCCTTTGGCTGTGATTCAGATGGATTTGAAAAGAATGATTTTCTTGGAAGAAAAATGAATCCCTTAACTACTTTCTCCTGCCACCACCAAAGCACTAACAATGATTTACAGCAGCATGTTCCCTAATTTTCCATCTGCATATTATTTGGAAAGGGTAAAACTTATGGTAATGCAATGTACAAATGAGTACAAACAAAATTTGTTTTTTTTTCCTGCACACACACACTCAGGTTTTTTTTTTTTAATGTGTAATTTATTTTCTTATAAGCCACGTTTCAAAGTGTGTTTCAGTGAATTTCAGAACTGGGCTGCTCAGGAAACTCTTAGGAACCCATGATAGGTAAAACACCAGAAGACTACCTTTAAGTGAGACGAAAAGTAAATGGCAGCTTATTAGTTATTCTGTCAGAACATTCAAAGGCTTTTAGTTTTAAGACAAGTGAAAGGGGAAAAAAATCCTGTGATTCTGCCAGTTTAGATTACAGTAAGAAAAGAGGATAATCTTCTGCTAGTAGTTTGTAGCCCGTCAAAAACTTGGAAGGGATACAGGTAGAGCAAAGAGTGGGGCTTTCTTTCTCCAAATCAACTCTTCAGCAAGATTTGCTGCACTCTTCTCCCCTTTGCATTTGGAAATATAAATTGCATGTACATAAATGATTATCATTCTTTTAAAACATGGGAAAACCATTACCGAAGTTGCAATAACTATAGTCACAATCCAAGCATAGGGTGGTATCAACCTGCTGCAAACTTGTAAGAAATACTGGTCTGAGAATGTGAGGACAAGGTCTACACTGCATGTTCCTCCTTTGATTAAGTTAATACCACCAATGAAGGGAAAATGTCTATAAGCATAATGAAAACCCAAGCTAAGTTGGAGATGTGTTTGTGATTAATTTGATATTTAGTCTTGAAACAGTGGTTTCCAAGTTGTGACAAAGAATGCTAGATAAGTGAAAAGAATTTGAGTTCTATTCATATCTTCATGTCTTATTGTTTATGATAAAAATAATCTTTGGCATGCTGGAGAATAACCAGCACTATGTATTTGCTAAGTTATTTTCCTAAAGTCTCCATCAAATGGCTATTTTCTTAATGTCCCTTAGTGAGATTAGTAAATCATATAGGAAAGAGGTAAATTGGGTATTACATGTTTGACAAATAGAATTCCATTGAGTAAGAAGATATCTGTTAACCTCACTCTGCTGGGCTCCCTTAATCAGCATCAAATTTCAGGATTATTTTTATTTTTGCTCTGAATACAGCCTGTTATAATCAGACAATTTGTGTGCCAAGTGCTCTGTTTCCTGTTTGAAGATTTCACTTACAAGAAAACCCTTTTGGCTTGCTGGAAATGGGACACAGAATTTCAATATTTCTACAGTTTTCACTAACTGATGTTCAGTGTCGTATGTGTGTGCTGTGTACATGGTCCAAATTAGTATAGGGCAAGAAGTTTAATCACTGAATAGAAACTAGAACTATTGGCAAAGACTCACAGTTATTGTATCTAATTTGAGGAAAGCAGATTGTTACTTGAGAATTGACTGGAGGTTAGAAAATGCTAACATTAAGTGTATTTTAGCAGGAACATTGGCAGTTTATTCTTCCTTAATTTACTCAGATACTGCTGATTTTATTTTACTTTATTTTCTAAGAAATAGGCTGTTTGATTTTTCCCTCTTTGGATCCAGGTACTTCTACAGATGTGAAAGCAATCTGTACCCATTGGCTAAATTATCGAAGCAGAAGAGAATAGTACCTCCTTGCCCCAGGCTTCCTCTTTTTTTTTTTTTTAATTTTTTACAGATATACCAAAGCTTTGGGAAAGATGGTGGTCTCTGAGAAGGCATTCTGGAGCCAGAGCACAACAGGGAGTGTAATCAATGGTTAGATCTCGGTATTCCTACATCCTGGCTCATCCGCCTCATGCATTTATGTGTGAGAGTTATTTCTTATACTTGGCCTACAACTTTTATATTTTGTTTTTGTCTTGAATAAAGAGATCACCCTTTATAAAAATAATTTTTATCTCCAAATTGTTAAGAACCAATGACTTGTAATGATACTATCATGGCAATAGTATCAGTAGTAAAATTTTGCTGAAATTTGTAAAAAAAAAATTAAGAAATAATTACATATATCTTCAAGTTTATGATTATCTATTAAACATGTCAACATGTTATCCTATGTCTGATACATCAATATTATCAGGAGATTCCAAAGTACTTCAAGTCAATCAAGATCTCAAAGAAGGGCACTATTCTAAATGCATTGCATATTTTGTCTAATTTAAATTCCCAAATAACCTTATAGTTGAGTTCTATTTTTTATGCTAGTTTCACAAACAATGAAACAAATGTAGAAGAAATTGCATCACACACTCATATCCTATAGTTAGTTATTTGACTTACCATGAGTTTATTAACCAGTGTAGCTATGTTGCCTTGAGAATAAAGATGATATATTTCAGAGAAAAGCACACATTTCAAGGTTCATATCTTGGATTGAGATAACACTCAGAACACAGGTTAAAATTTCTTTTTTTTCAATATTAGATTCCCCAAACTCCTATTTCTGTAGTGGCTCTCAATCCCTCAGTCACATAGCAGCTGTAGTGATGAGAGTAATTTTCATTCTCTTCCCTCATACTTGTCCCCTCAATTTTCTCTCCAGAGAAAAAACTGTTTTATAGTCAATGTTAAAAATTAGGATAGTAGAGATGTGGAACATTTTTTTTTCTATTTGTTGATTGATTGTATATCATCTTCTGAGAGGTGTCTGTTCAGTTCTTTGGCCCATTTGTTGATGGATTGGGCTATTTTGTGTGTGTGTGTGTGTGTGTGTGTATGTATGTTTATCTTTTTGTGTTCTTCATATACCCCTAGGGATTAGTGCTCTATCTGATGTGTGAGTGGTAAAAATTTGCTTCCAAGATGTAGGTCCTCTATTCACCTCACTGATTGTTCCTTTTTCTAAGAAGAAGCTTTTTAGTTTGAATCCACCCCATTTATTGATTCTTGATTTTAATTCTTGTGCTATAGGAGTCTAATTAAGGAAGTTGGGGCCTAATCCAACATGAAGGAGATTTGGGCCTAGTTTTTCTTCTAATAGGCACAGTGCCTCTAGTTTAATTCCTAGATCTTTGATCCACTTTGAGTTGAATTTTGTGCATGGTGAGAGATAAAGGTTTAATTTTATTTTATTGCATATTGTTTTCCAGTTATCCCAGCACCATTTGTTGAAGAAGCTGTCTTTTCTCCAATGTATGTTTTCTGCACCTTTGTCTAATATAAGATAACTGTAATTATGTGTGTTAGTCTCTGTGCCTTCTATTCTGTACCATTGGTCTACCAGTCTATTTTGGTGCCAATATCATGCTCTGTAGTATAGTTTGAGGTGTTTTATGGTGATGCCAATGCCATGTGCTTTACTCTTCTTGCTAAGAATTGCTTTAGCTATTCTGGGTATCTTATTGTTCCAGATGAATTTCATGATTGCTTTTTCTATTTCTATGAGAAATGTCATTGGAATTTTGATTGGAATTGCATTAAATCTGTATAGTGCTTTTGGTAGTATGGTCATTTTGATTATATTGATTCTGCCTATCCAAGAACAAGGTAGACCTTTCCATCTTCTAAGGTCTTCTTTAATTTCTTTCTTTAGTGTTCTGTAGTTTTCACTGTGAGGTATTTTACTTCTTTTGTTAGATTGATTCCCAAGTACTTTTTTTTTTTTGAGGCTATTGTAAATGGGGTAGTTTTCCAAATGTTCAACATCTCCAGCAATTAGAGAAATGCAAATCAAAACTACTCTAAGATTTTATCTCACTCCAATCAGAATGGCAGCTATTAAGAACACATATGACCATATGTGTTGGTGAGGATGTGGGGGAAAAGGCACTATCATACATTGCTGGTGGGACTGCAAATTGGTGCAATATGGAAAGCAGTATGGAGATTCCTTGGAAAGCTATGAATGGAACCACAATTTGGCCCAGCCGTCCCACTCCTTGGTCTATACCCAAAGGACTTAAGAACAGTATACCACAGGGACACAGCCACATCGATGTTTATGGCAGCACATTTCACAATAGCTAAACTGTGGATCCAACCTAGATGCCCTTCACTAGATGAATGGATAAAGAAAATGTTGTAAATATACACAATGGAATGTTACTTGGCAATAAAAGAGAACAAAATCATGGCATTTTTAGGTAAATAGGTGGAGTTGGAGAAGATAATGCTAAGTGCAATTACCAATCCCAAAAAACCAAATGGCCAATATTTTCTCTGATATAAGGAGGCTAATTCATACTGAGATTGGGTGGGGGATCATAGAGGATTAGAGGAACTCTAGATAGGGCAAATGGGTGGGAGGGAAAGGGAGAAGGAATGGGGGTAAAAATGATGGTGGAATTAGATGGATATCATTACTGTAAGTACACATATAAAGACCTGAGTGGTGTGAATATACTGTACATACAACCAGAAAAAAAAAATTAGGATGGTAAATGGGTGTCCCTCTGTACTCCATTTCTTTGTCCCTGTGCTGTGGTGGGAAGCTGTAGAAGTTACCTGTGGTATCATGGTGTCCTGTTTCTGTTTACTGAGAAATAGAAATTCAGTTTCACTACACACAAAATAGCTATTCTTACTAAAGAGGTTGAAAGATGTTGCTCTCCATAGCTGCCGTGTGGCTAAGAACACAGATTGATTGCAAAACAGTCAAATTAGCCAAACTGAATTAGCACATACTTCTCTGATTAAAAAATAAGTTAGGCATCTAGGAGTTAAGAAGTCATTCTGAAACAAATTGAATGCTCTATAAAATATGGATACAGAGGCTTTCTTCTGTATTAATATGTTTTTTCAAATTTCTGAATAAGAGTATGTATGCACATACACTTTTAGTAATTGCTTTAGTAGAGCTAAAGGACCACATGAAAATATAAAAAGAGATTTTGGATAAGGATTGATAATTACAGGCACATATGGCATGGGAGAAGAAATCTGTCGTACACAGAAATACTGAAAAATTGAAGATCAGTATAGTAATATCTTAACCTATTGTTAGTGTGTTTTATGTGTTTGGACTTTGTTGTATAATTTGGGCAACAAAGAATACAAGCATAGTCATTTATTCAAAGTCAAAATAATCTTTGATTTGCACATAAACACAAGGAAAACATCTTTTGTAAAACTGATATCTTCTAAATCATAAAAAAAGATTAGTTGGTAGCTAAGAAAAAATAAATCTGTTACATTGAAAATACTTTTAGTTAAAGTAGTTGTAGGGGCTAGGTTGTGGTTCAGTGTAGAGTGAGTGCTTGCCTAGCATGTGTGTGGCACTGGGCTCAATTCTCTGCACCACATAAAAAAACAAATAAGCCAAATAAAGGTATTGTGTCCATCTACAACTAAAAAAAATTCTTAAAAAACGATAGTTGTAGATTTGTATAAAGTTATAGTATGATTGCTTTTGATTGTACAGGTAAATCATTTTGTATTAATAATAAAATTTATCAATCATTTTGCAGTGGTTGGCATATAAAACATTTCATTCAATAGGATTCATTATTATGGAGATGTGTTGAAGATATTGACAATGTATGCCACCATTTTAATAATAACATTTTGCAGCAAAGTCTTATATATGCATAAATAAGACACTATTATTTAGGTGATGATACTTATGAATTGCTACACATAATTTTCAGATTCAATTACAAATGATGTCTATAATAGGATCTGGAGACTCAATAACACGTTGGGAAATTCTGAAGCAATGCAAAGGCAGCTCACTATATAATTTCTTCTTTAATAGTAAGCCCGAGAGTAAAGGGAATATAATGGTTTTTATTTAATATATTACTAAATATATTAAATTTTTGTCATATTAAGTTTATATTATTATTAGTAGTATGACAAATATTGTTTTTATTTATATATAATGCCTCACTTGTATAACAAAAATCTTGGCTCCTCATGACTTTTTGAGTTACAGTTAAATCTTGGGCTTTAGAGAAACTATTGTACTTTTGCTTTGATTTGGCATATAAAATTGACACATAAAAAATGATTCTCCATGACTTTATATGTAAAATTATTCCTAATACTAAGCTCTTATTTTTAGGAATATTTAATAGACAACAATGGAAATTTCCATCTCTATTTACTCTCAATACTGATAATCATATAAAATCTAGTTATTTAGTATACAGAGATCTGTTACCTAATACACCACTACACAGCTTTCTTTCATAGTCAAAATTATTTTACAATAGCATTGTCTTCCATTTGAGATTAAATTATCATAACGTAAAAGCATGTAATATAATGCAGATTTTGAAAATTACTCAGAAGCTGGAGAAATGAGTTGTTTTATCCCCGATTTGAGCTGAATATATTGATAGAAATTCTATTCTGAGAATAGAATCTTCTTCAACATGTTCTTGATGATCAATAATTTTTATAACTAGATCAGCAATTTTTCCATAGATGCATTAGTCTTTATGTTGGCACAGTAATACTTTAAATATAGATTTAAAAGACTACTGTCACAGATAATGTTCTCAGTGCTCAGATGCAGAAGGACTTCAACAGTGTATGAAAAAAACCCAATTGTAGTAGAGAGGAAAGGGGCAAATAATTGCAGGGATTTAGGGAAATTATAATGAAAAAAAAGCAAGTTTGATAATGGGAAAAGGAAAAAATGAGACTGGATTAGTAACATGAAAATGCTAGTTAACAGTAAGAGATATTATTTAGAAACAAATGCAAGATTCAGCCTTGAAATAAGCAGTAATAATTATATTGATATTTATTAAGCATATATACTTAATTGCCATTAGAACTTATGCTGATCTTAACATAAAACGTGTGTGTGTGTGTGTGTGTGTGTGTGTGTGTGTGTGTGTGTATTCTCTAAGGATACCTTTTATTACTAAAATATTTTTTTTTCACTTTCTAAGTAAAAACCTCAAAACTTATTGGGAAGATGATTAAAACTTCTGGGAATGGCATTAGCAATATCAACCAATCCTAAATATTGAACTATTTTCTAGGTATGTGATTTATTTTTTATTTTTTATGGACATAATACTTTTATTTTATTTTTATATGGTGCTGAGGATTGAACCCAGTGCCTCACATGTGCAAGGCGAGCACTTTACCACTAACCTACAACCCTAACCCAGTATATGATTTATTAAGCATACACACACACACACACACACACACACACACACACACCTCATATATGTGCACCTACCTTACAATGCAGTCAGTCATTGAGCAAATTTCTCTATAGATTCTCCAGTTTTGTATCAGTTTAATTTAAATGTAACCATATTAGTCTCTAACATACATTTTTCAGTTAAAGATTCTGACCCAGAGATTTTGTTGTATCAAGTACATGCATGTGTAACACATTTCAAAATAATAGCCTAACCTTTCAAAGAGAATCCAAAATCCAGAATGCTGTATCTACTTACTATATTGCTAAAATTCCAAAAGCATGCTAAAAATCGACAAGTAAATCCCAAACCCTAGATTATCCTACTGGGGAAAACAAGAGGGTTAAAACAATCATAAATATATACATACCATATGAGTATCTACTTGATGTTCAGAGAAGATAACACAAGGAGATGAAATGATGTGTTTCAACTGAGTCATAATTAAAAACACTCCATCGATAATCCATAAAAGGTTTGTGGTAATGTGAGAGGTCTCATTTACAGAACTATCATAATTCAGGGTTGGCATTTGGCTTTACTTTGCTCACCAGGTCTGTTCTAAGTTATTATTACACATGCTAAAGACTGAGTTGCTGCACTGATAGAAGCCAGTTTCCATATTAATGTTAATTGACCATTGGCTTGAGATGCACCCTAGAGCCCATAAAAAGTGATCTTATATGGAGCATTGTATTTGCATTATCTAAGAATTTTACTGTCTTTTAAAGTAAAATCATATACTCAGATGTATGCGACACACACACACACACACACACACACACAGCAGGCAGGTTGCCAAAATATCCTAAAATAAGGGCCCAAATCCCAAATTAAAGCAAGCTAAACTAATAATTTAATATCCAAACTGTCCCATTTATGAAGTCTGTCAAAAAGAGATTATATGTTGAATATCAAAGTGGATATTTTTGATCTCACATTATTTCCACTTGGATTTTGATTTTATAGATAGGGTGAAGTGTGTATGCTTTATTCTTTCATATCTTCAGATCTGTGGATGATTTATAGTCATTAACATTGTTGACATAGCATTAAATGATATAAAAATATCAACTCTGGGACTGAGTTAATTCAGTTTGATTCTCTCTATTAGTTAAATGAAGCTTTATTTATCATTCCCAACCGTGAACTTACAACCATTAAACTTCTGAGTTGCATTTCTTTAGGTAAGATGGCGTAAAGATGTGTTCATAAATATATTTTTTTCAGATATAGTGACATCTGCATACTGTCTCACTGCTGGTTCAGTTAAGATAGCTTAAAGAAACTATTTTTTTGTGTACAGTGTGCATATAAAATGACAGCTTTCTAAAAATGACTAGGAGTGAATTCATGTGTTACTATGCTCTGTGTTACAGCATAAAAGGGCATTAAGTCTGCCTTTGATATTAACTTATTGATGCAGTATTGTCTTGAAGGAAACATCAATTCTGAATGTGAACACTTCTACCTTTCATCCTCATTTAGAGGTCGGGTTTTTTGTTGTGTTTTAAAGAATAAAAATTATAGATTGTTAATTTTAATTGATTTCCATACTTCATAACTTAAAATTAACTAAGGAAGACCCATTTTAATTAAGTATTCTAAGAAGCTATTTAGAACCTAAATAAAATAGTATATGTTATACTATAAGATATTACCTTAAAGCCCCAGAAAATGAGCATTTGGAAGGTATGGTCTAAAGTTTTTTTTTTCAAATTTTATTCAGTTTTGAATTTTATTTATATGTATAAATCACATCTAGACAGAACACATCTCATTCTTCTTAGAAATTCTCTACAATGAGAAATGTGCAATGTTGTTGTTGCTTCATTAAAATGTTCAAAATCTCTAGTAATTAGATAAATGCAAATCAAACTACTCCAAGATTTTCATCTCATGCCAGTCAGAATGGCAGTTGTCAAAAATACAGACAACAATAAATTTTGGCAAGGATGTAGGGAAAAAAGCATACTCATACATTGCTGGTGGGACTGCAAATTGTTGCAACCAATCTGGAAAGCAGTATGGATATTCCTTAGAAAACTTGAATGGAACCACCATCTGACCCAGCTATCCCACTCCTCGGTCTATACCCAATGACTTAAAGTCAGCATATCATAGTAATGCAGCCACACCAATGTTTATGGCAGCTCAATTCACAATAGCTAAACTGTGGAACCAACCTAGATGCCCTTTGATAGATGAGTGGATAAAGAAACTGTGGCATATATACACAATGGACTATTATTCAGCATTAAAAGAGAATAAAATTATGGCATTTTCAGGTAAATGGATGGAGTTGGAGAATATCATACTAAGAGAATTAAGCCAATTTCAAAAAACCAAAGGCCGAATGTTCTCTCTGACAAGCAGATGCTGATTCATAATGGGGGGCGTGCATGGGAAAAATGGAGGTACTTTGATTGGGCAAAGGGGAGGGAGGGGGAGGGAGGAGTATGGGGGCAGATGGACATCATTACCCTAGGTACATGTATGACTGCACATATGGCGCAACACTACATCGTGTACAACCAGAGAAATAAAAAGTACTGATCCTGACCTTAGGATGACCTATTAGTTTTCAAAGTTATATGATGTACATATATCTAGTGTGATTCCTAGCAACTGTATCTGAAACATACTAGATTAGCCAATTATCAAGAATTTGATTTAATATCATGTCCCAAATATTATCAGTTCTGTTCCAGTTTTGGGTTAAAGAGAGGAAAAGCACTCAACTCTATCAGTTAAAGTCAGAGAAGCTAAAAATCTTAATATATGGGATATATATGAACTCCAAAAAATAAATAGCAGGAAGTATGGAGTGGACTATAAGAATTTAAGGTACTACTGAATCAATGGTAAAATCACCTATATGTTTCTTCCTCTGGGAATCCTTGGCCTGGAATCAAAGGAGTCTCAAAAGGAAGGGTGCACTGGCAAATGTAAAGAGCACTTTGGAGTTGCTCTCCAGTTCAAGCCTGAAGAGAAGAGAAGGAGATGTCCTAGCTACAACTTCAAGAGAGCAAGACACATGGCCATCTACAACCCTGAGGGAGTTGAATCTCCTCTGATTCTGGGAAAAGTTATGAGCATGATGATTGTGGTAAGTCTCTGTTACTCTTTCTTTTTGTGTTCACTCTACATTGGTCCTGGATTCAGGCACAGTGACAGAGATTGTGCAACAGTGCAAGGTAAAACCCTAACATTCTACCTGAATCATGGAAAAGGTGACTTCCAGGGATTGAGAAATTACTAAGAATCTCACAGAGAGAAAGAAACTTGAAAAGAAAGTCTATAAAGTTATTTTTAAACTCAGTTTGCTCTCCCTGCTCACGTGATTCTTATGCTCAGAACTATCCTAAATAGCAACAAAAGACCTTGAGAACTAAACTACTAAACTAAGCCACATTGTTCCCAGGCCACCATCTTCCCAAAGAATGATTTTGAAAATACAGTGCAAGGATGGCTTGTTGGAATTTTCTGCACAAAGTTAGTCAAATTTAATGTCTGATAAATCAAAAGTTGAACGTCCGCATGTTTTAGAAGAGGTTAGAGTCTCATAACACAAATTTAAAAGTTTCTAGATGCATTAAATTATTCAGCATATAAAAGTCAAGAAAAATATTTGCAGGCACATAATACAAAAAATCAATGCATATCAATGATGATATGATATGTGAGTTAGAATTACTTGACAAAAACTTCAAGGTAACTACTGAAGATCACTCCAACAGGTAATAGTGAACATTCTTGAAACAAGTGGAAAGATAGTAAAGATCAGCAAATAAATTAAATATATAAAGAAAAATCAAATAGGAATATTATCACTAAAATACACTGACACATGTGAAAAAAAAACAGCCACTGGATGGTTTGAAAAGCAGAATAGAAATGACACAGAGAAAATGAACTTGCGTATAGATCAATAGAAATTAATATAAATGATTTGTTGTTCCTTAGTCAGCTTTATATTACTATGTAACAGATATCTGAGATGATCATTTCAGAAGGGGAAAGGTTTACTTTGGCTCACAGTTTTGGAAGTTTAAGTCCATAGTAATTTTTCCTTATTGCTTTTAGGCCTGTGACAAGACAATAATACATCATGAGAGGAGCATGCCACAGAGGAAGCTAGTAAACTCCTGTCAGCCAGAAAGCAACAATGAAGAGGAAGGTCTAGAGTCACAATATTCCCTTCAAGGACACTCCCAATTTCTTAAATTCCTTTCATTCAACCCACGTGTTAAA
Organism: Spermophilus citellus; assembly: GCF_964194105.1. NCBI lineage: Eukaryota > Metazoa > Chordata > Mammalia > Rodentia > Sciuridae > Spermophilus > Spermophilus citellus. The sequence continues at coordinate 164,066,976 of NC_138184.1, forward strand.
GGTTCTATGACCTCCAAATAGAAAGTTTACCTCAGAAGTAATTGAAGAAAGAATGTGTGAAACAAAAATTTTAAAGTGTATAATGAAAAAACAGAAAAAAAAACTTATAGCATATAAGTCTACATCCAGTGAAAATATTCTTTAGGAATGAAATTCAAGGAAGCATACTTTCAGATGTAGTTATAAGATTTGCACTAAATGAATCACTAAGAAATGTTTCCAGCCACAAAGGTACTGGAAATAAACTTAAATCATCAGGATTGAAGGAAGAGCTGCAGAAATGATAAGTACCAGTGTAAATATAATAAAGTATTATCTCTGATTAATCTCTTTAAAACACAGTTGCTGGATAAATAAAAACTATATAAATTTATCTGATGGAGTTTCAATGTATGTAAGGAAAATATATGACAACTTCAACATAGTGAAGAGGTAAAGAAACATAGTAAGCAAGATATCTGTTTCTATTTTTATTGTAATCCCTAAGATAATCATTAAAAGAGCTATGCAAAGACACAAATAAAACACACAACAAATAAAAGGAAACAAAAAAGTGAGAACAGCAGAAAGGTAATAATGGTGCAAACAACCAAAAATTTAATGTCTAAATTTAAAGATATTGATAATATCATTGTATTGAATATAAATGCACTAACACCAATAAGAAATGGTTGTTAGTTCCATTCAAGTTATCACATGAAAGAAATCACTTTTTTTCTGTTGGTGAAAAATATCCCATTGTGTTGTATATCTACCATATTTTCTTTATCTACTTCTTAGGTGATGGACACCTTCATTGTTCCCATGTGTTGACTAATGTGAATACTGCTACCATAAACATGGGAGTGCAAATGTTTCTTTTACATACTGATTTCTTTTCCTTTGGATATATATCCAGGAGTGGGAGTTCTATACCATATGGTGGTTATATTTTTAAGTTTTTGAATAACTTCCAAGCTGTTTTCCATAATAGCTGTACTAATTTACATACCTACCAATTGTGTTCATTCACAGGTTGCCTTTTCTCCACATTGTCACTAGTACTCATTGTCTTTGGTGGTTTTGATAACAGGGATTCTTACTGGGGTGAGATGATACATGCAGTTGTTGTTTTGATACTTAATGATGTTGAGATTTTTTCATGTATCAGCCATTTGTGTGCCTTCTTTTGAGAACTGTCTATTTAAATCTGTTGATAATTTTTGATCAGATTATTTGTATTTTGCTATTCTTCTGGAATTACTTATATATTCTGGATATTAATCACTTGTCAATTGTATAGATGGAAGTATTTTCTCCAATTCTATAGGTAGTCTACACTCTGTGCTGATTTTTCCTTTGCTTTCCAGATTTTTCTAACTTTTTAGTTGCATGGGATCCCATTTATCTATTTTTTTGCATTTATTTCCTTTGATTTTGAAGACTTATCCAAAATAAACTTTCTTATTGTGAAATTCTGGAGCATTTCCCCTGTTTTCTTGCAGTAGTTTCATAATTTTAGAATTTACACTAAGTCTTTAATTAATTGTGAGTTATTATTATTATTATTATTTGTATTTGGTTTGGGGATTAAACTCAGTGTTTCTTTACCACTGAGCTACTTCCCCAGCTCAAATCCCTGCCTTTTAAATTTTGAGACAGTGTCTCACTGAGTTGCAGAGGGTCTCACCACATTTCTGAGGTTGACATCAATCTTGTGATCTTCCTGCTTGAGCTTCCCATATTGATGAGATTACAGGCATATGCCACTGTACCTGACCTGAAATGATTTTTTTGTAAATGGTGAGAAACCTAATTGTATTTTTCTGCATGATGACCCCAGCTTTACCACCACCATTTATTGAAGAGACTCATCCTTTTTCCAATAAAGGTTCTTAACAAATTTGTAAAATATAAATTGATGTGGATTTGTGCATTTACTTCCAGGTTATCTATTCTTTGCAATTAGCAATGTGTCTGCATTTACTCCAAAGCCATGACAATTTGATGAATACTACAGCTTTGCAGCATATTTTTATGTCACATGGTATAACATCTCCTGCTTTGTTCTTTATGATAATTGCTTTAGGTATTTGAAGTATTTTTATGGTTCCATAAAAATTGTAGGATTTTTTTCTATTTCTGTGAAGAACATCATTTGTATTTTGGCAAAGATTACATTGAACCAATAAATGAATCACTTTAGGCAGTACATACATTTTTTTCTATATTGATTCTTTTCATCCATGAACATAAAATGTCTTTTCATTTTTGTGCATGTGTGCATCATTTAATTCCATAATGCTTTTTAACTGTTGTTGTAAAGATTTTTTTACTTCTTTTTAAAATTTATTCATAAGATATTTTGTTTCTTTATTTTTGCTATTTTAAATGGAATTGCTTTTAATGATTTTTATTTCAAACAGTTGGCATATAGCAATGCTATTCATTTTTTTCACGTTGATTTTGATCTTTAAGCTTTGCTGAATATACTAATTATTAAAGTTTTTGTGGGGTGGAGTCTTTATAGTTTCCTCTATCTAAGATCAGGTTACCTAAAAAGAATGACTATTTGAGTTATTTTCCAATTTGGATATCTTGATTTCTTTATCTTGCCTGATAATTCTGGCTAAACTTTCTAATGCTATGTTGAATACAAGTGGTGAAAATGGGCATCCATGTGTTTTTATAGATCTTAGAATGGAAATGATACTGTTGGTGGGCTTGTTATATGGTCTTTATTATATTCTTACACTGTAATTTAGATTGCCTAATTCTATAAGTTATAATGGTTGATAGGACATATAATTAGCTTTATTCTTATTTTAAAGCTTATTTGTTAATTCATACATGCATTCATTAAAAGTGTCACTTACTGAACTCTTAATGAACATCAGATTTAATCCCAATATATTCAATAAGAAATAAGATTACTTGGGCTGGGATGTAGCTCAGTGGCAAAGTGTCTGCCTTGCATTTGCAAAGCCCTGGGTTCGATCCCCAGTTCCAAAAAGAAAAAAAAGACCCCCCAACCAAAAAAAGAAAGAAGACTACTTAAGGGAGAATTCTTTATTGGGTACTTGGCAATATGAGGCAAAACTACTGCCTTGTATTCTACTCTACATCAAGACACATCTTTATGGAAGCTCAAATCCCATATCATGCTACATACATATGGTCATATGGTAAAATTCTTTTGAAAAAAACAGAAAAAAACTTAGAATAGTAAAAGCTTTAGTGCTAAAAGAAAGGAGAACCTAATAGAGAGGTAAAGTATAGGAATATTCACTGGAATCAGTAATATTATAATTTAGAGGAAGGAGAGCTAAACACAAACATTTGCATACTATTCTTTATTCAAGTACACTTGCACAGTTATATAATACATATTATATAACATGATACTTGTACATTTTTTTGTGTTATAATATTGTTATACAAATAAATTTTAAATTAAACAATACAGTGGTGGGCAGAGAGAACCAAGATACCATAGATCTTCAATTTCTTTTTGAAGGCTTAACATGATTAATATTTATAATGAACACACAATAAGGAAAAGAATGTGAAAACAATAAAACACTGGATCTTCTTTATGTCATTCATTTATTTGTTCTCTCAAAAAATAACAAAATGAATATCTGAATAATAGAATTATAGGATGAGAGACAAATTTTTTTTTATGAAATTATGATTGAGGGTATAGTTTTCACACAATGTCTTTCCTTAGCAATATATTAAATCTGTCAGATCTCTAAATGCATTTTTCAACATTTTATGTTCCATTAATGCTGACATTGGGAATCTCAGTACTCAGTACTTTTTTTTCCTTTTGAGGATTTAATATTTCAAAAGAGTTTTGAGTTCACAGTGGAATTAAGAGGAAGATACATGAAGTTACTATATATCTTTTGTGCCCTCACTAACATAGCCTCTTTAGTTATCAATACATATCAGCAGAGTGGACTATTTGTCACAGCTGGCATTTCTACAATGAGATAGCCTATTGCCCAATTCCATAGTTCAGTCTTGGTGCTGTTCATTATACAGGTTTGGACATTGTATTGTGATATAAATTTACAATATCATCAAGATAATTTTCTCAAATTTATAAATCCTCTCTGTTACACCCATTCCTAACTTACTCTTCCCACTTTCCAAGAACCACTGATCTTTTTACTCTGTCATGCCTTTTCCAGAATGTCACATAATTGAAATCATGCAGTATATTGGCATTTCAGAAAGATCTTTCACTTAACAATATGTATATAACTGTCCTCCATTTCTTTTTCTTTTTTACAAAATATTATTAGTTGGACATAATACCTTTATTTTATTTATTCTTATGTGGTGCTGAGGATCAAATCCAGTGCCTCACATGTATGAGTCAAGTGCTCTACCACTGAGCCACAACACTAGTACCCTCCATTTCTTTGAGTGCCTTAATACCTCATATTTTTTTTTGTTTTGAATAGCATTGTATTATGTGGATTACTATAGTTTATTTATACATTCTCCTACTGAAGGATATCTATATTGTTCAAAGTTTTATCAGTTTTGGATAAAGCTGCTATAAACATATGAGGACATGATTGTGTGGGCACTTGTTTTCAGCTCCTTTGGGTAAATACCAAGGTGCCTGATTTCTACACTTATGCTAAGAGTATGTTAAGTTTGGTAAGAAACTGCCAAATTGTCTTCTAAAGTAACTATATTATTGTGTATTCTCACAATTCATGAATGATAGTACCTATTGTATTACAGTCTTGTTAGCATTTGGTGTTGACAGTGATTTTTCTCATATAGATTTTCTACATATTTTATTAGGATAATGACCAAATATTTCATTTTCAGGGATGCTAATATAAATGATATTGTGTTATTAATTTCAGATTGCATATTTTCATTGCTGGTATAATAAGAAAGCTATTACCTTTTGTATTTTAATTCTGTATCTTAAAGCTATGCTATAATTGATTTTTATTTTCAAACTTTTATTTTCTATCAACTTTCTGGGACATTCTACAAGAATGATCTTGCAATTTATTACCACAAACATGAGTGTCTTTTAATATTAAGTAAGACAATCTCTATGTTTCATTTTTTGACTGTTTTATGTTTCTGAAAGAAAAATTTTACTAAATAATTTAGCCTAGTAATGTTTTAATAAAAATATTGATTGATTGGACTTGTCAACTAATTTAAAATAAACTAATTTGAAAATCTGATTCAGCACTCATAGAGTTAGTACTCTAAGCTAATTAATTTTCCAGAGGGCATTTATATTAGTACATTTAAATAAAACCATTAGCATTCATCAGCAATAGATCAGAAAGACAACGTCTCTGACACATATTTATGTGAAATAAAATTCCATATTTTAAAGAATGAAAATAATTTCTATATCTACAGATAAATTTAAAATGACCATTACATTCTCATCTCCAAGTATATCACTTAATTATACTTTCCTATTTGTATTTTAATTAATTATAGTAATTAGTTTATGAAAATAGTGAAATCTACTAGACTGACACTTTGAATATAAAAGTATAAGGCCATGATAGCTTAAAATAATATTTTATATTTTTTTAGTGTTAGTAAAATTTGTTAAAATGCACATGTTTAATTAATAGTCTTGGATGTTTATTTAATATTCTTTTACAAATCTGTATGTTACCCCATATGAGAATAAGTATAACACTTAGAAGTGCTGCAGGAATTGCCTTTTGTAAATATATTTTTGTTTGCTCAGGCAAAGCAACTACTGTATGCCTCTTTGAGTCAATCTCAGTAGGTATGCCCATAGGGGAGGTTACACACACACACACACACACACACACACACACACACGTTTTTTTGCTCTTGGTCTTGACATTTATATTTAATTTCTTAAACCCAGGTCATTTTTGTTCCAGATTTTTCTTTATTCCGTGTTTTCTTGTTAGTCCCTTATAATTATATGTAATATGATGTTCATTATGACTTATTCATACATGCAAATAACCTAATTTACTCCATTTCATTACTGGGTACTCCTCCTTCCCTCCTCTCATCTCTCCCTTTCTTCCTCTACTTTACATTTTCAATGATGATTAATAAAGCAAACTATTTGGAAAGGTCTCCTGGAATTTTGTCATCAAAGAAAATAAATTATTTTGCTTGTTATGGGAAGTTTAAGACATACCATTATTAATGCTATACAGGAGGGAATAACATAATTCCTAAGTGACATGAAAAGTGCTAAAAGGAAAATGATCAACTTGTCAAGTCTGATCAAATCATTGAGAAGGTGGGCTGTTATGCTTCCATATGAATATTTTTGATATAATTCTAAAACATTCATAGCTTTCTTTATCATGTTCTTCTCTTTTTATAAGTAACTTTGTATCCCTATTCTTTCATGATAAGCCTTACATGCATTAATATTTTACACATATCAGAGCAAAAGGGCTCATATAATATCATCATTTATATGATGATAATTGTAATTATTTTAATTTAAACTAAGATAAATCTGTGAGTATCCAGGTATTTCTGAATGTCCACGAGGCTATTTAATCAGGACTAGAAAATAAAAAGATTTTTAAGCCTGCTATATTTCATATTATCCAAATATTAAAACCAATTTCTTTTCTAAGTGAAAAAAAAATTAATATAATATCCTCAGTTTGGGTGGTTAAAACAAGAGACTTTATTTAGTGGACCAGAAGTGTTCATCTGACCCATCAAAACTAGCTTTTCCAAAAGACATTCATTTCAAATATCTGCTCTTGAACTTTTTCTCACTTTTATTTTTCCTAAATCTTGGTTTCTATTTCTTGTTGTTGTTATCTATTCCTCTAAATTCTTGGCAGCTCCCACCTAGATTGAAATTACAACCCTGCCCCTTTATTCTGTAATTTTAATTTTAATTGTTGTCTCATGCCTACCTTCATCCAATTCTACTTTTCATTACTCCCACATTCTTGCCCCTCACTCTCACCCTGTGTCTTCCATCTTACTGCCCATCACATTATGGAAAGTCAACACTCTAACTTCTCCAAAGGATTTCTAGAATTATCTATTCCAATTTCCTTTCTTATAAATCAGATACATACATTCCAAATAGACTGAAGACTAGAGAGTCAATTAATGGTGAGCATTACTACAAAGAAAATATTTGTATTATGACTCCCAATCAAATATTGTTTATACCAAATCAGAATTATATATTTATTAATTCTAGAAAACTTAAATTAAATGCTATTAAAAGTTGTTGTTCTTCAGATCTGATCTTTCCAGTCTTTAATAATTTTGGCTTTTCTTTATAATAAATCCAGGTTACACATGAATTTTAGAAAGACTAACATAGTCATAATTTTTATATTCTCCTAACATGGAATTATTAAATTTGATATTGATTTTACTATGTTTAAAATATAAACCTGTGGTAGCTTTTCTCTATTTCATCTACAGACTTGTTATAATTAATCTATCTTTTGTGTGTTTGGATCAATTTCCTAGCAATTTTAAATTACATTGATATGTGAAAGAGCTGTCTCTGACATTCCCATTTTATTCCAGGGAAGCTTACTTGAAAAATACAATACTCTATGATTCTTATGTCCTGCTTTTGATGCTTCCCCTCATCCTGTTTTCAGACCTCTTGTTCCCTAAACTCCTAAGCAATGTTTCTTTGAGGAGGTTTTTTACATTTTTTGCAACACTAACATCTTTTTGATGACTCTGATCAACTTTTGCCTCTATCTTCTTACATAGAACCAACATATAAAATGACACAGACCCACAATTGTATTTAAAACATTGACTAAGGGCTGGGGTCATGGCTCAGAGGTAGACCGCTCGCCTAGCATGCACGAGGCACTGGGTTCTATCCTCAGCACCACATAAATGTAAAATAAAGATATTCTGTCCACCTAAAACTAAAAAATAAATATTTTTAAAAAATAAAACATTCACTAAAATGGAAAGCTGTTATAATATCAAATATTATAGTTTCTTTAAATCCAAATGATTTTTTTTCAAAAAAATCTCAATGTTAGTTTTTTAAAAGTTTAAAGAAGGAACTTATTATATAACTACATGTGCCATTTTGTATTATTTTCAGATTTGAGGGCATAATACCTCAAATAAAAGTGTATTATTTATAGAAAATTGGGTTTCAGTGGTAATTGCAGAATGTAAATATTAGAACCATTCAGTCTAATTGGACTGGCCCCAGAAATAAATTCTTGTTTTTATGAAACTCTACTTATATGCACACAATCTACTTTATTTGCTTTTAGAATTTCTTGGCAATATTTTATCTGTGTGGCTTATGTGTCTTTTATATGGCTAAAGGATCTATTCCAATTTTTACCATTAACCCAATAAGAGTTTACAACAGAGGTCACTGTGCCCAAGAATTTCTTATCCAAGCCCAGAATTTTCAAGTCCAATTGCTGATTATGAAGTAAACACAAGAAGCCTCCAGTTAAATACTATATCCTAGCATGGTTCTTGTTCATTTGTTTTTATAAGCTCAACAGTCATCGTGATGGCTGGCATTTTGGGTTAAACAGAAACCATATAAAAACTATCTTAGTTTGATATGATTGATAAAACTTTGACGTCATATGATTATATGATTCTTCTTTGGGGAATTAATTGTACTATATAAGTGACATCTCTTATCAAGTAAAAATTAGTTGCCACTTAAGAGGGTTTTTTTTGTCATGATAGAGAACTGGGTAAACAAAAATAATACTTACGTAAATATTTGTCTCTTTCCTGTGTGATAGTTATTAAATAAACCTGGAGTTTGATGTGCGTCATATTGGTTTGTGGGAACTAGTTTCACAGAATAAACTTTTAGAAGTTCAATCTGTAAAAGGACATTGTAAATATTTTTAAACCATGTTTTGAATACTTTATTCTTCTGTCTACCAGGTAATACCATTTTTTAAACTTTTAAAATTGACATTCGGTTTTACAAAAATCATTTTCAAATTCTTTTACCAAAGTATTTTTACTTCAGTGTTACTTTACAGTGAAAATTTGAGTACAAAAATATGGAATAAAATTTTATATCCACATGTAATTAATTCAGCATTTACAAAAATGTAAAACTTGCCTATTTCTATAATTTTTATGTATGTAAAGGGTCAATACCAGCATTTTTGTATATGACTGCCAAAAGATAAAAGTGTTACAGAGTTTAAGCAAAGAAAACAAAATCATTTTAAAGTTTCTTTTCTTACTCCTTATTACATGTGACAAATATTGTTGAAGAGAAATTACAATAACAAGGAACTCAAAAGCACGAATAGAACTTTCAGATCACTATATCAAGTGACTTGGTAATAAAACATTATTAGCACATTTTTGGTTTTGGTACAAGGGATTGAACCCAGGGGTGCTCAACACTGCGATACATCCTCAGCCCTTTTTTAGTTTTTATTATGTGAGAGGGTCTTGCTAAGTTTCTTAGAGCCTCCCTAAGTTGCTGGCTTTGAACTCATGAACCTCCTACCTCAGCCTACTAAGCTGTTGGGATTATAGGCATAGGCCTCTGCCCCTAGAATCAGCACTTTGAAATAGTTAACTGTTGGATTCTGGATTGGATTTCATTAACTTTTGTTTCTCCCTCTTAATTGAAGTAGTTGGGAATCAAAATGTGTTACTAAAACTCTTTTACCACTTACCTTGGATGTAGACTTTATTGTATCATTAGATGAATATGTGTGTGTGTGTGTGTGTGTGTGTGTGTGTGTGTATCTGTGAGATTGCTGTAAGGAAAACAAAACAATAAAATAGGGGTAATCATTTTATTCTGGAAACGAAGAGCAATGTAATGTGAAGAAGTTGAGGTGTCTCATTTTGGCATCATATTCTTGCATTCTGAGTATCAAAAGGCAGTTGCACCAACAATTACAGAAAAGAGCATAAAGATCCTTTTATTGTTGTTTTTGTTTTTCTTTTGGGCTGGAGATTGAACCCAGTGCCTTGCACATGCTAAGCAAATTCTCTACTACAGAGATACATCTCCAGACTAAGCAGGGAATTTCTTTACTGGAGTTTCCTTATTCAAGTGCAGAGGTCAAGGTACTCTTTGATCTCAAATCTGCATTGATGTTACTAGAGGTGGTCAGTTCTCCAATCAATGGATTCTTAATTGATTTGAGGCCATTTATGGAGTACAATCTTTAGTGTTCCAGTGATTTTTGCATGTAACTTATCCTTGTTATTATATTAAGAACACTTTGAGAAGAAATATGTAGATCAATTTTCATTTCTTACCTTGGAAACTTATACAGTAAGTTTATTTGAGGGCTCCCTTAGATTTGCTTTTTAAAAATCTATTATCTCACATTAAGCTTTCATCATTTGAAATTAAACTCTGCTTTATATAGTTTATGGCAAAACAGCATTGCTTGATCTTCAGAAACCAGTTACTCATTTCTTGATTTAAGAGATTCACTACTGAAAGATCTTTCCTGTATGGATTCTAAATCATACTTCCACAAAATTTTACTAATTTTCAAATACTTGATTAACTATGGAATCTCATATTCTTCTAATAAGTACTTTCTGAACCAGAGAATACAAAGATTTTTATGTCATTTTCCCAGATAATTTATCCATAAATAAGTGGTTCTTTCTGGATTGAATTTAGTTGCTGCAACAATTATTTCTATTTCATTCATAAACTTATAATTTATATCCACCAAAAGGAAAGTATTAAGCAGTTTTGTAGTCAAGTAATTTTTATCGAGCAATTTAATAGAATCTAAAATACCCCAAGTTTTGCTAAAGTGTAAATCAAATATAACATATATGCCCTAAAGGAAACTAGAATATTTTCACTTTGGAGATACAGAAAGGGTGGGAAGCAAGAGTCCCACAAAGATTCCAGTTGGAGTTGCTCAATAAACATTCATGCCTTCTCTAGTTTCCCTATACTACTTTGTTGCTGTGATGATATTTTCTTTGATATTTGTAGTAAGTTTTCTTCTTCCAAAGTTATTTTTATCTTCATCAGAATTTAAAAATCTGTTACAATATGATATCTCTATAGAATCATAATCAGTAAGAAAACTATGAAGCATATATCTTATATTCTTATATATCAATCACATTATAAAATTTGGAAAGATATATAATTACTAACTAAAACTCTACATATAAGAATTAGTACAAACAGTCATTTTCTGAAATGTACAGAATTCCGCTAAGCAACAAATAAAGATGATTTTTAGAGTCCATGGTCATCTTAGAACAGGCTGCTCTTCCTACTTCTATGAAAATAAATGTTGCTCTAAGCAAAGGTACTCATGAGAATAAATTGTGGATTTAGAAGTTATGCTACTCTATTCCAGAAGGATCTCGGGTATATATATATATATATATATATATATTCATTTTAGGAATTAGATAGGTATCAGATCTGATACCCAGCCCCATTTGAGAATCACTGATCCACACAATAAAGCATTGACAAAATTTAATTTTTTTTAAGTATTCTAAGTTTAAATATAAGGTTTTTGGTCAGAAGTCAAAGGAATTGAATGCAGTGTCAGAATCTGTTTGTTTAAAGTTCATTTATTAAAAAACAGCAAAGTCAACTTGGAACACTTTCAAAACAATCAGGAGAATTAACTAAATGCTAAAAGTTGTTAGTATTGATTTAAACTTAGGGCACATAGTCCTGCAATTGTTTATGTCTAACTGTGGAAAAGAGATTTTAGAATGAAAAGAAAATTCTCAGAACCCCCCCCCTTTTTCCCCCTCAGGATAATAACTACAACGGCTATATTTTTTATACTCTGACTTAAGTATGAATGAAAGCAGGCTACACTCAATTATCTGATAGTTTATGTAAATTTGTTGCACAGGAAATATTAACAAATTTTTCGAATTTGCTTCTCTGCTACCATATCCACTGGTAGAGCAATATCTAATCAGTAGTATCTGAAAACTGCTCTCTTGGAGAATAAGTTATCACTTTCTCTAAATCTACCATTTATAGTTTTTTTAATGGGTCATCAGCAGGAACCAAATAATTTCTTGGGACATCCAGGGGAAGCTATAACCTAACAATATCCATCCCTCCATTCTCCCTTATTAATTGAACACAGATTTTTTTTTTTTACCCTGGAGAACACCAAACTCAACTAAATATTATTGTTCTTTCTTCCTTTTCTAGTAGTGGTAGGCATATGATAAATTTCTAATCAGTGGGATAAAACTGGAAATGTACAGAGGATTTCTCAGAAAAACTTTTAATTTTCTGTGAATAAAAGTGATCCAGTTGGCACTACCTTTCTTCCTATCTTGAGATGGACATATACTTAGAGCTGCTATAGCCACCCTGTGCAATGGCATGTGTTTCTCAATCAGACAGAAAGGTGGTTGATACCCAGGAGTGTAGCTTTCTTTATTCTTTTTTCTTCAGCCACATTAGTGATGAGTGTTTATTGAAATAAATCAAATCTTTAGATTTCAAAGGAAGAGATTATATTTATTTAGGATTCATGTACCTAGATAAATTCCTCAGCATATTTATTTCCAAGCCTTAAAAATATTTTTCCCAAGTTACCTAAATAGGTTAGAAGCAGCACATTTCTTGGTATTTGTTTGTTTTTGACAGAAGCTGACTCACCTTCTCATACGTTATTCTCCTTTTCAGATTTTTACCCTTGCATTCACTCAGAGATACATATGACTAATTGGAAAAGGAAAGGAAAGGAAAGGATAGGATAAAGGTAAAGACAGAAGCTTAACAAATAAATATGCATGCCTTCATCAAGCTCCTAATAAAGAGCACAATGAAGAAGGGGCCCATGTAGGTTATAATTATCACAATGCAATCACTATATTTAAATATATTCTGATTTTATGCCTGAAATCATGACTTTTACTTTCCCTCCCTTTGCAAAACTGCACTTTATATTCTTACAAAAAACTCTATATGTATTCAGTTATATCAGATATATTTTAATGATGCTAATACTAATAAAATAATTATGTTTATAGGTTACACATTCCTCTTCACATGCATTGTTTTGTTCAATCTCATCAACATACCAGTTAGATAAAAACAATGAATCATACAAGTGAAAAGATTAAAAGCAAACTTTTAGTGTTTATAAATATGAATCAGATATGCCAATTGGACTTTACTGAAAACTTCAGAAGGTAGTTAATAATGAAAAGATAATCAATAAAATTGTACATAAGGTTATAAAATAATTAGCAACTGAATAAGCAACACTGGATATTCCCAGACTGTCAAATGATCTGGATGAAAATTTTGAGCTGATGTGGATTTTGGTTCAGCAAGAAAGTGAATGAATCCTTTATAAGAAGCAATGCCAATATCTTCTATGGAATATGCATATTGTTTGGATGATAAGTATCTAATAGGGAAAAAACTTCTCTGAGGATTCAGCATGCTGCTGAATCACTGGAGAACATAGGAATGGAAAAGAAGAGAGAAGACTAAGATGTGATCTGGAGGCCTGCAAACACAACCCAGTTTTTTCAAAAGGAAATTATTCTAAGACATATGTGTGCTCTAATGAGCCAAATTTCAGTAATTTATTACACACTGCTTATTGCAGAATTTGGTTAATCTATTGACAAGACTGGGAATCATTCCAGAAAGAACTTTATTGAAGTAAACAGCAACATGAAAACTCCTCCTGATTAAATCATAGTCATCACTGACATCAAAATATTGGCTTCCAAAAGTTCGAACTTGAAGTAGTACCATATTGAAGTACTTAACTGTAGTCCTTAATCATCCTCTAACCTAGGGTTGATTTCGTTGTCTTTCCAAAAGAAAGGAAAAAAAATGACAAATTCATTTTCTTTTTACCTAAATAATTTAACTAAAGCTGATACTACTTATCTCTATATTGTTTTTGTTAACATATGGATGGAGAAAAAGGCAAATCTTTGAGACAGTATAGTGGAACTAAAATTTAGCTTCTTTTCTATCATTTGGTAGTCACTAACTCAGGAGAGAAGTGATTTTGTAATAGCAAACTGTCTTCATTCTAAAATGGCAAACATGTTCAGGGAAGAATAAACAGGATTCTCTGTTCTGTGACTCTATATGTAACAGAATACCAGTTTGAAAATGTTTATTGGATATCAATTTCTACACAAGTCATGACACAAGTATGACCTAATTTGATTTTATGATATTAGGCAGGTTTTTTAAAATTTAATTCACAGATAAAGAAATTGAAACCAGAGTTATCATACAATATTACACCATGGAGAACTCATCAAAGAATAATTAGTTGTTATTTCAAAATTCCTCTGTGATGTCCTAGGCCCTGTACTCTATGTGAGCTGCATAGGACCAGAGTGTATACCAATCGCCAGACTTTATGATTCTGTAATGAAAATATATTCACTGTGCATCCACCAAGCAAGGAATAGGTTTTTTGAAAATTACTAAATGCATTAGTGGAAAAGAGACCTCTATGAATCATTGATCAATGAATCATTTTTTGGAAATGAAAAGTTCAAATGTCAATAGATAACAAGGATTACAACCTGTATTAGTTTTCTCTGATTGCTCTAACAAATTGTAACAAGCTGAATATTTTAAAACAACACATATTTGTTATCTTACAATTCTAGGGGTCATAAGTCCAAAATAGGTCTCAATAGACTAAAATTGAAGGGTCATCAGAGCTGAGCTCCTTTCTGGAGGCTCTATGGGTAAGCCTCGTTCTTTCCAGCTTTCAGAGGCTTCCAACATTTCTTGGATTGTAGTCTCCCTTGTCCTTCCTCAAAGTTAGCAGTGTGTTCTGACATCTGATTATTCTGACACTGACTATCCTCCCTCTTGATTACACATTTAAGTAATTTTTTGATTATTTTGGAAATGGACCCACCTGGATAATCTCTCTATTTGAAGATCAAATGATTGGTGATCTTCTACCTGAAACATGAATTCCCTACTGCCATATAATGCAATATATTCACAGATCCTAGAGACTGTGACACAGACACATTTCGAGACCATTGTTCACTCTAAAGAACAGTAGTGGAAAATCAGAAGTTGTAGTATGGATAAATGGTCAGTTCTGGGAAATACCTCAGACTGATTTTCTTTACATCCTAGGCATTGAAAATTAGTGGATGACTCTGGCAGCAGCAGCATAAGGACAACACAAAATCCCTATAAGACTTTTTGGGAATTTCACAAACAATATAAAGTGATCATCTCTTATACCTGAAAATTGAATGACCTTAAGCAAGCCTGTAAATATTTCTGGAACATAGATTCGATACATTCAAAGTAAAAGAGTGTAAGTAGCATGATCTCACTCACTCATATGGAACATAAAACAATTAACCTCACAGAAGTTGACAATGTAATAGTGGTCACCAAAGGCTGGGGAGAGAAAGGAGAATGGGAACCAGGTAAATGTTGACCAAAGGATACTAAGTTATAGTTATAAGTGAGAAGTTCAGGTATGTAGAGTAGGGTGACTGTAGATAATAATGATCCACAGTATACTTCAAAAAGCTAGAAAAAAAAGATTTTGAATGTTTTCACCACAAAGAAATGATAAATAATTGAGAAGAAAGATATGTTTAGCCTGTTTTAAATGTTACACATGAATACATTTATCAAAACTTTACATGGGACCTCATGAGAGTGTTCAATTTCTGTTTTAGATTTCAGCTGGAGTAAAATTTAAGTTCTTAAAATAATAGGGTATAACTAGGCAACATTTTGAAAACATTTCCAGGAGCTAGTGTATCTTCTGAAAAGGAGGGTTTTAATAAAGATACAGAATTAGGAGAAAGATGAGTACTAGTACTATGTGATAGCATAGAACCTGGAAATAAAAAAAAATACAGCTAACATTTTATTACTTTTAACATGGTGCAAATATGGCACTGATTACATAAAACAGTGCAATTATGAACAGGGAACCTTATTTTTTTCTTATAATTTGCAGATGTGGAAGGATCATCAGAGAAGCATTTTAGTCAGGGAAAAGTAAATATCTATTAAAATTATTATATTGAAATGAGTTAATCAAAAACCTGTTTTTTGGAGTTAAAAACAATTACACTGAAACATAATTGATGAGTTAAAGAAAGCACAGATCTTAATATAAAAATATATCAATGTCATGAAAAAGTAAAAGAATATATGTCACATTTCCTATTAAATGGGGATTAATTATTTTACATTGTCTCAATTTTTATAAAAACTAAATTATTAATTCCAATTATTTAAGGTATGAGAATACACAGATAATATAAAGCAGAAAAATACTTTCTGATGTTTGATATTACCAGTCCTATATTCAAAACCATGTTATTCAAATTTATTCTCTAAGTATATGTACCTCTTTATGTTTATATTAAGTAAAACAATATACATACAACTAAAATACGGCTTTATAGGTGAAGTTTTTTAATACACTAGAAGGTGTTGAAATGCTAAAGAAGACATCTTGTGGTTAGGGAAAAGAAACCAATTCCAAGGGAAAACAGATGAGGATAAGGCAGAAATATAAAACCAGTAAAGGGAAGATATTTCAAGATGTGAACTTGGACACATCTATTATCTTCAGTCCTTTTTTTTTAATTTGTAAGATAATGTTTTTCTTATTAATCAAATATATGACTCTATATGAAATGAACTAGTAGGGCCAAGGAGATTTTAATAATAACTGTAGAATTTTAATTGCTCAATATTGAAAGGAGCAATGTCATTGTAGACAAAGACTGATGAAACAGGACTCTCAGAAAATGATAGAACTTATGGGAGAAGGAGTTGGGCCGTGGTCATAGGTAAAAAGATGTTCTATTTTGGAATCTCGTGACAAGAAAAATTAGCAACAAAAAATGCAAGTGGATAATTAGAGTGCAGTTTACAGGACTGAAATCATGTGAAGATACAGGGAAAGGTGGTTTTCCCAAATGAGGTCTTAACAAGGATGACAGTGAGGTTTTTTTTTTTTTTTTTTTTTTAAGTCTGAAAACAAAACTGGGAGATAGGCAAATTATCTGTGGCTAGAATGAGAACTAACACATTGATACCCAGTTACATATCCCCGCCTACATTTTACACATACACGTACACTACCAGATGACTGTAATTGTAAAGATTGTCTGTTCAATCTGGCCAGGAACAATATGACTTTTATTATCTCTTCAGAGAAACTACATAGACACCTAAAATAATGCAGATTCAGGAAATGGAACTTACTATAAATATTTATTGGATTCCTGCCTTAATGACATTATATTAGGTGTTGTAGACTGGAAGGGACAGTGGAATAGAGTAGTAAGGATATTTTGCTTATGTGAAGTTTTGCACCATTTGTTTTGTTTAGTTACTTAACAAACTTGACATCTAATGAATGCTTAAACTTAAGCATTTAATAAATTTTGATTATTACCAACATTATTTTATAACTGCATAACGAATCTGAGGATTCAGGTGTTTGATTTAGCTTTACCATTTCCCAAGTTTTCTTTTTCCTTCTTGAAGTTATTTGGCTTTTCTCTAACCATAGTTCCCAATTTAGGAAGCAGAAAAGAAAAAAATATATACATATTTTATCCCTATTGGACAGGATTATTGTAAAAAGAATGTATTTTAATGAGACAACACATTGTAACACACACACATACATGTATACAAATATATATATATATATATATATATATATATATATATATATATATATTATTTTAGTGAATTAAAAAATTTAGATATGGCTATAGCAAAGTTCTATCTTTTTAGAGGTTTTAAACTGAAATCGAGCCAGCTGCAGTGTTGCACACACCTGTTATCTCAGCATCTCAGGAGGCTGAGACAGGAGGATCATGAGTTCAAAGCCAGTCTCAGTAATGGCAAGGCACTAAGCAACTCAGTGAGACCCTGTCTCTAAACAAAATACAAAACAGGGCCAGGGGCTGGGGTTTTGGCTCAGTGGTAGAGCACTTGCCTCACACATGTGAGATGGTAGGCTTGATCCTCAGTATCACATAAAAATAAATAAATAAAGACATTGTGTCCATCTACAACATATATATTATATATACTATAATATATATATATATATATATATATATATATATTAAACAACAGCAACAATAAAAAAAGAAACAATAACAAAATAGAGCTACAGATGTGGCTCAGTTTTTGAGTGCCCCTGAGTTCAATCACTGGGACCCTAAACCAACAAACAACCAAAAACTGAAATGGAGATACAGTGCAGACTGAAAGGCTGTAACAATGCATACAAAATGCATGTTATAAGGGTAGAATATAGCAAATGCTATGAAAAATGCAAAATGGAACAAATTGGCTTACAAAAAATAAACAAAGAATTAACATCAATTGACTCAATGGGCATGATGGAATGGAACATGAATGGATTAGCATGAATAAAATGAAACATTTACTAAGGGATGAGCTAAATAAATTATATTAATATGTTGTGTACTACCCTGAACATACCACCAGTTGTGACCTTGTTACTGTATAGCTGCTCCTGGACTTGGTGCAATTACATCCAGAAAACGCCATCATAAGTTGAAAACACGCTACTTTGAAAATGCACTCAACACATCTACCCTCCAGGTCACTGTTGAGGATTGGTTGTTTACCCTCATGGTTGCATTGCTGACTGGGAGCTGAGGCTCACTGCCACATGCTGAGAGAATACTCTACTGCATATTGCTGGCTGGATAAAATAACAAAATTCAAAATAGTGTCTGTGAAATGCATTTTGCTTTAATACTATCATAAATTAAGATTGTCTGTATTTGGTCACCTCTGGCCTCTACCCTTCTCTTTCATATGAGTTCTGAGTAAAATTCTATCAGACCATTGAATACCTGACATATATTTCAGCCTGATGGCACCCATAGATGAATAAAAGAATTTTTCGAAACATTGCCAAGAAAAAAAATATTACCTGACCCTATCTCTAGAGTATAATACTGGGAAATCTGTGAAGAAGGAAGAGTGGCATTGAGTGATATAAGGAAAATAATAAGAAAATTTGTATATTTTGTTGAATAGAGAAGAAACCACAGAGAAGTCAAAAATCAAATTTTCAGGAAACCATGAAATGATTAGATTATAGCATTCCCTCCCGAGTGAAGTAAAGGAAGTCTGTGACTTCTAAAGTTAGATCGATCAGGGGAAGGGAGAGAAAGTGGAGACATTGAGGAAATTCTAAACCACGAGGAAAGAGGGGACAGATGACCTCTGATATTTTTCTGTAGCATTCTTGTAGACAGCAATATTTTTCTGAATTAACTATAAATAAATCAGGAACATATGTATTAAGATTTTTACATTCTGAAAATGACCCAGGTCAGTCCTAATGAGTTGAGGATAGTTACTTGCTAAAATACAGATATTTGAAATTTAACAAGCTACCTACAAAGGTCAGGTTAAAGAGGAGAAGTACACTAGTTAAAAAACAAAAACTAAAACTAAACCCATCCATGCACACAGGCATCTAAGGATGTCTCTCTCCACTGATTCTTTATCTGTGCCTTAACTAGTCATCTCCTTTGGCCAGAATACATTCCCAAATGACAGAAAGTAATCTTGACATAAAATGTTCTATATTGATTTCCAGCATTCTGTTGTGGCCTTTCCTCAGCAGAGTCCTGTTGGACATAACAGGAAAACCGCTTTGATACATAATTCATAGGAACCTCAATATAACTTTCCAAATTTATGACTGACAACCGAGAAGATGAAGAATGACGTCCCAATCTATCTTCCTGGAATTTCAAGCATGGTGAATAAAGGTTTTCTGACCAAAGGGTATATTCTGCATGGGTAGCCACATCAAGGGGGAGAAACACATCAAGAATGACACAGGTTTTTAAATAATAAAAGAAGCATGGAATCAGTATAAGCTATTATGGGCTTTTCATCTAGACCTCCCACTTGTGGAAAACTATTCCTTCTGCATTAGAGATTAAGTTCTTTGTGCCATAAAAGGCAGTAGAATCATGTTTCTTGAAGCAGTGTTCAGAACCCTAAATTAATATGGTCCAAATAGGTACCTTAATTTGAAATAAAAATCAAATGAATAAACAAAAATATTAACCTGATGGTATTAATATTTTCAAGTACATATATTTTCATGATATATAGTTACAGATTTCATTTAAAGTTATAATATTTATTCACAAAATGATTTACACATCATTTACTAAAATTTATAAATTATTATTCCCAAGAACTTGAAATTTTTAGAGATGTTTTTATTCAATTTTAAAACACCTAATCACAGCAAACTGACATATTGCCTCTTATCACCTTAGTTATTACATCTCTTAATTTATATATTTATTAATAATGTATTCAAATCTTGTTTAATCCAAAATATAATCTTTAAGGCTTTTCTGGAAATATTGATAATTGTTACAACTTTTTTCTGAGATAACATAAAATCTGAGAGTGATTTATGTTGATTATACCTGAATATGCTTGAGAAACTTCTCAACTTTAAAATAACTGAACCTATTTCAGAATTAAGAGGAACACCAGGATTATGACTTTTATCAATTATCCAGTAATTTTATGCTTTTGAAAGTAAAATGTTTATATGCAAAATTATTTTCCAACATGTTGAGAAGTGTTATCTGCTTATGTGCAAATATATATTAAGATTATGTATATAAAATATTGTATCTACACATTATAATATATAACAGATATATATTTTATAAAATACTTGTGTATTTTATTCATGTATATACATATACAGATAATATTCCTATGGAGCATATGTAGTCTAACTCTAAAGACTCTACTTATATTATTTACACCATATGTATATGTGTAAATAATATGTATGTGTATATGTACATATATATACATATAAAATACATATGTATAATACATAGATGTATACAGTTTTTCCATTCCTTAAAATGAAATTCACTTCTTTTCCATGGGTGATTATGAATTACCAGGAATAATTCAAAAGCTAAGTACAATCTTTCAACAATTTTCACCATTAATTCCAAAAATTCAATGAATTTTGAGAAGCGACTACATGTTTAGGCTTTGCAGAAGTAATAAATTACAAGTAGAAGTTGATGCCATACACTTCAATGTTCAGCTTTATATCTTTTCTTTTGTTGTTTACTGTAGATTCAAAAATATGAAATTGGAGATCCATAAATGAATTTCACTTTATGGCAGTTTTGAATCCACAGAGAGAAACAATCCAACTCAAGTCACAGTTTGTGAAAATGCCTCAAAACAGGAAAGAGAAAATAAAGGTTTAAAATGTTTGGAAACCTTTTAGAAGTTTTGTTTCCAGTATTTTATTTTACTTACCATTTTAGTCCAACATAAACTATCTAGATTCAGGTTAAGTGCAGTGATTTTCAAGCTTGCAAAGAATAAAAACTGATAATATAAGAAAAATATTTTTATATCTCTCCCTTCTATTTAGGCCCATCAAGAGGAAAGTTTTAAAAATAAACAGTGGTCCATCCAAAAGGCAGGAGCACAAACATGACAGGCCTTCTGGTATTATTTCCTGAATGGTTGATGTGATTTTTTTGGAGAGTATTTTTATGGGCTAAATTACAGAATCATGGAATCATGGAATTTTTAGAACTGGAAGAAATTTTTGCTATCACTAGGGTGCAATTTAGTAAATGCTTTCTTGAATGTTCAAAATAATACCCAAAAGAATTAGTGTAACTTCCTAAGAACCCCTTCTCCCTAATGAATGTTTCCTTTACTGTTAAGGTGCTGAGTACATGGTACCATGTAGTACCACTATATTGTAGTTTGATTTTATGGGGACAGTGTTCACTTCTCTAAGATTATACCCAAAGAAATTTATTGATGAGTATGGAGTGTTGATGGGCATATATATTTATCTGACTATATCACATAACAGAAATCCAGAGATGTTACCAGTATACCTTTCCAATGTAAAAAAATATATATATGTGTAAATAATTAAAATCTGCATTATGCAGCAAAGAGTTGTAGTCTATCTTATCTTTAAAATTAGATTGTAACTTTTTAACAGATTATTATTTTTTAGTGTATAGTTTATATATTACATTTCTGTAACTAATACAGAGTCTAGTATTACACATGATATTTATTATTTTTCTAAAATTAATGCTCAGAATGATGCTGGTCTCAAAGAAATTTATTGATGGTTATGGAGTGTTGCTGGGCATATATATTTATCTGACTATATCATATAGCAGAAATCAAGATATGTTACCAGTATACCTTTCCAATATAAAAAAGTATGTGTCAATAATTAAAATATGCATTATGCAGCAAAGAATTTTAGTCTATATTATGTTTAAAATTAGATTGTAATATCTTAACAGATTATAATTTTTAGTGTATGGTTTAAATGTTACATTTTTGTAACTAATACAGAGTCTAGTATAACACATGATATTTATTATTTTTTTAAAAAAATTAATGCTCAGAATGATGCTGGTTTCAAAAAGAAAATCAAAACAAGCCAAGAAACACAAATACCTCTAGAGTGCCATATGAACATCTAAAGTTTGCCATTTATTTTAGTTGAATTATTAGGAAAAAAAATGGTCATACCTAAAAGATTATTGTACTTAAGTGTCACAGAGCATTATTTTACAGATGAGGAGACTGCTCAGAGAGATATAATAATTTTTGCCAATATACACAGCTTTTAAGGCAGAGTTACTGAACTTCAAACCCAAATATCATTACTCAGAAAACCTTCCCCCCATGAGACTGAGAAAAAAAACAGAAGAATTTGCATATACATCTATCCATTTCAAAGGAAATATAATAATTCTTGGAAAAGTAATTTAAAATTTTAAAAAGTAACAATTGTAATTATAGTATCAAAAAGACACTTATAAACATCAACATTCCATGTGAAGGAATGAATGACGAAAGCAAATCAAAATTATCTTTCTCAAAAATTTTTTCCTTACCCAGATTATCTTTATAAAAAAAAAAGAAGGAAAAGAAAAGAAAACATGAATTCCTTGAAATAAAAACAAAATCTGAAAAACATGCTCCCCAGGATCAGACACACCCAGTTTCCCTCAGTTTATATTTCCGTCCATCTACCTGTGAACTGGTAGTCACATCTTCCTATCCGGGAAGAGACACCACTGAGAGGGTCTGTAACCACAAGGGGGTCTGAACGTCCTTCCTGCAGTGTAATATCTCTGTGAATTTTCCTCAACTCTAACTTTCAATTACACACAGACCTCATAAGTTATTTCAAAGTTTCTCATCTTTTTACAATTTCTGTTATTAATATGATGAGTGCTTGCCTTTCCAGTTTTCTATTAAACAGTTACATTTACCCTCTGACTCCATTACTTCTCTCCAGAGAACGGCAAATTCACTCTTTATTCTATGCATTAAATCAGCTTTAAAAAGACTTAACAAGAGTTCATAGTAAACATCCATTTTCTTTATTTGCTCTGTCATATAGGGTTTTCCCCCAAACTTATGAGTTTCTAGAATCTCTGGGTGAGTTTATCTTTATTTAGGTATCTTGGGTCCTTCATTAAGACAAAAGAAAGCTCTCTGATGCAAACAAATTAAAGTACTGGGTGGGCTTGTGAAGTTCCAAAATTATTTTTAAGTCCACTGTAGCTGCCAAAATTGATATAACTTATCAACTTGCTTTTTTAGTCCAAGGAAATTTCTAATTATTTGAATCAGTTTTTAAAAGTAGATGAGGACATTGATTCTTCTACATTTAGCAGTCTCTAAATATTGTGTTTCATTTAGCCACATTTTACCATGGCACGATAAAAATTGTAATTACTGTAGTGGATAATTAGGGAGAAATTAATAAAGTAAGAACTGATTCCACCTGAACCTAGCACTGCTGTGGTATATAACTTTTATGTAATGTTTTAAGGTTAATTTGGAAGTCATGAGCAGTAAGCAACAAAGACTCAAACTTTAATATGCAGTAGTTTTACCTCATTAACATAGTATTTAATTAACTAATTTTACAATGCAATACAATAGCATTATTAACCTATATTCATTAAATAAATTACCTAACATGTTACAAACGGTTCCATAACAGTGACTGGTATGGTTACATAGAAGGTATAAAAAATAGAAAACCTGAGGGCTCGGCCTGTGGCTCAACAGTAGAGTGCTCGCCTGGCACATGTGAGGCCCTGGGTTAGATCCTTAGCACCACATAGAAATAAATAAATAAACTAAAGGTGTTGTGTCCAACTACAACTAAAAAATAAATATTAAAAAAAAGACAGAATCTTGACTGTTATGTAAATGGCCCTCTATGTCAATTCTAAAATTATCCAATTTTATACTTTTGATAAAAGATTCTATTTTATAGCAAGTTTCAACTCTGCTTTGTAAATGCCATCAATGTCAAGTCTGTTTCTCAGAAGCATTTCTTTGTGTCCTCAACAGGGACTCACTCACTCTGAAGTTCTGCCTGACTTAAGATTGTTTTGTCATTGTAACGTTTTTGTGTCTGATAATCTTGAAATAATGATCTGGTAAGTGGAAGATCACTTTTCTCTCATCTTATAATACCCTCCACTAGATACTTTCTAGCACATAATAGATGAACTAGAATGAATTTCTACTACTCAATAAGCTTAAAGACTGGACTTGCAATGTGTATTCAACAATGTCACGGTCACCTAGAAAATCACCTGGCACATTGGAAATCCACAATTAATAAATGTTTACTGAATTCATAAAGTTTTATTGAGTTCATTTAAGTGAGTTATCTAGAGTGTCTAATAATGAAAATCATCATTTGTCTTCATGCCAGTTACCATGAATTTTATAGTTTAGAAGATGTTTTTCAAGCTTTAAACAGTTTATGTCTCAGCACACATTTTGGTCATCAAAGATAAAGAAAGAATAGGAGCTGCAAGGTCAATCTGTAACCAAGCCTGTCCTTCTGAGGCAATCATCATCTAACACACTTGCATGAGTGCTTGCAAGCCTGGAACTCTCATCAAAAATTTGAGTAAACTGTGTTGGAATCTCAACACTGAAAATCGGGTGGAAATATAGCTGTAAAATCTCACTCGTGATATTTCTGGCATTCTTTGGATCATATTGTGCCAAATAAATTGTATGAGACCACATTAGATTTCAGAAGTACTATCTCTTGCCAGAAACAGGAAGATAAGTGGACATGATGAAACTCTTGCAGGTTAGAAATAATTGCAACAGAATATTTTTTAAGCCTTCATTTTGGCAATCTGCTGTTTTCAGTCTATAATTTTAATAGCCCTTCTCACTTTGAATTAAATGTGATCTACTAAAATTTAACTTGTTATTTATTTAAAAGAGCACTGGTCTGTGAAACTCAAGAGACCCAGATTCATGTACTAACTGAAAAATTAACAATTTGTGTTTTTGGTGTGTCATCTCTGCTTTCTTATCCCTAATATCCCAAACAGAAGAAACAGGAGATGAGTTGTAGAATGTCTGAAGTCCACTCAAGCTCAAAAATTCTATGATCCTTTTAACTTATACTCAAACCCTGGTAGTTCCAAATATTCAACCATACCATTCTATTTCATTCCTTCCTTAGTTTAGAATACCCTCCCTTTTCCTTGCCTTTTCAAATCATGACATTATAAAACCAAACCTACTTCATATTTCCTAAATGTAGCCTTCCCTGATTGCTCATCTCATCAGTTTTCTTCCTTCTAATCTCTTATTATACCATTAATGGAGAGTACAATATTAACATATTTAATATAACATTTTATTAAATGCATTAGTCTTCCATATTCAACAACAGTGTTGCGTACATGTTAGTTTTCTTTATCTATTCATGTTCTTGTAAGAGAGGTAATGATTATGGCATTTAGTAGAGTTCTGGGAATTTTTGAGCTTCTGCCATAAATGAGTTCAAGGTTTCAAAAGATTAGATTGCAAAATCAATAGGACATTCCTGCATATGGATGTACAGAGAGGACAGATGGACCCCCAAAAGAGGAAATCATCTGCTTAGCTAAGGAGAAAGGAGAACACTATGGATTCATAAAATATAAATTTATTATATTATCTTGATTTTTAGTGCAAAGTAATAAAATGGTTACAATTTGTAGTGCCAAATTTACTACTACTTTAAGGACAGTCTTGAAAAAATTGTATATGGACAAATATGTCATTTTATGGATAACAGATGAGGTTTTAGTTTGGTAATATGTAAGTAGATACAGATAAGTTTTTCTTAACTATATTATTCAATACTCCCATTAAAGAAGTAGCATGTAATGTGCATTATTCCTTTTTTTTGGAAATAAACAATAATTAGCAAAAGACTCAAGAGATTAGATATAATATTTTAAATATTTTGATTAAGTAGGTATTATAGACAATATTCTTTTCTACTGGAACATAATTCTACCTTGTCTTAGAGCTGGAAGTACAGAAATGTTCACATTTTTCAAGAAGGAAGAACTTATACCTGTAGTGTGTTTAGGCTTGTCTAAAATATTGTCTCTCATATTTCAGATAGGAAGCTGTTATCCTAATATGCTTCCCCATTTTCAAATTGTATTTGCCACATTTAACAAGGTTATGAAAACTAATTTGGTAATTACATTTAAGAAAACAATTGTTAATAAATTTGTGCTTGAGAAAATAAATGTAAATCAATTATGGGATCTGCTTTTTTAAAGACTCATTAGGAAATCCATTAACAGATGATTTTGTGAACAGATGAAATACTATGCATGTAATTGTATGTTTGGAGATTTTAAATCAAACAAAAAATATTGGATTGGGAACATTTATTAATGTTTAAGCACATTTTAGACAACACCCTATAGTCCATTGTCTACCAGTAAAATGCCTGAGAGTTTATACTTGTAGAATTTCAAGAAATCCAGATGGAGCAAATTACCATTTGGCTTCATTGTGCAGTATGAAAACATGACTTTGTTTCTCACAGAAGTGTAGAGTTTTATGTTGCTGTTAAGTGCTGTGATGTATCTAAGCTTTTAATTTAATTTGACCTGTTCAAAAAAGAATATTCCATTTTGTACTCAAATAAGAATTGCTATCAACCCTGATACTGGTGGATTTGCTAATAAGTAATACAACTCAACATAAACATACAATCAAAAGCATCATTATGTCATCTTAAGTACGTAAAATTGATCTTTTTGACATAGTATCAGAACAATATGAACTTTCATTTATTGTCCTGGAAATGGTAATACTTTTTACAAGATCCATCCACATTTTCTTTTCCAGTACTTGATATAACCTGTGTTTTCCATTTGTATCTCAGTCAGTGGAATTCTAGATATAATAAATATAGCTATGATGAATTCCAAGTTTTTGGGGAACAGATCCAGCCCATGGCTACCATCCTAGTATAATTAGGAATAGAGCTCTATTTCATTTAAAAAGTGTCCCAATTTGATTATGGAATTGTACTTATCTCTATGAAAGGTCCCAAGGGCTTCCATTTTTCTTCCTATAATAGGATATAGTGAGCCTCATATGCACCAAAAGTTAAATTGATAGACATTCATTTTGAGTTCTTTCTAACTATTAAATAACCCCATAATAATTAATATTGAGTTATGGTTATTTTTGGTTTGATTTAAAATCTCCTATTTTATTGCCCTAAGTACTAGGAAGAATAAATTTGATGTGACAGACCAGAAAAGACTAAGTCAGCATTACTTTTCTAGTTAAAAATCCAATGCTCAATATCTGTTTCAAATACTTCTAGGTGAGATGAATATAGAGATGATTGCCAAAAAGACTGTGTTTGGCCCAAGACCCAAGACCCAAAATAAAAGCAAAAATTGCAGGTGTTCCAACAAAACTGAAAAGCTTTATCTGTTCCAAAGAAATTGATTGATATCACTTTTGTCATTATTAAAAAATGTATTCTAAAGATCATAGACAAAAGCATAAAAGCCCAATTAATGTATATTCTTGGAGGAGTGGAATGGTTCAGAAATTCTATAATGAGATGGGATTTTGAAGCATGTGCTGTCAGATCACTGGTTCTAATTATATTCTCAAGTCATGTTTTGGCTGAA
Organism: Spermophilus citellus; assembly: GCF_964194105.1. Taxonomy (NCBI): domain Eukaryota; kingdom Metazoa; phylum Chordata; class Mammalia; order Rodentia; family Sciuridae; genus Spermophilus; species Spermophilus citellus. Next base: position 164,095,029 of record NC_138184.1, read on the forward strand.
AATCTGTGACCTAACTGTTGCTGCTGACCATGCCATTATCTGTCAGTCTCCAAAGGCAGCTCAGATATTAAAATGGCCTGAGATAGCACATCTACTCACACACTATGATTACTTTGGTCAAACATTTCACAATGGTCCAGAATATAGTTTGTGATGTTCTTGGTATGCTGTCTTCTATCTGAGTTTTCCCCAGTTTTCAGGTGCAGACAAAATGACTCTTGAAATAAATACAAGTCATCACAGATATGATATATACTTATAAATTTGATAAAATGTTAAGGAAAGTTTTAGTTAATTTTTGTTTGAACTGTATAATAAGACAAAACCCTAATCACAACAGTTTCACAGGAAGTAGTGCACAATTATTGGAGCATGATGGGGAAAAGTTATTTATTTACACTTAGAGCCAATTCAGCAATAAAATACCTAAAATAAAATTTCTCAGTCATGGAAATGAAATCAGTAAGAAATTTTTATCTATTGCTGCTGACCTGTTATACCTGTGTCTAAGATATAGGCAGCCCATTAGAAGCCTTTGAGCCAGATTTAGTGATTTATGTTCAAACTATCATTAAGTACACACCTAACATTTACATAACTATAAAAATGTTTGTACTTAAATGAAAATAAATCCTTCTTTATATAGGATGTGCCTTCTTTGATTTAGAATTGTCCTTTATACTTCTCCCACTCCTTTAGTGATCTCCTTCATTTCTGTGTAGCCTACCATGATGAAAATGCTCAGCACAGAGCAAAATGCCCTTCTTCATATTTTGGCTAAAAAACTTTTCCAAAAATTACTTTGTCCTACTTTATTGAAACTACAGAGGCTTTCTTTTAGTTCCTTAGAACTAAAGTTCTGGATGTGATTTTAATTAGCAGCTGATAAACTCTGGTGAGATTTGGAGGACAGAAGTGAAGTATTTCTGTTTCAAACAGTATCCTGAATATGTGAGTGTCTATTAACAATTACACAGGTGGATTCATTGTTCCAGTGCCTTTGTAACCTGCTGGGAAGAACAGGTGGAGTTGCACAGGTATTAGCAAGGGTTGCTTCCTGGGTGTTAGGACTTGATTATAAATGGACTGTTGTAATAGTGACCTTCTGATTTATCCAGCCACCATGTTGCAGAGTAAACGAGAATCTCCTGAAATCAATATGATTTTTGCTTGAAATAATGAGCAATGCTTATATACTTTCTCCTGAAAATTTCCTGTTTAGATATCCCTCTTCTATGTGGAAAAAGTCAGTCACTTTTTTGCTGTTCTCTATTTTGGAAAAATCACTGGAATAATCACTTTTAGTTATGCAAATATAATCTGGAACTCATCATTCCTTAAAAAGACATAACAGAACATTTGAGGGATGAAGATCACTCTAGTATCCATTGTTAGGAAAATACAAGTGATTTTGGGATTTGAGGTAAGAGATTGAAATGATCAAGGACATTCCAGGAAGGGAGTTTCAATGTCTTATATTTCTTCTTTTTTAGTTTTAAGTAGTAGATACTTTGTAATGGATTCATATATTCCCATTGAGAGCTGCCTATAGGAAATGGTGTCCAGGCCCACCCTTCCCAAAGAGGTAGAAACTCCCTGGGATGCAATAAGAAGTCTGATTTCAGGATTTAACTTATGGGTTAAACCCCCCCCCCAATTAAAGGAGATTGGCATTAAATACACCTACCCTAATCTAATGCAGACACTACAACATGATGCGCAGGTTTGGGGAGCAATGACAAAGAATACAGAGGTAATCTGAAGTGTGGAATTATATCAGTGTTTAAGGATATTTGACTACAATGCTTTTATATATTGGAAAATTTCATGCAAACACATAGAGAGACACTAGTTTCCTGCTTATTTAACAAGTTGTTATCGAAGCTGGTTTTAATATGAGAATATTTGAAAACTAAGAAGTTAGAGTGGTTTCTATAGATTTCATCATGGTTTTTTTTCCAGAGAAGTATGATGATTATTTCTGCCAAATTTGCCTCTTTTTTTTGAAATTTTCATATTTTTAATAAAAACAAATGATAATAAAATAATAGAAACAAGTAAATATATGAATGTGTTTTATGATTTGTAATACATTACATTACAGCAACAAAATCATGTCATAGGCCAAAAAGAAATTCAAACATTTTAGATTCACTTTTTCAAGAGGGTAGAATATTCCCTTCCAGTACTAATTACTTAGCTATACTCATCTCAAAACTCAAAAATTTTTTTTATTGGTTGTTCAAAACATTACAAAGCTCATGACATATCATCTTTCATACTTTTGATTCAAGTGGGTTATGAACTCCCAATTTTACCCCAAATGCAGATTGCAGAATCACATCGGTTACACATCCACATTTTTACATAATGCCATATTAGTGACTGTTGTATTCTGCTACCTTTCCTATCCCCTACTATCCCCCCTCTCCTCCCCTCCCATCTTCCCTCTCTACCCCATCTGCTGTTGTTCAATTCTCTCCCTTGTTTTGCCTCTTAAATCTCTTGTCTCTGAAGGATTTAGATGAGTAAGTATTAACTATATTGCTAGTAGTCTAGTTCTAGCCTATGTAGCTTACTTCAAACATATTAGGAGCCTCACGTTGGTCTACTCTCTATAGTTTGAAAAAAAGTATTTATGAAAAAATCATTTGCAATGTAAAAATATGTATGTCAAACACAAGTTTCCAAAAAAATAAAAAAAAAAAAGCCTCATTTCGTTTCTAGTGTGTTTGAAACAGCAAATAGTGATTTGCCTCTATGGTGACATTAAGAGAAGCAGAAGCAAAATGTTTTTCACCTCACAAAAAGAAAAAGCTTACTTTTGTATGTGGAATAGTAGGGAGATAAAAAGCTGCAGCCTGCTGGCTCCATAGAAGGAAAATCAAGAAGCCAACTACACTCTAGTAGCACATGTCTGAGAAATTAAGTGGAACACTAATTCTGCTTTATGGAATGAAGTGCATGGAGAATGACCCCACTGACCAAGAAATTATAGAAGACAAACATATTTGGAAACAAAATAGTGAATATATGACATTGCATCTACAAGTTTCCCATAAACAGGTAGAAATAAGAATATGAAAATTAAGTGAAAAAGTCTGGAAATAAACTGCCAACATTTTTAAGTATTCAGTATATTTATTTTTTCTTTTTCAAAAAAAGAAGAATGTTAAATTAGGGAAGGGATTTGAAATGAAGCCAATAATTTAAAAAGATTGTTTATTAATAAACCAAACAGCAAAACTTTTTATAGCATTTCATTAAGTGGAAGCATGTGAACACCATAAGGTTTGAGACTTTAAATAATCTTGGAGGAATAATGACCTTGTCATTTGACTACTCTACAGTCATAGCAATGGAATCTTTCATTTGCTGAAGAATCGTTTCCACACATACCTGAAAATGAACTATGAAAAACAGGGCATTATTTCCTGAAAAATAAATAAAGGAAGTAAAGGTATGAAGCAGAAAGGGGGGAAAGGAAAAGATTTTCAGTAAAACCTTAGGAAAATTCTTCAATGCAGCATTTGAGATGATTGCAAAAAGAATAAAATAAAAATAAAAACTTCCTGAAGACAAGAGCTTTGGGCTGCCACAGTGACATTTCCCTTGCCCAGGCTTATGATGCCACAAACATGGTGCACTTCACTGTGCTTTACACCAGCTGAGGGCTTCCTAGTGTGATTTCACTATTTATGAGGCTTTAATTCTCAAAATGGTTGTCCAGATATTGTTGATGTTACTAAAGGTTTTTCTTAAGAGTGTAACCATAGCACTGCTGTCAAAAATATTACCACTAAGTTTAAATAATCACTATGACATTTTACAAATGAATGAAAGCCAAGAGACTCAAAATTCAGAAAACTTAACCTGAACTAACATTCTTAATTTTCTCAAAGCTTTGTAACTAAAAGAAAAAAAATAAATAACCTTCCAACTTACTGGAAAATTTTCTAAAATTGTCTTAGCATAGATTTCTGTAACTAATTACCTTTAAACATGAGTTTTCACAAAGCTAATATAAGACATTTATAAGAAGCAGATCCTTAAACCAGCTCTGTCAATTGGTTGTTTTTCTGTATGACCTTATGAAGTTACTTAATTTTTCAATTTGCTCATCCCACCAAAAGATGATAAAAACTCTAATTTACCCCTAGAACACTGGTAGAAATAAGTTAATGAATTCAAAAGGTTATTCTGAAAAATTATAAAAGCACTTCATAAAATCCAATTATCAGTTATACTTCAGAGATTTATTTACTTTTTCCTCAAGGGCATTTGCACTAAACTGGATGTAGAACATGCATAATTAAACTGTTATGTGTCTTCTTATGCACAGCCAGATGTGCAATCAAGTGTTTAGAACTAGGCAAGCAGTGACATTTTGTTAGTGTACATTTTTCAAGACAAAAAAAAATACTATTCATCAAAAGGATAGCTGTGAAAAATAAAAAATATATCACATAGTAACTACATTGAGAAATATCAATTTATAATCGGAATTATAATCATCAAAACCACTGATTCCAAAGCACACACTTTTAAAATTAGAGTATAAAAGAATAAAATAAGTGTTTGAAATGGAGATACATTTTACAATTGCTATCTTATCATTATTTATAGTTTTTTGTTTTTCTTCATATAGAAATAATGACAAGTCTTAGATTAGATGAGAATGTGTAGTGTACTGAGTAGTGCTTTCAAAGTGACCTCTTTGTGAATTCAAATGGAAGTCCTATTCATCATAAAATAAATATGAATGCGAAAACTTGATATCAGCACTAGAACAAATGTGTACAAGTTCATGCTTTCAAGAAGAGAGGCCAAGATGGAATTTTACATGAACAAGATGTAATTCGAGAAGAACCTGGACAGGGTGGGAGAACCTTCAATCCCTGACACTGATCTTCTATGGAAGACCAGATTGGAATAAGAAGGCTTGAACTTAAACAGTCTATTTCTGCAGCCTGGTTGGTAGGAAGTCATGATTTAGTCATCTGAGGGAGGAGTCCTGTATGTTGCTGAAATGGGGCTGCCTCAGTGACTTGGCATGCTTAGTCACTGGCTGCAAGATATGGAATTTGTGTGTGTGTGTGTGTGTGTGTGTGTGTGTGTGTGTGTGTGTCTGCGTGTAAGGGAGGTGTCATTTGTTCCTGATGGGGGATTGATTGGGTAACAAGTGGGTTTGTCAGATAATTGTGCTCCCAAACATGAGCTGTTGTGTTTTCATGGCCAATACACAGGAATTAGGCAATAGCACTTATAAAGAGTGAAACTATGAATTTTTTTGTCAGATATAAGAAAAAAACTGCATTATATTAGTAAATTACATTTCTTTGTTACATGCAGGTTTTTATTTCACACATTAAAATTTACCAATACAAAAAGCCTAATAATTCAGTCTTACAGAAAAACACCATGAAAAATCTGCTCCTTTTTAGTGCTAACACTTAGCTATTTTTTTTTCATTGCATCTTTATCCATGACCCACAAATCTCTCACCTACTGACAGTGTGGTGAAATGGTAACAACACTGGCTATAGATTCAGAAAACCTAGTATTTGTCAATTTTCTGTTTTTGAATACATTTTTTTACCCTTCTTCCCCCACTCATGATCTCTGGCAAGTTATTTGGCTTATCTTAATCACAATTTCCTTATGAACAATGAAGGCATATGAAATAGTTTGTATGAACCAAAGAAACATTCAACCAATTGACTGAAGAATTTAGAGATAATTCTCAGTCAAGATTGACAATACTGATGGAATTCTGAATTCTGCAGAATATGAGGAAGTTGGGCAAGTTTAATGGAACAAACCAGGCTGATTCTGTTACTTGCAATCCAAGCCAGATCTGTGGTTTCTAAAGCAAACTTCAGTTATCCTCATATTCTAAGGACTTATCCACCGGAGGCTTTACCTACTAATAATACTGGATTTGCATGAACTGTTACGTTTTAGAAAGGGAAACATGCCTCTAATTTGTGGTTTTTAAAATATATGTATAAAATGTGAAATAATAGAAATGGATCCAAAGGACATGGTTTCTTATGATTTCAAGATGGATATTTGGAGAATTCCATTAATTTTCTTAAGGTAACTCTACTGACTAAGGTTAAAAGTATATTTAACCAGTCAAAGAAAAATAATAAAGAAAAAAACAGCTGAAGAATGAACAGATTGCAGAAAAGTTTCACTGTCTTTCTGAATTCTGGATTTAAAACTGCATTTTTGGAACTTATCTTCATAATTTAGAAATGAATTAGACAATATTGTGCTGAATATAATGAATTTATATTTTGGATAAAAATACTTTTGGCTTTTATATATATTACTTTTATTTTTTTTAAACTGAAGTTCTATTTTAGGAATGGATATAAAAATTTAACAGGTTTCTTCAGTATCTATTGAGATGATCACAAGATATTTTCCTTTAATTAACATGAGGAGGTACATTAACCGATTTCTTAGAGAAACAAACTCTCATTCCTACAGTTAGCTAATCAGTTGATTTTAAGTCTTTTATATGCTCACTGTGCTCAACTTTGATTAAAGTATATATATATATATATATATATATATATATATAGTAAATAAAAGCCCTGGTATGTGTACCATGGCTACAACCTGGTGTGGAAGATGGGTTTATAACAATAAATCAACATTTGGACAAATACATAAGTAACAATTGTGTTCCAAGAAAAAGGACAGTTTTCATGAAGAATACTTGTTAAAGAAATATGATTCCCTCTGGATTGAATTTGATACTTTATTTGGAATTTTTATATCAACATTTATAGTGAAATTAATTCATATTCTTTGTGCTTTACTGGATTGAGATCAGCATTACTTGACTATGCAAAAAGAACAAAAGAAAACTAACTTTCTTCTTATATACTCATTTAAATTGAACAACAGCATAACAATACGTTTTATAAAAAATCTGAAGATATTTACTTGAAAAAGTCTCGACCTGGTTCTTTCTTTATGACATAGCTTTTTAACGACTCAAAGGCATAGACATTTATTTCCTTTATGGTCATTTAAAAATAAATAATTTATTCATGTTCTTGTATTTTCTATACCTGTGATTTCTAATGTTGCATATTTGAAATTTCTCATTAATATTTCCAAGAGGCTAATTCTTTACTTGTATTTATTTTTCTTTTGCAGTTTTATTGAAATATAACTGAAAAAATTACATATTTAAGTTCTACAATGTAATGACTTGATATATACATACATTGTAAAATTATTACTACAGTCAGGTTAATTAGCACATCTTTTAGCTTACAAAGTCACTTTTGCCTGTACATGAGAACACTTAAGTCTACTTTCTTAGCTAATTTTAATAGTGCCATATAGTATTATTAACTATAGTCACCATTTTGCATATTTGATTCTCAAAACTTATTCATCTTACAACTGAAAATTCATCTGACGTCTACCGCTCTCCTAATCCACAGCCTCTGGCAACCACTATCCTAGTCTTTGACTCTATGTTAAAACTTTCCTCCTTTCTTTCAAGATTACTCATATCAGTGATGACATACAGTATTTGTCTTTCTCTGTGTAATTTATTTAACATAATATAATTCCCTTTAAGTTCATTAATAAAGTCACCAATGTCAGGGTATCCATTTTGTAACTGAATAATATTCGATTGTATATACTACACATCTTTTATTCTTTTTTTTTTTCTGCCCATGGACATGTAGGTTGTTTCTATATGTTGGTTATTGTGAATAATGATGAAATTAACATGACAGTGCAGATATCTCTGAGATACTGATTATGTTTTCTTTGGATATATGTACGGAGTAGATCATACAGTGTTCCCTTTTAAAAATTATTTGCTGAACCTCCATGCTTTTTTCTATAATAGCTGTATCAATGTATTTTCTTGACAACAGTGTCCACAGTTGCACATTCTTGCCAACATTTGTTACATTTCTACTTTTTTCTTTTTCTTTTCTTTATTTCTCCTCTCCTCCTCCCCCACTCCTCCTCCTCCTCCCATTCTCTTCCTCTTCCTCCTGATGCAATAGCTATGCTAACAGGCATGAAATGAAATCTCATCATGGTTTTTATTTGCATTTCCCTGATGACTTGTAACATTGAACACATTTTCATGAATTTCTAAGCCTTTTGCATTTATTCTTCCTAAAACAACTGCTCAAGATTTTGCCCATTTTACAACCAGACTTTTTTTTATATATTTTGTTATTGAGTTGTGTGAGTTCCTTTGGTATTTTAAATTTTAACCTCTTATCAGATATATGATTTACAAACATTTTCTTCCATTTTGTAGGTAGCCTTTTTGTTTATTTATTTTTTATTTTTTGAATGGTTTCCCTTATTGTAAAGAAGATATTTTTAGTTTAATATAGTCCAATTTGTTCAATTTTTATTTTTGTCTGTGCTTTTGGAAGTCATACCCAAATAATCATTTCCAAGTTCAATATCAAGTAGTTTTTCCTTAATGTTTTCATCTAGGTGTTTTAGTGTTTCCAGTTTTACATTTAAGTCCCTAATTCATTTTGGGTTGGTTTTGTAAGTGATGTTAGATAGGGTTTAGTTTTACTTTATTTACCTGTGGGTATCCAGTTTTCCCAGTAAGACTTATTGAAGAGACTGTTCTTTCCACATTGTATCTTCTTGATGGTCTGGTTATAAATTAGTTGACTGAATATGTTTCTGTTTATTTCTGGAGTCTCTATTCTTTTTCATTGTATTATGGATCCATTTTTATGGCAGTATATACTGTTTTGATTAGCATAACCTTGTAATATATTTTGAACACAGGAAAAATGTTATCTTCTGATTTGTTCTTTTTCAAGATAGTTTTATTATTGAGGTCTTTTATTCTTCCATAAAATTTTAGGATTCTTCCCCCTAATTCTGAGAAAAATGCCATTAAAATTGTAATAGAGGGGCAGGGGATGTGGCTCAAGCGGTAGCGCGCTCGCCTGGCATGCGTGCGACCCGGGTTCGATCCTCAGCACCACATACCAACAAAGATGTTGTGTCCGCCGAGAACTAAAAAAAATTAATATTAAAAATTCTCTCTCTCTCTCTCTCTCTCTCTCCCCTCTCTCACTCTCTCTAAAAAAAAATTTAAAAAAAAAATTGTAATAGAAATTACATTAAATATATATACATTTCTTTGGGTGGCATGGACATTAAAAAAGTATTAATTCTTTCAGTCTAAGAATAAGAGATAACTTTCCATTTTTTGTTTCTTCTTCCTTTCATCAGTGGTTTATAGTTTTTAGCATATAAATATTTCACTTCTTTGATTAAATTGAATCAATTATTTTATTATCTTTGATACTAACAAATAGTTTTGCTTTCTGAAATTTTTTAGAAAATTTATTGTTCATGTATAGAAATACTACTAGTTTTTGTATGTATTTCTATAATTCATTAACTAGATTTAAAAGTGTTTTTATATAGCTTTTAAGATTTTTAATATAAGATAATGTTATCTGCCAATAGAGGGATTTATATATAATCCTTCTTTTTTTTTAAGAGAGAGAGAGGGAGGGAGAGAGAGAATTTTAATTTTTTTTTTTTTTTTTTTTTTTTTTTTAGTTTTTGGCAGACACAACATCTTTGTATGTGGTGCTGAGGATGGAACCCTGGCCACACGCATGCCAGGCAAGCTCGCTCTGGCTTGAGCCACATCCCCAGCCCCTATAATCCTTCTAATTTGGAAACATTTTGTTTCTTTTCTTACCTAGTTGCCCCAACAAGGACTTATAGTACTGTGATGAATACAATTTGTGAGTTTGGGTGTCCTTATCTTGTTTCTGATCTTCGATGAAAGTCTTTTACTTTTACCATTCAGCATAATGTTAGCTGCGTGCAGGTCATGTATGACCTGTATTACATTTCTTCCCTGATTTGTTGAGTTTTTTTTTTCATGAAAAGATATTAAATTTTGCCAAATGCTTTTATGCATCCATGGAGAAGATTATATGATTTGCATTCATTGTTCTTTTAATGTGGTATATCATTTTGATTGTTTTCCACATTTTGAACCATCCTTACATTTTAGGGATAAATGCCACCCAATCATTCTGTATGATCCACTTGTATGCTGTTGAGTTCAGTTTGCCATTATGTTTCTCAAGATTCTCTCATCTGTGTTTATCAGAGACATTAATCTGTGGTGTTTCTTTTCTGATAGTGTATTTGTCTGGTTTTGGAATCAGGGAAATGCTTATCTCTTAAAATGAATTTAGAAATGTTCCTTAATTGGGGCTGGGGATGTGGCTCAAGTGGTAGCGCGCTGGCCTGGTATGTGCGGGGCTCTGGGTTCCATCCTCATCAGCACATAAAAATAAAAATAAAAATGTTGTGTCCACCGAGAACTAAAAAATAAATATTGAAAAATTCTCTCTCTCTCTCTCTCTCTCTCTCTCTCTCTCTCTCTCTCTGTCTCTCTTTCTCTCTCTCTCTTTAAAAAAAAGAGAGAAATGTTCCTTAATCTTCAAAGTTTTAGAAAAATTGGAAATAATTCTCCTTTAATGTTTTGTAATTTACCTGTGAAGTTTCCTGGTCCCTTTCTCCCAGCAATCCAATGCATTGACATGTAATCATTCATAGGCTCTTATAATCTCTTATGATCTTTTGGTATCAGTTATGATATTTGGATATGATCCTATGATATCACCTATAATGTCTCATTTTTCATACTTGAGTTTATTTCAATTGTCTCTTATTTTTTGTTGTTGTTGCTAGTCTACCTAAGAGTTTATCAATTTTGTTGTTTTATTTAATAAATTAACTTATTTTTATCAATCTATTATTTTCCTAGTTCTTAATTATTTTATTCCTGCTCTAGTCTTAATTATTTCCTTCCTTCCACTCACTTAGAAATTAGTTTATTCTTTTTCTAGTTCCTTGAAGTATAAAGTTAGGTTGATTACTTGAGATCCTTCTTTTTTCTTAATATAGCTATTTGTCAATATAAACATCTCTCTTGGAACTGTTCTTACTGAATTCCATAAATTTTAGTTTTAGTGGTTTTTAAATTTTAGTGGTTTCTATTTTGTTTGTCTCAAAATTTGTTTTTATTTCCATTTTGATATTTGACATGTTGATTTTCAGGAGTATGTTATTTAACTTCCATGTACATGTGAATTTTCCAAACTTTTCTATATTGTTTCATACTGTGTTAGAAGTAGATCCCTCATATGATTTCAGTCTTAAATTTGTTAAGATTTGCTTTGTGATATGTCCTGGAGAATGTTCCATGTAAGCTTGAGACTGTGTATTCTGCTTAGGTAGAATGTTCTGTATATGTCTATTGGATTCTTTCAGTTTAAGGTGTAGTTTAAGTCTGATATTTTCTTTGGTCATTAGAAGCTCTTTCAGTTGGCTTCTGTATTTCTTTGACATCTTCACATTTTATGGGGGATAGTCATAACCTTACTTTCCAGCACTATAAGATATTCTATGGTCATGTTGTATAATTCCTGCACAGTCCTAGTATTAGGTATTTCCCAAGGGCGTCTAAAATTTTATTTTTCCAGGACGGTATTTCAACTAAAAATTTGGGTGCAATGATAATTAATCATAGTTATTGTCCTGTCTTTGCTTCCTGAGTAGCTAGTCTGCGAAGCATAAAGACATATATTTACATATTTACTTATGAACATTTTCTATAAATATTTCCATATGTATTGTCTCCATTTATATTAAACTAGACCTGAACATGCACTGATGCCACCAACTTTAATCCATTACTACATGCATCATTCTTGTTTCGTCCTTTTTCTTATTGGAAAAGTCTTGGTCCAACATTGAGAAACTAGGACCTGACCATTCAGCAGCCACTACTTAATTCTTCACTTTCAATATATGTGTTCACTAATAGCCAATGGGAAACAAATTTATCATCTGGAATTAGGATATAAGTACAGTTTATTTATTTATTTATTTATTTATTGGTTGTTCACAACATTACAAAGCTCTTGACATATCATATTTCATACATTAGATTCAAGTGGGTTATGAACTCCCAATTTTTACCCCAAATGCAGATTGCAGAATCACGTCGGTTACACATCCACAGTTTTACATAATGCCCTATTAGTAACTGTTGTATTCGATACCTTTCCTATCCTCTACTATTTACTTTTGCTTTCAGTCTTATACTCTACACTTTGTCTCCAAAGTTCCTTTCACCTCTACCCCTCTGGTGAAGCTGTCTCACTGAGGAGTTGAAAAAGCAGATATTAGAGAATGATATACTCATTTGTAAGTGAGGATGCCAATAACGAAAATGTTTCAACAGCTTTTAAATCTCTCTTCAAAGACTAAAATTAAGGTATATTTTATAGAGTATTGCATTGTAATATTCATCTCTCTTCTACAGATTCCAAATATGCTTTATATGTTAAGGTTTTTAATAGTTTATGTTATGAATATTTTTATGTCATGGTTAGTCATTTCAGTATTTTACCTATCTTTTTTACATACAAATAGTTTATGTTCTAATATGTCTAATTTGGCAGTTGTTTCTTTATGTTCTCTGAATTTTACACTCTTCATAGAAAGGTCTTTTTTGTATCTCCAGAATAATATTTTCCTAGTATTTTTATGGCTTTATTTTATTTTTTTTTCATTTAATTCTGTATTACATATGTGGAGTTGGTAACATATATTAGTATTTTAAACTCTTTTTCAAGAAACAAATGATGTATTAAAGACATTTCAAAATCTTATTATACATTTTATAATTAAGAATTATTTTATGTGCATATAGTGCTAAAGTCATTCTTTTCTGGTGCTATAGTCATTCTCCATAGTATTCTGAATATTCTGAAATCACTAATCAGCCCAATATCATCAACTATCCAGTGTATATGATGCCAAAGTAATTCTACAATTGTTACTTTATGAAATTGGTTTTTGAAAATTTTTATTGACATCTATTCATTCATAGTTTCATTAAAATTAAGTGGTACTTAATGAATAAATGTTTCAGTCTTTAATTATGCAAAAAGAAAAAAGTAACATGGAAATTGAATGCACTGTTCAAGTTACACACAACAAAATCAAATATGGTTACATTGATTCAAGATTCAATAAGTATTAGAGATGTACTACAAATAGAAAAGCTAGAAAACTATATTCAGATAATGCTATCAGACAATTTTAAAAATAAGAAGAAAATCTAAATTTGGGGGTTACTGTATATACCACATTTCATAAATTGCTTCCTGCTTACAGCGTTTGAGAACACTTTCTGGCCATATTGGTAGATTTCAAGGAGTTTAAATTCACCTCCCTTTCTCACCCTTGGGCTTTCCTGCAGGCTTTCATCCTCAGCTGATTCCTTCTCATATGTCAAGGTTATATGACCACCCAAATATATTCCCTCGTCTAGCTCTCACCCCTCTAGACTTTTTTCTCCACTCTCATTTTTTTTTCTTTTAAATTATGAACTCTCTGACTGCAGGGTACTGTCTTCACAGTTCTATCCCTAGTACAGACTACATTTCTGGAAGTTGTTATGAAGTTATTAGTGCCTGATATTATATATAAAAGAAGCTTTTCTTAGTTATTTTGTGTTATCATTTCTATTATGAACTGCATATCTATTTCTCATTGTATTTTTTAGCAGTTAGTTATAAATATAACATACTTCTTAATTTTGGTAAAATTATTTTGTCACCTTCCACTTTAATGGGAACTCTTTATCCTAGAAAATTACATTGGATTATTTTATGTTTTCTGTCATGTTTTAATATTGTTTTCATAGTTACTTTCTATGAGCTTTTAAATTTCTACTTTTTACTACCTAAAAATTAATAGAGCTGTATTTTTGGCTTCTCCTATGTAGTTTATAGCATGATTAGATCCCCTCAATGTTTTTCTTCAATCTTTCTGTTAATAGACTTTAATTCAGTCTAAGCCCTTACTTCTAAATGTTTTCATTTTTGGAGCAAATATTCTATATTCAGAACGGTTTTAACAGATACACATTACACCTATAGTTGATTCCCATGTTTAGCTCAGCTCATTTTGCCATCTCATATGTGTTCTTACTCTTTAAATATTATTTATTCTGAAATAAGCTAACATTTAAAGGAAAGTTTTATTATATTTTATGTTTCTAACAAATAGATAAAATATTTCCAGACATATAAGTCATATAAAAATATCTTTCTATTCTCTGTATTCATTAGAAAGTGCTAACCCAGTTGGGCATAAATAGCCAATGTGCTGTTTAATTATTTGGTTCATTGCACTATAAAGGTAGTTATTTTAAACGTTAACATAAACATGTATGGATAGACAATACTACATTTGAATTTTGTTTCATTTGTAATATAATCTAAAGAAAGTCACAAGTAACTAAAAAGAACAAATAATAAATTTTTTTATGTTTGGTTCATATATACACCATGGAGTACCATTTGATCATGAAAAAAATGTTACTCAGGACAACAAGAATGGAAGCAGAGATCATTGTGTTGGTAAAATAAGCTGTGTACATTATTTCACTCATATTTGTAGTCAAAAAAACTAGGGAGAAAACTGGTAGTTGCTAGAGTCTGGGGGAAGTTGGAGTAGAGAAACTGGTAGTTGCTAGAGTCTGGGGGAAGTAGGAGTGGGAAAAGTGGGTGAAGTTGATCAGTGGGTGCTGAGTTACAGGCATACAGGAGAGAAAATTTCTGATGTGTCATTGCACAGAGAGTGACTATAGAAAACCATATGCTGTGTCTATTGCCGCAGTCCGGCTGCAGCAAAATAATCGGGGGGGGGGGGGGGGTGACAAGCAACTTGTGTAGATTGATACAGCTGGAGTGGGAGCAATTTATTGTAGGACAGGAGGGGTATATATGCATTCCACACAGCTTATCTTAATTAACATAAACTAGATACAGCAGTCAATCAATAAGGAATCTCCATACTTAATGGCTCACTGGCATTACTTCACAAACCACTCCCTCTGCAAAATGCCAGGTGCCATCTTGACTTGTTTACAGACCCTAACATTTCCCCCTTTTGTTTAATTTAAATAATGACCATAGTGTTTTTTACAGAAACACCATAAATAATCTGTTACAAGCAGAAGGGGAGGATACAAAATACCACAATACCAAGCCACTTGATGGCTCCATGCAAGAAGCCCTTGGAAAAAATTATACCAGCAATGACACAGTTAGCAAAGATACCAGAGTTACAATTTGTTGTAGATTACAGTTTGTTGTCTCAGTCCAGGTAAAGCAGTGTCTCAATAGATTAACTCACAGTCCAGGTAAATCACAGTCCAGGTAAGTTCACAGTCCAGGTAAGTTCTGCAGGCAGCTAGCTTAAATCACAGTCCAGGTAAGTTCTGCAGGCAGCTAGCTTGATTCGAAGTCTCATCCTGTTCTCAGCAACACTTGAAATTCTTCCATCCTCATCCTCACTGGCAGGAACTCCAACAATGCTGGCTAAAGAAAATCCTGTAGCATTGCATCAGGCGCTAAGAAAACAACCTTCTGAACAATTTAGTACATTATCTCAAGGTTTTTTTACATTTGAAATAAGCCTTAATAGTGCTCATTACTCATTAGCTTCCAGGTGTGGGAGAACCATTGTAGTTACTGGCCTTGGAAATGATCAAACTTCAGGGACATGGCTGTCTTCCACCTGCAGCATCCAGGGAAGCCCCAGATGGCCCCGGGGAGAGTCCGGGGAGTGTTCCGGATTCAAACTGCCACCGGGCACAGGGAGCAAGAGCCCGCAAGACCGTGCCTCCGGGTCAGGTTTGGATTTGAGCTCTCGCAGTGGCGTCCCACTCCCCCGGAAAGTCCTTGCTGTGCCATGACAGGCTGGAGCACTTGGCAGCCGCCATGCAGATTCACGCACCCTCCGGTAATGAAAAGTATTTAGTTATAGCCTTTTGCTGCAACTTTTTTCCTGATAATCCTTCTTCTTTTGAACTTTCTTTTTCTTTCTGACTAGAGTTCCTGGGCTTCCGTCAACACATGCCCCAACTATTCTTGACTCCACTGGGTTGCCTCCTTCCCTTAGTAATTTACTTCTCACCCCTTCCATATTTTTGTCACAAAGACAATACAACATTTCAAGACAAAACGAAACACAAACATACTGTATCAATCTTCTCCATTTTCTCAAAATGGCCATTTTTCCTCTCGCCCTATGTAGGGACGAGAAGATTTGCTCCCGTCCTATCTAGGGACGGGCAGCTTTTTTCCCCGTCACTTACCCCCGAGTGTCCCAGGGCTCCCCAAATGGGCCACCATCTGCCGCAGTCCACCTGCAGCAAAATAACCAGGGGGATGACAAGCAACTCGTGTAGATTGATACAGCTGGAGTGGGAGCCATTTATTGTAAGACATGAGGGGTATATATGCATTCCACACAGCTTATCTTAATTAACATAAACTAGATACAGCAGTCAAGCAATAAGGAATCTCCATACTTAATGGCTCCCTGGCGTTACTTCACAAACCACTCCCTCTGCAAAATGCCAGGCGCCATCTTGACTTGTTTACAGACTCTAACAGTCTATCAAAGAGCTAGAAGAAATGAGTTCGAATGTATTCATTGTGTTACCGCTGTTGACCGGTGACGAGTCCTTGCTTCCCCAATGTTGAAGAATAACACCAGAAAGGCACGCTGAGGCAAGGTTAGAGTAGAAATTAGAAGTTTATTAAAGGACAGCAGAAAAAACTTCACCCAGAGGAAGAAGGGGACCCAAGAGGTGGAATCCGTGGAAGTGCGGTTTTCTCCCCTTTTTATAGTTTTGGTGATGGAATGTAGGTTGGAAGGCCCGAGGGGTGGGACACAGGTGGGCCAAAGAAGTAGTCTGAGCAGGAAGGACTTCATTAACACTTCTTTTGGATGGACTTTGGCCTAGGGCCTTTTCAGGACTTCATTAACATTCCATGAGTTGTCCTGCGTTTCCTGGAATCATTCTCAGCATGGCCTCCATTTTAGATTTCACTGGGTATTAGAACCGATTTATCTAACTACACTGACTACCTAACTTTAAATCTGGCTTCAATTGTAATGAAATTATGTAGGAGGATATATGTTGAAACTGATAAACATTGCACAATGTATGAATGTATCAACATATCACATGGTATCCCATATGTATAATTTGTTTTTTGCATATAAATTAAAATAATTTTAAATTAAAAATAAAAACAGAAAAGAAATAAAATAATTTATTATATTTGCAATCGGTGTTGTCTATTTAGTGATAAGCCTAACAAAAGTATGAACAATAAGTAACAGTATTTTCATATATATATTTCTAGTTTCACCTAGAATATAATATATTAAAAGTAGCATTTATGGTTACTTGCAGAAAATCTATTATGCAATAAATTATCATGCAATAAATCAATTAGTAAATTAATAAACAGATAATCTGAAGATAGTAAAAGCTGAATTCAGTGTCATTTTTAAAAATGCAAAAAATTGTCCTCCCTATGGATACTAATATCAATAAATGATATAACTGTTTTGGGATAAATCAAATTAATCTGGTTACAAAGTATTTATCTTTCTACTACCTTCCTGTGGATCATGGCCATACATTGGATAAAGGTTATATGAATTGGGTAAAATAAAGAGGTAGAAAATTTGGAATTGGATTCAGAAATCAAATAAAACCAACTAAAGTTTAAACTATGGCTATCACTCCAATATTAGAACAGTTTCTATAATACAGAGCTCTTTATTTCATGTTCTTCAAGGATTCAAGTGTATGCCTAAAGAAACTTAAACTAATTGATGGTATTGCTAATATCTCAACCTTGATCTCTAAATTCAGACAAGCATAGCTTTAAATATGCTTCTCAACTCATCATCTATGTGATTTTTTAAGACAATTTTTTAAATTCTAGGTTTCTTTTTAATATATAAAATGGGAAGAATAGTATAATTTATACTTTGTTGCTGTTGTGTTATATGAAAGAATTCCCCACCCGTTTATTGGCAAGTTCTTCCAGATATCAGCTCCCACGCCCAGGAATTAGCTCTCATTGGGGCTAAGGTTCCCCGCCAGCGAGATTTGAAATTGGCGCCGGCGGGAGAGTTCACAAGGGCGGGAACTTTTCGCGCCACTGCAGAGAAGAAGAAGGTAGGAAGAAGAAGTCCTTAGGCGCCATGTTGGGGTGTTTTCTCTGGGGTACAGCTGCCGTTTATACTTTTCCCAACATTCCTCCCTTTTTGTTTTCTTAGGAATTGGGGCGTCATTAGTCAGATCCGGCTGCTTCCTGCTGTGTGGGGGCGCCATAGGGCCTAGAAAGGGAAGTGGAGGAATGTTCGGGGGGCAGGTCTGGGGATATCATGGCAGCCAGAAATAAAACCCAGTGGCTATAGACAGCTACTTCCGTAAAGGTGAAGTCTATGAAAGTTCCCTGAAGCCACAAGTCGTCGATGGCATCGAACCAGTCCTGGATGGAGGAGATTGTTGGTATCAGCCACTGGTCCTGTAACAGAGACTCTAGGAAATACTGGAAGCGTTGCCTGGACATGGCGTCACCAGTACCTGAAGAAGATCAGAGCGAATAAAAACAGAATGAAGATAAAAATTAAAGCAAAGTTCAATTTTTGGCAGAAGTTCCATGTTGGGGCACTGACAGAGAAGAGGCCAAGGGCCATGAGGAGGCTTAAAAGGACATAAAGATTCATGAATCCAGGATGGCAGATTAAGAGATTCTCCGAGCTCATTGTCTCCCGCTGTCTGATGTCCGTTGCATTCCATCGTGCCTGGTAGGGAGCCTCAGCACTGAGTGAACTGTTCTCTTGGAGATGTTGGGGGGTTCATCGGTCATCAGAGGCTGGTAGTGCCTAAGCAGAAGCTGGTTGAAAGTTTGATTAGAAATTTTCTGCAATTGGGTTTGAAGGAACTTCATTATGCAGGGCAAGAGAGCACAAAAAAGGAGCATCCCAAAAAGGGGCCCCACGATAGGTAGTAAGTACGTGGCAAGAGAAGATTGGAAGAACCCCGTTATGGGATTAGAGGAGGTGGGTTTGAGCAATTGGGTCGATAATTCCTGCAATTTAACAACATTTTTTTCTATTAGCCCAGACTCATTAACATAGTAGCAACATTCCTCTCTGAGGAACAGGCATGTACCCCCTTTTTCTGCAGTGAGAAGATCAATTGCTCTTCGGTTCTGTAAAGCCACTTGTGCCAATGAAGTAACCTGCCGCTGCAAGGAGCCCAGAGACTCAGCAGTGGTATCGAGTGCTTCCTGCAGTTTTTGTTGCAGGTCATTTGATGCCCATAGAGCATGACCTATAGCTCCACCAGAGAGTCCGAGACTCACCACTGAGGTTGTTAAAGTGAGGCCTACCAGAACCGGCAGAAAGACTGCCCTACGGGTGCGGGAAGGTAGGGCCAACTGTCGGAATTCGGTGGGAGTATACAAAGACAGCTGAGGGACTACAGTAACCAAGAAACAGGTACCAGAGATATTGATTGTTGAGGTAGTTAAAGACCCGTTACACCAGAGGAAATGTCCAGGTTGCATAAACGCAGGGCTCAATGGGGTGCTATAGCTCAAGGAACAAATGGGTAAAGGATTCATTGTTGGCAGGTGGAAACAGATGAAAGGAAATGAAGTATTGGTGGAATAACTTTCCCATAGTGGGATACGTGTCACGTGTAGGGGTTGTCCTTTCTTAGAGAAATTGTAGGTTTTTGCTGAAATATTTCCTGCTGCTAATGGGACCGCTGCTAGAAGTGGACGACTAAGTGAAGCACAGAGAAAGCACTGAGAAGTAGGCACAGAAAGAGGGGTGGAGTTTAATAATCGAAGAGTTTGGTGTAGCAAATTGAGCCATGTGGGAGGGAGGCCTGAGGGGGTTGAAGTCTCTGAATCCTCTTTGGATGGGCTATGGATAAGATCTTGAAGTTTTGATTCTGACTCCTTGATGTGCTCGACTACCTGGATGGTTGCCTTAGGTGGCGTAATCAGGGTGCGGCCAACAGTCATCCACCCTGTGGGTCTGGCTGAGGTTGTCCGAGCATAGACAGCAAACTCAACATAGTCCCAATGTTTGGCCTTGGGGTCAGGTATATCTAAAGTATACCATCCATGGTTATTGGATGAAGAGCCTTTATGCCATTTTAGGTAACTAGAAGTCCATCCTACAGGGTAACCAAGTGAGTGGTAAGAATAGCTACCACGTTCATCGTGGAACCTGCATGACCAATAGGGGCACCCATTATATATCTCAGGCCACCAATGGCAATAGCCTTTGGTTTGATCAAAAAAGGAAGCAAATGAAAGGCCAGTTCCAGCTACCAGGGACGAAGGTCCTGGAAGGTGACAATTTTAGGGAAATAGAGGTGCAGTTGTGGATGAAGCAAGTAGTTGCATCCACTTCGCGGACCTTCAGCATGCCATGTTCTGAGTATCGTTCCCGAAGAGTGAATAGATACATGGTAGGAGAGGAGGGTAAAGACCGGTCCCAACAGAGCACAGAAAAGAAGCAGAGCACAAAAAACAAGCAGAGAGAGAAGACTGAGGTGTTGGGAAAGCTCATTGTGCCTTCTTTAAGAGGAATTGGGCTGCGGGGAACACCGTGTGAGCCGCAACTTAAAGGGGTGAGATGGGTGTGGAGAGCAGGAGTAAAGGGGAGGTTCAGGAGGTGATTCTTGGACTTCCTCTGGGGTAGTCCTGTGGTCAGCAGGTGGGGCCTCCTGGTGATATGGCTTCAACCTAGAAATGTGAATCCAGGGAGTGAGACGGTTGTCTGGTAAGGAGAGTTTGGCGGCGGTGGGGGTACAGAGAATGACAGGATAGGGGCCTTCCCATTTTGGGGTAAGAGGCCCTTTCTCCTCTGGGGTATTATAATAGACTAGACTTCCAGGTGTTAAGGGAGGAGTGTTTGGAGAGGAGACTGGGTCCGGAAGAAGCCAGTCTTGATATTTCCAGAGTTCCGAGCGGAGATGAAACAAGAGAGGCAAAGACAAATCTTGGGTGAGAGGTCCTTGTGAAATGACCAACCCAGGGGGTATAAGAGGTCTTCCATACATTATCTCAAAGGGAGACAGTAAAGATGGTTTCTTAGGGAGAGCTCTGATTCGAAGCAAAGCCAAAGGAAGGAGTTTGACCCAGTCTAAGTTTAATTCCATTGTCAATTTGGTAAGGACTTCCTTTAGAGTCCGATTTACCCTTTCCACTTTCCCTGAAGCCTGGGGGCGATATGGACAGTGGAAATGCCACATGAAGGAGAGGGCTTGAGAGACCTTTTGTGTGATCTTAGAAATAAACTCAGGACCATTGTCAGATTGTAAGGAAGTGGGCATACCAAACCTAGGGATGATGTCTGTCAGTAAGATTGAAGCTACAGTGGAAGCCTTTTTATTGGAAGTGGGAAATGCCTCAACCCAACCGGAGAAAGTGTCCACAAAGACAAGGAGGTATTTAGTGCGCTGTACTGTGGGCATGTTGGTGAAGTCTACCTGCCAGTCAGCAGCAGGAGTGTGTCCCCGAGCTTGGTGGGAGGGGAAAGGTTTAGGCCTTAAAGGAGTATGAGGGTTGGTCCGCTGACAGATCTGACAATTAGAGGCTATATTCTGTAGCATGGCTTTGTCAGAGGGCGTGAGGGAAAAGAAGCTCTGTAAAAAGAGGGTCAAAGACTGAGAGTTGGAATGGAATAGAGTATGAAGGAACTCGAAAAGATCCTTGTTCTTACTGAAAGAAGTAGGGGCTTCAGATGAGCTGTCTAAAGTGGCCATTATATGTCCCCCAGGGGGGCCATAATTGGAAGTGGTAGCAGCCATTCGTGCCGCCTGGTCAGCCTTGGCATTGCCCTCAGTGATAAGAGAGCCGTCCTTCTGATGGGACCTACAATGGACAACTCCCAACTGGGTGGGTAAGTGGGAGGCCTCTATCAGATTGGTTATAAGAGCCGAATTAGTGATCCCATTACCTTTGGTGGTAAGTAGGCCTCGCTCCTTCCATATTGCAGCATGGGATAATAGAATATGGAAGACATATTTTGAGTCAGCATAAAGGGTGAGGGATTTGCCTTGAGCTAGAAGGCAGGCACGAGTGGCTGCTATGAGTTCAGCCTGCTGGTTGGTAGTTCCTGAAGGCAGAGCTTTGGCCTCTATAATCTCAGTGGCTGAAACTACAGCGTATCCAGAGTAATGAGTGCCGTTCTGCCTAAAGGAACTGCCGTCAGTGAACCAGATAAGGTCAGGCTTGGTGAGTGGTCCCTCAGAAATGGAAGGATGACAGGGGAGGAAATCATCTAAGGTTTCCAAGCAATTATGAGTTGGTGTATCAGACGTGGGAGTCGTTGGGAGCAGTGAGGCAGGGTTCAGGGCAGAGCAGGGGAGGAACGTAATATTAGGGTTTTCCAGAAAGGAAGTGAGGAGTGACAGAACTCTGGATGGAGGAAGGGTTTGAAGGCTCTTATAAGCTAAAAGATCCTTCAAGTGATGTGGGGAGTGGATAGTTAAAGGGGCCCCAAAAGTCAGCTTAGAGGCTTCTTTGTGTAAAATTTGTCCAGCAGCCAGAGCTCTTAAGCAAGGGGCCCACCCACGGATGGTAGGGTCTAGTTGCTTGGACAAATATGCCACAGGTGCAAATGTAGGCCCATAGTTTTGACCTAAGACCCCAAGTGCTTGCCCCCTTTTTTCATGGACATATAGATGAAATGGTCTTGAAAGATCAGGAAGGTGAAGGGCAGGTGCCTTTAAGAGGAGTTGCTGAAGCCTGCGGAAGTGGTAGTTGGGGGAGGAGGCAAGAGATTCACTAGGGGGTCCCTTTGCTAGGTCATACAGGGGTTTGGCTAGAAGAGAATAATTTGGGACCCAGGCCCTAAAATAACCTGCTAGTCCTAGGAATGATAGTATTTCGGCTTTCGTATGGGGCACTGGAAGATTAGAGAGGAGTTGCCTCCTATCCAGTGTTATTTCCTTTTTCCCGGGTGTAAGGCGAAAACCAAGATAGGTGACAGCAGACTGGGAAACCTGGGCCTTGTGGGGAGACACCCTATATCCCTTGTCTGCTAGGAAATTAAGAAGCTGGGCGGTGTGGGATTGAGAGTGTTCCCAAGAGGGACTACATAGAAGAAGGTCATCGACATATTGAAGGAGAGTAGAGTCAGGACAGGTGGGGTGAAAGGATGTGAGGTCCTGGGCAAAAACTTGGCCAAAGAGATGGGGGCTATCCCTGAATCCCTGTGGGAGGACAGTTCAGGTAAGCTGACGAGAATGGCGGGTGTGACGGTCAGTCCATGTAAAAGCAAAGATATCCTGAGATTCTGAGGACAAGGGAATAGAAAAGAATGCATCTTTCAAATCTAGGACAGAGAAGTGGGTAGTAGTGGCAGGGATCTGAGAGAGGAGGGTGTAAGGGTTGGGCACTAGTGGGTGGATGGGGACCACAGAGGAGTTGACAAGGTGAAGGTCTTGAACCAGCCTGTAGGACCCATTAGGTTTCTCAACTGCCAGAATGGGGGTGTTGAAAGGAGAGTGTGTAGGCCTAAGATATCCCTTTCGTAATAAATCTTGGATGATGGGTTCTAATCCAAGGAGGGCTGTGGTTGTGAGTGGATATTGTGGTTGACTAATATATCTTGAAGGGTCCCGTAAGACAATATGAATAGGACTGAATTTAGCCATAGAGGGTGTAGTTGTGTCCCAAACCTCAGGGTTAACTGGTTTAGATAGTTGTGGAAGAGTGTGTGAAGGAGGTGTATCTGCCCCTAGGAACATCATGAGGAAATGAGAGGTAGGAGAGATGTGGGGTCATATGTGAATGGTGACTTTCAATAGTGAGAGTATGTCCCTTCCCAGAAGGGGAGTGGGGCAATGGCTCATAACGAGAAAGGAGTGTGTGAAGGACAAAAGGGATCCCTGCGTATAACATGATAAGGGGGGGGGGGGTTTCGAGGGAAAATCTGTTTACCTCCTACCCCGACAATAGGAGTTTTTGAGGGTGTGGTAGGACCCCAATACTCCCTCAAGACCGAAAAAGCGGCACCAGTGTCTAAGAGGAAGGTAATGAAGCGTCCATCCACCAGGAAGGTGACCCTAGGCTCTTGCTTCTTGATGGTAATAGTTGGGAGGGAAGGCCCAGGGCTCCATCAATCCTCCTTCTGGGTTGTTGGGCAGTCCACCCCCCAGTGTCCCCTTTGGTGGCATTTTGGGCAGGGGGTGGAGGGTGTCCTCGGCGAAGGACAATCCTTGGCCCAATGTCCCTCCTTACCACATTTGAAGCAAGCTACAGGGGGTGTCTTATTAGGACGGCATGGTGATGACCTTCTCTGAATGACCTGGGCCAACATTTGGAACTTGGCATTTTCAGCCCTCTGCCTAGGGCGTTCGCTTTCATCCTCTCTACCATGAAAAACCTTGAAAGCAACAGTGAGGATTTCGGTCTGAGGAGTAGCAGGGCCCTGTTCAAGCTTTTTAAGCTTGGCTTTAATGTCAGGGTAGCTTTGGGCCAGAAAATATGTCATTAAGACATGACGGCCATCAGGGGTTTCTGGGTCGAGGTTTGTGTACTGTTGAAAGGCCTTGGTTAGTCTATCCAAGAATTCTGAAGGTGTTTTTTCCTTTCTTTGAATGACCTCCTGCACCTTTTGAAAGTTAACAGCCTTGCGGGTGGCCTTTTTCAGGCCCGCCAAGAGGCAGGATGTAAAAAGGTCACGAGACTGCAAGCCTTCAGGGGTGTTGTAATCCCATAGGGGATCCTGCTCTAGGACAGCATGAGGGCCCGTGGGGTGGTTGGGATTGGTCCTATGATTTTCATCAGCATGGGCTTGGGCTAGCTCCCAGACCCGTCACCTTTCCTCGGGGAGAAGTGTTTTGGCCAAGAGCATGTAGATGTCATGATGATTGAGCCTATATGCTTGCAGGACCCATTGAAACTCCGGAATGTAAGTGGTGGGGTCAGTGGTGAATGAGCCTAGCTTCCTCTCTAGCTGAGTAATGTCTGACATGGAGAAGGGCACGTGGACTCTAATGACACCCTCGGGACCAGCTACCTCACAAAGGGGTGCGATTGTCTTGGGGGTGGGAAGGAGTCCCTTAGACCTGGTAACAGGAGGACTGAAAGAGGCAGGCGGCGGACAGGAAGGAGAGGGAGGGGAAGGGGGTGTCTCTGCGGAGGAGGAGGTGGAGCAGGCAGAAGAGGGTGGAGGGGAGGGGGATGAAACGGAAGGCTGAGGATCCCTGGAACCAGGCGGAGGAAGAGGAGGGTATAGCGGGAGAAAAGGAGCAGATGGGGCTGGGGAATAAGGTGGGGGTTCATCTGCTGGGTCGAATGAGGAAGAATCTGCAAAGTCAGGAGTAGAAGTAGGGGAAGGGAGGGGTTTGCAAGCAAGAAGAACTTGAGAAGGAGAGCAGGAGGAGCAGAGAGCAGGGTGCTGTGCGAGAAGGCTAAAACCTTCAACGCAGGGAATCTCCCTCCACTTTTTCAGACGCTGGTAGTAGTTAAAAAGATCTCGAAGGAGGTTTGGATCTAAGGAGACTTCTGGAGGCCAATGATTGCCATTATCCAGTGGATATGTAGGCCAATCTTGGGTACAGAATTTGATTAGAAGTTTGGGCTTGATGTCTGGTGTGAGGGAGAGTGTGGCCAGATTTTTTATTAAACATTTGAGAGGTGAGGCTTCAGGTAAAGACGAAGAGGTGCCCATAGTCACAGGGAGAGATGGAAGTGAGAAAGAGAGAAAGAGAGAATAAGCATAAGCGAGAGAGACAAAGGGAAAACCCGGGCTGGAACGGCTTCCAGGAAGCCCAGGGCGAACGGGGGTCAGGTGGGCATCCCCAAAATGACCAGCCGTCACCAGGAACTACAGAGGGCACTACCCGGTCGTCACCAGTGAAGTGTGATCTGTGAGACCCAATGGGGTCGGAGCCACGGGCAACCTGACGTCAGGAAAGTTTTTGACCGCAGTGGAAAAAGTCAGTAATGAAAACAGAACTCCGGCTCCGGCGGAACACAGTTCGGCCGCAGTCTTGGCTGGGCACAGAATCACAAGCCACTCAAGCACGAACAAAACTTTATTTGAAAAAGCCGCCAATACTCCGTAGGCGCCGGCAAGCCAAACCTGGTCCTCCCACGCGGGCGTCTGCCAGAACCACGCGTTCCCCCTGAACCGGGGGGCCCGGACCTCCCCCGGAATTTCCTCCTACTATCCTTCCCCAACCAATGGGAACTCTCCAGGAGTCCCGTAACTTGAGTCTGGTAGCAGGCCAAGGTGAACAGCAGGAGCCTAATTTGCATATGAATGTAAATCTTAACATAATCATATCATCTCAGTGGCTAGCTGGCGTCACTTTACAAGCAAAGTTGCCATGCATCATTTATCTGCTTGTGGCTCCTAGCATCTGCCCCCTTCTGTTTAATTAAGCAACAAGCAATGTGGCTAGGGACCGTGCCTGGTAGGTTGTCCAATTCAACATATGGTTCTTACCCGTCATGGGAGAACTGACCTTTAGGCGTCAGCTTCCTGTCTTAGGTTGAATCCACTGTAATCAGATCAACCCGTCACTGACTACCGGTCCAGCATTCAGCCATGCTTGTGGATAGGCCTATGCACCAGTGGGGGGGTGAGGTTCTTGCCTCACCTTTGTTGGCCCCCAAATTTAGCCTTGGTGCCAGTGGGGGGGTGAGGTTCTTTGCCTCACCTCTGTTGGCCCCCAAATTTTAGACCATCACTAGTAGAAGGGAGGAGGATACAGAAATGCCACGACACCAAGCCAATTGATGGCTCCTTGGAAAAATTGCGTCACTGGTGACACCATCAGCAAAGATATGCCAGTATTACCACAATTAACATGGGGTGAGCTGGCAAGGAAATTGCATCACTGGTGACACCATCAGCAAAGATATGCCAGCAGTACCACAATTCGGTGCACCAGATGATATTTCACAATATATGCAACTGATATATAGTCCAGGCAAGTTCTGCAAGCAGTTCAAATTGGAGGAGTCTATCAATATGTCCATTTCCTCCCAAAGTAAATCAAGTCCTTGATTGAGCATTACTTGTTGAGTTATATTCATTGATGCATCAGTTTATACAGTTTACTGTAATAGCTATCATAGAAGCTGTAGTTTGGTTTTATCTCAGTCTTCACCGGAATTGGGATGGAGATGGAAATTCTGGCAATGATGCTAAAGAGACATTATCCTGAACAGAATTATTAAATATAATGAAAAGGAAAGGTGAAAGTAAACAAACAGATCTGTTAAACTCCTTTAAAAACAATCCTTAACAGCTGTTTACCTAATTTAAATTAGTAAACAAACAGATCTGTTAACCATCTTTAAAAACAATCATTAACAGCTGTTCACCTAATTTAAATTAAAACATATAAATCACGTGAATAAAGAAAAAATTCGGATCCATTTTTTCATGAGCGCTCCTCATATAAGAAATATGGACATACACACATACAGACATACAACACAAAACAGAAGTGTGCACACAACATACAACACATAAGACAATAGTAAATAAAGGCCTTGTAGCTATACCTAGGTGAAATCTCCATTGCAATGTTTAAAAACTCCACAGTCAAAAAATAAAACACAGTCAAAAAATAAAACTGATCAGAAAAACATTAACCTAGGTTTGTATGAGCTCAAAAATAAAATAGAACTTTATGATGTGGGAAAAATGCAATAATAAAATAGATATTGAAAAAAAAACACCTTGGTTAATCACTGTCACAGATGTAAGAATAGCCAAGCTGGAGCTCTGGATGTCAGCTATTATGGATTTGAGTCAAATCATCTTCTTTTTCTGTAGAAATTGTTTTAGTTAATCTCTCTGGAATCCAAATCGGTTGCTGTTCCTCCTGTGGGAAAACACAGACAGCGCCCCGATTCCAGACTATCACTGGATTCGGGCCTTTCCATTGTCCTGTTAGAATATCTTTCCAAAGTACCTTAGGCTTATGTACATTTTTTGGGTACAAATGTCTTTCCGCAGCACTAAGTCCCGATGAATCCAAATTTAAAAAGTTTAGAGTAAAAAGGGTTATTTTAAGTTTATCTTTGGGGGATATATACCCCTTTCCAATTCCCTCCTTTTGTTTTAATAAGTACATTTTAATAGTTTGATGAGCTCTTTCAACTATGCCTTGTCCTTGTGGATTGTATGGAATTCCTGTTATGTGAGTAATACCAAATGATGAGCAAAATTGTTTAAAAGAGGTGGAAGTATAACCAGGACCGTTGTCCGTATTTAACTGTTTTGGAACGCCCACAGTGGCAAAATTTTGTAAGCAATGAGCTATAACATCTTTAGTTTTTTCTCCAGCATGAAGGGAGCCCATCAAAAATCCGGAAGAGGTATCAACTGTAACATGTAAATATTTTAATTTTCCAAATTCTGGCAAGTGTGTGATGTCCATCTGCCAAATATGGTTAGGTATCAGTCCTCTAGGATTGACTCCAAGATTAACTTGTGGTAAAAATGTCACACAATTTTGACATTGTTTTATTATATGTCTGGCTTGTTCTTTAGTTATTTTAAAATGCTTTTGTAAAGTATTAGCATTGACATGGAACCTTTTATGAAAATTTATAGCTTCTTCTATTGTGGAGAAAATATGTATGTCATGTGTAGATTTATCTGCTAGTTCATTGCCCATACTAAGGGCTCCAGGCAATCCTGTATGTGCCCTGATATGACCTATAAAGAATGGATCTTTTCGGTCCCAGATTAGACTTTGTATAGTGGAAAACAAAGAGAAAAGAGTAGAAGAAGGTGAAATCCTACCAGCATCTTCAAGGGATACTATAGCATTAACTACATACTGACTATCAGACAATAAATTAAATACAGAATCTTTAAACATCATAAAAGCTTGTAATACTGCATTAAGCTCTACCTTTTGAGCTGATTGTTTGGGTACTAAAAATGTAAAAGTTTGATCAGGAGTAACTACTGCTGCTATACCATTGTTTGACCCATCAGTGAATATATTTGGAGCATTTATGATAGGGGTTTTTCTTGTCATTTTTGGAAAAACTACAGGATGCTTAGACCAAAAAGACAACAAAGGATTAGATGGTAAGTGATTATCAAATGAAACACTAGTTTTACACATGATTATTGCCCAAGTATTTAACTCATTAGCTAATTCATCAATTTGATCCATAGTATATGGAGTAATAATTTTATTGGGAGAAATCCCAAACACTCCTTTTGCTGCTTTTATTCCTTTGAGTATTAATTGTCCTACAGCCTCAGGATATCTAGTAAGAATAGTGTTAGGAGAATAAGATAAATGTATCCACAATAATGGACCTTCCTGCCAAAATACTCCTGTAGGAATATTTTTTTGTTGGTAGTACAATAAATAATAAAGGCAAACTTATATCAATTCTATCCAAATGCATATTTTCCATATATGTTTCAATGATTTTTAATGTTTTTCTTGCTTCAGGTGTTAACATGCAGGGTGAATTTGGATCTGATGGACCTTTTAGAATATCAAATAAAGGTCCTAACTCTCCTGTTGGTATGCCTAGATAAGGCCTTATCCAATTTATGTCTCCCAATAACATTTGAAAGTCATTAAGTGATTTGAGTTGATCTACTCGTATTTGAATTTTTGGTGGACGGACCATGGTTGAGGATAATAGAACTCCTAGATAATTAATTGGAAGATTTAATTGTACTTTATCTATTGCTATCTCTAGATTATAATTTTTCAATAAGTTTGTAAGTGTGGCAAAACATTCTAGTAATGTGTTTTTATCTTTATGTGCCAATAACACATCATCCATATAGTGAAATATTTGTAGTTCAGGATTTTGATTTCTAAGTGGCTGGATTGCTTTATTAACATAAATTTGACACATAGTTGGGCTGTTAGCCATCCCTTGAGGGAGTACTTTCCATTCATATCTCTGATGAGGACCTTCATGATTCAGTGCAGGGATAGTAAATGCAAAATGTGGACTATACTCGGGATGAATTGGAATTGAAAAGAAACAATCTTTAATATCTATAGCTAAAACATGCCAGGTTTTTGGTAAAGCAGACAATTGAGGATTCCCTGATTGAGCAGGTCCCATAATAACCATCTCATTATTAATGGCTCTTAAATCTTGTAATAATCTCCATTTACCAGATTTCTTTTTAATGACAAAAATGGGAGTATTATGGGGGAATACGGAAGGTTGTATATGTCCTTCTGCTAATTGTTGTCTGACCAAGTCATGGGCTACATGTATCTTTTCTTTAGTCAGGGTCCACTGAGGAACCCCCACTGGTCTTTCTGATTTCCAAGTAATTTTGATTGTCTCAGTGGCCCTTTCTGAAAACCCAATCCATGTCTACTTATTTCTTGATTTATTTGAATAGGTGCTGTCATACCTTGTTCTTGTTCTCTTAATCTTTTTTCTTTCCTAAAGCCTTGTTTAGCCCTAGTAGTGGGAGCGTTAGGATTGATGTTATTTGTTAATGTCAATCCTAATTGATCTAGGACATCTCGTCCCCATAAATTTACGGGAAGATGATCCAATACATAGGGCTGTATAGTTCCTTCACATCCTTCAGGATCCCTACAATCTAATACCATAGCACTTCTATGGGGATTTGTTGCCACTCCTAGGCCTTGAAGTGTTTGAGTGGCTTGTTGTAATGGCCAATGTTTTGGCCATTCTTGACGAGAGATGACGCTAAGGTCTGCACCTGTGTCCAGCAGCCCATTAAAGTCATGTCCTTGAATATTTAATTTTAGCATTGGGCGAGAATCTAAATTTAAAGACAGCATAGCCCAATCTACATCTGTGGAGCCTAATCCTTTGGAACCTCCTTCTACATTACAACTGGAAAATTTATCATGCAGGCTGGGTATTATTAATAACTGTGCTATTCTATCTCCTGGTGAAATTACTGATATACCTCTTGGAGAACTAGCTATAATTTTTATTTCACCCTCATAATCGGGATCAATTACCCCAGGACTTATCATAAGTCCTTTTAGTGTAGAAGAACTGCGTCCCAATAATAAGCCTACTGTTCCCTGGGGAAGAGGTCCTTTTACTCCTGTGGGAATGATTTGAACTCCCATCTCTGGAGTTAGTACTGCTCTGGCAGAGGTGCAGATGTCCAGCCCTACGCTCCCTCTAGTTTGTCTGATGAGGGATTTAATGGATAATGCGTCCTGGGCACTACCTTGATGGTGCTGCTGGGTTCCTCCATTGCCCCATATATTTGTGGTTTTGGGCCCCAGGGCATTGGGCCCTCTAGTCCGTTTTTTGGCAATGGAGCCTGATACCTTTCTCCACGATATCGTGGGTAAACACTTGGTCCTTGTCCGTTTTTTGATAATGGAATACCCTCTATGGTGGTTTGAGAACGGCATTCATTAGCCCAATGTTTCCCTCTATGGCATCGTGGGCAAATACCCAGTATTCTATTCCTTTGATACCCAGCTTTGTTAAACCCTCCTCTTATGGGGCAACTCCTTTTAAAATGTCCTGTTTGATTACAATTATAGCATGTTTTTGGCCTGGCATCTAAAGCCTGTTGTACTGCTGCTAAGACTTGCCCTTGTTCATTAATGTCTCTACATAATTTAATATATGTGTTTAAATCTTCATGTCTCCATGGTCTAATGACCTCTCTGCAGCAACGATTTGCTTGGTCATAAGCCAGTTGTTTTATAAATGGCATTACCTGTTCTGTATTTCCAAATATCCTAGAGGCTGACTGAATAAGTCTATCTACAAATTCAGCGTAAGGTTCATTAGTTCCTTGTATTACCTTAGATAATTGACCTTGTAAGTCTCCATGCTCCTGTAAAGTTTTCCATGCCCTAACTGCATCTACAGCAATTTGTGCGTATACGCCAGGGTCATATTCAATTTGCTGTCTTTGACCCTCATAAGGTCCCTTTCCCAATAGCATATCTATATTTCTTTGAGGGTAACCAGCTTCTGCATTTCGCCTAGCTGTCTCCATGCAAAATTCCTCATTGGCAACCTTCCATAACAAATATTGTCCTCCGTTTAGCACAGATCGACACATGTTAGCCCAATCTGCTGGTGTCATGTCCAAGTTGGTAACAGATTCGACCATGCTTATTGTGAAGGGAGCTTGCGGCCCATAGGTTGTTACAGCCTCCTTTAATTGCTTTATTGTTTTGAAATCTAAAGCACGGTGAATTCGTTGCCCTCCTGCCTGCTCAAGTACAGGGCATGCTAATCTTTGGGGTTCTGCCTCAGAATTCCGTCCATTAACTACGGGAGTTGAGGGCCGCTCAGCGGTAGATGGAGCTATTGGTTGAATTACGCGCTCTGGTGATAGAACGGAGTTAGTAGCAACCTCCTGTTGTAATTCTCCACCTGATGGCTGTTTTTCCTCTAAGCTTGCTTTCTTTAAATTTTCCTCTGTCTGACTAGCTTGAGAGACCTTCTCTTTTGCTTGACCTAGCGTTTTTTCTACCATAGTTTGGACCTCTAACAATTTACTTAACAGTTTTTCGGTTTGTTTTTTACTGGATTCTAATCTACTATAAAGGTAACGTAACCCAATAAGATAGGATAAAACAAAGCCGAAACAGAATGAAACAAAAACGGAGCAGAGAATGGTTGTATCAATTTTCTCTTTCTCAGGGCCGAATAACTTCAAACCTTGAGCCAACCATTTTTCCCAGTTCGCCTGAGAAAATTCTAGGGCTAGGGAGCTTGAAATAAAAACAAAATAAATCAAAACAAGAACACATTGTTTTATTAAATGGTCACCCATTCTGTCGCCTTCCCTCAGGGGCAAGCCATTTTACTCACCTCTAAGTTTCAGGCGTTCCCCGCAAGGGCCGCCAAATGCCGCAGTCTTGGCTGGGCACAGAATCACGAGCCACTCAAGCAGGAACAAAACTTTATTTGAAAAAGCCGCCAATACTCCGTAGGCGCCGGCAAGCCAAACCCGGTCCTCCCACGCGGGCGTCTGCCGGAACCGCGCGTTCCCCCTGAACTGGGGGGCCCGGACCTCCCCCGGAATTTCCTCCTACTATCCTTCCCCAACCAATGGGAACTCTCCAGGAGTCCCATAACTTGAGTCCGGTAGCAGGCCAAGGTGAACAGCAGGAGCCCAATTTGCATATGATTTGCAATCTTAACATAATCATATCATCTCAGTGGCTAGCTGGCATCACTTTACAAGTAAAGGTGCCATGCATCATTTATCTGCTTGTGGCACCTAGCACAGTTCCAGGCTGGGAGTTCAGTTTTCCCCGAGTAGAAAGGCAGCTTCAGCCAGACACAGGAGCCCTGCAGTAAACAGCAACTCTAGCCAGCAGCAGCGGCAGCGGCAGCGGAGGAGGAAAAAAAACATAGAACCTCTCGTGTAAACTCAGAAGCCTCATGCCCCAAAGGGAAACGGATCTCCAGAGGGTCCACTGCAACCAGTAAAGGTCTTAGTGGTGTGAATTCCCTCCCCCCACCGGGCGTCTGGAGTGTGCCGGACGATCACGGTCACAGCTCCAGCTCTAGCCTGAAGGGAGTTGGCGAGCCGGGGTCAAGGGAACCTTACCTACGGTCGGATCAATGGTGAGTGCAGGATAGCTGGCGTCTGGAAACAGCGGACCTGGGCGGAGATTCTTCGGTGGGGCAGGGGACGGGGCTCTTGTTGGAAAGAGCTCACCCGTCTCCTCACACGGGGCACCAGAATGAAAGAATTCCCCACGCAAAGACACTTCGCCGGGAGAATTCCAATTTTATTGCAAAAAGCTGTGTGCTTATATAGGACTAAAGGGGAGATGGTAGGGCTTAGATAAATGGCAGGCCGCCCGTTTATTGGCAAGTTCTTCCAGATATCAGCTCCCGCGCCCAGGAATTAATTCTCATTGGGGCTAAGGTTCCCCGCCAGCGAGATTTGAAATTGGCGCTGGCGGGAGAGTTCACAAGGGCGGGAACTTTTCCCACCACTGCAGAAAAGAAAATCCCAATGGCATTTCTTGTAGAAATAGACAAAGCAATCGTGAAATTCATATGGAAAAATAAAAGACCCAGAATACCAAATACAATTCTAAGCAGGAAGTGTGAATCAGGTGGTATAGCGATACCAGATTTCGAACTATATTACAGAGCAATAGTAATAAAAACAGCAAGGTACTGGTACCAAAACAGGCGGGTGGACCTATGGTATAGAATAGAAGACACAGAGAC
This sequence comes from Spermophilus citellus, assembly GCF_964194105.1. NCBI lineage: Eukaryota > Metazoa > Chordata > Mammalia > Rodentia > Sciuridae > Spermophilus > Spermophilus citellus. The sequence continues at coordinate 164,129,183 of NC_138184.1, forward strand.
TAATCCACAAAGTTACAACTATCTTATATTTGATAAATGGGCTAAAAACATGCAATGGAGGAAGGATAGCATCTTCAACAAATGGTGTTGGGAAAACTGGAAATCCATATGCAACAAAATGAAACTGAATCCCCTCCTCTCACCATGCACAAAACTCAACTCAAAGTGGATCAAGGAGCTAGATATCAAATCAGAGACTCTCCGTCTGATAGAAGAAAAAGTTGGCTCCAATCTACATATTGTGGGGTCGGGCTCCAAATTCCTTAATAGGACACCCATAGCACAAGAGTTAATAACAAGAATCAACAAATGGGACTTTCTTAAACTGAAAAATTTTTTCTCAGCAAGAGAAACAATAAGAGAGGTAAATAGGGAGCCTACATCCTGGGAACAAATTTTTACTCCTCACACTTCAGATAGAGCCCTAATATCCAGAGTATACAAAGAACTCAAAAAATTAGACAATAAGAAAACAAATAACCCAATCAACAAATGGGCCAAGGACATGAACAAACACTTCACAGAGGAGGACATACAATCAATCAACAAGTACATGAAAAAATGCTCACTATCTCTAGTAGTCAAAGAAATGCAAATCAAAACCACCCTAAGATACCACCTCACCCCAGTAAGATTGGCAGCCATGATGAAGTCAAACAACAATGAGTGCTGGCGAGGATGTGGGGAAAAGGGTACTCTTGTACACTGCTGGTGGGACTGCAAACGGGTGCGGCCAATTTGGAAAGCAGTATGGAGATTCCTGGGAAAGCTGGGAATGGAACCACCATTTGACCCAGCTATTGCCCTTCTCGGACTATTTCCTGAAGACCTTAAAAGAGCACACTACAGGGATACTGCCACATCGATGTTCATAGCAGCACAATTCACAATTGCTAGACTGTGGAATCAACCCAGATGCCCTTCAATAGATGAATGGATAAAAAAATGTGGCATTTATACACCATGGAGTATTACGCAGCACTAAAAAATGACAAAATCACGGAATTTGCAGGGAAATGGATGGCACTAGAGCAGATTATGCTTAGTGAAGCTAGCCAATCCCTAAAAAACAAATACCAAATGTCTTCTTTGATATAATGAGAGCAACTCAGAACAGAACAGGGAGGAAGAACAGGAAGAAAAGATTAACATTAAACAGAGACATGAGATGGGAGGGAAAGGGAGAAAAAAAAGGGAAATCACATGGAAATGGAGGGAGACCCTCATTGTTATACAAAATTACATATAAGAGGTTATGAGGGGAATGGGATAACAAACATGGAGGGAAATGAATTACAGTAGATGGGGTAGAGAGAGAAGATGGGAGGGGAGGAGATGGGGGATAGTAGAGGATAGGAAAGGTAGCAGAATACAACAGTCACTAATATGGCAGTATGTAAAAATGTGATGTGTAACCGATGTGATTCTGCAATCTGTATTTGGGGTAAAAATGGGAGTTCATAACCCACTTGATTCTAATGTATGTAATATGATATGTCAAGAGCTTTGTAATGTTGTGAACAACCAATAAAAAATAAATAAATAAATAAATAAAAAGAAAAGAAGAAGGTAGGAAGAAGAAGTCCTTAGGCGCCATGTTGGGGTTTTTTCTCTGTGGTATGGCTGCCATTTATACTTTTCCCAACATTATATAAAGTAGTGCATCTGAAAGCAAATTGCATTGTTTTGCCTAAATAATTCATTTGGAAATACCAGGGATATTAAAAAGTTCAATCCTATGTGTCCAGAAGAGTAAAAAATATTAATGATCAGTGATTAGGGCCAGCAAATTCTGCAGTCTCAGGTTTAATTGAGCCCTAGGTTGAACTGAATAGGACTCCAGTTGAAAAAACAGAGAGGGAGAAGGAGAGATTTTACAGATAACTATTTTTTTTTAATTTTTTGTTGGTGTAGATGGACAATATGCTTTTATTTGTTTATTTTCATGTGGTGCTGAGGATCGAACCCAGTGCTTCATGCATGCTAGGCAAGCACTCTGACACTGAGCTACAACCTCTGTCTTATTTTTTTTTTTAATTATAAAATAAACAACTGCTGAGAGCCACAGATGAATGGCCCCTGGCATTTTGCCAGAGGTAATGGTTGAGAGGCAGTCATTAAGTTGATGATATTAAGTTAAGCTGTCTATAATTGCTGTGACTGGATGATGCTGGATTGAAACAGGATGTGTATTCAATTGTATATTAGACCTTTACTGTCCACCTCGGGTGCCTGCTACTTTGGAGTTTGCATTGAGTTCACAGGTTCCGAGAGTGAGTGCACTCGAAGCCGGGTGGTATTCCAGGAGAGTTCCTGGGGGGAGTTCCGGTTGGTGTGTGGTGTGTTCCTGGAGGAGCCGGGGAGAGTGGAGTTCAGTGGGAGTTCGGAAATAAAGTTTGTTCCTGCTTGAGTGGCTCGTGATTTGTGCCCAGCCAGACTGCAGCAAACAACCTTTTTGATATACTTTCCACAATAGTTAGCATCTCCTGACCTCTCAATGTGTGTCGAATCCTGAGGGTCCTATATACCATCAAAATTTTCACATTATGCTGACAATAATTTTAGTAGGAGAGAAAAATGGTATGTTAGTTAGCTTGTAGTCACTGTGACAAAATACCAGAGAAAATCAACTTAGAGGAAGAAAAAAGTTTTTATTTTGCTCATGGTTTCAGAGATTTCAATCTATGGTCACATCATCATGGTAGGAAGGGTGTAGAAAAGCAAGGGTGTGCTCACCTCATGGAAGTTGGGAAAGAGAGGGGAAAAGGAAGGAGCCAGGAACAATATATTTCCCAAGGGCACACCACAGGGATGCATTCTCTTCAACAAATCCTACTTGTATCACCCTCCAGTAGTCCATTCAAATTATGATTCTATTGCAGATTAATTTACTGATGAGGTTATAGACCTCCTGTACCCATCATTTCCTAAAAGCTCCACTTCTGAGTGTTGCTGCATGGGGACCAAGCAGGAGGGGATGGGAACATTTCTACTCCAAACCATTACAAATGGCAAATTGTTCTTTTGGAAACAGGCTTGTATATTTATGGTAGAGCCAGAGGTCATAATCCCTCCACTGAGTTTCTGTTCCTGTTTCTTAGGGTAAGCCCTGCCCTTCATTTGTCAACAAGGATAGAAGAACATCCATGACTCCAGGAACCCTCTTGTAAATTGGTTTCCTGCCATCTATCCCTCAATTGTTTTTGCACTTTTGCACCCAAGCTTTTTATTGTATATGGCATAATCTTAGGACATAATCAAGCTTTTTATTTTATATGGAATAATCTTTATCCCTTTCTACAGGGATAAAGATTTAGTTCTAGTCTAATAAGTCAGGTTTCTTCATTGTACACTGAATAATTTTTCAGGAGTGAGTTAGCAGATGATTATCCAAAGATTCTTGTGGTATTTCTTTTTGAGGATTACAGAATGTGTATTGGAAAAATTTAGAAGGGAAGATGTAGGAAGTCTCTAGGTTTGAGTCCAGGCTCTGCCCCTAGCAACTAATGTGATTTGAATCACATATTGAACCTTTCACTGCCTTTTTTTTCTCATCCCAGAGCAAGAAGATAGCATCTCCTGACTTACTAAGCAGAGAATATTGAGGGTTTAAAATTAGTATTTTGTATAATTCTTACTTTGAAGGGCTGACTGGATAATAAATGACAAATGTTTGCAATTTGCTCTAGAAAGTAATAAGCATTTTAAAACTTTGTTTTGTTGTCTTTTATTATGTTAGTACCTCACCTTAAAAACCTGTAAATACTAAAAAACAACAAATTAAAAATGAGATTTAAGGTATGAGGTTAAAAATAAATACAACAAAGTTTCAGTGAGGAAAAGAAACATAGGTACAAATATAAAGGAAATTAGATGTAAAGTAAAATACAAATTCAAACATGTATTATTTTGAGGAGAAAATTAAGAAAGTTTAGGAGAGGATTAAAATTTATTGATTTTTTCCCTAATATCTTGGTAACTGATAGTGATATGATATGCTGACCATATCCCATTGCACATTCTATGAACTGAAATAGTAAGAACTAGCAATATTCACACTGAACAATAATTAGAACTTTTTAAATGTATACACATACATTTATACACACACACACACACACACAGGATACATATATATCACAGTATACCACTACAGTCCACGCATAAACATTCCAATTCTTAGACTTACATCCACTCACTGATTATGTCACATTATTCCATTCTCTGGTAGACAGATTAATTCCCATTTCATTTCTATCTACAGGCATATTACATTTCCATTCTTCTCTTATTTTCTTTTCCCCCTTTTTGTTCCTTTCCAATTTAACTTCAAAATCTCAGGCATCTCTTTTTCCTTGATAATTATGAAAGGCTTGGTATGTGATTCAATGATCTCAACTATTAAATTAGAACCACCTTGTCAGCTTTCATAAAATATGAGTAAAATGTAGTGCAAACTGCTTCCTAAATGTGAGGTTGATAAATAATAGGATCTATTGGTACTACACTGTGAATTTAGAGAGCCTTAATAAAAGTGTTATCTGTTGCTAAAATGTGGTGTGATATGATGAGGAAAAGAAAGAAAAGTTTTATGGTGGTTTTACTCTATTTCATTTCAATTCCACTCTCTTGCATAAACTTCAAAAGGTGTATCTATTTATAATAAATTTAAGGGCATAATTGCAACACCCTAAGTGCACATCTATAAATTAAGCTGATAGACATGCCATTGTTTGGTTATCACAGGTGTCAAATAACCTAATGGAAAAGAAATTTTGACTTCATTGAGCTGTAAAACTATTGTCATGCTGCTATTTCACTTAAGTGTGTATGTCTCAGATGGGCATGTTCTAAAAACATTGGGTAGAATGAAATTCAACTCTAGGAATAAAACTCTGCACACCATGAAATAAACCATTTTTATTTCCAAAGGAGGCTAGAAATGAACCATAGTGTTATTATTATAGAGCCTAAAACAAAAAGCCCTCTAGCATGTTCTATCCCCTTGGAACTTCTGCATGTGAAACATTCCTCCCTGAGGACACCTCCCAGATGCTTCCTTCTGCTAAATGACTCAAGTTATGGCTTTCCAAAATGGCTCTCAGTTTTACAGTTTAAAAGCCTTCACATTAGTGTTTCAATGTTTCAACCCCGGGGTTTTTGGATTTTTTTTTTTTTAATCATTAGTGTATCTCTACATCCGAAGCCAAGATAAATCAGTGGGGAACATGGCCTGTCCTGTACTTTGCCTACCTCTAAAGGGCCAGTTATTTATCATGGAATATGGATTTTATTTTTATATTTTCTTCTATAGCAGACTAGAAATTACATTTAGTGAATCACAAATTCTCTCTCAAAACTATCCATGAAAAGAAACAAGTGAGCATTATTATTTTTTCTCTTTCCTCATCATATAATCTATACACAGTCATCTTAATTCTCTTATATATGAAAGTCTTCTTATATCAGAAAATAACATCTTAGATGACTTGTTATCGTTCCTGAAACACTCACTATTACTATTTCCTTTGAAATACAGGAGGAAAAATAGAACACTCCTGTTGAAATTTGTTAGCTACAATGGTACAAAACTTGGACAGTTACCACCTATAAAACATTAACAAAAATGGAATAGTATGATTAGCTAACACAGAGTGGGATCCTGAGGCATGGAGTCAAGGAACAGGTGGAAAGAGTTTTTAAAGACTGAAAATGAAGGAGAAAATCAAGAGTTGGAAAGAAATCGAAAACACATTTTGCCTATGGCATACCCTCTATGTAATGTTGTGCCTTGCAAAATTTTAATGGCTTTGACTAAGATGTTGATTTATATGCATACATATGCTTACTTGATAATATTTGGATTTAGGGTATTAATAAATGATGATTAAAGAAAATTATGGCCTTCATGTGTGCCTAAGGGTAGTCTTGATAGGCTTTCCAATAATTACCATCCTTTTGATTAGAGAAAGGAAGTTGAATTTTAATGCAGAGCAACAAAGTTTTAATTAAATGTACAAGAGAAAGTTGATACTAAGTCATACAAGAGAAAATTACTGAAGCATATCCAACTTGATCAGAAGTCAAGAATTTCCAGTTGAAAAAGAAAACCTCATAATCATAAGATCTTGTTAATATCAACACTCATTTTATTCATCTGATAACTACTATGTCAAATTTTAAAGAGAAGCATCCAAAACCAACATTGCCTAAACAATATTTTCATGGGGCTATTGAATTGCACCATCTCACAAGGGTTTTGACACATGTCCAGGATTTATATTACAAGTATACTAACTATAGAAAGGTATTGTTCAAAGCAAAAGGAGTGGAAAATGGAAAATGAAAGGAGTAATAGGATTTGGTAATCCAATGAATTGATTTTCTTCACACTGGCCTGGCTAAATATGTAGCTAATTTTCTTAATAGTTGCTTCCACATAGTAAACTGTATATTTCTTTTGATCTAAAAATACATTTATTAAGTTCTACATAATTTTAATGGTAAAGTGCTTTTTTAACTTTAATATTGAATAAGTAGTCCTCATTTATCACAGGCTCTTTATAATAGTTTATGGTAAATATTTTACAGCAATTATACTTTTATACTGAGAGATATTTAAGTTACTAAATAACAACTATTATGTCTACTGAACATAATACCAACATTCATTTATCTTTTAAACATCAGTTTCCTCCCCTTCTTTATTGTTGTTGTATACACTGAGACATTAAAGATACAGAAGAAAATAAATATCTTCTTTTTTAAGAAATTGTCTTAGGTGGCAGGTTAGTCAAGTTCAGAATCTGAGCATGTGGTTAGCACTATAAATGCAGGACGTTCTATGTAAGGACATCCAACCACCATGGGCAAAGAAAGCCTCAATCACAAACCTCTAAAACATACATAAATACAACACTTGGTTTGTAACGTACTATGATTGTTGGTCTATGCATAACCCTTATAATATTTTCATATACGTGCATGACTAAACTTTAGTTATGCCTACATTTAGCTTTTAATTTCATTTTTATAAAAATTAGTGACTACTCAATAATTCATTGTTAACCTCTATACCTAAAATTAGGTCAAGTTAACATATACACACAGGTTTGGTAATTCACATTTATCTGCATATTTCTTCTGTCCTTTCTACCTGTCTTCCTTTTGACTTATCTTCTTACCACAGAGATAACTAATAATCTGGATTTTCTTATTCATTACAAAATTATTGAATGTTTTATCACTTATCACAAATATACTTAAATAATGTATTGTACAATGTTACTTCTTTTATACATAAAAACATTGCTATGTTTCCAAAATTGAGTAGGTACTACATCATCATTGTTGAGTGCCCAGTGTTTGTTCAAAATTCTTTTAAAATATTTTGAAAGCTTCTTTGGCATGGTATGTAAAAGCTCATCTCTTTGTAAAACTATGAATAGTTTGTAGAAAGACACCCAAGTGAAGACACACTAAAAAGAAGAATGCAAATTCATTCTAAGAAAATTTTTGATTACTCTCAATTTTTCATCTCTATTCTCACAGTTACGCTGTGTCTGTAGAAACAGTATAATTCTGTATGTCAGAATTACCTGGGTGGACTTTTAAGATACAAATAAAGGTATAAACCTTGCAACCAACTCCATGTGAGGAAGACGCTCTAGTCTAGTGGATATTGAAGAAGCTCCCTAGATGATTCTGAATTGCTTCATGTGATCTCATTCCCAATGTGAAAGAAAACATAAAATAAAAAATAAAACAGCTGTTAAGTTGGTTAAGTCCTTCTCAGCATGTCTGAAATCTGAGACTCTGTGATCCTGTCATAGTGAGAAGTAGAACAGTTAGGGACAGACTGCCTGGATTCTAGCTATGAGAGACTGAACAAAGCACTGATCTGTGTGCATCAAGTTTCTCCTTTAACTAATAGAGATGATATAATTGTAGAATCTTCTTTATGAGTTTATAGAAATGTAATTAATTAATATAGATAAAACTGTTAAAACAGTATATGGAAAGTAGTCACTGCTATTAGAATTTGTTTTGTGTGTGGTTGTGGAGATACATTGGAAAGCACTCACACAAGTGAAGAGTTGTGGAACTTAACCTCTGAGATAATGCTCCTGGAATCTTCACACTAAGTCTTAAATCTTGGTTTAAAGATCCATTCCAATTTGGCACTAACAGTTGCAAAACATGATATTACTGTAAACATAAGAAAAAGCACAAATTTCCTTAGATAATTAAGAACACCTTCCTTCCACTTTCATTTGAATTTGTGGTAAATAATGGTATCCAGTAGGCAAGAAATAATAAAAAAAAATGTGTTTTGATTTTTTGTACAGAAAAGCACTGATATAATGTAAGCTAGAATGACATCTTTTCAATACATATGATAATAACTTCTATGTTGTCTCATGCTTGTGGTATGTTGCTTAGCTCTACTCTTTCCAAATTCTAGTATTATGTATTTGTTTTCCTTTTCAAAAGAAACAGTAGGTCATACATACAAAATGTTTATGATGTTTAATATAAACAGTTCTACTGATAGCAAAATATTACTGAATTTGTGGAATAAATCAAATTATTCTCAAAAAAATATAAAGCAAAATGATTTAAGTCATTTTGATTAGGTACACTTTACTCAAAAAATCATTATTTTATAATAGTGATGACTAAGCAAATTAACTTCAGACGACTGAGCATAACAAAAGTGCAGTAGGGCAATAATAATTCCTAGATTGCCAAAGATAATATAATTTTAGAAACATGGTTAAGGTTAAAGAGCTGTAGCAACACTCTCATGCAGAAAGCTCTTGTCTGAAGCAAATTGAGCACTTGGTAAATGCTGTACTTTATGTGGATTTCCTTTCAAGAGATTAATATGTGTCTATAATAACATCATTGATTTATTTATAGATTTAAATCTACAAGATTCAGAACTTAGGCCTAAATGATATATTGTATGCAAGCATTAATTTCAAGTGTTCAATTAACAATTGCTTTGAAAAGCCAGGTGTTGACTATTTGCATTTTATAAGAGCCAAAAGTATGGAAAAAGCCAGGAGGTACAATTTAATAGCCAATATGAATAGGCCAAATCCTGTTAAATGGCAGTGAGGATCAATTTAAACACCCTGCACCACCCAATTTTCTTCTGTCAGTAACTCCCCTGCTTTATCACAGACACACCACATTAGGGAAAACTTGCCCCAAAATCAGTATCTGCTTCTTCATTCTTTGACTTGAAGCCACTCCTAGAAAAACGCGCCCACAGAAAGTTTTCAAAGGCCATTTGGTCTTTTTTTATAGGAAGAGATTCCTTCTGGTTTTTCAAAACACTCTTCTCATTTTGAAACTAACATAAAATCTGATTGCTGTACCAGGACTACCTTGTGTGCTTCATCTATAAATTTCTGCAGCTCCCTGAAATGAAGAACCATCTGGGTCAGCAAAACAAAATATGTAGCAGATGAACAAGAATTATACAGCAAATAAAGGAATCTACAGTGAATAGGACCCATTATTTCTCATTATTATTTACATTCACTCTAAATATTTATTATTATTATTATTATTATTATTATTTTACTCTTAGATGATTTCAATTTTAGTGTTTTGGAAAATCAAAGCTTTCAAAAAATTTTCTCTGAAGACTATCTTCCTCCATTGGAAGCTGTCATTTGACAACATTATTACATATTTGTAGTGGAATGTTTTCTCTATTTAATAAAAAGAACACTGGAAAAGGCAGCACAAAATGTATAAAATATGTATAAAGCTAGTGATGAAGCAGGACATTAAGCACTAAGTGGTTACTAACGATGCACTTATAACAGGATCTGGAGAAAGGACACTAATGAGAAGTGGCATTTGTGAAGTATGGGTTGGTGACAGTAGCAAAAGAGAGGGAAAATAAATGGAGGACACCTACAAATGGATAAATAAAGAATGCCTGAAAGCCCAAATTAAATTGGCTACTTTAGGTTTCTGAATCACAGAAGGGTATTAGAAAACGAAGGACACATGACTTCAGTGATTCTTTTATGAATTCTGCTTTATGTGAAAATATCTAATGGAATGTGCAATTTCTATTAATTATAAATAACCTTTCAATTTTTTTTTCACAGTGTGTAAAATTGCAAAAGTCATAAGATTGCAATCATTTTCTTTTAGATAAATTATATATTTTGGTTACATGATATATGAAATGACATGATTGTACTTATTATTTATTTGGGGGTGTTGAGTATTGATCCCAGGGATGCCCTACCTTTAAGCTACATCCTCAGCCCTTTTTATTTTTTATATTGAGACAGAGTCTTACTAAGTTGCCCAGGCTTGCCTTGAACTTTTAATCCTTCTGCTTCAGACTCCTGAGCAGCTAGGATTACAGACATGCACAACTAAGCCCTGCTGACTGACGTGGTTTTAAGGACAAAACAAAAATTGTCAGAATGAGCAATCATTCAACTTGATTTGCATGTGTTTGGTATATTTACTAGTCTAGTAGAATTATTTTTCCTCTTTTAGTAACTAGGATATATTCCCAATATCATATAATTGCATGTTTTTTCTAGAAGATTTTTTTATCATCTTAAATAATGTGTATCATGATATCAAGACATGGTAATGCTTTCCCTTGTTGATGCTTTTGCTGATATAATAACCTTTTCTGAAGTGGTGAGTCTCTTTCTTTTGAATACTAACTCAAAAAACCAGATTATACTTTTTAGCCATTTTCTTCATAAGCATACATGATAGGTAAAGCTTTTTAAATTACATTATTTGAATGTAAGAAAAACTTTAGTATGAAGGTAATAAAAATGAATGATTTCATCAGTTTGTACTGGTAATTTAAAAATTATGTTGTACAAAGCTGTCATAAATGTTTTACATATAATGTTCTCAATCAATCATCAAAATGTATCAGCAGGGTAGGTATTATTGCTATCTCCTTACACCTAAGAAAATTGAGCCTTGGAGAAGTCAGTTTATACCGCTACTTATGTGGGAGTATTCTGAATTGCACTCAGGTTATCAAGTTCTATTACTATTGTACTCTTAAACACCCTGCTCTGCTTTGTTATGATTCGTGTGCATATATTATGTACCAGGAAATTTTTGCTGTTCTTTACATGTATTAGTGCAACCCATATTTTCTTAAATCTTTTAATTAGTTACCACTGATTTAATATTTTAAGCTGAAGAACTAAAAATTGCATGATTTGTTCAAGTCTGCTCCACAAAGTTGAGGCGTATTTAAATGTAAAAAAAACATCCACCTAGCCTATCTACACAGGTCTAGATGATTCAAAACTTGTTGGATACAGTACCAGGATGTAAAGACAAATCACCTGGTTGCCAGTCCTTTTTCATCTCATATTCAGTGCGGAACATATACCACTGGACAAAAGCTACCATGAAGGATGCTGATTGTTTCATCTTTCTAATTTCCACAATAAAAATCTAGATTTTTCAATTGTGAACTATGAGCCAATTGACCCAGAGGCCAATTTTCAAAAATATCAGCATTTTTTTTATGCATTTAGCCAGGATTTGGAAAAGGCAAAAAAAAATTCTTAAAAAAATATAAATACTGTATTATATAATAAGTAATTATATAAATATTACAGACAGAAATAAATATAATGCGTTATATTTCTATGTTTCTGTTATTACTAATTTGTCCTTTTGTTATTTAGATTTGGTTAAAATTGTATGCACCTATTAGCTGAATGGGGGCATAAATTGCCCTGTCTTTTTCCTTTATTCTTCTGCCATATCTCAGATTGATCACACACAACTCTGCTCTATACTGAAATGGTCATTTCCTCAGAACTGTTCTTTTGCCATTATTTGTGCATAAGTAGATGCTATAATTTGCAACTATTCAGTTTTTAGACTCTAAATACAGTTTTTAAAATGTGACTAATTAACAATCTAATTTCAGAGCTTATTTTCCTCCTGAATTTTGCAATAATCTCATTTTAAAATGCCTCTCTGTGGAGAACATGCCTTTCCATTAGTTTTACTTCCCTGTTAATGTAGACCTCAGTATAGTAGCACTGGCTTTATGGGGAGATAATGAATTCTGGTAGCATCAGCTGTAAAGGAAAGTAAGAATGCAGATATGAACACCATGGTACAATAAGATCATATAGATTTGTCAATTCTTAGATGAAGAATGCTACATTATTTTCATAATGGTAAAATTTAATAAAAATAAATTCTAAAAAATTATGATTTATAAAGTATACCACAAACTATTTCAACAAATAAATGCTGCCAAATATAAACATACATTCATATGGGTGAGACTACTCATCTGGGACAATGATTAAGTCACATGAAGTTCTTAACCAAAAGCAATTTTATTCTTAAATAAAAGCACCTTCCATTAGCAGTTTGTATAAATGCTGACTATATCCCAGGACCTTTTGGAACACCTGACAACTGACTGCTCTGGTACGTTATATTTGTTATACTCAGGATTTATGAGAATTACTAAAACCAAACTCATCAGAGTAAAATGTAAATCCCTGTAGGGTATCTATTACAAACTCTTCAAAGTAAACTTATGTGTTCTAAGTAAATCAATCCACTTAATTTGTAAACCAAGAAAAAAAATCACAGAAGGTTTAGATCCTGCATAATAATCTTAGACCATGAACAAATACATTCGAGGTATAAAAAATCTAAGTGTCATAAGTGTTTCTTGGAGGGAACTATGATAATGAAAGTTGTGCTTTAATCTCTACTATCTTTTTCTGTTACCTCCTGCCTTCCTTGTATTTTGTTCCAATTATTAACTGAGTTTGGCTCCACATGTGCGTTGAAAAGGAAGATTTCTAAGAAGGAATTAAAATGAACAAATTGACCAACAACAGGGACAGAGACTTATTTTATACCAATATTTTGAACTAAGATGAAATGTCCAGAAAACTAAAAGTTCCATTACTGGTTATACGAGGGTTTACTCAACAGTTTCCTCTTTTTCATCTTTAGGAATGTCTTTTATTCAAATCTAAATAATATTGATATGAAAATTACACATTTGTTTTGGCTCCTAGGAGAAATGGCCTAATTTCTTCTCAATGCCTAAGATCTTTTGTTACGGAATTTGTTTTATTCTGTTTTTTTTTTCTTATAATTATTTGTAGTTTTTATCTGCACTATTGATTATTCTAGTGACAATATGAATGTGTCTTTTCTTGCACTATCATGTGTAGAAAAATAGAAAATAAGAAAGAGGAAGGGGGGTGTCTGGGTTTCACTAAGGAAGCGGTGGTGGCAGCTGCTTCTGTAAAGAAGAGTTTTATGAGTCCTCTGGTTCTAACGTTTTCTGAGAAAAGCAGCATCTACGAAGGGTTTATATCATGTTCTCTTTCAACATGTTCAACCACCCGATTCCCTGGGTCTTCCAGAACCGCTTCTCAACACAATACCGCTGCTTCTCCGTGTCCATGCCAGCAGGGCTTAATGACAGTAATTATGCCACCCTCAGCCCTCAATCAACTCAATGATGCAGAATTTGCTGTTGGAAGAAGGGGGCTTGGTGCAGGTAGAAAGTGTCAACCTTCAAGTGGCTACATACTCCAAATTCCAGCCTTAGAGCCCAGACTTCCTGGATATCACCAACTCCAAAGCAGTGTTAGAAAATGCATTGAGAAACTTCGCCTGTCTGACCACTGGGGATGTGATTGCCATCAATTACAATGAGAAGATCTATGAACTATGGGTGATGGGAGACAAAACCTGACAAAGCTGTGTCCATCATTGAGTGTGACATCAATGTGGACTTTGATGCTCCCTTAGGCTATAAGGAACCTGAAAGACAAGTCCAGCATGAGGAGTCAACAGAAGACGAAGCCGACCACAGTGGCAATGCAGGAGAGTTGGGCTTCCTAGCCTTTTCTGGCTCTGGGAATAGACTAGATGGAAAGAAGAAAGGGGTAGAGCCCAGTCCCTCCCCAATCAAGCCTGGAGACATTAAAAGAGGAATTCCCAATTATGAATTTAAACTTGGTAAAATAACTTTCATCAGAAATTCACGTCCATTGGTTAAAAAGGTTGAAGAGGATGAAGCTGGGGGCAGATTTGTTGCTTTCTCAGACAGTCCTTGCGTAAAAAGGGAAGAAAACCATAAGTTGGGACTGTTGACTGGAAAATAAAAGAATCAATTACAACATATTGGCTTTTAGTTACTGGCTCTGACAAGGATGAGACTATCATCAAAGAATGCTATTATTTAAGGTTTGTTTAGCATTACCTAAGAATTGTCAAGTTTGACTTGGATGTGAAGCAGCAGGACTTTGTGATTGTGTGCTTGATTTGGGGAAAGAGTAAGAGCTGTCTCTGAGTTTCCATAGTCAGCCACCTCCTCACTACTTCATGCTTGCAGCTCAAGGGCTCTCCCACTCTGCCTCAGCACAACAGAGTTTCCTCATTTCTTACAAAACCAGTGGAGGAATTGAATTGCTCTACCTTAAGGTGTTCTTTCTCTTCATTTTTATTTTTCCCAGGTCTGTTGCATAGGCATTGTATCTGGCTTAGAAAAACATGGTTTAAATAGATATGTGCTCTGTAAATAGTGGCTCTCCCACTCCTATGGCTGCAATTTAAGTATTTGAGAAAGGGTGTTTTTATTTTTGTTTTGCATATTGAGTTTTTTCAAAGGTAACACACCTATGAAGGAAACCTATATGATGATTTCTTGTGGAAATAACCGGTTCCTTAGTTGACCTGTTCTATAATAAAACAACTCCATGATGAAGCCAAAAAAAAAAGAGGAAAAAATACTGTATTTTATTAAGCTCTTTGGGGAACTCTTACATACCCTGCTTTAAAAGCTACTTCCCTAGATTTCCAAACTAGTATTCCTTTTACCCTATGGTACAGTGGTGTGATTCAATTTAGTTAAATGCAATAAACATGGTTTGAGTGTCTGAAATTGATCAGGGATTTTGCTATGTGCTATGCATGCATATGTGAGTAACAAATGATCTCTATCTTCAAAGAACTTACATTTAATATTCTATTTTAAACCACTTTATTTTATCACAGTGACATTTCCAGATACTTTAACAGTATACTTTGCATGCTTTCCACCCACATAAGAAATTCACCACTGAGAAGTAATCTCTGGACAGTTCTTTTGTGATCTCAGTTACAGTTCAAGATTTTGAAGCGTCAACAATCATTTTGAAATGTTTTGTATGGATTTCAGATACAAAATTATTTCATTGCTTTTAGTTCCTGACTACTCGTCTTATCTCTATAGCTTATGAGTTTTGAGAGGGTAAGATGAGCAAAGTTTCCCCAGGGACCAGAGGTATCACAATCACTATATTTCAAATCCTAGTTTAGAGAAGTGGGTTGTATAAATGCTCTTGAGTCTAAAAATGTCAGGGAAAATGTTAGTAGAAAAGCTCATAATGCCTAATGAATTAAATTGATCTTGAAATGTAGAAAGTTATTTCAATATGTCTAATATAATACAGCCAAAATAGTACCAAAAAGTTCATATTACATTTCCCAACCTTACCTGATCACAAAAAGTTTGGACTCAATTCATTAATCAATATCAGTTTCACTGTGTTAATAAGTTTTCAATTACAAAATCAGTCAATAAATGAGGCCAGGTTTAGGACCTACCTCCTTTCAAACATCAGAGTTTTGGGTATATTCTATTCTTTGAATTAGGAAATGGTTTTCATACTACATCTTTACATACATTTTTATTTCTTCCATTACCCGTAATTTATTTTCAGACACAGCATTGTACCCTTTCATCTAACGTCATGGAAAGAACTATATATTTTTTCTACTTCAAATAACTGCCGAATATCACTGCGGAGTTTACTCCTTTTGCGAAAGAAATCCCAGGGAAATCTCTGCCTCACCTCAGACATGACGTGTATCACAAACAGGCCTCAGGCCTTCTCTGAGAGCCTGTGGAGCATGGCCCATCTGGCAATGCTGAGTTGTGGCCTTATTTCTGGCAAAGTAATCAGTTGAGGGAGCCAAGAAAAAGAGAATTAGGAGGAACTGCCCGTATATCAGAGTAAAAGAAAGTGATGAGAGTATGAACTCTCCCAGTGGGTAGAGAACCCTTCCTAAATTATTCTGGCTGCCTTTGCAGACACATAGAATGCCCTTTCCTTATTCTGTTCTCATTGGGATCTTCCACTTTTGCCCAGGAGATCAGCAGCAGTGATGTGTTAAACTCTTTTGAGCAAACACATTTGAAACACAAGCCTTTCATTTAAGAGCAACTTATCTCACAAACATCCTTTTGAACTTTGCAAAAACTTAAATAGTGTCTAAAAACTTAAATAGTGCCAACTTTTATCTTCATGTATATCCACTCAATAATTACTCTCACAATGAATATTGCCAAACATAAAATGAAGTATCACTAAATAGTTTACTGAGAATGGAGCATTCTGGAGAAAGACATAGTTGTACCACTACCAATAATAACAGAAATAGGAACGTGTTAATAGTAATTGTAGTATATATTATACATGGTTAATGAGTAAGTACTAAAATTAGTAGCAATCTAATAATTGAAGACTTTCAGGTTTCAGCAGGTTATGAACATTGAGGAAGCTCACAGATCTACTACATAAATGCATGGGAGATAAGAGAAATACATTAGGCTGAAAATGCACCTATATTATCTGAATTGATCCATACACAAATTCTGAGAGAATAAATTTATACCCACATTTGTTAAGTTAAAATTATCATCAAGGCTGGGCATGGTGGTGCACACCTTTAATCTTAGAATGCTAAGGCAGGAGGATGATGAGTTCCAAGCCAGCCTCCGCAAAAGCAAGGTGCTAAGCAACTCAGTGAGACTTTGTCTCTAAACAAAATACAAAATAGGGCTGGGAATGTGACTCAGTTGGTTGAGTGCCCCCGAGATCAATCTCCCATACCCCCACCACCCAAAAAAATAATAATCATCAAGGTAAATATATTTCCCAAGATTATACTCCATGGGAATATGATTTAAATCTGGATCTCATTCCAAAAGCCATTCTCTCCCCATTAAACTTATGTTTAATTGCATGTGTTTTTCAGAAGGAGGATAAGGAGCACAAGGGATTCACTGCTTTAAGAAGGACTAAAATGTTTCTAGATGCAATTTATATCATGCAACCTGCTTATTATAATGCTTTGGGAAAAAACATAGTAATGATATTACTATAACATAATGACCATTTTTCATGTTTTTAGCTAATTCATCTCTCTAATCTTTCATTAATTGTTATACTAATGATGGAACATTCCAATGCCAGTGTGACACTCATTACATTTCTCAAGAATAATCTGCAGAATTTCTCCACCACAGGAAAGAGTCACATTCATATTTTTCTTTTACTCACATTGTCCTTTGGATTCTTACTGAAAGTTATTTTCACAAAAAAATGAAGATCACCTCCATTCATTAGGAACTCATACAAAAAGGAAAATTGTTGAGTCAAACAATAAATGCAAGAGTAAATGTGCAAAATCATATTCATGATAACATGATTGACTCTGGAGGGCACTATGTTAAGTGAGATAAGTCAGGCACAGAAAGATGATCTCACTCATACATAGAACCTAAAAATAGTTTTAGAAATATAAAGTAGAGTTGTCTTTTCCAAGAGCTTAAATGTTTGGAGTGGAGATTGGTAAGATGTTGAACAAAAGGTTCAAAATTTCAATTAGTGGGGAGGAAAAAGTTCAGGAGATTTGTCTGTAGGAAATAAGGACTGTAGTAAATACATGTGTTCTTTAAAAATGTTAAGAGAATGAATGTAAGATGTTCACTCCACAAAAATAACTGGGAAGTCAAATAACTATCCTAATTAGCTGGATTTAGACAACACTCCACTAGGTATACATACCTCAAAACAATATGTTGTACATGGTAAACACAAGTTTAATTGCCAACTAAAAATACATAAATAAATATGTAAAGGCAAGGGAAAAGAACAGATAAGTATAGAACATCATATTTATTATTGTGTCTATCTCTAACAAAACCTTGACTACAGGTTTGAAATTGATATTCACATTGATTTTATACTCATTGATATTACTTTTATAGATATTTTGACATATTTATACAAACATGGAGTTCATCTTATTGTAATTAGAATCCCAATCTGTGATTGTACATGATGGGAGATTCACTTAGATGTTTTTATGTATGTACATAGGAAAGTTAAGTCAGATTCATTCCACTGTCTTTCCAATTTGTGTCCCTTCTCCCTTCTCAAATTTCCTCAATTTATCCCATTCCTGCCCTCCCTATTATGAGTCAGCATCCATTTAGCAGAGGGAACATTCAGCCTTTGGTGCTTTGGAGCTGGCTTACTTTGCTTAGCATGTTATCTTCCAACTTCGTTCATTTACCTGCAAATGTCATCATCTTAGTGTTTTTGTAATTTTTTCTTTGCACTCTCTAGGCCAAAAGTAATGTCTAGTGGTTCCATTTATTTAGTTGTTAAATCCAAAAAAATTTACACATATTTATATTCTAACAACTTAGTAGGTTTTCTGGAAAAAAATACACATAAATTGAAAGATCAAAATAATATTTTCAGTTCATACTTAAATAACTGTGAATTGGATGTATACACCTGTTTGGCACTGTATGTACTGTATGTACGGTTCCTCCAGTCCTTAAATCAAGCACTCACACACTCATTTCCTGCTCTGTGTTGTTTTTCACAAGGTATTTTGCTTTTTATCATGAAAGAACAGGAAACACAGATTTGCAAGGTATGATGTCATCAAAAGGAATGTAGCTCAATATGACACTGAAATTGTGAAATGCCTCAAGTGAGTAAGTACACTCATTGTCAGGTGTTGAGTGTTGTTTTCTCCTTGAAATTTAAAAATATGTGCAGCTATCCTATGAGCTCCATCCGTTGAAAGAGTATGTCAGTACGTAGTTTGGGAAGTAGAGTTGGAATCTGTTGATCTCATTCTCAAACACATGTATCACCAATATCACTAGTTCTTTGTAATGTTGTTGTTTAACTGCTAGACTCTTAATAATTTCAATTTACCATCTGTCATAAGCATGTGATCTGGAATGAGAATGCAGTCCAGGAATAGAAGCTTGTTTCAATTAAACTTTGCTGTACTGAGACATGAGTGATAGCAATCACATAATACACTAAGGCACTAAAACTGGATTTTCCACCAGGACTACTTTTATAGAGTCCTAAGTTTTTATTAATATTATTGGTTAGGTAGGATTTCGGGTACATACAAATGGTAGGACTTTTGTCTGTAGGGAGAGTTTGATTACAAAATAGATAAAGTCATGTTAATTTGTGAAGTATCAATAAAGATTCATAAAAATACATCAAAAGAGGCACCTCCCTATGGGAACTTTTTGTATTTTATTTGTTGTTCAATTAGTGTGTTTGAAGATTCATTTCAGTTTCACAGCATCATTTCTTCCTGTTAATGTCCAAGAAAATTAACAGAAAAAAATAGCAATATTATTCTTACTCACTATATGGTTTAGATATGTGATGTCCCCTTAAAGCTCATGTGTGAGACAATACAAGAAAGTTTAGAGGCAAAATAACTGGGATATAAAAGCCTTGAAGTAGTTAGTGCATTAATCCACTTGAATGGATTAACTAGGTGGTAAGTATAGGCAGGTAGGATGTGGCTAGATGAAGTAGGTGAGGGGTGCCATTGGAGTATATATTTTGTCTCTGGTCATCAGAGTTCTCTCTGCTTCCTTTTTGCTATTTTCTGAACTGCTTTCTCTGCCATGCCCTCTGCCTTGATTTTCTGCTTCACTTGGGCCCAGAACAATGGAGTTATCTATCTATGAAACGAGATCTCTGAAACTGTGAGCCCTCTATGTTGTTTTTGTCAGGTCTTTTGATCACAGAAGGAAAAAGCTGACTAAAACACACTGTTCCCAGGATGAAAGGTAGCAATGCTATTAATACTCACTATGGGGTGAAGGGAAGATTGTGGATTACAGGAAGGATGCACTTCCCAGAAGTTCTATAACTTCCGATGGAATAAACAAGAGGACTAGACGACTACTCCTCAGCAAAACAGGTAACTAAGAGAACTCACAGAAATTCAATAATCGACAACAAAAGAAATCACAGAGAAACAGAAAGTTGAAAATGTGAACTTAATATACGATATAAAATGTTAGAGGTGCATTAGCTTGTCTGGCAGTGGTGGCAGCTGATAAGGGGACTAGGAATGTATGCAGACAAAGAGGAAAGCAAAACAAAAATGGGCTTAGAATAGAGAGGGAGACTGATCTTAATGGACCCAGAGTCAGTGGGGGAAGAGGTTGAATAAAAAAATCAACAGAAATCACTTGGTCCATGGGTGAATAGTTCAGTGGGAACTGGGGTTACCAGTGTGGGAACCATTTATAAGCCCTGTGCAATCCAGAGCAGAAACAGGACAGGGGGAACTGATTTAGGAGGTTGCAATTAAATATAACAAATAAACACAAATAGCAAGAAACAACAAAAATCTGTGCTTTCCTTAAGTTCTTGTATAAAATCTATCCACACAAACCTCCCTTTTCTAATCCCTCATCCATCTACCTCCATTCCTTTCTCATACTCCCTTCTATTTTCATTAGATCTCCTCTTTTCTCCTTTATTTTGTGCTAGCTTTACTTTATTCTATAATGTTTGAATTCCTGGAAAATTATTTATTTATTTTTGTGATACCAGGAATTGAACCCACGGTGCTCAACTATGGAGCCACATCTCCAGCCTTTTTTTATATTTTATTTAAAGACAGGGTTTTGCAAAGTTGCTTAGAGCCTTCCTAAATTGCTGAAGCTCTTTAAACTCCCAATCCTCCTGCCTTAGTCTCCTGAGCCACTGGGATTACAGAGATTTTGTGTTTTTTTCTTTTTTTTAACAAAAGTGATTTTTTAATGACAATTGCTGAAAGTGATGTATTTGTTTTGTTTTGTTCTGTTTTTTGTTCTGATGTTAATGAGGGTGGCACTGCCACCTTGCACATACTGGAGAGGATATCAATTAGAAACCTCTTGACCTTGCAGAATGTAAATCTCAAAAGCTCTTTGAAGACACAGATATATCCACCCCCAAACACTGCCTGTCACTTTGTGTGGAGCCCATGATGAGGTAGAATGATCTCACTAGGTGTCAGAAGCCAGACTTGAGTGGTGGCTGGGGTGTAGAATAAAGGACTTACCAACATGTCCTCCTTTTTCAGGTGCTGTATTGTTAATCCTCCATGTAGTTGTAATAACCTGTAAGAACCCACACACTTCTCCTCACCTGGGGTTTAGCCTCAAGGATTAGCAATAGACCAACTAGTAGCCCAAATCTCGGTGCTTCAAGTGAGAATAATATAAAATCTCAGTATCAGTACCATATTGGTGGCCCAGTCTTGCACAAACCAGTGAAATAAATTCTTCAGAGACCACAATCTTCAATATAATATCAGAGGTGGGAGACAAACCACATATAATGTTTCTCAGCTTTCTCACTTTGAACTAGAATAAAACTCTTAGGACTCAGACACAGTCTCCTGACAGAATATTTGTTTTCTGAAGAAACAGAATAGTTGCAAATAAAAGATATTTGGATAATAAGATATGGAGGAGCCCTACTCAAATGCTGGCATGTCATGTAGTGATTCCAAATTAAAACCAGAAGTTAGAAAGAGCCATCCATTCAGGCATCCAGAGTTTCATGTCTAGTTTCTAGTGCAATATTCCCCAATATGAATGGAGATTCATTGAATCCAGATTATTTAAAGAAAACCTCTCATGGAATCTAGACAAGAAACATACAGTCCCCCCCCCCCGGGGACTTTAGAATCAATGCCCAAATAAACTGTGCAATAAAATAATCTGAGAGGAGAGGATATATTGCATCCATCACAAAACAGCAAAATATACTATTATGAAAAAAAGTAATAAAATTAATGAATGAAAATGGCATGAAAGTATATAGGAATATTCTGAAAAACTAATTTCATAAATTGCTATAGAATATAGAAAAAGAAAATCATATCACAGAGAAACTATTAGAGAAACTGTTAGAAAATTTCAGAATAATTTCAGGACTTCCAGTGATAAAAAGAAGTTTCCCAAATGAAAAAATAAGCAAAAACATACTGGAAGAAAATTACCAAACTAATGACAATAGGGCTTTATTCCAAAATGAAAGGCAACAGTCACTCAGTTTCAGATGACTGCCAAATGTCCTAAAATAGTGAATGCTAAAGGACTACACCAAGATGTAATATTAAGAATTTTGTAGTTTCAGGAAAAACTATATTTGAGCAATTCAGAGAAAATTTAGAAATCATGTGAAAAATAGAAAATAAAATGGCAATGGACTTCTTGAGAACAAAAATGAATTCAGGAAGAAATGAAACACTTATGAATTCCATATTATAAATTAAAATGCCTTTTAGCCCAAAATTGCGTATGTAGACTGCCAAAGCATGGGGATAGAATAAGTTTGCAGACACTCATGGATCCCAATTTAATTTTGCACACACTCTTACGAATCTTCTAGAAATAGTAAAAAAAAAAAAAAAAAAAAAAAAGAGGAAACCTGGATGTCTGAATGGATGATTAGGACAACAAATATGGTACAATAAAAGCAGGGATGAGAAGACTGGGCCCTAAGGAGAGATCAGCAAAGAATATTAGTCTAAGTGCAAAAAGTCTAAGCTCTCAAAGAAAGATACAAGGATACAGAAAAATAAATTAACATAACTTGTTAGAATATTTGAAAAGTATGATGATACATAAAACAGAAATGAATGATGAAATATGGCATAAATAAACAGGGGTAAACACAGAATGCAGAAACCAATGTTGGAAGGGGGTATAAGTAATTTATCAGTTAGGGGTAAATACATAGAAAATGATGCAAATAAAATGAAGCAATGGTAATTTCAAAGTGAAAAGTGTTTGTATAGTCATAATAATATAAACCATTTAAACTTCTCTCTGTTTCTTTTATCTTTACATACATGCTCACACAACAATAATTACTATATATTTAAATTGTAATATATTTAATTAGACATGTTGATAATGTAATTATGATATAATATTGATTTTAATATTGACTTAATTTAAGCATTTGGAAAATATTTATTTGAAGTACCTTTTTAAATTTTTTAACTTTTTTATTTGTTTTGGTATCCGGGATTGATCTCAGGGGAGCTTAACCACAGAAACACATTCCAGCCCCTTTTTTATATTTCATTTAGAGATAGGGTCCTGCTTAGTTGCTTAATGCCTTGCCAAGAGGCCGAGTCTGGCTCTGAATGTGTGATCCTCCTGCATCATTTTCTCCAAGTCACTGGAATTTCAGGCATTCCCCATTATTTGTGACTGAAGTAAAATTTTGATATCATAAATTAGAATGGTGAACAAAAAGGAAGTAACCAAGAATTGATATTAAAAGTTAATAAAGAAGATCATGAATTAAACACATATTAAACATAGCAATCAAAATAAGCTTCATAATGAGAAATACGGAAATATATAGCAAATATAAATAAAATGCTGTTTTAGTTGATTCTGAGGAACAAGATTCAAAAATAGGAGGCTACTCAGGAAAACAGACTCTTTAGGAAATGTTTAACCAAAATACTTGATTCTATTAATTTAATGTGCATAATTTTCATTGAGAAAAATTAAGACCAACAAGCATTCTGAAATATTGTAAGTAGAAGATTTTTAAAATCCTTGGTAGGGCATTTCATCTCTAGGCTAGCAACATCAGGCAGGGCATGAAAACACACCCTGGCTGTTAGAGTCTGTAAACAAGTCGGGATGGCGCCTGGCATTTTGCCAGGGGGAGTGGTTTGTGAAGTAACACCAGCAAGCCATTAAGTGTGGAGATTCCTTATTGGTTGACTGCTGTATCTAGTTTATGTTAATTAAGATAAGCTGTGAGGAATGTATAAATATCCCTCCTGTCCTACAATAAACGGCTCCCACTCCTGCTGTATCAATGTACACAAGTTGTTCATTACCCTCCCGGTTATTTTGCTGCACCGGGACTGCAGCACTGGCTATGTAGGCCTGCTCTTAGTTCTAAGATTCTCTTCAATTGCTTTGCAGTGAAGTAGTCATTCATGTGCAGTAAACAATGTGTTATTCATCCTCCTGGGGCCGACTATCATATGTTGAGTATTTTTCCCATTGGGCATCCCCATCCCCAAACCTTATTCCAAATATATTAGTTTGAAAAGTTAAGAAATACACCTCCAAGTCTCTTCCTTCAAGTTTATATCTTAATGTTTTTGATCTCCCCACCATTTTGGAGATGAAAACCAGAATTTTAAAAACTGTTTTGCCCTACTGTTGTCTAAAGACAACAACATTGAGGAATATTTTCATTAATATTTTTTTCTGGAATAAATTCCAACCAACGTCTGATTTTCCAAAGTATCACTTCTCTCTCTCTCTCTCTCTCTCTCTCTCTCTCTCTCTCTCTCACACACACACACACACACAAATAACAAATAAATTTTTTAAAAAAACTATTAAAAAAAGAAGGCCACTGTAAATTCTTGCCAGCTAAAATAATATTTATAAAACAATCCTTAACTATATATTATTTTGACAATTATCTTGATTGTTTAGTTTTATTCCTGTGTCTCTGGTTATTTGGCTGTTACAATGGGTAAGGTTGAAATACTTAACATGAGTCATTCTTCAATGAAAAGATATCACATGTATGTCAGAGCTCTTACTTTTAAACCAGCTCTCCATTAATCCATTACTTGCCCCTGTGCTAACTCCACATTTCATTGAGCTTCAAGTCATCTGCTAAAATAATTAAATTGCATGAACTCTAATGACCCATTATGTACTTAAAAATCTAAGTGGTTGTGGTTCAAAGTTAACAAGAATTTGGTTTGGGTTAGTGTAGCACAAATTTGTGAAATTTTCAACACATCTTTCATCTTTTTTATTTGGTACATTTATGGATTAAAGAAATTAAATTTATCATCTAGTTAATTTTAAATTAAATTTAAATCTAATTAAATTTATCACATTAACAAAGATTAAAAAGTAGCAGTAGCCTTAGCTTGACAAATCCAATTTGAGGTAACTCAAAGATTATTAGCCACATAAAAATAGAATGAAATTGAAACTATAGAGATAGATCCCATTACTTTTTGTTTTATTCATAGGTAAAAAGAAGATTGCTATCCCTTGCACTATAAATTTAATTGGTAATAAGAATGGCCAATTCAATTTATTGATTGATATTTTGATATTTTCCCAAGGGTAAGGATCTGTCCTCCATAACTAGGATCAGAAAGAAATCAAACTTAGATATTTGGAAGGGCCTGGGGGCAGAGGTTCTTTTTCTTTCCCTGTTACATTCTCCCCCGTTAGATATCAGTACAGATATCTCTACCTGAGATTCTTTCACACCTAACAGGAATTGTCATGGGGGGGGGGGGGAAGAGATGATCAGTTCAACTGTTTTTTTAAATTTGTATTTTATATTAATTTCCAGATGTTAGTGACTATTTTACTTAGTCTCAAAATTCACTATTTAGTCTTAATTTTCTTAGCTGAGTTTTGCTGTTTTTGTAGTTGTTTTTGTAGTGTTTATTGGAAGAGACAGTCTACTACTGAATATCCCTGAACATGCCTTCTAATTCTTCTTGAATATGCAAGACTGCAAGACTTCTCATGATTCTGAGAATGAATATTGTATGTATTCATTCTGAGAATGAATTTCTGTAGCTAGCCCTGTGGTAATTAAGTAGGTATGGAGACCACAGAGTCACTACATGTATCCATTTGCTCTAAAAGGAAAGAGGTTAGTTTGTTGCTTACTACAATATTTGTGCTTGCAAATAAATAAATAAATAAGTCCTGAGTTCTTGGCCCTAGGTTCTTCTCTTGTAAAGCATGTATATGCAGGTATCAACTGATTCTTCATGTAGTCCTGGAGAAATTGGGGCTCAGAGATCTCTTGCAACCATGGTGACAAGCTCAATGATGTTTTTGCCATAACAGAGTCTTTCATTTCTGATTTAAGAGTCTTGTCTTTCTTTAGTTTCCATGAAACTGTGGCAAGTTAACTTATTATCTTATAACTAGGGAAAATCCAGATCTTTCATATTTCTTGACACTGTTTGGCAATGTCAATGGGCTTCTGGCAGGGATATAACTTTCTGGAAAAAGAGAAAGAACTGAGCCCTACTGGGCAGTTGATGGGATTTAAGCAGAGTACATGGGACTTTGCTGCAAGAATATTGATGAAATTATACAGCCAATGAGTGAACAAAAAATAATTTCCACTATGTTTACTGTTAATGGAGAATGGACCAGTTCTTAACACTGTATTTTTTAAATCTGTAATTGGCTATGCTGCCGCAGTCTGGCTGCAGCAAAATAACCAGGGGGTGATGAGCAACTTGTGTACATTGATACAGCAGGAGTGGGAGCCGTTTATTGTAGGACAGGAGGGGTATTTATACATTTCACACAGCTTATCTTAATTAACATAAACTAGATACAGCAGTCAACCAATAAGGAATCTCCACACCTAATGGCTCGATGGCATTACTTCACAAACCACTCCCCCTGGTAAAATGCTAGGCGCCATCCCGACTTGTTTACAGACCCTAACACTATGCTAAATTCACCTTAAACAAAATAGGTAAAAGAGAATGACTAATTTTCATTGAGTGTTACTCAGAAAATATATTAGCTCAAAAGACATGAGTATTTTCTAGATTACCACTCATTAGTTAATTTAGTACTTTACTACTCATTATTAAAACTAATATATAAGAAAATCATACCGAAGTTAATTCCTTTAATAGACTAAGTAAAAACTAATCTAAAATAAAGATAGTATATATTTGTTATTTCAAATCCAAAGACAATAGACATCTGTTATTATCAATTTAGAATTTAAATCAACCATACAAATTGCTTTTAAGTTTTGTCCACCCAATTTTTGTAAAACATAAACAAATAATTCTACTCCTTGAAAGCCCCTATTTTGCAAGCATTACATATGCTTTTTTGTTACCACAAATAGATGATATGATATTGTGGATTTTAAAAAATTGATTCAAATGAAGACCTGAGAAGGATTTAGAATTTCCATAATAGAGAGGTAACTCTTGACAAGGAGTTATTTTATATCCTTCTATCAGTTTCATAGATTTTTATGTAATCTTCACAATGGTCCTATGGTGTGGGATTCACTAACTTTACAAACAAAAAAAAAAATGAGGAATACAGTATCAATAAGTTACCCACATTTAACAGCTCATTAGTGCTGACCCAGAACACCAATACTGGCAGTCTGTCTGTAGACCCAGGTTTTAGCCACTTTGTTAGGTTGGGTAACTTTGCTTTTCTATGTCTATGTTTCATCATCTGAGAAAATACAGGCAGGAAAACAATGAATACCCCTTTCAGAGAGAAGTATTTTAGCACTCAGAAAAGAAGTCACATTTAAAAATGTATCTCCAAATTAATTAAAAATTACATTTCTCTTCAAATAGGAAATCTAAGGTTCCCTAGTTAGTCTGAGGAAATTTAGGAAAAGCCACTTTGTGAGAGAATATCATTTTAATAATTATTTTAAAATTGGGTCTTTTGAGCTTATTTGAAGTTCAAGGATTCTTTTTAAAATTGATGGAAATCAGTGAAAATATGTAAGTAATTACACCTAATTTACTTTCTGGCTTCTCATTTGGTGTAGGACAATGCTTATACTGGAATATTTTCTTTTTCCTATTCTTACTTCTTCAAGAAGTAATTCTATGGGTTGGGTTGAAAACCTATAAAAGCCAGTGACCCTGAGACTTATTGAGGACATTTGATTTTGGACCAGATGAAAATAATGGGTAGGAGAGAGCTATACAATTAAAAAAGACAAGTTAACTCTTGTCAACTCATTGTTCAAAACTGTATCTGGTATTACTTCATTATCACTTGGCTAATTTGAGAGTAATTATTTAAAAGAGAAATTATTAAAATGTTGTTGGCTTAAGACCTTTGTTTTTCAATTTACTCCATATTTTTGTTATATAATACTATTTGCTTAACACCTACTTCTCTGTTTCAGGAAATGTGCTGGAAGACTGGCCTCAGCCATCATGGAGCCCACAGCCAGGGTAGGTCACTGATCATAATGCAATGTGATAAATATGATAATAATGTAAGCAGAGAAGTAAAAGTGCCTAATATAGAGTGGCAAAAAGTAGTTTAGGAATTCAGAGATAGTACTCTGATTTATCATAATAAAATTAAAGGATTAACCCACAGCTTTCTAGAAAAAGATTGCATAATACTATATATACTTACAATAAATACACATAAGTATGTGTATTTATTATATAAATACAATAAATATACAATATATAGTATATATAGGATATTGTATATACAATATAACATATGGTATATATTATGCACACATATACAATGTACATATACACACATATATACACATGAATATATACATGTATATATTGTTCTTGTACATATATTCACACAAATATATATATGAATATATACACACAAATATATGTTTACATAAATGTACATGTACATATACTTTCAGATCAAAATCCTCTGGATGCCACAACTATGCACTTTGTAGTTTTTACCAAAGATGTAAGGAAAGATTAGGCAAATTCAGAGTATTTTTATCATATTAATATTGAATCTTATTATCCTGAAATTTAAAATGTACTTAGAGATTTGTTATTCTTACTGTTTCCGACTCAACAGAATTTGAGTGATTGTATCCTGTAAATATGATCCCCCCGTAAGTCCCACTGCTTAATAATTAATATGTTAATGACTTGGAAAGTATTAGGCACAAATATTAAAATTCACCAAGTGAGATACCTTTATATACATTTCCTGAAAATGTAATCGTTGCTAAAACCTTGCCAATTTCAGTTCCCAGTATTTCCTTCTGCCTTTTAAAATTCAAATCCCATTCTCCTCCAAACTCTTCACTTTAAATGTGTATTAACACAACCTATTTATTATTATCTTTTTTTTTTTTTGAAAAAGCAAAGTGTTACACCTCAGATTTGAACTAAGATATAAACCACAGAGTATTGTTTGGCCATCTGTCAAATACTATGGTATTTAACCTTTAACCTTTCCCATCTTTAAGACACTTTCTATTTTTATCAGAATATTAATCTCTGCCTTGCTAGCCACTTCTGCTTTCCCTGCATAGTTAACTTTAATTCATGGCAGTCTTGTCAAAATACTTCTATTTCACCTTTTAGAGAAATTCCAGCTGTTTTTTTTAAAGGTTTTCAATTTTATTGAATGAGCACACAAGTTATTCAAAGAAGAAACAAATCTAAAAAATTGCTTTTCTTTTGTAATAAAAATTTTGCTTTGTGAACAAAAATTCTTTAATATCTGATATTAAATAGCATATATCCCAGTTTTTATTTCCATAATTAAAATGATACATAATGTACTGAATATACATGCCTTCAATAGGGCATGAATTTGACATTTCCTTACGGCTACAATAATTATTATGGAAAACTATACCAAACAAAGCATTTACATGCAGTTGTCCAATGGGCCTATTTGCCAAATATTTAAAATACATTCCCTCAAATATTAGCACAGGTAAATAAAGGATCTGCAAGAGTTTCATTAAAACTGTGACATATTTTAACAAGTATTTGTACATGTTAAGTCAATACTTCAGAAATATTTTGTTTAAGCATACATTGCTAGCCTTTTACAGCAGGAAATAGACTGTACCTTTTTGCTCCAATCAATGTATCCTTGTTTAATTGCCTGTTGCTTACTATCCTGTGAAGTACCTTCGTTCAGATTCTATAGACAGTATATTAAGCAAACATTTTTTTTTTCAATTGGAAGTTAGGAAGTCCATGATTAAGGGGGTAGCAAATCCAGTGTCCAGTGAGAACCTTTCTCCTGCTTATAACATCTTCTTGATGTTTCCCCATATGACAGAGAAAGAGACAGAAGCAGAGATCATCTTTCCTGTGTCCCTTCTTAGAAAGGCACTAATACCAGTCAGGAGGACTGCACCTTTATGCATAATTACCTGACACATGCTTCAGCCCCAAATACCATCACATTAGAGCTTAGACATCAGCACACTGATTTGAGTGAGTGGAGGCATTGTGTTCATGTTACTATATCATTATTATGCTATGATATTATGCCATTATTATGAAGTATACCACTATTATATCTTCAAACTAGAAAACATGGTGGCTATATATTTCAAGAATTTGACTCTCTAACTTCAGAAACAAAACAAAGCATTAAATTCTCAATTATTTTATTGAACTTCTCTTTCTATGTTTTATTTTACTTCTTACCACAGGTCTTCCTCATATCTTGTCTAGACTATAATCTAGCCTGGTCTGCCATCCTACAGTCTGTCTGGTGGTCCATACTTCCTGCCATTTACTTTATATAAACATCATGAACAAATTATATTTGTGAAGTGTAGTTCTGTTTATATTATTTTGAATAAACATTTTTGAAGTATAATTTATATAAATAAAATGCCCACATTTTAATTGTGTATTTTGATGCTATAGCAACTTCATGCACCTTTAAATCATCACCACTATTAAGATATTGAACATTAATATCATTCTAGAAAGTTCCTTCTTGCTTTGTTTCCATTAGTTCTCTGTCATAAACCAGCCTCAGGCAAATGCTAAACTGATGTCTATAACTATAACTTTTTTATATTTTTCCTGAAATTCCATATAAAAGAGAGTATAGAGTATGTACTTTTGTGGGCCTGGATTCTTTTGTTTACTATCATAGTTTGTGTGTCAGGCTTGTTGCATACAACATCACTGAAGGGTTAGTTTTTCTTCCTAATAAGGAGTTAATGTGCATTGGGATTGTTTCAGTTAGAAGCTATGATAAATAAAGCAGCTAAAAACATACATGCCATTGGTGTATGTACGTTTTCATTTATATGTAGGAAATACCAAAATATGTTTGACTTTTACAAGAAAGGTGAAAGTGCATTTCCAAGTCATTTTCTAATATGGAGAAAATTAACACTTGGTACTGTAAGCATTTTCAATTTTTGCCATTCTGTTGAGTGTGAAATGCATCTCATTGTGACTTCAATTTTAATCAGTTGTCTCATGATATTATTGGCCCCTTGTATATGTTATTTTGTGAGTTATGTTGATGACTTTTGTCTATTCAAGGACAAAAGCTTTTCATTAATTTGTAATTACTCTGTGTATATCCTAGTTAGAAACTCTTTTACAGTTAAATATTTTGATTATACTTACCTTTCAGTGTGAGTTTCTTTTCAAAAGTAAATCATTTAATTTTCCACTAACTTCATCTCACCAGCTAATCTATGGTTAGTACTTTCTGTGTCCTCTGCAAGAAATATTTATCTAGTGCAAGTCCATTTAAATTTTACACTATTTTCTTATTTAATAACTTGTATAGTTTTACCTTTTTTGTGGATAATATTTCTTTTTGTTTTTTTTTTAGAAATAATGTCTTGCAGAGTTGATGTTAGTATTTTACATATAAATATCTAGTAGTTCCAAGAACATTTACTTAAAAACTTATCCTTTCTCCATTTAAGTATCTTGACACTTGTCTTGAAAATCAGTTAGCCATATATATTTCTAGAGTCTATTCTTTTTCATTGACATACTTATCTATATTTATGACTTACTCTAATCCCTTGATTACTATAGATTCATAATAGGTTTTGAAAGACGAGAATGTTAAGTCATCCAATTAATTTATTTCAATAGTATTTTGACTTAGTAGGTTCTTTGGTTTCCATATGAATTTTAGAATAAATTGGTCAATATCTACAAAAAATGCTTGCTTGAAATATTGATTGGGAATGCATTGAATCTATAAATGAATTGGAAGAAATTTGTTACCTTATCAATCCTAATTGTTTTAATTCATGAACCTTCCCCACCTATCATTTATTTAGGATTTCTAAATTCCTCAGGGAAATGATTTATGTTTTCAAAATACAGACTTTGTACGTCTTTTAAAATTTTAATTATTAAATAATGGAAATATTTTAATGATATTTTAAATATTTTTATTATTTTCCAGTTTATTTCCAGTTCAAAGAAGTACATTTCATTCTTTTAGTTACTTACATTGATTGATTTTGTTAGACTTTTGGATCTAAAATTTTACTCTTAAATTATCCAAGTAAATTAAAATGAATATTTTTTGACTTTCTACTTTACATTTTTCACTTAAATTCCTAAGGTTACACTTTTTCATTTGTCTGATTCCTGTTTTTCACAACTTAATCCCATCTATGTTTTAAACCCTGCATTATGATACTATTATTCTTGATTTAAACAAAAATGATATTTTGTTAAGGATTAATCATAATACATACATATAAGTTACCTAATCATTTACCATTTCGTATGTTCTTCATTCTTTCCTTTATATTTAAATCTATCCATTACTGCTTCCCTTTATCCTGAAGAGGACCACTGTTTGCTTCTCTTACAGTGTAGTTTCTTGGTTTGATACTTTTGGGAACTCATACTTTTATTCATTTCAAATTCAGATTTGACTAGGTTTTAAAATTTTTAAGCACGATAAATATTTCTTAAAGTTTAAATTTAGAAATTTAAAGATTAGTTTAGCTGCTCTATGGTATCAAAGATTCAAGTTTCATCTGAATTTCAGTTCTACAATCCTTGGCATTGTCTTTGTAATTGTATGAGCTCTAGATGTCTGTTATAGTGCCAAAAATTATGGCTTCAAGGCATGAAGTGGGTAAGAAAGGTTCTCCAGCTGCATTTTTCTTATTTTCCTCTGAAGTATAAAAAACTTTTCCAGAAGCCCTTACAGCAAATTTCCACTTATAATTCACAGACTAGAACAGAGCTTCGTAGTCAACACTGACTGTAAATGAAGCTGGAAAATTGAGTATGTGACTTTCCACTCCTGCTGTACAATGAGAGAGATACAATGAGAGAGAATGTATTCAATATGGATTCAAGGCCAGTCATAAATAGGCTTAGTTTTAATAGGAAAAAAAACTCAGAAATAATCTCAAAGATTATGATGCCAGTGCTAGTGGGCACTTAATAGGATACAAGATACCAACAGTAGCTCTATTATGCCAGTTTAGTTGACTCATCAGGACCCATAGTAATCACATCAGAAAAGCAAAGTATCTGCTTATTCTATACCGTATCTTCTCATTTGCTTCTATTTTCTCAACCAGTCTTATTTTAGTCAACTTTTTCACTGCAATGATCAAAAGACCCATCAGGAACAACATAAAAGAGAAAGACTTTATTTGGGGCTCATGGTTTCAGAAGTGTCAATCCATAGAAGGTCAACTTTATTGCTGTGGACCCAAGACAGAGAATCATGGAAGAAGGATGTGGCCAAAGAAAGTAGCTCAGAATATGGTCAAGATAAAGTAGACAAATAGCTCCACTCATCAGGGACAAAATAAAATCCCCAAAGCCTCCTCCCAGTGATTCATCTCCTCCAGACACACCCTACTTGCCTCTAGTTACCACACAGTTAATCCCTATCAGGGGATCAATCTACTGACTGGGTTCCAACTTTCATCATTGAATTATTTAACCTCTAAAGTTTCTTGCCTTGTCTCACTCATGAGTTTTTTGGAAAATACCTCAGATCTAAACCATAATAACTATCAACTGATTTAATCTTCTTTTTTTTTTTCAGCCATATGAACTCTATTTTCTTAGTTCTTTTGTGCCTACAAGTTTCTACTCACTACCTTCCTTCCCTGGATCTTTCATGTTCTGCTCTCATTATGAACTTTTTTTTTTTTCTCTCTCAATATTAATGTTAAGAATATCTAAGAAACAAGGGTGTGTTAGAATTTTCAGATTCCATCCAACATAGAGTGTCTGTGATTCACAGATCTCTCCAGCCAAGTTATATCAGAGCTAGCAATATAGCTTGCTTTGTGATTGGTGTTGTTTTGTGTTTTGTTCAGTTGCAATTAAGGTAGTAGGACCATATGGTACAAAGGAGTTTTCTTAGTTGTTTTGCTCTGAACAAGGTTTTGATGTATAGAAAAGTGACATTAATTCTCTATGGACAAAGGCCCCCCATGATTTTGTCACAACTTTTTCTTCTGGCACTTCTTCCAATTGCTTATTTTAACATGTTTTCTATGCCATCCATATTAGCTGCTTTAACTCCATAGAAATGCTGTTTTTATGTTACTTAATCTTATACTTGACATGTTATTTATATTCTTTTTGTACACTTAAAATCTTTTCTATCTTTTAAGAAAATCTACTTTCATAATCTATTTGTGATTTTATTAAAGTCATTTTGAAAATAGTGAGATAGCATGATGTGTTCAAATTTTGATCATCATGTGTACAAATGTCAAACTTCTGATTCTGAGGTCTTTCAGAGTAACATTTTGTGTGTCTCATAATTAAAGAAATTTGCATATAGTATATGTTTTGATATTTACCTACTTAAATCTCAAATATGGATTATATTAACAAGTGAATTCAAAATATCAGTATTACTAAATTATTTAATCTATACTTAATCAGTGTATGGCTCATCAACCTGTAAAATGTTAAATTCTTTAAAAAAGGTTGATTAATGTGAAAGTTACAAATTGTGTATACATTGTCTGCATTGTCTTTACAATTGATTTGATTAACTATATAATTAAATATTCTTAGTTTGATTTTTTTGGAGGGGTAGTAGGGACTGAACTCAGGGGCACTTGACTATTGAGTAATCACATCCCCAGCCCTATTTTGTATTTTATTGAGATACAGGGACTCATTGAGTTGCTTAGTGCCTCCCTTTTGTTGGGGCTGGTTTATAATTCTACATACTCCTGCCTCAGCCTCCTGAGCTGCTGAGATTATAGGTGTGCACCTAGCCCGTCCTTAGTTTGATTTTTAATCTTAAATTTACAGATAATTGTGTATGTGTCTGCATGTTGAATTCGACAAGTAAAAAGATTCTGATACTGATTGCAAAAATGTGTTTAGGGGCATTTTTTTGATACCCAAGTAATAGGACCCTTAGATATCTTAATACCTTCATCAAGTGTGTTGGCAAGAGTGGGAATAAGGCCACAACCAGGAAAAATTGATATGTGATGAGAGATTAGAACATAAATTCAGTATCTCTTATCCAAAATGCTTAAAAATAAATGCTTGAATTTTTAATTTTTATCAGGTTTTGTAATATTTGGATATGTGTACATTTGTAGTTATCTTAGGCATGACACCCAGTTCCAAAAATGGAATTCATTTATGTTTCAAACATCATATATAAAGAGCCCTAAGGAAGTTTTAAGCAATATTTTTACTGTGGTTGGATTTTGATTGTGATCCATCACATGAGGTCTAATGTGAAGTTTTTCACTTGTGCTATCATGCCACCACTTAAAATATTTTGGATTTGTGGGTATTTCATATTTCAGATTTTTAAATTATGTATGCTCAAGCTATTGCAGTTCAATATGAATGACAGTTAATATTAAAGGGCAAAGAGGAGCCTCC
Source organism: Spermophilus citellus (assembly GCF_964194105.1). Classification (NCBI taxonomy): domain Eukaryota; kingdom Metazoa; phylum Chordata; class Mammalia; order Rodentia; family Sciuridae; genus Spermophilus; species Spermophilus citellus. The sequence continues at coordinate 164,164,763 of NC_138184.1, forward strand.
TGTGAGCTACAAATCTTCAACATCCTAACTTGGAGAATGGTTTACTATGTTAAAATGAATGTTTTATATGATAAACATAAGAAAATGCATTAAGATGCGTGTAGCAAAATGAATCTGAATTACCAAAATTCAGAATAAAATTTTTATTTTGTCATTGTAATTTAATTGGTTTAGTGGTTTAACTGGTGTTGGATTGAGTCAAAATTACTTTTTAAAAGCAGGAAGAGAGAGAGGTCCAATTTTAATTTATAATTTTAATGGCACTAAGATTTTCAGTTTGCCTCATGTTGTTACTAATGGAATATTATAGTTTACTAGTCCATTGATGAAATATCCTGAGAATAAAATCTATGCACTGTTAAAAAAAGAGATGCATATTTCATATTAGCATACTTTACTAGATGTTTACTTAAAAATTATAAATAGAAGTTATCAACAAAATTTTATTGTTTAGCATTCATAGATATGTGCTTCTGTTTCTCACAAATGAAATGGTACCACATATATTATGCATGACCAATATGTGTTTATTAAACATAAAAAAGATAAGATATAGTTTTTGTAAAATATATTTCAATAAGTAATTTTTTCTAATTTCAGACACTTGCAAAATACATTAATTATTTAGTATGAAAATCTATTGTATTTGTAAACTGAATTCTAAATTTTATGATATATCCTTCAGTTTTCTAACATAATATATATCTAAGGCAATTTAAAAACTCTAGTCAAGATAATGTACCTTCATATGTCAATGTTTTTAGTCTAAGATTATTTTAATGACAGAAGGGAGAAAATCAAATGCCTGGAAATCTGTAACAATTCATAAGTAGGATTGACAGATAAATATGCTTAAATATCTTTAATTTTTTTGTAGTTTTAGATGGGCAGCATGACTTTATTTTATTTGTTTATTTTTATATGGTGCTGGAGCTCAAACCCAGTCCAGTGCCTTACACAATCGAGGCAAGTGCTCTGCTACTGAGCAGACCCAGCCCATGCTTAAATATCTTTTAAGATTTTCTTGACTTTGTTCTTCTTCCCCTATGACACTTGCTTTTCTACAGTTGCACAATATACATCATGTAAAAATTATTTAATTCTTCTGTAGTTCTTCCCACAGATTTAAAGTTTTGTTTTAGGTTAATGGTGTTCAATAAATATTTTGCTAAATGTAGTAATCATGTGGTTTTGATGAGTGTCTTCAGTATGCTGTCCTTTAGCACTTCCTGAAAATTTTACTTTTGCTTCCCAGTAATGGGAAAAGGATGCTGATCACATACCTGACATACACGTGTACACTTTTGAGTAGCTGTAAAAAGGTTTGTGAAACACTGACGTCCAAAAACAGCCATTTAGTGATAAAATGTGAGTTTTTGATACCGCTGTTGACCGGTGACGAGTCCTTGCTTCCCCGATGTTGAAGAATAACACCAAAGAAGCACGCCGAGGCAAGGTCAGAGGAGAAATTAGAAGTTTATTAAAGGACAGCAGAAAAGACTTCTCCCGGAGGAAGAAGGGGACCCAAGAGGTGGAATCCGAGGAAGGGCTGTTGTCTCCCCTTTTTATAGTTTTGGTGATGGAATGTAGGTTGAAAGGCCCGAGGGGTGGGACACTTCTTTGTGATGGGCTATCTTTAAGTTTGCTGGGGGCTGTTCATTAACACTTCTTTGAGGTGGACTTTGGCCTAGGGCCTTTTCGGGACTTCGTCATCATTCCATGAATTGTCCTGTGTTTTCCCTGAGTCATTCCCAGCATGGCCTCCATTTTAGATTTCACTCGGTATTAGACCCGATTTACCTAACTACACTGACTACCTAACTTTAAATCTGGCTTCATTTTCAATGAAATGTACAGAACAAATGACTTAGATGTATTTACAAGAACTGTATCTATGTATCCTGAAATACTTCAAAATAATCAATCAATTAATCATTAAATTAAATTATAATTAAATAAATTTACCCTTTGGAGAAGAAATCTTTGGACTATTGTAGCAATTGGGTTTATATGTGCACAAATGTAATGAGATATTACTCAGGATGTACATTTAATTTTTATAAAACCAGTAAAGCTCCAGTCATAAGTGAAGTATGAAAAGGATAAAAGAATATTGTTGAATTATTTTATGAGTTAAAATCTATACGACAGCTCCAGGCCCTATAATTTTGACCACTAAATTGATATATAAATATTTCATTTTTAATAAATAGACTATCTACTGCCAATAATTTTTGTAGATTAGTCAATATGCTATTTAAATTACTATTATTTTTAAATTCATAAAGCAGAAATATATAACAGATCTATATGTGATTATTTCTGCTTTTTCTTCTTTTTTTTTTAAAGAGAGAGTGAGAGAGGAGAGTGAGAGAGAGAGAGTGAGAGAGAATTTTTAATATTTATTTTTTAGTTCTCGGCGGACACAACATCTTTGTTGGTATGTGGTGCTGAGGATTGAACCCGGGCCACACGCATGCCAGGCGAGCGCGCTACCGCTTGAGCCACATCCCCAGCCCCTCTGCTTTTTCTTCTTGTGCTCTGATTTTCACTCAGAATTTTTCTTAATGACAAATAAAATGATTTATCATCTATCTTCCAAATTCCAGGACTAAAGTATTCTTCTAAGCCAATGCACTGTAAATAATACAATTTTATTAGCACTCCGTGTGGATTTTTATTTCTACAATGATAAAAATACATTTTAAAATTGCTGGTTTTAACAGAATGCAGTTAAATCTGTTTTCCTTCTTGAGATTTACTCAAAAATTCTGAAGAGAATAAGAAGTAAAAATATGTATTATAGCTCTGAAAAACCTTACAGAAACCAAAAACCTTGTATCATAATTTTATAACAAAGGAGCCCAAATGTAGTAATAAGTAGTCGAATAAGTGTGCCTGAGGCATAGCTTGCTGGCCCAAGCCCACAGTGTGTGGCAAATGGTGCATCTTAAAGAAAGGAGCACAAATACAGGTGTGATCCAGACCTTTGTTTATAACCATGAAATGTAAGTCCCTGAAATTGTAATCAGGAATTTTATTGAACTTGGTTTGATTTCTAAACATGCAGATAAGCAATATACACACAAACTCCATTTTGTCAATGCAGCAAGGAGAGGTACAAGGACTGCCTTGGAGGTAATGTGTTTGATTGCCTGAAAGAAGTAATGGATAAAAGAACTCACAAAACTGGCTCATAAAATCTTTTCCTTGGCAATAATACTAGCCCCTACCAAGAAATCTTTTGGAAATACTTCTGGAATAATCATATTCATGAAATTTAAAAATCACATTGGGACTAACATAAACTTGTTATGCATTGAAGAAACAAAACCCAGACAGTTAAATAGTATACAACAATTACCAAAGAAGGCTTGGAGTGTAGCTCACTGATAGAGTACATATTTTTTGTTTTAAGACAGGGGTTAATTTTAATAAATAAATTCACATCCTTGATTAAACACTAAATATAGTAAATGGCTGACTTAGATTCTAATTTTGACAATTCTCCTTTTTTAACACTTAGTAAGTTGCATTTTTATTATTTCTTTTTTTTAAATTGGTTGCTCAAGCAAGGTCTTGGATTAAACCCCAGCACATCAAAATGAAAGGAAAGAAACTACCAATAAATAATTTTAAAATTGTCCTGAAATATTTTATTATCAAAATTTTTACAAAGAAATTAGCAACAGGGGCTCAGATTGTGGCTCAGTGGTAGAACACTTGCCTTGCATGTATGAAATAGGTTTTATTCTCAGCCTCTCATTTAAATTAATAGATAAAATAAAGGTCTGTCAACAACTCAAAAAAAAAAAAAAAAACAAAGGAAAAAGACAGGAAAAAAAAGAAATTAGTGACAAAAATCACTTTCATCAAGTGAATGTCCAAACAACCCTCAAAATTATCTACAGAATGGCAAATAATTGGTATGATGTGTCACCTTATTGTAATACAATACAGTAAGATGAAACATCATACAATGTTTAATATAGAATCCACACTAAGAAATGAACAAAGTGAAAGTTAGTAGTCCATTTAAAATTTTCAAATTTTTCAATAAAAATTATCATGATTGTGTGACTAATTATTAATATATTCTGAATGTTTTACTATCATCAATTACTGCTTTAAACCTTCAAACAATGATGGGCACAGTGGCACACAGATAAAATCCCATCTACTCAGGAGGCTAAAGCAGGAGGGTCACAAGTTCAAGGCCAACTTCCATAATGTAGTGAGACAAAATAAAAAGGATTGGGGATATAGTTCAGTGATAGTTCAATAGTACCAGTGGGGTGGAGGTGGGGCATTTTGACTATATATATTTTAATAGTCGAATTCTAATTCTCTGTGAATGTAATCACTCTCATTTCACTGATGATAAAACTGATATAAAATCTTCTTAAGTATTTTTCCAGTGCACGCAATGTATAATTAGCAAAGGTAAGGTTACAATCATGTCCGTTTCTGAGACTCATGTTCAATTACTAAATATCAGTGCTTGACTACTGTAATATATATGTATATATATAAATATGTGTGCATTTTTATATGTACATATATACATGTATGTCACAAAAGGCTTTTCAAAGGTAAATTGTGTTTTCTTTGATAACCATAATAAGTAATATGAAAGGAAAGTTGTAAAATATGGTTCAAGAAAATCTTTCTGAAATCAAAGTGATTTTATTATCAAGAGTAAAGAAACAGACACTATACTGAGAAAAGATAAAAGAAAAATACAGAGTGCTTAGGGTAAGGCATAACCTACAAGACTGAATAGGCTTTAACTTGATAATTATCAGTAAAGAAATCCTAAATACAATTTTCACAAAAAGAAACCATTGGCACATTAAAACAATAAAATTCGATGACACATAGTATTTATTCTAAAAAAGCAAAGATCCCAGTATTTTAAGCTATTGATCAGGTACCATAGCTGTGTGTAAAGAATTAATATATCTAGGGAAGATCCACGATGATGAACTAGAGGGAAGCTGCATTCCTTTTTACTCTGGGATTCAAGCAGAGGAAATATACTGTTTCTCTGCTAGACAGCCCTTGCTGCTCATCGATCCTCTGCTCTTTGTCCCCCACTTGTCTGCTCAATCACCAGCCTTTTGCCAGTATATCGCCTTCCTTTCACATACAGATCTCCTGGTGACCACCGCCAACCACCCACCAGTTGTCCATTTGCCTGTCCCTTGCCCACATTTAACCTCCCTGTTGCTGCCTGTAAGTTCATTGTCAGGTACCTGCAGATTTGGACACATACAGCTACCATCATTTGGGGACATCTGCCAGGACCTGGGAGTACAAGGCCAAGGGGCCTGTCAGCTTGCTGCTGCCACTCCCACCATCTCGGAGCATGGCTGCTTCAGTCTGAGGACACTGGCCAGGGCCTGGGAATATATTGTCCTGGTACCTGCAGGTCTGGTTGCACCAGAGGTCTTCTTGCTGGGTGTACTAATGACCCTCATCTGGCCGCCTCTTTGCAGGATTGCTCCTTTGTGTGAGGGCATCCTTGGTGGTCTCTCTGCAAGTTGGAATGGCATTGAGCTCCTGCGGCTGCTACAAGGCAAAGCCTGGGAAATCTGAAGCCCAGGTCCATCAGATTGCACCTGAGACTGTATGGGCCAGTCTGGGCCTGCCAAACCTGTGGAAAGCCAGAGACTGGGGACAGTTTCCCTGGAGGAACATAGGTTGGAGAAACTGGAGAATACCTGGCTCTCCCCAGCTCAGTGAGTCCTGAAGTGTGCGGAAATGGAAGGGGTCAGCTATAAGGGGAGGTAAGGCTGGAAGAGGGCATGAAGGCATCTTTCAACTCACTTGCCTAGCCAACCAGTCTGGCATCCAATGGAGTAGAACTACCATTAAACTTCAGACACCCCCACCTATCCATGGAGAAGTGAAGCTGAGAAAAATTTTGAAAGACAACAGAAGCAATTAGTCAATTTTCCAGAGACTTTCCTCCCCAGTCCATATCTCTACCATCTTTGAATACAAATAAATTTTATGCATCAATTTATTGAAGAGTGGATGTCTGAGTAGTATATTACAGTTTGGTTGTATATTCTCATATTTTTACATTTTCTTTTCTTTCTTTCTTTCTTTTTAAAAATCTATCTATCTATATTTTTTCTCTCACTTATCTGTCTCCCTGGATTCTCTTTCTCACTTCTCTCAGTTTAACAGCCAACATCTTTAATTCCTCCTTCACTTTTACTTTAAATTTTTACCTCTATCTTCTCTTTTTTTCCTCATAAACATTACATTCTACACTACTTCTGTTCTCTTTTTTTCCATCATTTGAAATGATAAACACTTTTAGCAAATTGACTGTTTATATGTAGACAATAAATGAACACAACACTTCTTTTTATTGTGACAAAACTGTAGATGCTCTAATAAGAGCTATATGGTTTAAGGTTGTTTATTGTTTGCATTGGATGGTATTAATATTGGTCTCCCCTTTAATGGTGAGGTACTGGAAGCCTTCAGGGACACTGTAAGACTATAGGGTAGAATGGTAATGTCTCATATCTATACTACTAAATGCGAAGACATACAAATAACATGAAAAACCAAGGGAAAAAAGTGCCTCAAATAAACCAAAATGTTCCCACAATAGAATCCATAGACAACACCATAGAAGAAATGTCAAAGAAGGCATTTAGATGGTACATAGTTAGACTGATCTTCAAAATAAAAGATGGTATTAGAGAGAAAAGTGAAAGATCACTTCAATAAAGAGGCAGAGATTATGAAAAGGAATCAAGCAGAAATCCTCAAAATGAGGGAAATAATAAACCAAATTAAAAATTCAATGATCAGTATGCTAATTAGCCTGATTTGGACATTTCATTATGCGTGTGTGTGTGTGTGTGTGTGTGTGTATCACAACATCACATTGTTCCCCATAAATATACGTAAATATTATTTATCAATTAATATTTTAGATAAATAAAATTATTCAAATAAAATTACAAAAAATAGACTTCACAGGAAAAAAACAAGATAAAAACAAAGATCCAGAGAAATTGAAAAATTTAGAATAGAGAGTATTCCTTATTTTTATTTGATATTAAAGTATTAAACCATTACAGCTAAATAGAATGGTATGGTCAAATAAATATCTAGGTTGATAGAAAACAACTATAAGTCTTTATTTTTTAATTTACAAATATTAGAGACTATGTACATATATATTATGGTAAAGACATTTAAATAAATTGTATATCTACAAATTATATACCACTATATGTTCATAGTAAGTGCCCCAGAGAGAGACAATGCAAGGCAACAATTTATCTGATATTCATAGAAATAAACACAGTAAGTTGGTAACAACAACTATGGAAACAGAACTATGACAGTACTTAAAGATAGAAGAAAATAATTTAGTAACATATCCTTTTGCACAATTTAAATTTGGTACTATTCATAATAACATTTTTAGATAAATATGATAAACGTGTAAATAGCAACTTTGAATATTAACTTCAATTGATTCAATCAAGAAACTGCCACTACTAAGGTTAGCATGGTGACATCAGCATAATGTGTCAATGTACTGACTACAAAGAAATAACTGATGTTACAATCTGAGTAGATTCACTAAGCTTATAGAATTAATTTAACAAATGTTAAATTTCTGACAGAAAAAAATTTAAGGAATGTCCGTTACTTTGAATACTAACCATAGTAGAACTCATAAATCTTCTAATAACATAGCGTCTACATATAATGGACATGCAAGTCTTTTGCATTGATTTTTCTGAAATGCTTTCCAACTTGAAGAAGTGGGGAGATTAAAAATATATATATATAAGATACAAAAATCCTTACTTTTAGTTCTCGACAGGGTTGATGTCACAGAGCCTATGTCTTTTATCATAAATAAAACACAGGTGATCATACCACTGAAAATTGTACTTCAAGTTATGAGAATCCAAGACTTGGTTTTTCCATTATTAATCAAAGATGATCTTAAAGTTTATATTTTAAAGTAACAATTAAATTTTGTATGTCTTTTACCATTTTTAAACAAATACTCAAATTTTCTCAGCTTATGCTTGCTTCCAATTTATTTTATTAGAATCAGGATGTGATTTCATGTTGACAATGAAATCAGTGGCCAAGTGAGAAAAGCAAACAAAAGCTTTTTGTTACTTTTTGTCCATACAAAGCCAAATAAGTATTTTAAGCACCTTGTTTAAAATACTTAATTTATTTTTAGTTATAGGAAAGCAATGAGTGAATGCAAAATACGTTTACTTTAAAATTTCTACTTCCTTAGTAATCTTTTTAAAAATATATTTTTAGTTGTATTTGGACACAACATCTTTTTATTTTATGTGGTGCTGAGGATTGAACCCAGGGCCTTACACATGAGAAGTGGGTACTCTATCACTGAGCTACAGCCCCAACCCTTCCTTAGTTATCTTGTCAACACACACACACACACACACACACACACACAAATGCACATCCCAATAGAAAATTGTTCTGCCACCAGTTCATCACTCTTGTAGACTCTGTCCTTTATTGTATCTCAATAGTGTCTAATTCAATTTATAAATGTCATAGTGGATTTTAAAATTTAGTTAATAAAGTTGATTTCTTTATAAAATCCAAGTAAATTTTACATGAGCAGAAAATATTCCAGAGTGGACAAAGAGGTGTTTCTCTGATTTCATCCTGAGGTAATCACTACAAAACACTTTACAAAGTAAATAATAATGTGATGAGCAAAAACAAGATGCCAATATTAGCTAAGATAATGGCAGAAGCATGTGACTTCTTTTGACTTAAGAAAGGAAAATTTGAAGTTTATATAGTACTACACTCAAAAAAAACATGTTAAAAATCAAGCTAAATCTCTAATCTACATACCCCCAAATCCCATAGCCACTCACATTCTCTAAAATCACACTTCTCCATTTTCTTTTAGAAATACATTTATTATGTGTCTGATATGCCACAAAGTTGATCAAGTGGGGAACTCCCTTAAAATCATGCAGATTATCTTGGCAGCAGCAAACAGTGAGAAGAAAAATGGGTTAATAATTCTTATGTGTTGTTGCCTGCGGGAAAGAAGCTCATCAGTATATCATTGTTTATATGACAAAACTTTTCCCATGTGACTTTATGAAATAAAAGGGAAATATATGAAAGACTTCAAGCTTTAGCTGTTTCAGAACAGAGAGTGAAATTTGCTTCTCATTATGATCCCTAATAACATTTCATCCTCTTTACTAAGTATTTTCATATTTAATTAGACCAATATTTAATTTTAAATGTTTTATTATTCACTCTTATTGCCCAATTTTATCTTTTATCTTACTATTTTTATCTTTTCCTTATCATTTTGCAAATATTATGTATGATAATTTAGAATCACATAGATATAATTAGCTGTGGAATTATAAATAGTTTAATAAATATATTTTCAAACATTTATTTTATTCATGTAATGGTTACTGAGTAAAAATTATAGTTAAGATTCTTGATTAATATTTGGCATACAATTATGATTTAGACATGTTCCTGCTTCCAAGGACCTCAGTTTAGTTAGAGAAAAAGGAACAAACAATAAAGACAAAACACTTTCAGATATTCTTTTCTTGTGAGTATAATGATGAGGGCTTTGTAATTTTAAATACTGGAAACATCACCCAGGAATATTTTGCTGGCAATAACAACTGTACCCAATATACAACTTATCTTTTTATAAAAACTTGACACCATAACTAAAAATTATTTAAATTTATTAAATAGAGCTGTGAATGCACAAGGAAAAGAACACTAAACTTATTGTGGAAGGAGATAGACCTGTTTCCTTGCAAGTGTCATGTATTTCTAAAGATTCAGCTTTAAAAAAAAATCCTCTACTACTTTAACATATCCAAGTTTAAATTACATTTAATTGCATTGGCTTTAGTCATCTACAGATTAAATACTAGAATTTCTACTTGTAAAGCATAAAAAAATTTTACTGTTATGGACTATTAGGTACACATTTCCAGATTGAAGTTATAATGTGTCCATACATAGCACTGGACAAACATTAAATACAAGGAATTGTTTACAACTGACACAAATAGCCCAGAAGATCTTCCATATAGTGACATAAGCTAAAAAGTCACTCAAGATCAATAAAATGGAAGTTTGGGATATATTTTTTTTATATTTATTTGGGATATTTATTTTCATCTGCCTCTTTCTTCTTTTGCATTTTAATTCCAAATCATAAAACTACAGTTTCTTATAATTAGTAACTCCCTTTACTTTTTCTTGATATTTAAAACATAGCACCAATTCTATCTAAGTAAAACCTAGATGAAAAATAGTTGCCCCCATTTAATTCAGAGAAAACCCAGATAACTCCTTTGTGACCTGGAATTGAACCCAGCAGTGGTTAGCAAGTTGGTAAGTTAAGTGTGTTGTACATGTGCTAGATGAATGAGTGTCCACTTGACACACATAACTCTCTCACTGTGTTATTTATGTACAACGTTCTAACATGAAACAGATTTTCAGAATGTAAAGGGCAGTGAGAAACAGTGCTATCTTTAGTTGACATTTTACTTTAAAATCTAACGAACATAGTTAGACCAAGCCAAATGTTAAAAGAGAAACAATAACATCATTGATTACAAGCATGGTTTTATTGATTGTTGATTAGCCATTTTCATTTTCTAAATGTATTCTTTTCCTTAGGTAAAATCATGACTTAAGCTTTATAATTTCAAATATTAAAAAAATCACTTCTGAATAGGTTGTTGGTGATAACAGGGTGTACTCAATCTATAATTGCATAAAAATTTAGCTCTGTTCTAACTTCAATTTATTTAAACATTAAATTTTAAATAAGTATATAAAAGTAGAAAGCCTAATTAAGGACACAAGGAAGGGTGCAAATAATCACCATACTGAATAGCATCTAGAATTTAATGTGAAGGGGAAATGTGTCACCAAAAAATTAGAAGCTATTTCAAGACTTGTAGAAAAGTATTATTATCTCATTTTCAACATAATCTTTAAGCTCTGCAAGATGAAACGTAGTGTAGGACAACATGTAGGTGTCTTCTGCTTGTACTTCTAAATCTACTTCATGCTATGACATTTGAGATTAGCATTTTTTTCTGTTCAATGCTAAGTTTAAAGTCAATGTTTCAAAATAAGATATAAGAATCTCTATAGCAGGAGGAGCTATATATCAAATATTTTAAAAGAATATTCTAAACATTTAGAAAATAATTAAGTCATCCATTGTTAAAATATTCAGTGTTAATAATTTATTGAATAAAGAAATTAAAATAACTTTGTGAATATGTAAGAGACTAGGATCATGAACTTGGAGTATTATCAGTGTTGTTCATGAACAAGAGGTTTAGGAAAATTTGTTTATTTATCAAGCATATGAGGCCATGCATTCACATTTTCTGCCACATTTTCAGATAGTCTGAAATATTAAAGCATTTCCTTGGATAATTAATTTATATCCAGAATATGATTAAATTTACTCAACTTTCATAATTTTATACAATAATTTAAAAAATTACATATCTATATAACTCACCCAGACTCAGCTTTAATTAAAACCCAAGGAGGATTTGAGTTGACTATAAAGGATAAAATGGAGAAATTTGGACTTGCTCTGATAGTTTGTTGAAAATTACACATTTATTAATTTAATATTGGATAATATAACTAGAGAATGAGTAATATTTAGGCATGTTGCTACATTAGTGTATGGGGTGGAATATGCCATTCCAAAGCAATGAAAAACTTTACTGCTAATGGCTTTGAATTTAGAATTTGTATTATCTCCCCTAAGCATGAGTCTTGCATTTTGGCAGTTTTAGCATTATTAATACTTCAGTGACACCATAAACAACTGAGATTCCATCCATCTTTTTTTTTGCTTTGCCATCTTCAGTTTGTATCTTGTGCTCATTAGGTAATTTTACCCTTGGTTTCAGGATGGATGCAGACGTTCCAGATGTTCCAGATGGCAACATCTAGAAGAAGAAAAGACAATATCTCCTTTTTTTGACATCATCTTTTAAAAGTGAAGAATACGCAGTCACTCACAATGTCATCCTTTAATCCCATTTTACACGTCTTTGACATCCTCTTGGCTAAAATTGTAGCACATGTTTAGGTCTAAAACAGTCACAGGTCACAGGCATGGAATTACCACCACCAGTTAGGATCTGTGAAATCCTTAACTGAGGGTGGAAAAGAGTCCAGCCTCTCTTGAGCATACAGAGGCAAGGAAGGGTGAGTGGCTATGCAAGATGAGAAAAGCATCTTCCCCACCATTACTCACTCAGCACATTCTAAGTCTCTTTGCAAAGTGATTTAGAGTAACAAAAATCCATCGTGGTTAATGTTCTCAAACAATAGGTTTAGAAAATATAACACATTTTAATTCATTCTATTTAACTAGATGCTATTCTTAAATACTTAATAAATTAACTCATTTTATGCTGAAATAAGTCTGAGATTAGTTCTATTATGAGCATTCTAATTTTATAGATATAAAGAGCTGAACCAAAAGGATTAAATAACTTGCTTCAGAACACAAAGCAAATAGGTAAAATAGTGGTATTCATATCTAGGCTGACTACGGCATCTGTGCTCTTAGTCACACAACTTGCTTACATTCCCACTACCATACCAACTTAACATTCCATGTGTGAAAATTCTGGCTAAAGTGTTTGACATGTACTAAATAATAGACAGTCTTCCCCATACTCCTCTCTCTTTCTCTCTTTCCTTCTTTAAATACAAAGTTCAGGCACTGCATGGCTAGTTTTTTGTTCAGGTTACCATAAAGTTGAAATTAAGATGTCTACTAGACTGAGTTCTCATCTGGAAACTCTGGAAAAATCTACTCTAGGGTTCATTCAGTTTGTTTGCTGAATTTTGTGTTTTCTGATGTGGGGTTATGTCATTTACCTTGCTGGCCATCAGAAGGGACTGTTCATCATTTAAAGATAGCTTTCATTCTTTGTCAAGTTGTCCTTCTCTAGACTTAAAACCAGACACGGAGAGTTTTCCTTGCTTAGAATTTCTCTCATGCTTCAATTCTCTACCTTTCTCTGTTTCTTACAAATAGACCCAGATTTAAAGGCTGCAGTGTTATTAGGTTAGGCTTATCTGGATAATCTCCATTTTTAAATGTCAAATATGTCATTAAATATAACTCAATCATAGGAATAAAATCCATCATATATTCACAGTCTCCGAGATTATGTATAATGTATAAACAGAAGAAAAGGGCATATTGGTTCCATTGTAAGATTCTGCCTACCACACAATGTGAAATGTTACAATCTTGAAATTGGTTTGAATGAGACTGGATTTGAGATGTTAGTGAATTATTCATATATTCATATGTATTTTCAAATGCATATTTTACCTGGATAAAAATGGATAGGATGGATGAACTAATGAAAGCATATAATAAAAAGTATAGAAACACAAATAATTCTCATTTGAAGGGAACATTTATTTAGTAATCATTAAAAAATTCACTAACAAAATATAGAAAGAATGAAGACAAGAAAAATAGAAACATAAAAGTAGAAAATAGTCTAAATAAATAATTTTACATAAGCCTAGAGAAAGATAGAATTTAAGAAAGAGAGGGAGCAATATTGAATGCAGACTAAAATAATCTTTCTTCTTGGTTGTTACTGTTGACATTGAAGAAATAAATTTGTATAAGATTCGGGAAAGGGTAGAAGGCAGCTAATAAAGGGTTAAGTAGTGATCAGAAAAAGAATTAGCAAGTATTAATTAATTTTTTGAAATGATTAGTGGTATGAGGAAAGAGCTCTAAAAGCGTGGCTTTCTTCTTTGGTGAATTATGTCATGTTAGTTTAAAAAGGAAATAAAGAAGAAAAGATGGTGGGAGAAGACAGGTGGTTGACAAGAAAAGTCAAAGCCATATGCCAAATGATGTATTTTCTCGGAGAAATTTTGGCATAGAGGGAAAAGCATTTGTTTGATCATATTATCCCATGAATGATGACAAAGAGCAGCAGATAAAGGGATAAATGACATTTGTGCTTTCTTGCCAGATAATCTTTTTTTCTTTGTTGTCTCTTCTATCCTGTTAAGTGGAGGCAATTCCTGGCAGACAATTTCCACATGAACTTGGAATAATAGGTAAATGCTTTCACAAAAGTGTCTGTTTGGGAGGAAATTTGTGGGAGAGGCAGAGATAACACTCCATCACTTTGAAGCTAACTAGGCTAAAACCCCTCTTGTCTGTCTTCCAGGCCTTAATGCATTCATCATTCAACCCATTGCACTAATAGGTCACTCTCTGATACGATTGCAGCCACTTCAATTTTCAGTTCTATCTCAGGGGAATTTTATAGCACAATGGAAGAGAAATATTTTTAGAATTATTTATTTTCATCTCACGTTGGCAGTCATTTTGAAGCATTTTGAAATCATTTTGAAGCCTCTGACAGAGGCAGATATTAAAATTCTAATTTAGAATAAATACTTATTTTAATTTTTCCATAATAATTTTAAGTAAAAGAGGCCAAAAAGGGATAATACTGCACTAAAATAAGTATCAGACTAAACTATCAGTAAGCCAAAAACATACATACTTTTTTAAGCTCTTAAACAAGCATAGAAGTTACTATATTCACTAAAGCTGTGAATAGCAGACATATACTTCTTAACCTCTAAACCAGGACCACTCACACACCATCTTTCTATATTTGATAGTTTTTCCTCCTTCTAAAAAATAATTAAAGAATATGTTTCATAATGTTATGATTTGGATATGAGATGTCCCCCTAAAACTTCTGTGTTAATGAAGGAATATTCATAGGTGAAATGATAATATCATGGAAGCTCTAACTTAATCAATCTCTATTGGTCCAAATGGACTAACTGGATTACTTGTAAGTAGATGGGGTGTGGCTGGAGGAGGAAGGTCTTTAGGGGTGTGCATCTTCCCTGTGGCCTGTTCTTCTCTGTGCTTCCCGGCCTTCGTATACAATGAAGTTTCTCCCTTACACCATGATGTTCTGCCTCAACTTGGGCCCAGAACAATGGATTCAGCCAATCATGGACTGAACCTCTAAAAACAAGAGCCAAAATGAACTTTTCTTCCTCAAAGTTGTCCTTGTCAGGTATTTTGGTCATGGCAATGAAAAGCTGACTAACACACATGTGTTTGTCTTAATTCACTCTATGTTTAGTACAATGGATGATTGATTTAATGTTCATTATTAATGTGCTTGCTTCTTGTGATATCTGAAAATAATTTAGTTCAATTTAAAGTCACATCTTTGAATGAGCTCTAGACTATTCAATTTATTATAATTTGGGGATGTCTGTGCCATGAAGATCAGTATATAAGAGAAAAATTATGAAAAATGTACAGATGTAGCAATCATATAAACAGTCATATGATGGTAACAAGTAGAGCTCATAAGATTAAGAGACCAGTTTGATGTGTCACCCAAGATTTCAAATGTTATTTTGAGCTGTTGAGTGAACATGGGGAATAATCCATTTTTCCCTGCAAAAATAAAAGAATATTATTGGAAAGTATTATAAGAGTCAGCTTTTTCACCACTCACTAAAACTAAAAAATAAGCAGTTTGTAAAAAAAAATATTCTTAGATGCATATTGTCTTTAATGAATTCCAGATATTAATGTTAGCAGAACTGGAACTATTTTAGTATCCTTTTCTACAATAAGGCAGCAAAGATCTAATAATCAGAAAGCCAGAAGTCCAGTGTCATTCAAAATCTCAGTTTCCAGAGGCTATGAATTGCTACTAAAATTAAGTGTTACCATGGTTTATGGGTATTGACAGAATTATGAGGAATTGATGGGGTGTATCCTATAGAAATGGCCTTCCTGAACAGTCAAGTAATCTTGAAGCATCTGAATCCATTTGAAGAACATATAAGTGCTCAATGTGAGTTGTATATCTTTTCCCCCAGAACACTGCTCTGAGCTGCAGGTCATTGAAGGAAGATAATAATGTGATTTTGTTAAAATTAATAGGTATATTCTGTTTTCGTTTGCGTTCATTTTAAATTTGAAGCCAAATAAAACCCAAATTCCTTTCTTTCTTTTTTTATTTTTTAAATAGCACTTCAGTTGAATAAATTTTACATAAGGAATCGTTTTTTTAAGGCCCAGAATACAAAAGCCCAAAGTTTAATGTCATCTCTTTCTTGGTCACTAAATCTATCTAACTGCACTAAGTCCTTCAAAAATAAACTGCAAGCCAGAAGTTTCATCTTGGATCTTTTTAATACTTTTGTGAAGTGACATTTAACTTCCTGTACCTCATGCCCTACTTCTGTGAACACATATGACATATAATACTTTTCTAAGAAAATAATTTTATATGAACATATATTTCACCTTATATTCTTAATCTTAGTAACAGTATTCCCTCAATCACATGAAATCCTACTATTTGTTATGTTATCAAATTCTGTTTCTCTTTAATTTGGTAAATTCATCAGGGATTAGAGGAAAAAAAACCAGAAACCACTCTAGGCACTTTAAGCAGGGAGATATTTGATACAGAGAATTAAACACTTAGGAAGTCATTATAAGTGCTGCAGGAGCATGCTCTTGGAATGCAGTGGGCCTCCTGGAACATCTCCATGAATAACACAGCCTTGAACAACCACAGCCTTGAAGAGAGAATATCACTAGGGCTATACTGAAAGCAAGAAACCGTCACTGTCATCTTGTAACTACATCTTCTCAACTCCAGGAAACTGGAGAAAGGATAACAAAATACACTGTAGGGAAGCCCCATCAATCTATATTTCTAGCCTGTAATCATAGGCAAGAGCTACAGGAAGGTAAATGTCACCTCGTTTTTGTATTTTGGACCATCAACAAATATATCCAAGCAGCAAAATACATTATCTAGAAACTAGAAGGGGCTCTGGGAAATCATGTTTTATTTTTTTCTCTTTTTAATCTCTGAAAATAAGACAAAACAGAGGTTGAAAGTCACATTCCTAAGAACCAAGCACTTATCTGAATATCAGCCTCAACTGACAGTAAACCAGTGTGGTATCTCAGTGGCCAAAATCTACAAATCTGGTCCACATCCATCATAGTAGCACTCACAAAACAGACAAAGCTTAATCATATCAGAAGATTAAATGACAGAATTTCTTGTGCTCTTATATCTGATTGAAGAAGGAAAAATTATTTAAGGATTAAAAATGTCTTTAGATTCTACGTAGTAAGTCAGATACAACTGCCAAGACCATTTGCCTAGGGTTATTTATGTTATAATAATGAAACTGTGGTTTTTATAGCCACAAAGAAATACTTGTCCATTCTCATCCACATGAATCTACAGCAACAAACTTTGCCAAATATTTCTATTGCATATTCTTACTGCCAAATGCTAATGTATAAACTTGGCTCTGTTGTGTTAATCATGCCATTTTGATTCAGCTCTATTTTGTATTTCAAATGATTGATATCATAAAACTGTGTCCATCAAGCCACAGACCAAGAAGAGGTTATATAATGTACCATCCCAACTTTTTTAATCAAAACCATCTAGTGATAGGTCTTTTCGGAGAAATAAGCTCACGATCTTTCTCTTAAGCTATTATGGAAAGATTAGTCATATTTAGAGAGCTATTATCATTAAAGAAACTGATATGCTGTTAGCATTAATGGGGACCTTGGGTATTTTCTAGCCTCTGTTTCTATGGAAATAGTGCCTGAGTCAAAAGATCAAGTATGAAGAGTTCATTCAAGTGTGTGATCCCAGTGGCCAGGATGAAGGATGGCACAAGAAAACCAGGAATGAAGAGAGAATCAATGATATCCAATTGACCACTAATTTGGAAACATATAATCTCATTATTTGAGATTATATGAGAAGCATAATGAACGTATACTTGGCATTTAAAAATTGTCTATCAGTTCCAATGCTAAGGTTCACATGTTCAAATATTTTTTCAGAAGATACGAATATTGTCACTGTAGCCCTTTGCATGTGTCTTGAGTGTTTGGGTAATGAAGTTCTTGGGCAGTGGTAAATAGTTTGGGCCTGAGATTTGATACTCTTACTATAGTGAGATATTTCATATTCCAGAGGATGAAACCAAATTTTAAAAATTAATTTGATCATCCTTAGACTAGTTGCTTCTGTGAGACAGGGCATATTAGACTACTAGATACCTTAGCCTATATTACAGCTCTGTTGATGTAAAATGGGAACCTGGATATAAAGCAATACTGTGCAATGTATAGTGCTGAAAAAAACATTTGCATGATGATGCTTATGGAGTCACTGTACACAGGGGAAGCAAAGCCATATCCAGAATTTGTATCATTTCTGGTAAGAAAAAATTACTTGTTTCTCCAATATATATGAGTTTATCCACAGTGGCTGGTCTTTGGGGTGAAATGTGCCATGTTGAATTCAGCATCAGGGATTGCCAACATAATGAAAAACCTGTCTCCCAATGCATGGGATGGAAAAAATACTAAGAGCAGTCCCCTGGTTGTCTTATCTAGCACTATTAGAGAAGGCCACAGGCAAGAAATGAGGGGATTGGGGTTGAAGTTTGAAGCTGGACAAAGACTATTGAAACTTATTTAATAGAGCAGTGTCTAAAAATAAGGAATGACACACAGAGAACTTGAAGGGGGCATACAAGATTTTTGATAGAAATTAAAGGATACAGACCTACTTTCTGCTAATGTAGAAATACCAACATTCCTAATGGTTGAACATCCAGCCTCTGCAGAAAGGTTTTAATTAAAATAATCCATTTCCTGTGTTTCCCAGAATGATATCATGTAACAGTCATGCTAGAAGTTATTCTCAAAGTCAGGAATTTGGATGCTGAAACCACATGAGGGATTATAGAAAATGCTGAGAAGATGTACCATTCAAAGCCACAGGAATCAAAAAGAAGATATTCAAAATTCAGAAATTTTCAGAGTCCATTGAGCAACAACCAAATGCTCTGCCACACTGTTATTTGACATCAGAAGGAGTGAACGGAGAGAGGATGCCTGAATACGAAGGTAAGATTCCATAAGGAGTGAGTTTGGAGAAAGGGACTCTAGGGAGGGAGAACATAGGAAAGCAGATACACCCTCCTTGTCAAACTACCACAAGTACTACTCTATTTCCATCTTTCAACTGTGTTTTTCAAGCCCAAAACATCATGTCTGAAGAGAGGTGTGGTAACTGTAAAAGCCTGTCTGCAGATGTGATTGAAGCAGGTGTCTGATACAACTGCTTCTCAATATGACTTACATCAAACTCCATCTGCTTCTACCACCTTATTCTAACGAGTGTTTCTGCTTAGTAGCTCTTTTGCTATTTTGAATAAAAACAACATTAAAATACATTAAAACTATCTTGAGAATATAAAGAAAGATACTTTAGAGGTGTGTCAAAAACTCTCTATTGAAATGAGAGTTGCTTTTTGTCTTGAACTCCAAGGAGCCAGAAAAGTTTTTTGTGGTGCTGGGGATTGAACCCAGGGCCTTGTGCATAGGAGGCAAGCACTCCACCAACTGAGCTATATCCCCAACCCACAGAAAAGTTTACTCTAGCTTCTAACTGCTAATTTTTCAAATATTTGAACACTATTACCATTACCTCTTACTATTTTGTTTGTTGCTTAGGTTCTCTAGCAACTGTAATTCATTAGAAAATATTTTCAGACAATATACCAATATCATAAGCTTTCTCAGATCTCTTTCTAAATGTCCATCTCCAGTGAATTTCTCAAACAGGATCTGTCAGAATCAAGTATGTAGACAAATCTTCAAGCAAAGGTGCACCAAGCAGGAATAATTATCATTCACCTACAGAATCCAGAGCTGGCATAAAGTAGTCTTGAATAATAGAAAGAAATGTCAAGAATACAAGAATTAGGATGAGTTCAGTAATGATGGAGATTAAAATAAGGAGGCAGAGAACCACACAGTTAATAGCTATGTGGGAAAACTAACGTAGAAAAAAAATCAAAGTAGTTTCTCTAATGTATTCAACATTTCTGACACCAGATGTGTGTGTGTGTGTGTGTGCGCGTGCGTGCGTTTCCTCAAGACTAGTTAGGTCTCCTCCAGTCATCAACTGGGTACCTTACAATTTTATTATGACACAAACTACCTGAAGTTAGTAAGGGACTCAGACTCAGAATCTACCTGAGACACTAATCATAAAGTAGTGGTTTCTTAGATTAACCATACTTTGCCCAAATTGGCTACAAATCTGGTGTTCTCACAACCTCTTCAGGTTTGCTGAGTACTAGAAGGCTTGTAGAAATCAGTGAAAAAATTACTTATATGTACTCATTAATTTAAAAGATTCACTGTAAAGATACTGAACAGCCAGAGAAAAAGGTATATCGGGCAAAATCTGAAATGGTTATGAGAACAGGAACTTCTGTCTCCTTGAAGCTGGGATGTGCCACCTTGCTAGCACACGGAAATTTCTTCAACCTGAAAGATCCCCAAACTCCATACTTTAGGAATTTTTATGAAAACTGCAGTCATAGACTTGATTCGTTAATAAATCTCTAGCTCATCTACTTTCCTGGGAGATGGTAGAGGTGGAACTGAAAGTTCCATCTAGAGTTACTTCAAGAAGACAGAAGATGCTGCCATAACACAAGAAGTTCCGAGGGACTTAAGGACTCTATGTCAGGAACAAATATTAGAGTAAAAGACATTCAAATCACTCCTGGCACACAGATTATAAGGTTTAGGCACTCTGCATTAGCAAAGAAGGCAAACAAGTGCTGTGTGTGTGTGTGTGTGTATCTATATATATTATATTTGTATACTTATATCTATATAAATAAATAAATAGAGATCTATTTATCTATTTAGAAAGCAGTGTCTTATTATTTCACCACCAGTATGATAAATAATCTGCAGATTCTCAGATAATCACTTGCCTCATGTATTTTCAAGTATGTTATCCCAGTACGTTCCATCCTACATGACTCATTGTGAATCTTGATATACTGCTGTGAAATTTTTCCTTTCAGACTGATGGTTTCCACCAAACAACATCTATAGACCCCATTGGTATAAGGAACTCAAATGTATTTATATAAAGTTAAATTATAATAACAACAACAATGAATTTTAATTTTTGGATACTAAATTTCAGGCAGGGTGCCAAATTTTTTTTCATGCACTTCAAATTAAATATTCACAATAACATTCTGTGACAAGTGTTATAATTCAAGTTTTAGGTATTTTGGTTATTTACCCAAGGTCACAAGAAAAGCATCAAAACTGAAATAAAAGTCCAGCTCTACCTGATCTCAAAACATGTGCTCCTAAATTCTTTGGCATTATTTCACACTTAGCTGGTCTACTGTAAAATTCAAAAAATAATGTTCTTGTTATTTACAAAGCAAAATGATTAATATTGTGTTTTTAGGAAAGCCTCTCACATCGAAGAAGCTCAAAGTAAGTGACACAAAAAATATATGAAACTATCTTTATAGTATCAAATTCTTAAAAGTTTCATAGTAGAAACTGAAAGAGTGTTCACACAGAAGGGTATGATTTATTTTATCTGTCAAAACTGGGGAAAGAGTTGTATATTAGTCAGCTTTCCATAACTACAAGAAATACCTGAGATAATCCACTTATAGATATGTATAGATATAATATATAAGGGGTTATTTTGGCTTACGTTTTTCAGGATTCTTAGTACTAGTGGCATGGTAACCATCGTGACACAAGGCAGCACAATGCTGTACTCATATTTGTGGTGATGCTGGTGTAAAAAAAAAACCCTCTTGTGCTACCTTTCCTACAAAGTGTAGCGCATACAAGTATGTACAGTATGTGAAATTTGATAAAAATAAAAAACTGTAACTATTATTCTGTATTCCACTTACAATAACATCTACTATAAAAATGTATTCTGTTATGCCAGAATCAACCTTATTTATTTTATGCTTATCAAGATTTTATCAAGAGGCTCTGTTAATCAATGACAAAGGAATTCAAATGTATTTATATAAAGGCAAACTATAACAAGTATAACAACAAATTTCAATTCTTGGATACTAAGTTCCACTGTCTGATGTTCACTCAGTGAAGAATAATCTGAAGGTACATTTCTCAAGATGTGTCCTGTGTTAAGCAATATATGACAGCAATTAAATTCCCCAACTATTTGTTTTCCTCTCATAAATTAGAATGTTAAACATAAATTCAACAGTTTAGCAAACTGTCCTATATTCCAACCACCAATTTTCTCTTTCCATGTATTTGCTTTTATATACATTCATCCAAACAAATGTAGTTCATGTGATACACACACACACACACACACACACACACACATGAATTATAAGCATGTACATTTTTGTTTTATGTACATGTCATGGAGATACATTAGTTTAGTTTTCTAGGACTGCTGTAATGGAGAAAAGCAAACTGGTGGTTTAACTAACAGAACTGCATTGTGTCACAGGCAAAAAATCCTAAATCAAGGTGCCAGTAGTGTTGGCTCTTTTTGAGATCTGTGAGAAAGCATCTGTTCCATTCCTCTTGTGTCCATTGTGGTGGTTATCTGGCCATCTTGGAGAGTCCCTGGCTTGTAAGAGGCATCATCTCAAGCCTTCATTTTCATGGCTTTCAAACTAAGTGTTTCTAAATTTCCTCTTTTTATAAGTACAACACTTACTTTGGATTACAGCCCACTCTAATGATCTCATTTAGAAGTATTTACTGCTATAAAAACCCTATCTGCAAATAAGTCACATTTTTGAGGTACAAGAGGTTATAACTTCAACATAAGAATTCAAGGAAGCAGGGGCTGGGGTTGTGGCTCAGTGAAACAGTGCTCACCTAGCATGCATGAGGCACTGGGTTCGATCCTCAGCACCACATAAAAATAAAGTATTGTGTTCACCTAAAACTAAAAAAAAGATAAATATTAAAAAAATAAATAAAGCATTCAAGGAAGCAGAATTTGACCAACTAAGACATATTAAAATTTTTCATTATTTTAGACTTTTGAATAAATTAGCTAGTGGTAAAGACTAATTGAATGTGCAGGCTTAAGATTTTTAAATGACCCAAATTTCAATCTAGGAGAAGTAAGCATGTAATATGACAATAAAATTTTCCTTAATTTTCTACTTATTTTGTGATTGATAAATTAAACAATAATATTGGTTGTTATATTTTTTATTTGCATGTTAATTCTATAAAAGTTTTGCAAATGTCATTAATTGTTCTTCATGACTATATTGTGAAATAAATGAATGCAGTTAATGTTCTCATTAATAATATTTGTTTAATTGAAATATATTTAGAAAGATGACATAGCACATGATAAAATGCTAATGACATTTTCCAAGTTTTAAATGAAGTAAGTTTAAAAATAATTTGGATAATATGATTCTGAAATAAAGGGTTTTTGTTGTTGTTGTTTGTTTGTTTGTTTATTCCAGGATAAAATTCAATACTATTTAGGTGATTCTTTTTGCATAATATCACATTCACTTGTAAAATATTGATGTGTTTACTGATTTCCAGTAGATAATTTAGTAAATTATCCTTTGACATAACTTGGACTCATTTTTTTTCTTCTTCTTCTTTTAATATATAGCATGACATAAAAGATGAGGAAATGGCTATGACCCAGGCTTTCCCCTTTAATTTCAGTAAGATTTCTGGCCAACAGCACAGCCAAGAGAAGACTCTACAGCATAGCATGCTTTCCATTCCAGAACAGTTTCTTGTTCTAATATTCTAAATTTCCTAATTTCATCCACATGGTTTCCTCTATAATATAAAGTCAAATTAAGAGTGGAAGACTTATCTGAAATCCATTTATTTGCTCACAGGTTGTGCAGTTTGCCAAACATTCCACGCAGTAATTCAAAAGTTTCAGATGGATGCTGGGGTATTGCATATCTCCTCATCCCTTGTTTATATGACTGTATTCTAAAGAACAGCCTGAACTGAGATCAGAAATTAGCAGAGAGTCTGGAAAAAGGAATGAGCAGGCCCAGGATAAACAGATGTACTGTTGCAAGAATGCTACAAACAAACAGACATTGTGGGCACTGCAATCAATTCCTCAAGGCTCTTCATTTCTACCACACTAATTAAACTAACACAGAAGCCTATTTTGGATTCTTCATGAGAGACTTTTCATTTGCATAAGATTGGATAATACCATGTCATACCTGTCAATTAACTACTCAATAAATGAGCTTTGAAATGAGAAACTTTCCTTTTTCTTATTTTTGGTTACTCCATTTTTGGCTTTTGATTTTTGCGAATGCATGATTCTTAGGATAGAAATAGTGGACTTCAAAATGTTTTTCTAAAATTAAGTGAAAAAATCTACTTTGGTCTGGAACTATGCTCTCGGGAATGAATTTTAAATTAAACATAGAAAGTCAGAAAGGAAATGGCACTATGGCTTACAAAACAAATGCCCAACTATAGACAAAACTGTTAAAAACTTTCAGAAACTAAGTAAGTTTGTGAATGATATATCCCAGCCTTTGCTACTGTTTTTATTTGGTCACAATTTAGTCTCTATATACAGACCACTTAATAATAGGAGGCTGATCTATACTAATTCTGTATAAATCATGATATATTCCATAAATTAGCTAATAATTATTAATTTTGCTTGAAAAGTATAATTCTAATTATTTCCGATTATAATATTTTTATTGGGAGTAGTCCTGTAAATGAAAAAATTTCTAGTAAACTCTTGAACAAAACATTTGAAAGTTTGACTGGAGTGAGAGATTGACCCAAGACATAATTCCAAAAATTTCTGGGTAATAGGTAATAGGTAAATTCAATAATTTCATTTCCCAGTGCAAAATAAAAGTGCAGAATCCTTGCTTAGTAACTTGTTTTTAAGACACAAAAAAATTTGTGGTATATATGTGTAATAAGATTTGTAATGCAAAAAAAAAAAAAAGAAAAAAGAAAAAGAAAAACAAAGTACATGTATAAAGACATGAATTGGTGTAAACATACTTTATATACAAATATATGAAAAATTTTGCTCTATATGTGCAATAAGAATTGTAATGCCTTCCACTGTCCTGTATTTAAAAAAATAAAATCAATCAAATAAAAAAATATATATAATTTTTTCCTTTAAAAGATTTTCTTACTGATAAAGCATAGTAAGGACAACAGTGATATATGATAAATAATATTAATTTATAAATTACAAAGTAAATTTATTGTAATTTTATATCACAATACTTTCTTATTGTTTTATTTTGATTGATCAAGAATGAGACAATTTTTCCTCATTTTTTGCAAAGTTTTACTAGGTCATCAAAATATATGTTTATAAGCATCCTATTTATAATTGATATTGATGAAAGCAACATTAGATACTCTAGGTAAATGCAAACTCATGAATAATTTGGGTAATTTTTGATTTAAGAAGTATCTTTCTGATGCTGCAACTGTTTCTGAAATTGGTGTTTTATAGGAGGTGATAAGATTGAGAAAAAATCCTGAAAAAAATTTAAATATAGGACTAATACATCTAGACTTGATCTTCTTTACACTTTTTTTTTCTGAAAGGATTCAACTCTTTATACAAACCAGTTTTGTGTGTCTGAATTTAATTTAAATGTAAATTTATACAATGACATTTCAATGTTTCCTATGACCATACTGCACCTTATGGGGGTCAAAGAAAAAACAAAAACTTCATGATTTGTACCTAATTCAAAATACCTGATTATGCATTTTATTTCTATATCTTCAGTTATGAGAAAATTATATAAATTGCTTTCTTTATTAATCATAGACTCATCTTAAACCATATTTGAAAATGGTGTTCTTTTCCAAAAATGTAATGGTATTTAAATGTCACTTCATTTCCAAGACTCCAGATATTTACTTTGGAATGTTGAAATCACTTATCAAAACCAGAAATCCTAAATCTTTGAGGTATCCTTTATTGCAAAATCCAGGACAAACTTTTATTTTATGATAATTTACTGATAAAGTTTACTTTTTATCTGGCAGCTGTTTCAGTCCCAGCTCTCAGGATTAAAAGTTAATATTTTTACTGATGCCACACATTCTGTGGACAGAGTTAGTCTCTCCCCATACATAATTCCTGACACCCCATGCACAGCATTTTATCCCTCCTGTGGCCACTGCTGCTGTCATTTTGCTGCTTCTGATGACATTACTGTCTCCCAAATGGTCTCAGATTTGGTTTGGCAGCCCCTAGGGTCCTCTGGTGCCATGAACTGTCTCAAGGCTTTTGGTTGTATGCCATGCCAACTGCTATGCATTCAAGTTTTCCACATGCCCAGGAGCCTGAGCTAGCATGTATGGACTGCTGCAGGACCACTAGCATGTGTGTGCTCTGCCACCCAGTTTGTCTGCTCTGCTCCCATACAGACTTTAATGTTCCACTGGACTTCACTTCAAAACTTCAAGTCCAAAGAATTTCAAGATGGTGAAATCAAAGCTTAATACAAGTTTGGGCTTCTGTGCGACTGCACGGATGACAGGCTGATGAAACTATGTGATGATTTGAGTGGGTCAGTGATTTGAAAGTGGCAAGATATAATGATTGGATGCTAGTAAGTTTGGGGAAAGGCTTTGAATTTTCCTCTAATAAGGATCAAAGATTGAAAATATTTTTATTATAGTTAGTGCTCAGCAGAGAACTCTTTGGACAAAAGATTGTTAACAGAGAGTTGACTAAACTACCCAAGATGTCTGTTTATTTTTCATGAGTCAACCTGGTTCTTCTTAATGAAACAAAATCAAAGCAACCATAAGAGCAAGGACAAGAGTGTTTCAAAAAATAAAGGATTCAAGTTTCTTCTCACTGTATTCTTCTTGAATTGAGTTCTCTCTCTCTCTCTCTCTCTCTCTCTCTCTCTCTCTCTCTCTCTCTCACACACACACACACACACACACACACACACACTAGTGTGAACTAATGGGGAAGAATAGGTTTATTACCAACATAATGAGGTTTTTCAGGGAGAGCAGAATGGTTCCTATGAAGGTGAAATATGACTTATGAAATCAGGGTAAGGACATTGGCCTGGAGTCGAATTGTGGCATGCTTGGAAACAGGTAAAAGTCCCCATATATGGAGGGGGTTTCAGGGACAAACCCACTACTTATTGCCTGATAGTCACTGGGCCACCCCCTTACGTATAGGACTTTTCAGGTCTGCACTGTGCCTGGTATTAAAGTAAGAAATAATACTAATCATCTACAGTAAAGCTATACATTGTTTCATGCAGTAGTATCCAGGCCTGTGAATACTGACATGTTCTCATGCTAAGCTAATATAAAAGGCATTGACAGGAGCATAAACTTTACCAAATACATAAGAGAATAAAGATTTGAACCCAGAAATACTGATTGGAGAGCTGCATTATTAACCCGATACTCAATAGTGCCCCCCAGTACTGTGCTGTTGCCTTTCAAATTTATGATCACAAATCTCTGAGAGGTACTTGGTATCTCTAGAAAAATTAGTAGATATGCTAGAAAATCATTTTCTCACTCTTCCAATGACTATTTCTTCGTACACCTTCCCTCTTTATGGAGTCAAGTCTCATATATCATAGAGAAAATAGACAAAATCAGATAAGACCAAGCTATTCCCTCCTCTAAAACGATCTAATTATTCTCTAGTATGATGTAAGAATTCTCCCTTTTTCTTGTCTTAGCACATCTGCCAGATGTGCTCTGGAGTACATCTTCTCTCACTTCCTGAAGGAATTTGGGTAATAAGTATCCCCTTTCCCTATTGCATTATCAGTTTCTCCTTTTATATTAGTTCATTCCTCCAGAGTAGAAGTACATCTTGCTATATTTTTTATTTTTTTTAATTTTTTTAATTGATTATTTAAAGCATTGCATAGCTCATGATATATCATCTTTCATACATTTGACTCAAATTGTGTTTTGAACTCCCATTTTCACCCCAAATACAGATTGCAGAATCACATCTGTTACATATTCACATTTTTACATAATGCCATATTAGTGACTGTTGTATTCTGCTACCTTTCCTATCCCCTACTATCCCCCCTCCCCTCCCCTCCCCTCCCATCTTCCCTCTCTACCTCCCCTGCTGTTGTTCAATTCTCTCCCTTTTTTCCCCCTCCCCCTTGCCCCTC
The DNA here is from genome assembly GCF_964194105.1 of Spermophilus citellus. NCBI lineage: Eukaryota > Metazoa > Chordata > Mammalia > Rodentia > Sciuridae > Spermophilus > Spermophilus citellus. Next base: position 164,192,957 of record NC_138184.1, read on the forward strand.
ATAACCTCTTATAATTTTATGTATCATTGAAGGTCTCCTACTATTTCCATGTGCTTTCCCTTCTCTCTCCGTTTCTCTCCCCCCATTCGTCTTTGTTTACTGTAGTCTTTTCCTCATGCTCTTCCTTCCTGTTCTGTTCTTAGTTGTTCTCTTTATATCAAAGCAGACATTGGCATTTGTTTTTTAGGGCTTGGCTAGCTTCACTTAGCATGATCTGCTCTAATGCCATCCATTTCCCTGCAAATTCTATGATTTTGTCATTTCTTAGTGCTGCATAATACTCCATTATGTATAGATGCCACATTTTTTTTATCCATTCATCTATTGAGGGGCATCTAGATTGGTTCCACAGTCTAGCTATTGTGAATTGTGCCGCTATAATCATTGATGCAGCCATATCCCTATAGAGCGCTTTTTTAAGGTCCTCAGGGAATAGTCTGAGAAGTGCGATAGCTGGGTCAAATGGTGGATCCATTCCCAGCTTTCCCAGGAATCTCCATACTGCTTTCCAAATTGGCCTCACCATTTTGCAGCCCCACCAGCAGTGTACAAGTGTACCCTTTTCCCCACATCCCCGCCAACACTTATTGTTGTTTGACTTCATAATGGCTGCCAATCTTACTGGAGTGAGATGGTATCTTAGGGTGGTTTTGATTTGCATTTCACTGATTGCTAGAGATGGTGAGCATTTTTTCATGTACTTGTTGATTGATTGTATGTCCTCCTCTGAGAAGTGTCTGTTCAAGTCCTTGGCCCATTTGTTAATTGGGTTATTTGTTATCTTATTGTTTAATTTTTTGAGTTCTTTGTACATTCTGGATATTAGGGCTCTATCGGAGGTGTGGGGGGTAAAAATTTGTTCCCAGGATGTAGGCTCTCTATTTACCTCTTTTATTGTTTCTCTTGCTGAGAAAAAACTTTTTAGTTTAAGTAAGTCCCATTTGTTTATTCTTGTTGTTAACTCTTGGGCTATGTGTGTCCTATTAAGGAATTTGGAGCCCGACCCCACAATATGTAGATCGTAGCAAACTTTTTCTTCTATCAGACGCAGTGTCTCTGACTTGATATCTAGCTCCCTGATCCATTTGGAGTTAATTTTTGTGGATGGCGAGAGAAAGGGATTCAATTTCATTTTGTTGCATATGGATTTCCAATTTTCCCAGCACCATTTGTTGAAGATGCTATCTTTCCTCCATTGCATGCTTTTAGCCCCTTTATCAAATATAAGATAGTTGTAACTTTGTGGATTAGTCTCTGTCTTCTATTCTGTACCATTGGTCCACCTGCCTGTTTTGGTACCAGTACAATGCTCTTTTTGTTACTATTGCTTTGTAGTACCTTTTGACCTCTGGTATCGCTATACCTCCAGATTCACACTTCCTGCTTAGAATTGCTTTTGCTATTCTGGGTCTTTGTGTTTTTCCATATGAATTTCATGATTGCTTTGTCTATTTCTACAAGAAATGCCGTTGGGATTTTGATTGGCATCGCATTAAACCTGTAGAGAACTTTGGGTAATATCGCCATTTTGATGATATTAGTTCTGCCTATCCATGAACAGGGTACATTTTTCCATCTTCTGAGATCTTCTTCTATCTCTCTCTTTAGGGTTCTGTAGTTTTCATTGTATAAATCTTTCACCTCTTTTGTTAGGTTGATTCCCAAGTATCTTATTTTCTTTGAGGATATTGTGAATGGAGTGGTTTTCCTTATTACCATTTCAGAGGTTTTGTTGCTGATATACAGGAATGCCTTTGATTTATGCTTGTTGATTTTATAACCTCCCACTTTGCTGAATTCATTTATTAACCCTAGCAGCTTCTTTGTAGACTCTTTTGGGTCTGTTAAGTATATTATCATGTCATCCGCAAATAGCGATAGTTTAATTTCTTCTTTTCCTATTTTTATGCCTTTAATTTCTTTTGTCTGTCTAATTGCTCTGGCTAGTACTTCGAGAACTAAATTGAATAGAAGTGGTGATAGAGGGCATCCCTGTCTTGTTCCAGATTTTAGAGGAAATGCCTTCAGTTTTTCTCCGTTTAGGATGATGCTAGCCTGAGGTTTAGCATATATAGCTTTTACAATGTTGAGGTAAGTTCCTGTTATCCCTAGTTTTTCTAGTGTTTTGAACATAAAGGGATGCTGTACTTTGTCAAATGCTTTTTCTGCATCCATCGAGATGATCATGTGGTTCTTGTCTTTAAGTCTATTGATGTGGTGAATAGCATTTATTGATTTCCATATATTGAACCATCCTTGCATCCCAGGAATGAATCCTACCTGATCATGGTGCACAAGTTTTCTGATATGTTTTTGTATTCGATTCGCCAGAATTTTATTGAGAATTTTTTCATCCAAGTTCATTAGAGATATTGGTCTGTAGTTTTCTTTCTTTGAAGTATCTTTGTCTGGTTTTGGGATCAAAGTGATGTTGGCCTCATAGAATGAATTTGGAAGAGCTCCTTCTTTTTCTATTTCTTGAAATAGCTTGAAAAGTATTGGTATTAATTCTTCTTTGAAGGTTTTGTAGAACTCTGCTGTATACCCATCCGGTCCAGGGCTTTTCTTGGTTGGTAGTCTTTTGATGGCTTCTTCTATTTCTTCCTTTGTTATTGGTCTGTTTAAATTGTGTGTGTCTTCCTGTCTCAATCTGGGCAAATCATATGCCTTAAGAAATTTATCGATATCTTCATTATCTTCTATTTTATTGGAATATAGGGTTTCAAAATACTTTCTAATTATCTTCTGTATTTCTGTAGTGTCTGTTGTGATATTGCCTTTTTCATCCCGTATGTTAGTAATTTGAGTTCTCTCTCTTCTTCTTTTCGTTAGCATGGCTAAGGGCTTGTCTATCTTATTTATTTTTTCAAAGAACCAACTTTTAGTTTTATCAATTTTTTCAATGGTTTCTTTTGTTTCAGTTTCGTTGATTTCTGCTCTAATTTTAATTATTTCTTGTCTTCTACTACATTTGCTGTTGTTTTGCTCTTCCTTTTCTAGGTTTTTGAGGTGTTGCGTGAGTTCATTTATTTGTTGGTTTTTTTCTTTTTTTGAGGTAAGAACTCCAAGAAATGAATTTCCCTCTTAAAACTGCTTTCATTGTGTCCCATAGATTCCGGTATGTTGTGTCTGTGTTATCATTTGATTCTAAGAATTTTTTCATCTCCTCCTTTATGTCTTCTATAACCCATTGATCATTCAATAACAAATTGTTCATTTTCCATGTGATGTAGGATTTTTTCCTTCCTTCTTTTATCATTGATTTCCAATTTCATTCCATTATGATCAGATATGGTGCATGGTATTATCTTCACGCCGTTATATTTACTAAGAGTTGCCTTATGGCATAATACATGGTCTATCTTTGAGTAGGTTCCATGTGCTGCTGAGAAGAACGTGTATCCACTTGATGATGGTTGATATATTCTATATATGTCGGTTAAGTCTAGGTTATTGATTGTGCTGTTGAGTTCTATAGTTTCTTTATTCAGCTTTTGTCTAGAGGATCTGTCTAATGGCGAGAGCGGTGTGTTGAAGTCACCCATAATTATTGTGTTGTGGTCTATTTGACTCTTGAACTTGAGGAGAGTTTGTGTATGAACGTTGCAGCTCCATTGTTTGGTGCATACAAATTGATGATTGTTATGTCTTGTTGGTGGATGGTTCCTTTTAACAGTATATAGTGACCTTCTTTATCCTTCTTGATTAACTTAAGTTTGAAGTTGATTTTATTCGATATGAGTATGGCCACTCCTGCTTGCTTCTGAGGGCCATGTGAGTGGTATGATTTTTCCCAACCTTTTACCTTCAGCCTGTGTATGTCTTTTCCTATCATATGAGTCTCCTGAAGGCAATATATTGTTGGATTTGTTTTTTTGATCCAGGTTACTAGCCTATGTCTCTTGATTGGTGAGTTTAGGCCATTAACATTTAAGGTTACAATTGAGATATGATTTGTACTTCCAGTCATGCTTCTTTATTTATTTATTTTAGTTTGGCTAGTTTTGCTTTTTGGTTATTTTCCTCCCCCTTTACTCCTGCTGTTAGTTTTGGGCACTATTTTTCAATTCCTCTTCTTGTAGTGTTTTGTTCAAAATGCTTTGCAGAGCTGGTTTTCTTGCTGCAAATTCTTTTAGCTTTTGTTTATCGTGAAAGATTTTAATTTCATTGTCAAATTTGAAGCTCAATTTTGCTGGATATAGTATTCTTGGTTGGAATCCATTATTTTTCAGCGTTTGAAATACATTATTCCAGGATCTTCTCGCTTTCAAAGTTTGTGATGAGAAATCGGTCGTTAACCTAATTGGTTTACCCCTGAATGTAATCTGCCTCTTTTCTCTCGTAGCTTTTAGTATTCTCTCCTTGTTCTGTACGTTGGCTATCTTCATAATTATATGTCTTGGAGTTGGTATATTATGATTTTGAATGTTTGGGGTCCTGTAGGCTTCCAGGATTTGGCAATCCATTCCATCTTTCATCTCTGGGAAGTTTTCTAGAATTATTTCATTTAATATGCTGTCCATTCCTTTGGTTTGAATCTCTGTGCCTTCTTCTATCCCTATGACTCTCATATTTGGTTTTTTTTATGACATCCCATATCTCTTGAATAGACTGCTCATGGGATTTAAGCATCTTTTCTGTGTTGACTATATTCTTTTCAAGTTGATAAACCTTGTCTTCATTATCTGATGTTCTGACTTCTACTTGATCAAGTCTATTTGTAATATTCCCGTTTGAGTTTTTAATTTGGTTTATAGTTTCCTGCAATTCTAGGATTATTGTTTGATTTTTTTAAGATCTCTATCTCCTGGTAGAGCTCCTTCTTTGCCATTTGAATTTGTTTGTTTAATTCATTTTCAAAATATACTTTTATTTCTTGGACTTGCTGTCTCATGTCTTCTGTAATATTCCTTTCCATTCGAGTTAGGTATGCCTTGAGTTCTTTCCCTATCCCTGTTTCTGATGTTTCTATGTCCTCCTGTAGAATTGAGTTGTCTTGCATTGTTTGTAATCCTTTTTTCCCTTGTTTTCTCATGTTGTCCACGTTACTTTCCAGCTCTTTTTGATTGTCGTGTTTCTGCTCTCTTCTATAGATTTGTTTTGTTTCTGTATTACTCTGATGTCTCTCCTTTGTGTTGTTAAACTATGCCTGCTAACGTGGATTCCGCTCGGAAGGAATTCCGACATCCGAGCTCCAGTGAGGACACTACTCTGCTATGACGGGCCCCAGTCTCCTTGCCGGGGTGCCCTGATGGGGGGGTGTGACTGGACTGTCTCCGTTTGGTTTCAGCTCCCGGTCGCGGCAGGCGGGCAGTCTCCAGCCACCCAGTATCACAGGACGCGGGCAGGTGATCAGTCGCCAGCGGGTGGGCGTTCTCCTGCTGCCCAGTTATGCGGGCAGTGGGTGAACTGTCGCCGGTGGGCCTGCAGTTAAAGCTGCCCAGTCGCGAGGGCCTTGCCTCTAGTCTCCTGGTTTCTCCTGCTAGTCTTGGTTTCTCCTGTTTTGTTGTTGCAATCTGTCGGAGAATGGCGGTGGATACTTCATCTCTCCAAGATGGTGGCCGCTGGTTGCCTTAGTGGAGTGTCCCTTGTGGGGGATGGGACTGTACCACTTCCTTCCCCATCTGCAATCCCGAACTCAGCCCGGGGGTCAGTGCGGGCTTGGCTGGTGGGATAACACCGTGTCACAGCCACTTATCTCCCTCCTTCTCTGCGGCGCCACGCCTTCTGTAGCCGTGGGGCAGGCCACGCGAATCAGACAGCCTGGATCTCCAGGGTCACACTGTTGGCTTTTGGGATCCCCGGCACTCTATGGTTTTGATTTTTTCTGCTTGCCCCTCCCCCAGTGCTGGCTAGACAGGTTTTGTTTTGGCTGCTGATGGGAGGGGGAGTTGAAGGTCAGGTGCCTCTAGTTCTCCTTTAGTCTTTATGCAGGCTCACTGTGATACTCCCTCCCCCTGAAAGTCTAGGAGAGATTTTATGCGAAATCCCCCTATGTATGGGGGCTGAACTGAGTGACACACACCTGTTTTGTTGTTGCAATCTGTCTGAGAGTGGCGGTGGATACTTCAGCTCTCCAAGATGGTGGCCGCTGGTTGCCTTAGTAGAGTGTCCCTTGTGGGGGATGGGGCTGTACCGCTTCCTTCCCCGTCTGCAATCCCAAACTCAGCCCTGGGGTCAGTGCGGGCTTGGCTGGTGGGATACCACCGTGTCGCAGTCAATTATCTCCCTGCTTACCAGCTAATCCCTTGCGGGGCAGGCCACGCGAATCAGACAGCCTGGATCTCCAGGGTCACACAGTTCCTTGCTATATTTTTTAAAACTGCCTCTTGAAAGGGTTCTTCAGACTTGCTGTAGACACTTCATTACGTTCCATTTATTCTCCAACCCACTCTACTAAAAAGTGGCTCTTATCAGAAACACTAACGATCTTGCTAAGCTGAATAGCCAAACTTCTGTCTTCATCTTACTTGATTTCTTCACAAAATTTTCTTTGTTAAAATGTTACTCTTTCAGTAAGTGGCTCTTACACTTTTGTCTCCAGATAAGCAGTATAAACACCACCTGGGGCCACCTTAAGGTAGCAGGATAAACCCTTTTCAAAGTTTGACTCAGATGTGCAGACTAATGATCTCTCTCTCTCTCTCTCTCACACACACACACACACACACACACTAGTGTGAACTAATGGGGAAGAATAGGTTTTTTACAAACATAATGAGGTTTTTCAGGGAAAGCAGAATGGTTCCTATGAAGGTGAAATATGACTCATGAAATCAGGGTAAAGACATTGGCCTGGAGACGAAATGTGGCATGATTGGAAACAGGTAAAAGTCCCCACACATGGAGTGGGTTTCAGGTCTGAACTTCCCATCTGAACCAGGAGAACTGTGTTTTTCTTGTCAACTTGTCTACAAGTGTGGGTAGAAGAGGAAGAGAGAAGATAGAAGGTTAAAAGCAACCAGCAGTCAAATGTAAAAATTATATATATATATATATATATATATATATATATATATATGTAATTAGATACTTTATTATACCTAGAGCGAATTAAATATGCAAATTCTAGGACCTCCCCTAAAATCTACTAAATCAGAAATGCAGAGGTTGGGGACCAGCAATCTCCAGATTCTGATATACCTTCAAGTTTGAGAACCTTGTTCTTGTGTCAATAAAACAAGGTTTAACTGTTTTGATCCAACCTCATAAGACACATGTTTTTACAGTGTTTTTTTACAAATCTTTTCTCTACAAGTTTAGAAGGAACTATGTAAAGTACACTTTCAACCAATGATGAAGCCTGTTGGTTCTTCCTTGAAATCCCCAATCCAATTTGTTTTCCTTATTTTATGCTCCATGTTTAGGTCAATGCACCATTCTTTTTAATTTGAAACAGGATAGCAGTCTCCAGTGCCTTTATTTTTAACCACATCAAACCTATTCTCTAGGTAGCTGCCAAAATGATTATTTCAAGATGTAAATCAAGTCACAATGCATGTTTGTTTTTTAAAACGATCTTTCAATGCTTTATATTGTACTTAGAGTAAGGTTCTAGCTCTTTATTATAATATACAAATATCTATATGATTTTTAATCTGCATAACTCTAACCTCATCCCCTCCAATTCTGTTTCCCTTAATTATGCATTTGCTAATTTGCCAATAAATAATTGATAATTTTTGTAGTCCTGATAAGCAGCTTGAAAGCAAGAATTTTTTGTCTTTTTCAACTCTTAAATTTTCATATTAATAAATATAAAATTAACCTGAAACATATAATCAATAAATACTTAAAGACTAAATATGTTCTCTTTAGACAATTTTAGATAGAACAGTTATGGGAATGTGTGCATCAGAGTGATGATATGTGTACATTGCATTAAGAAGTTGAAGTAATTCATAGATAATTCAGTGGCTGCCCTGTCCATGCCCACCGACTCAAATGAGGGGTATTACTCAGTCTCAGCCCTTTTAGAATAGTACCTGGCCAAGCTGCATGCCCTTATTGATTGGACCAATGGTAGACACTTCATCAAAGATAAGTGAACCCTAAGCAGGTCAGAAGCCCAAGATAGAGTCTGATAGGGAAGAATTTGGCTTAACAGAAATTAATAATAATCTCAGGAATAAAATACCCTTTTTTGGAATTTGAACTAAAGATACAGAAGAAAGTTAGCAATTACTAATATGTTAGAGAAAAGAAAGTACAGATTTCACATTATCTCTAAGCTGAGAGTGAAGTGTCATGGATTCCTGTCCCTGAGAACCCTAGAGACAACTTGAATGTAAAGTTAGTCTTCAGTTTGGTGTAGCAGGCAGGTCTTCAGGCTGCTGAGAGGCACACTGAATATTGATGAATGTGTGTTTGCCACATGTTGTGATGAATTTGCTTATGGCATGTGATATAAAGTGAACAGTAGATATATTTTATTCAAAGAACAGTCTGTATAAGCTATATAAATATATTTGCACTGATCTTTTAGTTATGATTTCATTGCATTGAAATAAAATGGAATGTGGTCATAACCTTGAGAATAGTGGTTGAGGTATATTTCAATATAGATGAGGTACATGGGAAAAGGATGAAAATTAAATGGCAATTTAAAGGTTTCTAAGCAGCCAGTCAGATATAAGCTTAAAAATATGATAAGAGGGGCTGGGGATGTGGCTTAAGCAGTAGGGCACTCTCCTGGCATGCATGGGGCACTGGGTTGGATCCTCAGCACCACATAAAAAAATAAAATAAAATAAAGATGTTGTGTCTACCTAAAACTAAAAAATAAATATTAAAAAAAATCTCTCTCTCCTCTCTCTCTCAAAAGCATAGAAACTAAGTAAAAATGGCTTTGAAAGGAAAAATCAAGTAAAAGTGAAAAGAGGGCACCTAACAGAGTTCACAAGTTCCTGGTATGAAAATTCATTTGTCACAAAGAGGAATTTTCTACCACACCAAAGAAAATATGTCTTTCAAAAATGGGCACATGTTGACAAAGTCAAATCTTAACAAGCACTGGAGTGTTGGTTTTTCTTACATTGTATCAACCTTCTAGGCACGTGAAACTATCCCGCAAAGCTTTATAGAGATGAAAAAATGTTCTCATTAGACTTTAGGTACTTCCTCTTTCAACTATGTTGGCAATGCTAGCTGAGCCTCTGACTTTAGTAGAACCTTGCAAAACCCGCTTATTATTCTGACTATAATGTTGAATCCTAAGGCTTGTAAAGATGTATACAAAAGAAATAAGTGAAGCTGGTTGACCAATATTCACCAACATTTTCTTAAGAATTTCAGCTCAAGGGTTATTTCATAAACAACAATCTACAAATTCAGTTCAAACAAAGATGTGGCTCAAATCTTTCCATCCAAATTGGCTTACTAATTTCTAGCTGTCATGTGCCTGTGGTTAGAGAATTCCCCACAAACTTCAGTCTGCCCCCATGTGCTTTTAAGTACCCATAAATTTTGGATCTGATTCAAACTCATCTGTAGGTCTGTGGTTTTAAGAAACAGAGAAATAAATTCAAGAATGCTCATCACTATGTGGCTTATAAATGGGAATAAGAGCTACTTTTCTCAAAGTAATTTAAAGCAGACTAAGTAAATTTTGAAAACAAAACCCTGCAATTTCAGAAAATGTTATCAAATAAAAAATCAAGTTATTAAATTTGTATATTTGTATTAGCACCCATAAACACACATACAAGCAGAAATTTCAAGATGTGTGCTTATTGTCAGAAAATAATTAGTCTTTATTTAGTTAGCAGATATTAACTGTTTCCATGTGCCAGGGACTGAGCTATAGTCTAAGGATACAATTGAATAGACTTGGTTACTCTTTTGAAACTTCTACATAATGCCTTTATATATGGAACATTTAGTTTAATTCATAGGAGAATAAAAAGAGGGACTATTATTTTCCTTTTATTTCAAGAAACTTAATTTAGCTGTATAGCTGAAATATGTGAAAAAAAATGGGTACAGTCTAAATGAATGGTATTGGCAGGATTACTTCCATATATAAGAAAAGAGGGACATTTCATTATAAATTTTTATGTGAAGAAAGTCTTCTGGAAGAAGAAGAAACTAAATTGAACTCAGATTAAACACACACAACACACACACACACACACACACACACACACACAGTCACATACTCAAAGAACATTCCAGATAGAAGGGTGGATCATCAACCACAGAGCAAAGGTTCTTACAGACAAAGCATGTTCAATGTATTGGAGTAGACAGGTATGTCAAAAACAACAAAAAAATCATTCTCTTTTTAGGATATACTTTGTGAAATATTGTTGCCATAAAATTGAGGAATAAGGGAGTTTTAATTCAAATGCAAAAGAATATGGTTATCAGTGTTAATGAACAGAAAGAAATAGGGAAGTGGATAAGGCTAGCAATGATTCAAAAGATACTGAGCCTTTGTTCCCCCTAAAGTCTTGTGTTTTCTGAAGGTGGTAGAGAAGGTTGATGTCCTTAGATTTTCCTCAACTGGCTAGTTCATCTTTTTTCCAACTGTTTTAAACACAGGCTTCTAAAATCTGACATTTCTGGATACTCTCCATTGACTTAATGGGGGTTACCATGACCTGTAATTCATGTGCTTCTACAGATTGTCCTTGCTCTGGAGATTGTGCTGTAGGAACAGCCAGTTACTAACCGAACTTGGAAGTCTCTTTACTGATGGTGGGTGGGCAAGTGAGAAGATCAGGCATGTACAAGTATGGAATTTCTAGATTTCTCATCTGTGATAAACTGAGTTTTGTTAAAGGAAAAAGGAGGTTTATCAACATATGCAAAACCTCCAGTGTTAAGTATGAAGAAAATTTGTGAACAATAATTACTCTGATATTGGGTGGTTATTTTCAGAGTAGGTGATACAGTGAAGAGAAAATATGGAAGTCACAGATTTAATTATCATAAATTTAATATAAATTGATATGAGTAGCTTCCTTGATGCCATGGAGAGACTCTTACCGTCTGAATTCTGAGGAAGCCATAGGGAAATAGTGGAAGCTGTAACTAGAAGAGATAGGACTAGGACACACTGAGGATCTGAGGAGCTCTATTCTCAGGTTATCCTGAATCCTCGGATATCACAGAGAATCTACACTCCCTAGTTTGAAAATGAAATCTCCATTTATTTGATAAATATTCAGTTGCCACCATATAATAGGAGCTTTACAGGACAATACATTCTCTCTCCAGAATTTATTTCAAGTTTCTTTCCTGATCAATATGTAGGGCCAAACCTTAGCATAACTCAAACAGAAAAGTGCTGTGTCCATTAAGGACTGAACGTGACTTTACACTCAAGATCTTAAGTCTAGCTAAACTAGACTTAAGATACACATAGAAACCAGGAGAGAATATGAATAGAAAATGAGGTTGCTGGATCTAATGTGAAATTAGATAAGCATTAACGATGGAGCTACTCTCCCATGACATAGGATTTAACACCCTGGCGATGTTCCTAGGAAAAGTTAAAGTAGGTTTATAGATTAGCTCACAGAACGTAGGAAAAAGTGGTAGCCAGATAATTCTGATTCTATTAAGATTTACAAAGCAAGAAAGACCACCACTCCCACAATAACAATAAGACTTTTTTAAAAAAAATCAGTTAAAAGCTGTAATCAAAGGGTAACCAAATAGCCTGTCCTCAGGAAACCTGCAAAATGATAATCAGCTAAAGTTTTAATAATGACTAAGGAGGAATAAATAATTAATTAATCATAATAAGTGATTGATCTATAAATCAATAAAAGAAATATATGGGGAACATTTCAAAATATGTGGAAATTATATTACCATATTTTAATGAATCCACGGGACAAAAATAATATCACAAGAAATCTCAGAACACATTTTTAATTGATTAAAAATGAAAAGGGAACATTTCAAATTCTGTGTGATTCAGCCATTTGGAGGATTATGTTGGAAAAATGTAAAGGTACCAGATTGACCATCTAAGCTTCCAGCCTGAAAAATAAGAGTAAAATAAATACAAAGCAAGCAGAAAGGTAGAGGGAAAAGTCCAACAAATTAATATATCTGAAAGAACAACATTTTTAATCAATTAAACCAAGGGCTAATTCTTATAGTGGGCCCCCAAGGTTCATGGACCATTCAGTATTAAGTTCTTTGGTTCTCAAATGTTTAATTGGACTACCCCTGGTTAGTAGTTGGCAGAAAAATTCACATTAATTCCTTGATCTTTAGAGAAAGAACTCAGGTGGAAACCAATAAAACTACCATCTGTCCTCTTCTCCTAGCTAAGAAAATAAATCAATATCACATAGCATGTTGAAAGGCAGAGCCTGATCCTATTCTCAAAAACTGAACAAATCCAGGTGCAGGTGTGATCCTCCTTCATGTTCCTTTCTTGCACCTGATAAGAAGCCCCCTGAGAAATCAGATGGGGAGTGTTTTATGGCAATAGGGAGCAGCGGATGTCACAGGGTGGAAAGCATAATTGCAGCGATTGAGCAGACATCAGTGTGTTTTCCAAGGATGATATTACCCAGTTTCTCATACACGGTACTCCATCAGGGACTTGGTCAAAGTTTGCTTCGGGAGTCCAGCAGGAAGGAAAATCAGAAGCACTCTTCTTCCCTGGATGGTAGAAGACTATGCATTCACTTTCTTACCCTAGAGTTTTCTCAGGGGTCTGCTGCTCTTTCTCACAATATATAGCAAATGAAAGTTCAGTAGAAAAATCAAATTGCTCAATTATATTAAATATGTAACTGAAATTTAACCTGAAAATCAAGGAGTAGTATGAACCCTTGCAAATCTTCCATTAAGGTTATTCTTACTGTCTTATGTTTTCTTTTGCTAATGTAGATGTTAGATTTTTCTAAATTACATTTGGTAGCATTAGGCTACTGGTACATATTCATCAAAAACAGTGTTGTTGTTGTGTGCATCAAACCTTCTGAGCTATATAATTTATACGAATAATGTTTCTATGTATTCTTTTTTTTTCTATTTAGATAAACACAATAGTGAATGTTGGCATTTTATTTCTTGCTTCCAAACTATAAAGATAAACATAATATTTACCTTGATTTCTGTCACACATCTGATTTCCCCCATGTAATCTATTTAAAGCAAGTCTGAATAAAAGCAGTGATAAGGTCCTTCTCTCATCCCTGATTTCAGACAGAATGCTTTAACAATTTATCCATAATGAATGATGCAGAACTTATTTTTTACATTTTTTTATTGTTGGTACAATCATACATGTACATAAGATAATAATGTCCATCTCATTCCACTGCCCTACCCATCCCACACCCCTCCCCTCCTTTCACTCCCCTCTACCCAATCCAATGTTTCTCCATTCTCTCCACCCCCCCCATTATAAATCAGTATCAACATATTAGAGGAAATATTTAGCTTTTGGTTTTTTCAGATTAGCTTATTTCACTTAGCATGATATTCTACAACTCCATCCATTTACCTGCAAATCCCATAATTTCATTCTTTTTTAAGGCTGAGTAATATTCCATTGTATGTGTGTATATGTATATGTATATATATATGTGTGTGTGTGTGTGTGTGTGTATATATATATATATATAATATTTTCTTTATCCATTCATCTATTGGAGGACATATAGGTTGGTTCCACAGTTTAGCTATTGTGAATTGAGCTCCTATTAATATTGATGGGGCTGCATCACTGTAATATGCTGATTTTAATTCCTTTGGGTACAAACTGAGGAATGAGATAACTGGGTTGAACGATAGTTCCATTTCAAGTTCTTTAAGGAATCTCCATACTGTTTTCCAGCATGGTTACACCAATTTGCAGTCCCACCAGCAATGTATAAGTGTACCTTTTCCACCACAGCCTCACCAACACTTACTGTTGCTTGTGTTCTTAATAATTGCCATTCTGGATGGAGTGAGATGAAATCTTAAGAGTAGCTTTGATTTGTTTCTCTCACTATTTGTGCGATTGCGCACTGCCTTATGTGTTTAGATTGGCTCACATGTTCTATTTGTTTTAGTTTTGTCTTAGCCCTTTTTGCTCCTCTGAATTTTCTTCTAGTATGTATATTTTATCTTGTTAGGTCACATTAGTGAAATTGTAATGATGGTAAACTCTATTTTCTTTTAGCCAAAAGTATAATTTTTCTCTAATAATTGAATGTAAGTTATAAGATATTTTGCTTAGGTGGCTGGTTATTGTCTCTCAACTCCTTTGTTTCCATTGTTGTTTTTGCAAATTCTGCTGTGAATTTCATGAAGTCATTTTAAATAATTTTCTCTTTGAAAATTTTGAATACTTCCTTTTTCATTAGCATATAGCAGTTTCATTACAATATGTCTTAAGTAGTAATTATTTTTTATTTGCCTAGACTGAGGTCCATTTTATTGGCTGAATATGAAATTTTATGTTTTCAATTCTGTAATATCTTTATATTCTCCATCACAATACTTTGCAATATAGCCAATTCCCCTTCCCACATTTATGCCTGATTAGTTTACAGAAACTGTTAAATTGTACATTAGTTAATCTTATATCTCCATGACTTTATCTCATTTCAAATTTTTTCCTGTTGGTTTCTCTACTGGATTCCAATAGTTCTTCTTATTTATATATAACTATAATGTATCTCTATCTATGTATCCCTGAAACTATGTTTCTATATCCTTAACTATTTTGGTCTTAAAAACTCATTCCACACTTAAAGGATCCCTTCATGGTATTGTATATCTATGTAAAAATCTCTATATAAATAAAATGTTAACAGTATTATATTTAAACATCTTAATTTACTTATTATGCAACTGAATAACTAATTTTTAAATAAAAATCTGTTAACATAAATTCAGTGAGAGAGTCATAATTTTTCAAATCTCTTTAATTTCTGCTTTAATATTTCCTGCTTAGGTCTATTGTTTTATCTCTTGCAATGTAACTATCACTATAGATCATTTTCTTTAAAATGTTTAAAGAGAACTCACACATATACAAATACATGGCTATAAAATAGAGGATGATCTTAATAACATTTTTAGTTGCTATAGCACTAAAATTCAACAAGCAGTGTGAAATGTGAAACCACATTGGTGAAATCTTCATACTCTGCTACTTTAAAATCGATCAGTTAACCTTGTAATTTAAGTATAAACTTTATATAAATATGATTTTGCAACATCATGAGTTGAACATTTGGAAAATATTAGTTATCTGAGGTATGCAGATTTTCCAAAAGTTGACATATTTCATAATACAAATCACAATAACTTTTGTTATTGTTGCCACTGATCTCATAAAACAAGTCTTTTAGAATTGGGAAGCTGTCAAGTATATGGTCATGGAGACAAGTTATTCCCAAAGTTCTGATTTTCACTGAGGGCTCCAATTTCATCATTGGCAACAAATATGGTCAGCTGTTATTCTTTGATATGACAGGCTCAAGTTCATATTCAAGAAAATATCTGCCAAGTACCACAGTCTAAATAACCATGGTTTGTCTGTTGGTAATTATTTTAGTTACAAAGTTGGGTTCCATGAATAAGTGGCTGGTTCAGCTAACAAGTCAGTCACCCTGATTATTTTCCTTGAAATTTCTATCATAGTTGCATAGGCATTGCAAGCATTTTATAAATACTTCTCATGTTGTTACAGAAAAAAACTAAAAAGATGTGTACCCAAGGGTAGAGATAAAGTCGTCAGTACTTTTTACCTTTCAATTTCAGGACCTTTTAAAGTCCTTTTAAAGACTTTTAAAGGCCAGTATAAAACTGTTTTTTTTTTCATTTTTTATCTGCAAATTCATGTTGATAAAATTAATTTACTAATATAGTTTGTTAGCACTGCATTGATCATTCAAAAGTGCCAGCAGTTTTACCCATCATTGCTTTTGCAGATGTTAAGATAGTATAAATGGCTATTAACTTCCTTCTATTATTACAAAAATAATTCTGACCTCTTGGGTCATTTGAAATTATCTCAATTTTCCCCAGGTGTCAACAGAACAATTTTAAAGAACATTTCATTAGATGGATAGTAAATAGTTATAGTTTACCTACCCAAATGAGTTGTTCACCATATATAGTTTCATTTTTAAAAATTATCTTTTGTCATTTTTTCAAATTTTCATCTTATTTTTGTTATCTTACTTGTAATCTGCTTTCAATTCTTTCAATTTCACTTTTTACATTCTGTGTTTCACAATTTTATTAAATGAATTATTAGTAAGTAGTTCTTAATCTGTATTTTCTCATTCTAGTTGTGTGCTTTATTTATTTTATTAAGAACTCCTTTTTACTTAAATTCTACACGTAGACATAGTTTAAGCCTTGTCTTTGAGATGCCCACCATTAAGAAAGGATTTGTGGGTGCTGGGTTCGATCCTCAGCACGACATAAAAATAGAATAAAGATGTTGTGTCCACCAAAAACTAAAAAATAAATATTAAAAAATCTCTCTCTCTCTCTCTCTCTCTCTCTCTCTCTCTCTCTCTCTCTCTCTCTCTCTAAAAAAAGAAAGAAAGGATTTGTGTGGTCTTCTCCCTACCAACTGGGAAACCAGGTCAGACCTACTGCTTTAATGATGGCATGTGCTCAATTAGGGACATTTGGGAGATAAGTGGATTATGCTGGTACTGTCGGGTCAGCCCAGAAACCTTCATGAACTTTACCTCATGGTTAAGCATATTCAGAGGAGTTTCTCTCTCTCTCTCTCTCTCTCTCTCTCTCTCTCTCTCTCATCACTGCCAAATTTGTGTTCTTGTTCTTTCTGCAGAGAAGTTTCTTTCACTTTCATGGTGTGCAGGTCTTTGTGAAATCCCACTTTTATGTGTCTCTTTTCAGATCTTTGTGTGAAGGGTTTGTATTTTTATGCCTCTTTCTAGACAGCATGTAAGCTAAAACTCTAGGTCCTAGGGGCCCTGAAGCTACTCTTAGTGAAAGAGCTTGCTCACCCCATTTCATCCAAGCTCTTCCTTGGTCCATAGACGCAGTGTTGTCCTTACTTTCCTGTCAGTGTAGTAGTGTATGCAAAGTCATATTTTCCAAACTTTATCTTTTTAGGTGTCTAATGTGAAGGTTTCTTCAGGATATTCCAATATATTCCAATATGTTCTCCATTCATTCTTCTTTTCAATCTGTATTCTGTATGAAGTACTCCACATTTTTAAAGAATCAGTTTTCAAATTAGATATGCATTTTGCTGGTTCTATTTTTATTTAGTCTCTTGTCAAGAAGCTGTATAGTTTTCTGTCCCTCATTCTTAAAACATGTCCATGCTTTTGATTGCTCTTTTAGTTCCTTCCACAACGATCAGTCTTTCTGAGGCTTCTTTATTGACTTCCTTCATTTGCCTATTTGGGTGAATATTAGCTTCTGTCTTGTGTATGATACGTCTGTGGGCGGTGTGTGAACTACATTGGTATCTCAGCCTAGTGAATAGGAGAAACTGGTGTCTGGGAACTTCCAGCGGATATTTCCTCTGGATAAGACTGCCCAAACACATTGCTAATCCTATCTAAGCTCTGCCTGGTCCCACTCAACACCCAAGATGGGCTGTCCTTCTACAACCATCCAACCACACAGCCTTCAGAGATGGGTGTGACCTGCCAAATGCCAATCAACCTGCTGACTGCAAGACACCAAGAAGCAAGACTTCATGCCCTGCCTTTGTTGTACCCCCTTAAATAAACCATGGGATCCATTTTTTAGTTGTCAAGCTCCAGCTCCTGTGTGGACTGGACCTATCAGGTGCTCCATCCTTAGAAAATATTTTTCTGACTTTTTCTTTTTTTCTTCACTAATTATTCTAGAATTTAATTTCTTACGTGGCTTACATCCTCCTGAACAGGAAAAGAATCTCATAAAGAGGCACTGGTCTCCTCCCCATATGCTTCTTCCCAGGGCATCTCTTTTTTAAATATTCTTATGGACACATGCACATACACATACACATATGAATGTTTATGAACAAAATCTAAGAATTCCTTATATGCATAAAATGTATTTGTAATATTTTAATTCTAGATTTATTTTGCTTGCCAGACTTCATTTCTTTGTTTAATACACATATCCATCTGTTAATTTAACACAAATACTTCCATATTTTCAAAACAATTCAACTTTAATATAATCTCAAGTTTAAACAATATTTATTATGGAATGTGTTATACATACCATATTATACATGAAGTTTTATAGATATACTATTGAATCAAATACCTATTAACTGAAGGAATAAAATCATTATTATACTACAGATGAGGCTAAATCTCTGCTTTTGGGTGTTCAATTCTATCATTATCTGGTTATTTTGAGTTTTTTTAAAATTAACTTTTCTCATGTTTTCCTATAGTTTTAGAGTATATATGTGCCATTAAACAATACACATTTTGTTTATTTTGGGGTTTTATGAAAATAGTATCAAAATTCATGTATGTGTATGTATGTACATAAGTTAAATTTTTTAATCTGGAATTGTCTTTAAAATTTTGTATGCTGTTGATATAATACTAAATTATTGTTTCACTTATATGTATATTACACTATGTGAATATACCAAAACATTTATACACTGTATTACCAGTGGATAATCAGCTTGTTTCCAACATTTTACTGTTACATACAATGCTGTAAGATATCTGAGACTCAATGATGTTCTTGGTGATAGGATGAAGCTCCTGAGAAATTGGCAGAGTCTAGTCCTAGGAGAGAGGGCCTATTGAACATGTTTAAATTTCTATATATCATCCAGGTATCATTGGAAGGGGGTTGTAGGAGATATACTTCTTATATTTTATAAGATAATATTAAATTATTGTTCAAATGACCTTTTCTAATTTACAACCCAACAAACAATTTATGTAAGTTCTGATTGTTTCTTATGCTTGCAAACACTTGCTAAAACTCAAACATCTCTATTTTTGACAACCTAAAAAAATGTAAGAAACTATCTCATTGTGGTCTTCATTTTTATTCCTGTAATTATCAATATACTTAATGTTCAACTGACATTTTTAATTCTGATAAGAAATAATTCTTTATATTTTTGCTGATTTCATTTATTCTGCTTGTTCTTTTTTAAAGATAACAATGCATATATCATATTTTAGATGCTTATAATTTGACATGATGTTTCATGAAAATTTTCTAATGTCTTTCATTCATATTTTTAGTCATTTATTATTGATATGAGACAATATATATACGTATATACACATGTATGTGTACTTAGCCACATTGGTAAATATGGTAGTGATTTTTGTGGGTTCTTGTAGGCTGCTTTTAATGGAATTTTTTAATCCATTTCCCCCTTTAGACTCTACACTCATGAAATCATACTTTATGCATATGTTGTTCAATCTAGTATCCTTAGTTCAGTAAGTACCTGTTGATTGAATTAAGGGGTTAGTCCTATAATCTATAGAGAACTCCAAATGAAAAGTAGCAATCACTGGCTTAGTCAGTCATTAACTAAAGACATCTTTGTGTATAAAATATGAAGCTAAGTGCTTCAGAACAATAAAATACACAAAACATAGTTCTCTACCCTCTAGGCATGTTCATAGCTGCAAATTTCCTTCTTTTAAAAACTGGACCTATAATCCCTTTATTTAGTCTAGTTTAAGCAACAGACTCTATTATTTTTAATATTTACAGCTTTTAAAAAACACTTTCAACCTTTGTTTCACTGTGTGGTATTTATCACGTAAAATAATTTTAATGTAACTTGCATCTCCAGGACGTCATTTGAAACACCTGCACTCAACATTAGTGAGACCTAGTAAAATCCTGTCCTGATTTCATGAATCAGTCTCAAAAACAGCAGTGAGTGAAAACAAAATTTTAAAGTTATTGTCTTCATTTATAACAATTAAGGTGTGGAAAGTATCAGTACAGTTGAATTGAAAACATATTTACTCTTACAAACATGGGATAGCATCTTCTTTTTAAAAAAAGATATCATTGGTGTCTGGTTATCCATAACTTTAGAGTAATTTTATGGATGAATAGTGATAGCTGAGAATAATGTTAAGCGCTCTAAGGAGGCAACATAGAGTGCATGGAGCAGATCTGAGTTTTCTGTTACAGAATTTTTTACTTTGCTCAGAAAGATTGCTGAAAGAGGCAAAACTGGTATAGCTGGCATCTTACCCACCAGAATTATCTACTCACCAGAACTTATACATAGTTTACCATAGTCCATAATAATAACTACAAAACTGAATTATGCAGATATTTTTTAAGATATTCTAAAAAGCTAGATATTAGAAGAAAATTTCTTTTATCATTATCTAAGCACAGGATTTGAGATAATTTATTAAACACAAGGCTGCCTTCACCCAGTAAACATTCTAAAATTGGAAACATAAAGAATAACATACTAGTTTTAATTAATATTTTTATATTTGTATTTCGGTATCTTTTCACCCAAATTTCCACTGAGAATTTTCCTAAAATTGTTATACATGAAAAGCAGACTAATATTTGCACATAGTTTTAATTGCTTTAGAAGAGTTATTTAAAAAGTAAAAGGAAAAATATTATATATGTTTAAAACAGCAGATTATTTTCACTAAATGTAACATTTATCTTAAAAATAAGTTCATTTTTAAGGAATGATGAAAAAATTTTCACTAGAGCCTTGACAATCTCAGAGCAAGAGAATAGATGAACACTCTCACACACATTTAACTCCTCTTAATTTTTAACTTTAGATTTTTTTGTTTTCTGGTTCCACCATTTTCTGACCCTAGTTTTCTCGTCCTCTTTTCTCTTTGCCTATGAAAAACAGAAAGCGGCAGAGGAACAATTCTAGAAAAGAAGAATAGTTATAACTATCCCTCCATTAATTAGCACTCTAAGGTTTTTGAGAATAAGCCACACAACCAATAAACCTCCCACAGTTGTAAAAGCAAGCTATTGAGCTTGCTTAATACAAGTCTACTAATTATAGATTTTTCTGATAAAAACAAAAACTTGTTTCTTACTACTGCAGTTTGATTTGCATAAATATAGCACAGGTTTTTGAGATATTCTAGATTATGATTGTCATTGAATTGGAGTGATTAGAGAAAGTGTGTGCAGTAGTCAAAAAGAACTGGAGCCAGTCAAGGACCATTCTAGCCCAGGAGTGTAGCATTAGGGTTTGATTAGGAAACGGAAAGAACAATCTTTATAAATAAAATTTAACATTGACAATTTGTTGTATTGGTATTGGAGGTGGGGACAATTAAAAGAAAAACTAAGAATGTAATTGAAGAAAGCAGTAAATAACTAAAACTGTGTGAATGAAGAAGTTTCAGTTATGAGAATCTAGAAGCTGCAAAAAGTGGATCTGTGGACTTGGGGCCCACACCTGGAGGAATAAGTCCCTCTGGCTGCTGTAGGGGCCACAATAAAACTGTGCTGGTGAATGCAAAAAAAAAAAAAAAAAAAAAAAAAAAAAAAAAAAAACAACTGGATACTGTAGCCCACCACTGCTAGGATGCTCCTAACTGGAATAGCAAACAAATGTCAAGAAGTAATCCTTTTCTCTTCTTCCTATTTGCCAGGCCTTCTGTGTTGCTATGCATAAACTAAAATAAACAAAAGGAAGCCAATTATTAAAGAAGAAATATAATTGACAGACTTGTCACAGATCTTTTTTAAAAGAGAAAGATGTTTTTCTGAGACAGAAAATATATATAAAAAGCAAAACATAACTAACAAAATCACATACAGACTAAAGATATCTCTGATGGAGTGGATATTAAATTCATAATTGAACCAAGTCAATTTAGGCATTTGTTAGGTATGTACATGGATCCTTTGTCATGCATTGTCAAATGATATTTCAGTTAATGCTTATCACATAATGACAGGAGTGGCCTTCTAGGATTATATCAAGACTTAAATATTCCTCTCACCTAGGACATTGTGGCCTTGTGATGTCACAGTGCCATACATTACTTCCTTTTGTGGTGGTGCTGGTATAAAAAAAAAAAAAAACTATTACAAAATTATAGCACACACAATTGCATGTAGTGCATAATGCTTGCTAATGAAGGCCTATGTTACTGGTTTATGCATTCACTACATCATAGATTTTATTGTTAGTTTAGAGCATACTCTCACTTATTTAAAAAACTTCTTACCATTTTATTCCTGCAGGAGCCTTACATATCTTGTATCAAGAGGTCAAGTCAAGTGATGTACCATTCCTGTTTATGTTTATGTGAATACACTCTAGGATGCTTACACAAAGAAATAACCTCACAATACATTTCTCAGAATGTGGCCCATTGCTAAGTTACATGTTATTTTAATTAACTGTTATTTAAAAGTTAAACTACTATTTTACTATTAATTTCTTCTTTTAAAAAATTAGAATCTTAGAAATTAACTCAATCTTATAAAAATCCTGCCTTACATCTTCACTACCACTGATACTTTTTTTCTCTTTCCATGTGTTATACAACATGTAGCACACGTGGGATATATAGATCAATGAATTATCAGTTCATGTAATAGTGGTATTATATTGGTTTGGTAGAATTGCCTTAAGAAACAACCACAAATTGGCAGTTTAAGTAACAAAAGTTCATGGTATCACAATTCTGGAGGCTAAAAGGTCCAAATCTAGGTATTTACGGAGTTTGTTCTTTCTGAAATCTCTGAAGAGGAATTTTATCTATGCCTGTTGTGTAACCTAACAAAACTTTTCACACAATGTATCCCCTTTGAGCAATACATGACTATATTTGGAAACTTTTATTTGTTTGTAGCAGAGAGAAAATTATACTATTAAAGACAAAGAATTGATTAATTCATTCATTTAATAACCCACTAATATATAGGTGATGGTAGAACCACAGTTGCTGTATAGCATGCAGCTAAATAAAAGAAAAAGAAAGAGAAAAAGAGCTAAGGATACAAATCCTGTAATCTCCGCATGTAAACGTAATCAAAAGAGTTTCAGAATACGTACCAATTACCAGATGTTTGACCTTGGCTACTTAGCCTCTCTGTATCTCAATTTCCTTTTTTGTAAAAGGCAGACAATAAAATTTTTCATAGTATTGTTATGAGGATTGAGACAATCCATTGCAGATGTTTAGAATAGCACAGAGTTGGAATTAAGACATGAGTATTGAATTTCTGCAACACATATTCTTTTTGCTCCCATGTATGGCTGCTAAGGTTGTATAGTACACAACCTCACAAATGACATTGGTCTTAGTCAGCCTTTTCACTGCTGTAACCAAAGACCTTACAAGAACAATTAGAGAAGGAGAAGTTTATTTGGCGGCTCATGGTTTCAGAGTCCTAGTCCATAAATGGCGGACTCCATTCTTTGAGGCCCAATTGAGGTAGAACATCATGTTGAAAGAGTGTGATGGAGAAAGTCACTCAGGACCTGATGGTCAGGAATCAGAGAGAGAGAGATTAAGCTCTGCTCACCAAATATATACCTAAAGGCATATCCCCAGTGACTCGCCTTCCTCAGACACACCCTACCAGCCTGTGGTAATGTCCCTATCAGGACATTAATGTACTGATTGGATTAAGGCTCTCATAACCAAATCATTTTGCCTCTAAATCTTCTTACATTGTCTCATACAGGAGTTTTTTGGGACATCTAATATCTAAATTATAATAGCATTTATATAATACCACCTTAAAACAAAGGAACTGAGTGAATTCTCTGCTTCAGTAAAATATTAAACTTATTTTCTGCTTATATAAACATTCAGAGTTATTAAATACATTCAGTATTATAGTAGGTGCTTTCTAATTTGTAGGTGAGAAAATCAATAGCTGAATCAATAGAGAGGAATGATGTCAAATACACATAAGCTTTAAATTTCATTTAAGTTTCAATAGGTAGAGTAAAATATAATTCAATTTTTACCAGCTTTTTAAATGCAGTAATGCATCTTCTAGTTATGTGGGAACATGTGGAAAGAAAATCACATATGGAAAATACATAACATAAGGTGTTGTAGCTATGGAGAACTTAGGAGTAAACACTATAAAAGTTAGAAAACAGTTTATTAATATTCAAGATAGTATCAGTGAACTAAGAGAGATTTCAAAATGCTGAATAATAATTTACATGTTTCATAATTCAGTCTATTTCACACAATATTCTTTCAAAAGGATTAGTGTGGTATAGTTTTCATCTTTCCTTTAATTGTCAAAACTGAGAGCAGCATGTGTATGATTCAGTCATTGTGCCCATCATAGCTCTTCTATAGAGATATACACAAAAACTATCAGACAAGATAGGCATAATTGAGATAATTTGAGATATTTTGCACATTTGAGAACTCTAAAAATGTACTTATTTACTTGCTCGTTTATATGGTACAATTCATTCAGTAAAAACTTTTTCAGACTTTCCCATCTCAAATTCATCTTTAGTAGCCTAATACAATTTTTTTCCAGCTATTTAGAGGTGAGAAATATTTGAACATCTACTATGCCTCAACTTGTCTAGAAATATGATACCTAGAAGAAGACAGCTTATGGAGAAAAATGTAAAGTACAATTAATTTTACCCTAAATGATTTTATCGATATCCAAATGAAATATGAAATTAGAAACAACTTTAGAAATAGATGAGTAAAATTAATGACTTAATTATTGTCATTATTTGCCTTAAAAGGGAGAATTTAATGAACATCTGAAGAAAATAATAATCAAATTACAGAAAACACAATCCTCAAAAAATACTGCCAGGTCAGAATCCAACTTCTGTATTTCCTTGGTCTGGGGAGTAGAACTAATAATTTTTCTTTCCTTCAGGCTTCATGATAGTTGAAAAATTCTTTTAATAAATTCTTTAGAGCTTGAGGCTATTCAATTATAATTTAAGCATCTTGAAATTCATGTTAATCTAAAAATAAGGTTAATTTTCTCATAGTATAATTGAGGGCTAAGGGTAAATGATGAAAATTGTTTTACTTTTCTTAGTGCATTATATATATATATATATATATATATATATATATATATATATATATATATAATGTATTTTGTCACCAAAATCAAGTAAATATTCAGTACTATCTACCTTTTCTTACCCTGTCTTTATTCAATATATAATAAACATATATATTGTTAATAAGGTTGCATTTATTTTTTAAACTGAAAAGGCTATGTTTCTGAGCATTTGTTTTAGAAATTAACATTAAATCATATTTTGTTCCCTTCTGATATCACTTTATCTTCATCATAATTTTATATAAGTAGAAAATTATGAATATATTGCTTTTTGGAGAAAAAAATATGACATGACAAATAATGTTAATTAGTGAATGTCTACATGTTTAACAAGCTGAATGAATATAATTATGATATAAATACCAGTGATTATTCCTATTTACTGAATTTAGATGCCAAAATGGCTATTTTTAATATAGAGCAAATATTCAGAATAATAAACACAGATTAAATTACATTTGAATAGAAAACTTAGAGAAAACTACATTTAAAAAATTATTTTCCTTAAATATAACAAGAAAATGGCAAGAAAAGTATGATATACAATGCTTTCTTTGCTGGTATCCATATATGTATGCTATATAGTTTTTATTGTAACTTTAAAAGACTGTCTTGTTTTTCTGTTCTCATAGAAAAAGGTAATATTATAATACATTGTCAAAGCTAGTTCCAATGTCCTTTGAGATCAGAATGTACAAATACCCCATAAAAACTAAATACAATAACTTATAATTTATATTGGAAGGAAAAAGGAACTGGATTTGATTCAGCTTGACTCACATGATGAGATTAAACAATAACACATTTGAAGGTATAAGTGCAACTTGGTGAAATTCTTATTACTAAAATGTCAACTTGGTTGTTATAATCGTTATCTGTGTCTAAATACAGAGTTTCTAAGAGCTACAGGACTTGGCTTCCTGATCTAAGAATCTGAATTAAAGTGCCTAGACTGCCTGGAGCCACAGGTTTAAATCCTGTCAACCAACCCTTTCTCTTTCTGAGGCAGATAAACCAGGTTCCAAAAAACCAGCTCTTTGTGTGGGATGGAGATCTTTCAACGACACCTTCAAATCATGCCCTGGCTATACTTCAGGGATGTTTCAGATTATTTTGTCTATTTCATGCTGTAGTATGACTTTGTATTTGCTACAACACTGAGACCTAGACCAAAATACCAGGTGGGCCAACAATCACCTGATCCCAATAGGGTATTTGGAATTCTCAAATATTTTCATTTCTTTTATTGACTTTGAAATTTTTAAAGGAAATACAGATAGGAGGAATAATTTTATAGACACTCCAGGAAAATGACCTTTGATAATAAGATATTTATAAACTACTTTGATCATCCAGTTAACAGCTGCAAAGGAAAAATAAAGCATCAAGTGGGACTATATGGTGGAACTGCTAGGTCAGAAAGCAAATGAGATTCAAGAAAATACAAAAGCTATTGTGCTCAGGGGAGCTTTAATCACTCAGACATCTGTTAGGCAGCTAATGAAACCAGGCACACACACCTCATTAAAGGTAGTCCTTGGTTATTTGATGACAGTATAATGGTCCAAAATAGTAAGGAGAATTTAACCAGTGGACTAAAGCAACTTTACCTTTTCATTATTTTACCTTATTAAAACGTGATTCACTTTTTTCTTTTTTTAAATCTGAAGGTGAGAACAAAAATACAAAGAAAAGTATGTCTTTTTTTCACAAGAAAAGCAAAAATACTGTACAAGTAAAATAGCATACAGTTTATTGCAAGAAGGTAAAGTGAGTGATTAAGCAATTTAATCAGAAAGATAATTTAGGTTAAAGGAGAGTTAATAAAAAGAACGAGGTTAGACAACTAATACATTTGTTATGTAACCTATCCAAGAAAGCAAAATGTCTCTGAAGATTTGAATTTATAAAAAGAAGCAAAATAAGTAGATTTTTTTTTCCTTTTGGGCAAAAATAATAAATCAGAATAATATATATTTCTGCATAATCTTTATAAGTTACATTACAAATGAACTAGCCATATTCAAATTATTAATAAAATGGTCTTTTAAAAAAGTACCAGAGGATTCACAATTTTCTAAACTGTGTTCTTTTGTACCAAATGTATTGAAATCATAAAAAGACCATGTAGAAATTATTTCTACTGTTCTAAAATAATGGACATAATAATTAAACATCACTTAAATGAACAAAATCCATTAGAAATATTACTTTTTAATAGACAATATGTCATATTTAATTCATAGTAACAAATAATATTTTCATGGTGCTCTTGAATGAGGGCCATTACAGAGTTCTTTGGCTAATTATAAGGTCTCTGAACTCTCCTCTCAGCTATAAATAAGGGCAGAACAGAAAGACAAGGACACAATTCAGGAGAATATACACAAGGAAGGAAAATGCAAATTCTTTTTTGAATGAAACCTTATACACCCACTCAATACAAAATATTTGAGAAAGAACATATTTAATTCAGAAACCAAGAGCTATTTGTAATGAAAAAATATCCCCTTTCTCTCCAGAAAAAAGGTTGAAACACATAGCAGCAACAGCTGCGCTCGCTCGCGCTCTCTCTCTCTCTCTCTCTCTCTCTCTCTCTCTCTCTGAATTCCTAAAAGTAGCTAGGAATTCAGGCTATAATTACATATAATGGACATTAATTTGCCTGTCTAGATATTTCAGTTTGCAATAACCCAGGAATTTGCAGGTGTCACAACTTTGCCACATTCAGCCACTGAAAGCTGTAGTAACTGTCAAGACTACCAATTTTTCATAATGAAATGTTCGAATAAGCCCCTGAGGTAGATCACTAAAAAAATGACATGTGTTCACAAGACAGATACCAGATTCTGAGTCAATGATGAAAGAATGTCATAGGAATTGCAAAGGAAAATTCACAAACAGGACCCAATAAGTGTTCTCAAAAGAATTTTAGTTTGTAGTAAAGCCATGGAAAGATCATCTGTTCTACCTTTAGCATTCTAGAAAAGTAATTTATTATAAAGAAGTCTGGAATTTAGTATTTTTGGAACTTACTGCCCCAATTAACTAGGAAGAACCACAAGGGCAAGGAATATTATGCTGTGATGAGTATATTTATGAACCAAAAAATAAAATACACAAGTTCAGCATAGGACAAATATTTTAATTTGATAAGTCTTGGAAATTTGGAAATGGTAACGACTAGACTTTTGCATTTTTAAACTCCTCTTAATTCCTAGCACCATGAATTTCATGTTAGTATTAGTGAAAAAACATATTTCACCTGGCTTGGTGGCACACACCTATCATCTTAGCGGCTTGGAAGGCTGAGATAGGAGAATCACAAGTTCAAAGCCAGCCTCAGCAACTGTGAGGCACTAAGCAACTCAGTGAGATCCTGTCTCTAAATAAAATGCAAAATAGGGCCAAGGATGTGGCTCAGTGGTCGAGTACCACGTGTCCAATCCCTGGTTAAAAAAAAATCTATATCTCTATCTATCTATCTATCTATCTATCTATATATAGATATATAGATATATAATATATATCTATATATCTATATATATATAATATATATCTATTTCAATAAATTATTGAGTTAAAATATAATTAAAGTTGCACTTAATTTAAAAGAAATTAATTTTAGAGAAAGTAACTTTTCTTCTGGTTTCAGTGTTATGTTCTGTCTCCACAATTTAGAAAATTCTTCTGCTTATGAATTTTAAATTATAGGTTGGTAGTATAGAATAATTTATTCAGCATTTTGTGCTAAGCAAAAAAAAAACAAGTCTACTAAGTAAAATAAAAATATGAAGATATAAATCTACTTTAAACTGAGGATCCTACAAGTATGTAATCATATATGAAAATATTTAAGAGTCCCAATTTGATCACAAAATCATAATAAAACCTCCAAAGATCTATATTTTAATAAAAAGAGCATTTTTATATTATTCTACAAATAGAGCTTTGATTAAAATCTACAATGTAAATGGGAAAAAATGTGGTGCAAATTTTGAAATTTTAGTTAAAAGGAACTACAGCAATACTTAATATCTAAATAATCATTGATTTTCTCTGCTCAAGATCAACAGCATTTAAAAGTTTCTATTTTAATTTATTTCTTATTTATATATTAATTGAATATTATATAAAAATAACTTTTAAATCTCAATAAAGTTTATGTTTACATAACATTCAGTTAGTTTAATTGGCTAAATTTCCGTTAGTCAATCAGTTTCAGTAGTGAAAAATAATTGGGCAGATCAATTAACTAATCAATGTTATTTCCAAGAGCTGGACAATAATATTGTGTAAATTTTATTGCATTTGTAGAGTCACTTAAGTAAGTAGACATTTTAGTGTTTTCTTACTACAATAGTTCTTTTCTTTTGACATAAGAAGACTTCTGTGTTCTGCTTTGGTTTTCATTAAAGGAACCATTTATTTTACTGCATATTTTAGATTTGATTCTCAAAGTAGCTTACTGGAATAAAATTTGTAAACTCATGCCCCTTAGTTGCCAATATTCCATGTTGGAAAATAAAATTAGCAGTTTTACTTCAAAAAAAGAAAAAGTTGCTTAATACTCTAGGTTTGCATGCTCATATATGAATTCTGTGGGAATAAAAATTACTCTTTGTACCAGGGCTTCAGTGTTCATTTGATGGAGAGAGCTGATAGTTTTTAATCGTCATTACTTAATATCTAACAAATAGCCGCTTCTTCAGTATAATAATAATGTTGGTGAACTTATTCTTTTATAAGATAAATATGCTACAATTTTAGGTCTATAGAAATCATAAACTTAAAAATTCAGAGTTTCTTTTTATAATTTAACAAAGTTTCTCCTTCATTTTTCCTTTGAATTTATTTACTTGTATTTAAATGTTTGTTACAACACCCCCTCTCCTCTCACTGTAGCAGTTATTAAGCTATTAATTTTCACTTTAACCCTCCTTTCTCTTCAGGCTGACTGGAATTATTGAGAACCACATTTCTCAGTTACCAGCTGGGTTCCTGATAAGGAGGACAAGACTGAGATGGGGAATCTGAGACAGAGAAGGTACTTTATTCTTCCCATTTGCTGCCTGTTCCTGTTGGCATTGCTCCTGCAGTTGCTTTTTACTCTGGTTCCTGAAAGCACTGTTTGTTCCACCAACTAGAACTACCAGCCTCAGTGAATTCTTCGGGAATACTATCAATAATTGGCTGACACTCTCTGGAGGTCCTTCTCCTTTTTTTCATATTTTTTAAATTTATTTATTTATTTATTTATTTTCTAAATATATATATATATATATATATATATATATATATATATATATATATATATATGACAGTATAATACATTTTGATTCATCGTACACAATCGCAGCACAACTTTTCATTTCTCTGGTTCTACACTATGTAGTGTCACAACATATGTTCAGTCATACATGTTGCTAGTGTAATGATGTTCATCTCATTCCATCATCCATCATCTTTCCTGCCAGCATGCACCCTCCCTCTCCTCCTTTCCCTTTGTCCAATCACAGTTCCTTCGTTTTTCCCATACCCCCACACCCCATTATGGACCTTCTTAAGCATTCAGGGGCCCTCCTGAGCTTCTGAGGCTCTAGCAACAGCTCTGCAGTGTCTCCTCCTCAGAGATCTGAGGCCCAGAGCCACAGGTGGGGCCTCTCCTTTAAAAGTTGTTGTCTGTAGTCCAACGTCAACCACTTTCCTTCATTTTTCTAGCCTTAATTGTGGTAACTCTGTTCCTCAGTTACCACCTCTGTGATATCTTATTGTTCTCCACTTGCCTTTTCAGTTCTTTAATACTTGCAATCAAATTCTCATGTTAAAATTTTTCTCTGTTAAGACATCTGGTGCATATTTTCCTGGCTGGATCCTCACTGTTATCCTTACTATTCATGACTGATCATAGTTATCTGAGTATTTTCAAGTATAAGGCAATACAAAGAATAAAATAAAAGGTAAACTTTAGTTTTGAAAGCAATCATTTAACACCTATATTATGTTTTATTTCACATTGACTCTATTATACCTAATTGAAAATCAAGCAATTTTAAAAATGTAGATTTGAATTGATTTTAAAGAAAATCTAAACCTAGTTGTAATTTGGTAAAGCACCTGGAAATCATAGTGCTCTTTGGAAGTTTTCATATCCATAAGGAAAGACTATAAAATACTGGAATATTCAGATGCACTGGAAATACTTTTACCACCATTATTATAACTACATAAAAATGGTTCAAAAATGTATTATGTTCTGGGGGTTGGAGTTATAGCTCAGTGGTAGAGCACTTGCCTAGCTTGTGTGAGGCACTGCGTTCAATTCTCAGCACTGCATATAAACAAATAAAATAAAGGTCCACCAACAACTAAAAAAATATTTTTTAAAAAATGCATTATGTTCTAAAATATGATAAAGATGATTGTGTAACATGATTTGTCATTTCTAATTGCTTCCACTAATATTATTTAAGTACTCATTCATATATGCTATAATTTGCTGATACTATTGATTAGTAAGTGGTAACAAATATTAAAGAAATATTATTTTTTTTCTTTTTTTCTTTTTTTTTTTATTGGTTGTTCACAACATTACAAAGCTCTTGACATAACCCACTTCATACATTGGACTGAAGTGGGTTATGAAGCCCCAATTTTACCCCAAATGCAGCTTGCAGAGTCACATCGGTTACACCTCCACATTTTTACATAATGTCCTATTGGTAATTGTTGTATTCTGCTACCTTTCCTATCCCCTACTATCCCCCCTCCCCTCCCCTCCCAGCTTCTCTCTCTACCCCATCTAATGTAATTCATTTCTCTCCTTGTTTATTTTCCCATTCCCTCACAACCTCTTGTATGTAATTTTGTATAGCAATGAGGGTCTCCCTTCATTTCCATGCAATTTCCCTTTTCTCACCCTTTCCCTCCCATCTCATGTCTCTGTTTAATGTTAATCTTTTCTTCCTACTCTTCCTCCCTGCTCTGTTCATAGTTGCTCTCATTATATCAAAGACGACATTTGGTATTTGTTTTTTAGGGATTGGCTAGCTTCACTAAGCATAATCTGCTCTAGTGCCATCCATTTCCCTGCAAATTCTATGATTTTGTCATTTTTTATTGCTGCATAGTACTCCATTGTGTATAGATGCCACATTTTTTTATCCATTCATCTACTGAGGGGCATCTGGGTTGGTTCCACAGTCTAGCAATTGTGAATTGTGCTGCTATGAACATCGATGTGGCAGTATCCCTGTAGCATGCTCTTTTAAGGTCTTCACGGAATAGTCCAAGAAGGGCAATAGCAGGGTCAAATGGTGGTTCCATTCCCATCTTTCCCAGGAATCTCCAAACTGCTTTCCAAATTGGCCGCACCAATTTGCAGTCCCACCAGCAATGTACAAGTGTACCCTTTTCTCCACAGCCTCTCCAGCACTTATTGTTGTTTGACTTCATAGTGGCTGCCAATCTTACTGGAGTGAAATGGTATCTTAGGGTGGTTTTGATTTGCATTTCTCTGACTGCTAGAGATGGTGAGCATTTTTTCATGTACTTATTGATTGATTGTATATCCTCCTCTGAGAAGTGTCTGTACAGGTCCTTGGCCCATTTGTTGATTGGGTTAGTTGTTGTCTTATTGTCTAATTTTTTGAGTTCTTTGTATACTCTGGATATTAGGGCTCTATCTGAAGTGTGAGGAGTAAAGATTTGTTCCCAGGATGTAGGCTCCCTGTTTACCTCTCTTATTGTTTCTCTTGCTGAGAAAAAACTTTTAAGTTTAATTAAGTCCCATTTGTTGATTCTTGTTGTTAACTCTTGTGCTATGGGTGTCCTATTAAGGAATTTGGAGCCCGACCCCACAATTTGTAGATCGGATCCAACTTTGTCTTCTATCAGATGCAGAGTCTCTGGTTTGATATCAAGTTCCTTGATCCATTTTGAGTTAACTTTTGTGCATGGCGAGAGAAAGGGGTTCAGTTTCATTTTGTTGCATATGGATTTCCAGTTTTCCCAACACCATTTGTTGAAGATGCTATCCTTCCTCCATTGCATGCTTTTAGCCCCTTTATCAAATATAAGATAGTTGTAACTTTGTGGATCAGTCTCTGTGTCCTCTATTCTAAACCATTGGTCCACCCGCCTGTTTTGGTACCAGTACCATGCTGTTTTTGTCACTATTGCTTTGTAATATAGTTTGAAATCTGGTATCGCTATACCGCCTGATTCACACTTCCTGTTTAGAATTGCTTTTGCTATTCTGGGTCTTTTATTTTTCCATATGAATTTCATGATTGCTTTGTCAATTTCTACAAGATATGCCGTTGGGATTTTGATTGGCATTGCATTAAACCTATAGAGAACTTTTGGTAATATCGCCATTTTGATGATGTTAGTTCTGCCTATCCATGAACAGGGTATGTTTTTCCATCTTCTAAGATCTTCATCAACTTCTCTCTTTAGGGTTCTGTAGTTTTCATTATATAAATCTTTCACCTCTTTTGTTAGGTTAATTCCCAAGTATTTTATTTTTTTTGAGGATATCTTGAATGGAGTGTTTTTCCTCATTTCCGTTTCCGAAGATTTGTCGCTGATATACAGAAATGCCTTTGATTTATGCGTGTTGATTTTATATCCTGCCACTTTGCTGAATTCATTTATTAGTTCTAGTAGTTTCTTTGTAGACTCTTTTGGGTCTTCTAGGTATAGAATCATGTCATCTGCAAATAGTGATAATTTAAGTTCTTCTTTTCTAATTTTTATGCCTTTAATTTCTTTCGTCTGTCTAATTGCTCTGGCCAGTGTTTCGAGAACTATATTGAATAGAAGTGGAGATAGAGGGCATCCCTGTCTTGTTCCGGATTTTAGAGGGAATGCCTTCAACTTTTGTCCATTCAGAATGATGCTGGCCTGAGGCTTAGCATAGATAGCTTTTACAATGTCAAGGTAGGTTCCTGTTATCCCTAATTTTTCTAATGTTTTGAACATAAAGGGATGCTGTACTTTGTCAAATGCTTTCTCTGCATCTATCGAGATGATCATATGGTTCTTATCTTTAAGTCTATTGATGTGGTGAATAACATTTATTGATTTCCGTATGTTGAACCATCCTTGCATCCCAGGGATGAATCCTACTTGGTCATGGTGCACAATTTTTTTGATGTGTTTTTGTATTCGATTCGCCAGAATTTTATTGAGGATTTTTGCATCTAGGTTCATTAGAGATATTGGTCTGTAGTTTTCTTTCTTTGAGGTGTCTTTGTCTGGTTTCGGAATCAGGGTGACGTTGGCCTCATAGAATGAGTTTGGAAGAGCTCCCTCTTTTTCTATTTCCTGAAATAACTTGAAAAGTATTGGTTTTAATTCTTCTTTAAAGGTTTTGTAAAACTCCGCTGTATATCCATCCGGTCCTGGGCTTTTCTTGGTTGGTAGTCTTTTGATGGCTTCTTCAATTTCATCCATTGATATTGGTCTGTTCAAATTGTGTGTATCCTCCTGACTCAGTCTGGGCAAATCATATGACTTAAGAAATTTATCGATGTCTTCACTATCTTCTATTTTGTTGGAATATAGGTTTTCAAAATAATTTCTAATTGTCTTCTGTATTTCTGTAGGATCTGTTGTAATATTGCCTTTTTCATCCCGTATGTTAGTAATTTGAGTTCTCTCTCTTCTTCTCTTCGTTAGCATGGCTAAAGGTCTGTCGATCTTATTTATTTTTTCGAAGAACCAACTTTTAGTTTTGTTAATTTTTTCAATAGTTTCTTTTGTTTCAATTTCATTGATTTCCGCTCTAATTTTAATTATTTCTAGCCTTCTGCTACATTTGCTGTTGTTTTGCTCTTCCTTTTCTAGGGCTTTGAGGTGAAGTGTGAGCTCATTTATTTGTTGGTTTTTTTCTTTTTTTGAGGAATGACCACCAGGCGATGAATTTTCCTCTTAAAACTGCTTTCATTGTGTCCCATAGATTCCGATATGTTGTGTCTGTATTTTCATTTATCTCTAAGAATTTTTTAATTTCCTCCTTTATGTCTTCTGTAACCCATTGATCATTCAGTAACATATTGTTCATGTTCCATGTGATGTAGGATTTTTCCTTCCTTCTTTTATCATTGATTTCCAGTTTCATTCCATTATGATCAGATAAAATGCATGGTATTATCTCCACCCCTTTATATTTACTGAGGGTTGCCCTATGGCATAATATATGGTCTATTTTTGAGAAGGATCCATGTGCTGCTGAGAAAAAAGTATATCCATTTGATGATGGTTGATATATTCTATATATGTCAGTTAAGTCTAGGTTGTTGATTGTGATATTGAGTTCTATAGTTTCTTTATTCAATTTTTGTTTGGAGGATCTGTCCAACGGTGAAAGAGGTGTGTTGAAGTCACCCATAATTATTGTGTTGTGGTCTATTTGATTCTTGAACTTGAGGAGAGTTTGTTTTATGAATGTCGCAGCACCATTGTTTGGTGCATAAATATTGATAATTGTTATGTCTTGTTGGTGAATGGTTCCTTTTAACAGTATATAATGACCTTCTTTATCCCTTTTGATTAACTTAGTCTTGAAGTCGATTTTATTCGATATGAGGATGGCCACTCCTGCTTGCTTACGAGAACTGTGTGCGTGGTATATTTTTTCCCATCCTTTCACCTTCAGCCTGTGTATGTCTCTTCCAATCAGATGTGTCTCCTGGAGGCAGCATATTGTTGGATTTGTTTTTTTAATCCATGATACCAGCCTATGTCGCTTTATTGGAGAGTTTAGGCCGTTAACATTCAGAGTTACTATTGATATATGGTTTGAACTTCCATCCATGTTTGAATGTTTATCCTTTTTTTTTTTAATATTTAGTTTGTTTCTCCGTGATTATCTTTCCCCTCGCCCTCTGTCTTTACTGAGGCACTTCCCACTGATGGTTTTGGTTATTGTTTTTCATCTCTTCCTCGTGTAGTGTTTTGCTCAAAATGCTTTGCAATGCAGGTTTTCTGGCTGCAAATTCTTTTAGCTTTTGTTTATCATGAAAGATTTTTATTTCGTTGTCGTATCTGAAGCTTAATTTTGCTGGATACAGAATTCTTGGTTGGCATCCATTGTCTTTCAGTGTTTGAAATACGTTGTTCCAGGATCTTCTCGCTTTCAGCGTCTGTGATGAAAAATCCGTTGTCAACCTTATTGGTTTACCCCTAAATGTAATCTGTCTCTTTTCTCTTGTAGCTTTTAATATTTTCTCCTTGTTCTGTATATTGGATAGCTTCATAACAATGTGTCTTGGCGTTGGTCTACTGTGATTTTGTGTGCTCGGTGTCCTGTATGCATCTACAATTTGTATATCTGTTTCCTTTTTTATTTCTGGAAAGTTTTCTGTAATTATCTCATTCAGCAGGTTATTCAATCCCTTGGCATGAATCTCTGTGCCTTCCTCTATCCCGATGACTCGTAAGTTTGGTTTTTTTAAGTTATCCAAAATCTCTTGGATGTTTTTCTCGTGATTTTTAACCAGCCTATCTGAGTTGGCTAGACTCTTTTCAAGTTGATATATTTTGTCTTCATTATCTGACGTTCTGGCTTCTACTTGCTCCACTCTGTTAGTGATACTCTCGATTGAGTTTTTAATTTGGTTTATCGTTTCCTTCATTTCTAGAATTACTGTTTGATTATTTTTTATAATCTCTATCTCCTTATAAAGATGCTTAACTTCTTCTTTTAGCTGTTTATGTAACTCATTCTCAATGTGTTCTTTCGCTGCTTGAATTTGCTGTCTCGTATCCTCTTTGAGGTTCCATTCCATCTGTCTAAGGTGTTCCTTGAGGTCTTTATATGACCATTTTTCTGATGACTCTAGGTCCTCCTGAATATTTAGGCTGTCCTGCATTGCTTGTACTCCTCTTCTTCCTTGCTTCTTGAAGCTGCTCATGTTGCTTCTTGTTCTGGTTGACTGCTGGGTTACTTTTATTTTCCTATAAATTTATTTGATGCTAGGGAGGAAAGATATTAGAAGGGAAGGGAAGGAGTCACTAAGGAGAATGAGAGTAGGCAGGTAGAATTCAAGGAAGGGGGGATAAGAAAAATGAAAAGACAAAAGAAGAAAGAAATAGGAACTAAAAAAGAACAAAAATTTAAAAAAATATTAATAATAATTAAAAAAATAAAATTGAGATTAGAAGAGAAAGAAGGAGGAAAAAAAGAGAAAAGAAAGAAAAAACAAGATTGAAAAATGAAGATGAAAGAAAAACCCCAATCAATCAAAAAAAAAAAAAAACAATAACAAAGACTAATAAATGCCGTCTTAGAGTTTGATTAACTTCTCTTCCACTAGGTGGCGCTGTGCCCCCCAGGTCAAGTCTTTCCCGTCAGTACGCGGGAACCAATCACTGTGCAGCAGCTCCTCCCAGACTGGGCGAGTCTCCAATCCTGAGTGCCTAGGGCCTCCTCTTGTGTCCAAACACTTCCACTTTTCCTCTAGCCAGGCCCCTCTCACCACAATACTGGCTACAGGCCAGGTCTGCTGCTCCCGGGAGCCCTGTTTTCATGAACGACTGGGCTCACTCCTCCAGATTGCCATTCCCTCAGACCCTATGCTTGTAGAGCTTGGTGCTGAGAATCCTCAGCGAATTTTGCTTGCCCTCCTGTAGCCACACCCCCGTAGCTGGTGCAAGAGACCTCAACAGCCAGCCCTGGAGGGAGCGGCAGTCCCGCAGCACCTCTGACTCCCTTGGGCTGGCTGTAGCACTCTCGGGAGAGCTGGGAGGGGCTCTTAAGGTTTCCCTGATGCGTGGAGAGGGAGAACCAGGAGACCACACACCTGCTGCAGCAGGCTTCAATGAATTTATCTCCTCCGCCGCAGTCCTGCCATGCCAGCCCTCTGCCACAGTGGTGTCCTCAGCAAACGGCTGCAGTTCGCCTCCCCCTGCCGGGCGACCAACGCCTCGGGCGGGTCCCCACTGTCTCCCAAGCCCCGCCTGGACCCTGCGGCCACTACCCACGAAGGCCCGGCAGGCATCCACCAATGAGAAGCGCTGACCAGCTGCCTCAGCCGGATAGCTTAATGCTGAGTCGCAGCTGTCTGTCTTAGCTTTTCAGACGCGGTGGTGCGGGGCACGGAACAGGAGGGGCTTACTCACTTCCCGCCGCCAACTTTCTCCTCTCGCTATTTCGGGATGATGGCGGGGTGCTGGCTCACTCTCCGGTGTGTCTCTGCCTCGAGCTCCCGCGCCTCTCTCCGCCGCGGTTTCTACAGCCGGCGCTGCCCTGTTCACTCTTTCCGCCCCCGGCGTTCCCGGCTTCTAGCCGCACCGCGGCCCGGTCCGTGTCTTTATGGCTCGCGGCGCCCGGGGCCGGGGAGGCGACGGCCTGACTCCGGCAAGTATCACAGTCCCCAGGCCCCGAGTCCCGGCGGCCACACACCGACACTTCTAATAGACCTACCAGATCCCTGCAGGACCCCTCTTCATGGAATTCTGCTAGAAGTTCCTCAGTGTGAAGACTGCCGCTGTTCCAAAGGGTCTTTTTGATCCCGTTAGTGCAGAGACATCAGAGTCGCTGCTTCCTCCTCGGCGGCCATGTTCCCTCCCCTCCCAGGGATTAAGAAATATTATTAAGAAAAAATATTAAAATTAAGAAAATTATACACATTGTTCACTTTTATTGCTAGAGTAAGAGTAACTCAATCCAGTCCCTGAAGTTGAGAACCATCTCTGAGACTCACTCTAACATCTCCTTTTTAAAAAGACATGTCTTTCGAAGGACTTATAGTCATTAAATTATAGTCAAAATCCTGATAGAACAAGCCTCCTTTTTTGTTTTACGGAAAACATTTGCTGTTAGTATACAATGTGATATATTGTTTATTTACTGTCATTTTAGATTATTAACAAAATTCTCAATAATATATGGTAAAAATTGGCATAAAATTAGCACACAGAAATTTTACCTCTCAATTTACAATATAGATGCTACTAACTTTAAAGGAGATATGTATGGAGGTGCTTACCCATGGTAGAATTTATATACAAAATTCAAATTTACAATCACTAACTTTAACAAAATATAAATTCAGCTTCTCATCCGTCTCACTAGAATCACTGCCACACTCAAGGCAGGGCAGCAGGCATGTCTGTTTACATGTGAGAACCACAAAAGTCAACTAAGGTCCTGGATGCTTGGTCTCTGGTCCAGACTCAAATCACTCCCACGGTTAGTTTCTCCCTTTTCTTTATCATTGACCTTTCTGAAAGCACCTCTGTCTTAGTGTATATTTGCATGCCTTTCTAAATCCTATTGACTTTGGATTCTTTAAGAGCAGGAATGATATTTTTCTCTTAGTATCTCTTGTTCCTATAAAATAGCATTGACAAAAGAAAAATATTAATAATGTTATTATGATATCTGAGTTAAAAATTATCTTCTGGATACCACACTCCTTCAAAATAAGTTTTTCCCACTAAATTTTATTCATGAGTTGTATCAGTCAACTTTCTGTTACTGCAATAAATATCTGTGGTAACCAGCTTATAAAAAATTATTTTGACTCAGAGTTTTGGACTTTTATTTTTTTTAATTTGTTTTAATTATTTACACATGATAGTACAATGATCTTGACATATCATACATTTGAATCAGATGGGATATAATTTCTCATTTTTTTCTGAGTGTACAGGTTGCAGAATTACATTGGTTATGCAGTCACACATACACCCACAGCAATAATAATGTCTGTTTTATTCTGCTGCCCTTCCATTCCCCCCTTCTCCTCCCCTTCCCTCCCATCACTTCTCTCTACCCAGTCTAATGTGACCCACTTCTTTTTTTTTTCCCTCACATCGTCGCACCTGTATTCTGTATAACGAAGGGGGTCTCCTTCCCTCCTCCGTGCAATTCCCCTTCTCCCTCCCTTTCCCTCTCACCTCTCTTCCCTATCTAGAGGTAATTTTCTTCTCATGCTCTTCCTCCCTACCCCATTTTGAGTCACCTCCCTTATATCAGAGAGAAGATAAATTCATGATCAGCTATCCCTGTTGATTTGGGTCTATGGTGGTGCATTATGGCAGGGATGTATGGCAGGACAAACTTGTTTATTTTATGAGAGAAAAACAAGAATGTGGAGAGAAACAGGAATCCCACAATCCTCTATAAGGTCAGCCACCAATGACCTAAAAACTCTTGCTGGACTCCACCTTTAAGTTTCTATCACCCTGCAGTAGTACCAAGCTTAGGACCAAGATTTTAATCCATAAGCCTTTGAAGAACATTTAATATCAAAATTAGAGCATGAGCCATGGAAGACTGTAATTTGCGTATGTCCTCATGACCAATATAACCTCCTTTCTTTACAAGAAAAGCTTTTGTGCATAGGAGGAGGAGGAGGAGGAGGAGGAGGAGGAGGAGGAGGAGGAGGAGGAGGAGAAAAGTCAATCCTAATCTATTTTTTCCTCAAATTTAGACAGCTGTCTATATCTCATGCTGTGTTTGCCTTCCTCATAAATAAATAAATTAATTAAATAAATAAACAAATAAATAAATAAATATGAAAGATTGAAGATTGTCTTTAATATGGAAAATTTCAAAATATTTTATCCATGGCTGTAGTCAGTTAAAGCAATGCAAGCCTTCAGATATCAGGAGGAAGACAGACAAAATCACTGAAACTATCTGCTTACAAGGCAAATGAGACTAGACACTGAGCAGGGACTGGCAATCAGTGGTAGACAGGCTCTCCTTCTCTCTCCTAATTCACTGGTACTTGGATCCCTACTTCTATAAGCAGAAATTCAAGGATGTTTCTTTCCAGCATGGGAGATAATGAGTAAGGAAATCCAGTACCACTATGCTCAAGTATGAGGCTCAGAGTACCCTCTTAGTGAAGAACTCCTCTTCCTTAAGCCAATTTCTCTCCACTTCTTCATCTTTGTACCAGGAGCATATCTTACAAAACAATGCAATGCCAACACTGTTTGTTACTTAAAATATATTTTCAGTGATTCATTATCCAGTATACCAAAGCATATTCCTATAAACTCTATAATCATGAAGTTTTTATTAGTCATGATTAATGTATTTTATTGTTATTAAAATATAGTTTTTTCTTGAATCAACAGAAATGTATGAAAAATATAATTCATTTATCTTTATAAACCACCAACATGCTTACAATAGTTTTTTTGTTTTATTGTTCTAAGCACACTGAATCATTTAGTAAAGTTGGTACTGGATATGAGTTTGTTGTCTAGATATTCACTTAGCAAAGTACCATGCTTCACACTGAGAAGTCAGACCAATTTATGAGTCTGAAATTGTATCTGAGCTTTACATTTTGAATGACTTCACAGAGACTTAGGCATCTATAACCGTATGCATAAAGTAATTCTGCTGTGAACTCCTGGAAACATAAATTATATCTTATTTTTATTTGATGAAAGATATATCTACCACTTTAATGAACTGCACTCAGAATGACCCATAAACAGGAATACTTCCCATTATTAAAAAAGTACTTCAAACAGGATATAGCATATTGACATATTTTAGACTGGAGGAAAGAACCTATTATCCCCTAAAAGAAGGTAAAGAAAGAGTGAATATTTTCAGTTAGGATGAGTGCATGTGTGTGTATAGGGGCAACTGCAGGTTCATAATTTAAAAAAACATGATAATGCTTCCTATCACAAAAATCAATTTTTATCCTTACGACATAAGAAGGCCTAGTG
Source organism: Spermophilus citellus (assembly GCF_964194105.1). Lineage (NCBI taxonomy): Eukaryota > Metazoa > Chordata > Mammalia > Rodentia > Sciuridae > Spermophilus > Spermophilus citellus. Next base: position 164,234,651 of record NC_138184.1, read on the forward strand.
AATAAACTATGAGTGTTTAATTTTCTTTTCTTTGGTGATTTAATGGGCAAAGGAGTGGCATTGTTATCAGTTCTGGTCTTCTCTACTTGTTCCCCCATTCAAATGGCATTTTGCTCAAATGTTTGACAAAGTTTTGTGTACATGTTTGCTATGTTAGATGATACTTCATCACACAACAAGTTTTTCATTTTAAATGTTACATATGCTAAATTAAATCAAGATGTTTCATACCAGCAAGCATAATGTAGCATTTGACAGATTTCCAAATTCAGGTGCTTATAAAAACAAATCTTAGAAGCAACATTAATTTTAAATCCTACTGAGCTTCATACGGCAATTGAAAATTATGGAAATACTTTAAACTTTATAGCCTTACAAAATGGAAAATGATCAGGGTTCTGGGCGAGGGTTCCTTAGAAGGATTTTCCAAACAGTTCTGTGTTGGAAAAATAGAATCCATGTGCTCTTATTTACCTGAATATGTTCCAAACAAAATTTAAATGTTTGTATAAGAGTGTTTGAATTGTAGTGATTTAATGTCTAGCCAACACAAAGAACATTTGTAATAGTACTGCTCTTGATATCCAATTTACACTAAATCATTAAAAGTAAAATATAAAAGTGAATTATACTCATAATTTCATAATATTAAAAAAATATGAGAAAACTTTGAGGGTATCTAGAAGATATCAATACTTAAAATAAATTAATTTGGGAAATGGATAAAAAACTTCTTTTTTTTATTTAATTAAAAAGGGAATGGAGATATAAGGAAAGTTATAAAGAAGACTTAGCTAGTTTCTGAGCCTTGGCCCTGCGCTAAATCAATTTTATATTGCTGCAAAGTTCTTTTCTGTGTCAAAGTTATATTCTAGTAGGGAGGAAAAAGACAATATGTAAGCCATAAATAAGTAAAAAAAAATGTAAGAAGAGAAAAGAAGCACTTTTTTGAGATAGAGTATCACCAGATGAGAGTGTTGGGAAGTGTGTTAGAAAGGGCAATCAGTAAACATCCCTTGTGGGAAGCCACTCTTGAGCTATTTAGCATCTTCACTGGGCCTTGAGCCATGGAGATTTTAGTCTGGCATTGCACACTATTTTGTGGCCCCTCCCACTTACTGGATTATGCAATTCACTGGACTTCAATCTGCACCTGGCTAGAAAGGCTGCTCCTATAGCTCTGGAATTGGGAGTGACACATTTGGCCTGGACAGCCCACCTCCTACCTTATTTGGTAGAAGAACATTCTATGGAAAACCTTTGAAGTTTCCCCCATATATAATAAAGCAAATGTGGGCTCTCTCTCTCTTTCTTCCAGTGTGGAAGCTCAACTGCTAAGGTGGTAGAGCTGTCCTGCCCCCACTTTTCAAAATTACTTCCATGCCATGTGGTCTTTTCGTGGCCTTCTTTTTCTTAGCCTTATTTCACAGCCAGTTCACTCCACACAGAGGAACTCTGTCTCAACACCTGTGCAGGACGCCGGTGGGAATCCCTGAACCATACGTTTCTGCTGAGAAGTAAAAAAAGGTATAGCCACCCAGTCTAAACTTGAGGAACTTAACCAGAGCTGTAATTGAAGGTGAAAATCTCCAATAATGCTTTCGTTACTCAACTGGCTCAGTCAGAAGTCACTCTTTACTATGATGATGATATGGACATATTGTGAAATTGTCTTATTCTTAGGAGGTACAATGTGTTTAGCATGAAATATTATAAAGATCACAGTTAACATTCAAGTGGTTCAGCTGAGATTACATACAATTATGCAGAAAAATAGAAAAAAGAATAAAAAGTAAATCTTATAAAATGTTAACCACAGATTATTTTAGCCAAAAGGTATACACATGAGTGTTACATTGCTCATTCAATCTTTTCATTTATTTGTAATTCTTCTGAAAAAAGGAAAAAGGAACTTATTTTTTAAAAAAAAGAATTGTATCATTCACATGCAAATTGACAATGATTATATCAAATTTACAAACTCTAATTATTTGAGAATGTTTTGTTTGAACAGAACTAATGCAGACAAATGTATGTATAACCACAGAACACAGTTTTCTATGTCAGACAAAAGTGTAGCAAATGTTAAAAATAGAAGAGACAAATGACGATTATGAGTCTTTATAATATTTGAGGCCAACTCTATTTCAACCCTTTCTTTCAACCCTTCTTTGGCTACCTTTTCCATATGTCATACTCTACAATTACACACACATCTCCACTCTTGTCTTTCCAACCTCCCTAGTACTTCAATTGTATAATTCTGAAACATTACATTACCGACTTCTCTATTCCTCATCTTATTTTCTATGGCTTTGTTGTCTGTTTCGCCAACTTATATCTTGATTGCCTTCCTTTTCTTCTTCTTAGCATAGCATACATAAGCCTATAAAATCTGGTTGTTCTTTGACAAACTTGTTTCTTATCCACAGTTTTCATTTCACTTTCTACTCCAACCACTCTGAGTCACTGGACAGTTCTTCCAAATACAGAATGTTTCAGACTTCCGTAACGTCCATAACTGAAATTTACTTCAAACACCCTCTTCTGCAAATCTGGATACTACCTGTACTCAACCCAATATTTCCTTCATGAAGTGCTGCATTCTCTGTGACAAAACTGGCAGGAATTACCCGAATGGAAATGCTAGTAAGAAGATTTAAGCAGAAAATGACCAAAATCTTCATTTGTTTTGTTTTGTGCTATGGTTGGGTTATGATATATCGCCTCCAAACCTATGATAGACAGTGCAGTAATGTTCAGTGGTGAGGTGATTGAATTAAGAGAACTGTAACTCATCAGTGGATTAATCCATTTGATGGATTAATAATTAGAAAGGACTATTTTATTGGGTGGTAACTGTAGGCAGGTGGGGCATGGCTGAAGGAAGTGGGTCACTGGGGACATGCTCTTGGGGATTATTTTGTGTTCTTGACTCCTCACTCACTTACTCTCTCTGCCTTTTGGCAGCCATGAGCTGAGGAAATTTCCTCTCTTATACCCTTCTGCCTTGATGTTCTTCTTTACTTGGGCCCAGAGCAATGCAGTCAGCCAATCATGGACTTAGACCTCTGAAACCATGAGCCAAAATAAACTGTTCCTCAATTAAGTTGTTCTTGTCAGGTATTTTAGTCTCAGCAACAAAAAATGACTAACAACACCATTATAGTAAGATGATTCTAATAACCAATGAATGGGAAGATAAATAAAGAGAAAGACACTCTCCTTGTATTGACCAAGATAAACAAATGAAAATTTGAAGATTTTGAACAAACATAGTGGTAGAAGCTGTGGAGAACGATAATTTATTTATGGGAAATTTAGAAAATAAAATGGGAAGAATGCCATGAATGGGTGTGAAAGGTTAAAAATATCAGAAAAACTGAGATGTTTCTTTAGTTTTGCTATGTACTGTAAATCATCTATCCAGTGAGAAAGGTAGTTTAAGAAGGAGGTATGGGAGTAAGATGGTTTGATTTGGAATATATTAAATCTTTAATAGCAGTGGACATTAAAATGCTATCTTAAAAGTTCAAGTGATGGTTGGGTTTGAAATAAATAGTTTTGAATCCTCAGTGTATGAGTGGTTACTAACTGTTTTTGTGGATGACTTCACCAAGCAAGAGTACTAAATGGATCAAAGAAGGGTCCCTGGAAAACTTCAACAGATAAGGATTGGATGTGGGAAAGTGATGCCAAGAGTGTCCATAGAGATAGGAACAATACATTGACAGAGAAGGCTGACCTCTAGTTCAAGAGAAAAGACAAATTTAAAGGGTTATGAACCATACTTTCAAATGCGTCAATGAAACCTCTGTTCATAAAGCAAGCTTGCCAAAATGCTAATTACATAATGTTTTTCTTCATTTGAAAGTTACAGGTCTACAGATAGACTCTAATTTATACAAATACTTGTGTAAGTCAGCGTATTTTATTCCTTTCTGTTCTTGTTGATAGACTCTAATTTATACAAATACTTGTGTAAGTCAGCGTATTTTATTCCTTTCTGTTCTTGTTGATAATAAGGCTATACTTTTTTATCTGGACTTGGTCATTAAGTTATCTAATGCTCAGATTGATACCTGAATATTTGTTCATCAAATGGTAAATGGTGGGTTTCATTTATTTGTTTGCCTTTGTTTTCCTGAGCTAAAGTATTAATTTTTAACTTTGATCCATTTTTTGAATATTCTTATTACAATGAGCATATAAGAAGAATAAGAAATTTGAGAAAATAAGTGTTTTACCAAAATTGGAATGACAGTTCATATCTCAATCATTGAATACAATGAGTTTTGATAGAGGTATGCACAAGTGTAACTGATACCCCAATCAAAATACTGAACATTAACAAGCTGCCAGGAAGTATTCTCAAGTCCTCATTACAATCACTACCATCATAGATTAGTTTTGTTCCCATATTTGGATTTAGAGAAATAAAATCACTCTGAGCCCTTTTGTTTCTGGTTTCATTGGTTCCTATAATGTATCAAGATCCTTCTCTATTTTTGAGTGTTCAACAGTTCATTACTTTTTTAAATATATGAATATAATAAACTGTATGACTTTTCTATAATTTGTTTATTCTTTTTTTGTTGTTGAGGGACATTTGAATTACTATATGGGACTATTATGAACAAAATTTTAAAATTCCTTGTACAAGTTTTTGTGTGGATAAGTTTTTATTCCTTTGGGGCATATCCTAAGAAATAAAGAATTAAGTTGCTGGGGAATATGTTAGTTGTATACTCAATTTAGTAAGAACTTGCAGGAAGTGCCCTAAAGTGCCTGGGAAGGTCACTTTCCCAGCAATAACATAGGAAAGTTACTGGAGTTCTGACCAACATAGTGTTAGAATTTTTAATTTGTCATTCTACTGGATTTGAAGTCCTGTTACACTGCACTTTAAAAAATCCCCTGATGGATAATAATGCTGAAAATCTATTTTTGTGCTTATTGCCCATTTATGTCATTTTTTTGTGATGTGTATATTCAAGTCTGCTGATCATTTGGGGACTGTTTAACTTTTCCTATTCATTTGAGGGAGTTTTTTATGTATTCTGTATGTAAGTTCATTGTCTGACATATGTAATTGAATATTTCCTTTCAGTTGTTTATTTATTTTCTTAATGATATCTTTTCATGATTAGAAAAATCAATTTTAGTAAAATATGTCATTTTGCTTATATATATATATATATATATATATATATATATATATATATATAGAGAGAGAGAGAGAGAGAGAGAGAGAGAGAATTTTTTTAATATTTATTTTTTAGTTTTCGGCGGACACAACATCTTTGTTTGTATGTGGTGCTGAGGATCGAACCCGGGCCGCATGCATGCCAGGCGAGCCGCTACTGCTTGAGCCACATCCCCAGCCCCTCATTTTGCTTTTAAAATTTGTACTTTTGTGTCCTGTCCTAGAATACTTTTCTTAACTAAAATGATTGAGATATTTTCTTGGGTCTCTGCTAGTTTTGTGGTTCTGGGTTTTCTGTAAAGATCAACAATCCATCTCAAAATAATTTGTTAGAATAGACTGCAATAGTCACTTTTCTCATATTAATATCCAGTTGTTCAGCAGTATTTACTGAAAATACTCTTTTCTCCATTGAATTTTTCATCAAAACAACTGGTGTGTGTGTGTGTGTGTGTGTGTGTGTGTGTGTGTATGTATTTAGGAACTTTTTATTCTGTTACACTGATGTGTCCCTTACCTATATGTCAGCATTGCACTATCTCAGTTATACCTTCATAGAAAAACTAAAATCCAGGTAGTACAATTTGTAATTATATAATTTACCAACTAAGAAATACACAAAAATAACTCAATTTGTTTTTGGGATTGTGACTTTATAGATTATTTTCACATGACTATAAATTTAGAATTAATTTATAATTTAGAATCCTGGACTTTTGATAGATATTATGACTGTATCTGTGTCACAATTTTGAAAGAATCAAAAATATCAGTCTTCAAGTCCAGAAATATGGCTAGTCTTTGCCTTTATTTAGGACTTATATTTTTCTATTGCATTTTCATTTGCAATATTTTGTTAGCAGAGAGCTTACTCATCCTTCAGTAGAGTCATTCCTATTTATCAGATATTTCTTCACATTACTATTAAAACATTTTAAAATAATATTCTAATTAGCTATATCTATTGCTAATAGATATAGTAAAATAATTGCTCCATATGTTGACCTTGCATCCTGTGGCCATCCTAAATTCATTTATTATTTGTAGTAATTTATAAATACCTGCACATTTTCTATGTATAAATCATGACATCTTTGATCCTTGGGAGTTTCTATTCTAACTAACCAAAGAATAGTTAACTATTATTTCCTAATTCTTACTTGATTGCAAGTAGAACAAATACCCTTGCATTGTTTTATATCCTATAGGAAAATATAATGATTAATTAAGATGTTGCTTAAAGACTTTTTCCTATTTGTTCTTTTTAGAATGAGGAGATTTGTTTCTGTTTTAAGTTTATTAAAATATAGTTTATATGATAAAGTGATTTTTTTAATGGTTGAGGTTACAAATTTCATTGTAATTCTCTTAACAAGGTTGATCATGTTAACTTTTACATTTTTGTCCATGAGGCAGATTAGGCTATGATTTTCTTTTCTTCAATGGTAGTGTTCCTTTTTCTATAATTTTGCTTTCCATGATTCCAATTTTTCTGTAATTAATCATGTCCCAAAATACTAAATGGTAAACTCCAGAAATAAACCATTTATAAGTTTTAAAAATTATATTACAGTATATTGTTATAATAATTATTATATTTTGTTATGAGTTATTGTTGTTAATGTCTTATTGTGCCTGATTTACAAATTAAACCTCACATTAGGAATGTATCTATAGGAAAAACACAAGATATATAAGTTCAGTACTATCTGCAATTTTAGGCATTTGAAAAATATCTTAGAAAATATTCCACATTATCAGGGCTATATTGGGCTCATAACATAAGGTAAATATAAGTACACTTATTTTTGAAGTCAATAAACAGGTAATACTGTTAGTCAAAAATCAACCTTTGGGAAAAGCATCTTTTTGAAAATTTCTGTAATTGTAATAACACAATTCAGAACTAGTCAATAAAATAGTGTAAATTATGTCCAATATCCATGATTAAAGTTAAATGTTCTCATATTAACACACCTGCAACTCATAGGCTGTATCTTCACATTTTTTCTCTTTGAATATTTGCATGGCTGGCTACCTTCATGACAATAATTTTATTAGGCAAAACAGACTATTCTGCATTTTTAAACTCCCTTAGAATTTCAGATCTGTCAATGCTTAAGGGAGGCAGACACTTGTGGAGCACATGCTGCTAAGTTGGTACACATGGACCATATGAGCAACCAATGTAACCCTCCAGAGTTAATTTGAAAGGAGACCTCCCAAATCTTGCTACTCAATAGATGAGAGGAAAATGACAGCTCTGTTCAACAGGAGTAAGTTCACTTCAAAGAGTTTTTGAAAGGTTTATCTAAAATGTGGACTTTTAAAAATTTGTGTATGCATTAGAGATACTACAGCATAAGAGAAAACATTAAAATTTCTCTTTGACCCAGAATCTGTCTAATACTAGGAGTTAATTACTTAAAATAATAATGAAAGCACATTTGCGGACTTTAAACAGGAAAATATATTCAGGAGCATGGTCTGCTCTGTTTTATTTCTTTTTAAAATGAAGTGTATTAGCAATGACAGATGAAGCAGGGCCTGCAGGAGATGTGCCAGAGGTGTGGTGACAGCCTGGTATTCACAATGGATGTATTGGTGTGCCTCAGGCATCTGTTTTATATACTGCACATTTGAAAGCTAGTAATAGAGCACTCTTCCTTACATTTTACTGGATATTGTAAGAAGAATATATTCCACCAGAAATTTGAAGTGGAGCAGCCGTTTATTTAAATTGAATGCCAGAATTCCAAGTAAGGAAAATCTTCAGCAAGGGTTGATTCACTTCTATTAGCAGGAACAAATGTGTTACAGTTCTCCTTTCCTGGTTTCCTACCACCATGTACATGGTTGATTTCCTGGAATTGTATATACCCAATTATGCTTCTGCTAATAGAACTCAGCTCTTTTTCACAAAGTAGGACTCTCAGGTTCCATCTGAATTAGTTATACTTTGTCATTTAAACTACAACAAGGCAGAAGTAAGTATGAGGAGTCACTTATAATTGGGAAGGTAAGCTTAAACATTTCCTCACTAATAATCTGCTATTATCTCATCACATTTGTTAAACTGGCTATAATCTTAAATTACAGTATGGAAGGAAGAATTACTCAAGAATTAACTAGAACAGGAGAGACCTCAGGAAAAGACTAAACGTGATTAGCACAGTAAATAACTGGTGATACAATAGAAAGATGTGATGAGGAAAGTCTACAGGGACATAACTCAGAGAAAACAAATGCTATTATATCTTTTCTCTTCTCTAGGAAACCACATACAACATGTGTGATAGATGTTTAAACATGTAATAAGGCACAAACACAACAGAGGATATGTTCCACCTAGGGCTTAGGGATATCTTTGACCTGAGGCTGACAATGCAAATATTTTGAAATAGATATCAAGAAGCTACAATATCCCAAGGCCCATTGAAGAAAATGTCACACATAAACAAGTTGGCAGCAAGTATGAAAATGCTGATTTGATGTCCATTATTTAGGAATTCCAAATATTAGTTGAATACATTTTTACATGAAAAAGAATCTTTCTATATTTCAAATATTCTTAAAATTTTTATATAAGAATATCAAAAATTATAGGTGATTTTTGGTAAAATAATTGTCATAAGATTACATTTACCACATATAAAATATATAATATACATGTGAATGTTTTATATAATTATTTTCAATCCAGTGTTATGGATTAAACCCAGGGCCTTGCACATGCTAGGTAAGTGAACTTCCACTGAGTACACCCCAGCCCTACCAGGAATATTTTATTTTGGGCTTAAAAAGACATATATATTTTAATTCCAAAAAAAGAAATTATGATTATTTGCTATTGTTAAGTATGTATCCAACTCTACTCATTATGTAATCTGAAAAATCTTATTTATGCTAGAATATGGTATTCAAAGGCAATAGATCAATCCCAAGATTAGATAGCCCTAACATGTATATAGAGTGGTACTCACAAACGTGAATCAAGGAGTTTCACAAAGCCTAAGCTGGTTTACTCCTTAAAACAGATACAACATCATTTATATCAAGACATTCACTGATTTTAAGAGACAATGCATTTCATGTTTTATTTTCAGATTTGTAAACACTAATGTAGCCTTTTTAAAAAAGGAAGAAAATTAAAAATGAAATAGTAAAAACCCGAATATAAACCACGTCACATTTTATAAAGTTAACAATGCAGATCTTATCACTCATTGAAATGCACTTTTAGCCTACTGCAGACCAGTAAGATCTTATATAACCACTTCTGAAAGCATAATTGCATTTATATTCAGTCTTACATGTAGTCACTGCCTTAAGGTTATAAATAATATGAAGGTATCATTTTCTTTGTTTTCTTAATAAGGATATTAAATTGAACTTAGTCTATTCCAATATCTTACCTGATCTCTTTGGGCTTATAAACCATGATAAATTATTTGAAAAACTCAGTGCTTCAGAAACTAACTAAACTCATCACTTTGTTTTCCTGAAAATTATGCTTCAAACAGTTGCTTATTATGAGACTATTCTGATCTATCTCTATATTAAAATAATGCCATTTTTCATTCCCATGAAGATAAACATTGTTAAAATACTTGAAACCCATCTCCCTATGCCTTATTTCTCCCCATGTGTGATGGGCAGCCCCATCTCTTTGTGGCTCTCTATAGCTACATCCTCCCACACTGACTCAGGTATTGACCATACTAATTTTGGGGGGCAATGATACAGTAAGAAATGTAAGGCTGTCTAGGGCTTCAACAAACACTTGCTCATTTTTGAACAATTTGGATTGCTTGCATTTTGTATTTACATCATAACATGAGACCACAGTGAGGTTAATCTGCTTAAGAGAGGTTCACTGAGCAGAAAGGAGCTAGCTCTCTGAATGGTCATAGTCATCAAAAGAAAAAAAAAAACATAGATAAGTCCATTCTTTTTCAGTCAATAAACAACAAAATCACTGACATAACGAATTCAGAAGAGAACAAAAGAAATCTCTAGCTAAACCATCTATTTACCTATCTATTTACTCTGCCAAAATGTGGCGAGATAAATAAACACTCATTGTTCCTAGCCACTGAGATTTGGGATGGTTTGTCACACAGTAATGTTGTAGTAATAGACAACTGACACACCAACAAAGGAAAATGAGTTATCTGATTAATGAGGATTGTCATTAGTCAAGTTGGTGGATTGATGGAAACCTTATCTTGATAGGTGTATGTGTGTGTGTGTGCATGTGTGTGTGTGTGTGTGTGTGTGTGTGTGTGTGATTATGTTTGTTTATTCACCCAGACCTGTGGGAGCCTGTGTTCTTAGATTATTCTCAGGTCTAGACTGAGATAGATCTTAGAAGCTCAAACATTACACTAAGCTACATCTTCCAACTTAGCCTATTTCAACAATAATGATGTTTCTCCATTTGCTGACTCTTATATCTCATTTAGTTCAAATCAAAAGAAAACAGGAGTAGAGCAATTAAGAAGACCCCCTCCATACCCCAAGAACTAACACAAAGGAGCCAATTGAAACTGAACAAAAAGGTCCATAGAAAAGTTAACACTGTGGAAAATTCTAAGTAGAAGTATAAAGATAGAGTAATGTAGTGTTGTGTAAAAACAAAATGCTTATGTTGGCTTCAGTAGACCGTAAAACAAAAAGGCAGGACTCTAGAGTCTAGTTTAGTGTTAAATTTTACAAAGGAAGAAACTGAAACCAAAAAGAGCTCACATAACATGCCTAGTGTCACAAAGTAATTTTAGTGTAAATGTTGAGAACTGAACTTTAATTTGTTGTTGTCTACGGTCTAGAAAAACAGCAAAGTCTTATGGAAGGAGAAAGAAATCTGATATCAGATGTGGATTTTAGTTCCAAGCTCTCCTCTTACTCAATGTGTGGCTTTTGGGGTCAATCACTAGAACTGTTTATGGCTCAGTTCTCTCACATATAAAGTGTGAATAATAATGTCAGCCATAACTCTTAAATATTTAATTTGCATAATGCATTTTTAGGTAATAATGCATTATGCAATGTGAGTTCATTTTAACTCATCCTAAAAAAATTCTCATGAATCCATTATGTGTCAGGTATTATGCTAGTTGTTGAGAATAAAAGAGGTCTCAAAAAATTTACAGTCTAATGTAAGAGAAAGACAGCAATAAATAATGCCAAAATTAGGAGACAAACACTCAGGTGGGGATATGCAAGGGAGGGATGTTTAGGGAACATAGACTATTTAGCTCAAACAGGATAATAAACCTAACTTAGTTCCAGGTAAGCTAACTTATAGAGGATGAATTAAAATTGGCTAGGTGAAGGTTACAGAGGTAGCTGCTCAGGCAGAGAGAAGAAAACGCATCAAAACATGCTGGAGCACAGTATGTGTGAAACTGCTGAATGGAACTGTTATTACTAAATCATAAAGAAGGAATAGCAAGAGGCAAAACTACCAGGGAGAGTCAAGTGCTGGATTTGGACACCAGAGAACCATTGAAAGTTTTAAGCAGTGGGATTATGTGGTTTGATTTATATTTCAGTTAAGATATTCTAGCTGCATTGGGAGGGAGATCAACAATCTAGGGAGAAAAAGATACAAATCTAAACACTGGCATCATGGTAAGGATGGGGAGGAAATGAGAGATTAGAGAAACTGTATGACTAGTAAGTATATATTTCATTATTATTTTCATCGTAGCAAATTGTTCCCTTCATTTTTTTCCTCTTATAAAAATTTAGTGACTATTGGTGATTACAGAATTATGTTTTTTCTCATATATTTATTATTGGCTTTGTTCTACTCATATTATCTGTTTATCATAATGAATGGGATACTCATATTTTTTTAACTTTGGAAAGAATCAAATGAAATTGGTTCACTCATATTTATGCCATGGTAAACATTCATCTTTTATTTTCTAAACAGCAAGCCAGAAATACAGTATTCCAATATTCCTGGGCAATACCACAGTGTCAGATGGTTTCCAAACATGTAATTGATTCAGTATACTATTAAGGTTTAGTCTGGCAATAAAATAGAATTTCTCTCCTTATCATCGTGTTTAATTTTTAAATTCTGTTTTAAATACTGAGAATAGCAAATGTCTGCCATAACACACTCTACATTACACGACCTCTACAGAGACCACAAGGAGACATGGTCCTCTCACAACAACAAGAAATCCCTCACTTGATCAACCCAGCCAGGTCTCTCCTACTCATACATACATCCCTAGTAAAATCCCACCTACCCTAAATAAGTGGAGGAGGATATATACAGAGAGGCATAAAGAAATGAGTCCATAGCATATAATGAGAACTAATATTTAATTGTGATTCATGAATTTCATAAATTACGAAATTTCTTTAGGTATGTCATCCAGAATTTACCATTAGCAGAAAATATTCCTGGAAAGACATAACTGTAACCATAAAAAAAAACCTTAAAAGTGTTTTCAAAATGCTATATCAACAGCTTTCAATAATCCCATAACACAGAGTAGGATAATTCTTCCTTTGGAAAAAAAATAGAATATTAAAGTGAAAAAACATTTCTTTCCTTAACTATTTGACTTAATACACGATTTAAGTATTTGGTCCAAGATTAAAATGCAGACACTTCTTCCTAATATGGATCTGCTTCTATGATATTGTCCACTGTTAATATTTTAATAAGAATTGGAACTATACAGTTCCAGAAAATTAGGAGATGGTATTCATGGATTTATTCTGAAATGAGAGACTTAGTTAAAACCTTATTTTTTTCTATGAACTTCTTTGCTTCCATTATCAACAAGTCAAAGTGAAGTCAAATAGGCCTTTTGCAATAACTATTTTCTCACTGCTTTCCAGCATGCCTAGATTAGAAGGCTTTGGGTAGTTGCATAACTTTCTTGGTGGTCCTCTGGGTCAAGACCACAAATTGTACTTGGATTTGTCCAACATGGCTATAAGCCTGGTTTTCTGTCCACTACAAATTTTCTCATTTTCACATATTCAGTTTTGTTTTTAGTTACTATCTTTGATAAATTAAGTGTACCCTTAAAATTTAAAATAATGCATAATTATTAATAATTTGCATAAATGCTATTGCAAGTACTAGTGTATATACACAAACTAGTCAGGTCTTTAAAAGAGAGGAATAGACACATATTTCTGCAACAAAATTTCTTGATTCAATTGCCCAGTTTCTCCAGGGCACCAAGCCACAGCTGAATAAAAAGCGTATGTTGGGATTCCATAATCTGCTAACACTCTTAGACCCATTATGAGTTGGAAAACAGTTAAAATGCATGTGGCTGTTATTTTCAAATGAGGTGGCTGCTTTGTTTCTACATAAAGTAACATTTTGTTTTGTTTTTCCTAGGACATAAGAGGATGATTAACCACATTTCATGAGCCATACAGTTTTATAAGTAGCAAATATAGCAGATACTTCACAGAAATAATTCTTGAAATGCAACCCTGAATTCCTCTATGTCGTTCCAAATCTATACAACGTTTTCGTGTTTGCAAAATGTTTTCTTACATACAGAAAACTCATTTCATTTAAATTAAATTGCATCATCAAATTAAATTAGCTCTATTAACCCCATGCTTACTTTCAACAATAGCAAGGATGCTAATGAAAATGTTATTTTAAAAAATGATAATTCCTAATATATCTAAGAAAAGAGAAGTCAAAAATATAATAACATAAAATTAGCCTAATGCTTACTGTTTCTCTGGACATTACCACTTTCAATATCAATCTTCCAAAGGATCAACCTATCTCAGAACTAAATATGAATTTCTAAATTTCTCAAACTGATGATATAAGCATGCTGCTCTTAGGTTTCTTGCACTTAGTCCCTGGACTATGTCACAAGGCCCTCTACTTATATAAATCATTTTACACTATTTTTTATATATTTTCTCACTACCAATTAAACCGCTTGGCTGCAGGTGAAAGAAAACTTTCAAAAAGGGACAAGAAATTTATTAGCTCATTCTATTTTCTACTGCTACTGTAACAAATCCCCACAAACTTGGGACTTAAAACAGCACAAATTTATTCTTACAGTTCTAGAACTTAGCTATTGAACCTGGGTGTCACTGGGCCACAATGAAGATGTCATCTCGAGGCTGTAGGGAAAAATTGTTTCCTTGCCTTCTCCTGCTTCTAGAGGTCATCCACATGGCATGGATTGTGGGCCCATTCTTCTACCTTCAGGACAGCAATCCTTCAATTTTATGACCATTTTCCCATTGTCATCTCATACTCTGAATCTCTGCTTCTCTCTCCCCTTTCCATTTTTAAGGACCCTTGCAATTTCATTAGTCCCACCAGTTAAGCACCCAAACTGTTCTTGTGTAAAATCAGCTCATCAGCTGACTTAATTTTTTTAATTTTTTATAACTACATAACCTGAAATTTTTCAGATTTGGAGAATAGAGCTTGGGAAATTTTGTGACAATGTTATTCAACATGTCACACTTGTATTCTTAGAAAAATCCAGCAAATAGAATTTTTGAGGCACAAGTTTCTCTGGAATATTTACAGAAATGATATCATTAGGACCATGTTTGTATCTTAATCTTTTGGATGTCTCTCAACTCTTCTTTCTTTAATTTACCAAAATATATGCTGCAGCTCTATCCCAGATGCTTTACAGTTCTGTTGTAAAGAATGTGTCCATTTCTCTTAAGCAAAATAAAAGCCTCAATTTAATGTGTTTGGCTTTGATTGACTGGCTGATATCCTACTTCTATTATTAATGTAATTGCTACTCCTGGAGGCATTAAGGCTTAAGTCATGTGTCATCTTTGGCATCAGAAATACTGTGGGCTACAGCAAAAAACTCATGGACTGAGAATAAGGTATAGAACCTCAAGAGGGACTAGTGACTAATGTCAGAAGTTAATTTAATGGATTCTGGGTGAGGGGGGAACAAAACCAGCAGCTACTACAGCAGTCTATATTATACATGTTTTAGTCAAGTAGGAGCAATAAAGAAATGACAGGTGTCTCTGAACCAAGAGGAGAATGCTAAAAAACTGAAATGCCAAATTCTATCATCCTAGATGACAATTTGTGAACTCATACAACAATGAACCTAAATTCTTAAGAAAGAGAAATCTTTCACTTACTACCTTAAACTTCCTCTATAGTCTCCTCTTGCTACTCTTTATCTGAAGTCTCATTCCAGTCAGCCTAGACCCCTCACCTTGCACACGCTATTGGTAATCCCATCTAACTTAGAACTTTGTCCTTCTGATCTCTACTCTAGAGTTTCTTAACTTCTTTGAGACTCCATTTCCACATGTAATAAAAAGAAATAATAATACTAATTCTAAAAATAATACATTGCTCTTAATGTTGTTCCAAAAACAAATGCAATGTAAAATTTAGATTCCTTAAGGTTGTATTCTGTGATTTCCACAATATTTAAAAGTGTGAGTTGCCCATTAGTAGCCACTGCAGTTTACCTAGAAACAGACAAATACACAAAAGTTAATGTAATATGTATAACATGCCTGGTATAAAAGGATTACTAGTACACAAGCCTCACTTTTTTTTTTTTTGCTTTTGATTTTGTTTTTTGAAATGAGATTACCTTGGAAACTACTACAAATATAAAAAATGGCTAAATGTAACATATGCAAAGCCTTCTGCTGTTAGAGCTATTATGTTCTAAATCACAAGGGTATACATATATATTTTTCTTTTTCACTAAGTGTTGTTTTAATCTCAAATATTTGTGATAACGACTATCCATTGTCTTGAGACCAATGCCTCTCTGCTGAATATATTAAGATGGATGTGTATGTGGGGTTGTCTTTACCTCCTTTTTGACATGCATTTAAGATATATTAGACATTTGGCTGGGAACGTTTATCAAGAAAAAGTAAGTTTAAACAATCAGTTTTAGATTTTGATTTGACTCTTATTGGTGAAAACTATGATATGTCTTGTGCTTTTACAATCAATCAATTAGAAGGAAACTGATAGTGCTGTTATATATATCAATATTTTTCCCTTAAAGACCTTAAAGAGTAAGAGTGTTTTGCCATAAGAATGAATGAAGCTCTGGACATTCCCCTATGAGTTAGGTAAATATTATTTCAGTCATTTAAACATTTGCAATCCAATGGCTTGATCAGCTTAGTGACCTTTTTCATTTTTAAATAGAAGGTAGGGTCAAACTAAAGCTTCCCAGCGAGGCTGCCAGTTTTCTACTGTGTTGTTCGTTGTCTCTTACAAAGCAAGGTTCAAATTTTAAAAGTGGAAGAGACATGTATTTTTAATTTAAATCATATTTATCAGGGGCTTGACTGCCTCAGATTTTAAAGTATCCTTCCTTGTTTTGGATTTATTCCATGGGTTTCTAAGATGCCAAGTCACTCTACTCTTTGGCTGCCATTTGTCTTTCCTGATTTCCTACTAACCTCTGTGGATTCTTGAAAGTGTGCCTATCTCTTCCCCTGTGTCCAATGCAGATTCTTCTAGTGCAAAGGAATTTACATCAAATGGGGAGGAATTCTTTCTGTTTTGCATGAGGGCTGCTGGGAGTTAAAATTGAGAAGGAGTTGGCAGAAAGTCCTCTGTGTGTATACATCTTTCTCCCTCCTAAAGGCATGCCAATAAATATGTTTTTCTTTTATTTTAAATTTCCCTGCTGTGGTGTCCTGTTCGTCATCTTTGTTCTGGGGATGAACTTTCCACTTCTGACATGATATACAGAGGTGTGCCGTACAGATGTGTCTGAAGAAATTCAAAAATCTATGCATATTTTAAAGAATAAAAGAAGACTACAGATATAAATACACTTAAAGGTAGCCCAAATTCTGACAGGCAATATTTAAAAGTTAACAAAATGAAACAAAGGGTTGAATACCTATTTAACTAGAAGTACAAAACTCAGTGAAAGTAGAACATGATTTTAAATCACAACCAAATAAAAAAGCTAGAAAATATATAGTCCCACTGTTCTTGTATGTTAGTATTCACATAATGTACAATCATCATTTATTCCACTATGAGAAATATCTTAGTCGCGATCTCCTAGTTTAATCAGCGTAACAATATGTTTGTTACACTCCTTCCTTTGTTTTTTTGTTTGTTTGTTGGTTGTTTTTTTTATTATTAGTTGTTCAAAACATTACAAAGTTCTTGACATATCATATTTCATACATTTGATTCAAGCGGATTATGAACTCCCATTTTTACCCTATTTAAATAGACAAAATTATTTTCTGTGGCTACTAAGAAAGAGGAGAAATCTATACAACAAAGAATGGGGAATATTGGTTGAACTTCAAGAAACTTCAAGGAATGGGGAATCAAGGCTGAACTTCATGAAAAGTGGCAGAATATCGAGGCAGTACTCAAAGGGATGTAACATATTTAGGTTTATTGTATGCACCAATATTTACTATGGAATTGTAACTTAGTGGATAGGTACTATGTACTGTCCTGTTTATAAAATAGCAAGGACAGTGCAATGGCATGACAATGCCATTGTCTAGGGTGCTACTATTTTCAGAGCAAAAGTCTACACCAGTGTTCCATGTGTTTCTTTTATACTAGTGTATAAAAATTATAACAAACACCAAGTAAAAAAATTATTATTTTAACAATTGTGATGAAAATTGTCAGTTAATAACTGAGTTCTCTTCTTAGGATTTCACAAGATAAATCCATGTGTCAGAAGGCTGTATTCTCCTTTGGAGCTGAGGGTCCATTTTCAAGTACCTTTAGGTTATTAGTGAAGTTTAGTTTCTGAAGTTTATAGGATGAGTCCTCACTTTCTAAGAGGATGCCTATCATTTACTGACAATTAGTCTCAATAACAGGGTACTTTCCTTCTTCAAAGTTATCAGTTGAGTGTCTCTGGCTTCAAATTGGTGATTTCTTCTAAGGATTGATATGATTATTTCAAACCCAAACAGAGTAATATCCTTTTATAGATAACTAATTAAAATTTTAAACCTTCAAAATTACTTTTTTCCATATACTGTGACAAAAATCATTAAAGTTATATTTCATTATTCTTATAGATCCAGCTTATCTTCAAACAAAGGGAACATGTAGGGCATGCAAGTAAGGATTAGCAATAATCCATAAATATGAGCTCTGAAAGTATGTGGGTATGATGGGGCATGAAGACTGGAAAAATGGTAAGACTTACATTTAAAAATGTAACAAAGGGAAGGAGAAAAATGGGTTAACTGCCATAACCTCAGTGTTATACTCCTAATTTTCAAAGTAGATGTCATTATCCATAGTTTCTGTTTGATGTAGCCTGCAGAAAGTGTGCAGCCAGACAAAGCCAACATTTGTTTTAACTCTGGTCAAATGAAGCCCAAGTTCATTCCAGTCCATCAGGGAACCCCATTTCCATAACAGATGTGGTGTAACATAGATCTTTCTTCTCTTATCTTGTGACTTACCAGGTTGAGATAAATTCTTGATACTCACCTGATCTTTAAATTTTATTTCTGCTGTTTTTTTAGAACTATAATTCTTGGCTTCTCTTTGTTGGCTCAGGTACTTTGTGGCTGCACTTAAGTGAAGGTATATATCTAACATCGAAAGTTATATCTAACATCTATCAGATTCATGAAATGATAATTGATGCTAATGATAAATTGTCTATTGACTACCCTAGTTGAAAATTAATGAGATTTTTTATAGAAACAAGGCTGTTTTTGCTTTTAAATACAATGTATCTATTAACATTTTGAATTAGTTTTAAAATGCTGATTAATAAAGACATAGTCCATCATAGAAAATTTGAGTTACTTTTGCTGACAAAAAAAAAATAAGCCTCACAATTTGGACACTTTTGTTTGTTCTAGTGCTGATCACTTTGTTGTGGTAGAAAGAAACATTAATATAAAAATATAGTAAATAAAATAACTTAGCTAGAAGAAATGCAAATATTTGCCAAGACTCAGTCCAATAGTCAAGAGCAAGGTGAATCTTGTATCCTCTACCATGCAAAATGTTTTATTTTCTGTTAGCATACCTGTGAGAATTAATTAGACAGACATAATTAAATGTCCATTGAAGATTCTTGTGACATCCATCATTTCTCTGATTTATCAATAAAATAATAAGGAAGAATCAAAGATAAAATGTTTGGTTCAATAATGATAAATAAAAAATAAAACTTCCTTACAAAGGCAAACTTCAAGAATTCTTGAAACTCACACATGGCAATTCTACTCACATCTCATTAGCCAATCTAGATTATATAGCCAAGCCTAACTTCAAGGGAGTGAATGAATTAGGACATTTTTACCATAAGTTTAGAAGCAGCAGAAAGACATTTGTAACACAGCAATGTCTATAACTGGTTCCCTTGGGTCACAAAAGGTGTGTCTCCCTTACTTTTTAGCATATATCATGACCTGACTTCAGAAATTTCACTTTCTGGCCCAGATGTGTCTTATTTAGATCTTGAGACCCACCAGCATAAGATGAATTATCTGTCTCAAACACATACCAATTTTACAGGAACACAATAAAGTCAAGTTAATTCACAGAGAGAGGAAAAATGGGAAACAACCAGGAGACTCTGGTCCATAGTAATTCTAGAATCTTCCTGGGCAAATATTTTGAAGGCATCTCACAATGGACGTGGGCAATATACTTTCTCTTGATCCCATTCCCTGGGTTTACCTTCCATAGCCACCATTCTCCACAGATTCTGACTTAGTGTTCTGGGAGGTTTCTCTGTTTCCACAATTGTTCTTAACAGTATTTGAAATAGAAATTGGGAAACATACCTTGTCTGGTAATTGAATGGTGGCCCCAAAACATATGCCAATATTCTAATCACCAGAAATTTTCGATGTGATCTTATTTAACATATGTAAATAGATTAAGGATCTTCTAATAAGATGATCCTGGATTATCTAGTCACACCTCAAGTACAGTGGTAAGTGTTCTTATAAAGCAGAAGAGAAGGTCATATGCAAATATTAAAGTTATACAAATATAAACTAAGAAATGCCTGGAACCACAGATAATCGGAAAAGACAATGAAGGATTCTCCTTTAGAAACTTCAGAGAGAATACTTTTATTTCAGATTTATGCCTTCCATAACTATAAAAGAATATGTGTTTGTTGTTTTCATCCAATAAATTTAAGGTAACTAATTACAGCTGCTCTAGGAAACTAATACACATTTCTTAGGGTCTTGTGACTTGTGTTAGCCAATGCACATGAGCATAAATGATAATGACACTTTCAGGTAGAAACACTTACTTTCCTATGCATATCATTATATCATTCTGTAACTGCCAGTGCAGGGCCCTACAGAAATTACAGAGGCAGTCAGTGATTATGGACATATGAATCAAGATGATGCATAAATCAGACTCTATCTCTTGCCTACCTAGTAAGCAGATTCCTCCTACTTATCAGTTCTGGATTACAACCAATAAATAATCATCTTTTGTGGTTTTAAGCCATTGCAATATTTGTCTAGTTAAATCTTACAGCATAATTTAGTTCATTCTTAAGACTGAAGTAGTCAACAAAAATTTGGAATTTAATAATTTCAAATGAATAATTTTACTAATTCCCTTGTGTCTATTGTAAGTTCAAAATAAGGCCCCATCTAGGCCCAAGAAGGTATTAAAAAGAGTGAATCATGGGACTTGGAGTCAGAAATACCTGTATAGAGTCAAGTTATTGTAATTTTCTTTGAGAAAGTTCCTTGAGTCTTAATCCTCTCCTCTACAATATACAAATACTAGTGTTGTTTCTTTTATCACTATTTTTGAGTAACCAATAAGATAATTGATGGCAAAGACTTTGTATATTACAAAGAATTTCATACATAGAAAGTATTTCTATTCTTCATCGTTTATGACAGGAAGCTACCTATATCATAGTATTTTAGGGTAAGTATCTTATGAAGTGGACCAAAATTTTCAGTTTTACAAAGTGAATAATACAGATACCTAATATTTCCAAATAGTCATGAATCACAGTGACTTATATCAGAAGGTGGGACAGAAAACAGATAAACCCAGAATAAAGGAAATATACTTTATCATAGATAAATTTATTCACAGACAAATTATGCAAAATGAGGCTGTTCACAACGATTTCTTATTTCTAAGATAATAAAAGAGGATTTTGGCTTGGAGAAGCTGAGCTATTTCTGGAGTATGCCTGAGTGATATGTCAAATACAACAGATGATAATCACTTAGAAATCTACTGGAACTTTGAAATGTGACAGGAACTCAAAATTTGTACAGGTTCCCAAGAAGTCTCTATGGATCCTTAGAAATCTCAAATCAGTCATTCATTTAGAAAAATCAGACAAAAGACACAGTGAATGATGGAAAAAAATGGTTATTATGAGAGTAAATAAAATGAACTTGGAAAATAAAGTTGGAGCATCAAGAAATGGAGAAAACAAAATTAGGTTGTGCTATATTTGACAGAAAATAAGAGTAATTTGTATAATAATAGTAATTTTTTGAGAATTCAAGCTTTTTTCCCCTCTCTCCAATATAATATTCCCTGAGAAATTTAATCCAGAGCAATACGATGGTTTAATTATGACAGGAACACAGGCTCTCTCTTGCTTATTACTCAACAATCTTTGTTCATGACATTTTTTTTCATGTCCTCATGGGGCTTATTAAAACTGGAGCCATTCCATCTGCATTCCAACAACAGAGCAGGAAGGATAAAAAAATAATAAAGCTCATCTTCTTTTTAATAGGACTTCCTAGAACTATCCTATAATACCTACAATTACCTATCATTTGATGGGCTTAGTCACATAGGTACTTCTAGTCACTTAGCCACAGAGAAGCCAACAAATATAGCCTTTAGCTGCATTTATTGTTACTCTGAGTATATTTATTAGCTAGGAGAGGAAAATGAATGTTGTGTTAGGTTAGTAAAACAAAATGTCTTCTGCAATAGAAATGAGTGGGAAGAATAATTAGAGAACAAATAAAGGAATTAATTGACATATTTGGCAGATAGTGATTCAGAAATTCATTTATTCAATATATATTAATTAAGAATAACCTAATAGGAGAAACCATGCTAGATCCCAGGTATACTGTGGTAAATAACACATAGTGTTTTCCCTCAAGCAAAGTGTAAGTCATTGAAAGAGGTTTTGTAAAACGAATACATAATTACAATGAAACTATAAAATATAATGGAAGAATGGGGGAAAAGCTATGACACAGATAATCTCTTTCAACTGGTTGATCTTCATCAGAAAAGGATCTTGAATCATGGTGGAGGGATTGTGTCATTGGGAATTGGAAGTTAGAGAAACAACATCAACGTTTTAAGAAAAGTAGAAATAATGATGGACTTCAAAAGTGACTACTTGTGTGGTGAAGAAAAAAATATAATAAGAAATAATGGTAAATCTAAGATTTCATGTCTTCCGAGAAACTTAAAAAAATACTGTTATACATTAATATGAGCAAACAGATCAGGAAGGAAATCAGTTGAAAAAATAATGAGATAATACAGAGTTTACACTAATGACTTTTTCCTACTGGAAGACTCTGATGTTGTTGACAAAACTCTCCACAATATTCTCTTTCTGCAGCACCATGACAGACCTCAATCAAATAATTTATTGCATTGTGCTAGAAATGGTATCTACATAACTAACAGTGTGGTAAAACTGACTTTTGCCTGCTTGGAAGAGGAATATATCTATATTTTCCCAAAATTATTTCCCAGACTTCAATTTCTAGCTTAAAATTCATCATGGTGGAAACAATTTACTCCATAAAAATTTGCAAATGTTTCAAATAAGGCTCTCTTTTTCCCTTGAATGGCTTGTTATTGAATGCCAATCAGCACATCCCTGTGTGTAACTCTTTCCTTCTCTGACTAAAAGCTTTTCAGAGGCGTTAGCTGTGCCTTATCTAAATGTATCTTCTTGTGGTGGAAATATGGTATTTAGTGATGGTAGTCCAGGGTGGTTTTACTGAAGTTGTACAAGAAATATGTGTTCAATTAACAATCAGAGAAAAACATTCAGCACCCAATTGAAAATTTCGTTTTGAAGTCAATTTTTGAGTTCAAAGTTTGAGCTATGTATAGCCTTGTTGATGATTAAGTTTTAGAAAAGAAGAGCATAATATTTGAGGAATGTGTTATAAAGCTTTTAAATTTAAATATCAAAGTTCAAGACAAAAATAATATTTTAACATGAAATTTATTTTATGATAATCTTCCAGTGTACAAATGTAAGGTTTATGGAATCATATAGAGAGCATTAGAAATGAATTTTACCTTAGAAGCATTTTAAAAAATAGCATCATGGTAGATTCGCAGAATAATAAGTAGATGGAGTTTGCCTCTGCTTCCTCTTTCAGAATTACACAGTCTTCCCAATCAGCTGTGACAACTGATTATATGAAATAATATGTCCTTTATAGCCTCAATTCAGAATACTTATAGATCACTACAAAGTAACTCCTTTTGAGGAAGATAAAGCTATGTTCACTTGAAATAAAGGAGTAGACACTCACTTTTGGAGTATCATTAGTGCATTATAGGTAGAAGGGCAAGGCAGGTGGAGGTAATCATTTGGTCTTAAAATCTGACTGCATTTATAGAGACATCTCTATCAACAATTTTAACACTGGGTATTTCTAAACATACTGGAAATTTTAAGATCTTAAGTCACACTGGCTCTTTGATACAACCAGAGTCTTTTAACATAAAATAGCTAAATACTACAAAGAGAATTATATTGGACAAATATAAATTGAGCACATCAGATGAAGTATAATATTTTATTCTGTTTTACTTATTGAAACGATGTATTCTAAAGGCATAAAAATGAAATTGTATTAGTTATAAATTTAACTGGTCATCTTTATTGAAAAGCATATGATTATATGATATCCTAAATGTCCCAGAAAATAAAGAACATATGGTTTCCATAAACTTGAATAAATCTAAAGTTGTACCTTCCAGGGGAGCTTGGTAAAACAAATCAGGTTTCTCATCCTTCTAATGTCATTTGTGTCTCTAAAAATCTATGTAAATGGATACACAGTAGGGGACAATACTCAATATTCAAGTGACAGTGTTTCCAAAACATGGATTAATATATATTTTCCATAAATAACCTGATTCCTAAAATACATGTTTTAAGAATTTTCCAGCTGTTTTACTAATAATTCAATCACTAGAATTTATTTGAAAATAATTTACCATATCAATATTAGGTAATAGTATAGGTATCATCACAAGTATGTTTTAAATGTTTTGTTTGTTTGTTTGTTTGTTTCTCACATTTAATTCTATGGTATGTGACCCTCTTTTGAAGTGTCCAATTATTTTTCTTTTGGGGCCTTTGCTCATTATAGGTTTTATCATATGACTACATATTTTAATTATTGTCATTTTATGTTTTTAAATAGAAACTGATCTTATCTATATAGAGACCTTTAAAATTAAATGTAATCTGATTGATTTATAAAGAACAAAATTGTTTGCAGTTTTGGGATAGTAACATTTGTCAGTTTCTAGATCCACCAGTACAGAAGACCAATTTAATTTAAAAGTAACTTCTCACATTTCATAATACTCTGTGATCTATTTTATACCACTTACAAACTTCTGCCCTTTGATTTGTTTTTAAGATAAGGACATTTCCAATAAATGCCTCATGATACTATTTGTTATAAGGATCAAAAGAGATATAGCACATAACTCAATATGTTAAGGGCACCTATTATTTTCAGATATTTTAAAGATTAATGACTTTGTAAATTTAAAACAAGAAAAATGATGAAAGTAACAATTTCTGGAAATCATATGGTCATGCACAATATGTTTGTAAAAAGAAATTGCATATTTCACTAGTGTTTCTTGCTTTTATCTCATAAAAGTTGATAAAATTGAAGTACAAAATTCTGTACAAAACGTATCCATTATCATCAGCAGTGTTTCCTTGTATCTATGTAATTACACAAATGCATTTCTCTAATGATTATTTGAAAGACTCATTAGAAAGACAAAGATGAGTCACTGAGCTCTGAAATAGCTAGTTTTCTGACAAATCAGTATTTAGGACCTCTTGTGGACAGATATATATATACAATTGCCAGCAGGTGGCAGTATGAAAATGAAAGTATGTCAAGTAAATTTGCAAATTGCAGGTTGCTAGCTATTGCTAACAAAAGGATATGTACTCACTTAAAATCACTGCTTGTGAATGGGGGGAATCATGGGTTAGTGACTGCTTTGAAATTCCTTACAATTATCTTACTATGTCACTTCAAGAAGGAGTAAATGGTTGTCATTTGTGAAGTGCATGAAATCTTAAATCTATTCTAGGTCTAAGTTTCCAGGGAAGTGAGAGTAACTGGTTGAACTTTGCCTGGCAAGTCTCTTCTCTGTCATTAATGGTAATATATAGCCTTTTTAACTATGAGGCCATGAGGCCATGAGGCCTTCTAGGTATACATTTCATGACTGATTATATGTTGAGAATTTTTCCAGCTTGCACATAGGCTGACAGTACTTTGAGTTGAAAACATAAACTAATAAAAAAGAGTACAAATAGAAATAGAATGGGGGGACTGGGGTTGATGCTCAGTGGTAGCATGCTTACCTAGCATGTGTGATGCACTGGGTTCGATTCTCAGCACCACATACAAATAAATAAAATAAAGGAAGGAAGGAAGGAAGGAAGGAAGAAAAAAGAAAGAAAGAAAGAGAGAGAAAGAGAGAGAATGGGGATATAGAGCACTTGCCTACCACATATTTAAGTCACTGATTTCAATCTGCAAAAATAAACAAACAAATAAAAGAATGTGAGATAAAGATGTTCTAATGTAGACTCTTTAGGATAACTCAACATTGATATTAAATATTTTATGCACACTGGAAGAAAGGTGAAAACATTTAAAAAACTGATATGGGATTGGGTGTGATGGCGCATGCCTATAATCTCAGTGGCCTGGGAGCCTGAAGCAGGAATATAGCATGTTCAAAGCCAGGCTCAGCAAAAGTGAGGGGCTAAGCAAACCAGTGAGATGGTGTCTCTAAATACAAATACAGAATAGGGCTGGAGTCTGTCTCAATTTCCAAGTGCCCCTGAATTTAATCCCCAATAGTCCCCCCCACACACACACACCAAAAAACAAAACAAAACAAAAAAAAAACCTGACATGAATCATATATATATGTATATAAGAAGTTCATATAAATAAATTTGTATTTTGCCACTCTAGTCCCTAAAACCAAAGTATGAAGATCAGAGTTGACTTACCATAGTGGTATACCATCTTCCATTGTTCCTGGTCATGACTGCAGCCTTTGCAAAAAATATGTTAGCAGGATGCTAGTAGAAGAGTCCAGCTGCCAGGCGCAGTGGTGCATGCCTATAATCCCAGAAGCTCAGGAAGCTGAGACAGGAGGATGACAAGTTCAAAGCCACCCTCAGTGTTGAGTAACTCAATGAAACCCTGTCTCTGATAAAATATAAAATTTGGCTGTGGTTGTGGCTCAGAGGTGGAGTACTCCTGTGTTCAATTTCCCTGTGAAGAAGAAGGAGAAGGAGAAGGAGCAGGAGAAGAAGAATCGGCAGTGATTGAAAAATTAGGTCAGTGGCAGTGGGAGAAGTCAAGAAGTCTTTAAGGAAGCAACAGTGTTGATGAAGGTCTTTCCTTATTACATAGGATTCTTGAAAGATTTTTTTCAATTTTTTTTTATTTTAAAGAAAAGTATTCTTCTACATGTTTCCCTGTTATGTACAATATGTTCTATTTAAAAGTATGACTTCACAGCACACATAACTAAATGTAAACAGACAAGAACAGAGCAGTTATAAAGAAAACATATTATTTTAAATGTATAATTTTCACTGAAAATATATGTTTCAGGCTAGAAAAATGAAGTTATTGTGAATTCTATATTTTCTTATAATTTTAAAATTTAAATTAATTTTATGTATTGACAATTTATAAATTTTAATAGCTTGGATAATAGAAATTATTCATCATCCTAATTTGCAAATGAACAAGTTCCAATTTGTGATGGAATAATGAGTTACCTAATTTAAGAAAATTAAAAGATGTGATCTACTGACACTGCCTAATCAAGAACACTAGCAAAAATGTTTATTTTTGAGTAATATATAACAACATAAATATCATCCTGATTAATGCAGCTATAAGTTCTGTTTTGATGCAAGTTGTATAATGTTCAAATCAGGTCAAGTAAATTTATCTCCTCAAGCATTTATTGTTTCTTTATGTTAAAAATATTTTAAATACTTTTCATTTAGCTTTTGGAACCTACAGTACACTATTGCCATCCCTAGTTACCCTACTGTGCCATAGCACACCAGAACTTACTCCTAACTTACTATAACACAATACCAGTGATCAAACTTTCCCCTCACTCACTCCCTGATACTCTCCTCAGCCTCTGGTAATCATCATTCTACTATCTACTACTGTGAGGCCAACTTTTTAAAATTCCACCCATGAGCGAGATTACACAATACTTGCCTTTCTGGGCCTGGTTTATTTCATTTACCCTAATGACGTCCAGTTCCATTCATGTTGTCATGAATGACAGGAATCCATTCTTTTTATGGCCGAATACTATTCCATTGTGCTTACCTACCACATGTTCTTTGTCCATTCATCAGTTGATGGACACTTAGGTTGTTTCCATTTCTTTGCTATTGTGAATAGTGTTGCAATGAGACTGGAAGTGCAGATGTCTCTACAACACACTGATTTCATCATTTCATTTCTTTTTTAATATGGTTATATGCTCATCCATAAACTGATTTCTAATACTGCAGATTAGCTTTGTCATTTAATGAACTTGATATAAATAATCCACATAAACTCCATGGTGCTATGCATGGCACACATTGGATATGCAATAAGTGGAAGATAACATTGCTAAAATTTTATAATCATTTAAGTTTATAATGAATTTCTGTTAAAAACAAAATGACATTATGTTTTCCTATATTCATTGCTTTTTATGGCACTCAAATTAATGATTAATATTTCATATTTTACATAAGATATTTAAAATATTTTCCAGGAAAAATGAAATTTGCTAACAGCTTTTAGATTTGCACTACCAAAACCTGCATATTCTGCTGCATATACTCATGAATATAGTTAATTGCTGTAAAATTTCCCAGGATTAAAGATCGTTTGACTATATGGTTACCTTGATATAAAAAAACAGTATCTCAAACACCAAATGTTCTTTCTATAGTTAATTACCTGCACTAAATCACATCACAAAACTAGCTTTCTATAGTTAAGCTACTTTTGTGGTGTGATTTAGTGCAGGTAATCAACCTACACATAGTTCCATAGTTAGATCTAAACCATAGATTCAATATTGTCTGATTATGTATTTTTACTTCTCTTTGATTTCAAATGTTTCAGTTAAGCTAACTATTTATGTCAACATATAGCAATTCTAGATTGGGTAGAGGCAAGCAAATCTTGACCACAAAAGCAAAATCCTACAGAGACAACTGTTCGCATTATATAATTTCAGGGAACATTTCAATCTTAGTCTGTTCTGTGCTTCTATAACAAAAGAAAATGTAGATATGATAATTTATAATGAACAAAAATTTATTCATTCACAGTTACAGAGGCTGAGAAATCCAATATCAAAATGTTAGTGTCTACGGAGGTCCTTCCTGCTGCAGCATTACAAGGCGGAAGTCAGCAGATTAAAAGGCAGAAGGGACAGAACTCACTCTTTCATAATGGTATTAATGTGGCCCATGATGTGTCTGCCTTCTATGTTCCCACTAATTAATACCACTACAGTGTGAGTTTAATTTCAACATGAATTTTTGAGATAAACATTCAAACCATAGTAATTTTCTACTGAGGTGTAAAGATTCAAGAACTCAACTAAGCTTCTTTTAAGAGAAAACCACATAAAAAATACATTTTAAAAATCTGCTTTGGAAAATAACAGTAATGAATAAATTAATCATTGTGTTTGACTTGATAGAGTGATAATTAATTCACAGTTCATAGTTTGACATTAATCAGTTTTAAATTCAAGTCTGTGTATAAAAGTAATTCATTTATGGGAAGAGCAGAAAGATTATTCAATCCCCAAGAACCAGACATTATCTATAGTCAAGGAAATTACTGTTTATGAGTCATCAGCACTACTTTGCCATGCTCAACTCTGCAATGAGTTTAATATTGAACAATTTATTTAAAACTGATTATTTGCATATAGAATCTTGATTCATAATTACCTAAATATAGAAACAACTATAATGCTGTCATTAGTGAATGGATAACAAAACTGTGGTTCATCCAGACAGAACATTACTCAGCAATAAAAATGAAGGTGCTACTATGTGAAGAAATGATGTAGAGAAAGCTTAAATGTATATTACTATGTGAAATAAACAGACTAAGAAGGCTACATACTGTATGATTCCAAAAATATAATCTTCTAGAAAGGCAAACCAATGAAGAAAATAAGATCAAATAAAGTCATTTTAAAAAGTAATACTAGATGAAGACACTATTAACCACTTCAAATAAGGCACTGGCAAAAGATAAAGCAAAGAGATTGCATTAAGTCACAATTCATACAGGCATTGCTTTATAAGTATCTCTATCTAAAATTATAAGATTTTACTATTATTATATTATGTTGATATTAGGCAAAAAGTAGAGAAAATGTTTGAGAAGGTATTTGGTTCTTAGTAAAAAATGAAAATAAATTTACATATACTTTAATCACTGTTGAACTGCTCCTCATTCTTCACATTGTTCAGCTACCCCTATCATTTAGCACTTTTTTTTTTACTCCAGGCACTTTAGTGTAAAAGCAATAAAAGAGGAAGTCCTACAGCATACAATTTATATTGAACATCAACACTTAACTAAAGTAGTCACTTAAAAGAGTAGGAACAGACTATTTCAAGGCATCCTAAAAATGTACTCTAATTATAGCACAAGGAATTTGCTACATTGAGCAATATTTCCAACATCTCAATTGCTATATTTGTTTTCTATTGGTTTGATTAAATTCATTAAAAATTCTTTCTTAATAGGAGACTCAATCACAAGAACAAGATCCTATGCAAACAAAGTCTAATACAATGGGAATTGGTATTTCTTTTGTTACTAATTTTATATATACATATGTATATGTATATATAAAATGGGTGTATGTTTTAAATTCTATAGAATGTTCCAAGAATTTAACAAGATATATATCAACTCTATTTTTATGGAGGTGGCCATAATTGCACATGGATGGCTCTCAGAGCAACCAGTGAAACACATTCACATTTTTATTATTACCTATAAATGAACAAATGAGATGTTATAAGTAAGGGGAATGTACTGCTTTTACTGAAAGCTGTTCAACTCCTGGAAGAGAAACAACATGATGCAGGATGCTAGTGTAAGTGCATTATTGTAAGAAAAAAATAATAATTGATGAATCTTAAATTCCTCTCAAAGAAGAAAACATAGTGTTTTTTAAAAAAATGTATGCAGTGATTGATGCTATGTAGTCCTGATATGTAAGATATATTTTGGAATAGGTAACCAAGTAAAAAATAATTTAAGAAGGAGCAGCAGTAATGCAGCAATAATTTCCCTCAAATACAATACAGAACCATGATGTTAAAACAATATTTCTTTCCTTAGTTTTAACCTTTTGCATTCTATTTGATATAGTCACAGTTTTTTGCAAATATTTAAAAGATTAAATAACATTTATCTAATTAATCTTTTATATTTCACACTAATTCTAAGATTTTTATTTAGTTGTTATTTTGTTTTTTTATATACTTGCACTAAGAATATAATAATGTATAAGTTAGGCAAACTCTGTCCTTTCAGGAAGCCTATGTTTAATAGAGAAATCTCAATAAACACATAAGCATGAAGTCAGATTGCTGTTGTTGCAAAGTACAAAAATTGAGTCTTTAGAAAGAATGACAGGTGAGATTTAAATTACAAATTCAACCAAGCATAAAACCAAGTGTAAGAACATCAGGGAGAATAGGAACAGGTACTGTGGAGAGGGGCCCATTGGCTCTGTTTATCGAGGGATAAACAGAGTGCCTTGTAGCTACCATACAGTGAATAAGTAGAAAAGTAGGAAGAAATTAAGTTAGTGGTGGATGGGAGCCAGGTTAAGATCTTTTGAGAGTTTTAAAACCTTCCAATAAATTACATAATTGATTAATAAGTTATTTAATCTAAGAATATAAACATAAAGACCACTGAAGATTGAAAAATGATTATATAAATTGTAAGTGAAGGGCTGGGTTTGTGGCTCTGTGGTAGAATGCTTACCTTGTACATGTGAGGCACTGGGTTTGATCCTCAGTACCACATAAAAAATGAATAAATAAAATACAGATATTTAAAATTAAATAAATTATAAGTGAAGAAAATAACTCAAAAATAAGCTAAGCAAATGGTCTTTATAATGAAATTTGGTGGCATTAAATGAAGAAAAGAGTAGAAATTAAAAGATGTGAAGAGATTTCAGATATTTTTGGAGGTAATGTAAATCAGATATAAGTACAGACAGAAATAGAATAATCCAGATGTTTATTTGATAGTGTTGCTGTTTACTTGAAATGGAGACAGGACAAGGTTGAGAGATGCTGGTAGAAATTAATAGTTCTATTTACCCACTTTATTTTTTAACTATTAGAAATACACATGGAAATATCAAAAACTTAAAAATAAAAGTATAGGGCTCACATAAGGGATCAGGGCTGAATAAATTATTTTGAGAATCATCATTTAAAACAACATAAAAAGTAGTGTAATGGGATGAAAAGAAAGAGAAGAACAGAACAGCGGAGGTGACCTATCAAGTAGAAAAATCATCAATATGTGAACAAGTTGGCAATGCAGTTGCAAAGGTCCCTATTTAGAAGTATTATAAAAATTTTAGATTTTTTTGAATAAAAATTCTTGGAAAATATTCAAAGCATCTTGAATTAAGAAAAAAAATATCAATGGGAAGGCCAATATGAACATTTTCTTTTCATTGAGAATCAATGAACAAAGAACAAAAAAAATCTCAGAAAAAAATACCAACATATTATAAAATTTTAACTTTTTAATAAAAGAGAGATAATCCTAAAATAACAGAAATAAAATACTCATCAATTAATTTTATCCAGTTCTTTTATTTGCATAGCAGATATTTTGATAGTAATAAGAGTATTCTAATAAATGTAGAAACTGTTTCCTCCTTTTGACAGATTAAAGAATAATAAAAAAGTTCTGAAAATAAGCCATATTTTCTTCATAAAATAAGAGCTAATGTGTTGAGTGTCCATACTATATAGAAAACTGGTTTGCCAAATATAAAAAGCAGTAATTTTACTCTTGTGGATCCCATGAGTTCCATAAGCAGTAACACAAAACAGTTTTGATGCAAACACTTAGAACAGAACTGTACATATAGAGGCTATCAAACTTTACCAGAAATGTTGGAGGAAAATAAAAATTTGGAGAAAAATGGGACTTACATATGAAATATTTCTATAAAATTCATTGACACAAAGCTTAATCAAAACATCAATCCATCCTGCCTAGTTCCTAAACTATTATTGTAGCATATTTATGACAATACTTGTATGGTATATTGAACTGAATTCTATAGATTGAACTTATTATTTAGCTATTATAAAGACTGATTTAATATTTAATGCAAATATTTAATCCATATATTTCCTGCCTAAGCAAATCTCTTAAATATGTGTCTAGTGGCTTTTCCTACTTGGCTTTTCCCTACTTGGCTTTTTTACTGTTATGATGTAACCACATTTTAGCTACTGGTATGACCTATAGCCACAGTTACTCATATTCCTAATGAATATCTTTCTATCTATTTATCCATCCATGTATGTAAACAGACATATACTTCCTAAAAAAAAGGTCTAACTCAAAAAGTTGTAATTTATCACATTTTACTTTTGATCTAGTTTTATATTTTCTAAAAAAAAATTGGCACTAAGATCGTGTGCCACATGGTTTATTACTAGATCAAACTCCTAATAATAATGGACAGTTTTGTCTGGTTAGACTGTTTTACAGACTGCAGTAACAGAAACACTAACCCAAACTGAATCACTCTGTCTTGAGCCAAGTGTTATTCCAAGGATTCACAATGACATCAAGTTCCATTTCTCTGTTTCCTATTACAATCTTCCTCTGTATGCTAGTCTGATTAAAAATCTTTTCTTCTAATATAATGAAAATGAGCATTGGTTTTTTCCAAATACCATTCTCACTGTAAGTCATCATTTCATCAAGTGCTGTCCTTCACTCTGATTGGATAGTCTTGAAACACAAGCCTACTCCTAAATTAATCGCTTTCTACAGGATATTGCATAGGTGATTACTCTAGATAGTGTACTCCAACCCAGTGGGCAAGTGGCACTTACTCCAACCTCATTGACTCAGAAAGGGGAATCAGAGCTTGTTGAAAAATTAAGGAAAACACACAGGGGCACAGGCAACAAAAATATATACCATAATTATTTTCTTTTTCACTTTATTTGTAGCTATATGAATAATAATACTGTGGCTGGAGAGATACTGATAGGTTGCATTTCTTCACTGAATTCTTCTAATGCACCTTTTCATATTCGTTATATTTAGAAGTTTCACAACAATGGAAGGACTTGACCATATACTGAACCTGAGGATATTTTGAGACTTCATTCAGCAGAGTATGAGAATTCTTATTATGTTCTTAAGTTGCACATGGGTGTAACTCCTTAAAAGGTTACACCTTTTAAGGTTTGGATATTATCATCTACCTCAAAGCCACACAGCAGACCATTTATATGTCTTCAATCAGTTATTCCCTAAATTGTAAAAATCATTTTCACCATTAACCAGTTCAAAGTCATTCTAAAATTTAATATGAATATTATGTCTTTTAGTTTCTTGAAGCATAATTTTTCAAAGCCAAATTTAACAAAAAAAACTTAATGCTGCATTGTAGTTTTCTTTCAAAATCATAAATGTTTATGTTACTAGTTACTTATAGAATTTATTCAAGATCATAGTAAGATAAATGATGAGAATGTCAACTTTTATCAAACACTATGGGGCAGAAACTGTTTGGGATTGACCTAGATGGTTGATATTACAAAGGGACTACATATATGCTGTGCCTGGTACAGGGAATGAGAACTGTGCATAGAGCTTTGTGACTGTGAAACTTATGTTGGAATCTGTTCGCTTTTTCACATTGTGACAAAATACTGGAGGTAAAGCAAATTAGAGGAGGAAAGATTTATTCTGGTTCACAGTCTCAAAGGTTTCACTTCATGTTGACTTGACTGTTATTTCTGGGCATGTGATAAGGTACACAAATAAGGTATCCTGTAACAGTCACACAAAACGAAACAAAAGAAAATGTGAGTTAGAAGAGGCTTTCTGTGAGTTAGAAATTTTTAAAAATCAGGTTTAAAATATAAATCTGATTTCTTGAGCAGTCATGACTGCTAATAAGTCTATGGTTGTTCATAAGATTGATACTAATATCTGATTGATATTATTCATGGAGTATTTGTGAAAAGAAACTTGAGAGCAAATATAAAATCCTGGAAATATGGTCTTGTTGACTCTCAGTTGTTATATTCAAATTCTAAAATCAAATTGTCTGACTTTACTAATAATTGGTAAATTGGAGCATGATAAGTGAACTTGCATAAATGACTTTACTTACTTTTTGGTTTTTTTTATTATTATAATCTTTAGAAAATCCTTACGCATATTTTAAATATCAAACAAACTCTAAAAGCAGCTATTTTCTCTTTTTTCAACTCAAATATACAGCCAGGCCTCACTAACATTTCTGTGAACAATGGGCAGAAATGACAATGGTCCCATAAAATTATAATGCAGCTCAAAAATTCCCATCACCTAGTGACATTACAGCTGTCATAACATCATAGCACAGCATATTACTCATGAATTTATGGTGATAGAAGTGTATACACACATATTGTCCTTCCAGTCACATAAAATTGGCACATAATAATTACATGCCATAATAGTTGATAATAAATATATATGACAGCAGTTTATTTACTACACTATACTTTTTTATTTTAGAGTGTTATTTACTTATAAAAAAGTCTCCAGCAAAACAACATGCCCTGTTATGCTGATAGCAACAATCTCAGGCACCTCATGTGTATTACCTCTCTTGAGTTCACTTAGGCCACTTCAAGTGATTGTACAATTCTATCTTCAGTGTGTAAGTTCAATCTGAAGTTTTCACAATGAAAAAAAAATCATCTAAAGACATTTCTCAAAATATATCCCTGCAGCTAAGTAATGCATTATTAATCATCATATGTATATGTAGTTCCTCTAGGGCATTTACCAAAGAATAGATTTACTTACTTCAAGGATATTTTAGGTAATACCCCCAAAGACAAATTGTAATCTTCAAAAATGTCAAAGTCAAGGGAGAGAAATAGGGAACCTGAAGAGTTCTGCCAGATTGCAGATAAAATATGTGGCTCTGGATAGATTCCTTGACCAGTACATTTTTTTTCTTCTTTTCCTTTAAAGGATGTTATTTGTATAAATAGTAAAATGAGAATACATTGTGCTTTTAAGTAAAAACACCTTGAGTATTTTGAAGTAAGTCAGCAACTTAATTCCAAACAGTAGTTTTTCTTCCTTTCCTCTCCTCTTTTTCCTTCTCCTTCCTCATTTGCACAAGATGTGAAGATGATTGCAAAATAATATAATAAAAGATTTAAATTAAAAGAATATGAGTGAAGGGTATATAGGAATTATTCTTATTGTTTTTCATATTTTCCTGTAACCTTAACCCTATCTCAGATTTTTAAAATGGTATTTTGAAAATCAAAAGATTGATTAATATAAAATCCTTAGCGGA
Source organism: Spermophilus citellus (assembly GCF_964194105.1). Taxonomy (NCBI): domain Eukaryota; kingdom Metazoa; phylum Chordata; class Mammalia; order Rodentia; family Sciuridae; genus Spermophilus; species Spermophilus citellus. The sequence goes on from NC_138184.1 coordinate 164,270,806, forward strand.
ATTCATATTATTTTTTCCTATACTTTCTAGTTATTCATTTGTATGTTAATCTTGTAGGTTATTCAAGGATACTTTTGCCTTATTATTTCTTTTCTGTAGTCTTATTATTTGAAGCTATATCTAACCTTAAAATTCTATTGCTACTGTATTCTTTCTTTTTACTTGGAAATAATTTAAAATAGGTTTAAAAGTTGTAAGAATAGTACAGAAAAAATCTTTACCAAACTGTCTGAGAGCAAGTTACATCCATTGTATGTAATCCATCGTGGGTTTCCTACAATTGAGCATTTTTCTATACAATCACAATATAAAATCAAATATTCTCAATATTAACACTGAAAAACGCTGCCATCTAGTCCGCAGACTCTTATCCAATATTTAAATAGCTTTAATCTGGATAATATTGTTTCTTTAAAACATTTCAAAATGTTACACTCTGCAAACTCTTTTCTGAAAACTATTAGCAATTTTCATTTAGATTCCTACTTTAAAAGAATGCTCTTTTGAACTTTTGCAATTCTTATGTGTGCACTGGGCAACATTCTTTCATCCCTATAAGTTTGATATGTCCTAAATGGATATTAGTGTTCTGTGGAGGAAGGTAAAATGCAGACTACTCACTAAGGGAATTGGGAAGAAAAATCTGAGCACCTATCTGATCAGTTATCCCATTGTTTTTCTATTTTGGGATTTATACACACTAATGTGGAAAATAATTTGACATTCATGGTACCTAAGATAAACAAATTAATATAACATGTTAGTTGGTTTCTATGGTAGTAATTTATAACAATAGGATCTGTCACATATTTTTTTCTAATATTTTTTAAATGTCTTTCATTTTCTCTACCTAGCCTTCATTTTCCTTTTGCTTTTATTGCATTTGTTACTTTTTCTAAAGAAGTCATTTTGGAATTAAGAAGAGCACTGAAATTTATATAAAATGTAAAACATATGCTTTTGTGACTTTGTTTACAAATTCTAACCACAAGAATTAATTTCTTCTTTATGTTCATCAGTATCATATAATTTATACAAAATGCTATGAATATAAAATTTTTATTTGCTATTTGCTATTTTCCTTTAAAAATTAATGAATAGTTCTAAGGATATAATTCAGAGTAAGGAAATTTGTATGTTATATGCCAAGGGAATGTTGATATAACTAAAGCAGAATTAGTGAAGAAAATGTTTATTTTAAAGTCTGTGGCAAGCTTGGTGAGACATTGAAGAGATATTGTAATACAGTCCTAAAAATGATGGAGCACATTTAAAAAGGGAATGGGGGGCAAACATCTGGTAGCAAAGTTGACATAGTTTCAACTATGTTTTTGGATGGAAAAATGTATTCAAACATTTATTTTGTTCTCTTATTTAGGTCCTACTCTTTGACAAAAGAATATTTTGGCCATTGTAAGTATTTATCTACTACTTTCAATGTATTTTGATCTATATGCCATAATTTACATATAGCAAAAAGCCTAATTTATAGATAGAAGAAAGTCTAATTGGGCCAGTTTTCCATAACTGTATCCCAGTGGATCTAATTTTAGTTCTCCAAAAGGAGAACTATTGCCTATGTACAATATCAATCCATGGAGAAAGCATTTATGTTGAATTTAAAGCATCCTCACTCCAGGAATACTTAAGTCATCATCAATATTATGAAATTTATTATCCAAATGCTATTTTTAACAAAAAATCATGTCTGTAATGGATGATTAGAAAAGTTATTTTTCAAAATAATAAATAAAAATAAAATTTAAAAGTTTTAACTTTTTTCCCAAAATATTTTTGAGACACATCTATATGAGTGATACCTACTACATTTCTGGGAAATGTGGATACAAAAAAGCTATTACACTGCAGAGACATTCAGTCATCTTTATGAATACAATGTCTTTTAGGGTTACAGTAATTTGTTCATTTCAAACATGTGCACTGAGTTTTCCTATCCAGAAGTTCTTTTATTTTAAACTCTTTTTAGATATGCATGACAGTACAATTATTTTGACATATTATACATATAGGAGTATAATTTATTCAAATTAGCATCCTGTTCTTGTGGTTGTACATGACGTGAAGTTACCCTGTCATGTACTCATATATAAGTATAGGAAAGTTATGTCTGATTCATTCTATTCTCATTCCTATTGCTGTACCCCCTCCCTTCCCTTCATACAATTTTTATAATTCAATGGAATTCTATTCTTCCCATCCCCACCCTCCCTTGATATGTGTTAGCATCCACATATCATAGAGAACATTTGGCCTTTCTTTTTTTGGGGATTGGCTTATTTCACTTACCATGATAGTCTTCAGATCCATCCATGTACCAGCAAATAGCATAATTTCGTTCTTCTTTATGGCTGAGTAAGGTTCAATTGGGTATATATACCACATTTCCTTTATCCATTCATGTGTTGAAGAGCATCTAGACTGACTCCATAGCTTATCTACTGTGAATTTAGCTGTTATGAACATTGATGTGACTGCATGACTATAGTGTGCTGATTTTAAGTCATTTGGTATATACTGAAGAGTGGGGTAATTGAGTCAAATGGTAGATCTATTCCATGTTTCCTGAGGAACCATATACTGCTTTGTGGAATTGTTGCACTAATGTTCAGTCCCATGAGCAATGTATAACAGTAACTTTTTCCCCATTCTTATGAACATTTATTGTTACTTGTATTATTGATGATTGTCAATTTCTAGAGATGTTGAACATATTTTTCATATATTTTGACCATTCATATTTCTTCTTCTGTGAAGTGCCTGTTCAGTTCCTTTGCCCATTTATTGTTTGGATTACTTGGTTTTTTGGTGTTAAGATTTTTGAGTACTTTCTATATCCTGAAGATTAATATTATATTTGAGGTGCAGGAGGCAAAGATTTTCTCCCATTCTGTAGGCTCTCTCCTCATGTTCTTGATTGTTTCCTTTGCTATGAGGAAGCATTTTAGTTTGATACCATTTCATTTAATGATTCTTGATTGTACTCTTTTGCTTTAGGAGTCTTGTTGAGGAATTCAGTTCCTAAGCTGACATGATGAAAGCATGATAGTGGTATGGGTCTCTGGTTTAATGCCTAGGTCCTTAATCCACTTTGAGTTGAGTTTAGTGCAGGGTACCAGATAGGGATTTAATTTCATTCTACTACATATGGATTTCCAGTTTTCCCAGCACCATTTGTTGAAGAAGGTATCTTTTCTCCAATGTATGTTCACGGTGCTTTTGTTGAGTATGATATAACTGTATTTATGTGGGTTTGTCTCTGTTTCTTCTATTCTCTTCCATTGGTCTTCATGTCTGTTTTTGTGCCAATGCCAAGATGCTTTTGTTACTATACCTCTGTAGTATCATTTAAGGTCTCTTATGTTGAGTCTCCTGCATCTATTTTCATACTAAGGATTGCTTTGCTGATTCTGGACATGTTATTTTTCCAAATGAAATTCATGACTGTGTTTTCTGTTTCTATGAATAATGTCATTGGAATTAAATCTGTATAATACTTTTGGTAATATGGGCATTTTGACCATATTAATTATGACTATTCAAGAACATGGGGGAGAACAGAAGTGATACAGGATATGATGATTATAAGGGAAAAGAGAAGTAAAAAGCTAAAGGAAGAATGAAAGAGAGAACAATAGAGATTTACTGTTAATGGAAGAAAGTAAGATAGAGTCAGGGAAACTGATGAGACAAAAAAATGTATAACAAAATTTTTTAAAAGAAAAGTAAATAAAAGACTAAAAGAAAAAAAAATGATATATACTAATCAAACAGCTTAGCCCTCAAAATACTGATCCATGAAAAATAACTGCCTTCAAAAATGCTAGAAATGAGAACAAATAAATAGATATGAATATGTATAAGTATCCAATTAAAGACAGAGTTCATTAAGAGGAAAAAAGAGATGGAGGATAGAAAAGGGTCTGTATATTCAAGAGGTAAATAAGGCACATGCAGAGGTGACATAGAATGTGTTTATGAAAGGGAGAATATGAAAATACAAAGTTAAAGAATTAAAGGAAGAATTGTTAATAAGAAAAAAAGAGAAATGAAAACAAATAGAAACAGAGTTGTGAAAGAGACAATGGAAATTTGATCGAAAATATACTGATCAAAACCCCTAGCCCTCAAAAAAAGAGAATGGAAAAATAGCTACATTCAAGAAATACTGAAGGTGAAAAAGCAGAAACAAATATGTATGTGTACAAATGTATAAATGTCTAACATGTATCAATCAGTGCACAGTCAAAAACAAAACAAAACACAGAACAAATACAAAAACATAATAAGCAGAGTAGTCAATGAGAGTATATGTGCGCTGTCTGTGCTAAACTGTCATTCAATTTCTTAGCTTTGCTTCTCAGTGGGATGGTGCGAGGAGCTGTGCAAGATGCTTTCTTCTTCACTTTCTGGGTATATTTGCTGCTGGATTCTGTGAGATGTTCCTGCAAGTGAAGCTCTGAGAGGTGGGGATTTAGTCTGGGATTGTCCTAAGTGTTTTATCTTGTGGAGAGTATTTAGGTGTTAATGAATCATAACACTTCTGGGACTATATCCCACTACACTCCCCAGGGACCCACTCATGGGAAGGGGGAGTCAGTCTTTTACTAGTTCTCTTGTTTGCTTGGGGATACTGACCTTTTTTGGCCTCTCAAGGACTCTTTCTGAGGGCTAAGCTTAGTCACTCCCCCATTCAGATCTTCCCTGCAGCTGTTCCTGCAGGCTGCTGGGTTGTGGGGGAACTTTTTTCAGCCTCTCTGATCTATATTTCCTCCAGACAAAATGGTCTTTGTGTCAGAAATACTCCATGCCATAAAGTCTCCTGATTTGCTAGGCTCAATTTAGATCTCAAGGTTGGCATCAGCTAGATTCATGTATTGGTTTTGAAAGGCCAAGTTTCGTCGTCAGAGATTAAAATGCACACACAGATAGCAGTGACAAAGATGAAGCACTTTACTGCAAGCTGGTTTAGCTTATACAGAAAGTGAGAGTCAGTTATCTTAAACCAGGAAGCTCCTGGGGCCAATCATAGAAAAGGTCAGGTCATCACCTATGGTGCAAACACATCTGCCCTGCATAAGATTCATGGGGGGCACGAACTGTCCAGGAGCGCAGAAGACAGGAGGACCAATTAGAAAATTTTCAAAACAACTTGTTATCCGCCCACTGGCAATTTGCCCACCGCCATATTTGAAAGGCCCGGGGAGTTCTCAGGGAGACTCCCAACAGGTTTAAACTCCAAATTTGTGGATTCAAGTTCCTGGTCTGATTTCACACTACTGACTTCCTGAGGTACTAAAATGTCTCTAGTTTGAGCTCCTGGTGCATAGCAGGCTGACTGTGACTTTTGTGCACCAGTTTAATGAGCCAAATAGCCTCTGAGTCTGCCCAAAGCAAACTGCCCCTCCAATTCTGGGATTCCCCATGCCATTAATTTCCCAGCACTTTTCAGTCTTTCCTGAATATGTTTGTTAAGTTTTCCCACTCCTGCCAGGAGCTCAAATCTAATTCTGTTCCTTAGCCTTGTCTGATGTACCCCAAGTCCCCCAGTATTAATATTGAGTATTAGTAGAGTTTTTTTTTTTAAACTCACCTCACAAAGGAGTAGTTTTCATGCTGTTTAAGTCCCCAGTCACTAAGCTGTGAGAAAAGCCACTTCCCAGTAATCCACTATTTTGACTGTCCCTCCAGAAGTTCTCTATATATACTCTCTGAAGAATATAAAGGTAAGTATAAAAATAGAAGCAATCTGATATCCTCTTATTTGGAAAAAAAAGGTTTTGGCAGATGAAATAAAGTGAAGAATACTGAGATGAGAATATTATCCTTTATATGGATACATGCTCAGACCCAGTAACAAATAATCCTTATAGAAGAAAAGCAAAGGGATAATTGAGACAGAAACAAAGAAGACAGAGACTGAGATTGCAGAGATGTGGTCATAAGCTTTTTGTGCTACCAGAAGGTGGAAGAGCTAGGGAATGGGTTCTCCTCTCCTAACTCTGGAGTGCAGTCCTTCCAAAACCTTGATTTAGACCTGCAGCCTCAGAATTGTGAAACAATAGGTTTCTGTTATTTTATGTTACTCAGTTTGTGGTAATTTGTTATGACAGCAATAGGAGACTCCAAACTTTTTCATTTACTAGCTAGGAAATCATGGACACATATTCTTTTTCATTCACTTAATTTTTAAGGTGTGAATGATAAAAGCCCTACCTCACATTGTTATTATGGGGATTGAGTGAGTTAATATAATTAACTCTACAGTGATCATCTGTAATATGCATTCAGAAAATGTTAGCTCATATCTAGCAGTGTGTCTTAGTAAGTTCAGGATGCTATAATACAATATCATAGATTGGGTGGCTTAAGTAGCAGAAGTATATTCCCCAGAGTTATAGAAGTCAGTCCAAGATCAAAGTGTTAAACATGATAATCTTCTACTGAGGACTCTTGTCCTGGTCATGAGATGGCCACTTTCTTACTGTGCCACTACATGATTAGAATAGAGCAAGCAAGCTTTAGTATCTCTTTACATAAGGACACTAATCCCATCATGAGGATCTCACTTTAATGATCTCATCTAAAGCCAATTCATTCTATGAAAGCACTGTCCCAAAATACAATTTCAGTGAGAGTTAGGGCTAGAATGCATGAGTCTCATAGGGACACAAATGTTATGTTCATATCACAGTGGTTTTCAAATTTTCATTAATCTGAATGATATCATACATGAAAGCCCAGTATAAGAAGTTATTTTAATTGAGCCATGTCTGGTTGAGGTTGGCTGGGGGTTATAAATTTAAGCTGTCAAATTATGTTTCTTGGTTCTCAAGTTATCCCCTATATGACTTTTACCTAACTTCATAGAATTCCTAGGACCTAGCAGAGTGAAGTTGGAAAACTATTGTTTGGTTACCAACAGATAAATACCTTGCTAACTGTTATAATCAGTTGTATTACAAGCAAACTAAGTTTTCTTAGTAATATTTATGTGTGTTTAGTATTTATTATTTTTACTAGAAGTATAAATTTAAATAAAAGATCAAAAAACAAAATAACTAGACATTCCAGTGAATTAGTCAATTTTTTGGTAGTGCACAGCCTTAATTATCCATTTCAAAGGATAGAATGACCTTGGATAACTGCAGGAGAACAAGGGCAAGCCTTTGGAACACTGTGGCAGTTTCAGACCATGATGTTTCAGGGTAGACTATAATGCAGGCTAAGCAACCCATAGTCGGCTCTAAACCACCAAGCATTTGCCAGGAAGCAGAGCTATTGCCAGTGATAGAGTCTGAAGTGTGGTTTAGCCACACTAAGGAAATACCACAGAAATGAAAGGTCTTTGAAACTGAGAAATAAATGATAGATTGTCATGGAGAGTTTTAAGAAAACTTCCCTTGAAGTGGTTCATGGGTTATAAGATACAAATACTTCTGCCTTGGTATAGTGTCCTTGAACCTTTAAGTCTTCTACATGGTAAAAATGCCAAAGAAAATCAGGCATAGCTCCCAAGGCCCTAACATATTGAGGGAGGATAAAAAGAATGACTTTATACTGACATTAGACAAATATCTCTTTAACATTGTGAAATTATGTGCACTTAGACAAAGATTCAGGAGTAATTCTACCAAATAGTGGCAAGAGACATTTATTCATTTATACATTTATATACAAACTTCACAAAATCCCTTCCACTCTTCTGACATACTGGATGAACTGCTGAAGTTTTTACTACCAATGCAGGTACCCAGATAATCAGAGGAGCAACTAGAAAATCAAAAGAATTCTAAAAAATAAATATCATAATAAAATGGCATTTTACAGCGTAGCCAAACTTCATATAGTTTTCTATTGCTGTGCAGCAAACTATAAAAAAAAACTTGTAGCTTAAAACTATATCCACTCTTTAGCTCAAAGTTCTGTAGGTTGGAAACTGGGCACAACATTTCTGGGGAGTCCCTACTCAAGGAGATATAGACTAAACTCAAGGTGTCAAGAGGTGCATTCTCAGTAGGAACTTGGGGTCCTCTTTCAGCTTGATGGTCAAGTTCATAAGATCTCATTTCCTTGTTGGTTTCAAATGCAATGATTTAATTATATTGAGGTCATGTAGACCCCTCCATCTTCAAAGGCAGCAACAGAAAATCTTCATATTGAATTCCTCTCAGACTTCAATCTCATTTATTGGAAAAACTGATTTGTTCCATCTCTGGTAGGATATTCCCCCTTTCTTAAAGTCAATTGGGGAATTTAATTATATATGTAAAACCCTACGCAACTTCACTTGGATTAGAATTAATTGACTGAGAGAAGGTTTGTATATTCCAAAGGCTGTGAATCTTGGTAGAATATCGTAGAATTCACCTACTATAAACACTTAGAGTAATACTAGGGAAAATGCACAATGAGGTGGTTCTCTAAAAAAGATACAGATTGTGAGATTCCAAGACCTTCCTTTCCAGTAAACAAGAAATCATTGTCACACTTCTGTAGTGTTGCCTCAGATTTTTAACTTGAGTTAAGTCTTAATGAACTTTGTATCTTTCCCAATTATTATGGGCATCCAGTTGGTATATTTTGTTAACACCATAGACAGGAATGATATGATGATCATCAGGAATGGGCTTACCAGTAATGTCTAGCCTGACTTCAGAAGTTCACTACTTTTGGTTGTGTCCAGAGATGTTTTGTAATCATAGAGGGATGCTTAAGTACTGGTAGCAGGAAAATCATACCAAGGTGGGCTTTATAGTAGGTGTCATCCCAAGCTGTATTGTGCAAATAAGAATAGTGGATGTTGGTGCAGTGGTGTCTGGACTCTGTAGAAGTGACCAAAATAGTTGTGTCGATTGGAGACAACACTGACTTCATCTCAGGATTAGCATGCCATTGCTGATAGCAAACAAGTAAGCAGTATTTAGTTCAGTTTCTTATAATATTCCTTAAGATCCTATGTGCACAGCCAAGCAATGGTTAAGAAACAAAAGGAAAGATTTTTAATTCAAGCTACTTTCAGGCCTCCAAAGTCAGAGCCAAGAGATAGATCTTCTGGAATTTTAATTTTAAAGGTACCCATTCTGTAGAGGAGTGGAAGAAATTAATGTATATAAGAATAAGGTGTACTGACTATAGCCCAGGCCCAGGCCTAGGATGGCCCCCATCGTGCAGGAGCCCAGGTCCAGCTTAGGCCCAGGTGTGCCCCTTTTGACCATCAGATCCACTTCAGAGCCTCAGGCCCTTGCCCAGAACTGCCTCCACACCCTGTGTGGGAGCCCAGGCAAAGTTTAGGCCCAGGTTCACACCACCAACTGGCAGAACCAAGCCAGAGCTCAAGCCCCAGTCCAGGACCACCCCCAGCTGACCAGCACACCCACTCTGGAGCCCAGACCCAGGCCTAGGACTTCCCCCATCACCTAAGCAAGAGCCCAGGCCCAGGGTAGGCCCAGATTTGCTCCCCTCCCCCACCCAACTGGGAGTCTAAGTCTAATGCACCTGCATCTTGGGAAATGGTAGCTATCACCATAACCCTCCCCACATAGTAGCTTCCATCTTGCAACAACAAATCCAGGGCCTACAAGCAGCTGCATCTCAGAATAAGCATCCCAAAGCCAGTGTAAGGCCCAACCTTTTATCCCCATCTCTGAAAGAGGTTGCATCCATCTTGGGACACCTCCACTGCTATCTTGAGTTACCTCCACTCTTGCTACCATCACTTTTAGTTGCAGTAGCATCCATGGTAGGAAAGAAGGGTATGGAAGCCCAACACCAAGGTGTGGTACAGATAATCTGCATGGATACTACAAGGCTATAGGGTAGAAACTGTAATACCTCAGATATGTAATGCAAGAAAGGAAGACACATAGATAACCTTAAAAAACAATGGGAGGAAAGTGCCCCCCAAACTAAGATACTACAATAATAGAATACATGGACAGTGCAGTTGATGAAATGTCAAAGAAGTTCAGAATATACATAATTGAAATGATCTGTGAAATAAAGAATTACCTAAATGAGCAAATACAGGAAAAAATTGATCACTCCAACAAAGAGAAAAGAGAGCAAATACATGCAACAATTAATCACACCAACACAGAGATAAGGGAGCAAATATAGGTAGCAAAAAACTACTTCAAAAAAGAGAGAGAGAATCTGAAAAAAAATCAATCAGAAACCCTTAAAATTCAGGAAACTATAAACCATAGAAAAATCAATAGAAAGCATCACCAATAGACTAGCTAACTTGGAAGACAGAATATCAGATAATGAAGGCAAAGTATACAATCTGGAAAATATATTTGACTGCACAGTGAATATGGTAAGAAACCATGAACATAACATCCTAGAATTATGGGAGACCACCAAAAGACCAAATCTAATATTTATTAGGATAGAAGAATGCATGATCTCTTCAATGAGATAATATCAGAAAATTTCCCAAACATTAAAAATGAATTGGAAAATCAAATAAAAGAGGTTTACAGGATACCAAATGTACAAAACAACAACAGATCCACACCAAGGCACATTGTAGTGAAAGTGCCTAGCATACAGAATAAGATAATCTTTTTTATTGTGTTTTTTTTTCCTTTACATGTTTTTTATTTGTTTTAATTAGTTATGCTTTACAGTAGAATGCATTTATGCACTTTGATATATCATACATAGATGGGATATAATTTCTTATTCACATTGGTCATGCAGTCATATATGCATAAAGTTATAATGTCTGTTTCATTCTATTATCCTTCCTATCCTCATATCCCCTCCCCTCCGCTCCTTTCACGTTTCTCTACGTAACCCAACTCTATTCTTCTCTAATGCCTTGCCCCCCTTATTGTGAATTAGCATCTGCATGTTAGAGAAAATATTCCGCCTTTGATTTGGGGGGATTACCTTATTTCATTTAGCATGATATTTTCCAACTGCTTCCACTTACTGGCAAATGCCATAATTTCATTGTTCTGTATAGCTGAGTAATATTCCATTGAACATATATACAACATTTCCTTTATCCATTCATCTATTGAAAGACACCTTGGTTGGTTCCATATTTCAGCTATTGTGAATTTAGCTGCTAAAGGCCATAAGAGAGAGGAACCAGATCACATATAGGGGAGAAAACAATAAGTATCTCAGCAGATTTTTCAACCCAGACCCTCAAAGTCAGGAGATCCTGGAATAATATATACCAAGCTCTGAAAGAAAATGGATGCCAACCAAGAATCTTATATCCAGCAAAATTAAGCTTCATATTTGTTGACAAAATAAAAACCTTTCATGATGAACAAAAGTTAAAAGAATTTACAGTGAGAAAATCTGCACTATAAAGCATTCTCAGCAAAATATTCCAGGAGGAAGAAATAAAAACAACAATGGAATTCAGCAAAAGAAGGAACTACACTGAAGAAAAGGCCAATAAAAGGAGAAACCAACTCAAGTTAAAAAATAAACCAAATATCTGGGTATACAAGTCACATTTCAATAATAACCCTAAAAATGAATGACCTAAACTCATTCATTAAAATATATAGACTGACAGATTGTATTTTTTAAAAAGACCCAACAATATGTTGCCTTCAAGAGACTTATCTCACAGGAAAAGACATTCACAGACTGAAGCTGTAGGGGTAGAAAAAAAAATACCACTAACATGGACCATGTAAACAAGCAAGGATTTTCATCCTCACATAAAGTGAACTTCAAATCAAAGCTTTTGAAAAGGGATAAATAAGGACATTTCATATGCTTAAGGGATTCATACATCCACAAGACATAACAATCATAAATATCTATACCCCAAACAATGGGGCATCTATGTATGTCAAAGACATTATTCTCAAATACAAGAATCAAATACTAATGAAAGTTCACAGCATGATAATTCTGGGTGAGGCGAGTTTAATACACCTCTCTCCCAACTGGATAGATCTTTCAAACAAAAACTAAACAAAGAAACTATAGAACTCAATAATACAATCAAACATTTGTACTTAACAGACATATATAAAAATTTCATCCATCAATGAATGAATACACTTTCTGTTCAGCAGCACATGAATCCTTCTCCAAAATAGACCATATGTTGTGTTACAAAGCAATTCTTAGCGAATACAAAATAATAGAGATATTACCTAGCATTCTATTTGACCACAATGGAATGAAATTAGAAATCCATGATAAAATTAAAAAGAGAAGCTACTCTAACACCTGAAGACTAAACTATATGCTATTGAACGATGTATGGATAACAGAAGATATCAGGGAGGAGATAAAAAAAAAAAATCTTAGAGGTAAATGAGAACTCCCATACAACTTGCCAAAATCTCAGGGACACTATGAAGGCAGTACTAAGTACTAATGAAACCTCATTGGATTAAACTCACCTCATTAGAAGAAGGAAAAGTAAATTTAAAAAAAATTAAAAAGGGTTCTGACATTACATCTCAAAGCCCTAGAAATAGAAGAACAAACCAACACCAAAAATAAGAGAGGAAATAATTAAAATCAGGGCAGAAATCAATGAAATTGAAGCAAAAGAAATAATTCAAAAAATTGACAAAACAAAAAGCTGGTTCTTTGACAAAATAAATAACTAGCAAACCCTTAGTCACCCTAATGACAAGAAGGGGAGAAAACTCAAATTACTAAAATTTGTGATGAAAAAAGAAATATCCCACAAACACTATTGAAATATAGAAGACAATTAGAAACTATTTTGAAAATTTTTACTACAGTAAAATAGTAAACCTCAAAGAAATTGACTAATTTCTAGAGGCATATGATTAACCCAAACAGAGTTGAGAGGACATTCACAATTTAAACAGATCAATTTCAAGCAAGGAAATAGAAGATGCTATCAAAAGTCTACCAACCAAGAAAAGCCCAGGACCAGAAGGATTCACAACTGAGTTCTGCAAGACCCACAAAGAAGAATTAATACAAATACTCCTCAAATTATTCCATAAAATAGAAAAGAAAGGAACTTTTCCAAACTCATTCTACAAAGCTAGTATAATCCTGATAACAAAACTAAGCAGAAATATCAAGGATAGAAAATTTCAGACCAATATCCCTTATGAACACTGATGCAAAAATTCTCAATAAAATTTTGGCAAATTGCATATGAAAATGTTATTTAAAAAATAGTGCATCATGATCAAGTGAGGTTCATTCCAGGGATGCAAGGTTGGTTCAACATACCAAAATCAATAAATATAAATCATCACATTAATAGACTTAAAGAATCATATGATTATATCAATCAATGCATAGAAAGCATTTGACAAAATACAGCACACTTTCGTGTTCAAAACAGTAGAAAAATTAGAGATAGAAAGAACATACCTCAACTTTTAAAATCTATCTATGCTAAACTCAAAGCCAACATCATTCTAAATGGAGGAAAATTGGAAGCATTCCCTATAAAAACTGGAACAAGACAGGGATGCCCTCTTTCACCATTTCTATTCAACATAGTCCTTGAAACTCTAACCAAGGCAATTAGACAGACAAAAGAAATTGAAGGGATACAAGTAGGAAAAGAAAACTAGAACTATCATTATTTGCTGATGACATGATTCTATACTTAGAGGATCCAAAAAAAACTCCACCAGAAAACTTCTAGAATTAATAAATAAATTCAGCAAAGTAGCAGGACATAAAATCAATACCCATAAATCAAATGCATTTCTATACATCAGTGATGAATCCTCTGAAAGAGAAATTAGGAAAACTACCCCATTCACAATAGTCTCAACCAAAAAAGAAAATATTTGGGAATCAACAAAAGAGGTAAAAGACCTCTACAATGAAAACTACAGAACACTAAAGAAAGAAATTAAAGAAGACCTTAGAAGATGGAAAGATCTCCCATGTTCTTAGATAGGCAAAATTAATACTGTCAAAATGGCTATACTACCCAAAGCACTATAATGATTCAATGTGATTTCAAATAAAATATCATCATCATTATTTATAGAAATAGAAAAAAAAGCAATCATGAAATTCATTTGGATAAATAAGAGACCCATAATAGCCAAAGCAATCCATAGCAAGAAGAGTGAAGCAGGAGACATCACAATACTAGACCTTAAACTATACTACAAAGTTATAGTAATAAAAAACACATGGTATTGGCCCCAAAATAGACATATAGACCAATGGTACAGAAAACAAAGAAAAACCCACATAAATACAGTTATCTCATACTAGACAAAGGTGCCAAAACATACATTGGAGAAAAGATAGCCTCTTCAACAAATGTTTCTGGGAGAACTGAAAATCCATGTCCAATAAAATGAAACTAAATCTCTATTTCTCACCAGGCACAAAACTCAACTCAAAGTGGATCAAGGACCTAAGAATTAGACCAGAGACCCTGTGCCTAATAGATGAAAAAGTAGGTCCAAATCTTCATCACATTGGTATAAGTCCCGACTTCCTTAACAAGACTCCTAAAGCACAACCAATAAAATAAAGAAATTAATTAATGGGATGGACTCAAACTTAAAAGCTTCTTCTTCACAAAAGATGAAGATACAGCCTACAATTTTGGGAGCAAATTTTTGCCATACACATGTCAAGAGCACTAATCTCCAGGATACATAAAGAACTCAAAAAACTTAACACCAAAAAAAAATCAATAAATGGGCTAAGGAGCTGAACAGACACTTCTCCAAAGATATACATTTTATCAACAAATATATTGAAAAAAAGTGTTGAACATCTCTAGCAATTACAGAAATGCAAATCAAAACTACTCCAAGATTTCATCTCAAGACAGACAGAATGGCAGTTATCAAGAATACAACAATATTCAATAAGACAACAATAAATGTTGGCGAGCATGTGGGGCAAAAGACATAATCATACATTGCTGGTGAGACTGCAAAAATTTGTGCAACCAGTATGGAAAGCAGTATGGAGATTCCTTGGATAACTTGGAATGGACCCACCATTTATCTTACTCCTTGGTTTATATCCAAAGGAATTAAAATCAACATACTACAGTGATGTTTATAGCAACACAATTCACAATAGCTAAATTGTGGAACCAAACTTGATACCCTTCAACAGATGAATGGATAAAGAAATTGTGGTATATAAACACAATGGAGTATTACTCAACATTGAAAGATAATAAAATTATGACATTTGCAGGTAAATGCATGCAGCTGGAGAATATCATACTAATGAAGTAAGCCAATCCCAAAAACCAAAGGCCAAATGTTCTGTTTGATAAGTGCATGTTGATTCATAAGGGGTGGGGTGTGTGTGTGTGTGTGTGTGTGTGTGAAAATGCAGGAATTTGATTGGGCCAAGGGGAGGGCAGGGTGGAGAGGGTAGGTGGGGGCAGAAAAGATGGTGGGATGAGATGACTATCATTACCTTAGATACATGTATGACTGTACATATGATGTGACACTATATCATGTACAACCAGAGAAATGAAAAGTGGTGCTACAATTGTGTACAATGAATCAAAATGCATTCTGCTGTTATATATACCTAATTAAAGTGAATTAATAATTAATAAAAAAGACTAAGATGTATTATCAACATACCTGACATTTGTACTTATTAAAATTAAGCACCAAAAGAATAAGTCAATTGTGGAACTTTCACAGATTGTTCCAAAGTGGGTTATCTCTGACATATATTGTGAGTCCTACTTGTCTAGTTTTATTATTTTTACTCTGCTTTGAGGATCTTTGATTTGATTACAATCAGTAGAATAAATGGTTTTCAGTTATTATACCATTTAAGTCTCAGAAATTGATAATATTTTTTTCTTTTTTGACTTTATTTTAAATAATTTTAATACACGTACCCAAGTAAGGTTGACCAAAATATTTTTTTCAATTTTCTTCATTTTTTATTTGTGCTTCATAGTTAAACATAATGATGGGATTCATTGTTACCTATCTGTACATGCACACAATATAACAATATAATTTGGTCAATAACATTCCCCAATACCTACCCCTCCCATCCCTTGGTCCATTTCCTCTACTAATTTGCCTATGATTTTTAGGAGATTTCAGCCCTCAGCCACCTTTCTTATACTTTTTCTTAACTTCTGCATATGAGAGAAAAATATATGACACTTGATCTTCTGAGTTTGACTTAACATACTTAACATAATGGTCTATAGTTCCATCCCTTTTCCTGCAAATTACATAATTATATTTTTCTTTATGATTTAGTAAAACTGCATTGTACTTATATACCGCATTTTCCATTCATCTGCTGATAGACACATAGACTGGTTCATACTTGACTTTTGTGAATTGTGCTTCTATAAGCATGGGTATTCACTGTATCACTGAAGTATGATGACTTTAATTCTCTAGAATAAATACTGAGGAATCCATAGCTGTGTCATAAAGTGGTACCCGGCCTTTTAGTCTTTTGAATTCATATTTATTTCCATAGTGATTGTATTAATTTACAATACCACCAACAGTGTAAAAGTGTTCCTTTTTCTCCACATCCTCTCTAGAATTTATTATTATTTTTATTCTTGATGACTCCCATTCTGATTAATATGAAATCTCAAAGTAGTTTTGATTTGCATTTCCCTAACTGCTAATGATGTTGAATATCTTTTCATATATTTGTTGACCCTTTGGCTTAGCTCCAATGTAGTCTTTCTTATTTGTTTAATATACCCAAATTTCTAAAGCTCTAAGACCTCTGACTGTCCACCATAGCATTTTAGTGAAATCCCTCTTCAACCCACCTCACTGATAAGCAGTACTCTTGCTGCTTGAATCTGAATCATAGAGCAACTAGGAATGCGCCCTTCCTCTATTCTACCATCTACATAGCCCCATAACATTTGTCATCAACATTTCACAAATAAGAAAAGCCATGCCAAGTGACTTTCAGAAAATTATGCAACAATTTTAAACCTCAATCTTCAAAAATTTTAAATGATCATAATAGTATTTATTAAGTATTGTTACTAGTATGTTATTAATATTAGTTTAATTATTCGTTTGCCTAGCATATTAAAATTGCTGAATAAATAGCTTTGAATTGATGGATAAATGAAAGAAAAACTGAAAAAAGGAAAATAAATTAAATAGTAAATATTTGTTCAAGAACTGCTTATCTGAGGAAAAAATATGCCTTGAAAAGATTGTGTTTTTACATTGGATAATTTTTTCCATTAATTTATTATGGTATCTATGACATTGTCATCCCTTTCTTAAGACAGCCTGTTTTCTTCTCTTATATCTCCCTATCAAAATATTTTCAAACATTAAAAGTGTATTTTCTGGCCTCAATAATTCATATCTCAGCCCAAAATGAAATAAACACACACACACACACACACACACACACACACACGCACATACAGAGAAATATTTATTATATACATAAAAATCCTGTCTCTCCTTCTAGATGTATGTGATTAATGTATGTATCACATATATATGTATGCACATATGAATATACACATATATATCCTTATAGGTATACAGATATATATGCTATTATGTATAGTAATATATAATATTATTATTGATATCTAATTTGTAAATTTTTTATATACTATATATGATTCATATTTTTCCAGAGATATCTTATGCAAAATTATACACATAAAACCAACTTGATTATATATTAAATGATTTAGAATAATTAGAATAAAATAACATGCATCCTTTTTCTTACATGTAGAAAAAATATCCTGAGGTTCTGATAATACCAATTTGATTTTTTAGAAACAATTACAATAATATGTATACTGAAACATGAAACTAAAGAAATATTTTGATCTTCTGCTCTATAATTTATTATTAAGGACTAACTATTCTTGATGTGAGATTTTATAATCAAACTAACAAGTGTGGGAGGCCATCCTCCCACGTGATTTGAGTTACCTCTGTGGCTGGGCGAGAGGCACTTAGTCACATCTTTGTGTCCAGAGCTTTCCCCACCCTTCTCAGGTCTGAGGGCTTGTCCATGTGGAGGCATGTCTGGCCACTACCCAGAAGATCCAATCATTGCCCCTGACCTTGGGACACTGCCCCCCTTAATCTTCATTGGATGGGATTTTCCCCAGTAAGTTTTGTTCCCTAGTAAAAGTCCACTCCCTGGCATGTTCCCTGCCCCCCAGCCTCTTCAGTAAACCTGGCTACCATAATAGGTGGCTGTGGCTGGAGGCTGGAGCTAGGAGAAGCCATCCCGAAGCTGGTTTAAAGGTAATTAGAGCCTGTCTCTTTAATTCAAACTCCCTAAGGATTTCTCACATACTGAACCTTCATTTATGAAGCCTGTGCTGGCCGTGGGCTAAAAACAAGTTCGCCACAGTTTTATGGATACTGATAGAAGACAAGAGAATCCTGGACCTGAGACAAGGCCATATTATTCATGACTTAATTCTGATGACTTAAATATAAAGACTCAAAGCTATCAAGCTACTAATATTGTAGCTTGGAATTGGACATTGGAATGGGCAAGGGATTTTTATGAAAATATTTCCAAACCAGAGGAAACAGAAGAAAATTAGACAAACAGGATTACATCAAACTAAAAACCTTTTTCACAGCAATGGAAATAAACAGAGTAAAGAGACAAGCTATAGAATAGGTAAAAAAATATTTGCAATCTCTTCATCTGACAAGAGGGTTATATCCAGAAAATAATTGGAAGTTCAAAAATTTAAAAATAATAATAATCTGATTTAAAATAGGTAGCAGATCTAAATAGATATTTATCAAAAGAAAACAAGAAAATAGCCAAGAGATAAGTGAAAAACTTCTCAACATCACTATCATTGGGAAAATACAAATCAAAACTATAATGAGGTTTATAGTTTAATAAATTGGTTCCAGTGACAGTTCAATTAAGCAATTGTGTAGGATAAAAAAAAATCCAAAATAAAAAGGTATAAACTCACTAGATATAAATATACTAAGAATATTTAGTTACAAGACCATTTTTAGGCAAAATAATTATATGTGGTGGGGAATTATTTTATAATTTATTTACGGAGATGGGTGAAATACTGGAAAGGCATTAACTATTAATAGAACAATTTTAGACTGTCTTCTTAGAAATTAACCCTATGGGCTATAGGATCATTCATTTTGCTAATTAGAATCTGAGGCTAAAATTTAATTGCTTGAGAAAATAAGAAGCAGCTGTTCAAACCTGCCAGTGAACTGCCTTTCCTACTTACTTTTCTATTACATGGAAGTTAACTTTCTTGTACATGAATGTAGAAGAAATATTGAAAGTATGTTGGTTTGAAAGAGTATCAGTTTATCAGCTTGCTGGGGTCTCCACATACCTCTGTCTAACCCAGGTGGTATACATTATACATCTGTGTGTGAATGCATGCTCAAAAATATAAATACACACAGAGTTCTTTCTGCCACCTGAAGAAAATACTGCCAACAGTGCAAAAATTCTCCTGATAATGGTGGTTTGGGATTTTTACACCCACGCTTATTTGGCTTTGCTACTGCATGTCTAACTCTAATCCCTAGTGCTGGCATAGAAATTCACTGCAGGTATATACTAAATATTTACATCAGTTTAGGAGTTGGTATTCTTCTTTATCGTGCTGGAAACATGCCACATGGCAAATAGGCTCAGTGCTTATATAACAGAATTCTTTCTGACATTCTCCCTTCCCTCAGTGTAAGATTACATTAATTTATTTGCTTTTAAAAACTTATGTAACTCTGTCCACTGTAAGTTGGCAAGACATTCCAGCCATACAGAGTTTAGATAAGTAAAAGGTTCAGGCGGATTGTTGATAGATAAATCCTTTTTTTTTTTTACAGAAAAAAGAAAAGGAGATTTGGGGCATGGTGATAATGCATTCTTATCAAAGACTCTTTTGAATAAATGTTCAAGAAGTTTTTCTGGTCTCAATGTTTGGCATTTTAATTTTTTCCTTCATTGAAATTTATTGTTAGGAAATCACATATATAATTTTACATCTATATTACATTTATTTAAATGTAATTAAACACACACAGATATCTCATCCAGAACTACAACCATAATCAGTCTTAAAAGGAAAGGATAATACATATTCATCAAATTTTGGACAAAGGGGAGGCTAAGAATAAAAAGACTTTACTCTTTTTCTACAAACTTGAAAATACTCCTAAAAATGATTTTTTTTAAATTTTCATTTGGTAGTTTATTTTAAATTGTTATTTTGCAAAGTCTCTGACATCATAGGTAGATATCACTAGCCATGTCAAACACTCTTCTAAATTCCGAGTGGAAAAAAAGCAGACCCAATCTTCATGAAATGTATAATACAGTTTAAAAATGTTAGAGAGCAGCCACACTCACATGTACATGTAATGACAATAGAATAACACTGTGATGGGAAGCAAACTTTATAGAAAGTATACTTTCTCTTATTCTGAGGCCTCCAAAGTGCCTTACAATTACAATTTGACTGCTTATGCAGGTTCTCCCATAGTGAAATAATTCATGCTTTATAACTGAGAATCCAGCCCTCTTGATGGTTTTATTTGGGATGTAAAAAACATAGATTAATATTTTGTGTTTTTGAAAACAGAATTTCTTAGTATTATGCATATAATTATAAATGCAATAGACTTTGTTCCTATGATGGAATTTTAATTCTGTTTCTCCCCAATGCTCTCTCTGCCATTATATCTATTCTGAAGTAGTAATAAATGTGCTTATAGATTCTGGGAGTATTTACATTTTGAAAACAACTAAGGGGCTGGGGATGTGGCTAAAGTGGTAGCGTGCTCACCTGGCATGCATGCAGCCCGGGTTCGATCCTCACCACCACACACAAACAAAGATGTTGTGTCTGCCGAAAACTAAAAAATAAATATTAAAATTCTCTCTCTCTCTCTCTCTCTCTCTCTCTCTCTCTCTCTCTCTCTCTTTCTCTCTCTCTCTCCTCTCCTCTCCTCTCTCTTTAAAAAAATAAAAACAACTAGAATATCTTTATTGGTCATCAATAAATAAAGTTAGTAATGTGTCATACAAAATTAGGACTTCCAAAATATAGAGTTATATATTTTCACCTCAATACAATGTAAGCAAGAGTTTCATTAAATAGCCCTTACTTTAAATATCTATTACTTAATTTTCTCTACTCAAACAAATTAATCCACAGAGATTATATGAATTACATACATCCTCCAGATGTCAAATAATAGCTCTTCAAAATTTGGGGGGTTATTCAGAGTTTTTTTCTATGTACACTAAAATGATTTAAAATTTTCACCACATTGCATCTAAATTGTGCCCAAGTTATGTGTATAATATTGGGGAAATTAAGCTTAAAAATCATCTAAATTGTAGGAACAATAATTCAACAATGGTATCAAAATAACACCAGCAGTAATCCTGGGTTTGTGCTGCTATGAATTTCTTTATGGCTATAAAACTTTAATTAAATGGAACTCTGTATCTGTATTTCCATTAAAGTTACGTATTTGAAAAATGTAAAATGCCCCAAATTTAAGAAAGCATTTTCTTTTAAAAAACTATGGAAATGAATTATCAATTATTGATAGGTGCTTTTAACATCTTACTGGTGCTTTATGTATTTTACTTTTAGTTGAACAATGCATGATGAAACTAAACAGAACAGATCCTTCCATATCTCCTCAGGAGATCATTAGTTGTAAGGTCAGTTCCAGCTCTGGGATTATAGCTAATGGTAGTTCTTTAAACTATGATACAAACATTATTAAGAATAAACATTCTTTTTTTCCCCCATTACCTCTCCTTTCCCTTCACTTTTTCTTTTCCATGACCTCCTTCCTCCACTCTACTGGGTTTCCTCCTCTTATTATTTTTTAATAATAAGTATAGATAAAAGTGGGATTCATGATGGTATATTTGCACATGGATATTACATATTTTAGTAGGTTTTCTTTCCCAATAATTTCCATATTCACCTCTTCTCACTCCCTCTCCAGCCTCTTTATTTTGCTATATGTCTCCCTTCATTTTAATTCACTTTTTCCCCTTATCATTGTTTGGATATGAAGTGTCCCCAAAAACTCATGTGTAAGACAATGCAAGAAGATTTAGAGAAAAAATGATTGGGTTATGAAAACCTTAACCCAATCAGTGAATTAATCACCTCATGGGATTAAGTGAGTGGCAACTGAAGGCAGGTAGAGTGTGGCTACAGGAGGTGGGCCATTAGAGACATGGCTTTGTGGTATACATTTGTATTTGGCAAGTGTAAATCTCTCTGCTGCCTGATGCCTTCTCCTGCCCTGATGTTCTGCCTTACCTCTAGCCCTGAGGAATGGAACCTGCTGTCTATGGACCAAGATCTCTGAAATCATGAGGGCCTAAATAAACTTTTTCTCCTCTATAATTGTGCCGGTTGTGTCTTTTAGTCACAGTAACGAAAAAGCTGACTAAAATACCCTTCCAGCTTCAACTTACACATGAAAACATTTGACCCTTGACTTTCAGAATCTGGCTTATTTCACTTAATGTGATGTTCTCCAAACTCATGTGTATACCAGCAAATTTAATTTTTCTATTTTTCTTTAGGGCTAAATAAAATTCTATTGTGTACAAATAGCATATTTTATTTATTCAATCTTTAACTGAGGGACACCTAAATTGGTTTCATAACTTGACAGTTTTTAATTGTACTTCTATAAACAATGGTATTCATGTACCACTATAATATGCTGACTTTAGTTTTTTTCAGATAAATATCAAGGAATGAAATAGCTGGGTCATATTGTAGGTCTATTCGTAGTATTTTGAGGAATCTCTATTGCTTTCTTTATTGCTTGAACTAATTTGCAGTCCTGCCGACAATGTATGAGTGTACCTTTCCCTCACATTTTACCAGCATGTATTATTACTGGTATTTTTGATGATTGCTATTTCTAATTGGAGTGAGATGAACTGTCAGAATAGGTTTGACTTACATTACCCATTGCTAACGGTGTGGAACATTGTTTCATGTTTGCTGGCCATTTGTATTTCTTTCTTGAGAAGTGTCTGTTTAGGTCATTTGCCCATTTGTTAAGTGCATTATTTATTTTTTGGTGTTAAGTTTTTCAAGTAACTTATATACTAATATCGAGAGATATTAATCTCATCAGAGTAATTAGCAAAGAATTTCTCCCCTTCTGTAGGCCGATTCTTCACTCTCTTAATTATTTCTTTGCTGTGAGAAGTTTGTTGTTGTTGTTGTTGTTTTAAATGTCATCTCACTATTGATTCTTTGTTTTACTTCTTAAGCTTTAGTATCTTATTTTAAAAAGCCACTGCCTGTACCAACACCAATAATACTCTTCACAGAACTAGAAAAATCAGTTTTAAAATTCATATGGGAAAAGAAACAGAATAGCCAAAATAATCCTAAGCAATAAGAGCAAGTTTACACATCACAATACCCAATCTCAAATTATGCTACAGAGCTATAGTAACAAAACCAGCATGGTTTGGGATAAAAACAGATAAGACCAATAAACTAGAATACAAGACACAGAAACAAATAAATATAGATATAGTCATCTGATCCTTGACATGGGTGCCAAAAACACATTTTGAAGTCTTTTTTAACAAATGGTGCTGGGAAATCTGGATGTCCATGTGTACAAAAATGAAACTAGATCTCTGTCTCTCACCCTGTACAAAAGTCAACTCAAAGACCTAGGAATTTGACAAAAGAACTCTGCAGCTTCTAGAAGAAAAAAACATTCTTAAGAATCATACATTTTTTTTTTTTTGCTCAATGAAATATAGGTACAGGTTGTAAAGAAGCCTGCGGATTTGGTACTGCATATTTCATACCAAAATTTGGTATCAAATGACCCTGTTTCCTGGTGCTCTCATATTGAAGCATAAAAAAAAAATCTTACTATCACTGTCTTTGTTTCTCTCTCCCCCTCCTTTTCTCGCCCCTGTCTTTCCTCTCTTCTCGACATTTGCCTTTCCTTCTTCATATTTTAACCATAAACATCATATATATATATATATATATATATATATATATATATATATATATATATATATAACAACAATGACAAGTTGCTCTGACTTTAAAAAATAATTGTTATCTACTTATGAAAGGTTTTAGTTTTACTTGTGTTTTAAGGATGTTATTTGATTTATGTTTTCTTCCTTAAGGGAACACAATGCAATTGTTTACTTACTGCCAAGGTGGACCATCCAAACATTTCTGTTCCAAATGGAACAAACTGTATATTCAAAAATTCAATTAAAACTCTCAAATAAAGGTTAATTATTTTTGTGCCATCCCTGTGCAAGGAGATATTATTTTGCTTAGAAGGCATATTTAAATTTCTATGAATAATTCAGATATGTAATAAGTCCTGTTGGAATTGGAAAGCTAACTTATTTGTTCATTGTTCATATATAATATTGTAAGTGTTCCAAAAGTATTAGAATTAGTTCTTTTCTTTCTAGTATTTGGGTTTGATATTTGGATTCTGTGTTTATTTTACTTCCTAAAAGGAAGTGTGTTCACTCTTGATTTAGTATAAATTTTCTTTTTTAACATTATCACATGCAAGTTTATATTTTTAAAAATTGCATTTGATTGATAGTAAGCTTTTAAAATGTTTTTGCATAATAAATCATTTTTTAAAGCATTTCAGAAACTAAGGAAAGGAAAATCTTTGATGAAACTGCCATCAAATACACTGTGAATCTTACGTTTAATAAAGAAAGAAGTCATAAAAAAAAAGCCAAAGTGCATTAGAAAGAAAAAGTAAATATTTTTACCCCAAACCTAAAAGAATATTTATTATCCTAAGAAGCTTTAGTTGCTTTTCCAAGGTCAGAAAAAAAAGATTAAAAGAGTATTCACAAGGGTTTTTTTTTAAATATACTTTTAGTGTTGTATTATCCTTATTTTTTTTTTGTATTTATTGTTCTGATGTAACTAATTTACTTTGAAAAAGAAAATATCTTAACAACCACAATGTTTGATTTTATCATTTATTATTAAATTATACATTTATTAACTTAAATGTTTCTTTATTTTTCTGTCAATTAAATGCAAATTACTTAAAAATAGTGCTTTTCTTATTCCATATACTTTCAGCACTCATGAGAGTGACAAGTACAAAACACATATTTAACAAATTAATTTTTAATGTAGATTTATTCAGGACCTTTTGGAAAAGTTATTAGCAAATGCTGAATAATTAATGACAAATCACAAAGACACATTCTCTATATATTGTATAAATACATCTTGATCCTAGAAAGTTGTAATTGACTTGGAAATTCACCCAAAATTACATCAGATTTATGGCAACAAAATTTAAGATTTAATAATGATCTATTTCAATGTTCATTTTACAAAGCATAAAATTCTATAAATAGATTTATTCATGAGCTTACATTTTAAGAAATTAAAATATTTCATCGAATGTGAATTCAAAACTCCAACTTCACAACTAGCTAAAAACATCATCATCTTAAAGACATTCTCAGGAAAGGAGGGGCATACAATTGTCTCTTGCTTGTTTAGACCTATGTTCCCACTCCCCACTGTACATTTGTAGTCAGAGCAAGAAAAAAGAAAGGCTGGGGGTATGCACATGTGGATACATATACTTGTACTGGTGTGGTCTCCTGGTTAACATTAGCTGGCAACTCTGTGTTACTAAATGAAGTATCCAAATGCTAACTCTTTCATAGAGTAATATTTCAGCTTCTTGTATGTCAAGGGTTCTCTCACTGTTGTCTTCTTTAAAATGGATATGGCTCCCTCCATCCAGCTCAGTTTTTCAATCACCTATCCTTTTCTGTCTCTAGCAGAAAAAGTAGAGTTGCCAATTCTAGGGTCTTCTTTGTTCAGCAGACAATTTTTTTTTTATGTAGTCCCATCATGTTTTCACTTAGTTCATCGATATTCAATTATCTTTGCTATACCAGATCATGGAAGAAAGATATCTGCCACCATTGTTCTGGGTTTTTTTGTTTTTATTTATTTATTTATTTATTTGTTGGTTTATTTGTTTATTTATTTATTTTGCTGTGCTATTTGAGATACCTTCAGCCAATCTATAATTTTTAGAGTTTTCCAGTTAGGAAGTATCCTCCAGACTCTATGTTCTTGATTTGCACCTGGAATTCATAGAATATTAGTTCATATTTCTATAAAGACAGTTTATGGCATTTTTATCTGATTTGTCAAGTTCAGCAAACCTCCAGATAGGGAAAAATACTCTAGTCTTCCTTCTTGAAACGAGGTCACCAGAGTTCCTTCTACAATATACCATTTGATGTAATGAAAGTGGAGAATATGCTATTATCTCATGAAGAGAGAATAAAAAAATACAAAGTATTCTTTGGGGCAAATAATTTTCTTCTAATTTCTAGTCTTCTTGATATAATTTGAATTTCAGTTGGAGTTTGAATGGAAACTGTTTTGTTCTTCTCTCTTATGTTCTGAATGTATGACTGCAGTACATGCAAAGTACTTATCCACTATTGTAGCTAGCTGCAGGGATTTAGAAGATATATTAGATAACATGATAAATTTTATCATTTAATACAAATATCAAACCACCATATGGCCCCTTTTGAGAACTGTCCCACTGAGTTGTACAATATGGCAGCTCTATAACAACTGAGAATAAATAAGGGATTTGACCATCTGAAGTTATATAACTGATAGATTATGCATAAAGACATTTATTTAGATTTCAATATTTTCACTAATGTTCTGAGTAGAGCAGAAGGAAGGTTGATTCATATGAAATTCTGATATAGATAGAATGAATATTCCGTAGGACTCTTTTAGAAAGTCTTTGTAACAATACAAGTTCTCAGACATATTGGGGTTTTGATATGGAGTTTAAAACAACAATATAAGATTAATAAGATGAATTAATCTGAAAATCAGAAACTGTAATCAACTCTAAAAGACAAAAGTACTAAATTTGATATTCTGGGATTTGGGGTAAGCGGGAATAGGAGGGAGGAAGGGGCCAGCACAGCTAGAAGTAGCACACTATAAGCATAAAATTCATTAAACAAATAAAAGCAAATAATAAGTTTTAGGAGTCACTCTATTAAAAATGGAAAAGGCTTACAAGACTTCACCAAAGTGAAGTCATTATGACAACAGATAGTTTGAAATTCAGAGAAATTTGTTTTAGTAAAGCTAAATAAAACAGAGGGTAAAAAAGATAATTAGTAGAAAGTTGAAGAGATGCTCATGAGTCAGAATGTGGTATACGAGACAGATGTACAGTTAGAAAGATAAATCAGAGCCTGATACTTATAATTTATGGCATCTACAAAAGACAGCAATGGGTAAAGAATCAGTAGTCAGAAAGTGGAGAGGAGGTTAAGGCTAGGATAGCATAACAGAAAATGCACTGTGCTTGGAAGAGGATGAGTGTTGTGCTGTCTTTACTGGAATAAACAAGGTTCAACTTCACCATGTAAAGTTCCTGGTATTTATCTCTTCCATCATCACAACAAGAAAAAAAAAACATGTTGACATTTAGGATCAATTGTTTTTCTGGCCCTATCAGAGAACTGAGGTTCAACAATAAGCCAACACACCAGAATGTGCAGAGACAGGTACATCTAGGGAGATAGGACAACCAAAATATACCTGACCTGGAGCAGAGCCGCTGGAGCCATAATCAATTTTGAAGAATTGCTGGAGGCTGAGTGTGCACATCCCTGGGAATGAGAAACTCCAAGGGAGCATAGTGGAAGTAGTAGGCAGAACCCTACCTTTTCTCCCTTCCTTTCTTCCTTCTTTCCTTCCTTCCAGAAATCCCACAGAAACTCTGATTATGGTCTCAAAAAAACTATCTCATCATGGTTGAGGTGGGGATCAAGATGCTAAAACATAGGAAAGTATGTGTACCCTACGTCTTCATAAAGAGTAAAGGGTATTACAATAGCATAATTCTGATTTTTTTTTTCCATCTGGGAATAGATTATTCCTACACACTTTAGCCCCAGTTACCTTTTGTGTCCTACCCAAGGGGATAGGTGTAAAAAACAGAAAAGGACCAGGAATTTAAAGAAATAAATTAGAAATTATGCAATCAGGGAAGAGAATAGAGGGTGAGGGTGGAAAATATTCCAGTCCTGAAACTCAGACCCACTTACAAACTGAGATTTAATTACAATATTATAGAACACTGGATGCCATCCTCCAACTTAACACCTGAATTCCATAGTAATAATACTTTATTATAGAAGAAGAGCTATAAGACCTATATTCTCTATGTATCACTCATCTATGTGACACAGTGTAAGAATTATCACAAAGAAATTAAAATAACTATTATTAATATATTTTGGGTTCTATTGAAATAGTTACAAAGTACAGATGGGAAATGTAAACAGGAAGATGGGAACTGAAAAATACCAGGAGCAAATTCTAGAAGTAAAATATACAATAACTAAAATAAAGTGTGCCTTCAATGTCCTCATCAGTAAATGTGACACAGCTGAAGTCGAAGTGAACTTGAAGCCACATCAATAGAAGCTTCCCAAACTGAAAAAGACATAAAGAAAAAAAATTGTGGGGAGAAAAAACAACAAACAATAACAATTTCTGTGGAAATTTAAAAAGGGATAAGATATGTGTAATTGAAATGCCAGAGGGACAGAGATAGAGAACAGAGCAAAATAAGGGAAAAAAAAAAGAATGGTCAAGAATTTTCTGAAATTGGAAAAGTTACTAAAGCAAGGAGCAACATACCTGCTCAGAGAAATCCAACCAGAATAAATACTAAAAACATAACTTCAGTATAATACCTTAAAACCAAAGAAAACAAAGTCAAACAAATCCTGAAAGAAGCCCATGGAATAAAAATATTGCCTCTATACAGGAACAAGGATATGAATTTCATCCAAAGCCATGAAACAAGAAGTGAGTGAAATGTAAAATATGTCAAGAGGATTTTAACTAGGATACAGAGAAGTCATCTTTTGAGATTGAAGGATAAAGATTTATCCAGTCAAATAAAAAGCAAAAAAAAATTATCTTCCACAGAAATACACTGCAAGAAATGATCAAATTTCTTCAGGCATAAAAATAAATATGTAGGTCAGAAATGGGATTTGCACAAGGAAAGAAAATGCATTGGGGAAGGAATAAGTGAAAGTACAATAAAGATTTTTATTTTGCTTATTCTTAATGGATCTAAAAATAATTACTCAAGGAAATAGGAGTAGAAATGAACTGGATGGTTAAAGCATATGGATGAGTAAAATGAATGACAGCAATCTACAGGAAATAGGAGGGAGGAATCAGAAATGCTATTACATAGTGTCTATGCCACTTCTGAAGCATTACAATCTTACTTGATGCTGAACCTAGATTAAAATGCATATTGTAAACTCTAGGACAACCTTCAAAATTTTTTAGAAGTATACTTGATACACTAACAGAGAAAATTAATGGAATCAGGTAAAATGCTCAATTAAACCAACAGAAGTTAGGAGTAATGAATTTAGTATGCATAACCCAAACATGACCTGGAAAGCTTCAATCTCTTGTAATCCAAACGCCTGTTTTGTGCTTGTTAGCTTAGATGACTGTAGCACAAACTGTGAGATATGCAAACATTTATAGGGGACAAAACTGTACTGGGAAAATAATCCTAGCCAGACCAGCTTAACCAGGAAGAAGTGCTAAACCCACCTAAAAAACATGTGGATGTGAAAGATAAGAATTATCAAAGCCAGATATGTGGTCCAAAGACTCTTCAGGTTTTAACAAAAGGTGCTGCTGAGGAATCCAGTTCTTCCTGAGAACATCCCAGGGAAATGCATGGTGTGGCTCTAGGATGCCTCCAACAGTGAGTGGCAGCTGAGAAAGGAAAAGGTACAATTACAGAGAAGGAACAACTGCTACAAAACCCTGAGCTCATCAAGTTTAGAGTTCCATGATACTGGTGATAGATTGTTTTTTAACATTGTAAAGATAATTATGTTGCCTTGTTCACTGTAATCTTTTGTCTCTCCAAAAGTTACTGTGTTATTTCAAGTCCTTGACTTGTCAGAGAGTTTATTTCATTATGGGACACAGAAACATCTTACCAACCCCCAATGACAAAAGAAAATAAAAATTAAAGAGAGAGAGAGAGAGAGAGAGAGAGAGAGAGAGAGAGAGAGAGAGAGAGAAACAAAGAAACAGACCAAAGAGCAAAGAACAGAAAACCATTACACACATGGTAAGTTTTAGTCTAATGATATCAATACTCAGTACAAACATGACTGATGTAAATACAATAATTAATACACAGATTTTCGTATTAAAAAATACCCAGTGCCATTGTCAATATGGATACATTTAAAATATAAAGACTCAGATAAATATATAGCTAACCATTAGAGAAAGTTATAATATGCTAAAACAAATCAAAACTGAAGTAAGTATTTCACACAAAATACAATTCAGAGTCAGGAAGATTATTAGGAATAAAGAAAACTATAATTGTTCATTTTCCAAGAAACTTAACAAACCTAAATATTTTCTACTTAGAAAAGAGTGTCAAAATAGGACAAAATATGATAGATAAAAACATTTTATCCCAGAACCTAAATACCCAGAACAGAAAGTAATACTAAAAATGCCTAATATTCTCAGAAAAATACAACTTAAGACACTGAACAATTTAACTACATACTTCAAAATTTGAATAAAATAAGAATGGAATATAATTTATAAGAAGATACTCTGGCACATAAGTATGAACACTGTTTTCTTAAAACATTGATTTTCCAGGCTTAAATTAGGAAATACCACAACAAAATGAATCTAAAAAATAATATTAAAGACTCATTAATTTTCCCACACTATACCAGATAATTAAATAACTACAAAATAAGTATCATTTGTTCTGAATAATTTTAGAGACACATTTGATAAATTAACAAAACCACCCAAGTTGTTGTTTAAAAAAAGCAATTTAAATGCCAATTGTTTTTGATTACATAGAAATTTGGTGCATTAAATTAACATCTGGTAAACATACTAGAAAAGTTGCTTACAAATAAATATTCACTTCTGCCTGTACAGAAATATATTTACCTGTAAACAATGTTAAAGTTTGAGACCATTTCCAATAATCATAAAAATAAAATTTATACATACCCCATGTGCACATACACACAATACCAATGTTGCTTCTGTTATGTCTACCTATGTGTCTGTGTATATATATGTTTGTGGGAGTGTCCATATTTTCTTGTGTGTGTGTTTATATATATTTTCCATGATTATATTATAGACCAGAAATACACTTGAACTTTAATAGGAGATAGTAAACAATGAACAAAAAGTTACCTAGTTTAGAAACAAATACTAATATCATCAAATTATCTGTATACTTTAAGTCTAGAACAAGTTACAGTATATGTGGGCCAAATTTACATTTTGTTTTTGTTTCTGTTAAGAACTACATACAACATAACTTATTCGGTTAAAAATATGTAAAATATTCAATAAAATAATGTTTTTAAAAAGAGTAATAAAAATCGTTAGGGTTCTCCAGAGAAACAGAACTATACAGAATTTACTTATTTGTTTACATGTCTGCTCAATATAAATAATTGGCTTATATGTTTATGAAGGCTGACAGGTTCCAAGATGAGCAGTCAACATGTTGGAGACTCAGGAAAGACTATAATGGTTTCAGTCTGTTTCTGCTGGTTTGAAGATGGGAAAAGCTGATGGTACAGTTACAGTCTGAAATCTGGAAGACTCAAAACCCAGGTAGAAATGATGTTCCAGTTTAAATTTAAAGATAGGAAAAATATTGATGTCCAGCAGCCCCATGGCAATCAGGTAGGAAGAGCTCCCCATTACTCAGTATTTTTTTTTCTTTTTTCATATTTAGGCCTTCAGCTGTTTGGATAAGGTCCATTCACTTTAAAAGGCAATCTGCTTATCTCAGTCTACAATTCAAATGTTAATCCTATTCAAAAATGCCCCCAGAATAATGTTTGAACAAAAGTCTGGATACCCCAGGACTCAAGTCAAGTTGACCATCATGGAAATTATCAGAATATGACTAGCCTTCCCAGCCACTTTGAAAGGCAAGGAATTCTTTTGTTAAAAAAGAATCCAAATTATGCATCTTGAAAAGAAACACAGTGAGATGTGACATTTTAAAATTCAACAAAATCAATGAAAATAATTCATTCAATGAAAAAAAAGTTGAACTGTAGATTAGATTTTAAGATTTAACCCAGGAAGCTGCAGAAATTAAAGGAGGTGAAACTGTGGAAAGAAATTAAGGAATGTAGAAGACAAAGGAGAATTTCTCATGTGCATCTGAAGATGAGGAGAACAGATCAAAGACAGAGGGGAAGCAATATTTGAGAAAATAATAACTATAGCATTAAAGAATTCATAAGTCATACAAAGTTGTAAGTACAAAAGGCATAGCATATAACCAGGCAGTAATAGTGGGAAGGCATATACTATCACTGTGTAGTAAAGAAGAAATGATCAAAGATATGAACAGATTCATAACAGCAGACAAGGATAAAATCTGATCACCTACAAAAGACTGATAGCCAACTTCTCAAACTAATAATGAAAGTGAAAATAGTTTGGCAAAATGCTATCATAAATTTTGTAAAAAATAGTGAAAATTGTCAAAGTAGAATTATTTTTCCAGCTGAACTACTAAAGATGAGGGAGAAATAAAGACAAATCAATAAGAAAAAGAAATTTTTATCATTAGTAGTATTTCATAAAATAAATTTCCAAAATATATACTGACAGATAAAATAATTACAGAAAAAAGAAAGTAAACATTACAAAAATAAATGGTGAACAAAGATATTGACAGATGAGTGGACAAAATTTTAAAAATGCCATCTGTATAAAATGATAATGTATTATTATACATAAGTAAATAAAAATGTTCAATATCCCTAGAAATCAGGAAATGCAAATCAGAACTACATTGGGATTTCATCTCACTTCAGTTAGAATGCCAGTCATCAAGATTAAAAATAATAACAAATGCTGGTGAGGATGTGGGGAAAAGGTACATTCAAATATTGTTGATGGAACTGCAAGTTTTTACAACCAATTTTTAAAGCAGTATGGAGATTTCTCAAAGACTAAAATGGAACCACCATATGATTTAGCTCCTCCATCCTTCATATTTATCCAATAAAGTTAAAATCAGCATCCAATAGCAATACAACCACATCAGTGTTTATAGCAGCTCAATTCACAGGAGCTAAGTTATAGAACCAGAGCTGAATGGATAAAGGAAGTACAGAGGGACTGAATTTATATTCCATGCATGTATGATTATGTCAAAATAAAACTTTTTCTTATGTATAACTATAATGCACTAATAAAAACATAAAAGATAGTGAATTATATACATAATTTTAATATTTACATAATTTTTATACAATCATGTTTTAGTTTGGACTTACTCTTTATAAAAAGAACAAACACATAAAAATAAATAAGTATTTGAAGGTATCATGGTAGAATTTCCTCAGTGATTATGCTCTTATGGTAGGAAATAAATCAATATTTGACTTAATATCCAGTTAAATAATCATACAAAATTTTAAATATAAAGTTTAAAATTGAAACTGTGTTTGTAATACTCAAATGAGTATACATAACTAATAATATGAAGCAAAAATTACAACAAAAATTACAATTCATAAAATGAGAAAAAAATACAATGATGAAAGAACATAAAAATGTGAAAGATGTACAAAGCACTACAACTACAAATGTAAATAAAAGCATAGAGTCAATGTAAAGATGGAGATTAATTGTACTAGAAAAGAAAAAAGAAAATAAACAACAACAACAACAAAAACAACTTCCTACTATATTACTCTTCTCAAAAATATATCCATAAACTAAGGAAAAGTTGAGAGTGATAAAATGAAATTATGGAAAACAGATATCAATTAAAAAAAACTATAGTAGCTCTCTGTTATTCTCACCAAGTAAATTTTAGTATAAATTTTTTTTAGAAATGGCATCTATAAAATTACTATTTAAATGTTAATTCACCAGGAAGATATGATAGTTACTATCTCGTATTAAAGAAGAAAACTTAGCAAAATATATTAGACTACAGGAAAAGTAGACAAATATGCAATTATGATGGGATGGTTTGGTAATTTTATTTCTATTATTAATAGGAACAATAAATATAAAAAGTTATGGAAGATTTAAACAGAACACTGCCCTGGATCCCATTTTCATTCAGAGCAACAGCACGTCTTTGTGCTGCCTAAATAGTGTTTAAACTGACTCCTTTTCTCCTTTTGGTGCCATCTCAGAATACCTTCTATCTTGTTTAACCTGCTCCAGCTCTTGGCTGACCAACTCTTAATGTCCTATGCATGCTTCTCTCTGTGTAATGACTGAGATCACTTCCTATCTTTGCTCCACACCACTCTCTATAAAAGGTGATGCACACTTTCTCTACTCCAGATACCCCTAGCTAGTTCTGTATTTTCCCTTACCACTTATCTTCTTCTATCATATTACTCAATGTGCTCATTTCTTACATAACTTTTAATTGTCTGCCTTCCCACCCCTGCTTGAATATAAATTGTACAAAGGAAGGGATCAATATTTCCCTCACTGATACAAGCCAACCACTTGGAACACAAAATATACTCAATAAATATTTGTTCATTGAGTGAAAGGTTGACATAGGCTATGACAGACCCAGCCAAGTCAAATAGAGAGGATGGGATGGTCAAAGGCAATTGATTTTTTCTGTAAGAATTCAATTCTAGCAATGACCATCAGTAAAAATAAAAGAAATCTGTTAGTAAAGCTAAACCAATTCCATTGCTGGGTTGTCATTTGATGCTAAGATTTCTGACACTTTTTAAGCATCCCTCATTAGAAACAATATTGGTAGATAGAACTTAGGGATGCTTCAGGACTTTCAATGAGGCTCATTTGAATGTATGTTCCCTGTCTTGTTGAGATGAAGACATCACCATGCCTTAGCTCTAAGAACTTAGAACCTAGTGTCAGAAAAATCATTACCAAATAAATAAATAAATAAATTCAGACAAACAAAACAATTAGAAATATATCTCAATTTACTGGCTAAAACATTCTAATTTGTAATAAAAGCATTTGTATTAGGAAACAAGGGCATATTAAATGATGTAATATATCTAGGTGTACATCTCTTTCAAATTAAGAAAAACATTAGTCAGATTCGACCTCTACAAAAGAATTCCAGTATCTTCTGAGAGGAAATATTTCACTAAGTCATAGGACTCCAAGCTAGAATCTACAATGCAATTATTTTGTAATGTTGACAATTCCTTCACATGCAAATATAATTTCTAATATCATTAAAATATCTCTATAACTCTTCATTTATTATTGATTTCATGTCTTATCTCACCCTGTTTGTAGATATGGCTTTTCCTACAAAAGCACATCAATGTAAATCTTTAACTCTACAACAAAATTGAAACTATGTAAAAATGAGTTAAATGCTTAGGATTTGTGGCATCCATTATTAACATCCATCAAATGCTAAAATTGTGTTGAGATCAAATAAAGGAAATCTGTTTTGTTTGTTTTGTTTTGGGTACCAGGGATTGAACTCAAGGGGACTCAACCACTGAGCCACATCCCCAGCCCTATTTTGTATTTTATTTAAAGACAGGGTCTCACTGAGTTACTTAACGCCTCAATTTTGCTGAGGCTGGCTTTGAACTCTTGATCCTCCCGCCTTATCCTCAGCCTTCCAAGGCTCTGGGATTGCAGGAGTGTACCACCAAGTGAAGGAAATTTGAATAAAGAATGTTCTAACTTTCTTTGGCCACCATACAATGTTTATATGAGAATCACCAGTGATCCAAGGGCTATTGTCTCTTTAGAGGATTTCATAATTTGGGTAATTGGGTTCAAGTTTACTTTGACAGTTTTGGCTTTAAAACATTTGTGGGATTGCACAATAGTTACTATTGGTCAATTGCCTACATTTTCAACCACATTCCTTTTATCTATTCTATAATACTTTTGCTTTGTCATTAATTTTATTG
This sequence comes from Spermophilus citellus, assembly GCF_964194105.1. Classification (NCBI taxonomy): domain Eukaryota; kingdom Metazoa; phylum Chordata; class Mammalia; order Rodentia; family Sciuridae; genus Spermophilus; species Spermophilus citellus. Next base: position 164,306,863 of record NC_138184.1, read on the forward strand.
CTGATAGTTTCTATTTGGACAAGAAATATGGTACTTTAATCCCTTATTTAAAATCCACATGAGAATTATATCCGTCCTTTCAGTGTTTACCCCTAATATACCGAGACCTTGATTTTATAGTATAGCACTAATTTGTATTCTTGAAGAAGATGGTATTTTACTAAGTAACAGGTAATATATTCTTCTGCTTACACACACACACAGAAACACATGCACATGATGCCAACAAGAAAAAAAATAAGATTTTTATGTCTAATTTTCATTGTCATAATTCAAGATTACTTATAAGGTGAAATGAAACAAGTGTATAATAAATTTATTATAATAATTATTTATTTACAATATTTCTTAAGTCCAAGAGAACTCAAAATATGTTTTCTTCAAGTTTGTCTCTCAATATTATGTGCATTTATGAAAAGATATTTATTTCTTCAGATCAAAGACACTCTTAGTTATTGGATATACAATCACTTTATGTGCCACCAAGATATCCAGAATGCTTCCAATCACTTTAAATTGCTATGAAGCTGAAGGCAAAAAAAGTCTTTTACATTAAAATATAAATATATTTTATATATTACCTTATATATTTATATATTTATTTTATATATAAATTTTTATATATAAATATATATTATATATATATATATTATATATATAATTTATATATATATTTATATATAAATATATATTATATGTTATATATATAATTTATATATTATCTTCCGATTCCTTGTTAAAATATAAATTGATATCTCACACATTTTGATTATATTTTTTAAATAAAATTGTCATTTCTGTACTGTATTATATGAAGGAATTTATATCAAAATCAGAACATATCATTGATGACAACTACATTTTGGTGTAGGATGCAGATATATTTTTCAGCAGTAATTATAATGAATAAAATAGATTTTTCTCTTTATATTATTGTGAAGTAGGTTGAGATTATTATGAATGCATCATTCTTAGAAAAGCTGCAGATAGGTCATGAAATTTAATGAAATAACTAGCCTATCATAGAGATAAATTTACTTGGAAGATTAGATATGGCAATTGATGTAGGAGTTTCTGCTTCTGGTAATGATAGACTAGCTCATGAGACATTTCCTCTAATAGATAACAATTGTAATCTCCAGAGGAAAAACTTAAATAAAATGAAGCAATTATCTGAAAGCAATAGAGAATGACCAGAAGCAGGCAGAAGATACAGAAGAGGAGTCACCATTTGGAAGATGGAAATAGCACTAGATGTGTTTATCATTTTTAAAAAATATGTATTGCTTTTATCCTGAAAGCAAGCCCAATTTGTAGCATGTGAAGTAACAAAAAGTTAGATAGAAACTTACAGTTTTCTGGCTTGAAGAACTACAGGAAAGAGTTTGGTGGCTTTCATACAACTAGACAGGGATCCCATGGGAGGAAAAACCTCAAATTCTGCACATGAACTCTTCAAATCTCTAGCTGACTGCCGAATTTCATATGCGTGTGGCGGACTCCAAAACATCCAGCAAAGGCTGAGTCAAACAGACTTCTGCTATTTACTTCAGGAAAGTTTTGAATTTGAGTTCAAACAGTTTTTAACCATTTGCTATTCCAAAGACCAACAAACACTGGACTTGAAGAATAGAACCCAAACTAGAATTTCTACAATATTTTTTTTTCCACAGTGTTGAGAATGCATTTAAAATTTGACCTACATTTGAGAAGAAAGGAAACCAATCTAAGACCATCCAGATTTTGCAATTAGTAGAAAAGGATGGTCAAACAGCTGTTATCATCGTGTTTATAGACAGAAAGTAAAATATGATTTAATGAACAAATAAAAAGTTTCACATAATAAGGAGAACAAAAAGAACCAAATGCTAATTTTAGAATTGAAAACAGTATCTAAGAAAACTTACATAATATCTTAATGTCTAATATGATTAGTACTCAAAACATGAAAAAGATAAGGAAGGAAGGATGAAGGAGGGAAGGAGGGAGAAAGAAAAAAACTGTAGCTGAAGAACATTTTCACCTTTAAACTCCATGTATTTAAAGTTTGTGTTAATAGTAAAAATCACTAAATTGATAGACTAGAATACTTCTTCTTTTGAGTCCTTCTCTTCTATGAATAAAGTGTCCAATCTTTTTTTTTTACATTATGTTTTATATTCCACTTACTTTGTCAGACAGATACACTCAGCTTAAAATGTTCTGATGCGCTGACTATAATCAAATGTATTTTAAGTTCAGGAACAGGACACCATTTGTCAGACATCATTTAATGTGATCTTCCATTACAAAATGTAAAATCTTAATCCACTGTATTTCTAGCCTTTCTGAGCACTTACTTTTTTTTTTTTTTTACTTTTAGTTTACATTTGCTATATCTGAAATCCAGACACAATGGATTTCAATAGAATTATATTATGTAAGAGAAAAGATCATGGATTTCTGGTTGAAATTAAGTTTACAAATGACTTTGATAAAAACTATTTTAATAAAAGTATTAATGAAATATTGTATCAGTAAATATTAAAAGGAACTAGAACAGTAAATGATCCTGATGGATCAATTCCTAGAAAAAAATTATCGGTATTGTATAAAGCTAAATGCATAACCACACACTAATTATCTTAAATTGATATATATTTTCTTCACTTTTCTGCTCCACTGAAGATCATTATACTGATATTTATAATATAAAACATTTTAAGAAAAAAGTAAGATAAATAATCTCAGGCCTTAACCATAATTAATGTAAAAGTCAACCATGAAGTTTCAAAATGAGAAATAAACCATACAGGTTTTTCTTTGACTTACATAGGCATTTTTGTTTTATTTTATTTTTTTAAAACTGAAACATTTCTTTTTTTTTTTAATTGGTTGTTCACATCGTTACAAAGCACTTGACATATCATACTTCATACATTAGACTGAAGTGGGTTATGAACTCCCAATTTTACCCCAAATGCAGATTGCAGAGTCACATCGGTTACACATCCACAATTTTACATAATGCCCTATTGGTAATTGTTGTACTCTGCTCCCTTTCCTATCCCCCACTATCCCCCCTCCACTCCCCTCCCTTTTACTCTCTCTACCCCATCTACTGTAATCCATCTCCCTCCTTATTTATTTTCCCATTCCCCACCCAGCCTCTTATATGTAATTTTGTATAGCAATGAGGGTCTCCCTTCATTTCCATGCAATTTTCCTCATCTCTCCCTTTCCCTCCCATCTCATGTCACTGATTAATGTTACTCTTTTCTTCCTACTCTTCCTCCCTGCTCTGTTCATATTTGCTCTCATTATATCAAAGAAGACATTTGGCACTTGTTTTTTAGGGATTGGCTAGCTTCACTAAGCATAATCTGCTCTAGTGCTGTCCATTTCCCTGCAAATTCTATGATTTTGTCATTTTTTATTGCTGCATAGTACTCCATTGTGTATAGATGCCACATTTTTTTTATCCATTCATCTACTGAGGGGCATCTGGGTTGGTTCCACAGTCTAGCAATTGTGAATTGTGCTGCTATGAACATCGATGTGGCAGTATCCCTGTAGTGTGCTCTTTTAAGGTCTTCAGGAAATAGTCCGAGAAGGGCAATAGCAGGGTCAAATGGTGGTTCCATTCCCAGCTTTCCAAGAAATCTCCATACTGCTTTCCAAATTGGTTGCACCAATTTGCAGTCCCACCAGCAATGTACAAGTGTACCCTTTTCTCCACAACCTCTCCAGCACTTGTTGTTGTTTGACTTCATAGTGGCTGCCAATCTTACTGGAGTTAGATGGTATCTTAGGGTGGTTTTGATTTGCATTTCTCTGACTGCTAGAGATGGTGAGCATTTTTTCATGTACTTATTGATTGATTGTATATCCTCCTCTGAGAGGTGTCTGTTCAGGTCCTTTGCCCATTTGTTGATTGGGTTATTTGTTATCTTATTGTCTATTTTTGAGTTCTTTGTATACTCTGGATATTAGGGCTCTATCTGAAGTGTGAGGAGTAAAGATTTGTTCCCAGGATGTAGGCTCCCTGTTTACCTCTCTTATTGTTTCTCTTGCTGAGAAAAAACTTTTAAGTTTAATTAAGTCCCATTTGTTGATTCTTGTTGTTAACTCTTGTGCTATGGGTGTCCTATTAAGGAATTTGATATGTCAAGAGCTTTGTAATGTTGTGAACAACCAATAAAAAATTAAAAAAAAAAAAAAAGGAATTTGGAGCCCGACCCCACAATCTGTAGATCGGATCCAACTTTTTCTTCTATCAGACGCAGAGTCTCTGGTTTGATATCAAGTTCCCTGATCCATTTTGAGTTAACTTTTGTGCATGGCGAGAGAAAGGGATTCAGTTTCATTTTGTTGCATATGGATTTCCAGTTTTCCAAACACCATTTGTTGAAGATGCTATCCTTCCTCCATTGCATGCTTTTAGCCCCTTTATCAAATATAAGATAGTTGTAACTTTGTGGATTAGTCTCTGTGTCCTCTATTCTATACCATTGGTCCACCCGCCTGTTTTGGTACCAGTACCATGCTGTTTTTGTCACTATTGCTCTGTAATATAGTTTGAAATCTGGTATCGCTATACCACCTGATTCACACTTCCTGTTTAGAATTGCTTTTGCTATTCTGGGTCGTTTATTTTTCCATATGAATTTCATGATTGCTTTGTCAATTTCTACAAGATATGCCGTTGGGATTTTGATTGGCATTGCATTAAACCTATAGAGAACTTTTGGTAATATCGCCATTTTGATGATGTTAGTTCTCCCTATCCATGAACAGGGTATGTTTTTCCATCTTCTAAGATCTTCATCAACTTCTCTCTTTAGGGTTCTGTAGTTTTCATTATATAAATCTTTCACCTCTTTTGTTAGGTTAATTCCCAAGTATTTTATTTTTTTTGAGGATATCGTGAATGGAGTGTTTTTCCTCATTTCCGTTTCAGAAGTTTTGTCGCTGATATACAGAAATGCCTTTGATTTATGCGTGTTGATTTTATATCCTGCCACTTTGCTGAATTCATTTATTAGTTCTAGTAGTTTCTTTGTAGACCCTTTTGGGTCTTCTAGGTAGAGAATCATGTCATCTGCAAATAGTGATAATTTAAGTTCTTCTTTTCCAATTTTTATGCCTTTAATTTCTTTCGTCTGTCTAATTGCTCTGGCCAGTGTTTCGAGAACTATATTGAATAGAAGTGGAGATAGAGGGCATCCCTGTCTTGTTCCGGATTTTAGAGGGAATGCCTTCAACTTTTGTCCATTCAGAATGATGCTAGCCTGCGGCTTAGCATAGATAGCTTTTACAATGTCAAGGTAAGTTCCTGTTATCCCTAATTTTTCTAAAGTTTTGAACATAAAGGGATGCTGTACTTTGTCAAATGCTTTCTCTGCATCTATCGAGATGATCATATGGTTCTTATCTTTAAGTCTATTGATGTGGTGAATAACATTTATTGATTTCCGTATGTTGAACCATCCTTGCATCCCAGGGATGAATCCTACTTGGTCATGGTGCACAATTTTTTTGATGTGTTTTTGTATTCGATTCGCCAGAATTTTATTGAGGATTTTTGCATCTAGGTTCATTAGAGATATTGGTCTGTAGTTTTCTTTCTTTGAGGTGTCTTTGTCTGGTTTCGGAATCAGGGTGATGTTGGCCTCATAGAATGAATTTGGAAGAGCTCCCTCTTTTTCTATTTCCTGAAATAACTTGAAAAGTATTGGTTTTAATTCTTCTTTAAAGGTTTTGTAAAACTCCGCTGTATACCCATCCGGTCCTGGGCTTTTCTTGGTTGGTAGTCTTTTGATGGCTTCTTCAATTTCATCCATTGATATTGGTCTGTTCAAATTGTGTGTATCCTCCTGACTCAGTCTGGGAAAATCATATGACTTAAGAAATTTATCGATGTCTTCACTATCTTCTATTTTGTTGGAATATAGGTTTTCAAAATAATTTCTTATTGTCTTCTGTATTTCTGTAGCATCTGTTGTGATATTGCCTTTTTCATCCCGTATGTTAGTAATTTGAGTTCTCTCTCTTCTTCTCTTCGTTAGCATGGCTAAAGGTCTGTCGATCTTATTTATTTTTTCGAAAAATCAACTTTTAGTTTTGTTAATTTTTTCAATAGTTTCTTTTGTTTCAATTTCATTGATTTCCGCTCTAATTTTAATTATTTCTAGCCTTCTGCTACATTTGCTGTTGTTTTGCTCTTCCTTTTCTAGGGCTTTGAGATGAAGTGTGAGCTCATTTATTTGTTGGTTTTTTCTTTTTTTGAAGAATGACCACCAGGCGATGAATTTTCCTCTTAAAACTGCTTTCATTGTGTCCCATAGATTCCGATATGTTGTGTCTGTATTTTCATTTATCTCTAAGAATTTTTTAATTTCCTCCTTTATGTCTTCTGTAACCCATTGATCATTCAGTAACATATTGTTCATTTTTCATGTGATGTAGGATTTTTCCATCCTTCTTTTATCATTGATTTCCAATTTCATTCCATTATGATCAGATAAAATGCATGGTTTTATCTCCACCCCTTTATATTTACTGAGGGTTGCCCTATGGCATAATATATGGTCTATTTTTGAGAAGGATCCATGTGCTGCTGAGAAAAAAGTATATCCATTTGATGATGGTTGATATATTCTATATATGTCAGTTAAGTCTAGGTTGTTGATTGTGATATTGAGTTCTATATTTTCTTTATTCAATTTTTGTTTGGAGGATCTGTCCAATGGTGAGAGAGGTGTGTTGAAGTCACCCATAATTATTGTGTTGTGGTCTATTTGATTCTTGAACTTGAGGAGAATTTGTTTTATGAATGTCACAGCACCATTGTTTGGTGCATAAATATTGATAATTGTTATGTCTTGTTGGTGAATTGTTCCTTTTAACAGTATATAATGTCCTTCCTTATCCCTTTTGATTAACTTAGTCTTGAAGTCGATTTTATTCGATATGAGGATGGCCACTCCTGCTTGCTTACGAGAACTGTGTGCGTGGTATATTTTTTCCCATCCTTTCACCTTCAGCCTGTGTATGTCTTTTCCAATCAGATGTGTCTCCTGGAGGCAGCATATTGTTGGATTTGTTTTTTTAATCCATGATACCAGCCTATGTCACTTTATTGGAGAGTTTAGGCCATTAACATTCAGAGTTACTATTGATATATGGTTTGAACTTCCATCCATGTTTGATTGTTTATCCTTTTTTTTATTAAAAAAAAATATTTAGTTTGTTTCTCCGTGATTATCTTTCCCCTTGCCCTCTCTCTTTACTGAGGCACTTCCCACTGATGGTTTTGTTTATTGTTTTTCATTTCTTCCTCGTGTAGTGTTTTGCTCAAAATGCTTTGCAATGCAGGTTTTCTGGCTGCAAATTCTTTTAACTTTAGTTTATCATGAAAGATCTTTATTTCGTTGTCATACCTGAAGGTTAATTTTGCTGGATACAGAATTCTTGGTTGGCATCCATTGTCTTTCAGTGTTTGAAATACATTGTTCCATGACCTTCTTGCTTTCAGTGTCTGTGATGAAAAGTCCGTTGTTAACCTTATTGGTTTACCCCTAAATGTAATCTGTCTCCTTTCTCTTGTAGCTTTTAATATTTTCTCTTTGTTTTGTATATTGGATATCTTCATAACAATGTGTCTTGGCGTTGGTCTACTGTGATTTTGTTTGCTCGGTGTCCTGTATGCATCTTCAATTTGTATATCTGTTTCCTTTTTTATTTCTGGAAAGTTTTCTGTAATTATTTCCTTCAGTAGGTTTCTCATTCCCTTGGTGTGAATCTCTGTACCTTCTTCTATCCCGATGACTCATAAGTTTGGTTTCTTCATGTTATCCCAAATCTCTTGGATATTTTTCTCGTGATTTTTTACCAGCCTTTCTGAGTTGGCTAGACTCTTTTCAAGATGGTATATTTTGTCTTCATTATCTGACGTTCTGGTTTCTACTTGTTCCACTCTGTTAGTGATACTCTCAATTGAGTTTTTAATCTGGTTTATCGTTTCCTTCATTTCTAGAATTATTGTTTGATTATTCTTTATAATCTCTATCTCCTGATAAAGATGCTTAACTTCTTCTTTTAGGTGTTTATGTAACTCATTCTCAATGTGTTCTTTCGCTGCTTGAATTTGCTGTCTTGTATCCTCTTTGATGTTCCATTCCATCTGTCTAAGGTGTTCCTTGAGGTCTTTATATGACCATTTTTCTGATGACTCTAGGTCCTCCTGTATATTTAGGCTATCCTGCATTGTTTGTACTCCTTTTCTTCCTTGTTTCTTGAAGCTGCTCATGTTACTTCTTGTTCTGATTGACTGCTGAGTTACTGTTTATTCCTATAAATTTATTTGATGCTAGGGAGGAAAGGTATTAGAAGGGAAGGGAAGAAGTCACTAAGGAGAATGAGAGTAGGTAGGTAGAATTCAAGGAAGGGGGATAAGAAAAATGAACAGACAAAAGAAGAAAGAAATAGGAACTAAAAAAGAACAAAAATTAAAAAAAAATATTAATAATAATTTTAAAAAAATTAAAATTAAGATTAGAAGAGAAAGAAGAAAAAAAAGAGAAATGAGAAAAAAAACCAAGATAGAAAAATGAAGATGAAAGAAAAACCCCAATCAAGAAAAAAAAAAAAAAAAAAAAAAAACCTAATAAATGCCGTCTTAGAGTTTGATTAACTTCTCTTCCACTAGGTGGCGCTGTGCCCACCAGGTCAAGTCTTTCCCGTCAGTACGCGGGAACCAATCACTGTGCAGCAGCTCCTCCCAGACTGGGCGAGTCTCCAAACCTGAGTGCCTAGGTCCTCCTCTTGTGTCCAATCCCTTCCACTTTTCCTCTAGCCAGGCCCCTCTCACCACAGTACTGGCTACAGGCCAGGTCTGCTGCTCCCGGGAGCCCTGTTTTCATGAATGACTGGGCTCACTCCTCCAGATTGCCATTCCCTCAGACCCTAATTTTGTAGAGCTTGGTGCTGAGAATCCTCAGCGAATTTTACTTGCCCTCCGGTAGCCACACCCCTGTAGCTGGTGCAAGAGACCTCAGCAGTCAGCCCTGGCGGGAGCGGCAGTCCCACACCACCTCTGACTCCCTCGGGCTGGCTGTAGCACTCACGGGAGAGCTGGGAGGGGCTCTTAAGTTTTCCCCGATGCGTGGAGAGGGAAAGCTAGGTGTCCACACACCTGTAGCAGCAGGCTTCAATGAAGTTATCTCCTGCGCTGCAGCCCTGCGACTCCAGCCCTCTGCCACAGTGGTGTCCTCCACAAACGGCGACAGTTCGCCTCCCCCTGCCGGGCGACCAACGCCACGGGCGGGTCCCCACTGTCTCCCAAGCCCTGCCTGGACCCTGCGGCCACTACCCACGAAGGCCCGGCAGGCATCCACCTCCGCAGGATGAGAAGGGCTGACCAGCCGCCTCGGCTGGATGGCTTAATGCTGAGTCGCAGCTGTCAGTCTCAGCTTTTCAGACGCGGCGGTGCGGGGCGCGGAAAACGGAGAGGCTTACTCACTTCCCGCCGCCATCTTCCTCTTCTCGCTATTTCGGGATGATGGCGGGGTGCTGGCTCGCTCTCTCCGGTGTGTCTCTGCCTCGAGCTCCCACGCCTCTCTCCTCCATGGCCTCCACAGCCAGCGCTGCCCTGGTTGCTCTGTCCGCCCCCGGCGTTCCCGGCTTCTAGCCAGCCGCGCCGCGTTCCGGTCCGTGTTTTTCTGGCTCGAGCTCCAGCGGCGCCCGGGGCCGGGGAGGCGACGGCCGGCAAGTACCACAGTCCCCGGGCCCCGAGTCCCAGCGGCCACAAACCGACACTTCTAATAGACCTACCAGATCCCGGCAGGACCCTTCTTCATGAAATTTTGCTAGGAGTTCCTCAGTGTGAAGACTGCCACTGTTCCAAAGGGTCTTTTTGATCTCGTTAATGTGGAGACATTAGAGTCACTGCTTCCTCGTCGGCGGCCATGTTCCAATCCTCTACATAGGCATTTTTATTACATTATTTTTAACATAGTTACTATCCACTCCCATATAGATATTTTTTCCTCTTCTAGCTATGTATTTAAGTGGTGCAGAATTAAATTGGAACAAAACAATAGAACAGAAATGTTATAAATAATTATTTAATTTCTACATAATTAAAACAACCCAATTCAGCAATGCTGGAACAATTACAATGAGAAAAATAGATAACTAACAGTAGAAAATTGTTTTTTATATCCATTATTATTTTCATGTCTAAAAATAATTTTAAGGGGAAAATAGCCATTTTATTCTTAATATAATCTGCTTTCTTCCTTTACCACCAAATTTTGCATAGGTATTTCCAGGACAGAGCCAATATCTTATTTACCTTTGTCTTCTCCAAAGTACCAATGTATTTAGAATATGAGATGTTAAAATTCTAGATAAGTGAGGATTTCTCATTTAAAGAAGAAAATGTTTTTTTCTGAAAGCTTTGTCTCATTCTGGATTTATGCACATTAACAATTTTTCAACTCATACTTAGTTTTCAAATAAAATATATAAGAAAATATTTAAAACTAAAATATAAGCATTTTAAATTCAGTAGCTTTTGTTATGGGCTGTATTATACACAAGGTAAGTTAATATGTTGAATCCAACTTCCAGGCCTTCAAACTGTGACTGTTTGGAGATAGGGTCCTTAAAGAGAAAATGAAGTTTAAATGGGATTGTTAGGATGGATTCTAATGCACTATAACTGGGATTCTTAAAAGCAGAAGGAAGATCATGTGAATAAACAGAGAGAAGACAGTAGAAACCAAACTTGCTGACACTTTCAACTTGAGCTTTTTGCCTTCAGAATTATTGAAAGTACATTTCTATTTTGGGGGACACCCACACTGGGGTACTTATTGTAGCTCTAACAAACTAATACAGCTAATGTTACAAGAAAGATATAACATGTTCAGTTTCCAGTTTCCATGGGGTTATTATTTTCACAAGATCTGAGTATTGTTTACAATTATATATTTATTCTACCACGTTTTTGTAGGTAAACATTTGAAATTTTAAAAAAAACTTCATTATTTTATTTTACAAGTTTTGATACTTTGATACACTGATATTATAGTGTAAGAGTATAATTAAAACTCATTTCAAAATTCAGAAAAAAAAGTGCACTAAATTAAAAATTTGGGGAAATAGAATAGAGATTTTTCAAGAAATTAAAAATGGAACAAAGCTTTGACCCAACAAACACACTACTGGGTATATATTTGAAGAAGAAATTGGTATGTTTGAAAGATGTCATCCTTATACTCATGTGGTAGCTCTGTTCATAATAGCCAAGATATGAAAGCAAACTAAGCATCCATCAACAGGTGAACGTATGAAGAAAATGTGATGTACATTCACAATGCGGTACTGTTCAGCCAAAAATATAAAGAAATCTTGTCATTTGTAACAATATGGATGAACCTGGAGATTGCTATGTTAAGTGCATTAAATCTGGCTCTAAAAGACAGACGCCACAGGATCTCATGCACAAGTAGAATCTAAAATCTTGATTTCTTAAGAGTAGAAAATAGAATAGTGGTTACCAGAGATGGGGAAAGTTGGGGAGGGTAGATTAGGGAGTTGTTGGTCAAAGAATACAAAATTATAGTTAGAGATAGTTCAAAGTCCTATTATACAACATGGTGACTACAGCCAAAGGTGAGATATTATAGTCTTGAAAAATGCTGAAAGTGGACATTAAATGTTTTCACTACAAAGTGATGATTATGTGAAGTAATGCATATGTTAATTAGCCAGATTTAAACATTACATCAGGCCTATATACTTTAAAATTATATGTTGTATATAATAGTTACAATAAAGCAACGGAATAAAATCAGAATTTTTGTTTAAAGCAAAATTGCTGAATTTTCAGGAAAGACATTTTGTATGAACTTAAGCAATTTTACAGAAAATTTGAAGAAAGGATAATACTTTAATACAAAATCATGGAACTATTACTTCAGCATTTGATATGCACAGTCCATATTTTCCTTGGCTGAATAAGAAAACCCAAAGATCTAAAGAATTTTTTGTTTTGCTTGTTTGTTTTATTGTGCTAAGAAAAAAATTATAGAGAGTATTCCCAATGGGCAAAGTGGGAAATCAGGATTAAAAAATAAATCCAGCAAAAAGAGACTATTATATTTTCAAAAACTTTGATCTTACCAGGAGGAAAAAGGTTAAAGCCTGGAGGTATAAAATGCTATTATTTTCATAAAGTGTTTACAGATACTTAATTTAAATATATTACATATTCCCTGAGATATTTATAGATAGATGACATTTTACATTTATTCATTTATTTATTTTACATTTATTCATTTATTATTCCACATTGGAAAAGTCAAGGGCAGTCTTCTTGGCTGTTTGAAATTTGGGATGTGATCACCTCAAATGCCTTTGTTTAAACAGTATAGAAAAAAATATCACCAATTTAGAGATGATTTCCAAACAATCTTATTATTATAGGGGAGATAGACCCTGGTAAGTACTAATCCCTTGAATAGACTTATCTCAATACATACAATTTTTAATGTAATTTAGTGTTCTGATCTGTATTTTAAGAAAGCAATATTTTTCTAGTGTGTGCACAATCATAGTTATCTAAAGGTGACAAAACAGAACTGAAAACTTTATATTTTTGACCTAGTCTTATTTTCCAGATAGAGATAACACCCTGAACATAATTTTATATTATTGTTATTAATATTTATTTCTATACTAAAGAAAAAATTAATTTTTAATGGTAACAATAATGCACAATTTAAAGTTAACATATAATTCTTAAAGTTTTCAAAAACTTAAAGATTATTTAAAAGATTAGTTATAATTTTTAATCCTGAAACTAGCAAACACCTTGTTAAGAATTTATTGCAACATTGCTAATATTGCTTGGGTGTCAGTCCTATAGAAACAAGCTTGTTAGAATTAGAAATATTTGGTGAAGAATAATTGAACAATTTTTGTACGGCATCTCTCTATAGTTAATCCTATAATACTTATTCATGAAGACTGTTTTGAGTCAAATAGTACATTTACATGTACTATCAGGGCCACAGTGACAGTATGGCTGCTCATATAGGCAGGCAGAGTCTAATTCTGATTCAAATTTTTAGAAGAAGACAAAAGAGAAGAAAAAAAGGTAGGGAATGATGGAGAAGGGATGACAAAGAATAAAAGTAAAATCAAAGTTAACTTCCATATTTAAAATTTTAAAAGTCTAGATGTGTCATATTGAAACAAATTTAGAGAGCAGTAAATTAAATCTAAGAACTAGAAATCATATCTATAATGGAATGAAACTTCAATTGTATTATAAACCTCAGGTAACCTTCTCCAAGGTATTTGCTAGGTCAAACTGAAAAAAAAAATACAATAAAAAGAGAACTTTTCATGAAGAGCAACTATTGCCAAAGTATGGTTCTTATTTTTCATGAATACAGATTCCTAAATCATTCTCTTTTTTCATGTATGTCTAAAAATGGCTCTCAGAGAAGGGAAACTGTATGGAAATTGAAAGAGACCCTCATTGTTACACAAAATTACATATAAGAGTTTGTGAGGGGAAAGGGGAAAAAAACAAGGGAGAGAATTAAACAACAGCAGATGGGGTAGAGAGGGAAAATGAGAGGGAAGGGAAGGGGGGATAGTAGGGGATAGGAAAGATAGCAAAATACAACAGTCATTAATATGGTATTATGCAAAAATGTGGATGTGTAACCGATGTGATTCTGCAACTTGTATTTGGGGTAAAAAATTGGAGTTCATAACCCACTTGAATCAAATGTATGGAAGATGATATGTCATGAGCTTTGTAATGTTTTGAACAACCAATAAAAAAACAAATAAATAAAAATAAATAAATACATAAATAAAAATAAATAAATAAATAAATAAAAATGGCTCTCAGTTATTTTAGGCAAATGTGTTTACTGGTTATTCCTGATTTCTAAGTGAATCTGCAAAATGAACTGCAAAATAATCAGTAAATAGAAATGTTGAATTCATGACTGTAAAACAAGATGTCAATTACAAGATGTGTATCCTATTCCTCAATAAAGCTTAACACCATGAGGGAAAGAACTCTGTTTCCTTCAACTTTGTATTAAACTAATTAGTTTATTGTCAAGCATATAGTCATCTACAATTATTTAGGTATTGAATGAAGGAAAGAAAGAAAAAGCAAATGGGTATGGATGGGACCAAATCCATCCGTGATTGCTCACCCATGCTTTTCAACCAGAGTGAAGCATGAAGCAAAATCAAGGTGAGTTCACTGATAATGAATGTTACAGAAAGCTACTCATACTGTATAGTCAACACCCTCTAATATTGCTGTGAAAATAAAGCCCTTCAATCTGGTATACATTAACTTCATTAGTTATATCCAACTGAATTATTTTTAGTTATCTCTGGACATAAGCTCCCTATTTTCAATTGTCTCCTAGATAAACTGCCTATAGAAATTTGTTACTACAAACTCAGTGGGGTAAAAGCCAAGTCTGTTCCCCTATTCCTGATCTGTGAGATCTCATTGTACTAGGCCAAACACAAAATAGTAGAAAATTGTAAGCCCCTTGTCAAATGTCTTCCTTAACCAGTTAGGCTACTTTGTCAACACATTTGTTGCTTTCTTTTTCTTCTACCTTGTCTCTCATTTCTTAACTAATCTCATTTCATTAGTTATTCATGACTCTACCTTTATTCTACTCAAGATTTCAGATCAATCATTCTATATCTCATATTAGTGTAATAAAAATGTTACTAAATTCAATACAAATGGCTCAAATTGGCATCCAATTTGATCAAAGCTCAACACAGCTTTTAGGAATAATTTGCTAATTTGGCACAATAGATTAATCCAGTTGAGTCACTTCTCTTCCTGACACAGTTGCTGAAGTTGTTTCTTTTCCCTAAAAATCACCATCTCCCAAACTGTTAAAATCCTGCAACTTCATAAAGCACAGAATTGTGTTACTATTTTTGAAATACCTTGATATTTCCTAACAGAAATGATTCTTTTTTCCTCTCAATCATCCATATACTTTTTGATGATGCTAATTATAATCTGTCTAGTGATTTAAGTATTTTTTTTATATTTTTCTTAAACTTATTAGATGTATTTATGAACTACCTTACCATGAAAACTCTATTCACCTTTGCATCAATTATAGAACAGAACTCCCTGACTTAAAGAGTGGTCAAAAGTCATTGAATAAAGTTAAAATTTCAGCAAACTAAATAAAACAGCCACTCAAATTTATGCCAAAGAGCTTTTGGAGTCTATAGAAAACTTTGGTACTCACTTAGGGAATTCCTCACCACAATGTGTGATAGCTGCTCTGTGACTCAAGAGTAAACATTTGGATGTCTGACTGGAACCATCTTTGTGGTTTGGTGTTCTTTGAAACAGAATGTATTTGAAGGACTGTTATCAACCAAAATACTTTTTTGGTTCTTTTTCCATACAGGTACTGACCACAGAGAGGAGTCCCAAGTGACTAAAGTAAAGGAAACATTTACTCTCATTCAGCTATTTTCTGTCTAGAAGGCTGCTGACCATGCTGTAACCCATGCTTGCTGCTGAATCAGGGAAAGGAAATGAAAGGGAACCACTGGTACAGTTGGGCAAGTGGCCCAAACACACGCCTACGTGACTGCCAAATCCAAGGAGGTGAAGATGATGACTGAAAGCACAAAAATGGATATTTTTTTTCTGGTAAATAAACTTAGTAGATTGCTTATAAAATGGCACTAATTAACTGGTATTATTACTTAATACAATACACACAACAAGACCCAGCACAGGCCCGCCCCCACTGACCAGCAGATCCACACAGGAGGCCAGGCTTAGGTCTAGGTCCAAAAGACCAACCAGCAGACACATGCCTGAGCCCAACACCAGACCTAGGACCATCCCATTAACCCGTGCAGGAAAAAGGACAAGGTTATTTCCAGAAACACCAAGCCAACCAGGAGACCCATGCTGGAACCTGGGCCCCAGCCATCCAGCAGACCCAAACCAAAACCCAGCCCTACCCCACCTCTATCTTAGGACACTGCAGCCATCCTCATAGCCCCCCCCCCCTCCGCCCCTCACAGTAGCCTCAGCCTTAAGACAACAGATAGGGCCTGGAGGCAGCTGTATCTCTGAACAGACAGCCCATCTTTTAAGCCCCATCTCCTAAAGTGATTACATCCAACTTGAGACACCCCCACTGCTTTCTTGAGTTACTTCCACTATTGCCACCAATACTGTTAGTTGCAATAGCATTTATGATGGGACCCAAGCTGGGGTCTAGAAGCCTAATACCAAGGTTGAGGTACAGGTATCAGGAACACTGTAAGATTATAAGGTAGAATCTGTAATACTGCACTGCAAGAAAGAAAGACAAACACATAGATAAAATGAAAAAAACAAGGGAGGAAAGTGCCCCAAACAAAACAAATGCATTTGATAAAATGTCAGAGAAGAAGTTTAAAATGTACATAACAAAAATGATCCACAAATTAAAGAATGACCTAAGTTAGCAAATACAGAAAAAAAATCACTCCAACAAAGAGATAAGAGAACAAATACAGGCAATCATGTATTATTATTATTTAAAGAAAGAAGTCATAATTCTTACTTTAGATGTTCTTATTTTTGTTTAGTGGTGATCAAACCCAGACCATGAGCATGCTAGGCAAAAGCTCTATTATTAAGCCACACTTCCAACCTTTCAAATTCAGTTTCTTCAGAGAATATTTACCTTGTCTTAGCAATGTTCATAGTAAAAGATAAGATTAAATTTAAAAAATCACTTTGCACCTACTGAAAATAATGAAGGCATATCTCAGAAATAAATCTTTATAACTTTCTCTTCACTTGACTTAGAAGTGTCTACATTTTTTTTTCTAATGTAGGTAAGTCATACATATGATGTCTTGTCATAACAGATAAAAAATAAACCATTTCTACAATATATATCCAATATATTTGAGAGTATATGTGTTGTTTTTCAGTCATTAATTATATTTTATGGTTTTATATGTGAACCTAAAATAAGAATGATGACCTCTTTCTTTATGTAATAAATTTGTGTTAGATTAATTTGTAATAATTTGTTTCGGACTATCAAGCTGAAAGAAGCTTCAAGGAATTCTTAGGGTAATAAGAGGTCCTAAAAATCAATTATTATCCATTAAATTTATATATATATAAATCAATTTTTATAATTCAATAAATAGTACTTCTCATAAGCATACTTATTTATTTTTAAATGCCTGTAGATACTATTATAATTTTAAACAAGTACATTTATTTTAAAATGTCACTGACCTCATAATAGTTTGATTGTTACATGTTTTTCTGATTAGACTTGCTAAATTTCTTCTTAATACCATGTGGAGATCTACAAAGCACTCTGACACTAAAATCCAGTTCCTTGAACTTTAAAAAAGTTTAGGTACTAACATACTGTATTTGAACAAAGTATTTGTCTTTAACTGATGTAACCTAATCTATTTCTTTTTGTCTTTAGTTAGTGGAGATTCAAAACATCTGGTTATGATTAAATATTCATAATCTCTTAATTTAAAGTTACATGATTCAGATTATTTTTTATTTTTTGAAGAAAACAGAAAATGTACGCCCCAAAATGACCTATGTATAATTTTTAAAATTTCTATCCTGCCTGAAAGATGCTAGTGTTTCACACTTCAATGTATATTAGCGGCAGTATGGTCAAATGCTGTATTGGGCAATTATTGGTGCTTAGTTGCTGCTCAACACAAGTCAAATACAAGTAATTAAAATGATAATACCCCCAAGCAAAACATTAAAATTTTTACATTTCAAAAGGGGCTCATTAAAACCAGATGATTATCTTGGCTCATAGGACTTGGCTAAAACATCCACATCAAATCCATAATCTTACTTGCTAGCATCACAGAATCACAGACTCAAGAACGTGAAGGGTCCTCCAAAGTTTATTTGACCTCTTTCCCAGCTGTTAAATTTAAAATATCCTAGAGAGGCTATCTAACATCTCTACAAATTCACATACAAGAATACTCCAAGAAACTTTACATCATTAAAAGGCTTAATTTTTTCAGTAGGCAAACAAATAAACACAAAACCTTCATTATTTCATTCTGCTAAAATTCCCTTGAGGCATTCTTAGCTCTTTCCTTTTTTGCTTCTCTACAGTGAAAGAGAACAGCACAAGTTAGAAGGGTGACATTGAATAATAGTTCACTCTATCTCTAATATGCAAGCAGCACAAACTGTCTTGTTTATTATTACCAGCCATGAGAGATTTAAATTCTTCATAAAAATTCCTAAATGAAAATCTTAAAATTTGTAAAGTTCATGTTTGGTTAATGTGCATATTTATTATGTTTGAGCAACTGATAGAGTCAATTATGCAGTAGTCATTATCAGGAAGAGTAAAGTGAAAGGAAATTGATCAAATTTCCTTAGGAATATCCATTTTATAAAAATCATATTTTACCTAATAACAAGATTTCATATAGACAACTAGTGAGGTAATAGGTAAATATCCTCAAGGAGTTTATGAGTCTACCCATTGGAAGTATGCATACTTTATCAAAAATAATCTTAGGTTGTATTAAATCAGTTAATAGGCATACACTATTTTTAATATACTGATTGGAAATTCTTTTTTATTTTACTTTGGAAACCCATGGGAATTTATCATTCTGCGAATAATTCTAAAACCTACAAATTATAGTGCTTAATAAAGCAGTCCCTTTCCTCCCATTTATAGTATACTCAAAAATATTTAATGTATATTTCTTTCTGCCACTGTACCTCAAGTTGACATAATTAAGCAGTCTAAACTTCAGTTTAGAAAGAAGGTGAAGTTTTATACCATAAAGCTGATGGCATGTAAGAGAAAATGCAGTCTTTTGAAGTTCAGATAAATAGTGACTCATCATCATTTTCCAACCACACCTGTTCACGCTGAGCACAGTCTCCTTAGTTGAGTACAGGATGCTGCTGATTGCAGCTCACTCAGAACATCTATCAGGAAAACTCATTTTGTCCTTTCAGCTGAGAAAAATGGAAAAAGCAATACAATGGAGAAACAAGATATTTTATATGCTTCGTTATGAAGATACAGTATCTATTTCCTTCATACATCATTCGAAAAGCATGATACATTTAATGTACTGAATTATTTTCACTTGCTTAAATGGGTTAATATAATTAATATTCAACTCACCTGCCATTAAGTATAGATTTTCATATCAATGTAAGATTTAATCTAATATAAAATGTAAAAAATCATGTTCTTATAGTAAAAGAATATCAATTTATTTTTCCTCCTGAGTGTTCTTCTCTATGTATGTTATTATATGGTGTTCAATTCCTAGAAAAAGATAAAATTTCTGTTCTGTGGATAATAGTAGACACATGATTTAAATATTCTGTTCACTTAATGTAAGTACCTGTTTTGATTCTAAAAGCAATCATATGCTTCTTAGTTATGGTTGATTCTTGGGTCAAAGCCAAACTCTATAAAAATCCATACATCAATCCATTTATAGTTATGTGTCTATTTTTTAAAAAATTGATATTCATATAATGGTGACATGAATTTTACAGTCTGACAACTTGAAATACTTTTCTTTGAATAAAAAAAAAATTCACAAATCTATTGTGACTATGACTTTATAAATCCCATGATAAAATGTCAAGATACATGTAGCTCAAGTTGACTTAGAGTTAGGTTTCCATCTTAACTACCACTTACCTTCCACTTAACTACCTTGCCTCTAATCCATTATTCTATTTTCGGTTAGTTCTTCCTTTGCTATGGAACTATAGAAGGGTCTAATGCAGAGGTACATAACCTTTAGTGACTTTGAGACATGTAAGTTCATTACCTCATCTCGTGTCTTTGTCAGCCCTTATTTTTTTTTTTCCTCTGTGATAGTCGTGTAGTATTAGCCTAGGTAAGAGACAGTAATATGTCCACATAAGGCTCTACACATTTATTGGCAAAGCTAACAGAATTGGAAGAATGTACATTTAGCATCTCTCTCTAGCATCTGCATTTTAAATCCCAGAATAGAGTTTATATTGCCATCATTAAGCCAATAACAGGTCAAAGTAATGGGTAATATGGTAATTCAGACCGAGGACATAGAATTCTCTGTTGCAGGAAGGAAAGTAAGGTGGAAGGGCATTTGTGACAGTGGTCCTACCATAATAGGTGAGATGTGGATCTCCAAAAACCAAGAATGCAGTTGGCTGTTAACATATTAAATGAGGGAAAACAATAGGATTAAAATTATGTCTATGTAATTTTACCTCGTAGCTGTCTAGTCAATACACAGATGTACAATTCAGTGAATAACTCCACCTAACATAATTCTTTCACTTATAATAGAAATGTACTCATCCTCTCCCTCCTGGGCACAACCCAAAGACACACTCTTTAGGTCATCTTTTTTAAAGCCAATGCCACTAGCTAAAGTGCATGTCTCTTAATTAAGTCCAGATGTGAGTCCTTACAGTACCATGCCAGTGTTCTAACTATAAATATAACCATTCCCATCTTACCCAACTGAGAATTGTTAGGAAAAATAGAAATAGAACAATAAATAATCTATTTTGAAAAACAAAAAAAACATTAATTACAAGCTCCTCCTTCTCTAATAATGCCATAAATTTATTACCCAGCTCCTTTGCCCATTGTTCTCCATGGTCACACTCAGGAGGACACCAGGGGACACAATGCCCCCCTTGCACAGAGCTCTGCAACCTAAATGGTAATTAAGAGTACTTGTCTGGGTCCTACAGGTCCTTGAGAGAATCAGATAGATGATTTACACATGTGGATTTCCCTAACAATACAAATACATTCAGAATAATTCCAGTCAATTGTCATCAAAAGTGAAATCTTAGCATATCATGTTTCTTAAATCTATACAATGTGCCTGAATTTTCTCTCTCAATAACACTGGAGATTTAGAGATTCTGGTTATATTTTCTATTTATCAGGTTAATGGCTTACCAGAATGAGGAGGCAGAGGCACTTGCCTATGAATATGTAATATCTGTGATTAAAGAGGAGAAGAATAAATGATTTTTTTATGTTTCAGTCCATCCCATTTATTGATTCTTAGTTGTTGTTTTTTTTTTTATTAGTTACACATGACAGTACAATGATCTTGACAATTCATACATTCGAATCAAATGGGGTATAATTTCTTATTTTTCTGATTGTACAGGTTGCAGAATCACATTGGTCATACAGTCACCCATATATATACAGCAATAATAATGTCTATTTTATTCTTCGCCCTTCCTATCCTCCCTTCCCCTCCCCTCTCCTCCCATCACATCTCTCTACCCAATCTAATGTGACACATTTCTTTTTTTTTTCTTCTCACAATATCATACATGTGTTCTGTATAATGATAAGGGTCTCCTTCCATCTTCCATGCAAATCCCCTTCTCCCTCCTTTTCCCTCCCACCTCTCTTCACTATTTAGTGGTAATCTACTTCTCATACTCTTCCTCCCTATCCCATTTTGAGTCACCCACCCTTATATCTGGCATTTGTTTTTTAGGGATTGGCTAACTTCACTTAGCATAATCTTCTCTAATGCAATCCATTTCCCTGCAAATGCCATGATTTTGTTTTTTTTAGTGCTGAGTAATATTCCATTGTGTACAAATGCCACATTTTTTTTATTCATTCATCTATTGAAGGACATCTAGGTTGGTTTCACAGTCTAGCTATTGTTAATTGTGCTGCTATAAACACTGATGTGTCTGTGTCCCTGTAGTATGCTGTTTTTAGGTCTTTTGGGTATAGTCCGAGAAGGGGAATAGCTGGGTCAAATGGTGGTTCCATTCCCAGCTTTCCAAGGAATCTCCATACTGCTTTCCAAATTGGCTGCACCATTGTGCAGTCCCACCAGCAATGTATGAGTGTACCTTTTTCCTGGCATCCTCACCAGCACTCATTGTTGTTTGACTTCATAATGGCTGCCAATCTTATTGGAGTGAGATGGTATCTTAGAGTAGTTTTAATTTGCATTTCTCTGATTACTAGAGATGGTGAGCATTTTTTCGTATTTGTTGATTGATTGTATTTCCTCTTCTGAGAAGTGTCTGGTCAGGTCCTGGGCCCATTTGTTGATTGGGTTATTTATTTATTTATTTTTTTGTTGTTTAACTTTTTTAGTTCTTTGTATACTCTAGAGATTAGAGCTCTATCTGATGTTTGAGGGGTAAAAATTTGTTCCCAGGATGTAGGCTCCCTATTCACCTCACATATTATTTCTCTTGCTGAGAAAAACCTTTTTAGTTTGAATTTGTCCCATTTGTTGATTCTTGGTTTTAACTCTTGTGCTATAGGCATCTCATTAAGGAATTTGGGGTCTCTGTTTCTTGTAGACTCATTATCCAACCTAAGGTGATAATAGAAGACATTCAATAGTGTCTTTGTTACAGATAGTGCTGATGATAGTTTCATTTCTATCACAATAAGACAAATGGAAAAATAATTATATTTTTATGATAATTAACTAAAAATAAGAGTAATAGTAATATGGCAAGCACTTCAATAATGTATTTATAATTTTATTTTCTATACCAAATACTGTGTTTTCCTATTAAATAAATTATGATCTGTGAACACTAAAACAATCTTTCATTATGGAGTCTAGCCAGATGCAATGGCTCACTCCTGCAATCCCAGCAATTTAGGAGGCTGAAACAGGAGGATCACAAGTTGGAGGCCAGCCTCAGCAATTTAGTGACACCCTCAGCAACTTAGTGAGACTCTATCTCAAAGAATAAAAAGCACTGAGGATCTGTTTCAGTGGTTAAGTGCCTCTGGGCTCAATCCCTGGTTAAAAAAAAAAAAAATAGAGAGCTACATTTTTAAATTAAAGAAATTAGGATTCTGAGAGTTGAAGGAGTTATACAACCACACACCACTACAGAGAGTAACAGAAACACAAGTCCAGATCTTTGGCTTATGGTCTCACTCACCATTATGTCATGTTGCTTTAGAAAATGGTAAGGTTCTGTTCTTTGTAATTACATCTTCTTAAGTAATATCTAATCTTGAAGTAAACTACTGATGGCTTCCTATGCTAATAAGAGAAAACTCTACCATTTAGTGACCAAATCTGGCTTTTAGTCTATATGCAGCAACTCAGTAAGAAACTTAATTTAAAAATTCAATTTAAAACTTTAAAACATTTTTATAATTCTAACTTAGTTGAGACTATACATTAAAAACTGAATGGCCCAGTCTCCGGTCACAGAGATCATGTAAAGTTGAACTTTGAGTCAAACTTGTTTGCTTACCAAATTTGGTATATGTTAAATGGTATGTAGCTCCCATAAATACAGGGAGCATGAAAGGTCTTCACCACATCAGAGTTTAGATAACACTTCATTTCACCACACACAAATATAATATAACTTCTCTATTCTATATTTAAGGGGCAGGTGTTGACCATATAATAGTAACTTTACTAAAGTAATGTCAACTGGCAAAATATACCCCATGAACAATATTGGTAAATACAGTAGGCTCATAAGGAAAAATGCACTGTTTATTTCTGTTTTCCAAACAGGAGGAAGGGTTACAGCACATGGTAATTACCTTGAGGCTTTTTGCTTCACAAAAGGTAGCTTTCAATTTCATGACCACAATTCTGGAGAATGCAATCAGCTGTGGTCACAGTCTCTGCAGGCCCACCTTAAAACTCTCCCTGCCAATCAGAGCCCAAAATCCTGTTGTGGGAGTGGACAATTGAAAGCTTTAGGCTACAACTTTCAGAAAGAGAATAAACTAGCCCTATAATTGAGGCCATTGTGGAAACATGATCTCCTCATGACAGATGTGGTAGCATTAAGCTGTTCCAATATCCCTTAGCTGTGAAATAACAGCAGCAAAAACAAAACTCTTTCCAAAGTGGATCATTTTAACTTAAGTGGAATGAACTGAAGGTCTTTTCATCAGAGTCAGTCAACTCAAAGCAACAAATATTTGCTTGTGTAATATGTGTAAGTTGCTATGTTATTATTATAGAGACCATAACACATAATACATACTATTGCCATTTACGTTTTTAGATGTTTTTGTTCTAAATTCAGATTGAATTCAAACAGATTGAATTCAAGGAAATAAAATTCTATGTTGATAACTTGATTGATCTGTATCTTGATCTCTCCCTTGTACTCTTCCCAGAATTGTTATATGGAAAAGCTGACAGAATTTGAAGGTTGAATTTTGCTCATTTATTTATTTGTTCTTGAGTACCAAAAATATTTTATGTGTAAAGTGTCATTGAATACTAATCAATATTCTGTTCTGTGTGTAGTAGAAGTGAACAAAATAAGATGCACAGTGACATAGCTGCTATTATAATGGCTTATGTGTGGGTTATCAGATTAAAGACGAAAATAATTCTGAGCTGATCAGGAGATGACTTCCTATGGAAAATTACAAAGTCTAACAAGATGGTTATTTAAGTTACTTGAACTTGATTCTCTTTAGGGAGTTTCTACTTAATAATTTTCTTCCTATTTTGGTACAGTTCAGTACAACTGATCAAATTAATAGAAGGAGGTAATTGTGGGCATTGTCTTTTATACAGCCATGCAGATTTGAATTTAGGTATTCATATTTTACAGGATGGATATATTTATTCAATGCTATGCATTTGCAAAATGAGCCAAATAAAATGGCAATCTTACCACAAATGCTTTTGATTCTTCATGACTTCCATTTGTTTCATTTTATTTTTATTAAAAAAATGTATGATTTATTTTCTGAAATTACATTTGCAAATATCATGTTTTAAAATTTTTTTAATACAATTACGGTAATTCAATACAAACACCAAAATCTATTTTCATTACCTGCAAAAAAAAAAAAAAAGTAACTTCACTGACAGGCAAGGGTCACTTACTTTCCAAAAGGAGAAGAAATAAAAGTCAAGACAATGAAGATATTTAATAGTGGTTTTTCTATTTCATGTGATCGTATGCTACTGTGATTTTGGAAACAGCTGTGAGTAGGAGTTTCAAAGAATATTTATTTCCTGAATTTTTTAGTGACATAAGTCACTTTGATTTTTGTCTTGGATATTGATATGAAGGAAAACATTGTTTAGTTCAAAAACTTCAAGTTACCTTAAAAATTGCACTGCTTTCTGCATTTTCTAGGGAATTATAGTTGAACAAAAGAAAGAAAACAAATTTAAAAATTTCAAGTTTTAGTAGGATCTAATTCCTTAGGCAATTCAGCTATTTAATGCGTTTTGTTAATCAACCACAATGCTTGCAGAAAGCACAATAAATTAATCTAAACCTGGTTTTCCACCTGAACATTGTAATGTGCTTAAAAGATGAGCATGAGACCAATGAGAAAACAATTTGTGCAGCTGATTAAGGGATAAGCACTAGATTTGTTTTAATATAATCACTATCAGAAAGTACTTCAGAAACACATTTCCATATTTACTATCTCATAGTATGACACCGGCATAATACAGCAGTGAACAATTTAATGCAAGTCTAGAATTATACTGGAATATCTAAAAAGTTATACAACATTACATGTGTTCCATTTTTTTTTTGAGAGAGAGAGAGTGAGAGAGGGTGACAGAGAGAGAGAGAGAGAGAACCTTAATATTTATTTTTTAGTTCTCGGCGGACACAACATCTTTGTTTTGCATGTGGTGCTGAGGATCGAACCCGGGTCGCACGCATGCCAGGCGAGCGCACTACCGTCTGAGCCACATCCCCAGCCCCACATGTCTTCCATTTTTTTCTAGTTCCTTGTGCTTCTATGGACTGATTTTCTCTTAAACTATGCTACTATTCAGATGATTATAAACTAAGTTTTTTAATTCATCTGATTATTAATATATCTGCTTTGGTTGTTCTATTGACTATAATCCTAAAAATAAAAAGATTATAAAATCTCAAAGGTATCATCTATATACATTGGTATAGATATAGATATTGAGTGTTACACTTGGTCTTAAATCTGTTGAAATTATAGCAAGATTTAGCTATTCTTTTATTTACCAATGACCAAATAAAACTTAAGCTCTGTTAAAGAGAAGCAAAAAATTCATAGGAGTCTTTAGAACTGTTACTGCAATTCCATCTATCTATCTATCTACTTATCCACCTACCTCTCTACCTACCTACCTACCTAATGTCCACCTGCCTACCTCTTTTTCATTCTTCCTCATCTTTTGTAGCCACTACAGCTGATGGTGTGGATCTTTCAAAGGTTGTGATGTTTTGGAACAATAGACTCATAGTCTTCTGCCAAGTTTTCACTTGTTCCAAATTTAAATACCATGAGAATAGACATTTCTGGTTGCACAAGCTGCAGAGTCAGCCAAAATAAATTATAATGACATATCCTTTAGTTTCCCATCTAACCCATTGCATTTTTCTAGGAATAAAATAAAATTTTCCCAGACATACTTTGTTTACAGGTAGAATAACTGCTTCAAGTAGTTTCCTCCACATAATGTACCATTTCATGCATGCTTATAATAAACTTTCATTTGGTAGTTTATCTAAACTGTCAGAGGATTCAATGAAATCCTGTTCATCGTAATGATTGGATTTGCCCTTCTTACATGGTGAAGGAGTGTTTTGAATCCGGGGGTGGGGGGAGGGACGACTCACATAAGACTGCTATAGTAAATTTTTCCAATAGTGTTTATTCTGGGCAGACAGTGGAAGTTACTTTAAAAAAAAAAAGAGTCTGACTAGACTTCTATGCCACAGCAGTGGGCAAATGTAGGTTGTTTTTAGAGTAGTATGAGCATGGACACAGATGACTTTATTTTCTGAGGTAACTCACTTGCAGTGACATGAAAGGAAATTGTGGGATGGTGACTAACACAAGTGGAAAGAGTGGAAAGGCTCAAGAAAACCAAAATAGAGTTGGTGTTTAAGACATTTCCTTAATTGTTGCTTCTTGACTTAACTCCCTCTCTCTTTTCCATCATACATCTTTGAATTGCCTTCATCTTTGAAACATTAACTGAGGCAATGATTATTTATATGCAGCATGCAGAATATTGGAAGGTCTTGTTTTAGGATCCTTTAATATATATTTTAAAGTTCACATGAAATAGTCACTGAACCAACAATTGGAAATTCAGAAGTTAGGGTCCATTAGACACCAAACCTAGAATGTCAATAGCATATAAAATCAGAAGTAGAAATTGGTTTTGGTGGGAAGGCTTTCAAATTTATAGATTTTAATTGAAAGTGCTATTTTTGTGATCTATTTTTGTAATCCATCCAAAGCTATCTCTTTAAAAAAGAAAGAAAGAATTGTTTAAGGAAGCTGACAGCCCAAGTAAAAGTTTTGATTTTATTAGTTTCTTAGTTTCCCTGCTTGTCACACTTTCCTGAACTCATTTATTAGCTGTTCATTTTATTTAATATTACTTACTCATTTTTTCTAACTTGGGGAACTTGGATTTCTTCGTTTTCTTTCTTGGCTCTTCTCACCCTCTGCTATTTTCTCTACCATATTATCCCATAGAGCTTTCTGTAATAATGGAAATTTTCTACAACCTGCACAGCCCAATGTGGCACCTTCTGGTTACATGTCAGTCAGCACTCCTTTGAAATATGGCTAAAAATATTAAAGAACATGAATGAAGGATCTCTCTCCATGTTTCCAGCTCTGACGATTATTCCTTGCTTCTGTTCATTTACTCTTTTTCCTTTTCCTTTTACTCGTTTATTTCTCCTCTTTTGACTTTTTTGACCTATTTCCTTTTATTCAAATCACCTCCTTTGGAGATCATCTTTATACCAAAAGATTTATCTATCGCCTATTATTGTTGATCCCAAAGTCTCCAGGTCTGTAGTCTTCCAGTGATTTATTCAGCATGTGTTTATTTAAAAATTAGTGGGTTTAAACACTATACGTAACTAATCTAAGGGAGAACACTGACTTTACATAAGGATTACTGACTTTACATAAAGACTACTTCAGGAAATGGATATTTCCCTATTGTAAATTTTTGTGAGGACATCTCACAACCACATGTTATTTAGCCTGGTCCTTTATGGGAGTCACTTAAGAATTTTAGGCAACTGGATTTTGCTAAAGCTGAAAAATATAATTCTTAGTGTGCATGAAATTCTTTCTTTCTGGAAAAAAAAATAATGTAAATGGACAAAAACAACAGCAATAGAAATAATTAAGTAACCTTAATCTAAAATCAGGTATTAAGTACCACAGTATGTGAATGTAAATTATGTACATTGTTTAAGTGGGTTTTTCCCTTCAGAGACAGTGTGGGAAAGGACAGAAAGGTCAAGAAATAAAGTGAGAGGATGAGGCTCAAAACTCAGTTATTTTGCAGCTTGTGATGTAGCTGTTCTTGGAGTAGGCTGCTTGCTTAATCAGAGAATTTTGGTAATTTAGAAGAGCAAGAATATTACTTGGAAAATATGAGTTGCATATGATAAAAACAGAAAAAAAAGAGCCTTTCCTTCTCATCTTTGTCTTTTAAAAATATATACTCTAGATTTATCCAGTTTGTATATTCCAGCATTTCTTTCTGTCTCTCTGTGTATGTGTATGCACACTTTTAACTGTTTAAAGGTATATGTCACCTTAACATGCTGATACAATCACTAATATGAAAATAATGAGCTCCTTCTGCATAGCCACAATATCAATAGCAGTCCTAAAATATTAACAAAAATTTCATAATACTATTGAGTATGCAGTCCATAATCATATGGCCCCAATTGTTCCAGAAGTTGCTTATAGTCTTTGTTTGATATAGAATTCAATCCAGTTTCATTCTTGCATTGGACAAGTATGACTCTTTTGTCAATTTCGGTCTGAAAAAGTTTCCCCACACAAATTCCTTTGGGGTTGTTGTTTTGTCTTATTTTTCATGACTCTTTTGGTTTTTTTTTTGTTTACATTTTATTTTAAACTGTCCTAGCCATTTGTCCTGTAGAACATTCCACTCTCTTAATTTACCTTACTTTCCATAATTACATTTAGGAAAAATCTAGTTAGCAAAAATACCACACGTGTCCCTTTTAGGAAGTACATAACATCAGATTGTCCAACTGTGTGTGAGACTGCCTAATCACATGGCTACAGTTAGTGACCATCATATGTCTTCCTGGACATATTTTTTTCCTTTTGTAACCATTTAGTAATCTGTAGGGCAATAACTTACAACCATGGAAAGCTCCTTTCCCTAAATGCATTTTACCCATTGATTTTAGCATGGTTATGGTAATTGCCTAAATTATTTCTTATATTGGGAACTACAAGCTGATTACTTCTCTAATTTCATTTGATATCATCATGTCTTCTAGATTTTTTATTTAGCATTCTTCAATTTAAAAAAAAGATATTACCTTTCTTCTTTGTGTGTGTGTGTGTGCTCATCCATTTTAAGGGATTATCATCTATTATTACTCTCTTAATTCTCAAATTAACTAAAATTGGAGTGGCTTAGGTGCATCCTCCCTTTATTTTCTTGACTCTTTTTGTGTTTTACCACTTTTTTCCTTCCCTCTGGCTCAATGTATATTAATCTCTTCTAAGTAATAATGGTCTTCAGAAACCAACATCAGATAGTGTGTGTCACATTATTCCTGCTCCTCTGTAGTAGGCAGACATGGGAAATGCCTTCTGGTATTTTTGATCAACTGTTTGTGCTAATATTTCTTATAAAATTTTAAGGTTGATTGAGGTTTTTTCTTCTTTTCCTTTGCATTAGTATCTAATATATCTCAGTGAAAATCTTTCTCAATAATAACAAGGTATTTTTTAACCTTAATATGCTTAAATGTTATACTATCACTAATATGAAATAACAATTCCACTTAATGAATAGATTTAGAATTTTTATTATTTAAATTTTTGATCATGCTAAAAATTTTACTTAAGTAAATCTCGCTCCAATTATAGCCATCTTACCCATTATCTATCATCTACTTAAAATAAGCATTTTCATTTATTCTTATTCTGTCTATTTTTCTGGGAGAAATATATCACATTTTTGCATAAATCATAGTATACTAAGATATTTAGTGCAGTCTTTGACTTTGCTTTTTTCAATAAAAGTATATTCTAGATATTACTTATCCCTCATGCATACAAAATCCATACAAAATACTTACCCACCAATTTATATAGATTTTTCTCATTTTTTCTAATGACTGATTTTTATGTTCATACCATGATTATTAATTAACCAGTTTCTTATAAGTGACCATTAATATTTTCAATTTTTGCTATTAGAAAATAATCTCATAACAAGTAACCTTTTGCATATGGTTTTAGTATTTTGTATGGATTGTCTTCAAGGGAATTTTCTAAAAGTGGGATTATAAGTTCAAGGATAAATGCAAATGTGGGTTTTCTTAGATAGTGCCACATTTTCCTCCATAAGATCTTGATGCAAGAGACAGTTTTTCAGAAATCCCAACCAAAGTCTATGCTGTCAACACTTTGAAGTTTTCCAGTATTACAATTGAAAAACAATAATCTCAGTATAATTTTACTTTGGATTTTTACTGAAGGTAAGCAGAGCATACTTCCATGTTTTATACATGTATAATTTTTGTGGAAATTCTATCCATGTCTTTTACCCATTTACTATATGCTTTTCATCTTTTATTTATTAATATTAGAGCTTTTAAAGATTAGCTATCATTATAAAGATTAGCTAAAGCATGCTATTGTGTGATACTTAATAAATTTTTGTTTCTAACAGAGGAGATACAGAAGTCATTGTAAGAACTTGACTTTTTACCAGCCCTGTTAATGAACAACTATTCATCTTTTCATATTCAACATATACTAGATGGATTGAGCTTATCCTGAGCTCTTCTTCTCTATCTTTTCAAGTGAAAAATCTCCCCTTCCTCCATTAATTGGAAATAAGAAGGGAAGAAATAAAACAGCATTCTTGTGGACATGCAGGTTCTCTAATTAGATGTGGAGTTAAGAGAAAGATATGAAAGCAATGATTGTCCTCTAATATAGAAGCTATGAATGAGGATTCCTGAACACCTTTCTCCTCATTTCCCAGGGTTGTGGGGTGTCTCAGGCGGATGGCCTTTGCACTTCCTGTACATTGCTCTCTGGCTTGTTTGTACATAGCAGTCTCCTTCTAAACCTATGTGTTCTAAGGCAACATGGAGGAAGTGAGAGATTAAAAAACTGTTTAGAAGTTACAGTTTTAGGATGTGATGATTGATTGCTTTGGACAAGGATCTGTAAAAATCCAGGAAAATGTTTCCCAACCATGGTACACATTAGAAACTCTCAGGGAACTTTTTCAAAATTAGCTTTCCAGGCTCCACCCCAACCCTAGTGAATCAGAACTCTGTGTCTGTGTCCAAGTTTGTTGGCATAGATGATCTTGTGGAAAGATGGGTATTTTGAGTTACAGGTGTGGAATGCTACCTGGAATTATTCTGATAATGGGTATCATTTCATAAATGTATTGGTCTTTTAAGTACATTCATTTATTTCTGTAGTAATTTTTTGATTTATTCACACATCCTGATTATGATCTTTTGCCAGCAGTATGTATGACATAAAATTTTCAGTTTGTATACTGTATTTTTTTGTGTATGAATATGTACATAAGGTATCTTTTAACCTAGGTTTTTTTTTAAAGTTTAACATAGTTCAATATATCACTCTTTAGGTTTTTTTTTTTTAGTATACCTTCTTTAAGTAATATTTCCTTGATCTGTTATGAGGTCTAAGTTCAATTGTTTCTAAATCTTTTTTATTAACCTTTAAAGTCTAACCTTTTGCATTTCAGTCTTAAATCCACCTAGAACCAATTACTTGTTTAATAGTGTGAAGTAGATATCTCACTTTATTATTATTCTCAAAAAATATATATATATATGGTTTCCCTCTCTGCTTATTAACAGTCAATTAGACTATTGCTTTGTGAAGTTAGTCTGTGAAGCAAAGGAGAAACACTGGCTACTGTAATAAAGCCATGTGGAGGTGGGAAGGGATTGCAGTCTTTGGGACACATTTGCGGGACAAGCTCTGGGGATATGAGCAGCTTCTGTGTAATTGCATAGAGCTTTATGCCTAGAAGGACATTAAGATTAGTGTAATGTTCTCCTATTGCTACATAGGATTCTTAATAAATTTTTTTAACACCAAGCCCACATTTTTTTTTTACTTTGTACTGGACCTACAAATGAGGTAGATATTTGTAGATATTTGAGGAAACATTGTATGGCAATGTTTGTAGGGTTATTTACCATTGTGAGATTCTATGAACAGAAAGAATGCATCCCCACCTTCCAGGTACAGGTCCTGTGAGTCAGGATAGAAATTTCCTGGCCAGGAATGGATCTTTTGATTTGAAAGATAAATTTTTAATTTCTTATAAAGATAGATACAGATAAGGAGGGAAAATAGATTGAAAATACTGGGTTGAGCAACACAAGGGAGAGCAGAAGCAGGGGAAATTCGTGGCTATGAGGGGTGTGTAAGTTGTAGTAGATACTAGAGCCAAAAAAAATCAAGAGCTTCTTTCTACTAAGCCCTGGGTAGTCCTGCAGAGTATAAGGAGACTGAGCTCATGTTTCATTTGAGAGAAAACCTGGCTTATCTCTCAATGAAGAAATGTCTTCAAACTTTTAAGTTATGTACTTGTTGTCAAAAAAGCATTCAAAGAACAGAAATAAATTAATAAAATCTTTCATTTGTTTAGACAAGTAAAGAGACCCATTTTTCACCATGATTTTGTTTTCATTATTCCGTATTTAGAAGACATTTTCAATTTCATACTTGATCCCAGCCATCCACATTTTTCCTATTGGTGTTTGCGTTCCATGCAACAATACTGACAAATGCTGTGATTACGAGGGGTAGGATCCCAGAGAACATCTTGTGGCAAGACCAACTGAGCCAGAAAAACAAAGACAGGAAAGAGAACTGAGAAGTAGCTGATCAAAAGACATGTGTGTAGAGAAGACTGAAAGGGACATAATGGCAAGACCTTGTATTTTGAAAACTATGCAATAAAGTGTAAATCAATTCAGGAGTCATGGCAATAAACAGGAAAACACAGAAAAGAAAAGGGAAATACAAGAAGAAAAGACTCATGGATAGTCATGGGCACAAAGTCCATGGAGATAAACTTTTTTTCTACTTCAGGGAAACTTAAAAGAGTGATATCCACTCAGAAGAAAGATGAGAAGTAAAAAAAGAATTATGATAAATAGCCATCTTAATTATTTTCTTTCTTTTAGCATAAAACTGCTTTTCTACCTATAGGTCAAAATCCAATAGAAAACTGTGGAATCTTTTAGTAGTATTAACAAACATTAACATCAACAATAAAAATAATACCATAAAAAAGAGAATGAAAATAGAATAAGATATAATTGAAAATATCAAGATGTAGTGCCTTTTGTAAGTAAATATTAACTTAAGAAACAATTGTATCAGTACATCTATAAATGTATTTCTTAGTCTGAATAAGGGTAAAATACGTTTTGAGTATTCATTCTGGGGAACCTCTTAAATTTTCATCCAGCTCAAGATATTGAGGTAATTAGATTCCTGGGGGGCAGGAAGGATTACTTCAGGAGACTAGAGGAAGGGCAAAAGTAGGAAAAACACATAATTTCAAAAACACTCCATATACAAGACAGAAAAACTCTTATAATTGCGTTGACCTTTTATTCAGTAAGAAATAGTCATCTGATCAGGATACACACAATTTCAATGTAACTTTAAGAGGAAAAAAACTTGAAAGGTTAATATGTTAAGACAGGGAGTTAAAATGGGGGTAGAGAAAAATAAGAATACATAAAGCAAAATTTGAAAGTTATTCCCTTTAACTCCCAGAAAAGAGCAACAACCTATTTTATCTATTAACCTTAAAATAAAAACATTCAATTTCTCTTACTGCATTCATATCATCCATCAAGTCAGACTTGTAAGGCAGTATCAGAAGGCTGCTTGCTAAACTAAAAATTTGTGAATGTGGAAAAACAGAATAAGCTTCTGCTAAAATATTATATACAATTCATGAGCATTTATGTTTCACTGTACAAATGTTAATCCTTAACTCAGACACTGTCTCACCAAATGAGGGAAAACTGAATCCTGTTAAACCCCAGATAGTGCCGCTGAACCTAGGAAATGGGGGAAAGTATAAACAAAGCAAATACTTAACCCTGCAATGAAGACATGTCAACATAAACATGACTGTACTTCTAATTTTCCTCACATATGATATTGGTAATTCAGAATTAGCTTTGGATTGTGCAAACTGAACAGTGACATTCATTCTATTTCTGAACATAGCCATGAAATTCTCTCCTAGTGTTGTCTGGTAGTGTGAACATTTGTAATTTTGCATTCCTAGATATTTTCTTGATTCCAGGAAGTGCTTCCCAATTTTTTGAAATATCTCTATTTCCAAGAATAGTAACAGCAATGATAAGAAAAATAGGGAATGTATCAAGTATCATTTGCTGTGTAACAAGCTACCCTAAAACAAAGTAATTAAACACACACACACACACACACACACACACACTTATTTGGGTTTCACAGGATTTGGGTTTCTTCTCTCTAGATAAACATGGCCAAATTTTGATGGTCTAGAGTGGTCTCACTCCCATGTTTAGCATGGCATAGAGTTCTCATTTGAGAAGGTTTCTCCTGCTCTAGGGTTATTCTGGCTGTCTGCACATGACAGTGTCAGGTTTCCAAAGAGCAATGAGAGCAAGACCCTGTGCATAAGAGTTTTAAGTCTCTGTTAGCATCAGATTTGCTAATATTTGTTGCCGCAGTCTTGGCTGGGCACAGAATCATGAGCCACTCACAGCTTTGTAGATTCAAACAGCAATTCTTTATTCCCGAACTCACACCGGCCTCTACACACGTTCTGGAGAAATCCCAGTTCTGCCGCACAATTCACGTCCCAAAATACTTTTTGAATTCCAGGAGAACTCAACGGGAACTCAGGCAGCAGGATATGCCCTATTCCCAGCAGCAATAACCTTAAACCTGGAACTTCCCTAAACCCAGATTGTCTTAAACCGGGAACGCCTTAAACTTGTCTTAAACCGGGAACGCCCTAAACCCAAGGAGCTGGATACTTCCTAAAACCTGCAGGATACACCCTAAACCTGGATCCACCCTGGTCCTTGAGCAGGGTCACCTTTCTCAAACACACATGCAATGTCACAGCGAATTTCCAAAGCAAGTCCATTTAACATGGGGTACGCTGGCAAGGAAATTTCGATGCATCATTCCTACTTGGCAATGGCCCTCAGCAATTTGTAAAGAAAGTCATATAGATAAGCCAAGAATCAAGGGACAGAAAACAGATTACCTCTTGATGTAAAAGTTAAAAATTGAAAGAGACTCTGATTTACATAGCAAAGGTAAGTGTATATGGGTAGGTGGTGAAATTTGTGGCCCCAAAGATATTATATTTTTGGGACAAAGGCAAAACATAAACAGAATTTATAATAACAGCATTAAAATATATTTTCTGATCTTTGAACTCAAGCAGTCTTAGGAGGAAAGTTGAACCTCACTTCTAACATAGTAACCTGATTTGTAAACTAAGAAGGATGGATTAGGTTTTAAAGTCTCATTTAGCTAATCTATATTAGCTATTCTATAATGGAATCAATGAAAGGATAGTGTTTTCTAGGTCTTGGTATCATTGAGAATTTTAACAGAACATATCAATTTCAATTATATAAATATAATTGAATATAAAATAAATAAATATAAAATATATAAATATTTTAGTAAGAGAAAGCCTCTCCCAATCTCTGATAGTGGAGTGGGAGTGGAGAGAGCCGCAGTTCAAACCACAAACCTGCATCTTCTCTGACCTGTCAACTCTTTCTGCATTGGGTATTTTTCCATGTTTAACACATCTGGACAACTGAGAGTTCATTCAGGTGTAAATGAAATGATTGATGGTCAGTGGGAGGGAGGAGTAGAGAGAAGAGCTATGCTGGTACCTCCCGAATCCAGTATATGTAGGAAGTTACTTAGTTCACCAATAGGTAAAAAATCCATTTGGATTTAGTATTCATAAGTATTTGAAAATAATGTATAAGATACTCACCAAATGGCAACTACGTTTCTTAACAGGAATTACATAACCTATGAAAATATCCATAATATAAAAACATTTTCATGAAGTGAACCTTTTATTTCTTAGGTTTGTTATAACAAGTATAAAGAAAACATGTGACAGAAACATGGCTCCTGTTGTACCCATATTCATTCCCAATAGAGTGTTTTAAGCTGGGCATAATCACAAATATATTTTGTGAGGTTGGATCTCCTTTTATAGCCAAATCATTAGTGCATACTATATATAGTATCTAATAAGAGCTCAAGCTCTGTAATAATCATACCCGACTTCAAATGCTGGTATTGTCACTTGCAGACTGGGTCAATTTAGACAACTCTTTAATTACTGTAAGCTTAAATTTTCTAATTGGTAAAATCAATAATGATAACATTCAGTATGGTTTGGGAAAGATTAACATATATCAGATAATAGCATATTTTCTTAGTTAACATTTGTATTATTATGGTTGTTGATTTTACTGTGGATAACAATGGGACATTTACTCTTATTGCTCATTGAATATAATCAACCACAATATCAACTACATATGTAGAGACAACTACTAAAAAACCACAAATATGTCTAATATAAAAGAATTCATAAAATTATTGTCAAAGAGCATAATATTCAAATGCATCCTATCTAAGCTTGTACTTTGGTTTCCAGACTGCTAGTTTCTCAGGTATCTGTCTTAATGTCTGGTGACTAATCCTATTGCTTCTAATGGGAAGTCAGATAATCAGTTCAAAGTCAGAGGATCATCTTCCACAAAGTATGTGGTGGGGCAGGAAGACAAACACACACATATGTGCACTGGTAGTCTGGAAATAAATTAAGTATTTTATAAATTGCCATGCTTCCTGTTTATTGTCTCAAATAATTTACCAGGTGTTCACAGAAGCCAACTTTGAGGTTTCTAAATTCTTTCCATCCTCTCTAGACCCTCGGGCAGTTCTTACCTCAGTGAAAGATCAAATTCTCTCAGAGCACAGGAAGAGAACTGTTTATTACAAGCAGTAAGTGCCAAACACATTATTGGAAAAGCAGCAAAAGTTGTTGCTCCCTGCTCTGCAAGAACACCTCAATTTTCTTCTTGTTTTTGTTGGAGTTTAGCTGATAGCATTTAAGGAAGTCTGTAATATAATACCAAATATTTTACATGAATATGGATGTCAAAACAAACATGAGCAAGCTTTTCTAAATTAGCTACCTATTCTTTCTAACTAGGTAAATCAACAAAGAAAAGTTTTACCAGCATAGCATTTTCAGAAATACCACAGAAATAGCACATCAGCCAAGGTTTAATATTAGTCAAGTGTTACAAGTTCACCTCTCACATAGCATTTCCAATATACCTGGTCAGAAAAAAAAAAATATTCTTAATCCTGTGAAAGCAGAAGAATGCCAAAGTCTTTCATGATTAATGAAACATAGACAGAAAACAGAGATCTTTATATTATGTTTTTAAGAGTTTTTTTAAAAATTTCTAAATACATAAGGAGAAAGTAAGATTGATGTATAGCAGCTTTTGTAACCACAGCATTGCACTTATATCTCAACATTTTCAAGAATATTTAGTATAAACTTTAATAGTACCTCCTATAATGCCATTTGTGTCAAAAGATATGCAGTCCTCAAAAACCCAGTTAACATCATTACTCTTCATTGACATTTATTGATCTGTATTTCATTCCCTCCTGATTTTCTTATCACTCTTGTAGTTTCACTTTACCATAAAAGTGTTTTTAGCACCATCAGGATGATATTAGGTCTTTTCTTTTTTAAGATAAAATGTTCTCAACCTTTACAAAAGAATAATATTATTCTAAGTTTTATCATTATTTATAGTGAAACAGAATAATCTAAAATTTTCATAGCATGACATACTATTAAATAGTTATGAAAATCGATTATTTAAACAAAAATTACTATTACAGGGAGCCTAGTTCATTTTAATTCCATTATATAAAGAAATCTCACTTTTAAGCTTATAGAATCAACTATCTAGAAAATTTTAAATAAGATTTTTTTAAAGTTTGCTTTGTGTTATGATAGTTAATGTCAAAAATTCAACCTCACTGTGGTTTTAATAACATTTACATCTTAAAAATCATTTACCTTTCAAGCGATAGCTGCGTTTTTTATTATTTCTGTTTGTCTTGTAAAAAAAATAGAATCAAATGTTTGAAAGGGGGAAGAGAGCTCACCTCTGAAATAAAAATACAGTTATAACAAAATAGTCTATGAGTAAAACCAGAAGCATTTACTGATTTTCAATTGTCCTCTACAGATAAATTTTCACTTCCTCCAGTGACACTTACCACTTCTTAAATGATTACAGTCATGTGTCACTTAGCAACAGGGACATAATATAAGAAATACTTTATTAGGTGGCTTTTTGTTGCATGAACACCACAGAGTGTACTTATATAAACCTAGGTGGTATAATTTGCTACATACCTGTTTTATATGGTAAGGCCTCTTTTCCCTAAGCTACAAAGCTTTGGAGCCTAATTCTGTAGGCAATTGTGGCACAGGGGTAAGAATTTGGGTATATAAACACATCCATAGATAGAAAAGGTAGAGTAAAAATACTAGGTCATAGGAATTTTTTAGTGGCATTATTATCTTTTAGGACTATTGCTAGTGAAGTGCTAGCATCCAGAGTCAGGTATGATTACTTCAGATATTGAGCTCTTATTAGCATTATATGCAGTTTATAGTTGACCAAAACATCATTATGGGACACATGACTTCAATGATAGTCAGGTAGGAAAACAACCAAAGAAGCTATCTGAAACACTTTTACCCCCTGAAAAAAACTGAATTTAAATTCTCCTGATAAAACAATTTTAAATAAAATGGTCATAAGAAACAGTCGTCCCAAAATTGTACTAGTGAAGACATTTTCATTCCCTAACAATTGAACTCACCTATGAATTCCACTTTGATAGCTAACAAAATTTTACTATCAAAGCAAATCAAATTATTTCTATTTGATATTCTTTTTTTCTTTCTCCCTTTTTCCATGGAATTTTTTTCAATAAGCTTCTTGGTTTTTGCTAGCCATTTAAAGTTCTGTATTTAGTGCCAAAAATCAAAACCTTTCTAGTTAGAGTTTATTCTAAGGAATAAACTTTTTTTGAGAAATCACCACTTAAGGAACCAAAATGTAATCACTTTGACATATATTTAAAAATATACTTTCACATTATTAGTTTGACAATTGTAGTATATTCAAAGAATATCCAACTTTAGGAAATAATCTTTGTCTCAGATCTGTTTTCTTGTACATGTTTTTCTATTTTCATAAAGG
Source organism: Spermophilus citellus (assembly GCF_964194105.1). Classification (NCBI taxonomy): domain Eukaryota; kingdom Metazoa; phylum Chordata; class Mammalia; order Rodentia; family Sciuridae; genus Spermophilus; species Spermophilus citellus. The sequence goes on from NC_138184.1 coordinate 164,346,347, forward strand.
TCATATAATGTAAAGTTTACCATTTTAAGCATTTTAAGTGTACACTTCTGTATGAGTATATTCCCATTCCTGTGAAATAGATCTCCAGAACTTCTTCAACCTGTAGATCTGAAACTTTATAGCCAATAAGCAATTCTCCTTTCCCCTTCTCACTATCCCCTGTTAATCACCATTCTACTTTAAATTTCTCTGAATATGGCTAATTTAGATTGTTAGGTAGAATTCTGCGGCAATTTTTCTTTCATGACTGGTTTATATCACTTGCCATGATGCCTTCTAGGTTTATCCATATTGTAGCATGTGACAGGATGTTTTACCTTAAGGAAGAATCATATTCCTCTATATCATATTTTGTTTTTCCATTCATCCATGATACTCTTTGAGTTGCTTCCAGTATATGTATTACCAGTATATGTATTTGTCCTCCTTAGTGTCCCATTTGATCTTCAGAGACCCTGCCTTATTCTGTCTTAGCATTCTTAACTAAAAGAAAGTGAAAGTGTCTTTGTGAAATATGAATTTGAAATCTATTTCCTGTTTTTGTCCCAGTTCACTTATCCTAGCAATTTATAATATGCTCTGGAGCCCTACAGCCTGGGACACAAATCTCAGTCCCACCACTTGCTTGTTGTAGGACTTTTGGCAAGTGACAAGGTCTGAGCCACCATTGCCTCTGACTTAGTACCTACCTTTTTAGATTGTTAAGAGAATTACACAAGTTCACATATGAAAGCACTTGAAATAGCACTGTTTGCATGAATAACATTCAATATATATTGACTGAAATTTTGTACCCAATAAGTTAATACCTCAAAAAGAACAGAAAGCTTAACTCCCTTTATGAAATACTGAATACATGTAAACAATAATTGAAATACATAAATTTATGAAAAAAGATGAATCCACGTTCCATGTTAGTTTTTTCGGCTTATACAACAAAGCAGCAAAAATTGAATGGCTTAAAGTATGATAAATTTATTCTCTCACAATTCTGAATGTCAGAAGTCAGAAAACAAGGTGTCACTCCCTCAGAAAGCTATAGGAGAGAATCTTTCTTTGCTTCTTTCTAAATTCTGGTGATTCCCGGTGATCTTTAGCATCATAACCCCAACATTTTCCTCTGTCTTCACAAGACCTTCTCCTCTATCTTTCATTCTTCTGTCTCTTATGCATAGTCATTGGATTGAGTTCCACTTGGATAATTCACATTTCTCTCATAAAGAGGCACCTAATTATCTCTGTAAAGACCTTTTTTTAAAAAAGTCACATTCACAGAGTATGCATTATGTGTTTCTTGGGCTTAGGACATGGAGATATCTTTTTTGAACTTACCACTCACTTTCCTGTACTACACTTTCTTTCCCTGTACCTATACTACACTTTCCTTGTCTATAACATTGGATCTTAATTTAACAGATCCCTTTAAAGTAGAATTAATATTATTAAATAGTAGAACTGATATACTAATTTAGATTAATATAGTTTTACATTTTTATCTAATAATATTTAAGAGAAATTTTGGTTTTAATATTTAAGGAAATATTACCATTTGCCTGACTTTTTTGTTGATGAAAATAAATTCACTAAGCATGCATTTTCATTTAAGCCTTCAATTAAGAATGCACTAAAAATTAAGAAGACAATTTTCTAATTATTTACAATTGAGGTTTTCCAAAATTCTTCATTCAATATATTGATGATGTTATTAACTTCTTAAACAATACAAAAATGCGGTGCTTTTGATATTGTCACCATCTTTGGTACACACACTCTTATGTGAAATTTGGAGTCTAGCAGTAGATGGAAAGGCAGATGCTAAAAAAAAAAAAAAAAAAAAAACCAAAGCACTCAAATAATTGCTATCTCTAGGGAACATGTTGGCAAAAAATATGCAGAATTTTTGAAACAAGAAGACAACTAAATCTAAGTCATGCTCTCCTTTGAAATCTTTGCATTTTTTAGTTAGTCCTTGGCTTTAGATTAAGATGCAATGATTTCCCTTTTCATTTAGAAGGGAGGCAGAAAATCATTCAGGTGGAGAAATATGAAGGAGAAATATGATAAATAAGTCAAGGCATAATTTCATTTAAGCCTTATGGTCATCTTGCAATTTCATTACTAAGAAGGAAAAGTTTAAAAATGACATTAAACATGAATACATTTACTATAAAAATAATTTTAAAGTGTTATTTATAATCATTTTGATTGATTGTAATTATTAATTAAAGTTAAAATTTTAAATTAATATGATGTTCATCAGAAAATATGTATTAAAACTAAAATAATGATAAATTTTACTTTGAGAAACATTATCATACAAAGTTTACTTTTATCTTTTGAAGTGGGAAAGTGGATTATGTCTATATCAATATATACGAAGGTAAAGATCTATGAAGCTTCCAAAGTCATTGAGTCTAAGAAGGAGATATTACCTGAAAAAATGTGTAATTTTTGTATATATGGAAAGGGAGAATATTTTAGAGGTACAATTTTTTTGCTCAGACATCTTTGACTTGGTAAAGTTACATGTAAAGAAAAGTTTCCTAGATTCCCCATCTCATTTGTCCATGAGCTAAGAATCAAGATTATAACATGTTTTCACCATGTGTGAATATTTTTAAATGAAATTTTATTTTTATTTATTTTTATTGTTTTTAAATTGTTAGACAAAATGATGTTCTGAAGTATATATTTATTGTGGCATAACTAAATCTATTTCATCAACATACTCATTATTTCATATGATTATCATTTGCACATTCATGCTAGAACACTTTTCAAGAATACAATAAATTATTAAATGTAGAAGATTATAAGTCAGCTTGAGTGTCCATCAACAGAAGAATGGATAACAAAAATGTGGTATAATGCAGCAAAATACCACATAGCCATACAAAGAAGGAAATCCTGTTATTTGCTACAACATGCAAGAACCTGGGGAATGTTACACTAAGTGAAATAAAAATTGCATGTTGTAATTCATAGGTGATGTCTAATAATGTTGATATCTTAGAAGTAGAGTAGAAATTTCATTAGAAAAGGCTGGGGAAATTACAGGGATGAACTGGGAAGTTGTTGTCAAAGAATATAAAAGTACAATAAATGGTATAAGTTCAAGAGATCAATTGTGAAATTTTATTAAATTAATTAAATCTATGTCTCAATGATTTTACAAAATAAATCAACTTTCTTATAATTTATTTCAACCCTCTCTTTTCTTCCTTTTTATCTTACTTTCCTCTGTTAGATATATAAAATGTCAAACTAATATAATTTTACAAAAGTTGTGTCTCACTATTATTATTATATTTACTTTATTATTTTCAAAAGTCTAATTTAATGTCTTAGATTCTTTTGATGATACCTCTCCCAGGGGGAAAAAAATGGTTCCATGTGCATTATAGTACATATATTGGCACTATAGGAGAAAAGGAAGATCATGTACTTTTATTTTCAACTGTTACCAATTATTAGGTAAACCAATGATAGCCTTACTTTATTCATTTAATAAATGTTATCATTTTGTTATATATATATATATAATATCAAAAAAATCATGCTGCACACTTTTAACATATGCAAAGCAATCATGAAATTTATTTGGAAAAATAAGAGACCCAGAATAGCCAAAGCAATCCTTAGCAAGAAAAGTGAAGCAGGAGCCATCACAACACCAGACCTAAAATTGAACTACAGAGATATAGTAACAAAACCGGCATGGTATTGGTACCAAAATAGATTTGTAGATCAATGATACAGAATAGAGGACATAGAAACAGACCCACATAGATATGGTTATCTCATACTAGACAAAGGCGCCAAAAACATTCAGTGGAGAAAAGATAGCCTGTCCAACAAATGGTGCTGGCAAAACTGGAAATTCATATTCAGCAAAATGAAATTAAACCTCTGTGTCTTACCCTGCTCAGAAATCAACTCAAAGTGAATCAAAGACTTAGGCACTAGAACAGACTCTGCCTAACAGAAGAAAATATAGAACAAAATCTTCACCATGTCAGCCTACACTCTAACTTCCTTAACAAGACCCCTAAAGCACAAGAAGCAAAATCATGGACCAATAAATTGGATGGATTCAAATTAAAAAGCTTCTTATCAGAAAAGGAAACAATAAGTAATGTGAGAAGAAAGCCTATAAATTGTGAGAAAATCTTTACCACCTATACCTCTGATAAAGAATTAATCTCTAGGATATATAAAAAAAACTCAAAAAACTTAACACCCCAAAACACGAATAACTCAATAAATAAATGGGCTAAGGAACTAAATAGGTACTTCACAGAAGAAGAAATAAAATCACACAACAAATATATGAAAAAGTATTCAATATCTCTGGCAATTAGAGAAATGCAAATCAATACTACACTAAGATTTCATCCCACTCCAGTCAGAATGGAAATCTTCAAGAATACAGGTAACAATAAAGTTTGGCCCGGATGTGTGGAAAAAAAGTTACACTCATACATTGCTGGTGGGACTGCAAGTGGGTACAACTATAGAAAGCAGTATGGAAATTCCTCAGGAAGCTTGGAATGAAACCACCATTTGACACAGATATCCCACTCCTTGGTCTATACCCATAGGACTTAAAGTCAACATACTATAGTAATGCAGCCATGTCAATGTTTATAGCAGCTCAATTCACAATAGCTAAACTATGGAACCAACCTAGGTGTCTTTCAATAGATGAATAGATAAAGAAAATATGATATTTATATATCATATTTTCTTTAATATATATTTTTTCCAATGGAATATTACTCAGCTTTAAACAAGAAAAAAATTATGGCATTGTCAGTAAATGGATGGAGTTGGAGAACATCATGCTAAGCAAAATAAGTCAATCCCCCAAAACCAAAGGCCAAATGTTTTCTCTAATATAACAGATGCTAATTCACAATAAGGGGGGTGGAGCACTAGAGAAGAATAGAGTTACCTTAGATTAGGTAAAGGGAAGTCGATGGAGGGATAGGGAGGGGATGTGGGGATAGGAAGGATAGTAGAAGGGAACAGGTATTATTACTTCATGAATATATGTGACTGCATGACCAATGTGATTCTACAATATGTACACTCAGAAAAATGAGAAGTTATATCCCAACTCTGTATGATATATCAAAGGGTATAAATGCATTCTACTATCATTTCTAACTAATTAAAACAAATAAAAAATTTAAAAAACAGATTATACTCCAGAAGAAATAAATAAAGAAAAAACATCAGAAACCAAGCAGCTTATCCAGTTAAAAATGCACATCTTAAAAAAAAAACATAATTGAGAAAAACTTTGTTCACTTTTAAAGGTCTTGTTAAACTAAACGTTTTAGGACTAAACTGGTTTGGCATCTGTTCCACTGGAGAGTTCATCTTCCTATTCTTGGCAAGAATGATGTAGGTTATAGTTAATGATAAGATAATTGGCCAACGTTTTTGTTGGCAAAACATTGAACACATAGCAACATCTAAGTTTCACTCACCATCAGAACCAAACATTGAGAAAACTAGGGATAATTTTGGTTTTCTATTTATATTTAGACAGTGCAGCAAAGGTAATGGAGCACAGAAGTTTTTTAATTATATACATTAACTCATAGAATAGTGTTTTTTTAGTTTTTTTTAAGTAATCCAGAGACTTAGTAAATCTTTATTGTTACCAAAAGATGTTTAAGAATTTCTTCATAAAAAGTAAAAGTCAAGTTATTATGGTGTCTCCAAAATGCAACTACAGAGAAAACCTTGTATATGGGTAATGATCTTAGGAAATGTGAGTGAAAGAGAGAGGAATGAGAGAAGATCCAGTAAAGGAAGAAAGACAGTGAAGGGTACACTTATTAGAGGGTCCCTGCAGTGGACCACACTCTATTGGATTCCTCCAATTGTCCCACTAAACATGAAAGATGGGATTCATCCACCAAATAATCTATCACTTAAGGGTGACACCAGGATGGAAGCCCAGTACACTTTTGTTTTGGGAGGTGAAAAATGTCACAGATGGAGAAACACTTGAAGCCACTTATAGTAGGTGTGGTTCTCTCAAGATAAGGCTAAAGCAGTTTTCCTCAATGGTAGGAATCAAGGGAATATACAGGAGGGATTCAAGAATTTTCTCCAAATGTTTTGCAAAAATTTGACCCCCAAAATATTTCTGTGTGGAGCAAAACACAGAATCCATAAAATTTTAGACAATATGGTATATGAACGAGGGATTTATATTACTGTACTGAAACAATTCCCACAATATGGTATTTTTCTGAATGTTTCTGAACAATTCATTCTAGTTCCTATGAATGTAGTCCATATTAATTTTTCAAACTTTTCTTCTTTTAAAAATTAAGATGTTCTACCTGCTCTTTAAAATTATCTTTAGGTTAGCAGGCATACTAGTGCACTGCTGTATTTCCAGTGAGCTGAGAATCTGATTCAGGATGATCACAAATTCAAGGACATCCTCCAAACTTAGTGAGGCCCTGAACAACTTAATGAGATCTTGTCTCAAAAGTAAAAAATAGAAAGGGCTGGGCATATGCATCCATAGTTAATCACCTTGAGGTTCAATTCCTGGTACAAAAATAAATGAATAAATAAATAAATAATACTTAGGTGAGATTCCTAAAATATCAATGTCTTTTAATTAAAATTACACTGAATCTCAAGAAACTTAATATTATACACATACATTTATGTATACACACTTGTCTTGAAGCTGAAGTTAAAGTTACTTTATAGTCAGGCACAGCGCTCTGTAATCCCAGTGGCTCAGGAGGCTAAGGCGAGAGAAAGGCAAATTCAAAGCCAGCCTCAACAATCTAGTGAGGCCGGGAGCAATTTAGCAAGACTCTGTCTCAAAACAAACACACAAACAATAAATAAATAAATAATAAATAACAATAATAATTTTTAAAATGGGCTGGACATGTGGCTCCATGAATAAGCACCAGTGTTTAATTCCTGGTATGAAAAAAATTATTTTATACACTATTATTAAAAAATAGTATATATTATTTATAGCAATATAAATATATTAGTAGTCAAGTCATTGACTTGAGTTGCTTATAGCATGTGAAACTTTATTTTCTTTCCACCAGATAATATTCAACTTTTTATATTGGCAGACTTAATAGATATGATTTTAGCAATATTTTTATTGGTGCATGGTAACTATACAGCATAGTGGGCTTCAATGTGGCTAGATCATAAAAACATATAATATAATTTGAACAATTTCACTCCCATTCTCTTTCTTTGCTATCCCTTCTTACTGCCCCCAGATTCCCTTCCTTTACACTGTAGTCTCCCATCTACATTCTGAGTGAATTTTTAGAAAAAGAATCTTAAAGATTGCTTGCAAAGTACTAACCCATTCCTTGGACCTAGGAAATTTGATTTAGGAGAAGTGGCAGGTCAGGAATTACCTACAGTGATAAAGCCATTTGGACATTGTCTTTTAGTATGTCCAGTTTTTAAAATTCACAATGCTTTCAACTCCTTTTTTTCTGTTCTTTTATTCTTCCTTCCTCTTGCCTTTAAAAGCATCATGTTGGATTTAAGTGAAATATGAAATTTTACACATATTCTATTTTTATTCTTTAGTAGTACTTCCTTCTAGTATGTGCACTGAAAGTTTGTAATGTGCAATGGAAACTACCACAAGTTCAAACTAACTGTATCTCTTTTCTTATCAGTCCTTTGCTTAACCAACGGAAGTGTAGTTTTTGTGAATGGACCTTGCAATTTGGGCCAATATTTTGGAAACAGAGAGTCTAGCCATTGTGTCTCTAAGATTGTTTGTTTATATGATTGCAGTAAACACAGCTGAATAACTAAAATTCAAAGCAGATTCCTGAGCAAACAAATTTGACCTCAGTTTTCATGACACTATGTTCACCCTCTGTTAGATGCATATGCTTTCTCACCTCCCAAACTGCACATTATATAAGTGATGGTATATTTTATTCACTTTTTTATGCATTACAACTATAATTGCACAGAAAACTACTGCCTCCTAGTTGATCTTTCACCCCTAGAAGCATCATAAAAATGTTGGCTTCTTTGTCAATAGCTCAAAATTCTGAGGGGAAGTATTCAATTAATATTGTGAAAAGATGTGATATAGAAAAATAATTTGTTGACTCAGAGTTAAATGAACAGCAGGGAATTGTCACAAATGAATCTGGACTTTCTCAACTCCTACTTCCTGGTAGCAAATTCATTTTAAAAATATGTATAAACTGAATGCGGTTGGAAAATCAGTTGCATTCATGAGTATTTGGTCTGGAACTATATCTGCTCAAACATTTCTTCCATATTTTCTCCTGGTCTATTTCATGTTCAAGCAATAATTCATTTGCACAAGTGGATAAAAACAAAAAAAAAATTAAATAGGGAGTAATAGTGGGAAGTAGTTTAGAAATCAAAATGCTTTAAAATAGCACAGCTGTTCTGATATTGTTATCATGCCAGCTATTTCAGATTGTTAGATGATAGTAAGAGGCAGAACACATTTTCTAGGCAGCTATTTTGGTAAACACGTTTCAGCCATTGTGCTGTGCATTTATCTTTTCTTGTGATGCTTCCCACATGCACACATTGAAAAGATGCCAATAATATGTGTGTGCTCTTTGAAAGATAAAAGTTCATGATTGCAATTTTTGGTACTTCTTGTACCAGGAGACCAAAAGCCATTCAAGTGTCCTGACTCCAAGAAATTAATTATACATGTTTCCAAAACTAATGGAATGATTTACACAAAGTATCAGGATTTGCCTGGCTCCAATGCTTGCAGTTGCTGAGCTATTTGCTCCTCAAAGCAGGCTTTTTACAGCAGGGAGACACCAGGAGAAACTTAGAACCTGAATTTTAATGAAACATTCTCATGCAATTATGCCTAACAAACTAACCCACTTCACTTTTATGTTTCTGTGTCTTCTACAAAATATTCATCATAATAGTCTCTACTTCACAAGTCTCTACCTCACAAGTTGTGAGGACTACATGAGTAATTCAAGAAGACAATCTAGATTCCCCTCAGTAGATGAATGGATAAAGAAAATGTGGTATACATACACAATGGAATATTACTCAGCAATAAAAGAGAATAAAATCATGACATTTGTAGGTAAATGGATGGAGTTGGAGAATATAATGCTAAGTGAAGTTAGCCAATCCCCCCAAAAAACAAATGCCGAATGTTTTCTCTGATGTAAGGAGGCTGAATCATAGTGAGGTTGGGAGGGGGAACATGGGAGGGCTAGACTGAACTCTAGATAGGATAAAGGAGTGGAAGAGGAAGGCAGGGGAAATGGGGGTAAAAAAGATGGTGGAATGAGATGGATATCATTACCTTAAGTACGTATATGAAGACATGAATGGTGTGAATATACTTTATATACAACCAGAGATATGAAAAATGTGCTCTACATGTGTAAAATAAATTGAAATACATTCTGCTGTCATGCCTAACAAATCGTAATAATAATAATAATAAAGAAGAGCTCCTGACCTGTAGTATTTTGTAAATGCATTGTTATTGACATAAAACATTTTCCTTACTTATCTTTTATCCACTGCTGACTCATATTTAGATATGCTTGTCTCTTCCCAACTTAGTGTACCTTAAGAAACAAATGTGAAAACCTACTTTACTACTCAGGCCTCTTCCCACTTTCATGGTATCAGTCATGAAATATAAATAAATAAAAGTATTGAACCTTGGGGTAGACAATGCAAAATGCATAAATCCACTGTTAAAACCAATGTTAATCAATTTCCAGCCTTCCATAACTGAATATTTATTGGTTGATTAGTGCAGAGGGGTAGGAGAAAAAGGGAGGGAGCAGGAGATTAGCAAGGATGGTGGAATGTGATAGACATTATTACCCAAAGTACATGTATGAAGACACAAATTGGTGTCAACATACTTTATATACAACCAGAGATATGAAAAATTGTGCTGTATATGTGTAATAAGAATTGTAATGCATTCTGCTGTCATTTATTAAAAAAATAAACAAAATTAAGAAGATAAAAAATAATAAATTATAGCTAATAATGAACAACAACTAAACTTGATCTTTTCATTATGTTTCCACATATATCCAACTAACATTTTTATTCTTATCAAAACTCCTAAAATGAAATAGCTGTATATAAGTCACTTGAATATTTGTACTTTATACACACCTACTCAATAAATATTTGTTGAATTAAATATAAATCGAGTTATGTGTCACAGGGAAAATGTAGCAAGGAAATATAGAACTGTCAGACACAGATATTACATGAAGACAGAAAAGTGTTAAAATTCCTATAGGCCTGTGAATGATGAAGTATGCCTGAGGAGCAGGACCATGGGTCCTGGAAACCTAAGTACGAACAGAAATAATAATTTTTAAAATGGACTGGGCATGTGGCTCCATGAATAAGCACCTGTATTTAATTCCTGGTATGAAAAAAAATATTTTATAAACTATTACTAAAAATAGTATATATTACTTATAACTCAATATAAATATATTAATAGTCAAGTCATTGACTTGAGTTGCTTATAGCATGTGAAACTTTATTTTATTTCTACCAGATAATATTCAACTTTTAAAATTGGCAGTCTAATAGATATGATCTTAGTGATATTTTTATTGTTGCATGGTAACTATGCAGCATATAGCATTGAAGTCCACTTCAATGTGGTTAGATCACACAAACATATAATATAATTTAAACAATTTCACTATCATTATCTTTCTTTGCTATCCCTTCTTTCTGCCCCAGATTCCCTTCCTTTATACCATAGTCTCCCATCTACATTCTGAGTGAATTTTTTAAAAAATAAAGAATCTGGGAGCTGAGAGATGTGGATAAATATATGCCTATGTCCATGGAAGAATTTGCTTTAACATCTTGTATTTTTTCATAGGAATTAGTATGCTATTGCTTATAAACATCTGAATCTATGGTGTCTGTTCTGGTTTGGATGTGAAGTGTCTGCCAACAGCTCAAATGTGAGACAATGCAAGAAGTTTTGGAGGATAAATGATTGGGTTTAGCCTTAACCTGATCAGTGCCTTAATCCCTGATGGGAATGACTGAGTGGTAACTGGAGGCAGGTGGGTTGTGGCTGGAGGAAATAGTTCATTGAGACATAGATTTGGGGTATATGTTATTGTTATTTATTTATTTATTTATTTATTTATTTATTTATTTATTGTGTATTTGTTTTGACACAGAATCTTGCTAAGTTGCTCAGGGCCTCACTAGATTGCTGAGGCTGGCTTTGAATTTGCCTTTCTCCCTCCTTAGCCTCCTGAGCCACTGTGATTACAGAGCACTGCGCCTGACTCTATAGTAACTTTAACTTCAGTTCCAAGACAAGTGTGTATACATAAATGTACGTGTAATATTAAGTTTCTTGAGGTCCAGGTAATTTTAATTAAAAGACATTGATATTTTAGGAATGTCACTTAAGAATTATTTATTTATTTATTCATTCATTCATTTATTTTTGTACCAGGAATTGAACCTCAAGGTGCTTAACTATAGATCCATATGCCCAGCCCTTTTTATTTTTTAATTTTGAGACAAGATCTCATTAAGTTGTTCAGGTCCTCACTAAGTTGTGGAGGATATCCTTGAATTTATGATCATCCTGAATCAGATTCCCAGTTCACTGGAAATACAGCAGTGCACTAGTATGCCTGCTAACCTAAAGATAATTTTAAAGAGCAGGTAGAACATCTTAATTTTTAAATGAAGAAAAGTTTGGGGTATATACTTTGTATCTGGAGATGGAATCACTTTCTTTCTCTGCTTCTGATCATCATGTGAGCTGCTTCCCTCCACTACTCTCTTCTGCCATGATGTTCTGCCTCAGTTTGAGCTCTGAGGATTGGATCCAGCCTTTTATGGATGGAGACTTCTGAAACAGTGAGCTTCCAAGTAAACTTTTTGTTCTCTACAATTGTAGTGATCAGATCTTTTAATCACAGAAGTGAAAAAGCTGACTAATCAGTGTCTCAGGGCAAAACAGAGGAGGAGGGGGAGGAGGAGAAGAGGAGGAGAAGGAGGAGGAGGAGGAGGAGGAGAGGAGGAGAAGGAGGAGGTGAAGGAGGAGGAAGAGATGAAGAAGAGGAGGAGGAGGAGGAAGCAGCAAACAACATGACAAGAAGCTTCCATGTCTAACATGATAAAGCTGCTCCAAAAGAAGTGACAAACAAAAAGGAAGTCATTTGTCAATTATCAAAAAATGTGAACGACAGTTTTCCCAGAATTTTTTCCAGACACCAAGGTTAAGCAATAACCTTGTTGCTAAACTTTTGAGAAGATCTAAACTCAAGTTGAAGAGCATTCAGAGAACGTATAATCCCTCCTATTTCAACATGAGCTCTTTTCAAGTTTATAAAATCAAAACATCTTTCAATCATAAACTGTTTCCTAAATAGTTGTAATAGTATTTCATCTATCTTTCTCCTCTAAAAGTGATCGGGAAGCATGAGCTTATCTTTAGAAAAAATGTTGATTTAGTTTTAGTTATTGGCAGACAATAAAAACAATAGCAGGATGGTAAACCCAAAGACTCAGAATCTCATCACACACCTTAACTTTTCAGCAGAGGATGACACAGTCATATCATAACAGAAAACAGAGATTTTTTTTTTTTTTACCAATGCTGCTACAGTTTTGATAATGAATTTGAAGTTCTCCGAAATGAAATGAGTTGTCTAAGCTTTAAATTTAGTAATAAAGTAAGTCCTGGAACTCAGAACTAAATTTTTGTAGGTTTTATTTTATTTTATTTTAAATGGACATAATAACTGTATGTTTTATATGATACAATGGGTTGTTTCATTAGTATATATAGTGTAATTATCATATTAGGGCAAATGGCATGTCTATCACTTCCAATATAGTGTTAGTCAGCTTTTAATCACAGACAAAAAAAAATACATGAGAAGAACAACTTAAAGGAGGAAAAGTTTACTTGGGGTTTGTGGATTCAGGGGTTCAATTTGTGGTCCACCAACTCCATTGCTATGGGCCTGAGATGAGTCAGAACATCATGGTGGAAGGATATGTTGGAGGAAAGATATTCAGCTCGTGGCAGCTACGAAAGAAAGAGAGAGACCAGGGACAAAATATAATCCCTAAGAGCAAAACCCTAGTGACCTACATCCTCCAGCCACACCTCACCTGCCAACAGTTGCCACCCAGAAATCCATTCAAAGCACTGTAATCCATCTAATGAATTAATCCACTGGTTGGGTATAATTCTAATAATTTAATCATTTTGCCTCTGAACATTTCTGGGTTATTTTGAGCATGAGCTTTGGTGGGATACCTCCTATCCAAACTACAATAAACATTTACAATTTCATCATGCTGAGAACTTCCAAAATCAAATTGAGACTATTCAATATATTATTGTTCACTATAATCATCTTACTGTGCAATAGAACTCTAAAACTTATTCCTTATGTCTAACTATGTTCTGTTGGTCATTGTCTCTGTATCCCTCTCTATGTACTGCCCTCCCTGTTAAAATTAAATTTATACTTTCAGGTTTACCCACTGCAATATACTACAAAGATTGGGAAGAAGCACTGAGAAGTGAAACAAAAATTCTGCAGAGAACATATGAAAAGGTTAGAGATAAAGTAAATATTCTTAATTTTAAATGGGAAAGAAAATGAGATACACCAGCCAGAAAAATCACAACTTCGATAGGCAAGATCCTGAGGCGGGGGGAGGGGAATCAGTGGATAAAAATTGTGTTAGTAAATTTTGCATTGTTGTTACCAAAATGCCTGAAGAGAGCAACTTAAAGGAGGAAAAATTAATTTAGTATCATGGTTTCATAGGTTCAGTCCATGGTCTATTGACTCCATTACTCTGGGCCTGAATGAAACTGAATATCATAGTGGAGGATGCACTGGAGGAAAGCTGCTCAGCTCATAGTAGCCAGGAAACGGTGAATGAGACAGGAAGGAGGAAACAGATATAGTCCCAGTGTACATCTTTATTGACTTACTTCCTACTCTCACCACCCAGTAATACCTTCAGATTATGATTCTATCAAATAAATGTATTAATTCATTGATGAGGTTATGGCTTTCATAATAGAATTGTTTTACCTGTAAACATTCTAGCATTGGTGAACACATGAGCTCTTTGGGGGACATTTTTAGATCTAGCACATAACATGGCACTTTGTTAAAAATAGTTTTAAAAGTACGGCTTATAGATTGGCCTCTGAATGTATGACAAGAAATAGTAATTCATGCAACAGATGCTTTTCAATGAGTACATACTATGAATCAAGCACCAGTTTTAGCAAAGATAGGACTTAGATAATAAGAGACAGGGATAACAGAAAGTTTCTTAAGGAATGGGATGAGGTACAATGAACCAAACAATGGTTCAACTAATAAACAGTAGTCAACACTAAGGTAGACACTATGAAGTATTAATAGCTATATTCAGAGCACTGAGGCCAGTCTCCTCGAAACACTTTTATATTAGGATTTCCTTTCCTTTGCAATTTTTTGAAGTCTCAATTATCAGTATTAAAATATAGCAGACTACTGTATTTGTTTATCTTATATTTCAAAGTACATGTTTTTATATGCAAATTTTATCTCTCCAGAACCATTGTGAGAAAATAGAACAAATGGTGGATAAAGAACTGAAAACACTTGGATCAAGCCACAGTTCTGTCATTTACTATATTTTTGGTCTTAATGAAAGCTCTAAAGAAGAAACAGTTACTATGATTTAAATATATATGATTTAAATATATATGATTTAAATATATATGATTTAAATATATATGATTTAAATATATATGATTTAAATATATATATATATATATATATATATATATATATTTATTTATATATATGCCTTCTTTGCTGAAAATTGATATAATTCCCACCTCACAAGATTTATGGAAAAATTACATAATCTAACATAAGTGAATGTATCTTATAAAGTCAAATCTTAAAACACTGGCTTAAAAACATGACAATTGAAACATCTTCCCTAGATGAAATATATGAAGAAAACATTCAAATATATTTATAAATGTATCTGCTGAATTGGAATATATAATATTTAATATATCAATATATAATATTGATTTAATTCATTTATTTGTGATACTGGGGACTGAACTCAGGGGCACTTCGTCACTAAGATACAACCGTAGCCCTTTTATATTTTTTATTTTGAGACAGGGTCTTACTAAATTGCTGATGCCAGCCTTGAATTTATAATCCTCTACTGCATCTTTTCAATTCACTGAAATTATAGGCTTGTGTTATTATGCCTGGAAAAATATTTATATATTAAAGATTATTGACTATAATATCTACATTCCAGGCTCAAATTTACTTTATATTGGTTACATAGAGTTAAGAACATTTGAGTTCTCACAACAAAGTATTCACAAATGACATTTCATAAAAATCCCCAATTATAACATTTACTACATTTTACTATACAATTAATTTGTTACAGATGGCACATGGTAAAAAATTTGAGCAATAACCATATGTAAAAGGGTATGCAATTCAATTTAACACAAATTAATCACCCCTCCTACCTAGAACTAAGAGTTCTTTATGTAACACAACTCTACCAGCAGAGTTTTTTCTATCCTTCAGAGATATTCTATATATTTAAATCATAGTAACTGTTTCTTGTTTAAGATCTCTTTGTAGTATTACGCAGTGTTGAAATAAGTTAGTTAATATAGAAATTTTAAAGTGAAATAATTTCTAAAGGCAGATTTAATCAATGGCTCTTGAAAGTTAAAATACATATTAAAATTATAAGAAATAGGCAATATTTAGAATTTCTAAGTGTTAAAATGACAGCAGAAATTTTACATATAATGAAATTTATCATAATGCAATGTGTTATTTGTTCACTTCTTACTGAAAAACTTTTGTCCCATGATAGAAGTATGCTCCCAACATATATTGGTGGGAATTTGGCATTGTATGGGCCATATTATATGCATGTTCAGTCTGTGTACTCAGACATACATTAGTGGCCACAAGTAGATGTGAATTAAAATTAAGACACATGACTCATTACTAGATATTTACATATACTTTAATGCATTTTATAGCTGGAAAGACTTATTGAAGCCTATGTCTATATAATAATGTCTTAAAAGAACCCAAGCCAATTGAAGAAAGTTCAAAAGTTAATCTACTAGTATATTGCAATGTACTCAAATGTTATTAATTCGTGCTTTTAATACAATTTTTAAGTATCATATATATGTATAATCAGTAAAATTCAAGGGTAAAATTTTCAAAATCTCTAAATTTCCCTCGGGAATGAAACTTTTCTAATAATTTGGTTTTAAAATAATATGTTTTTCTAATATGGTGGTATATTTACTAACATTATCCAAGTTTCTAAGAATTCTATCATTAGCAATTTATAATTTCTCAAGTTCAAAGTCAATGTTCCATGATTTCTCATCATATAGTTACTTTATAAATAAATGTAATAAGGGTTTGGAGCTGTAGCTTGTCTCTATCAAAACTCATTTTAGCAAATCTGAGTTATTTCTATAATCATTTCTTCATATTATACTATTAAAATAAATATAATCAAACAATTATGATGATTGAGATATTAAACAAGTGTTTCTTTAACTTTATTATTCTTTAAAGAGATAATAAAATATGACTGTAGTAATAAAGAGGGAATTCTTCTAATGCTTAGGATGTTAAAAAAAACTTTCTGTACTATTAATTCTTATTAATGAAATAGCCTGAATTCTATTTTAAAATAACCACTTTGAAATAACCATTTTAATGAATATATTGTGATATTGTGTACTTCCTTGTAAATAAATTAATGTTACTACAGATATAAAGAGATTCCTAGGGGAATTGATTTTCATATTACTTTTACACGGAAGAATTCAAGTGTGTCATCCTTGACCATCTATACATACATATGTTGGCTTAAAAAGAAAACTTTAAAATTGTTGTCCAGGAGTATTAATTGCAGACAACTATAATTAACAATTGGTATAGTCTGGATTTAAGTGGTTCAAGATTCAGTAAGAAGAAAAACAAAGAGCATGTCTATAAATACAAACATTACTGTGGGAACCAGTGAATGTTTTCCACTAATGTAGTTCTCTTTCTTTGTCTCATGGGTCAGTCAACATCCACCACAGAAACATGTGCAGGCCCTTCTTCCCTGTACTTACATGCAGTTCAGTTTCTTTTATCAACTGGCATAGAAGTTTCAACAAAAAGGCCCTGAAACCTCATTTTCTAAATGTGAGCAATACTTTCTTGACCTTCACTGGGGACTTCCCAGGGCTAGAGCTAATCTCTTCCCTATATTGGTTTCCACAGTGTCACATATTAGTATATAGTAGTGTAAGAGACTTGCAGAACTCAATGAAGTGTACAAAAATTTACAACAATTTGGAATCACAAATTATAATTAAAATCTGTCATTTCTTCACTATTGATGTATGAACTCTTGTAATAATTGGCACTCAAAACTATAAATCTTTTATGAATATTAACTTGGATTGAATTTAACACTAATACATAGTTTGAGATATATAAACCAACACAATTTTTTGTGTATATATATATAAAGCCTCCATATTTTGAATTTTAGTTTTTTATATCTAAATAATTTTAGATATAAAATTAACAATGTTAACTCATAACATTTTTATTTAGTATCATATGATTAAAGGAAGTGTGGTATTTGTTAACTAATTGGCTCAACAAAATTTAAGAACACTGAAAATAAACTAGAATAAATCAAATGGTGCAATAAATTCTACATGTTAATTCATATAAATTATAACTTAAAATAATCAAAATTTCTCAAGCATATGATAATATGCCTGAGCCTTAACTGGATTTTAATTCAGTAATCTGTGAACTTAGCTACATTAGTGAAAAGCACATTTCTTCTATGATACTTAGATGCATAGTTAGCTTTTTTAGTACTCACTTATTGATTTGGTTAATATATATTAAATATACAAGGAGAAAAAGAGAGAAGACAGAATGAGGGAGAATGAGATAACCAGGTAGAGCTTGCCTATAATTTCCCAATTGTGTATTAATTACCATCACTTCTAGTTGCTTTCTGAATATTTTAATTACTTAGCTGAAAAATCAAGGATTTTTAGGATTATAAATATGGAAAAAGAAAGAGAAAAGGAGAGCAAAACCAGATCAGAGAATCAGAGATAAGAGACCTAGAAAAGTCATTTAGGCCAGTAATATTGTCAGGCTAATTGTACCCTTCTAAATAGGTGAGCTATTCACATCTCATTTATTGTAACTAGGTTAGTTATGTTTAAAAGAGCCTGCTTTATTATTAAGAGTTGATGAGATATTTAAACAAGAATGATATAATCAGATATTTATAGAATGGCCAGTTCTGGAGCAGGAGGGAGATAGACTAAAGACAGGGAAGCTAGTGAGGAGCTCTTTGCAAGACTCACAGTGAGCAATGACATGAGCTAGAACAAGGTGGCTCTAAGTGGTAAATGTGACAGGATTTAACATGCAAATTTTTAAGCATTACAAAAGGTAAAAGAAAGAATCTAAAGTACTCTCAGGTTTTCATTTTGACAGTTTGGTTTATGATTTCACCATTTGGAAAGAGGAAGAGTAAAGAAGGATAATAGCTTTGAGCAGGGTTAAAGAGGATTAATTTCTAAGACATGTTGAGTTTGAAGCATTTGTGGGCTAGTCAAAGGAAGATGCAATGGACAATAGAGACAAAGATTGGAAGCTCCATAGAGAAAACTTTGAGCTTTTAAAACCGTAGATTAGGAAGATGTCAAAGTGTGACATATTTCACAGTGAAAAGTCAAAGACACCAGAAGAGATTTGCAAAATTGAAAGGAATTATAATTATGAAGCCTGAAAACATGAAAATACACCCTACAGTATTAAGTGATAATAGGATTATATCTCATTTGGGATAATAGCAATGTAGACAGTATATATGTATATTAGCTGTCTGAAAGTTACAGAAAAAAATAAATTGCTGGATATCAGCAATCTTCTTATTTTCAGAATTTTCATTTCTGCTCCTGCTCTGTGGTTGTTAGTGCTTTTTTCTAAGGTTTCATAAAGATGTTAAAGAGAAAAGTCTCCACGAGCTGTCTTGACCATGCAAATAACCACATGTAACCTATTAGCATTTATGAAGTTATTTCTAATAAATTAAGACACAGCACCTCTTAGTTATTCTTTCCAGATTATAGAGTCCTAATTATTTAAGTGCATCTTCATAAAGAAATCTTTCCAACCCTTTGATCATCCTAATTGGGACTTTAAAATCTTTTTTTCTCCAGTCCCCTTATAGCTTTCTTGAAGTGTTACAACCAGTCATCACTGTAGCCTGTGTTTCTTCCTCAGAAGGCAGAGCTTGTGCTCTACAAGCTTTTTATCCTAGGTGACAGCAGATTATTTGCCATAAAGCAGTGTTCAACAAATGTTGGCTAAATAAATAAGTAAGAAATTAGTTTCCAATAGAATTCTGGATCACGCCAACCCATAGTGTCTTTTTGATCTCTTTATATTATACTGGTCTAATGTTATCAGGGAAAAAAGAAACAGAATAATACTCTATCCTTAGTCTATGCCAGGTATGGACAAAGCATCACACTGAACCAAACCTGGAAAACTTCCCACTTTTATAAAGGAAATGTACTGAAAATCTTCCACAGTCATCATTTAACCTTTTCTCATGGCTATTTTTTGTCATATTATAATGGCAGAGTTGAGTAATTGCAATAGAGACCATATGGCCCCAAAAGACTGAAGCATTTGCTGCTATATGACCCTTTGCAGAAAATATTTCCCAACCCTAGATCCATAATATAAGTGGTATGTACAGTATATTATTTATGTTTGGTATCAATTTTTCTCTGTAAGTGTAGGACATTATTTATATAAACATATTTAGCTTTCAGCCAGTAACTTTGTGAACTACACTATAATTTAACCCCATTTATAATCCGTTGGTATGTATCATCCTTAAACCTAAAGGGAAAATAAATCTTTTGTGGAAATTCTGGATAAGTGTCAGAGTAGAGAGCTCTGCTATGATTATTCTAAATTCTATTGATGACAACAATTGTATGATTTTGCATTTATACAAATGACTTATCACATATTATCTCATTTATTTATTTTTAAAAAATCCTGTGATTTAAAGATTATTGTTATTACAATTGCACTAAAAAAGGAAAAAGAATAAGGTAGCTGTACAAATATATCACTAAAGCAAAATATCATTCACTTTTTTTCCTCTGATGGTAGAGTCCTACAGAAGATGATTTCTTTGTTTATGAAACTCAGAGGGATAATAAGGTTTTGTTTTGTTTTGTTTTTGAAACTCAGAGGGATAATAAGGCTTTAAAATTGCAGTCTTTTCTCATCTCCCTCCAGTCTCTCTAGGTGTAAGGTGAATCTAAGAATGTCAGGTTTCACTAATATCAAGTCTGCATCCTTCTTAAAGGCATAAACAACCGCAATCTTATTTGCAATAGTATTTGAGTTCTTCCCCTCCCCATAAGGGAGTTATCTTTTTGAGAAACTGAAAATAAGGACAATGCTTAATCTAACTAGTTAAAAGTTATCTTTATTTAAATTCAGCAAAAATCATACAAGTCTGAATCATGATAAATACAGTTACTAATATACTAGTTTTCTATCCTATATCTAACCTATTAATTTTGCAGTTTTATTTCACCCTTTCTCATTGTTTCCAGGCCCCATGATAGGTTTTATTTGTCCACATTTTTAATCTCTTGATTAAAACAACAATGTGATTGAAATTTGAACTAGTAGCCACAGTTTCTTGGTGTATCCACCAGTAATACCCCGTAAAATTTTCAACATCTGCTAAACACCCTATTCTCGGTGTTTCCAGGCCACACACCAGCTCTTATTTGTGCACGTCTTTATTCTCATGAGTACACCAACAATGTGAAATGAATTCAAAGGCATTCTATCATGCTTTTCTTTGGGACTCCTTTAAATATCTAATTTTCCTTCTATTAGTGAAAAGAAAGTTTGCCAAGAAGAAAACTTCTGAAGGCAATAATGAAAGATGAATATACAGTGGGAGTCAACAACAACTAAAATCCAGGTAGAGTTCCTAGAGTTCCAGTCTTTCTTCCAGAGAACATAAATGAGTTCTAAACATTTTTTTTTTATTCTTTACTTGCATTATGAAGCAATACATAATACTCTTCTTCTCTATATTACACAAACTTTTTTCTAATACAAATTGATGTTTATTAGAGATAATGTACAGCTAAGAAGTCTTCCATAAATAAGAAAGGACCTTTGAGTCTATTTGCATTCTATTTAGAAAAAAACAACCCTCCATTGAAAATCCTTTTGGATCCTGATTGTTAATCTTTGAAACAAATCTAGAATTATCCTCTAGAGTGCTAGGTGATATAAAAAATTGAAGCATAATAATAATCTCTGCTGATTTGGGATTTAGAGTGTAACCTGAACTCTTTAGTGGATAACTGGGCTCCTTAAAACTGTTTGACTCTATGAAGCATTTTCAAAGCTATATAAAACCTCTTTGTACTAACTAAAGAAATTTCAGTTGCATTTCTGAGAGCTCAACTCTGGGGAAATTTGAAATGCTTTAAACATGTGTTTGAGTTGGTTAGATATAAAAGCCACTTTCGCATGGGGGTTTTTCCCAGTGTCATTCCCTGAGCAATATGGTCCACAGGAGCCAGATAGTAAACGAATTCTGTCTGCTTGTTTTACTTCCTCTCCTTAAACTTTAATTTTTTTTTTCTGAGAACAGAAAAACTTGCTCCATATGTCTGGGTACTGCTGCTTTGGAGGCCTTCACATGAAGATAATAGGCACAGCTTCTTGGCATATCCCCTGGTAATTCTCAGGAACTTTTAAACATCTGCAAAACACCCCTTTCTCACTGTCTCCAGGCCACACGATAGGTCTTATTTGTCCACATCTTTAATCTCTTGATTAAAACAACAATGTGATTGAAATTTGAATTCAAAGACATTCTTCTCCCATTCGCTTTGTCCTAATGGTGTCTACTTCCTTGCAGTCTCTCCCCAGTACAAAGCACAGTAATTAAAGACACAGTTCTTCGGGATAGTTACAGTGTGTTGATGAAAATAAGAAACAAATGGAATGGTTTCAGTCTTGTGGAGAGTCCGTATTTCAACAGAGGCAGAAACCCAACCCACTGATAACTGCATTTGCTAAGAATGAATTAGGCCAATTCTTGTGGTCTGATGTTGGAGAAATGAAATAAAGACATTTTCTATGGTTTCATATCAACTCTTGTTCTAATTTCAATTTTCCCAAATAGGAAGATTACTATTGTGAAAAGAACAGTTTAAGCAGTAGTGGGAGTATAATCTAAGATAACCCTGAGTATCATATTTAAGTAGAACTTCAATAGATAGAATATAAACCTGGTGAGAACAGGAGCAGGGGACTGTTGTTCATTGTTATATGTACTCTATTGTTAGTTCATTGGCATTGAACTCATAGCCAACAGCACCATCACTCCTGCCTGAACAAATGTATTTATCACGTTATTTTCTCTGTAAGGCACAACACAGTTTGTTCACTGAGAACACTATACAACCCTGCAGCAATAGTCTCACTGGTCATGTTAAACACAGAATCACCCAGAAAAAGCATAAGAATGTGAAAAACATGACACTAGAGAGACGTCCAAAAAGACTTGTCTACAATAGGAACTGAAACAAGCAGCAGAGTTTTGCCCTGTTTGATGTCATCTGAGAACATTTACTTCAAGTGTTCAAATGTTTCACCACTCTACACATGCCTCCAAATGACTGTGAAAGCATGAATATTGATTTGGGTATTATAAACACTGTCACTTTTAGCAAATGGGCAAGTTTTACAAATACAGAATCCACAAATAATAAAGAATTAATTAATAATGAGTACCAATTGCATATGAAAGGTATATTTATACATCTCATTATATATAAAGTGATTTAGGGGTGTTGGATATAGTATATAGAGAGTAATAAATTAGAAAACAGATGTGTAATAGGCAAAAGCAATATTAAGACTAAAGACAAAACAAAATATATTCACATCACAGATTTTCAACAAGTTATTAAAATAAGGTCTCAAATTTGGATTTAAGGTTCTGGGTATATAGAATTATATGATAATTCAAGCATGGAATCTGAAAAGCACTGATATTGAAGGGTTGGGTATGATAAGAACTCACAAGTTAAGTCAAATATACCAAAAATGAGCTTTTCATTTTTCTTGATTGTATAACACTTTTCTGACCTATGCAAAATTATGTTTGTCCATTTTCATTTCTATGTATTACTAAAATACCTGGCAAAAAAAAATTTAGAGGAGGGAAAATTTTGTGGGGTTGGGGGAGTGCTCATGATTTCAGAGGTTCAGTTTATCATGGGCCAACTCCATCACTCAGGGCCCAAGATGAGACTGAGCATATGGAAGAAGGGCATGGTGGAGGATTATTGCTGAGTCCACGGCAGCCAGGAAGGAGAGAGTGAGTGTAAGGAGACAAATTCAAAATATAATCCCAAAGGACCATTCCCAGTGATTTGCTTCCTTCAGGCACTCCCCACCTTCCTACAACCCAGTTGGCCCATTCAAATCATTAATTCATTACATGGATTAATTACCAAATGGATTAAATCCCCTGATTAGGTTATATCTCTTAAAATCTATTCATGTCACCTCTGAACATTATTGTCTTAATACATGAGCTTTTCTGGACAACACTTCATCTTCAAAAGATTAAAAAAGTTGTAGTACAAATTTTATTTCAAGGAAATCAATGTTAAGAAAACACTCTGCATCTCAATAATCTATAAAGTATGACTCTTTAATAACTTTGTGAGATGAAAACTGGTGCTATATATATACAGATCAAATCATCCTAAGCAAACTATAATTTACAAAATTATGGAGAAATTACATAGGTGCATCAGTTTTTTGTGCTCAAAATTAATGATAAGGTAGTTCAGGTAGAGAAAAGTATGACGGGTGAGGTAAAGTCAGTTGTATATCTTCTTCCAATTCTGTATTTAAAGACACCATGCTGACACACTAAAAGTGACCCTCTTCAGAATTATTTACACCAGAGATATCAGAAAATCGTAAGGGATGCTTTTTCCCTAAAAAAATTGTTTTAAACATTTATCAGTATATACTTGACTAAAATTCACAGTGCAATACATTACATATTTCCTATAAAATATATCATATTTTCTTAGATAATAAGTCATTAAAATTCATAATTTTACTTTCTCCCTTCTATATATAGGAGGCTAAGAGCTAAGGAAATACAATGAAGTGGAATGCCACTGAAATTCTGTTACTATTTTCAGTTTCCATTTCTTCTTTCAGAAAATAATTATTTCTGTTATTTTGTAACATAACTTTTTTTAGCTTTCTACTTTCACACAGCTGTTAAAATAGTTTGAGCTTCTTTGTTACAAATAGCTTTATGAAATGCTAGTGATGGTAAGGGACTGATAGCTATTCATAACAATTATCTAGGACTGCTCCTAAAATACACCAAAAGGAAAAGAATGACTAAGATATCATGCTTCATATGCTTATTTTGAGTCCATTAAAATTGGTTTACTATCATAGCTTCTCTCTAATAGAAAAGATACGTTGGTAAAATTTTTTATTTATTTTTTTCTGTTTACCAAAATCATTATACTGTCTGCCTTGGAAGAAATATTTATTGTGGTTCTACCTCTGTAATCTACAACTTCTTTCTTGTTCTTGACAATCTGTTTTCTTCTTAAGTACATAAGCCATGTTTTGTTTTTCTCTAAAAGTATAACTAAAACAAAATGGTATTGTCAACATAATTCATGATTCACACAAAATAAATTAATAGTTAAATACTACTGGATACTTTCAATAATAGATGTGCTTTTACTGTTATTTTAAATTTTTTAATTTTTTTTTTGACATCCAACCTTATTCTTGCAGTGGTGTATAATTTTAGGAGACTTTGCCTCATTTCTTTCTGACCCAGTTGTCAATAGATTCTAATCTATTTCTTTATAATAAGAAATTCTAGAATTCCTCATTAATAAGTCAGTGATTGATAACTCTGTGCTCTGATTAATGAAGGCAACTAATATTTTAAAAGTTGGTCAGAAGATTACACCAAAACTTTTAATTTAAAGTGTGGCAATACCAAGTAGAGACTAAGCTATTTTGATTTATTTTATTTTTAAGTCAATTTTTATTCTAAGACATTTCATTTAATTTTTTAATGTCATATTTGGATATTCTAAAATATATTTAGGATATTTTCTTTAAACTTATGGCTGATTCCTTTTGATTGCCTTTTTTGGTAATCAAAATAACAGAAAATATAAAGAAGCTATTATTAATTCAGGCCCTACCGTCTTAAGATGCCACAATGAGGTGCACAATGTGGCTCATTACATTGATTCTTAGTGTCTTTTGTTTTCACATATATCAGAGGAGTCAGGGAAGTTTCCTGTAAATAGCACAGATATGGGGCCATTAGCCACGGCTTCCTCTCTCAACAATCTATCTGTAAGTAGTTTTTCTCATTTGTAAAAGGAATGAGTTAACTAAATAAGCACTACGCTTGATTTTTTGACACTCTTAACTCTACATTTTCAAATATAAAATTAAAAAAAAACACATGGAGATGGCCTATCGGGTGACATATGCATCCTTCCAACTCTTCATTCTCAGTCTGAGAAAGGGTAGGGTGTGTGTGTGTGTGTGTGTATTTGTGTGTGAGAGAGAGAGAGAGAGACAGTAAAAAGAAAACTATTTCAAAGCAAAATATAAAAGTCTGGTTTTCCCCAAATAAGTAAATATTTATTATATTATACAAAACAGTATTTATTTATATTATATATAAACATATGCATTTTAAGAACATAATAAAACAATTTGGCAATTGTCTATGACTCATGACACAATAAAAAAAAAGTTACTCCTACTCTTGGAAGATAGAATTTACTTTTTAAATGGAAATCTTATAAAGCTCAATCTTGTAGGGTAAGTGGTGCTTTTAGAACAACAGCACTATCCTACATAATATATGAGGCCCTGAATTGATTCATTCAGGCAATGAAAGCATACCTTAGAATTCATTTTAATACACAGTTAAAAGTTCTAAAACACTTGCCATAATTAGATGATTTTTATTTCCTTGTAGATAATATATATTTTTTGTTTGGATTCATTTTGACATAATTTTAAAAGCATGGAATATAATTTGCCCCAATTCAGCCCCCAATGCTTCTACTTTCTCTAACATCCTCCCTTTACCTGGTCCCCTCCCTCTACTTTAATGATCTTTCTACTATTTACTTATAGTTTTTTTTTTTTAAATTAGTGTCTAGGGCATATACATAAAGGTGACATTGGCTGTGGTATATTCTTATATGTACATAGGGAAACAAGGTCAGATTCCTTCCATTTTTCTTACCTTATCTCATCCCTCCTTCCTCTCCTCAACCCCTTTCCTGTACTCCACTGATCTTTCTTCTGACACTATCTAGTTTTAAAGCAGTTTCATTCTCTATATCTTATACTTACAAATTAACTATTTTTATGGATATAAAGTTAAGCAGAATCTGTTAACCACTCTTTAGACTTTGCCATGAGGATTCATTTTTGCCTTAGACAGTGAGTACACTAGGAGTGACTGAGGTGCTTCTCTAAGTACCAGTCATTCACAAGAAATATTTAGAGTGATTTACTACAATTGTCCTTCTTGTCCTCATATAGAACCCAAAAATTGATTAGTTTTGTAGTTTAACTCCATTTTCTTTTTTTCATATTTTTTATTTATTTTAATTAGTTACACATGACAGTACAATGATCTTGACATATCATACATTTGAATCAGATGGGGTATAATTTCTCATTTTTCTGAGTGTACAGGTTGCAAAATCACATTGTCATACAGTCACATATAGACATACAGCAATAATAATGTCTATTTTATTCTGCTGTCCTTCCTTTCCCCCTTCCCCTCCCCTCCTCTCCTGTCACTTCTATCTACCCAATATAATGTGACACACTTCTCCTTTCTTCTTCTTTTTCCTCATTTCATCATACATGTATTCTGTATAATGATGAGGGTATCCTTCCACCTTCTGTGCAATTCCCCTTCTCCCTCCCTTTACCCTCCCACCTCTCTTCCTTATGTAGTGATAAACTTCTTCTCATGCTTTTCCTCCCGACCCCATTTTGAGTCCCCCCCTTATATCAGAGAAGATATTCTGCATTTGTTGTTTAGGGTTTAGCTAACTTCACTTAGCATAATGTGCTCTCATGCCATCCATTTCCCTGCAAATGGCATGATCTTGTTATATTTTAGTGCTGAGTAATATTCCTTTGTGTATATATGCTACATATTTTTTTATCCATTCATCCATTGAAGGGCATCTAGGTTGGTTCCACAGTCTAACTACTGTGAATTGTGCTGCTATAAACATTGATGTGGCTGTGTCCCTGTAGTATGCTGTTTTTAGGTCTTTGGGGTATAGTCCGAGAAGGGGAATAGCTGGGTCAAATGGTGGTTCCATTCCCAGCTTTCCAAGGAATCTCCATACTGCTTTCCAAATTGGCTGCACCAATGTGCAGTCCCACCAGCAATGTATGAGTGTACCTTTTTCCTTGAATCCTCACCAGCACTTGTTGTTTTTTAATTTCATAATGGCTGCCATTCTTACTGAAGTGAGATGGTACCTTAGAGTAGATTTAATTTGCATTTCTCTGATTGCTAGAGATGGGGGTGAGCATTTTTTTCATGTATTTGTTGATTGATTGTATACCAATACTCTTCAATCTATTTCAGGAAATAGAAAAAAGAGGGAGCTCTTCCAAACTCATTCTATGAGGCCATCATCACCCTGATTCCAAAACCAGACAAAGACGCTTCAAAGAAAGAAAACTTCAGACCAATATCTCTAATGAATATAGATGCAAAAATCCTCAATAAAATTCTGGCAAATAGAATATAAAAATATATCAAAAAGATAGTGCACCATGATCAAGTGGGATTCATCCCCAGGATGCAAGGCTGGTTCAATATACGGAAATCAATAAATGTTATTCACCACATCAATAGACTTAAAGATAAGAACCATATGATCATCTCCATAGACACAGAAAAAGCATTCGACAAAGTACAGCATCCCTTTATGTTCAAAACACTAGAAAAACTAGGGATAACAGGAACTTACCTCAACATTGTAAAAGCTATCCATGCTAAGCCTCAGGCTAGCATCATTCTAAACAGAGAAAAATTGAAGGCATTCCCTCTCAAATCTGGAATAAGACAGGATGTCCTCTCTCACCACTTCTATTCAACATATTCTGGAAGCACTAGCCAGAGCAATTAGACAGAAGAAAAAAATTAAAGGTATAACTATGGGAAAAGAAGAACTTAAACTAGCACTTTTTGCTGATGATATGATCCTATACCTAGCAGACCCAAAAGGTTCTACCAAGAAACTTCTAGAACTAGTAAATGAATTCAGCGAAGTGGCAGGATATAAAATCAACACCCATAAATTGAAGGCATTCCTGTATATCAGTGACAAATCTTTGGAAATGGAAATGAGGAAAACTAACCCATTCACAATATCCTCAAAAAAAAAAAAAAAACTTGGGAATCAACAAAAGAGGTGAAAGATCCATACAATGATAACTCCATTTTCTAATTGTGCTTTAAAAGGTTTATTTAAACACTATCACATTTATTTTATATTATTATTTCTTTCTAATCTTTTCCACTTAACTGATTTATTTAGCATACTGAATATTTTCTTTCACTCATGTTCCATGAAGTCCAATTTTGAGTTAAATATCATTTCACGTTAAAAAAAAATCTTAGCATGCTGGGCTTTGTGGGAAGAACTTTGGACTGAGTGTTTGGTATTCTATAACTTTTCCATGTATTGTCATTTTTTTGTTGTTGTTGTTTTTCAATTAGAATTTTTAGAAAATTTGTTTTTTTAACTTATTTATCATGATGCTAAAATATATGACATTTTATTACATTTTTTTCTAGTTCCCTTACTAGAAAACCACCATGACAATTTTTGCTCCTTTCACCATGCAGTTGTAGTTTTGAGATTTCAAAAGAAGATTAGACCCATCTTTTACATGATAGAAGTTGAGGCCCACAGAATGCATATTTATGTATATCTATAATATATATCAATATTTTTAAAAAAACAAAGTACTACACATATAAATTGTCCACACCAGGAGAAAACAGACAAACAAGCAAAAGTCCAAAGGATACATAAATCCATAAGACCCTAATTTTAAGCCAATCACATCTGCTTTGCTCATTGTTAATTAGTCCAACTTCTACTTGAAAACTTACATTGGAATCTATATCAGATTCAATGGTATTCTTTTTTTAATTTATTTTTTATTGGTTGTTCAAAACATTACAAAGCTCTTGACATATCATATTTCATACATTAGATTCAAGTGGGTTATGAACTCCCATTTTTACCCCAAATACAGATTGCAGAATCACATCGGTTACACATCCACATTTTTACATAATGCCATATTAGTAACTGTTGTATTCTGTTACCTTTCCTATCCTCTACTATCCCCCACTCCCCTCCCATCTTCTCTCTCTACCCCATCTACTGTAATTCATTTCTCTCCTTGTTTTTATTTCCCATTCCCCTCACAACCTCTTATATGTAATTTTGTATAACAATGAGGGTCTTCTTCTATTTCCATGCAATTTCCCTTTTCTCTCCCTTTCCCTCCCACCTCATGTCTCTGTTTAATGTTATCTTTTCCTCCATCTCTTCCTCCATGTTCTATTCTTAGTTGCTCTCATTATATCAAAGAAGACATTTGGCATTTGTCTTTTAGGAATTGGCTAGCTTCACTTAGCATAATCTGCTCTAGTGACACCCATTTCCCTGCAAATTCCATGATTTTGTCATTGTTTAGTGCTGCGTAGTACTCCATTGTGTATAAATGCCGAATTTTTTTATCCATTCATCTATTGAAGGGCATCTGGGATGGTTCCACAGTCTAGCTATTGTGAATTGTGCTGCTATGAATATCAATGTGGCAGTATCCCTGAAGTACGCTCTTTTAAGGTCTTCAGGGAATAGTCTGAGAAGGGCAATAGCAGGGTCAAATGGTGGTTCCATTCCCAGCTTTCCCAGGAATCTCCATACTGCTTTCCAAATTGGTTGCACCAATTTGCAGTCCCACCAGCAATGTACAAGAGTACCATTTTCCCCACATTCTCACCAGCACTTGTTGTTGTTTGACTTCATAATGGCTACCAATCTTACTGGAGTGAGATGGTATCTTAGGGTGGTTTTGATTTGCATTTCTCTGACTGCTAGAGATGGTGAGCATTTTTTCATGTACTTGTTGATTGATTGTATGTCCTCCTCTGAGAAGTGTCTGTTCAGGTCCTTGGCCCATTTGTTGATTGGGTTATTTGTTATCTTATTGTTTATTTTTTTGTGTTCTTTGTATATTCTGGATATTAGGGCTCTATCTGAAGTGTGAGGAGTAAAGATTTGTTCCCATGATGTAGCCTCCCTATTTACCTCTCTTATTGTTTCTCTTGCTGAGAAAAAACTTTTTAGTTTAAGTAAGTCCCATTTGTTGATTCTTGTTAATAACTCTTGTGCTATGGGTGTCCTATTAAGGAATTTGGAGCCTGACCCCACAATATGTAGATCGGAACCAACTTTTTCTTCTATCAGGCACAGAGTCTCTGATTTGATATCAAGCCCCTTGATCCATTTTCAGTTAACTTTTGTGCATGGCGAGAGGAGGGGATTCAGTTTCATTTTGTTGCATATGGATTTCCAGTTTTCCCAGCACCATTTGTTGAAGATGCTATCCTTCCTCCATTGCATGCTTTTAGCCCCTTTATCAAATATAAGATAGTTGTAACTTTGTGGATTAGTCTCTGTGTCTTCTATTCTGTACCATTTGTCCACCTGCCTGTTTTGGTACCAGAACCATGCTGTTTTTGTTACTATTGCTCTGTAATATAGTTTGAAATCTGGTATCACTATGCTGCCTGATTCACACTTCCTGCTTAGAATTGCTTTTGCTATTCTGGGTCTTTTATTTTTCCATATGAATTCCATGATTGCTTCAACTATTTCTATAAGAAATGCCATTGGGATTTTGATTGGCATTGCATTAAACCTATAGAGAACTTTTGGTAATATCGCCATTTTGATGATGTTAGTTCTGCCTATCCATGAACAGGGTATATTTTTCCATCTTCTAAGATCTTCTATTTCTCTCTTTAGGGTTCTGTAGTTTTCATTGTATAAATCTTTCACCTCTTTTATTAGCTTGATTCCCAGGTATTTTTTTTTTTTGAGGATATTGTGAATGGGGTGTTTTTCCTCATTTCCATTTCAGAAGTTTTGTCGCTGATGTACAGAAATACCTTTGATTTATGCGTGTTGATTTTATATCCTGCCACTTTGCTGAATTCATTTATTAGTTCTAGTAGTTTTTTTGTAGACCCTTTGGGTCTTCTAAGTATAGAATCATATCGACTGCAAATAGTGATAATTTAAGTTCTTCTTTTCCTATTTTTATGCGTTTAATTCCTTTCGTCTGTCTAATTGCTCTGGCCAGTGTTTCGAGAACTATATTGAATAGAAGTGGTGATAGAGGGCATCCCTGTTCCAGATTTTAAAGGGAATGCCTTCAATATTTCTCTGTTTAGAATGATGCTAGCCTGAGGCTTAGCATAGATAGCTTTTACAATGTTGAGGTAAGTTCCTGTTTTCCCTAGTTTTTCTAATGTTTTGAACACAAAGGATGCTGTACTTTGTCAAATGCTTTTTCTACGTCTATTGAGATGATCATATGGTTCTTATCTTTAAGTCTATTGATGTGGTGAATAACATTTATTGATTTCCGTATATTGAACCATCCTTGCATCCCAGGGATGAATCCTACTTGATCATGGTGCACAATTTTTTTGATGTGTTTTTGTATCCAATTTGCCAGAATTTTATTGAGGATTTTTGCATCTAGGTTCATTAGAGATATTGGTCTGTAGTTTTCTTTCTTTGAGGTGTCTTTGTCTGGTTTCGGAATCAGGGTGATGTTGGCCTCATAGAATAAATTTGGAAGAGCTCCCTCTTTTTCTATCTTCTGAAATAACTTGAAAAGTATTGGTATTAATTCTTCTTTAAAGGTTTTGTAAAACTCTGCTGTATACCCATCCGGTCCTGGGCTTTTCTTGGTTGGTAGTCTTTTGATTGCTTCTTCTATTTCATCCATTGATATTGGTCTGTTCAAATTGTGTGTATCCTCCTGACTCAGTCTGGGCAAATCATATGACTTAAGAAATTTATTGATGTCTTCACTATCTTCTATTTTATTGGAATATAGGTTTTCAAAATAATTCCTAATTATCTTCTGTATTTCTATAGTATATGTTGTGATGTTGCATTTTTCATCCCATATGTTAGTAATTTGAGTTCTCTCTCTTCTTCTCTTCTTTAGCATGGCTAAGGGTCTGTCGATCTTATTTATTTTTTTGAACAACCAACTTTTAGTTTTGTTAATTTTTTCAATAGTTTCTTTTGTTTCCATTTCGTTGATTTCCGCTCTGATTTTAATTATTTCTTGCCTTCTGCTACATTTGCTGTTGTTTTGCTCTTCCTATTCTAGGGCTTTGAGATGAAGTGTGAGCTCATTTATTTGTTGGGTTTTTTTTTTTCTTTTTTTGAGGAATGACCTCCGGCAATGAATTTCCCTCTTAAAACTGCTTTCATTGTGTCCCATACATTCCGATATGTTGTGTCTGTATTTTCATTTATCTCTAAGAATTTTTTGATTTCCTCCTTTATGTCTTCTGTAACCCATTGAACATTCAGTAACATATTGTTCATTTTCCATGTGATGAAGGATTTTTCCTTCCTTATTTTATCATTGATTTCCAGTTTCCTTCCATTATGATCAGATAAAATGCATGGTATTATCTCCACCCCTTTATATTTACTGAGGGTTGCCCTATGGCATAATATATGGTCTATTTTTGAGAAGGATCCATGTGCTGATGAGAAAAAAGTATATCCACTTGATGATGCTTGATATATTCTATATATGTCAGTTAAGTCTAGGTTATTGATTGTGATATTGAGTTCTATAGTTTCTTTCTTCAACTTTTGTTTGGAGGATCTGTCCAATGGTGAGAGAGGTGTGTTGAACTCACCCATAATTATTTTGTTGTGATCTATTTGATTCTTGAACTTGAGGAGAATTTGTTTTATGAATGTCGCAGCACTATTATTTGGTGCACAAATATTGATAATTGTTATGTCTTGTTGGTGAATGGTTCCTTTTAACAGTATATAATGTCCTTCCTTATCCCTTTTGATTAACTTAGTCTTGAAGTCAATTTTATTCGATATGAGGATGGCCACCCCTGCTTGCTTACGAGGACCATGTGCGTGGTATATTTCCTTCCAACCTTTCACCTTCAGCCTGTGTATGTCTTTTCGAATAAGATGTGTCTCCTGGAGGCAGCATATTGTTGGATTTATTCTTTTAATCCATGTTACCAGCCTATGTTGCTTTATTGGAGAGTTTAAGCCATTAACGTTTAGAGTTACTATTGATATATGGTTTGTACTTCCAGCCATGTTTGATTATTTATCTTTTTCTTTTAATTTAGTTTGTTTCTCCATTACTAGCTTTCCCCCCACCCTCTGACTTTACTGAGGCACTTCCCACTGTTGATTTTGGTTATTGTTTTTCATTTCTTCCTCGTGTAGTGTTTTGCTCAATATTCTTTGCAATGCTGGTTTTCTGGCTGCAAATTCTTTTAACTTTAGTTTATCATGAAAGAATTTAATTTTGTTGTCATACCTGAAGCTTTTCTTAATTTTGCTTGATACAAAATTCTTGGTTGGCATCCATTGTCTTTCAGTGTTTGAAATACGTTGTTCCAGGATCTTCTCGCTTTCAGCGTCTGTGATGAAAAATCCGTTGTAAATCTTATTAGTTTACCCCTGAATGTAATCTGCCTCCTTTCTCTTGTAGCTTTTAATATTTTCTCTTTGTTTTGTATATTGGATAGCTTCATAACAATGTGTCTTGGCGTTGGTCTACTGTGATTTTGTATGCTGGGTGTCCTGTATGCATCTACAACTTGTATATCAGTTTCCTTTTTTATTTCTGGAAAGTTTTCTATAATTATCTCATTCAGCAGGTTTCTCATTCCCTTGGTTTGAACCTCTATACCTTCCTCTATTCCAATGACTCTTAAGTTTGGTTTTTTATGCTATCCCATATTTCCTGGATGTTTTTCTCGTGATTTTTTACCAGCCTTTCTGAGTTGGCTAGATTCTTTTCAAGATGATATATTTTGTCTTCATTATCTGACGTTCTGGTTTCTACTTGCTCCACTCTGTTAGTGATACTCTCATTTGAGGTTTTAATTTGGCTTATAGGTTCCTTCATTTCTAGAATTATTGTTTGATTTTTTTTATAATCTCTATCTCCTGATAAAGATGCTTAACTTCTTCTTTTATCTGTTTATGTAATTTGTTTTCAATGTGTTCTTTCACTGTTTGAATTTGCTGTCTCATATCCTCTTTAAGGTTCCATTCCATCTGTCTAAGGTATTCCTTAAGTTCTTTATTTGACCATTTTTCAGATGTCTCTAGGTCCTCCTGAATATTTAGGCTGTCCTGCATTGTTTGTACTCCTTTTCTTCCTTGCTTTTTCATGGTGCTCATATTACTTCTTGTTCTGTTTGACTGTTGAGTTACTGTTTACTCCTATAAATTTATTTGATGCTTGGGAGGAAAGGTATTAGAAGGGGAAGGGAAGAAGTCACTAAAGAGAATGAGAGTAAGCAGGTAGAATTCAAGTAAGGGGGAATAAGGAAATTGAAAAGAAATGAAAAGAAAAAAGAAAAAAATAGAAAAGAAAAAAAGAAAAAAAATTTTTAAAAAAGTAAAATTAAAATTGAAAAAATAATTAAAAAAATTTAAAAGAAAAAATAAAAAACAACAAAAAAATGAAAATAAAAAAAACCAAATTAAAAAAAAAATTAATAAATGCACTCTTAGAGTTTGATTAACTTCTTTTCCAGTAAGTGGAGCTGTGCCCACCGGGCCAAGCTTCTCCTCTCAATATGCGGGAACCAATCACTGTGCAGCAGCTCCTCCTCCCAGACTGGGTAGGTCTCCAATCCTGAGTGCCTAGGCCCTTCTCTTGTGTTTAGTCACTTCCCCACTTTTCCTCAAGCCAGGCCCCGCTCACCAGTGATGCTAACCACAATACTGGCCACACGCTAGGTCTGCTGCACCCGGAAGCCCTATTTTCATGAACGACTGGGCACACTCTCCCTGTTTGCCATTCCCTCAGACCCTAAGTTTGTAGAGCTTGAGGCTGAGAACCCGCAGCGAATTTTGCTTGCCCTCCGGTAGCCACGCCCCCGGTAGCTGGTGCAAGAGACCTCAGTTGTCAGCACTGGTGGGAGCGGTAGCCGGAGTTCCGTGCCGCAGGTCCTGCGCCACTTCTGATTCCCTCGGTCTGGCTATCGCACTCACGGGAGAGCTGGGAGGGGCCCTTAAGGTTTCCCCGCTGTGTGGAGAGGGAAGGCTAGGGAGTTACACACCTGTGGCTGCTGGTTTCAATTAAGTTATCTCCTCCACTGCATTCTGGTGAAGTCAGTTCTCTGCCATGGTGGTATCCCATGCAAATGGCGACAGTTTGTTCCCTTTGCCGGGTGACCAATGCAACGGATGGGTCCTGACTGGCTCTCCCAAGCCCCGTTTCAATCGTGTGGTCACTGCCTATGAAGGCTCGGTTGGCATTAGCCTCCGTAGGTTCAGAAGGGCCAACCAGTTGTTTCAGGGGGATTGTTTAGTGCTGAGTCATAGCAGTTTGTCTGTAAGAAGCAGGCAAACGGGAGCTTGAATTCAGCCAATCCGGGCTTGGTGTATGTTCTGATAGGCCCAGACTGTTCGCCACATATCCATGTCAACTCAGCATTGCCTAGTGATCCTGAGCAAACAGCATTTAGACGGTTTACGACTCCCTATGCCCGCGCAGCTGAAGAGGTCAGAGACTTGATCTCTCCGCGCCCGCCACCATGTTGGATCTCCTTGGGTGCAGTTACAGAATGGACCCGCGGTCGCGGCTGCCACTGCTCACGGACTTGGAGAGCTCTTGCCCTCTGGAGGAGTTGATGGGGGACGGGGCAGGGAAAGAAGGGGAGTAAGAAGCGGAAGGGAAGAAAAGGCAAAGAGGATGCTGCTGCTGCTGCTGCTGCTGCCACCGAGAGCCCGCGCCGAGATGGAAATTTTCAGATTCATTGGTATTCTGATACAAGGAGGAAAAGAAAGAAGGAAGGAAGGAAGGTCTGCCCAGGCAGAGTTCACCTTCATGGTACTCTGGGAAGAACAAAAGAGGTAATGCTTAAGAACAGGTAACTACAATAGTGGTTTCCTTACCACTATTCTAATTAACTTTTAAATAATGACAAGATAATATGCTGTGGCTTATACAGTTTTATTATTTTTATCTGGCTTTCTCTTTTTTAAATGAACTATTGATTTTTCTAGTATTGACTTTGTTAATAACAGTATTTTTAGAAGTGTCAACTATCAAGATTTGTAAGATGTTATTAAATATATTTGGGGCAAGCTAGAAACATTTTCACCTTCAATTTCTTGATATAAGAAATAAATCATGGATACAGATGGTGTCTATATCCCCTTCCAATATTAAAATTGTATGACTTTGGCCAAACATATAATGTAAATTTCTTTTACATTTCTTGAAGTAGTACCTGCAAGATGCTGGAATTTATTCAGAACGTGAGATTGCAGTGAAATGATTCATGATTCCCAGATAACTGCAGATATATTCACATGTCATTGCACATAAAAACTATTTTTATAACACTATAAAATGCTCATCTTATTGTATTTATTTTACTATAAAATATATAGCTATAGAAATGTCTGAGATGGCACACCTGTTCTTTATCCAGCAATATACATGGTAAAATTGGAAACAATTCACCTGTTACATGAAGCAAAAAAAGTATCTCTGAAATTTCTTTCCCAGGAGTAAAAGAGAGGTACAACATTTAAACTCCATCAAAAATATCCACCAAGTGCCAAATCTGTACAAAACATTTTACTGTGTGCTGCAGCAAACAACAGTCAGATGTCATTTCAAAGGACTTAAACTTCATTTATAAGTGGCATAAAGTGAGCATTTATTCTTGTCTTTCTGCATTCATTGATTCAGGATGTACCCGTTCTTATTTAGTAGCATCCATGGAGCTTACATTTTGGTGAGAACAGGAAAAATCATAATTACTGAGTGTTGCAAATGCTAAGTAGACAAACCAAACTTGGAGAAATGATCAACATTTTCAGGATGGTTTCTTTGCACGGACCAGTCAAGCAAAGTCCTACTGGGGAAGTAACATTTAAGCTCAGATTGAACATCATAAGTAAAACAGTTTTTTGTTTGTTTGTTTTGTTTTTTATGTTATTTTGGTTTTGTTTTATTTTTGCAGTACTGGGGATGGAACCCAGGGCCTCACACAAGCTAGTCAAGCCTTCTACGACTGAACTATACCCACAAAACCTGCAAATAGCTTTTAGAATATATATATATATATATATATATATATATATATATATATATATATATGAATTACACTTGAAGTACAGCAAGATACATTGCAAAACACCTAAATTTTCAAGTATTTAATTTGTCTGAAGAACAACTAGATGACAGATATTCTGTGATTTGAGTTAAAGTCAAGAAGATAGGCAGGGAGTGGATTTGCATTCATAAAATGTTTGAATTATACTTTAAACATTAGAAAGAGCCATAGATTTAAGTAGTTGAGTGAATGGTTTTGGGTTTCAAAAAATCAGTTAGACTTTCCTGTGGAGAAAGACTGACAGGAAGAAGACCTGCTAGGAGGTTTCTTTAAGAAACTAGAAATAAATTATGATGAAATAATAAAGTTATGATGGTGAAATTAGGCTGAAAAGATGATGGTTTTGGTGATTATTAATGGAGCTGAAGCTAAGTGGACAGACTCAGGATATGTTTTGAAGGTGAATTTGAGGATACTTGTTTGGATGCTGAGATTGAGAAGACACAAGGAAAAGGGAAGAGTTTTAGATTTTGGTTTTAACAAATATGCTGCAAATTTAGCAAATAAAAAGAATTTTATTGAGATGAGGAATGAGGGAGGTTGTACTTTGGGATTCAGTTTTAACTTAGAGATGCCTTTTAGATACCTACCTGGAGTGACTAAGGAAATAGATACACCATCCTTTCATTAAGAGAAATGGCATAAAGTTTACTATTAAAATAAGTGAATTTTAATATACCAATCAATATGTCAGAGTAACACAAGTAAGGTTAAAAGGATCTATGTTTGCTACATTCTTTTCTCACTTGATTTTTATTATTACTTTTTTGGCTAATCAAAGTGCATGTATTCTCCTGTAGAACATGTTTTGATGTGTATATACTAGAGTTTACTAAATCAGGCTAGTCGGCAAAAGTATTATCTTGCATAGTAACCATGTTAGTTAAAAAAAAGGAAGGAAAGATAAAAAGAGAGGAACTAACTAAAGCTTAACACTAAGAAGACTTAACAAAACAATTTGTAGTTCTGATAGTTGATTCCCTTTTTTTTGTATAAATTCATCAGAAAGCATTATAATGAACATTATAGAACAACATTCCATTCTGTAAAAAAAAAAAGTTTTTGGTCCTCCTAAAATATATTTTTCATTATGTTGAATAAATTACATAATCAGAAAATACTTGAGTGCCCACTTTGTGTCCAGTGAATCGTATAATATATGTATGGTACATACTACATAAATATTATTCTTTTCAAAGAATTTCTTTATCTAGGGCAGCAACTTTCTTCCAACTGTTTAAAACTATTTTTCAAGGCAGATCCTCTGATAAAGTTGGTATGCCTTGCAAAACCAAATATTTTAAATAAAATATTTAAACAGATATCCGAATATTGACCTGATGTAGTTTCTTATTTTACATTAGCAAAATATCAGCAGTTTTTTCAGGTTTTATTTTATTTATACCTGTATTTGGAGCCATATAAAGTTGTTAT
Organism: Spermophilus citellus; assembly: GCF_964194105.1. Classification (NCBI taxonomy): domain Eukaryota; kingdom Metazoa; phylum Chordata; class Mammalia; order Rodentia; family Sciuridae; genus Spermophilus; species Spermophilus citellus. The sequence goes on from NC_138184.1 coordinate 164,385,590, forward strand.
TTAAATGCATTTTATTAAAATATACATGACTAGATTATATATATTTATTCATGTATTTGGAAAGATCTTTGACAGCAGATACTATCAATGTAAAATAACCATAAAACACTATTTTAAAAGTTTATAATATCCATGTATAAATATTGAACTTTTAAAAATTCAACATATTTCCCAGAACAAGAATTTTACTGACATAAGGTTTTCTGAAACTTGTCTTTGCATGTAGATAATGTTATTCAGAATTAATTTGGGGCCTGTGGTTAAAATTAAAACATGTGGCATTAGGTAGATTTTTATAAAGGCTCCATTAATAAACATGATTGATTTTTAAATTTTTGCAGGGTCTAACAAACTTGAGTTCTTTTTTTTACAGCTTTGTCATAAAAGTGTACATTTAATTAAATTTATTTTAAAATGAAACATAAAAATTGTATATGTTAATGGAGCAATATGTAATATTTCCCTACATGTATGCATTGAGTAATATGTAAATCAGGATAAATGTATCCATCTCCTCAAATATTTATCATTTCTTTTCAGTGAAAACATTGAAAATCCTTTCCTTTAGCTTTTTGAAATGTGCAGTACATTATTGTTGTTTGCAGTCACCCTACTGTGCAAGAGCTCATCAGAACTTCTGATCCTACCTAACTGTAACTTGTTACCCATTGACAAACAGTTCTCCATTGCTCCCCACCACTGCTCTCCCAGCCTCTACTTACCAGCATTCTACTGTTTACTTAAATGAGATCAACTTTTTAGATTCCATTTCTGAGTGAGATCATGCGTACTTATCTTTCTGTGTGCCTGGTTTATTTCAGTTAACATAATGTTCTTCAGTTCTGTCTAGGTTGTTGCAAATGGCAGGATTTCATTTTTTGTGACTTAACAGTATTCCATCATGTAAATGTACCACATTTCTTTATCCATTCATCACCTTAAGTTGTTTCCATTTCTTGACTATTGTGAGTAAGTGCTGAAGTAAAAATAGGAGTGCAGATGTGTCTTTGATATAAACAAAGTTCATTTCCTTTGGATATATACCCAGTGTCTGGATTGCTGAATGATATACAGTTGTTTAATTTTAATTTTTGAGGAAACTCCATACTATTTTCAATATGGCAAGATGAGTGTATGTTCTGACCAATAGTATGCAAGGATTCCTTCTCTCCACAATCTTCTCATTACTTCTTTGTTTAGATGGTTTGGAAATATTCTTATAGGGGAGTATAAACTCAACCTAGACAGCAACTTGGATTTAGAAGACATCCCTAGTCTTTTAGACATATCTCAGCACATTGCATAAGGATTGCATTAATTCCTACATGTTCTCATGCATATTGCTTCAGGGAAGAATTTTGATTGTTTCAGCTTACACTGAGTGTTCTTTATTTTATTTAAAAATACAGCAAAGCCTTAAGTACTATTTCTTTGACTCAATAATACCCAGCAGATTGCATGGATCCTATTCTAGTTATGAGACTAAAATGGATGTAATCCCCTAATTGGCAGAACAATAAGAATTTAACAAATAGTCTCATTCAACTTTCTTCTGTCTAAAAGTTTGTTCTGCAGACTCTTTTCTAACTTCTTTACATATTATTGGCTTTCTCTAATTTCTTTATTTCAGTAAGTTTGTTTATTTAATAGCTCTTTATTAAATTTCTTCTCAGTGTTAGGCTACTGATTTAGGAATTGAGTATATCAATGAACAAATACTTTCTTCATGGAACTTACACACTAATGGCAAAAGAAAAGGAAAAAATAATACATGCATATGTAATTACTGACTCAAAAAGAATAAGAGAAACAAATAATAAGAAAGTAATAAAACAAGAAAAACTCTTCAGGATTGGATAGCCAAAAAGCTTCCCAATTTGAGAAGACTAAATTTGAACCAAGACCACATGGATTAAAACAGTCCACTCTTCAAATGAGTGTATAATAGGTAGTTAGAAAGAAGAGTTTGATGAGAATCTTTTGAAATAAGTGAGTAAAAACAACAATTTTTAAATTTTTTTTTGAGAAATTGGGAAGAGTTGTATGTAACTAGGGGGTGGCAATCAAATGAATACCACCTGAAAAAAAAAATGATAAATTCAGAAGAGGATGGGTATCATTTAAGTAAGACAAAGATATAACCCCTAATGTTCCTCTCATTTCAGAATGATAAGTATGTTGTGGTGAAATTATTTGGTAGTATATCCTTCCAGGAGGGGAAAATGAAGCTAATGCATGGCTGTTTTGAAGTCTCAGGTGCCATCTAGATATTTGGTGATTCACTAGAAGGACTCAGATGACTTACACCACCACAACAGATCCCAATATTATACTACAGAGCCAGACAGGCAAAGGACACAGGGAATCTGTAGGGGTCCATTTGTGTCTAGTCATGCTCTCCCTGACACCTTGCCAAGGGAGACCCATCTTCAGCAGTGAAAGGTAAAAATGTGCGAACAATGAGTCTGCCCAAGGAACTATGCTTGAGACTCAAAGTTCAAGGGGTTTTGTTTGAAAGATGGTCACATAGGATAAGATGCAACTACTGAAATTCCATATTCCTAGAAGGAAATCTTATGTTCAGTGACCCAGGCAGGTAATACAACCTTATCAGTGGATTCAACTTTTCAAAGGCTGAATTTCCAGACACCAACCAAACCTTCAACCGATGGGTACCTGCCTTAGGACTACTGTAAGTCTTTCTGCACAGCTGCTAAAGATATGGGTTCAACACATTAGAGAGAACAGCATTCAGAAGTTTAGAACTTGATTCACCATCCTGGAAGTACCCATCTTTTTCCACAAAGGTCTAGTCAGAGTTCAATCCAATCTCAATTTATTCCTACTCTACACAATCATCTTTCATATTCTGTCTCAATTCTTTTATTGAAATTTTCATTTATTAAGTCCTGAAGGTATTATTTGCATTATGTTTATGACATTTACCCCATTATCATGTATTGCATTTCCTAATGGTTTAGTCTCATTTTTTCATTCCAAATTGTAAATCCTCTCAAAGAATGAATTTTAATTGTGATTAGGCAGTTACCACACTCTGTATATGAGAAAAGAAATGATAGCAGTAATTTAGGATATATAAGTGAAAGAAATATTTTAAATGTGGAATAAATATGAGGGAATTTATGTTCCTTTTGCATTTTTATTTACTTCAGTGTATTAACATCAATGCTTAAATTTTCAAAAGGAACAAATGCATACTGATAGAAATCATTATTATAACCTGTGTAGTACAAAATCAATGCATAACATCTATACATACTTTACTTTTTACCTCACAATGTTTTTCCTTTTTGATTCAAAGTGCCTAGATATCTTAAATGACAACAAAAAGGGTTAAATTTATTTCTGGAGGAAAAACAAATAGCCATGTAGAGAAACATTATATTTTATTGTGCAGTCGGTTTTGTTATTATTTTATCTCCTGGTAGCAAAGTGAGCATATTTATTATTGTTCTAAACTTCACCAGCCATCCCAATGTTTCCTATGTTTGTTTATTTTGGGTTGTGGTTATGATTCCTACTAAATGTTTACAGATCTCTTCAAGTTTCAGGCTACTTTTAGAAAGGTTATATCCTGGGAAGGTAAGAATTTATAGTCTTATGAATATACCCACAAAATAATGCAGTATGTTTGACATAATCAGTGACGGAAATAGATTTTGTTATGATGGAATTAATTTTTATATCTATTTCAGTTTTACTAAAGCATAAATGCTGATCTGTGGAAAACAGTGGCTCTTCCTTGCATACCAGACCTTGGAATTACCACTGAGTCTACAACAATAGTGGTGGGTGGACACATGACAATTAGGAAGTGGGTTTCAACCACTAACCCATTCACAAATGCTACTGAAAATACCTCAAGTCCCAAACCATTGGTTTCTCCCCACAAAGAATGAATGCACAACTTAGAAGTTAAGCAGCTTTTTTATTTCTATTTAATATGAGCAAATAAAAACTAGAAGTTGAATAAATGTAAATCAATTTGATCTATTTATATACTTATACAAATAATTTAGGTAAAATGTCACCTTTTCCCTTAATTGCCAAACACGTTTCTATTTCATTTCATGAAAGTAATTTCAGATATTTGCCCTTCCTGAATCTACATGAAATCCTGGTAGGATTTGTAGTATATCTGGATAGCATAATGGTTAAGAGCCAGATACAATTAGGCAAATTTTGGTTCAAATTCCTGTGTAACTTTGGTAAATATATGTAATTTCTTTAATCTCAATTTTCTTATATTTGAAAAGGGATACTGATATCAATTTCGGAAGATCTTATAAGAATTAGAAAATATATATAACATGCTGCAGACTGTCTGCTATTAGTAAGCTCTAGACAAGCATTTTAGAAAGTAGTGGTATTGTTTGCAGCACAGAACCAGTACATATGTTAGGATAGAAATGGCCATTTTCTGATAAATTGCAAGTTTGTGTTTTCTTCCAGAAGTGTTACCTGCTCTTGCCTTAGCATCTTACTGTTGTTTAGGCTGAGGATTATGGCATTGTCTAGATCATTCCCTGTGCAGCGTTAGCTAGTGTGATGGCTTCCAAAGTTGTCAGAGGGGAAGAAAAACAGCTGTACTAACATCAACTATTCCTTCAATGAGGAAAGAGAGTGATTTCCTGAAGCATCTATAGATCAGTGGGAACCTCTAAATGCAAGGAAGACTGAGAGTGCATTTTTTAATTACCAAGCTCCACAGTAAAGGCAGCTATTAGAAAAGGGGTTTAGACTAGCTGCCAAGACAGTGTTTCTTCAATTCCAGGTACTATTTTAAGAAGTTTACTTACATTAAGTCATGCAATCCCCTAAACAACCAAATACTATCTCCATGTTCTAGACACTGTTATAACTTTCATTTTATAGATGAAGGAACTGAAACAGGGAGAGGTTGACTGAGATTCCCAAGGTAACATGGATTATCTGTGATGGGGTTCAAATCCAGTTTATCTGACTTCAGTGTCTGTACCCTAATTAATACACCCTATGGACTCATTGAAGAAGGTAATGACACTGCCAAGTAGTCACAGCAATAGGAGGATCCTGCCATCGTCAGAAGTCTGTAGGGACACATTTTGACAAATGGGAAATCAAATTTGAGCAATGTTGACAGAGCCAGTGATTACTGTGTCAAGTGGGTTTTATAATCAGAGCTTCCTCAGCTGTATAAGCTTCTGGGAATTTCCCTCTCATTCTCTGCTGTGATTCCTGGATGTTTGTTAGAAATCTATATTTAGAATTCAAATTGGCCTACAAAATATTTTATCTTTAGGGAGAAAAATAAAAAGATAATAGGGTCCCAAAGAGGAAGACCTCATGAACAAATGTGAAGTTATGAGATACCGTTTAGACAACTGTACTAGCACTCTCAGATCTTTTCGTATAGGGAAAAAAATTCAAAGAAACAACAAGAATATTTGTTTTCAAGTCCCCCCTTTCCTGTGAACAGATAAGATTATTCTACTTTTAAACTATTAGTTTTAAAAATTCCTCTGTGCTTATTTGGTTCAGCTGATTTTAATTTCTACACTTTTTTATAACAAAATAGTTCTAAACATTTTTTTTTTTTTTAGTCAAACAACAATTACTAAGGAAGGTCCTGTATCAGTTATCCATTGCAATGGAAGGATCACTTCAAATTTAGTGGATTAAAAGGGCATTCACTTACACTACTCCTGAATCTGTGTTTATGGCAGGGCTCACAGAATAATGCCAACTCTGATCCTTGTGTCATCACCTTGGCTCTGAGGTCTAAAGGATCTTATTCAAAGTTGGCTTATTTGCATGGATGGCAAGTTGATATCAACTAATGGCTTGAAACAAAGCTGTGGTCTTAATCAGTCCCTGCCTAACTCAGTCAGCCTTTGCATAGGTACTGAGATTCTTCACTGCATGGTGGATGAATTCTGAAAACTGGTGTCCCAAGAGATTCTTTAAGAAGTTCTTTTGTCTTTAACAACCTAATCTCGGGTGTTATCTAAGGAAGTCACAAAGAACCACTTGTGTCTAAGGAATTGTAGACTTCATTTTTCCAGTAGGAAACTGAAAAAGATCTGGATGAACACTTGGGACTAAAGGTGTATTCTAGTTATTTTATAAAGAAAGTATCGTTTGCCCTAGGTTCCTCAGGCACCTCCAAATCATCTAGTGCTTTCACTGGTTATGTCCCCAAATACAATAACAATACGTGTGTCCTTTCTCCTGAATTTTAAATTTAGTCATTGAAATCATCCACCAAGATACTCAAAATGTGATCTTTAAGTCATTATAGAACTGAAGAGATCATTTTCATTTATTTAAAGGCAGACAAAATATTCAAAACATTTAACAATTGAAACTACACAGTCCCTGACTTATCAGAATAAGAACCTGCTATAAATAACCAATGCCACTATATAGACACATAGCAACTGTATATTAGCTCTGCTCGTATAAAGACTTGTTTGGGAATCTGTATATTTGCTTTATACATATTTAATACTATAAATAGAATGACTGGCTTCTATAAGGTTTCAGCACTTACAATATATAATATTATATAATATATAACATTATATAATATTTAATATTATATAATATATAGTGTGTTATATATATGTGCATATATCTACTCATATATAATTATTTAATAAAACTTTTAACATGTTTACTGTTTTATAATCATATAATATACTTGTTAGCATTTTCACATGCTATTAAATATCTCTCTAAAAAGATATCTCATTTAATTACAGTGATGTACCTAATTTATTTAATAGGTTACCTAGCTTAAAATTTGGGTTATTTCCAAAATTTTGTTATAATCAGTCAAATTGTGATAGCTTGGCTGGGGATGTAGCTTAGTGGTACACTGTGTACTTAGATACTTAGGATCAAATACACACACACACACATACACACACGCACACCACACCCACAAAATGCAATTGTTATCCCAGGATGCATACGTTTACAATTTCTTCCTTTGTGGAATTTTTTCCAGAAATAGAATTATCATTTGAACACAAATTAAGAGTATTAATTATTAATGCTGGGAATAAATATGGCCAAAGTGTTTTCCATAAATGGTATACTAATGTCCATTTCCATTGTAAATAAATGGGACAGTTCCCCTGAAGTTCAAACACCATGACTAAACTATTATTTTCACTTTCTAATGCCTAAAAATAGTAGTGATATGCCCCAAATCACAGGGATTATAGATATATTTCTGGTTTAATAATAAATATAAACATGAAAATAAATTAAGGTAATACATCTAATCTTTGTTTTTAAATACCAATTTCAGTTTTCTCAAGAAATAAGTTAAAGAGGGAAATAGCATATAATAATTTTAAAAATTAAAAGTGCTTTCTTTCACCATTAGTTTGAAATCCTTTGCTACTTATACAAAAAATCTAATTTGAAATGCTACTTCTCCAAATTGTACCAATTATTTGCCATACTTTGGCTATTTTCATTCTTTTAATAGACATTCTGAAAATCCCTGGATGAATTATGGATTTTTAGAGATAAAGGTCTTAGTATTCATTCATTTTGTTTAATTTATAGATGGAATTAATTACTTTGTTGAAGAAGGTATGCTTACTTAATGTTAGACCCAAGCCTAGACTTAAATTCCTTCCTTCAATACCATTTTTTTCAATTACTCCTCCTTTTTAAAATATTATTTGATTTAAAATAATTATTCTTGTACTTGGATTATAAACGAACTTAAATCTCAAGGATAACATGCTACATTTTCACAAATAATGTGATTATTACTTATTATGTATTAATGACTTAGGACATTCCAGGAAAGAGTAAGCCACTCATATAACCCCCAAACACCCTTGCAAGGTGGCAGTTTTGACAAAAGTACATAGCTAACCAGTGGCTAGCTCAGAATGAAGTGCAGTTTTGCATGGCTCTGGGAACCAATTTGTCACAGTGCCTAGACTAGGACACACAATTTACAATAGAAATTAATTAAATAAACTAACTTTTTTTAGGACAGGAAAATTATAAATATTTTATAAATAAACATTTGATGCACCCAGTATCTTTCACTTATATAATACAACTGTAACAGTGGGAGATGAATGTAAAATATTTCAATGAAAATAAAATTGCTTTGAAAATCAGGAAGCCTTGAACTACATGTTACAACTGTCATTGACTGTTGAGGGTTTTTCTGTAAATTAGGAAATGTATAGGCCTCAATTGTAAAGTGGTGATTTAATTAAGTGAATCCTGATATCCTTCCAACTTTAATAATCCTCTATTTAAGAATCTTATAAAGAGAGTTGAAAAAGGAATAATATCAATTAATTTTAGAATTACTTATTCATCTAAAAACATTTTTGCATTATGCCCCATAGTGGCTTTACAATCATTGTACATATTATGTATAATCTTTATTTTATTTCAGGCATTTCCCTCTTACCTATAAGATCTCACATATATTCTCCTTAACTAGGTATTATAGTACATAATGAAATCTACTTACATTTTCTACACTATTTGGCAAAATAATTTGTACATGTTAGAAGCACAGTTAGGAAAAGGCAGAAAATTGGAAATTTCACTTTAAATGCTGGCAGGTATAAACTAATATAAAAGAAGATATAAATACAGAAATAAGTTTTCTAAATTGGTTGGCTACATTAGGACTCTACATAATATTTTCAGCTGAAACAGAAGGAAAACAACTAAGTGGTACCAAGTATTTTATTACCATTGGCTAGCACAAAAGCAAACAGAAAAATGAAAATGACTGTATACCCAGAAACAATAATCTGATACCACAGTATGAAAATTGTACCTTTATAAATAGATTAGTAACTCTTTGCTCAAAGATTTTTCTCATTTTATGGTCATTGTGGTTTTACTAAATTTTAATTACAAATTCAGTGAATTTATTATGGGTTATATTTTTATATTTAAAGAAGATAAAATAAAAACAGGTTTTAGATTCTGTTAAATCATCAATTTTAATATTGTAGTTTCTTTTATAAAACTGAGGAATTTCCAATAGTATGCATTTCTATAAAAATCATATTGTTAATTTCATTTTATTCTATTGTAAATCCGAAAGCAGTAAGTATACGAGCTTTTATGGAGGGAAAAATAACTGTGTATCAAAAGTAAGGGGAAATGAGCTTCAAGTAGAATTTGTACATTTTATACTTTTAAATATTTTTATGATCAATATTTGATCATAAAAATTCTATAAATTTAAGAAAGGCCCATTTTAGATGAGTTATCTGTTCTACAAAGAGACTAAAGCAGCATCCCAAATTATTTTATTAATTAAAAACAAATATAGTATTTGGCTCAAACTTCACAAATATTTTTATGTAAAAATATATTCTATTTTTCCCTAATACTTTTCCCGTAATAAGTTCAGGCTTAGGGAAATCAACTTATATTTTGGGAGAACTGAACATATATCATCATGAGCCCATCCAAATATTACAAACTAGCACTATGCTTAAAATACCTGAAAGGATGCTTATGTTTACTGCTCTTTCAAAATGTAAGTATTGACATCCACATACCTGTCAGTGTAGGGTTATTTCTGCCAGTATTGAAATTCCTCACGTCTCTCCTCACAATTTATTTATTTATTTATTTATTTATTTATTTATTTATTTTTTAGAGAGAGGGGGAAAAGAGAGAGAGAGAGAGAGAATTTTTTAATATTTATTTTTCAGTTTTCGGTGGACACAACATCTTTATTTTATTTTATGTGGTGCTGAGAATCCAACCCAGCGCCCCGCGCATGCCAGGTGAGCACGTTACCACTTGAGACACATCTCCAGCCCTCTCCTCACAATTTAAATCATATTACCATGATTATTTGCTTGCTAACTAACAAATAGATAAAAATCATTTTCATCTTCCATGCTTGACAATCTGTATGATTTTAATGTGTTTTGTGTGCACATATATACATGTAAATGTGTCCATGAGAGAGAGTGATGGAGAGAGAGATTTTTGGTAAAGAGAGAAATCTCAAATATCTCAACTAGTACTTGACATTTGGCATATTTTAACAGGTATATTTAATTTAGATACATTAAAAAAATTCATAATGAAACTTTCTCAGTACATACTAATAATCTTGTTAAATCATTTTGTAATTTAAATAATTTTTCTAGGCCCCACGTTACTTAACATTATATGTTTAAAATTCTGCCACATGTTATCTATAAACTGACTTTAAAAATTTTTCTTTTTATTATTCTTCAATTTGAAAATTGTCAGTTTCTTTATCAATTCTTGCTTTCAAACCATGTCTTAATTTCTAATTTCATTACCCATTAAATGGAACCAGGAATTTTTGGCAAGATAGTTGTTCCTAGGACTGGGGTAGGGAATATAAAAAACTGAATGGAAATTAGATGGAATTGCCATCCAAAATATAAAATTAGATGGAAATGTCTCTCTGACAAATCTGGGAAAACTTCTGGTATATAATATTTGCAGCTTGAAGTGGCCCATGTGCAATTTGAGCATGACCTTTAATGAAAAGGGAGTAACGTGTTTTTCCTGCTATTCCCTAAGCTGAGAATCATTGGATTTGGATTCTTACTCAGCGTATTTTGGCTAAAATATATGAAATGAAATCAAAGAAAATAATCCTCATATATTAAAAGCAGTGATGATGAAGTACTTGCTTCAAAGAGGTCCACAGGGATTAAAAGATATCGTTTATACAACAGATGTTATTAGGAATTACAAAAATCTTTGTGTTTATTCTGATCATCACTGATGACAGTTTTCTGCAGTTATTTTGTTAGGCATGAATGAGCATAGTTTAAGGGGTCAAATCTTTCCAAAGTCTATGCTTTGTTCTTTACCCTTTCCCATCTTCATTTCCTAGCATTATCTCAAATGTAAAAGAATCATATCAATTGGTATGAGGTGGAGATAATTATATGCATAGTAATAGGGGCATGCAATCAGTTGTCTTTTTCCAGGCAGTTACCTAGAAAATATACCGCTCATGGAGAGTCAATATTTACCCAATAAGGATGGATTCAATCAGGCAGCATTTTCCTAGAAAACTACCTTCTCCAGCAGCATGTAAATGCTTTTATAAAAGTCTTATTGGGTTAGCAAGTAAAATGATTATTTTTTAAAAAATCAGATTCAATACTAATAAAAAACCACATTCTAGAAAGCATTATCAGGGACTAAACAAGGAAATTATGATGGCTATTAAAGGGCATAATATTGTAATGAATAAAAGATGAATAGAAAAGGCCATTGTTAAATATTTTAATTTTCCTTTCACTAAAAATATATTGATTTTTTATTTGCCTGTATTTTTTTTTGTAAAATTTAGTAAAAGCAGCAATTTATTCATAAATTGAACCACCTTGAGATTACAAGTATTCATTCCCACTATGAATTAAAGTTATTAAAATTATAGGAAGATTTCTTGTTAAATAATAGGTTCCTGTGCTTTCCCAATATTAATATATGGCCTTTGTTTTTGTTTTTGTTTTTGTAGATTGAAACAAAATTACTTCCTGAAAACTTTTAGAGGTTTTAGATGTTTAAAATTAATTATTATTATTGATTGACATATAAAGGATGATGATACTTCTATATCTGAAACTTATGACACCTTGAAATTATTTGGTTCATTCTTCAAAGTTTGGGAAATACTTAGCATCATCATGAAACGATACTCACTACTCATTTATAAAGCTCTTTCTTTGACTTATTGCTTATTCAGGTTTAGTACACATCTTCTGCCCCATGAATGCTAGAGGATTTAAAAAATTATATTCTGAATTTAAAATTCTTAAGGCAAACATAAGAAAAAGTTAGAATTCATTTTCATCTTCAGGTAAAAGCAGTCTAAAAGATTATTCGTTGCAGATGGGGATGTTCAAACAAAAGAGCAGACAGACTGTCATGTACAAAATGAAAATATGTAAAACATCCAGCTTCCTGAAACTTTTCCTTCACACTGGATTTAGCCAAGTTACAAAAATGTCAAAAATTATTTAGATAGTTCTTAAAAGGTCACCTCTTCTGTCTTATTTGATAATTCTTTAAAATATTACTTGTAAAGGTATGCATTTTAAACATGATTGTTTTATCAGACCTTTCAATCCTAAGGCTCCAGTTAAAAAGAGGTTTTGGGGACAAATGCAAAATTATTTTAACTCAAATTCTTCTCTTTCAAGCCAACTGGCATATGTGAGGGGAAAGCCTGAAAACAAATCCATCATTTATAATTGGCAGAGTCACCATTCCTGGCCTAGGAAAGTCTCAGTTAAACTTGTTTACAAAATTATCCTCTCATACACCTTTCAACTTACCTTCCACTGAGATGTAAAATCAAATATGGAAGGATTGCCCTGGTCTTTGTGTATCAAGACACATTTCAATCAATAACTTTTTTTTTTCTGTATGTCTGGATAAATGTTAGGTCTGTTTTCTGCCTGGAAGAAGTTCCATGAACCCTTTTACATATGGAACCATTTTTGCTTTAGTATCTCTGAGTTGGAAAGGAGAGCCTCATGCTCACATAAAGCAGACAGAAAGTCGTGCACTAATGCATCTTCAATTCTAGTAGGAAAAGCTGAATGATTAACAAAGTAAACAAATTTTAAATATGATACCCATTCTTACACTTACCAGCAATTATAGAGAAAAACATCAGAAAGGAGAAATAAAATGAGCAGATAGTACAGAAAACAGCTCTTTTCATTTCTGTGGGTGTACAAGATTGTAATGTTTGCTTTTGTGCCAATAAGATGAAAACTTTTTCCTTTCCATTCACCACTGTGTTTCTTGCATTTATACCTTGTAATGAATATGCTTTAAGTGTGTAAATATGTAAGAGACATACTACTTTGAATGAAAGTAGTTGTGTTGAGAACATTAACAACAAGGGCTGACATTTCATCTTGCTCTGCTGATGTTACCTCTGAGTATTTTTGTAGCATCTATCAGCACAAACTTTATCAGGTGGCATAGTCACCATTATTTCACAAATGAAATGAAGTCTTCAAAGTGTCAAAACATAATTACATTTCCTGGAATGACTTATTTAGAATAGCATAGAGAATTGTTCGGGATAAAGAGATAACCATGTAGGATGATCCCACAAAATCAAGATGAAAAAATTTCTTCATTTGGGTCATTGTCAATTAGGAGACTTGAATTTTAATGTAAGTACAACTTAAAATCAAGGAATGCTCCAAGTGACCTACGATTGGTAGACAATCCTAGGAGTCTCTTGCATTTGTATAAAATTTTCAAGGACAAGCACTGAGAGCCTATGACCTGAACTACCTTGTCAAGAATGTTTGTATTGAGAAGAGCTATGGAAGAGAGAGATACTGTCTCCCACTTGAGCAGAGGGAGAGTTTCTTGACTTTCTTTTTTATTTTAATTGTCAAACATAATAAAGATTATGTCGTCTTCTAGGGGCAAGGTCAGGCAGGTTTTTAGTCCACTATGAAAGATTTAGGTTTCATAAGCTTGACACTCCTCAGTTGTGACCATATTTATTAACTGTGAAGCATCCACCTGCACCCTTTTGTGTCAGCCCTATAGAACATGAGGAGTACTGGCAGCCAACGCAAACATGAAGGCCATGTGACCCAGGAGTCTTGTGTCTCCTGCCAGCAGCCATGAAGCTATGACTGGCTAACTTGTTAGCTATCAGGTATGATAAATGCTCAGACATTCACAGTTCTTCACACCAGTGATCCATTTAAAAAGAATTTCATTAATCTGCTTCCTCTATATCTAGTGGTGGTAGAATTAAGTGCCAAAAGCATCAATTTGGGTGGCCATTTAGTTTCAAGTTCTTCAGAAAAATAATTTGCTTTTCAAAAGCACTTTAAAAGACTTTCTTTGTATTATTTGCAAACCAAAACAATCACTTCCTATGTATCCTATTGAAATCCATGTAGTTCATAACACACCAAACAGTGTCAATTCATGTAATTTATGTTAACCATACAGTTCATATTCATTTTACTTTGACTGAAATAATCTTAATTGTATTAGTCCCCAATATAATTGTATTTACAATATTGTCACTATAGTATTTATTAAAAATGCAAATATTTGGGTAGGAAATAGAAAAGAATTGAGATATAAATAAAATATAAGACATGTATAGATGCAACACAAGAGAAGCAACCTTAGTACCACAGCATGTGTTTTGTTGACTTAGGCTAAATAGGGACCTTTACTTGAATATTATAAACTCACAGTGCTAGAATTAAAGGTAGAGTTTTTACCTCAATGCCAGAGGCTAAGCCAAAGGCTTTATCTTTATTTCTGACAATAGTACTAAGAAAGAATTTATGATAGTGATGTTCTCTGGAGTCAGAATGAACTGTCAGACCCTAGGAAGTCACTTAAATGGAAATCATGGTAATCCCTACAGTGACAGTGTCTGTTCACAGACTAAGTACTAAATTGATTTTACATTTATCTACACACTTCCTATATCTATAACCATCTCTGCATATATTGATTAGTTATAAAACTATAGATTTTTAATTGTGTCCTCATTTTGATGATAAAGAAAATAAAGCTCAATAAGGTTAAGCTAAGGGTAAGTCAAACATGCATTAAGTATTTGGACTAAGCATTGAACCCAAATTTGTGATTGCAGAACAACACAGGCAATCCAGGTGGACAAACAGAACCTGCATTTGGATAAATTATAAATGATAATCTACAGAGGAAAACGTAATGCAGATTAATGTAAAATTTATTACAAGTCTGTCCATGGTACAATTTGAGCAGTGTGGGGACTAAGAATCAAAGAATTATGGTTATGGTTTTATTTACTTGCCGATTTTCAAAACCATCTGCATCTTAATGTTTTATGGAATTTTGTTTGGGAGGCAATGCATTCATTGAATATGATTCTGAGATTTATAATCCCATATCTTATACTGTTGATTGTTTTAGACTTATCCCATTAGCTAAAAGTATGAGGATCCAAATTTTATCTGCATTTTTTCTTGAAGACTATGCTAAATATACTGCTGATGTTATTTAGTACTTTATTCCAAATTCCACTTGGGATTCTACCTTGGTGATCCAGGCCAAATCACATATTATGCTTCAGGTCATTTCTTGGAGTTTCACCTTAAAAATCTGAACAGGCGACAGATAACAGTAATTGATTTTAAGTATTTTCCCTGGAACTATACCACATTCCTTTCTTCTGGAACATAAAGATCTTAGTGAGGACAGAGGAGTAGCATAACATTTTATAAGGTAGGAAAAGGCAGAGAATCCCTAAGCCAACCATTGCCACTCTACTTTTTCTCTTTGTTGGGCTCTACTGTATTTTTGCTTAATCATGTAAAGGAAGAGATAAATGTTTATGATTTTTTAAAGAAAAAAAGAGGAATTCATGTTTTTTTTTCCTACATAAACCACGTAGGAGAAAATGTTACAAAATATAGACCACACAGAAGACAACTAACGGAAGAAGTTGTGCTCATAGTGCATCTTTATTTGTGATCCTACTGTTAGTCCATCTGGAAACTTGACTCTGAAACAGTAGCATAAAATGATGTCCTGAGGACTAGGTATCAGAACCTTTGAAGATCAGGCCTTTTCATATTTTTTTTTAAATCTTTTTCCAATATGGATAGATTTTGATTATTTAAGCTTTACAGAGTTTAAAGAATGTGACTAATAGTATGTAAATCAAAGAAAAAAGTGCAAGAGACAAATAAGGCACAGTTATAGGTCTACTTCCTATCACAGGTCATTCCGAATTGAAAAATTAAAGTTGATCTTTTTATTAATTATGCCTGTGAATCAAAATGTTTAAATGTATTTCTTTCCATAATATAACTCATATAGATAGAAACCATGCTTTGTATTTAATTAACATCTACCAGTCATCATTTTAAGTTTATTTTTTTAATGTTCAACAAAAAACTTGTGTAAACATCTAAGACACCATCGAAATGTTTCCAAAGAAAGTGTTTGCAAAGTATTTGAAAGATATTTTCTCCTGGAAGAGCAGCTGTAAAAATAATAGAAAATTGCTTTGAACTCATTTATGAACATTACCTTAAAAGTTTTATGTTCCCATGTGCTAAGGTGTAAGTCCTCCCAAAAGTCCCTTCCAAGAAATACACTAAAAAACAAGGCATTCTAATGCATAATGATGCCATACCTAACCTTAATGTTCTTGTCAAGCAGACAGATGAGCAGCTACAATTCTGCCAAAACTTGATTAAGTACATTCTAGGATGTCATGTTCATATATTTTTCACTCAGATAGTATTCACAGTGTGAAAGCCAAATAATTCACAATTTGCCAACCTTCCACACCTCATTTTAGATTAGGTAGAGGAAAATCAGGTGAAATAGTCTCCTTGATTAATTTAAGAAGTCTAATATAAAATTATTAGACTTTACAGTTTTCTAAATTTTAAGATTTTTATTAAGTCTTATCATATGTATCTCATTTTTGGAAAGGCAACATAAAATTAAAGGTAGCATTTCCCATGAATATTTTTATGTGTATGTTCATACAATGTTGATTTTTCTTTGGGTTATAGGAATCACATACATTTATAGTTTAGCTTTTGTATTTACAGGTAATCTTTTGTAAAGTATATAATTCATCTCAGTCTTATTTACTCATCTTTAAAGTAAAAGTATTACCACAGGTATAGCTTTGGTGTGTGTGTGTGTGTGTGTGCGTGCGCGCGCGCGCGCATGCCCGGGCGCTTTATTACACTTCTCAAATGTTGCTTTTGTTTGTTTGTTTTTGCTTTTCTTTTATAAAGTGCAGGTTTGTGGCACCTTTTCATTAAGCAAATCTAATGGTGCCACTTTTCAAACATTGTCTGCTTACTTTCTATCTCGGTCATATTTTGATAGTTCTTACAGTATTTCAAACTTTTAAAAATTGCTCTATTTTGGTGATCTGTTATCAATGATTCTTGATGTTACTATAGTTACTATTGTACTATTGCAGCCTTACCCATAAAAACCAGTAAACATAGATAACTGTTGTTTGTGTTCTCTTTGCCCTGTTGACCTGCCATTATCCCATCTCTCTTTCCACAGGCCTCTTTGTTCCTTGAGATAAAACAGTACTGCCATCAGAACATTGAATAACCCAACAGTGGCCTATAAGTGCTCAAGTGGAAGGAAGTGTTGTTCCTTTCTCACCTGTTGATGTTTTTAAAAAGATTAATAAATAAAATGAGGAAAACTGTGATTGGCTGAAAGCTAGGCCTCTTATGCCAATCAGTTTGCCACTTTGTAAATGCAAAGAACAAGTTCTTGAATGAAATTAATAGCGTTACTCCAATGAATACATGAATGAAAAGAGCACGGAACTGACTTATTGCCAATATGGAAAAAGTGTTAGTGATCTGGAAAGAAGATCAAATCAGTCACAACACTCTCTTCCACAAAAGCCAAATTCAGAGCAAGGTTCTAAGTCGTAAATTCTATGAAGGCTGAGAGGTGAGAAAGCTGCAGAAGAAAATTTTGAAGCCAGTAGAAGTTGTTTCATAAGGTTTAAGGAAAGAAGCCACCTCCATAATATTAAAATGCCAGGTGACACAAATACTAATATAGAAGCTGTAGCAAATTATTTAGAAGATCTGGCTAAATAACTAATGAAAATGAACCCACTGAATAGCACATTTTTAATGAAGAAAAAACAACCTTATATTGGAAGAATATGTTATCTAAGACTTCCATAGTTAGAGGGAAATCACTGCCTGGCTGATTCTGTTGACAGGGGTTAGTGCAGCTGGTGACTTTAAGTTGAAGTCAATATGTGTTTATCTTTCCCAAAATCCCAAAGCCCTTAAGAATTATATGAATATACTCTGCCTTTGCTCTATAAATTGAACCACAAAGCCCAAGTGACAGCATGTCTGTTTATAACATGGTTTGGCAAATATTGAGACCTACTTCTCAGAAAAATAGAGACAGAAGGAGAGAAAGAGAGAGAGAGAGAGAGAGAGAGAGAGAGAGAGATTGATTAATTATGTGCCAGATCACCCAAGACCTCTGATAGAAATGTACAATGAGATGAATGAAATTCATGCCTAATAATGCCATTCTGCTGCCTGTGCATAAAGGAGTAAATCTTATTTTCAAGACTTATTACTGAAGAAGTAAATTCAAAAGGCTATATCTGCCTTAGATAGTGATTACTCTAATGAATATGGATAAAGTAAACTGAAAAATCTTCTGAAAAGAGCTTATGATTCCAGATGCCATTAATAAATTTGTTATTCATGAAGGAAGTTAAAATACCAACATCATTAAATTTGGAAAAAGCTGATTCTAGCTTCATGCATGAATCTGAGAGACTAAAGGCTTCAGTGAAGAAAAAACTTGTAGACATAGTAGAAATATCAAAGTGGAACCTAAAAAAGTGACCAAATTGCTGCAAACACAAATAAAAATAATAGAGGAGAAGTTGCTACTTATGACTGAGTAAAGAAAGTGGTTGATTAATACCATGAACATTTTTGAAAGTAACAAAGATTTAGAATATTCTATAATCTTAGTTCATAAAGCAGTGACAGAGTTCAAGTCCAATTTCGAAAGAATTTCTACTGTTGCAAAATGCTACCAAATAGCATTTCACATACTACAGAGAAATCTTTTATGAAAGATTTTATTGTCTTACATTAAAAGACTAACATAGCTGCCCACTCTTCAGCAACCACCACTCTGATCAATCAGCAGCCATCAACACTGAGACAAGAACCCCCACCATCCAAAAGATATGAATCACTGAAGGCTCAAGTGACCACCGGCATATTTTAGCAATAAAGCGCATTTTACATTAAGGTATTTACATTTTATAAAACACAGTGTTGTAACATATTTAATAGTCTACAGCATAGTGTAAAGATAACTTTTATATATGCACTGGGAAACCAAAGAATTCATATGAAATGCATTGTTGTGATATTCACTGTATTTCAGAAGTCTGGAACAAAACCCATAATATCTCCAAGGTATACTTGTATTATCGAGCTCATCGTATTGTTATGAACACATTAGCAAACCTTTGTAAAGTGTAAAGTACATAAATCTCAATCATTTTAGCTCAGTTTTTTTCAAGTTGATGTCACTCTTCCCCTCAGCTTGGCTGGCTTTATAAAATGTGGTCCCAGATTTACTAGCGACTACATATTAGTTGTATACTAAATACCTGTAATGTTTTGTATTTTATATTTTATGTTTTATATTATTTGCATAATAAAAACTGTAGTGTTTTTCTGTATTGGATCCACTGTCTTTCCAAATAATTTGAAAGATGGGCCCAAAGAAACTGTGTTAAGTACCTTACAAATTATGTATCTATTTCTATTCTTTAAAACAATGTTTTCTTTTCTCATTTTAATTATTCCATATTATTTTATACATTTTACAAAAAAGGGAGATTTTATGACCAAATAGTTTTAGGAAATAGATTTACTGCACTTTATAAAATTCATAGGTAATTATTTTACATATTTATAGCAAAATACATTTATGCAAAAGTCACCAAAATTTTACTTCAGCTGACTTCTACTGTGAATACTAGATAAACGTAACCCCAAACAGATTTCCCTTTCTCAGAAAATTTTGAGTCTATCCAATTGCTCAGTTTAGGAGTTACTGTGATTTTCTGTGGATATGATTTGATTCTGACCCCAGTTTTATATGCTGGAAGTGTATCTTCACTGTGGTGATACTGAGCTGCTAGAGTCTTTAAAAGGTGGTGCCATATAGAAGGCAATCGCACCCTCAAAAGAAAGGTTGGTTTAGTAAAGTAGATTAATGCTTGAGAAAATAGATTGAAATAAAGCAAGTTTGTCTATCTCAACCATTTATTTTGTTTCCTACCTCATTATGTGATCTCTTCCATGTGTGTGCCTGCCATTAAGATGTCATCTACCATGAGGCTCTTAAAGAAGAGCAGATATCAGCGCCATACTCTTGAATCTTCACAACTGTGAATTAAATTAAGTATTATTTATAAAGTACCAATCCTACATCATTTTTTCTTTGTTCTTTTTAGATATATGTGACAGTAGAGTGCATTTGGACATCATACACATATGTGGAGTCTACCTTCCCATTCTTGTGGTTGTATATGACATGGAGCTATACTGGTTGTGTATTCATATTCATAGGAAAGTTGTATTCCACCCATTCTACTTCCTTTCCTATAACCATACCCTCTCCCTTCTCTTCATTTCCCTTTGTCTAATCCAGTGAACTTTTATTTCCCCCCATCCCCCTTATACTGTGTTAACGGCCAAATATTAGAGAGAACATTCAACCTTTGGTTTGAGGGAAATGGCTTCTTTCACTTAGCATGATAGTCTCCAATTCCATCCATTTACAGGCAAATGCCATAATTTCATTCTTCTTTATGGCTGAGAAATATTCCATTGTGTGTATACACCACATTTTCTTTATGCATTCATCTGTTGAAGGGCACCTAGATTGGTTCCAAAGCTTATCTATTTTGAAATAAATCTATTGTAAACATATATATGGTCACGTCACTACAGTATGCTAATTTTAAGTCCTTTGGGTATATACCCAGGAGCAGGATAACTAGGTCAAATGGTGATTTATTCCAAGTTTTCTGAGGAAACTTCAGTTGTTTTGCAGAGCAATTGCACCCATTTGCAGTCCTACCAGCAATGTATGAGTGTTCTTTTTTCCCCACAACCCTGCCAACATTTATTGTTACTTATATTCTTGATAATTACTCAGATATTTTTATAGAAAGAATAAAATGGATTGGCAGAAATTAATGATTCTTCTTTTGTGTCTAATTGATTAACATTTCTACTGATATTTCTGTACTGAAAATTTGTATGACTATTCCTTTCTACTGCTTTATTTTATTTCAAGCATTCTTTATCCTTCTTTCCGATACTTTAAATTTAAAGCTTACTCTGATCTTTATGTTATTAGTTTTTCACAATTTAGACCTAATTATTTTCAGAATATAAGTTTAGTCATGTTATTTTTAAAATCTTCTATTATTTCCTTTATATGGAGGGGCAACATTTTTAGGAACCCAAATTATTTGAAATTTACCTACCTGTGCCTACCTTTCTACTCTGTCTTTCTCTTGGTGCCTGCTATAGCATAAGTATGTACCCTAGAGTTTATGTTTTGAACTTAATCAATGCTTCTCCTTCCCTTCCCCTGCCTCCTCCTCCTCCTCCCTCTAGTAGTGAACTTGAAGCACAACATGATATTGCTCATTTCATGAAACATTGCTATCTTTTTGTGCATAATTGTGGCAAGTTGTATTTTCCAAATTTGACTTCAGCAATATCTTCAATTCCTTATTCTTCTTTTCATGCTTCTGTTATTGAGAGGAGGGAAACTTATTCCCCAATTTTTATGTCAAATTGAGGTTGTGACTTCTACCAATAGAGAATGGCAAAATTTACACTATGTTATTCCTAAGATTAGATCTAAAGACTATGAAACTTAGTCCTCTTGGAAACTCCATCCATTGCTAGAGGCTCCTCTTAGGATGCCTCCCTTCAAAACCCAGTCATTGAGCATCAATCTCAAAAACAGGCCACATGCAAGTCTTTTGATAACCAGTCTCATTTAGTTTGGACATAAAAGATCTCATCTTAGACTGTAAATATGTAAATGAGACAGCTTCTCAGAAGTGGATCACCTAACTCCAATCTGATATCTAAGCAACTGAGTCATCTAATTGGAGGCCTCAAACAGAGTTGTTTTTCTGAATTCTCACAGATCTGTGAATATAATAAATGCTTTTTTATTTTACTAAATTTTGGAAGTAATTTTATGATACAGTGATAATAACAAAGTATAAGACACATTTTGTTTTATTTTATTATTTATTATATTTACTCTTTGGTCCATCATCCCCATCTTCATTTCTAAACACACCAATAAAAAGTAAGGAGACTGGATCAGCAATGAAAAGTATTTCATCAATAAAGGACCCAATGGCTTCACAGCTGAAACAACTTATACCAATCATTCTCAAACTATTTCAGGGAATTGAAGAAGAGTAAATACTTCCATATTAATGTTTAAGATAAGCATATCAAAGGCAGATACACATCTAATAAAAAATTATTCTCCAATATTTCTGGTGAAGATAGATGAAAAAAAAATCCTTTAGAAATATGAAGAAATAAAATTCAACAGCACATTAAAATGATGATGATTCACTATGATCAAATAGTATTTATCTCAGGAATGCAAGGGTATTTCAACACATACGAACTATAAGTGTAATATATCATTAACAGGAGGTACGCACATAAACACCAAAAAAAAAAATTGATCATCTCAACAGTTACCAAGAAAAAAAATTGGCAAAATTTAACATACTTTCATGATCAACAATCTCAACAAATTATGTACAGAATGAATATACTTCAACACAATGTCATGTTTGGCAAACCTCCTCTTAATATCATACTAAGTAATGAAAGGTTGAAAGATATTCTCTAAGATCAAGAATAAAACAGGGAAGCCTACTCACCACTTCTATTCAACATTATACTAGAAGTACTAGCTAGAACAATTAAGTTCAAAAGAGAAATAAAAGACATTTAAATTGAAAGGAAGAAGTTAAAATTTTCCTGTTTGCATACAATATGATCTCATATGTAGAAAATCCTAAAGTCTCCACCTAAAACTCAATAAATGGATGAAATCAGGAAAGTTGTATGATATAAAATAAATATGAAGATCAGCATAATTTATGTAAGCTAACAGCAATCTCCAAAAAAAATGAAAAAAAAAATTCCTATTTACAACAGCTACAAAACAAACAAAACCACTTACGATTAAATTTAAACAAGGGGAATATTTGTACACTGAAAGCTATAAAATTTTGATTAAAAAGCTGAAGACACAACAAATGTAAAGATATCTCATTTTCAGGGAGTAGAAGAATTAATATGGTTCAAATGTTATGTGACTCTTAACAATTTATAAGTTCAGAGTAATCGTTATGAAATTGCAATGACATTTTTTTCATAGAAACAGAAAAAAGCCATATAAAATTCATATTAAACTACAAAAGACCCAAGAAAGCAAACCAAATCTTGAGCAAAGAAAAATGAAGCTGTAGGTATCACACTATCTGACTCAAAGTATATTAAAATCTATCATCATTAAAACAGATATTACTGGCACTAAAAGCAGTCACAGATTATTGGAACAGAGTCGATAGCCCAGAAATAAAT
Source organism: Spermophilus citellus (assembly GCF_964194105.1). NCBI lineage: Eukaryota > Metazoa > Chordata > Mammalia > Rodentia > Sciuridae > Spermophilus > Spermophilus citellus. The sequence continues at coordinate 164,408,851 of NC_138184.1, forward strand.
TCACACGTTAAAAGTCAGTTGGTTTTCAGTAAAGAATACATAACTAGAAAAAAAAAACCAGCCTCTTCAATAAATGGCTTTGGGACAATTAGATATTCACAAGCAGAAGAACAAAATCAGATCCTTATCTCATACCAGTCACAAAAAAGAAAAAAAAATAACTCAAAATGGACTAAAGACTTAAATGAGGTTGCATCAAACTTAAATGTTACTGCACAGTTAAGGAAATGATTAAAAGAGTAAAGAAACAATTGAAATATAGAAAATATCTTTGGAAATCATTCCTCTGGTTATGGGTTTATATTCAGATTATAGAAGAACTCAAACACTTCAATAGCAAGGAAACAAATAATTTAAAAATGGGCAAAGGTTCTGAATGAATATTTCTTAAAAGATGGCATACCAGTGGCCATGAAAATATTCTCACTATCACTAAAGATCAGAAAAACACAAATTTAAATCACAAGGAAATATTACTTCATACTTGTTAGAATGACTGTTACACAAAAGATGAAAATGGCAACTTCTAGAGGTAATATTCTAGAGGTAATATGGAGGAAAAAAAAACTCATGCATACTTTTGGTGAGAATACAAGATAGTATAGCTATTAGGGAAAACATATCAAGATTTCTCAAACAAATAAAAATAGAACTACTATATTATCCAACAATCCCAATAATAGTTATGAAGTTGTTCCTCAGTATTCAGGGGGAATGATAACAGGATCCCCCCAGAGGATACCAAAATATGAGTATCCTCAAGTACCCTTGAAAAAGTGACATACTAAATGCATATAATCTACACATATTCTCCCATATACTTGAAATCATCTCTATTTATAATAGCAAATACAATGTAATTATTTTATAAATGATTGTTGTATTACATTGTTTAGACAAGAAAGATCTGCTCATGAATGATACAATGTTTAATTTCACTTAGATGTAGAATCTAAAAATGTTGAATTCATACAGGTAGAATAGAATGGGGGTCTCCAGAATTTAGGTGGGGGGATGACAAGAGTAGAGTTAAAGAGATGTTGGACAGAAGATATATAATTTCTGTTAGGAAGAATATGTTCAAATAATTCATTGCATAACATGGTGAATACAGATGATAACAATGTATTGTAATGTTGAAAATTGCTAAGAGTAGATTTTATATGTTCTCACACACACAAAAAAAAATAAGTATATGAGGTAATGCTTGATTTAGCCATGTTCCAAAGTATAAATACTTCATTAACAATATGTTGTACATAATAAACTTTTACCATTTATATTTGTCAAAAATAAACACATACAAGAAATGTTGGGAAAACATGACATTTTATAAAACTCTTAAGCAAATACAAAAAGCCAAAGGTATTCTTTTTAACATTAATAACTCTTTATAAAATTGTATTCTAATCGATGACCAATGGTAAACAAAATTTTAATTGTTTTTATATTTTCTTCAAGACAATTTTAAGCCCTACAACAGTAATGAATGATGAAAAAATAATTTAACCAAAATCTCATTCATTCATCACTTATGTTACAGTTAAAATGAAAGAAACTTAAGAATTATTTTGGAAACTTAAAAGTTGTTCAGTACTTCCTCTTTGATAAATGCCAGCTATTTAAACAAAATAGATAGGGGAGAATTAAATTTAAGAAATTCATTCTAGCACCAAAAGAAAGAGAGAAAGAAGAGATTAGTTGTGATTGAATTGCCAGCAAAAAGGAGAAGAAACCAAAACCTTACTGCAAAAACCACACCTCAGGAAACATTCTCAAATGTGATTGAGGGCACAGAGTGGTGGTTTTTGTAACAATGTGGTGCAGAAAGTCCATCAAGAAAACAAGAAACCAAATGTGACCATGAGCCAGTGACCAGTAAGTCAAAAGTATAGCTCAAGACCAGCTGACCTCACCATAACATTCTGAAGACATCTGAAGAGATCTGCCTTTTTTATAGGGCAGGGCTATAATGATGTGAGGGTTTTCTCTGATTCCAGATGTTTTTCCTCCTTAAAAGATGTCGTTTACCTTTTTATACTTCCACATCAACCACAAACCTCTATTTAATCTAGAAGGGGACACTAGAAATTTATACCTGCTTCAAGATGCTAAATTTTACTCAAGAAGAAATGTCTTGGGCTGGGGCTATGGCTCAGTGGCACAGCATTCGCCTTCACGTGCGAGACCCTGGGTTGGATCCTCAGAACCACATAAAAATAAAAAAGTGAAATAAAGGTATTGTGTCCAACTATAAATAAAAAATAAATATTTTTTAAAAAGAAGAAATACTTAATTTTATGATGTTCTCTATGAAAATATATCTATTAAAGATTATAAAAATGTAATAATGCATTATGGTTCTTCAAATCTACTCTGATTATTTGTTTTATTTTTAATTCAAATCAATCACATTAGCTAATCTTCAAATAATATTTATAGCATAATTAACTTCATTATCCATCTGAGTCCTTTAGACTATGTCTATTCAGAGTTCATAGGGGCTGATAAAATACATTTTAGATAGAAAGTTTGAATTAACAGGAATGTGGGAGAAACATATATACTCTCCACAAAGAAAGATGAATGGCCACAAATCTTGCCAACAGAAGCATACACCAAATTAGTAGCATGACCAAAGTTGTATACATTTGTATATATTTGTATGATTTGGCTTTGTGATAATTTTCAAATCTCATCCTAGATTTTGGGTTAAAATCCTAATGTAAGAAACATTCACATATACACCAGGAAGTACTGATACAATAATATAAAATGTTCTCTCTTCAAATTCTAATTTTGTTTTCTCATAGAGAACATTTGGATGGAATTCTATAATGCCTGATAATGACACATATAAAGATGTGTCATTAAGACTTAACCAGCAAAGATTATCATCCTGTGTTAGGTAAGTGTTTTATATTATTCTATCTAAAAATTATCTTTGTCCTGAAATCACACAGACACACAGACACACACACACACACACACACACCAAATATTTAAACATTTATCATTCAATATGTCTATCTATCTCTCCATCCTCCAGTTCCTTGAGCAATAATTTCTTAAACATAGGAAAATATACTTGAAAATGTAGATCATCAAGTTTTAGATATGAGGTATCCTCTTAAAGCTCATATATGGGACAATGCAAGAATGTTCAGAGGTGAAATGGTTAGATTATGAAAGGTATAAACTAATCAATGGATTGACCCACTAATATGAATTAACAGATTGGTAACTGTAGGCAGGTAGAATGTGGCTGCAGGAGGTAGGTCACAGGGGGCATACATATGTGGTACATATTTTGTCCCTGGTAAGGGGAACCCTTTCTGCTTTCTGATTTCCATGTCCTGAGCAGCCTTCCTCCTCCACCCTTAGGCTATGATTTTCTGCCTCACCTTGGGCTCATAGCAATGGAGATGGCCATTTATGGAGTGAGACCCCTGAAATCCTGAGTACCAAATAAACTTTTCCTCCTCTAAAATTTTTCTTATCAGGTCTTTTGGTCACAGTAACACAAAGCTGACTAAAACATAGATATGACTACATTCATAACTATATGAACCTTTCTATCCCTTCAATGAGGCCTCTAACCAATTAGCTAACAAAGGAATGACAGCAAAAAATATTCTAATAACATGACCAGATGTATAAATATAAGCTATGATAGGAACTCAAATATTCATATGAAATCAAATGATATATTTGTCATTATATAAATGCTTAGCTCTGCTAGAATTGTCTTTGTCCAAATAATGTACTTTGGAACAACATATTATTTTTACAAAAAAAAATTATTAGTTGATAAAAATATCTGCCTTAATTCTGTTTTTTGGCAGGTGGTACTGGAGATTGAACTCAGGGGCACTCTACTAATGAGACACATCCCACCCCTATTTTATATTTTATTTAGAGACAGGGTCTCACTGAGTTGCTTAGCACCTCACTTTTTGTTGAGGCTGGTTTTGAATTTGAGATCCTCCTGCCTCAGTCTCCCAAGCCACTGGGATTACAGGCATATGCCACTGTTCCTAGCTGCCTTTATTCTTTCTATATTTTTTTTTTACTATTTATAGAACTTTCTTAAGTTCCAGGAAAGGAAGCTAATAATCTCAATTTATATCTAATTAAACAGAGGCAAATTAGTTGTGATTTGTCTGAGTAAATATATAGTGGAACTACAATTATAGCCACTTCCTTGAAACAAAGACTCTTCCTTGGCCCACTACACATTTCATTGAGACTTGAGAATTTAGGAATGGTGAAGATAATTAGTTATTCAGCTGGAAATATGACTATGATTTTGAAGGGAAAGAAGATATTTAGAATTTTAGGATATATTTTTTGGTCTCCAAATGTTTAAATCCTTTATAAGTCCTTAGTTGTTAGTTCGTGGTTAAATAAAACATAATTATCTGATAAATCTTTGTAGTGTGGTCTGATTTTTCCTGTAACAAATCCAACAACATGAACCTAACTAGCACATTTTCTGGCTTTCTCCCATTGAAAGAAATTACAAGAAATTGAGCCAGGCTTTCTTTCCTGGGGCAGATTTTTGTAAGAGCTAAAGTTTTAGTTTGCTAGATAAGGAAAACAAAATAGAGCTCCCTTGGCAATTCTACAGGTTTAAAGCCACAAGACAAGATGCTGATTTTCTTACAGCAGAAAACACAGAACTATTTTTCTGCCCTGGTGTCTGTTTTTATCTTACAGCCATCAATCTGTTAATGGATCCATTACAGGTGTCTAGTTTCTGAGACAGTGGCACGCAGACATTGCAGATAACGGGTGCCCTGAGTTGGAGTTGCCATGCCTACTAGTACCAAGTCCAGTAACTTAATCCCAATATGTGTTATGTAACTTCCAACCTATGATGTGGAGGAAAGGCCACAAAAAAGAGAATATACCATGAAAGTCAGAAACATCAACCTTAAACACTCGCATAGAATCTAGAATGACAAGTGGGAAAGGCATAGTAGCAGAAGGGAATTGCTGCCAGCTTCCTGAGAGCATGGAAGATCAAAGATGGAGATTCACTTTGAAAGCATGAACGCCATTGTGAAAAGAGCTGGATCGTGGCCAATTCTTTTCTAATTCTAAAGATGTAAGAATAATTTGGGCTGTAGATAAGAACTCTCTGGGTACAAGGCATTTTCAACTGAGAGATTATGAACCTCCTCCTCTGACAGTCACTCAAGAGAAGTTATCAAGTAGATAGTAATGGTTAAATACCAGTTTATAGAGTCCAGGAATAGAGTAAGTGACCATCCTGGTCACTTTCAATTATCAGATTTTAATTCTAAATTCACTGAAAATATGAACTAAAAAAATTTTCATTGAAAATAAACAGTATTGTTTGGGAATGGAACACTGTGTCATCCACAAAATAATACTGACTGTATTTATTATTTTCTTTGGGTTTCTGATGGTTTCATTGCTTCTTTTACTGTTTGCAATTTTTCAAAGACTGGGTGGCTTAGTATTTTGGGATATAAATTAAAAATCAATAATTTGTGAGTTCTTTGCCCTTCCACACATTTGTCACATAGCCTTAGGTAAATACTGAGCTATGGAATTAATATTTGAAAATGTTAAAAACTAAAAATCAATGATGAAAATCCCTTATTCTTATTATCTTATATTCTTTAAAGATGGGTGTGTTGACAGACTGCCTCTGTCTTCCTCTTTGTAAATTCAAATAAGAATCTTGGAGTACTTAGTATAACAAGATCTCATAAATCTTTCCTTGTTAGTGACAAGTAAACATTACAGAGTTCAGTGGCTAACATTGAAATGAAATGTTTGGGTTGAAGCTAAAATTTTTACTGGAAAACTTTAAACAAGTTCAGCTTATTTACCCTCCATTACACCAAACTCATAACACCTTCTGGTTTGGTAATTGAACACTAATTGAATATCAATGTCTGAAGGCTGCTGTGTTCTTCTATTTGTAAATTCTTTAACAATCCAAACCACAGTAAACAATTTCATTTAAATAATGGCTTGACTATTTGCTGAAAATATTTTCATTGCTTAGTTTTTATGTTAAGGTCAAATGACAATAATCCTAATAATTAAGTGGAGATTTTTTTAAAAATACGGATTTATTTCCTATAGATAGAGCCAAAGACTAAAGGGCCTATCAGTGGGACATGGAAATGGGGGATAAGAACAGGCAGGAATGGAAGCGGGGGTGTAGAGTGTGGTCCATGCAGCAGCCATCTAAATAACTTCATTAAGAACAATTTGTGGATTTCTTTTTTTTTTTGTCTCTGTTTCATGCTTTCCAATTATCCCATGGCATAATGACATCTTTATATTATACTTAGTCTCTTTGAATTCTTTTTAAATACAATCATAATAATTTACCTTTTTAATTCTCTGAACTTAAAATAAGAAGCTTATACTTGCAGACATTAGAAATTTAACACTCTAGAACTATATAGTTCTTCCATGAAAACAAACAAAACTCATAGTCCTTAAAAGTCTAAATGATTTTCATTAGCCAAAATTTTAATTTTTTCAAAAAAGATGGATAACATAAATCATGACTATTATTTTACTTATGTTATACTTAAAGAATATGGAAGACATTAGTAGTAATGAAAAATTATTTCCTTGAAAGCACATTTGTATTAAAAATATCTCGCCTGCATTTTTTGAAAGTGGACCTTTGTGACATCATCTGGCTTCTAGACCTGGCCTTTTAGGTGTGCTCTGGAATGCCAGCTATCCTGCTTCTCTAAAGCAGTCTCGTGAATGGTCCTTCACTGCATCAAGAAGCATGCTCCATCTCCCACGGTCCCTAATCAACTTCAAGTTCCTTGTATGCATGTTTCATTCACCTGCATGAAGAACTGTATTTGCATTCTTCACTTTAAGGATAAAGTCTTTTGGTAGGTAAAGATTTCTGCCTCTTTTTCTGGGACTGGGATTGTAGCTCAGTGGTAGAGTGCTTGCCTAGCACATATGAGTGAGGCACCATTTCTATTCTCAACACCACATAAAAAATAAATAAACAAACAAACAAATAAATAAATAAATCAATACATAAAAGTATAGTGTCCATCTGCAACTACAATTTTCCTTTAAAAAAATTTTCTGTTTCTCACATGTCCCCCCTCCTTAATTCAGAACACTACTTGTCAGTCTCTGCTGGCCTGTACTTGAGAGTGCACTTCGGCTCTGAGAAAACAGCAACAGTGTCTTCTTTTCTAGAATATGAAGAGCACCTGGTGACAATAAACAAGTTTGCTCTGTGTTACCATGTGGTGGTGATAAGGGTCACTCCTCCATTTCGAGTTCATTTTGATGACTATATTTTAGACACTTCTAAATTTTCCATGTGGTAACTAAGCTATTGAGGTGATATTATGAAAAGGACAGAGTCAAGGATCTGTGCATTCTTGACCACATAACTTAAATCTCTTGTCTAGTCACCTAACTTTAAAGGTAAATTTCTCCTAGGTAATTTCTAAATTTTCCATCAGTTATAAAGTGTAATGGGTTTTGTACTGTTGGGAGTATTTGCATCATTGTTTGCAGAGATGTGCTATGCTTCTCTTTTTTCCTCTTTTCTTTCTCCCTGTTTATCCTCTCATTCCTTTTAGCAGTCCTTATGCTTATTTATATTAGATGGTATTGTTAACACTGCCATGGATTATTTTCTTTGTACTTTGTGTTCATTTATAATCAGTCTTTTAAAATGTTATCAGCAATGTGGGGTTGCTGATATTTAGTATGATACGTTTCAAATGCAAAATGAATTTAAAGGAATGAAATATTTCTAGTGCTACTTTTTAAAATCCTTACTGGAGTATGTTCAACTGTACTCCTATACATTATTTGAACTTTCCTTTCATAAAGACCCAAAATGTTTAGATGGCTTGGTTCATAGACTCCCAACTACAGGAAGATGATCAGTTAAAACTGCAGCTTTGGTGGCAATTGGTTTTTGTGCATGCTTCCTTCAGGTGCTCCTGGACCATGACTAAGCATGGGAGACACAACTTTTGGGGAACTTCAACTGGAGGAAGTTAATGATGGATTTGCTGAAACCTTCTTAGACCGCGTGGCTCTCTAGGATACTTCCATACAACTATTTCCCTCTGTCTCTCCTTCATTTATGTCTTAAAACCTCTGGGAACATTCTTTGCTCCCCTCAAGCTTTCTCCCACCTGAGTAGTTCTTCAATGATATCTTCACATATTTAATCCTATCATAGTATTTGCTTCTCAGACCCCTAAACACAAACCCCCCAAACTAGATATTTCAATATTTTAAAACTAAAACAGATAAGTTAAAAGACCACAAACTTCAGATGTATTGAGATTAAACAAAATACAGAGTAATTAACAAATACCAAAAAGGTTTTTGATGTTCATGGTTCAAAATGGCCTGTGTCCCTTCTTTATAGGGGATGATTTCTGCATCTGATTTATTCCTACTGCAAGTCCTAAACTGTCTTCAGCACAATATAAACTCCTCTTCACTTAATAAGCACACAAGTATCTTTTTGGAAAATAAGAAAAACACTCAGAGAGACTGACACTGAATAAGCATATCTATGGAGTGGCTGGATGGAAATGTGAACCAATTTTGCAAATCTACTCTTAGTCCTTCACTTCACAGAACGTTTGATATGGTGCTAGCCTGCAAGTTCAAGAAAGTATAATAGCTACCACATTTTTCATATTGTTCTGTTTTACATAGGTTTCCCTAGTTCATAGTTGTTTAATAAAAAACATATCAAATAAATTGTGATGAGTGTATGTATATCAAACCTAGTTGTTTGGCGCATGTTGTCCATAAGAACTTGCCATTTGCTAAATGGTGAGTTTATAAAACACACCAAAAAGGAACGCTTGTCCAACCTGCAGAAAGCAGTGTGGGGTTGCTGATATTTAGGGTGATACATTTCAAATGCAAAATGAATTTAATGGAATGAAATCAAATTCGTGCATCAAGATGAAGTTTAACAGAGACAACATGTGGCCCTGATTTTAAGTTCAAAAGATAATTGTGTAAGTACAGGATATAACTGTTCAAAGATGAGACCGTATTTCTTGTGAATGTAATATATGGGTTTGTCCTCTGGAATGACAAGAGTTCATATAAAGGTCCAAGATATATATATATATGACCACAAGCTCCATATGAGCCAACAGTGTTATTCTGATATTAAAAAAGAAAATCTACTTTGGGATGTTACTAATTTACATATGGCAATATCAAATAAAGTTAAAAACACAAGTCTGCAGGAAGGTTCCTAAATCTGGGCACCAACTTTAAGAAGAACTTTCATAAACACCAGTATTATGGAGAGCATGCTGAAACAATATCCTGGCTGATGGTTTACTCATCCATGCATTCAGCAAACATCTAAGTACACACTATAAAACAGAGGGATTCTTGGATTCAAGGAGTTCAAAGCCTATAATAGATAATCTGAATATTGGGCAAGCAGAGAGAAAGACTTAGGGGAAAATGCAAGTTGCCTTTAAAAACTTGAAGATATATTGGTAGTACTGTGTTTTCAGTGTGTTTGGAATGTATCACCCAATGGTGTATGTTTTGAAATCTAATCTGTATTTAAATATCAGGAGGGTGGAAACTCACTTCAACTATGATGTTTAGGGTTGGGATTTGGGGGAGTTGATTAGGATTACAAAAAGTCATCAGCATGAGGCCCCCTTATTGAATATTTGTGGCTTTATAAGAAGAGGTAGAGAAACCAGAAGAGGCATCTGTCCCCTGTCATTCTTCTCCCATGTGATGTGCTCTGCCTCCTCAGGACTCTGCCAACAGGAAGGTCATCACCAGATGAAGGTCTTTCAATCTCCAGATCTAAATAAATGAGCCAAGTGCATCTCCTTATGGAGCGTCAGAAATTTCTTTATATTAATTACAAATATGCTAACACAGATAAGTCATGTTTAATCTTTCTAAGCCTGATTCAATTTATGCTAGTCTCAGAGAAAAAGAAGTCATCTTCCTACAATGCTACACAGGTATTGCTTATGCTCCTAGGCTCAAGAAAGTATTCCTCTTAATTGGTAATTTCCAATTCTTAATTGGTAATTCCCTCCTGGTCATGAATACCAAGAGTTGAAATCCTCCTGTAACCTTGGGCCTACTATCCTTGCAGAAAATGAATGGTACCAATTGTTTCCCTTACTTTCCCTGAACACTGAGCTGGCAGAATAGGAATGTTATTATGTCCCAGCCTCAGTACACACCAGGGAAAAAAATAAAGGCTTGTCAAGTTACCGTCCTAGAATCTGAGATTGCTTTGTAATGCCTCAGCGTATGATAAGCAATGTGTGAACCAACCATGCTCTTACCCTCTCTCTTTCACCTTTTTTATATGTATGCAAGTAGCTGGGGATTTTTTTTCCCTCTTCATAGCATGTATGTGAAAGGAAATAGGTTGGTAATGAAAATTCCATAATAAACCAGACGTGTTGGCACACACCTGTAATCCCAGAAGCTCTAGAGGCTGAAACAGGAGGATCATGAGTTCAAAGCCAGCATCAGCAAAAGCAAGGTGCTAAGCAACTCAGTGAGATCCTATCTCTAAATAAGATACAAAATAGGGCTGGGGATGTGGCTCAGTTGCCAAGTGCCCTTGAGTTCAATCTCAAGTTAAATTATAATCAGTGGATAGAAGATGCAACTAACCATTTTTTAACTGGATTAAGGAATATTTTTATAGGAAAAAAAAGAAAGGTGGGTCAGGAAGATGGCGGCGAAGGGAGTGCATCACCCCCTTGTGCCGAGTCACTGTGCGGGAGAATGACGAGTTAAAACAGCTGAAGGCTGTCTTGTTGGGAATTTTCAGCGAAATTGAGGTGCTCCAGAATCTAGTGGAGGGATTTTCACCGCGTGAGGATCGGCGGCGGGGGCTTGGTCGCGGGTGATTTCTCTGAACTGAGGGTCGCACGGCTTGTTCGGCGGATTGCCCCGCGACCGGAGTCTGCGGCACGCGCTGGGAAGCGGTAAGGTGGCGGCGAGGAGGTGCAGCACTGTGGATTCTGTGGGCTCCGGCCAGCGGTGCAATGGCTGCGCTCAGAGCTTAGTTCTGGGTTTGAGATGGAGGAGGGAAGCAGTCCAGTTCGGTTCTCCACACTGGTTGGTCCACGGAGGAGGCCAGCGGCCGCCATCTTGGAGAGCTGACGTAATCATCCCTGTTTTCTACTGATCTCAGCTCATTCAGCTACGGAGCAGGTGATTTCAGGCTGTTATTTGCCTGCGTCTCGCAGACAGATAGATCAGGCTCAGGGCTAGAGAACCCGCGGAGACGGCTTCTTGGAGCTCGCCCCTAGCAGAGCGTGCACCGAGCTCAGGGCGGCCGGGTTCTGGCTCCCGGAGCTGCTTTGGCCCAGGGCTGGGGAACCCGTGGGGACTGCTTCTTGGAGCCTGCTCCTAGCAGACCATGCACCGAGCTCTGAGCAGCCGGGTTCTGGCTCTCGGAACTGTTTTGGCCCAGGGCTGGGAGAACCCGCGGAGTCTGCTTCTTGGAGCCTGCTCCCAGCAGAGCGTGCACTGAGCTCGGGGCGGCCGGGTTCTGGCTCCCGGAGCTGCTTTGGCCCAGGGCTGGGGAACCCGCGGAGACTGCTTCTTGGAGCCTGCTCCTAGCGGACCGTGCACCGAGCTCTGAGCAGCCGGGTTCTGGCTCTCGGAACTGTTTTGGCCCAGGGCTGGGGGAACCCGTGGAGTCTGCTTCTTGGAGCCCGCTCCCAGCAGAGCGTGCACCGAGCTCGGGGCGGCCGGGTTCTGGCTCCCGGAGCTGCTTTGGCCCAGGGCTGGGGATCCCGCGGAAACTGCTTCTCAGTCTGGGTCCTGCTGGGTGCTGTGGGGGCCAGAGGGGCAGAGTGGAGCTGCTGCCTGCACCCAGAACAGGCCAAGCGACCCGCTGGCGTGGTATCACGTCATCCCAACTGCAGCTGGGGCCGAAGAGAGCAGCCTCCCACGCCTGGATCAGGTCCAGCGACCCGATGGTGTGGTAGTCAAGTCACCCCATTTGGAGTAGGGGCCGAACAGAGCCGCCGCCCGAGCCTGCAAGGTAAGCAGACCTGCGACCCACCGCCAGGACAGGCCCGGTGGCCTGCCAGCATGGGGGACACGTCGCACCAATTGGAGTGGGGGCTGAACGGGGCCACTGCCTGTGCCCGGAAAAGGTCCAGCGACCCACCGGCGTGGCAGTCAAGTCATCCCATTTGGAGTGGGGGCCGAGCAGAGCCGCTGCCCGAGCTCGCAAGGTAGGCAGACCGGCGGCCCACAGGCAGAACGGGCCCAGCAGCCGGCCAGCGAGACAGACACGTCACACTGGTTGGAGTGGGGGCGGAGCAGAGCCGCCGCCCGTGTGCGGAAAAGGCCCAGCGACCCGCCGGAGTGGCAGTCAGGTAGCTCCATTTGGAGTGGGGGCCAAGCAGAACTGCCGCCCGAGCCCGCAAGGTAGGCAGACCTGCAACCCACCAGTGGAACAGGCCCAGAGGCCTGCCAGTGTGGTAGACACGTCATACCAATTGGAGTAGGGGCCGAGCAGAGCCGCCGGATCAGGCCCAACGACCCGTGGGCGTGGTAGTCACATCACCACAATTGGTGTGGGGCCAGAGCAGAGCCGCCACCCACGCCCGCATGGTGGGCAGACCTGCGACCGACCGGCAGAGCAGGCCTAGTGGCCCACCAGCGTGGTAGACAGATCACCCCAATTGGAGGAGGAGCACAGCCACTACCCACACTGCAAGGGAGATTTTTCAACTATACAAGAGCAATATAAATAAATAGGGGGAAAATTTCAAAAACACAACAGTTTTACTAAGCAGAAAGAAACGCGAGCAATATGAAAAGACAAGGCAAGAAAGGACCACAAGCAATGCAGGTCAACTCAACTTTAGAAGAGGTAATAGCTGCAACGGATGGAATGTCAGATAAAGAATTCAGGATATACATGCTTCAGATGATCTGGAGTCTCAAGGAAGACATGAGACAGCAAAATCAGACAATGAAAGATCACATTGACAAGGAATTACGTTAACAAATCCAAGAAGCAAAGGATCAATTATACAGGGGGGTTGGAGGTAATAAAAAACAAACAAATAGAAATCCTAGAAATGCAGGAAGCAATAAACCAACTTAAAAACTCAATTGAGAATACTACCAGCAGAGTAGAACACTTAGAAGATAGAACATCAGACAATGAAGACAAAGTATTTCAACTTGAAAAGAACATAGACAGCTCAGCAAGACAGTTAAGAAACCATGAGCAGAACATCCAAGAGATATGGGATAACATAAAGAGACAAAACTTAAGAGTCATTGGGATACAGGAAGGCATGGAGGACCAATCCAAAGGAATAAACAATCTATTCAATGAAATAATACGAGAAAACTTCCCAGACTTGAAGAATGAGACAGAATCCCAAATCCTAGAAGCCTACAGGACGCCAAATGTGCACAATCATAAGAGATCCACACCTAGACACATTATAATGAAGATGCCCAACATACAGAATAAGGAGAGAATTTTAAAAGCTACAAGAGAAAGGAAGCAGATTACATTTAGGGGTAAACCAATCAGGATAACAGCTGATCTTTCAACACAGACTCTGAAAGCTAGAAGATCCTGGAATAACATATTTCAAACACTGAAAGAAAATGGGTTCCAGCCAAGAATCGTGTATCCAGCGAAATTAAGCTTCAGGATGGAAGATGAAATTAAAACCTTCCACGATAAACAAAAGTTAAAAGAATTTGCAGCTAGAAAACCATCTCTTCAAAAAATCCTTGGCAAAACATTACAGGAAGAGGAAATGGAAAATAACAATGAAAACCAACAGTGGGAGGTAGGACAATAAAGGGGGGAAAATAATCAAAGAAGAAAACAAATCAGGTTTAGTAACATTAATAAACAAATATGGCTGGAAGAACAAACCATATTTCAATAATAACCCTAAATGTTAATGGCCTAAACTCACCAATTAAGAGACACAGGCTAGTTGAATGGATCACAAAACAAGACCCAACAATATGCTGCCAACAGGAGATGCATTTGATAGGAAAAGATATACATAGACTGAAGGTGAAAGGTTGGGAAAAATCATATCACTCATATGGACTGCGGAAACAAGCAGGAGTGTCCATACTCATATCAAATAAAATAGATTTCAAGCCAAAGTTAATCAAAAGGGATAAAGAGGGACACTACATACTGCTCAAGGGAACCATACACCAACAAGACATAACAATCATAAATATATATGCCCCAAACAATGGAGCAGCTATGTTCATCAAGCAAACTCTTCTCAAGTTCAAGAGTCTAATAAACCACCATACAATAATCATGGGAGACTTCAACACACCTCTCTCACCACTGGACAGATCTTCCAAACAAAAGTTGAATAAGGAAACTATAGAGCTCAATAACACAATTAACAACCTAGACTTAATTGACATATATAGAATATACCACCCAACATCAAGCAGTTACACTTTTTTGTCAGCAGCACATGGATCCTTCTCAAAAATAGATCATATATTATGTCACAGGGCAACTCTTAGACAATATAAAGGAGTAGAGATAATACCATGCATCTTATCTGATCATAATGGAATGAAACTGAAAATCAACGATACAAGAAGGAAGGAAAAATCATGCAACACTTGGAGAATGAACAATAGGTTACTAAATGATCAATGGGTTTTAGAAGACATCAAGGAGGAAATTAAAAAATTCTTAGAGTTAAATGAAAACTCAGACACAACATATTGGAATCTATGGGACACATTGAAAGCAGTTCTAAGAGGAAAATTCATTGCTTGGAGTTCATTCCTTAAAAAAAGAAAAAACCAACAAATAAATGATCTCATACTTCATCTCAAAATCCTAGAAAAAGAAGAGCAAAACAACGCAAAAGTAGTAGAAGGCAAGAAATAATTAAAATCAGAGCTGAAATTAATGAAATCGAAACTAAAGAAACAATTGAAAAAATTGACAAAACTAAAAGTTGGTTCTTTGAAAAAATAAATAAAATAGACAGACCCTTAGCCATGCTAATGAAGAGAAGAAGAGCATATGGGATGAAAAAGGCAATATCACAACAGACACTTCAGAAATACAGAAGATAATCAGAAATTATTTTGAATCATTATACTCCAATAAAATAGAAGATAGTGAAGGCATCGATAAATTTCTTAAGTCATATGATCTTCCCAGATTGAGTCAGGAGGATATAGACAACCTAAACAGACCAATAACAATTGAGGAACTAGAAGAAACCATCAAAAGACTACCAACTAAGAAAAGCCCAGGACCGGATGGGTATACAGCAGAGTTTTACAAAACCTTTAAAGAGGAACTAATACCAATACTTTCAAGCTATTTCAGGAAATAGAAAAAGAGGGAGAACTTCCAAATTCATTCTATGAGGCCAACATCACCCTGATGCCTAAACCAGACAAAGACACCTCAAAGAAAGAAAACTACAGACCAATATCTCTAATGAACCTAGATGCAAAAATCCTCAATAAAATTCTGGTGAATTGGATTCAAGAACATATCATAAAAATTGTACACCATGGTCAAGTAGGATTCATCCCTGGGATGCAAGGCTGGTTCAATATACGGAAATCAATAAATGTTATTCACCACATCAATAGACTTAAAAATAAGAACCATATGATCATCTCGATAGATGCAGAAAAAGCATTCGACAAATTACAGCATCCCTTTATGTTCAAAACTCTAGAAAAATTAGGGATAACAGGATCATACCTCAACATAGTAAAAGCAATCTATGCTAAGCCACAGGCTAGCATCATTCTGAATGGAGAAAAATTGAAGGCATTACCTCTAAAATCTGGAACAAGACAGGGATGCCCTCTCTCACCACTTCTGTTCAACATAGTCCTCGAAACACTGGCCAGAGCAATTAGACAGACGAAAGAAATTAAAGGCATAAAAATAGGAAAAGAAGAACTTAAATTATCACTATTTGCAGATGACATGATTCTATACTTACAGACCCAAAAGGGTCTACAAAGAAACTATTAGAGCTAATAAATGAATTCAGCAAAGTGGCAGGATATAAAATCAACACGCATAAATCAAAGGCATTCCTGTATATCAGCGACAAATCCTCTGAAATGGAAATGAGGACAACTACTCCATTCACAATATCCTCAAAAAAAATAAATAAATAAAATACTTGGGAATCAACCTAACAAAAGAGGTGAAAGACTTATAGAATGAAAACTACAGAACCCTAAAGAGAGATATAGAAGAAGATCTTAGAAGATGGAAAAATATACCCTGTTCATGGATAGGCAGAACTAACATAATCAAAATGGCAATATTACCAAAAGTTCTCTATAAGTTCAACGCAATGCCAATCAAAATCTCAAAGGCATTTCTTGTAGAAATAGATAAAGCAATCATGAAATTCATATGGAAAAATAAAAGACCCAGAATAGCAAAAACAATGCTAAGCAGGAAGTGTGAATCAGGCGGTATAGTGATACCAGATTTCAAACTATACTACAGAGCAATAGTAACAAAAACAGCATGGTACTGGTACCAAAA
Organism: Spermophilus citellus; assembly: GCF_964194105.1. Classification (NCBI taxonomy): domain Eukaryota; kingdom Metazoa; phylum Chordata; class Mammalia; order Rodentia; family Sciuridae; genus Spermophilus; species Spermophilus citellus. The sequence goes on from NC_138184.1 coordinate 164,425,439, forward strand.
CAGGCAGGTGGACCAATGGTATAGAATAGAGGACACAGAAACCAATCCACAAAACTACAACTATCTTATATTTGAAAAAGGGGCTAAAAGCATGCAATGGAGGAAGGATAGCATCTTCAACAAATGGTGCTGGGAAAACTGGAAATCCATTTGCATCAAAATGAAACTGAATCCCTTTCTCTCGCCATGCACAAAAGTTAACTCAAAATGGATCAAGGAGCTTGATATCAAATCAGAGACACGACACCTGATAGAAGAAAAAGTTGGCTATGATATACATACTGTGGGGTCGGACTCCAAATTCCTCAATAGGACACCCATAGCACAAGAGTTAATAACTAGAATCATCAAATGGGACTTACTCAAACTAAAAAGTTTTTTCTCAGCAAAAGAAACAATAAGAGAGGTAAATAGGGAGCCTACATCCTGGGAACAAATCTTTACTCCTCACACTTCAGATAGAGCCCTAATATCCAGAATATACAAAGAACTCAAAAAATTAGACAATAAGATAACAAATAACCCAATCAACAAATGGGCCAAGGACCTGAACAGACACTTCTCAGAGGAGGACATACAATCAATCAACAAGTACATGAAAAAATGCTCACCATCTCTAGCAGTCAGAGAAATGCAAATCAAAACCACCCTAAGATACCATCTCACTCCAGTAAGATTGGCAGCCATTATGAAGTCAAACAACAACAAGTTCTGGCGAGGATGCGGGGAAAAGGGTAAACTTGTTCATTGTTGGTGGGACTGCAAATTGGTACAGCCAATTTGGAAAGCAGTATGGAGATTTCTTGGAAAGCTGAGAATGGAACCACCATTTGACCCAGCTATTCCCCTTCTCGGTCTATTCCCTAAAGACCTAATAAGAGCATGCTACAGGGACACTGCTACATTGATGTTCATAGCAGCACAATTCACAATAACAAGATTGTGAAACCAACCTACATGCCCTTCAATAGATGAATGGATAAAAAAAATGTGGCATTTATACACAATGGAGTATTACTCTGCATTAAAAAATGACAAAATCATAGAATTTGGAGGGAAATGGATGGCATTAGAGCAGATTATGCTAAGTGAAGCTAGCCAATCCCTAAAAAACAAATGCCAAATATCTTCTTTGATATAAGGGGAGTAACTAAGGGCAGAGTAGGGACGAAGAGCATGAGAAGAAGATTAACATTAAACAGGGATGAGAGGTGGGAGGGAAATGGAGAGAGAAGGGAAATTGCATGGAAATTGAAGGTGATCCTCAGGGTTATACAAAATTACATACAAGAGGAAGTGAGGGGTAAGGGAAGAATAATACAAGGGGGAGAAATGAATTACAGTAGAGGGGGTAGAGAGAGAAGAGGGGAGGGGAGGGGAGGGGGGATAGTAGAGGATAGGAAAGGCAGCAGAATACAACAGACACTAGAATGGCAATGTGTAAATCAATGGAAGTGTGAATGATGTGATTCAGCAATCTGTATACGGGGTAAAAATTGGAGTTCATAACCCACTTGAATCAAACTGTGAAATATGATATGTCAAGAACTATGTAATGTTTTGAACGACCAACAATAAAAAAATAGAAAAAAAAAGAAAAAATAAAAAAAGGAATATTTTTATAAAAATAGAGATAATGAGAAATGAAAGTTTTTGAAGTAAGTATCCTTTAGTTATTGGAGTCTACAATGAGACAAAAGGCATCACTTAAGTATTCAGTTTGAGTGAGTCCTGTATTGGGTGGAAAATGTTCTACTAGTAAATCTCAAAGCCCATTTCCAATTCTTAAATTTGTCATTCTGATAATATTAGGAGGCAATGCAAAGTTGCATCCAAGCACTTGTGCTCTGTGATGGCAGGAAGGTGATCTATATATTTTCTTAATTGTGACATTTTCTGAATATTATTAGTGTTACTTATTTGCCCCTTATTTCTTGACATTGCAAGTGTCATTCAGTCTGTGATTACATTTACTTTATTACTTTACATTAGTTTTTAAAAGAAGATTTCAAATATATATTACTTTTGTTTGTCTGGATTTTGTCTTTTAAAGTTTTAGAGTACAAATCAAGTATGTATGAGATGAAGACGTATCTAAACCTGTAAAACATCTTTTGAAGTAATGGCTAAAAGCTCTTAGTTTTTTCTCATTGAATATTTAGCACTATAAAGTGGAAAGGCTCTTCTCATGTGTAAATGTTATAAAAATTGTAAGATTCAGGGTCTTGAAAAACTCCTAACTTGGAAATCTCATTTGTATACTTCTCTAAATGATAATATATGCTAGTACTATTGAACATGATAACTAAACTTGGCATTCAAACTATATCCTTCTTAGTTTGGTATCAGAATTTTTCTACAATGAATTCTCACTAATAATAGTAATAATAATAATAATGATAATTAGCTTCATTCATTTTACTTAGTTCATAAGACACCAATTAATATTGTTAAACCAAAACCAAAATTTTAAAATGGTAATGATGAATATTGTAAAATTCTCTGCCCCTGTGATACAAAGATATAAAAGGATAATGCAAAAAAAAAAAAAGAAAAAGTAATAGCACCTTAGATATGTAATCAAATCTTTGTGAAACAAATAGAAAAAATTCAAACAAGCCATTAATTCTCTGAGATTTACTATTTATTTTTTCCATTTTATTTTCTGAAGATTTTTTCTCATGAATGTTTTAGCAAGAAAACATATCATTATCTAATATGCAAGATAATCTAATATTTTCTATTTTTTCCTAGCCATTATTGAAATAATTCAACTTCTTAAAATTCTAGAATGAAGATATTTTAATTTTTTCAAGTTAGTTTTTATAAATATTAGATAACATTAGATATTTACTTTCTTATTTTACTTAGTCTCTGAAAGGAATATTTGTATGTACCTGGAGCTATTTGTAAAATATGGCAGAGTTGCCAGGCAAGGTAGTACATGCCTATAATCCCAGCCATTCAGGAGGCTGAGGTAGTGGGATCATAAGTTCAAAGCAGTCTCAACAACTTAGGCCCTATGTAACCTATGGAGACCTTGTCTCAAAATAAAAAATAAACAGGACTGTGGAGGTGGCTCACTGGTTAAGTGCCCCTGGGTTCAATCCCTGGTACTCCATAAATAAACAAACAAACAAATAAATTTTTAAAAATAGCAGAGACTTAGGAATGCCAGATTTTTAATAATGACTTACCTTTACATGATATCAAAACACATGATGTAAATTGAAATGCTCCAACAATAATTATGAGACATTGAAGAGTATAAGATTATGTAAAATTAATTAATAAATTAATGAAGAACTACATACAGAAAAGACTATAGATTTAAGAATGAAAAATAGTGCCTGACTAAAGAATTTTATATTGGTTTATTTTGAACATTTTATATGGATTGTTAAAAAAAACCTAAAGTCTCATACATTGTATCTCTTGAATTAAAAATAAAGCAATTATATCCCAGGCACCTACCTCACAGATCCTATAAAATCAAGACCAATGAAGAATTAGCCAAAGTTTCACATATGTTGATCATTTCCTTCATAAACCTCAGTTATGGTGTACAGTCTATTCCCTACAGTATTAATTCAAGTTGAAAAAGTTCTTAAAGATAGACACAAAGTCATATGCATAAACAATCCTAGAAAGTACTTTAGACTTTAAAATATCTTTTACATTTTTATCACACATATCCCTTTGATATAGACAACTGACATTTTTTTTCTCAAATCATTTAATTTGACTTTTATAAAGATAACATTTTTTCTTCAGATACTGCTACTACACCAGTTATATAGTATTTGATTAATTACAATAGCTTGTTATATAAACAAGTACAATTGGCATCATGAAAATTTCAAATAATCATAATATCATTTTGATAAAAGTAGTAATAGATGTAATCCCCTCTCGGTACAGTCCATAGAGGATAAAAGTGAATGATATGCTCTAGAATGTAGTGAAGTAGCCTGAGAGTCTGTACACACAACATCAGTCAGTGTGAAACATTGGATTAATATTAGAAGTCAGTTAAGTGAGGGTAGATTAAGAGAGCTCTTCTGTATTTATAAAATGATAAAATATTTATTTAAGACATAATATGTGGGCATGGAGTCATTTGATTTAAAAAAATCTTTTTTAAGGCAAATCTATTCATATGGATTCAAGTTTAAATATAAACAACCAACAGTGTTTCACAAAAGAAATATTAATTTTTTCTGTAATAATTTGCTTTGAATCAATGATATTTGAAAGAAAAGGGAAAAGGCCAATTGCCAGTGCAAGTTCAGAATCTTGTAATTTGTGGGCCTAATAAAAGTTATAAATGCTTTTCTTTGCTCTGCTTCCAAATCCTTCAGTTTAGTATCTGTACGCAAGTGTACATCTTCTAGGGCCATACTACCCTAGAACATGTGTGCTGTGGTTTGGACCTAGAAACATTCTCCCCAAAGCTCATTTTGAAAGCATGTTCCCCAGAGCATAAAAGTTTCAGAAGGGTGCTTTTAATCAATCTTGAGAGCTGTAATACCATCAATAGATTGATTCATTTTATGAAATAATAATATGAATTAGCTACTGGGTGGTAACTGTAGGCAGATGGGGCATGAATGAAGGAAGAAGATCACTAAGAGTGTGCCTTTGGGGATTATATCTTATCCCTTTATCCTCACATGCTCCCTCTCTGTACTTCCTGGTTGCCATGAGCTAATGGGTTTTCCTCTTCATGGATTCTCTTAGCCATGATGTTCTGCCTTGCCCCTGATCCAGAACAATGGATTGGCAGCCACAAATAAACTTTTCCTCCCCTAAGTTATTCTTGTCAGGCATTTTGGTCACAGCGATGAAAAGCTAACACAATGCCCAATCTCATCTGACCTTGGAAGCTAAGCAGGGTTGGGACTGGTTAGTACTTAGATGGGAACTAAGTGAATATCTTCTCAACAACAATGACAAGGGGTCTTTCAAAACAGCTTGGACTCATATTTTTTTCTTAAGAACTGCAGTTAACAATTTGGGTCAGATTGAAGATAAATAAATATGCTTACGAAAAACTTGGGAACTTTCTAAATGCTGAATTCCTATATTTTTTATGAAAGCACTTGAGTTGGAAATACCCAGACAAAAAGGTCATCCAGAATGGCAGAAGCAATCCTGATGAAAATAGACAAGTTCTAAGTAATATGCCAGTTTTATATCTGGTTTCCAGAGATTTTTCATGAATTGATTATGTCAGAAACAGTTTAGAGATTATATGTATGCTTAGCTGTTTATAAAACTTGTTTTTCCTTGGATGATATTAACCTATAATTTTAAATGCTTATATACTTTGGGGGAAAATAATCCATTCTAGTGTTTTAAACAACCCATATACATCCAGTAAAAGAGGCTGAACACCTTATAACTGACGTACTTTTAAGTATCATTTGAATTTCATTTTTTAAAATGTTTCATAAACATGTTGGAAAGTTCTAGACACATCAGATATCTCATTATCCACAGTACAAATGCCCTCTGGTCTTCTTTTGACAGTGAAGCAAAAAAATCTGGAGCAAACTTTAAGAAGAAAGGAAAAGATCAAAAAGAACTCATCTTCCCCCTCAGTTTTTGGCATCCCTAGGTTGAATGTCAAGTCTGGTATTGAATCATGAAAAGAAATTAGAGGCTAGTTGGATAGGAATCGGTATTTTATTTCATTTAGCCATAGTGTGACTTTAGTTGGTTTCATTTTTTAACCTATTGACTAATCTTATGATTTTGAGATAAAAATGAAAACATATCTTGAAGTATTTACTAATTTAAGTAGAACTAAATATATTAGACAGCATTCCAATTTGCAAATTAAAGACACACCACATTATTGCTAAACTAAGCTCTAAAAGAATTCTAAGAATCACTTAATTTGAATTTTATTTTGTAATGGATTTGCTTTGAAGAAAATATTTTTTGCCTTAGCAAACTTGAACTTAACAAATTTTAGTTTATAAAATTGTACTATAAATGCATCGCTTCATTGTGAGTCATTCAAGAGTTAGCAAAGTGATCATAACATACAAAAATAAAATTGGATGGCAGGTATTATATATTTGGATGGAAAAAAAAAAGTATTTCACTATTTTGAAACAATACAAAAGACTGACAAAGTCATATAAATTTAGATCAATAAAACTATTTGTAGTATGCTAAGAGCCATAGCCAAGTAGTAATAATGCATGGCATTTTTGGTTGAAAGGTGATGCCAGCAAGCCATTGAGAAGATATGATTATGTTAAGATCTGCATTCAAATGGATCCTTGGTAGTTTCCATTGGTTGGGGAAGTGCAGTAGGAGGGAATTCCGGAGGAGGGATTTCCTGTTGGTGTGTGTGTCTGGGAGAACACCACGTGTGTCGTTCGGCCTTTTTCCCAGGAGCTTACAGGGCATTGGCGGGGAGTTTCAAAAATAAAGTTTGTTCCTGCTTGAGTGGCTCTTGTTTTTTTGCCCAGCCAGACTGTGGCAATAGTACCTCTTTTATCTTCTCCTATACTCATTCCAGCTTTGACTCCTCTCTCTCTTTACCTTTGTTCAGCCTTTGCCTTTCTAAGAAATATGCATCTAAAAACCACATAAAAAGGAGACGTTAAGACACCTGCAAAGTTTAATAATATCACAACATTACACCTCTTCCATAGAGAGAATCTCTCCTATCACCTGGAACCATACCTTCAGCATTAAAATGCTGCCCACAATTCCTTTTTTCAAAGAATCTTTGACAGAATAACTGAGGCAGGTTAATTCACTCCCAAAAACTCATTCTGCCATCACCCAACCAGGTTTTATTTACCTATTCATCTTGATGAAAATATTTTTATCAATACCTTTAAGCAAAAAAAAATCATCATTCTATAAAGACCTTTGAAACTCAACATTAATTTTATATATTAAGCACTTTTTATTTATCTTAAATATTGTTTTTGAAGTTACAAATCCAGCTTCACCTTCCATCTGCTGAACTGTGTATGGTCCCATGTGAAATCTGAATGTTTCTCACCTCCCCCAGGAGAAAATAAACACTGGTCGAGCAGAGACTCCTGAATAGAGAAGAGTTAAAGACTGTTATTCTCTCCTTCATAGCATGGGGCCTTGATCCAAAAAAGTTAGCCAAGTAAGAATCCTCTAGAAAGAAGCATGCCTTAAATCCTGGAGATACCAAATACATACACTGAAAATCCTGGGAAAGAGGCAGGACTCAGTGAAGATATACAGATCAAGAGTTTCACATTTCTTGGGAACATTATCAAACAGTTCTGGAATTATGGGGAAGGGGACCTTCCCCTAATTGCTACAAATTATATGAATTTGCACTTTGGTTTTATAGATTTGAGATGTGGGACTTGAAAATGGATTATAGATTCAAAGACATGATAGGTTCAGACTTTTTGGAAAGCACACAAATATTACTAATGTTTTATGATCTTATGGTTTCTGTGCTGAACATTAGTTTACATGTCTAACTAATGCTTGATGTAGAATTTTTATATTTCATTACTTGTCAATAAAAGCACCAAACATATGATATAATATAATATGTGTACAAAAAACAACACAATATAAAACTCCACTGAAAAGTGATTTAGTTATGTGTATTCAAAGGAAATTTTTCTTAGATACTGAGACTTTTAAAAAGCAAGATGCTCAAGATGTTATATATAAGATTAATCCATATTTATATAACATTGTATATATACAAAAGGAATAAATTCTATAGGATGTGCAAAAAAACCTTAGCCTTGGATACCTTTAGAGCTATTAGTCTTAGTTATTGAAAAGAAAGTTTAGATTTATTTTATTTTATACCTATTTTATTTCTTAAATATTTATTATATAAATTGCTTTTTAGAAATACATTAACTTTAAAAATACTATTCAAAGTATTAAAAATTTTAATATATTAATTATGAAGGATAAGAATCTTCCATATGCAATTGTTATCAATATCTATGATAACTCCATCAAAGACACAAAAACATCTAATATTTTAAATTTATGTAAGACACTATTACTTAGAAGTTCAATCTTGTTTGATCTTCTATCCATTTTGGAGTTTGAACTTACATATTCCCCTAAGGGTAGAAAAAACTCTGCAGTTACTACTGGCTGTAAGCCAAAATTCTCCTGCACTCTCAGGGTCACAGCTTTGTGAGTTAGCTCTCTGTCTTAATCTGTTTCTCTCTCCCTCTCCCTCTCCCTCTCCCTCTCCCTCTCCTTTTCCCTCACCCTCTCTCTGATTTTTAGAGAAACTCATATATACCTACTTTCATGTGCAGTTTTCCTCAAAGGGTATACACAGCATGCCAAGGGGCTAGTTGTAAAAAAATTAGCAGACACCCACTTACTTGTCTGGCATCAGCCTGCCCCTAAAGTAATCTCAATCTTGGCACTAATCCTAGACCACCAGTCAAAGCATTTTGCTTCTTTTGGATGAATTTCTTCTCTAGACAACTGGGCTTTTTTTTCTTTCTTTCTTTCGTTTTCTGCCATTTGATATAAACTGGGGACCCAAATTCAACCTAAACGAATATTAACATCAAAAAGAAAACTGTCTCATTCTTTGTCACATTTCCCAAGGAACAGATCATTGTCTTCAATGCAAATATTCATCCTCTTAGGGACAATTTTTCAACTCTTAATATAAGGAACACTGTTTTTATCTGTCTGGAAATAATCATGTTAGAACTCAACCTCTTCCGCGAATTAATTGAAACCTCCTTACTTTATATGTTGTTCAATTAAGAGTATTTGACTACAGGTGACAAAACCCAGCTCTGGTTAATTTATGTCACACACACACACACACACACACACACACACACACACACACAAAATGGTTAGATTTAAATTTAAAGAGTAATATTGAAGCCACTAGTGAGAAAGCCTGGTATCCAAAACTCCCAGCAGCAACCCTGTTTGAGAATGCCAGGTTCATGTGGCATCCTACCTAGCTCTATTACAAGTTCAGCACAGCACCAGAGTTGGGGTGACCCACAGGAGCCACACAACCTCTTGGAGATGGGTGTAGCTTGCCAAAATTCCAATCAACCTGTTTACTGCAAGACCCCTACCACACTGAGAAGCAAGCACCAAGCAAGCACCAAACCAAGACTCCTCCCCCTGAAACTTTATCTCTGCCTTTGATGTACTCCCCCTTAAATAAAGAATTGTTCAGTTGTTCAGTTCCATCTCCTATCAGGACTGAAAGACCTATCAGATGATCCGGTTTTTATATCTAATTTCTGGTTCTGTCTCTATTTCTTACTAATTATTTCAGGCTTTTTATTTCTCAGGCGGCTCACCCTTCCTGAGCAGGAACCTACCCTAGCAAGGTGCTGGTCACCCTACAATATTATAGTGATGCAGCCACATCAATGTTTATAGCAGTTCAACTCAAAATAGCTGAGCTATGGGACCAGTCTATGGGCCCTTCAACAGACGAATGTATAATGAAAATGTGGTGTATATACATACAATGGAATATTAATCAGCTATAGAACAGAATAAAATTATGGCATTTGCCTGTAAATGGATGGAATTGGAGACTATCATGCTAAGTGATAAAAGCCAATCTCAAAAAACCAAATACTATATGTTCTCTCTGATATGTTGATGCTGACTCACCATAGGTCTTTTGGTGGTGGTAGAGGAGTTTCACTGCATCTGACAAGGCAGAGTAGGGGAAAAAGGAGGGTGGATGGGAATGGGAAAGACAGTAGAATGGACTGGATATAATTTTCTTATGTTCACATATGAATACATGACCAGTGTAATTCCCCATCATGTATAATCACAAAAATGGGAAGTATACTCCATATATGTATAATAAAAAATAAAATAAAGAAAAATTATTACATAGCTCCCCAAACTATATTATCCTGTTTCATTCTTGCCCCTTCAAATTTACTTCTCATACCATTGAGTTCTATAGAGAAATAAATATAATCCTGACCTCAGGTTCGTCTTTCCCAGATATTTTTTCATGTTTAGAACCAGAATATATGGTAATTTATTGTAATATATAGTATAATAGAGATCTAAACAGTGTGTCATGGAATTGGGAGGTGAGACTATTGTAAGTAGGTGATTGAAGAGTACTGATTGGAGATGTCATGATTCACCATGGCTCTTAAGGCAATGAGTAAGATTAAAATAATAATAATAATGATGATGGGATGAGGGATAGATTACAAAGTCTAAGTAGACTCACTAAGGTCAGGTAACTATATTTCCATGTCGAAAGACTTGTCTTAGTTTTCTTTGCAGTGAATAGTCATCAAAAAATTTTGACCAGAGAAATGATTTTTCCAGATTGGCTTTCAGGAAAATAAAACTGATAATACCATTCATATTAAATTAGAAATATATTAGACCTTAAGAAGGAAGATAGGAGAAGGAATAAGAAACCCAAAGTGGGCACGAAAGTAAGACATAGATGATAAAAAATGTTGTGGCTATAGAATCAATAAAATTTGATAACCAATTAGACTTAGTTGGAAGGAACTAAAAGGATTAATTCTTTCTCTTTTTACCTATTTTGTTTGGGAAACACAGAAAAACAGAAGTGTGGTAGAGAATAAGCTGTTTCTCTGAAAGCAACAAGTTTTCATGTTTATTCAGGCCTTAAAGTCCCAGGAAAAAAAGAACCTCATGTAATAGAAGGACAGTAACTATGAGTAATTCTGGAAAAGACTGGGCCTCCTAGTAGGTTCACCTTTCGTTCTTTGCACTGTTGGAATACTTGTTTTCCTTTTCCAGAAATCTAACCACCACCTCCTTCACTACTACCTCCACCCCTGCAGCCCAGTTCCCTGTTTTATTCCTGTTTTGTCTTGTGTTCTAAATGACAGCACCCTGCATTTTTCCTTCTGATTTAGTCAGCTCTTTCACTGCTGTGAATGAAAGAAAGACCTAAGAAGAACAATTTTAAGGAGGGCTCATGGTTTCAGAGGTCTAGTTCATAGATGGCAGACTCCATTGCTCTGGGCCAGAATGAGGTAGAACAACATGGTAGAAGAGTGTAGTGAAGGAAAGCTGATCAGGACATGGCCACCAAGAAGCAGAGAGGAGGAGAGCTCTGATCACAATGACAAAGTATCACCTCCAAAGGCATGCCCCCAACCATCCATCTCTTCCAGCTACTTGCTACATGTTTTCAGTCACCACTCAGCTCCTTCCTATCATGGGAGAAATTCACTGACCAGGTTAAACCCAATCATTTCATCTCTAAACTTCCCTACATTATCTCATATGTGAGCTTTTGAGGGATAACTCATATCTCAACCATAACAACTTCCAACATTGTTTTTACAGGTTAATATAATAACACATGGTTTTCACCATCTTCAACCTTTGAAACCATCTCCACATATTCCAGCCAAAATATCTTAGTTCTCCACATTGACAGTTAAGCTGCCTTAGACTGAAGTGCATTCTTTGCAGCCTTCTCTGGATTTTATCCCTAACATCACTTCTCTGAAGGGGTCCATTTGCCCTGATGTTGTTCCACAGTCCTGCCATTTTATTGCCACTTGCATTTCTTTAGCTTAATTTTTCACTGTCCCCTTCACACCCAGCTTGTGTTCCTTGCGGTGGGAATACAAGGTGCTACAGAGCTACTGCCAGCCTCTAATGCTAATGCTATGGCAACAGCTGTCGCAGCTGTCACAGTGAAACAGGAGGGAACTTACTGGAACGGTCATAAATGTTCCTGAGTTAACATTGCTATTAATCACCTGATCTGATTTTCAGAAATAAATAATATGACGATATTCAAGGTGTTCTTATATCATTCTTTCGCTTATTGTGTGAAGACATGTGTTCTGTCGTAATGTTGTCTAAGCATCAGCATGGATTACAATCAGCCTCTCATATCAAAGGAGTTTCACATTCATGACTGATTCTGTCAGTCACAGATTGAAAATATTCAGAAAAAAATTGCATCTGTACTGAATATGTTCAGAATTTTGTTCTAGTCATTATTCTCTAAACAATATAGTACAATACCTATTTACATAGCATTTGTGTTGTGTTAGGTATTATAGTAATCTAGATATAACTTTCAGTATATGGAAGGATGCATGTAAGTGATATACAAATACTGCTGTTTTATGTAAGGGGCTTTAGCATTTTCATATATCATTATCCACAGAGCATCCTAGAATTAATACCCTTTGAATTCTAAAGCACAAATTTAATTATAGAAGATTTAGGCTGTTTTATGACATCTTTTTTGAGATATTGGTTAGCATTTATTTAATAAAGATTCCCATACAAATTTTTCCAAAAGTTAAAATTGAGTTGTATTAATGAACACTAAGTTCCAAAATTCAGAAAGTTTTTCTATGTGGTATTAAAAATACAGTCTAATCATTTCTTCTATTTAAGTGTCAGTTTTTATGAGAGATTATTCAAGGAATTAGGGATTTTAAAGACCCTGATTCTTTATATATATATATATATATATATATATATATATAAAGATAATTTACTCATGTCTAATCAAAGATACTCTGCATTACTCCCATGAACCTGCCCGAACTCAATGCCTCCCTTCTCTATTAAAAAAAAAAAAAATAGAATTGTGTTCCAGTTTAGGGCTGTGTGATATTTTTGAAATGTTTTTCTTATTTTCACATGCATGATTTTTTACTAATTATTTTTTACTAGTTATTACTTTTTTTTAGAGAGAGTGAGAGAGGAGAGAGAGAGAGAGAGAGAGAGAGAGAGAGAGAGAGAGAGAATTTTTAATATTTATTTTTTAGTTCTCGGCGGACACAACATCTTTGTTGGTATGTGGTGCTAAGGATCGAACCCGGGCCGCACGCATGCCAGGCAAGCGCGCTACCACTTGAGCCACATCCCCAGCCCAAGTTATTACTAATTTATTAATTTTTTTACTAATTATTCAAAAACACTGTGATTCAAAAGTGTAAATTCTTACCTTGAACAAGTTTGAAATCCAGTGCAATTTCCTCTTCTTCTACATCAATAGTATTTTACAATGATAATTAGTATTCTTTATAAAGAGATGGCTCTGTTCCATGTCACAAATCTGATCTTAATCCTTTTTCAAATCTACAGAACCAATTTAGAGAAAATATGTTTTGTGTAAGACTTGAAAAAAAATAATATCCTATCATGTCCAATTATTTCAAGAATGCTTACCTCCTGCAGTGCAATAACTAATAACACTTTAGTTGTGCTTAGGGCAGTATGGGGATTCCTTATTTATTTAAGCTTCATTTAAAATATACCCTACAGTACAAAATGCCATATCATAGAAGTTATGGTTCATTAACTCCAGGCCATATCATACTCAAACAAAAACATTGTTTTTCAATTAACCTATAGATTTTAGATAACTGTCCCAAACTCATTTTCCATTCAGGGTAATTACAACTTTATCTTTATTTTTGGTTTAGTGAAAGTTAATTTCTCAATAATCTTTACCCTTTCTTTAAAGTTCTGCAGGCACAGCCATTTTGTTTTAATAGTTCCTGCCATGCTTATTCTCCCACACATGCGTGTTGAAAGCTTTACTGGTATCTAAATTAGACTTGGCAGAAATAAAGACAGACTTTCCAGTTTTGGACAGCACATCCTAAGGGGCACTGGTTTGAAGGAGGCAAATTGAATATGAAAAGTGATTTGATATTACAAGGAAGAAGGCAAAAAATGTTTGAAAGTGGCATAATTTAAAAACACAATAACCTGTGTTTATTTTTAATGTCTGGAGAATGCCATGGTTTTCTTAATTGAAAATTGTGGGTAATTCAAGGATACATATGCCACACATAGATTATGGATTTTTCAAAATGCAATGCAATAAAGTACATTCAGTTCTAAAACTTGAGTTTACCAAACTTTAAACTTTGATGATTCAGATGAGCCTCATTGTTTGTGTATTCTTGGCCTGCCAAAACATGCTCCCTCTCTAGCAAAAAAGAATGGATTTTTGTTTTCATTCTTCCCCAAGGGACTCAATGCATCTCGCAACAACAACAAAAAGAAGAAGGTTTGGTTAGTGGGAAACAATTGCATGTTTTAAAAATATTTGTTCTATATTTCTGCTGCTCATCAGAGGAGTCTGTATGACTCAAAAGAGTCTCTCTATGGTAGCTCAGGAGCAATGTAAGATACGGACAAAGGGCATCAGAGACTCTAAGTGTAAATATGTTCAGTGTATAAAGCAGCATTTTGCTAGCTAGAGGGAGGAAACGTTTATAATCATGAAAACATTTCATTCATCAAAAAGATGTAACAATTTCAAAATTATATATACTAAAATTTTGTAAAAGCAAAAGTATTATAAAGGAAATGTAGACCAAGTAATAATCATTATGGGACATTACAATTGTATTAATAACTGAGTGGAGAGCAATCAGATAAAATCAATGAACAAAGATTTCTTTTTAAATAAAAATTTCTTTTTAAATAAAAAAGTTATTTATTTAACAGTGGCATCATTGGGGGCTGGGGTTGTGGCTCAGAGCTCAGAATACAGCACTTGCCTAGCACATGGGAGGCAATGTGAGTTCAATCCTCAGCACCACATAAACATAAATAAACTCTCTCTCTCTCTCTCTCTCTCTCTCTATATATATATATATATATATGTATATATATATATATATATATATATATATACATATATATATATATATACACACATACATACAGACAGGCATTCTGTAGTCATGAATGCACATGTAAAATTTAAAAGTAAATTTATTTTTTAATGTTTCTAATATAGCATGTACATTTTGTCCCCTATTTGTCTTCTCTTTCAAATGAAGAGTTTCTTTATGGTTGTCTTGGTGATATATAGAGACAAAATCTACCACAGACAATCTTTCCAAGATAATTCCAAGAAACAAAATAGAACCAATAGATAAAAAATAAAATATTCTCTACTTTTATAATATTCCATAAAAAAACTCAGCTTAATATTAAAAGGTAATTAAAAGACTCAACATTTTTTTCTTAGTTGTAAGACAAGGGAAAGACTTTCATAAACAGGATATAATTTGTATTACAGCATCATGATCTCAAATTGTGTAACGTCAGGACCATCAGGAGTTACTCCACAATGCTGAGCAGCAGGCTGCAGGTTTGTTGGATACAGCAGTTGAAGCAAACAGGTAAAAGAGGCTGTATGTAATAAGAAGAATTCATGTGGCATAAGAGGGTAATTAAAAAGTTCTGAGAGAAAATAATGACAAGCTTTTCATTTTCAGGAAAATTCGCTTCATGGCAATGAATAGAATATTGGAAAAAGAGGAAAATGGAATCACAAGGACTAATTAGGACCTTTTCTGGTCCAGGAAAGAAATGTGTGTATTCATTAAGGAGTAACTGTGTGACTAGATATGAAAGTTATTTATTTAACAGTGGCATCATTAATAAGGCCTGATGATAAAAAGTGAGGTAAAGAAAATGGTTGCTATTTTCAAAGTTTCTAGATGAGACGGAGGATCTAACTAACTGCACTATGCACAAAATGATCATCCATGCTGATTTGTCTGGGGCTGTCCCTCAATGTGCATGTTGAGTCCATGATTATTAATAGAACCCCTTTCAAGTATTAAAAAGTCTCAACTATAAATTATGTGCTCACCAAGATATTCAGAAAGTAAGGGTCATTTGTAGGTGACTTGAAAAAGCTACTTAGGTTTGCAAATGCTTAGTTTGTCATATCTATTGACTAATAGATACCTGTTTTAAAATTGAGTTCTGGAGCTTTAGACAGAAGTTTTTGGAGAGAGAATTTTGAAATTTGAATGTGTAGCTTGGAGACTGAAAAAATAATCAACATACAGATGCACGGTTAGTCATCTGTATGATGATGAGATGATGCCATTTAGAAAGAGGTGCTGCATAAAACAAAGGAAGCCATAGATGCTCCACACCCACTCTGCCTGCTCTCACAGTGCTCTTGTCAACAGCAGTTCTTCTCCATTGAGGAAGGTATCTTCAGATAGGCATTTTCACACTCTAAGGAAGATTGTCTCTCCTCCTTTTCTCTTCCCACTATCTTTTATCTATCAGCATGTAGTGAATAGAAATACCTTTGAAAAGAAAAAAGATCATCAATAATCAAAAGGAAAAGACAATTCTCATGATTTTTTTGTGAGTGGGCTATTTATCAAATTAAAGGGGACCATTTGCTTTCTTTTTTTCCCCAGAGGAATGATTGAAAAATAGTCACAGAATATTATGTGACCCTTCCCCTAACTTTATCTACTGTTGCCAAAAAATTCATTCACACTTAAGAATTGAATTGCAAAGTTTTACAACATGGACCAGAAAGACGTAATATGGGATGATACATTCCCCAAAATAATATTTGTTCTGGAGGGAACTTGTGAAGCAGTAGCTAATTTGACTAGAAAGAAAAATTAGAGACATCCACTCCAATTCACTCTTCCCAGGATCACTTCCTTTATCTATTTATAGCAGAAATCTTGGCTTAGCCGAGTAAAATCATTTTTCACATTTTGAAGAGCTTACAATGATTAATAACACAATGTATAATACAATTAAATATTTCTTAAAATCACTTTGCCTCTTTTTCTTCAACTTTAAAATTCATTCTAGTATTTTCTACTATTTATTGTTCACATAAGATTACCCTCTTATTATAGCTGGAAAACAAATGTTTTAAAAGAACATCTCTGAATATATTGCTTTACCATTAGGCTGATGAGCTGTGCATGGTGTAGACTAGAAAAGAAAAATAGCTGTACAACTTTGTTGAGATTTGGACATGTAACTTGTCACGTTGTAGGGCAAAAATTCAGAGAATCCTAATACCCTTCACTGGGACTTTTACCTTCTAGGAAAAGTCATAGACCTATTTTTTCTAAAGAAAAATAGAATATCAATAATGGATGTAAATGGCCTAGGTTTCATATATGAACTTGGACATTTGGCTTCAGATACCAGAGATGATTTACAGATCGCATTGAAGGCTAATTGTACTTTTTGATCATGAGGCAGGTAAATATGTGTGAGGGGTTTGGACAAGAGTATGTTAAATATAAGAAATAAACAAGAAATACACAAGATAAACCTTCCAATGAACAATTTCTTCATGTAAGAGATAAATCAGCTTACAGGGGGATGGCCTATGAAAAGAGGGATCACCTCACTCTTGATTTTGTGGATAGCTACCACCTTGTTCAAAATGGTGCCACATTTTATAACTATGGGTTGAGCATTTTAACTTTGAATAAATGCATTCTACAATTGGAATTTATAGAATTCTAGGCCTTATTTTCCACATCAATAAAATAAACATGATGGACATGTTTGATAATGATGACAGGATGAAGTCCAGAGCATTTATGGTAAGTTAGATAAGAGCTGATATGGCATAGAAATTGTATTATGACAAAGTTTCTGATGTTCTCTTAGAGACAACATCCATTGGCCCTTTAGGATAGATTCAAACTGAAAAGAATACTATATTATCAATAAAATAAAATTCAAAATCTTCTTATATATTGCTAGGAGCCACAAGCAAATATACGATGTATGGCACCTTTGGTTGTAAAGTGACGCCAGCTAGCCACTGAGATGATTATGTTAAGATTTACATTCATATGGAAATTGGACTCCCGCTGTTCACCTTGGCCTGCTACCGGATTCATGTTACGGGACTCATGGAGAGTTCCCATTGGTTGGGGAAGGATAATAGGAGGGAATTCCGGGGGAGGTCCGGGGGACCCCCGGTTCCGGGGAACGCGCGGTTCCGGTGGAGGCCCGCGTGGGAGGACCGGGTTTGGCTTGCCAGCGCCTACAGAGGATTGGCGGCTTTTTCAAAATAAAGTTTTGTTCCTGCTTGAGTGGCTCGTGATTCTGTGCCCAGCCAAGACTGCGGCATTTGGCGGCCCGTGCGGGGAACGCCTGAAGCTTAGAGGTGAGTAAAATTGCTCGCCCCTGAGGGAAGGCGACAGGATGGGTGCCCATCTCAAAAAACAGTGTGTTCTTGTTTTGATTTATTTTGTTTTTATTTCGAGCTCCCTAGCCCTAGAATTTTCTCAGGCGAACTGGGAAAAATGGTTGGCTCAAGGTTTGAAGTTATTCGGCCCTGAGAAAGAGAAAATCGATACAACCATTCTCTGCTCCGTTTTTGTTTCATTCTGTTTCGGCTTTGTTTTATCCTATCTTATTGGGTTACGTTACCTTTATAGTAGATTAGAATCCAGTAAAAAACAAACCAAAAAACTGTTAAGTAAATTGTTAGAGGTCCAGACTATGGTAGAAAAAACGCTAGGTCAAGCAAAAGAGAAGGTCTCTCAAGCTAGTCAGACAGAGGAAAATTTAAAGAAAGCAAGCTTAGAGGAAAAGCAGCCATCAGGTGGAGAATTACAACAGGAGGTTGCTACTAACTCCGTTCTATCACCAGAGGGCATAATTCAACCAACAGCTCCATCTACCGCTGAGCGGCCCTCAACTCCCGTAGTTGATGGACGGAATTCTGAGACAGAACCCCAAAGATTAGCATGCCCTGTACTTGAGCAGGCAGGAGGGCAACGAATTCACCGTACTTTAGATTTCAAAACAATAAAGCAATTAAAGGAGGCTGTAACAACCTATGGGCCGCAAGCTCCCTTCACAATAAGCATGGTCGAATCTGCTACCAACTTGGACATGACACCAGCAGATTGGGCTAACGTGTCGATCTGTGCTAAACGGAGGACAATATTTGTTATGGAAGGTTGCCAATGAGGAATTTTGCATGGAGACAGCTAGGCGAAATGCAGAAGCTGGTTACCCTCAAAGAAATATAGAGATGCTATTGGGAAAGGGACCTTATGAGGGTCAAAGACAGCAAATTGAATATGACCCTGGCGTATACGCACAAATTGCTGTAGATGCAGTTAGGGCATGGAAAACTTTACAGGGGCATGGAGACTTACAAGGTCAATTATCTAAGGTAATACAAGGAACTAATGAACCTTACGCTGAATTTGTAGATAGACTTATTCAGTCAGCCTCTAGGATATTTGGTAATACAGAACAGGTAATGCCATTTATAAAACAACTGGCTTATGACCAAGCAAATCGTTGCTGCAGAGAGGTCATTAGACCATGGAGACATGAAGATTTAAACACATATATTAAATTATGTAGAGACATTAATGAACAAGGGCAAGTCTTAGCAGCAGTACAACAGGCTTTAGATGCCAGGCCAAAAACATGCTATAATTGTAATCAAACAGGACATTTTAAAAGGAGTTGCCCCATAAGAGGAGGGTTTAACAAAGCTGGGTATCAAAGGAATAGAATACCGGGTATTTGCCCACGATGCCATAGAGGGAAACATTGGGCTAATGAATGCCGTTCTCAAACCACCATAGAGGGTATTCCATTATCAAAAAACGGACAAGGACCAAGTGTTTACCCACGATATCGTGGAGAAAGGTATCAGGCTCCATTGCCAAAAAACGGACTAGAGGGCCCAATGCCCCGGGGCCCAAAACCACAAATATATGGGGCAATGGAGGAACCCAACAGCACCATCAAGGTAGTGCCCAGGACGCATTATCCATTAAATCCCTCATCAGACAAACTAGAGGGAGCACAGGGATGGACATCTGCGCCTCTGCCAGAGCAGTACTAACTCCAGAGATGGGAGTTCAAATCATTCCCACAGGAGAAAAAGGACCTCTTCCCCAGGGAACAGTAGGCTTATTATTGGGACACAGTTCTTCTACACTAAAAGGACTTATGATAAGTCCTGGGGTAATTGATCCCGATTATGAGGGTGAAATAAAAATTATAGCTAGTTCTCCAAGAGGTATATCAGTAATTTCACCAGGAGATAGAATAGCACAGTTATTACTAATACCCAGCCTGCATGATAAATTTTCCAGTTGTAATGTAGAAAGAGGTTCCAAGGGATTAGGCTCCACAGGTGTAGATTGGGCTATGCTGTCTTTAAATTTAGATTCTCGCCCAATGCTAAAATTAAATATTCAAGGACATGACTTTAATGGGCTGCTGGACATAGGTGCTGACCTCAGCATCATATCTCGTCAAGAATGGCCAAAACATTGGCCATTACAACAAGCCACTCAAACGCTTCGAGGCCTAGGAGTGGCGACTAATCCCGATAGAAGCGCAATGGTATTAGATTGGAGGGATCCTGAAAGATGTGAAGGAACTATACAGCCCTATGTATTAGATCATCTTCCTGTAAATTTATGGGGACGAGATGTCCTACATCAATTAGGATTGACATTAACAAATAACATCAATCCTAACGCGCCCACTACTAGGGCTAAACAAGGCTTTAGGAAAGAAAAAAGATTAAGAGAACAAGAGCAAGGTATGACAGCACCTATTCAAATAGATCAAGAAATAAATAGACATGAATTGGGTTTTCAGAAAGGGCCACTGAGACAATCAAAATTACTTGGAAATCAGAAAGACCAGTGTGGGTTCCTCAGTGGCCCCTGACTAAAGAAAAGATACAAGTAGCCCATGACTTGGTCAGACAACAATTAGCGGAAGGACATATACAACCTTCCGTATCCCCCCATAATACTCCCATTTTTGTCATTAAAAAGAAATCTGGTAAATGGAGATTATTACAAGATTTAAGAGCCATTAATAATGAGATGGTTATTATGGGACCTGCTCAATCAGGGATTCCTCAATTGTCTGCTTTACCAAAAACCTGGCATGTTTTAGCTATAGATATTAAAGATTGTTTCTTTTCAATTCCAATTCATCCCGAGGATAGTCCACATTTTGCATTTACTATCCCTGCACTAAATCATGAAGGTCCTAATCAGAGATATGAATGGAAAGTACTCCCTCAAGGGATGGCTAACAGCCCAACTATGTGTCAAATTTATGTTAATAAAGCAATCCAGCCACTTAGAAATCAAAATCCTGAACTACAAATATTTCACTATATGGATGATGTGTTATTGGCACATAAAGATAAAAACACATTACTAGAATGTTATGCCACACTTACAAACTTATTGAAAAATTATAATCTAGAGATAGCAATAGATAAAGTACAATTAAATCTTCCAATTAATTATTTAGGAGTTCTATTATCCTCAACCATGGTCCGTCCACCAAAAATTCAAATACGAGTAGATCAACTCAGATCACTTAATGACTTTCAAAAGTTATTGGGAGACATAAATTGGATAAGGCCTTATCTAGGCATACCAACAGGAGAGTTAGGACCTTTATTTGATATTCTAAAAGGTCCATCAGATCCAAATTCACCCCGCATGTTAACGCCTGAAGCAAGAAAGACATTAAAAATCATTGAAACATATATGGAAAATATGCATTTGGATAGAATTGATATAAGTTTGCCTTTATTATTTATTATACTACCAACAAAAAATATTCCTACAGGAGTATTTTGGCAGGAAGGTCCATTATTGTGGATACATTTATCTTATTCTCTTAACACTATTCTTACTAGATATCCTGAGGCTGTAGGACAATTGATACTCAAAGGAATAAAAGCAGCTAAGGGAGTATTTGGGATTTCTCCCAATAAAATTATTACTCCATATACTATGGATCAAATTGATGAGTTAGCTAATGAGTTAAATACTTGGGCAATAATCATGTGTAAAACTAGTGTTTCATTTGATAATCACTTACCATCTAATCCTTTGTTGTCTTTTTGGTCTAAGCATCCTGTAGTTTTTCCAAAAATGACAAGAAAAACCCCTATCATAAATGCTCCAAATATATTCACTGATGGGTCAAACAATGGTACAGCAGCAGTAGTTACTCCTGATCAAACTTTTACATTTTTAGTACCCAAGCAATCAGCTCAAAAGGTAGAGCTTAATGCAGTATTACAAGCTTTTATGATGTTTAAAGATTCTGTATTTAATTTATTTTCTGATAGTCAATATGTAGTTAATGCTATAGTATCCCTTGAAGATGCTGATAGGATTTCACCTTCTTCTACTCTTTTCTCTTTGTTTTCCACTATACAAAGTCTAATCTGGGACCGAAAAGATCCATTCTTTATAGGTCATATCAGGGCACATACAGGATTGCCTGGAGCCCTTAGTATGGGCAATGAACTAGCAGATAAATCTACACATGACATACATATTTTCTCCACAATAGAAGAAGCTATAAATTTTCATAAAAGGTTCCATGTCAATGCTAATACTTTACAAAAACGTTTTAAAATAACTAAAGAACAAGCCAGACATATAATAAAACAATGTCAAAATTGTGTGACATTTTTACCACAAGTTAATCTTGGAGTCAATCCTAGAGGACTGATACCTAACCATATTTGGCAGATGGACGTCACACACTTGCCAGAATTTGGAAAATTAAAATATTTACATGTTACAGTTGATACCTCTTCCGGATTTTTGATGGGCTCCCTTCATGCTGGAGAAAAAACTAAAGATGTTATAGCTCATTGCTTACAAAATTTTGCCACTGTGGGCGTTCCAAGACAGTTAAAAACGGACAATGGTCCTGGTTATACTTCCACCTCTTTTAAACAATTTTGCTCATCATTTGGCATTACTCACATAACAGGAATTCCATACAATCCACAAGGACAAGGCATAGTTGAAAGAGCTCATCAAACTATTAAAATGTACTTATTAAAACAAAAGGAGGGAATTGGAAAGGGGTATATATCCCCCAAAGATAAACTTAAAATAACCCTTTTTACTCTAAACTTTTTAAATTTGGATTCATTGGGACTTAGTGCTGCGGAAAGACATTTGTACCCAAAAAATGTACATAAGCCTAAGGTACTTTGGAAAGATATTCTAACAGGACAATGGAAAGGCCCGGATCCAGTGATAGTCTGGAATCGGGGCGCTGTCTGTGTTTTCCCACAGGATGAACAGCAACCGATTTGGATTCCAGAGAGATTAACTAAAACAATTTCTACAGAAAAAGAAGATGATTTGACTCAAATCCATAACAGCTGACATCCAGAGCTCCAGCTTGGCTATTCTTACATCTGTGACAGTGATTAACCAAGGTGTTTTTTTTTTCAATATCTATTTTATTATTGCATTTTTCCCACATCATAAAGTTCTATTTTAATTTTGAGCTCATACAAACCTAGGTTAATGTTTTTCTGATCAGTTTTATTTTTTGACTGTGTTTTATTTTTTTGACTGTGGAGTTTTTAAACATTGCAATGGAGATTTCACCTAGGTATAGTTACAAGGCCTTTATTTACTATTGTCTTATGTGTTGTATGTTGTGTGCACACTTCTGTTTTGTGTTGTATGTCTGTATGTGTGTATGTCCATATTTCTTATATGAGGAGCGCTCATGAAAAAATGGATCCGAATTTTTTCTTTATTCACGTGATTTATATGGTTTAATTTAAATTAGGTAAACAGCTGTTAAGGATTGTTTTTAAAGGAGTTTAACAGATCTGTTTGTTTACTTTCACCTTTCCTTTTCATTATATTTAATAATTCTGTTCAGGATAATGTCTCTTTAGCATCATTGCCAGAATTTCCATCTCCATCCCAATTCCGGTGAAGACTGAGATAAAACCAAACTACAGCTTCTATGATAGCTATCACAGTAAACTGTATAAACTGATGCATCAATGAATATAACTCAACAAGTAATGCTCAATCAAGGATTTAATTTACTTTGGGAGGAAATGGACATATTGATAGACTCCTCCAATTTGAACTGCTTGCAAAACTTGCCTGGACTATATATCAGTTGCATACATTGTGAAATATCATCTGGTGCACCGAATTGTGGTACTGCTGGCATATCTTTGCTGATGGTGTCACCAGTGATGCAATTTCCTTGCCAGCTCACCCCATGTTTATTGTGGTAATACTGGCATATCTTTGCTGATGGTGTCACCAGTGACGCAATTTTTCCAAAGGAGCCATCAATTGGCTTGGTGTCGTGGCATTTCTGTATCCTCCTCCCTTCTACTAGTGATGGTCTAAAATTTGGGGGCCAACAGAGGTGAGGCAAAGAACCTCACCCCCCCACTGGCACCAAGGCTAAATTTGGGGGCCAACAAAGGTGAGGCAAGAACCTCACCCCCCCACTGGTGCATAGGCCTATCCACAAGCATGGCTGAATGCTGGACCGGTAGTCAGTGACGGGTTGATCTGATTACAGTGGATTCAACCTAAGACAGGAAGCTGACGCCTAAATGTCAGTTCTCCCATGACGGGTAAGAACCATATGTTAAATTGGACAACCTACCAGGCACGGTCCCTAGCCACATTGCTTGTTGCTTAATTAAACAGAAGGGGGCAGATGCTAGGAGCCACAAGCAAATATACGATGTATGGCACCTTTGGTTGTAAAGTGACGCCAGCTAGCCACTGAGATGATTATGTTAAGATTTACATTCATATGGAAATTGGACTCCCGCTGTTCACCTTGGCCTGCTACCGGATTCATGTTACGGGACTCATGGAGAGTTCCCATTGGTTGGGGAAGGATAGTAGGAGGGAATTCCGGGGGAGGTCCGGGGGACCCCCGGTTCCGGGGAACGCGCGGTTCCGGTGGAGGCCCGCGTGGGAGGACCGGGTTTGGCTTGCCAGCGCCTACAGAGTATTGGCGGCTTTTTCAAAATAAAGTTTTGTTCCTGCTTGAATAGCTCGTGATTCTGTGCCCAGCCAAGACTGCGGCAATATATACTATAATTATCCTATATCTGCAATCATAGTATTTACATCTTCAACTTACTTTCAGCATTCCTGATGCCATTATTTAGGGGAAAAATTTTAGAATATATCCATTTGTATAATTCACTTGTTATTTGTCTTCAAAATCAGAAGGATTTTTATATAAAAATATCTTATATGTGGAAAATATTAGCAAGCTCAATTAATGTAAATGGCATCATAGATATTGTTTGTAGGATCCTTGCAGACAAATTGTTTATAGTTGTTGATACATGGTCCTTACTGAACTCAGACTATGCCAATTGAACAGTGATGCAAGCTGCCTCTGTTTATCATATCAATTTATTTAATTGTCTGTATATCTGTATACTTGTTGCTTTAATAGTTAGTCATTTGTTGTTTACTTTTGAGTCTGACCCACTAAGAAGCAAACTTCTCAGAGCTATTTTTTTTCCTAATCATTTGTTTCTGGTAGTCATTGAATTGCATCAAAGCATACTCTAATAGAAGGATTAAATGAGAAAAGTGTTGTTTTTGTTTGTTTTGAAATTTTTGAAAACTTTGTTTCTAAGTTGGAAAGCATTTGAAAAGAAGAAAACAATCCTAACAGTATACTCAGGGAATACACTCTTTGTGAAAGTCATCCTGTAAAGAAAATCCCACAAACCAAGCAGATTTAAGTGGTTCCTTCAGTATCTGCCATCATGAAAAGAATATCAGTCCACAAGTAGGTAGAAAATAAGGCTATTTTCTTCTATTTCAAGGAGATTTCATATTGGGGGAATAATTTGTTAGAAAATATACGGGTCCATCAGAAAAACAGCTGAAAAAACATTGCTTCACACTGGAAAGAGATAAATCCTCTTTTGTAAGTACTGTTTTTCTATAACTCTAGGAAAAAAAAAAGGATGACATTACAGCTTA
The DNA here is from genome assembly GCF_964194105.1 of Spermophilus citellus. NCBI lineage: Eukaryota > Metazoa > Chordata > Mammalia > Rodentia > Sciuridae > Spermophilus > Spermophilus citellus. Next base: position 164,451,046 of record NC_138184.1, read on the forward strand.
AGATGTTGAGAATCATGCAGAACAGAGATACATGAATAAGGAGGCAGGTCAGAATGGGAACAGACATTATATATGAAGTAAGAAAGCTAGAAACTATTGCCATTTTCTGTTGATGCATGGAAGGTATCAATAAAACTTTAGTAATATTTGGTATTATGATTTTGATAAACAGTGTCTGGAAATATTAACTATTAAAATATCCTGCTGATAATATTTTCTGCATTGTTAAGTTTGTCAATCAAGCACTAATTCTTTCCAATTAAGATAAGATTAAGGAGTCCCGCCATCTAATGAATGAAGAATACTTAGTGAATTTTTGTTCCATTATTTTTTTTCTTTTTTTCTTTTTTTTAAAGAGAGAGTGAGAGAGGAGAGAGAGAGAGAGAGAGAATTTTTTTAACATTTATCCTTTAGTTCTCGGCGGACACAACATCTTTGTTGGTATGTGGTGCTGAGGATCGAACCCGGGCCGCACGCATGCCAGGCGAGCCGCCACCGCCTGAGCCACATCCCCAGCCCTGTTCCATTATTTTTAATGATGACAGTAACTTCTGAAATCTTCTCTACTTTCTGGATTTTCTCAGTCCTGTCGAATATGGTTAAGTGAATCCAGAATGTACAAAAACAAAATACATTTATTTAGGCAAAACCTGACATTCGCTGGGTTCAGTGGTACATGCCTATTATACCAGAACCACTGGAGGCTGAAGCAAGAGATACATAAGTTCAAAGCCAGCTACAGCAACTGAGCAAGGCCCTTTCTCAAAAAAAAAAAAAAATGTCTGGGGATGTAGCTTATTAGAAAGCACCCCTGTGTTCAATCCCTAGTAACAAAAAAGAAAGAAAGAAAGAAAGAAAGAAAGAAAGAAAGAAAGAAAGAAAGAAAGAAAGAAAGAAAGAAAGAAAGAAAGAAAGAAAGAGAGAGAGAAAGAGAGAAAGAAAGAAAGAAAGAAAGGAGAAAGAAAGAAAAAAAAGAAAGAGACAAAGAAAAAGAAGAGAAAAAAATTCACACACTAATTTCATAGTAGGATAAAGAACTTTAACAGAACCAAACCTGAGAATAACCATATTTAATTAATGATTGAATTCACCAACATATCTATTGGTGACTTAATAAACTCTTGAGATAGGATCTGACATTGAGTCTCATTTTTTTCTACTTTATGAATCCTCACTGAGTGATTTTATACATTCTAATGGTTTAAACTGCTATTTGCATATATGAATGACTATCCAAACCTCTGATGCAATTTTTCTCTGGTGTTCAATTCCTATGAATTATAATATTTTTTACAATGCCATCCAAGCACAAAAACCTAATAGATCCCATGCTGAATGCAAAATTCTTCCTCTCTTAAAATTTACTTTTTACCCAGTATTCACTAATTGACTATACTAAATAAAAAGATATATATGTGTGTGTGTGTGTGTGTGTTTATGTGATTCTATTAAATGTTATGTTTTTACTAAATTAAATTTTATTGAATGTAAAATATATGTGCTCATATTTATTTTACTTCAATATATCTTCAATACTATAACAATGAGAATATAAATGAAAGTTTGAGTTATAATCTAGAGATTACTCAACCCTGGAACCTCTAATTCTTCTTAGTATTCCTGTAGTGCCTTGCTTCTGACTCTCAGTTCCTTTGAGTTGTTTATTTTTCTTAATCATTCCTTTTCTAAGTCCAGGCCAGATGCAGTAAAGTGAGGTGAACAGTGACAATGGTGTTATGCATACTGTAGTTGAAGTCGACTTTTTTTGGCAGGATCTTGCTCAAGCTGGAGATCTATGGCTTAGAAATCTAAGATAAAGGCATAACTATCATGTGGGATCCAGACAATGACAGAATTGGAGCTCTTCTGGAATAAGCAGCTCAAATGGTAGAGACAATAGTCAAATTCAAAGATAATATGATATACATTCAGCATTTAGGAATTAATTGCTACATAAAAGAGTGAATTATAAAAGTTCTCTAAGAAAGCACTATTTTCACTCTGAGAAGATGCCTTTTATGGCATCTTTGAGCCATGGAGAATACATCTTCAGGATGTAGTTCATGTCTTAACTATCACTACTCTTACCAAGAGAAATTCTTTAAATAGTTTATCCCCATTGAGACATGTTGTGCTTTATGTAGATTTTCCTTATAATGTCCTATGTTTGAGGACAGACAACAAAAAGGACATAGCTTCTCTGATGGCAAATTGTATATAATTTAAGGGATAAAATTTGTTTCATAGTATTGAACAATGAAAACTTTGTAAAGTTTTATAATACAAAATTTTAATATGATCCTATCACATTGTAAACATAGGTTCACATTTCCCCTTGAGGAAAAACAGTATTTTTGAAGATGTTAGATATATTTACTCTTATTCTTCATGTTTTTTTACATCTTTAGTATTGATTAACTACAATCTTGACCTTTTCTAAGATGTTACGTATTCACAACTGACATAAGGAACTTGAGTGAAACCAAAATTTCCAAAGTATGCAGCTAGTTCTTCATTTTCTACATGCACATATTCTACAAAAATCCCCTGAGTTGAAATACTTGATCATGTATTAATTTCTAAGATTTATATTTAATTTTGGATTTAATCATCTTTGGAAATGTTCTCACTCAACTTTGCTCAGGGCACAGTTTGAAGTAAATAGATACTTGTTTAAACATTTTTAAAGTAAATATATTTCATGCACTGGTACTTTTATCACACAAATAATTTTAGCAAATAAATTAAGGTGGTGGGGGCAGGGAAACCATCTCATATTTGAATCTCAAAGGTTACAAAAAGTCCTGGGAAGCATTTCATGCATTAGCTGTGGGAAAAGACATTGTAATTTGAAATGTTATCTCATAACGTTAACTTTCATATGGCAGGGGTTGCACACTTTGATTTTCTAAGTAGAGAAATGAAATAGTAAGTTTTATTTTTTTTTAACTTTTAAAGAGTATATAATAATTGAAATATGCCTTTTAGCAGAACAACAGCTTAATTTATAGGCATCATGTAAGGGAGCCACTGGGACTTTTAAAACAACATACTGGGAACCCAGTAAAGCAAGCCCAAGCTGCATTTGTGAATAAACTCCTCCAGCGACCTCAAGCAAGAGAACATGCTTAATAATCTATCTATCTTCAAAGGAAAAACACACTTAGATTGAGAGTTAGTAAAGCAATTCTAGGGGGTATTTAGTCTTCACAAATCTATTTTGGGGGGGGAAACAAAAACCCAACCAATAATTTCCTTTTATGTAAAGAATAATATTTTTAAAAATTAATTCTTATTCTATAGGGTTTTTTTTTGTAAAAGTCATCATATACTGTATTTTCTGCTATAGGAAACCTAAAAAGAAAACAATGGAATAAAAGGAGGTGTGGGGGTCATAAAAATAAAGGGAAGATCAATGGAATAGAAGAAGGAGGTTGAGGGTGAGAGAGGAGGGACTGGAAAGAAGAGGAAATGTGAAATGAATTTTATATAATTACACTCTGTGCATGTATAAATATACCACAGTAAATTCCACCTTTATGTATATCTATAAAACACCAATTTAAAATAAATAAATGGGTGAAAGGAAGACCAATAGAGTAGAGGCCAGGGAATAAGAGGAGGGAGGAAGCGGGGAAAGAGGGTGGAATGGAGACTGAAATGGAGTAAATTATTTTCCTTGCAAGTATGACTTTGTCAAAATAAACCTATAAAGTACTAACAAAAGCATGAAAATGAGCTATTATTCTTTAATAAAATCCCCAATAATGATAAATATGTATTACAAAAATTACTACATGAAATCATAAGATAATTTGCCTAGAAGATTGCCATTCCATTGTATCAAAAAATAATGTAAAACAAAACAAATTTGTAAGACTAGGAAAATTAAAAGCCCAATGGAAAAAAAAAATCCCCTGAAGACTTGCCTCTGTCATTCCCAGGTAGCATTAACATCAAAAGAGATTCCATATTTACAAGGGCAAAAGAGAAAAAAAGTAAACTTAAAGATCATACATCACATTATCAAGATTAGAATTGTACTAATATGGATGGGATTAATAGTAAGTAACTACTAGTGACCAGTTCAACTTCAAAATGCCCTTTCCAATAGTCCATTGTTACTGAAAATCTCTCCACTAGAACTTTATTCTTTTGGAATGAGGTCTTAGTAAAATTCCATAACAGGGACTATATTAGATCATTAAGTCTATAATTATGTTTTAGTGAGAGGGAGTCAGGGATTCTCATGAAAAGGAAAGAGTGGGATCAGGTTCTGGATCAAGGTTTATGTATCATGCTAGAACCCAACTGGCTTTTCTGGCTAAAGAGAGATGCTTTGAAGAGCAGCAGTTAGGTGCTTATGTAAACACTATCTAATCTGATGAGTGAGGTGCATAAAGGGAATATGGCTGCTGTAGTTGATACTCAGTTACCAACCTTGTAGGCTGGTAAGTGTAATTCTTATCTATCTAAAGTAAACCTGACCTCAGTCACCAGCCTGTGTTACTAGTTAAGGCTTGAGTAGTGATATAGTTGTAGAAATAACAGGTAAAATCAAAACTAGGAACAGAGTTTCCTACCTACCAAGTTTGGGCTTTAGCGTTAAAACTTGCCTGGAGAAAGCAGAAAGTCTAGCCAAAATCAAAAGAATTTAGTTTAAAGTTGTTCATTTTTGTGACTAGGACAGGCACAGTGGTCAGGAATACCATAAGGGAAAGACATAATTTTGACAACCTCAAAGCTTGTTCCTCAGTTCTAATGAAGTACAAGGCACCTTGTCTGCTACACTAGAGAACCAGATTCCACGTGTTGTGGTGGATTATTTTTAAATCAACAGATATAAATATACCAGCTGCTAGTGTTTCATGGCAAGTTAAATCATCTCTCTAAGCCTTACATCTCCATCTGTGAATGCAAAAGAGCAAAATGTACCTTTTAAAACTTGGTGAGCACTGCTCAATGGGACTCAACAAATGGTAGCTGTCAATTGGCTGGACACAGGCAATTGAAAATAATTCCTGACTTAAAGCATGTCTGGAGCATGATTAAGCTTCAGTTGACTGATAGGGGGCTTATCCATTGATCTATCTAGTTGAGAGATACTGAGTGAAACAAAAGTAAGAAATCTCAGAGCAGACTGATATAATTTGTCAAGAGTTCTTTTCTGTGAAATGATGCATACTGCTTCCTCTTCAACTGAGAGGCAAGATCTGAAAGTATGGTTCAAGCAATGTGGTCATGAAGGGTGTGAGATACACAACTCCAGAGAATAGAAGACACTTGTAACAAGAAGGATTAAAACTACCACAAAGTATGGATTTTAGAGGAGAGGAGTGTGAAATGTGACTACATCACATACTAAAAAGATAGAGAAAAGTTGCCTCAGTTCCACTCACAACCATGAAACACTCAAGAAGATACACATCTGACAGAGGGTTGACAAAAAAAAATCAATAATGCAGACATCCAACAAAATTTATAAAACATACACGATATGAAAAACCATGGTTGTGTGTGAGAGAGTATGTAAAAGACATATTTTACATTTGCAAAAATGGTCAATGGAATAAAAAAAAAACCCAGTTCTTCCTTTTCTAAAATAGTCAAGGGTAGAAAAACAATGTGTGTTCCACAACTATCAGACTGGGAAATGAAATTGGATGATATGAAAGTGTTTTACACAGTATGTTGTATGAGACACATGGGGCCAAGATGCCAGGACTCCATAAAGGTGCCTTGAGGATGCACTGTCTGAGATAAAAAGAAGAAAGAGAAGTGTTTAGGGGGAATAAATGGTAGTAATGAGATAGTATGAGGAAGAGCCTATGCTTGGGAGAAGGGAGAGACCCCAAAGAAGAGAAGGTGGAAGAAGGAACTGAAAATTCAAATAAGTAAATATACATGTTTATTTATATGGGTGTACCTATAGTGTGACCCCAAAATATGTATTTTTTTAAAAATGTTCAAATGTATGAAATTTTATAGTAAAACTTATAGAAAATTATATCATATCAAATGTATGCAGCCATTTTATTTTTATTAATGATCCTATTTTTAAAAAGAACATTAGGAGCCAAGGTATGTTTTCTACTTAAACCCCACCTCCATGAATCTAAAAGAATGAAATCTGGTGAGCTATTTCTTTTGATTATGTGTGCATACTTTGATTAATGAGCAATCTAAGCCACCTTATAAATTGAGAAAGGTGCAGATCATAAAGTCTTTCTTAGGCCACTCTCCTAATTCTAAGGGTGGTTAGAATACCAGCTAACACAATTGATACCCACACACTTTACTATCCTGTGAAACCAGCATTTTACAAGCCCTATCCATCTCTTAGATACATACTCATTATCTCTGCCTACTTTCTCCTGATAAATGGCTTTGGGTCACAGTCAGGCATCAAATCAATCAAGAGGTGAGCAGTGTCCTAACCAACACAATTTTATAAGTTTTCCAGTGACTGCCTGGGCTTGCTGGGAGTCCTACAAGGTTACTTTTCTCCTACATATTTTAAAGTGACTTTTGTGTGTTATCACAACACTATCAGTATCATGAATTCAAGATTTGTTTGTTTAAGTGAAGTCCACACATCGTAATGCTCTGAAGTATCTTGGAAATATTGAAGACTTTAGTTGCTTCAGGCTCTTCAAATGACATGTACCTTGGCTGAACTTTGAAATAAATTCTACATTTATCACTGCTTTACTGCATCCTTTTATTTTTGTTGGTCTCTCTTACAAGCATGCTTTCTCTTTGATCGTCCCATACTTTGTGTCCACACTGAAATTTATAGAGTTGAGCCACAATGTTTTTTTCCTATAAAACAGTCTTGACAAGTTGCTGCCACAATATTTATCTTCTACATGAACAAAGATAACTTAGGCAAGAATCTGATTCTGTGATATTTTTTTCAGAATTTTCAAAGAGTTTCTATAAAACTTCCCAAGTCAAGCCATCTACCAAGAGTATAAGAAAAACTATGATTCAGATTTTCATTATGGACCCCAAAAGTTCTGAACTTCCAATATTATCAGATTTACTAGTGAATAATATTATTTTTCTTCACATTGAGATAGCACATGAAAATTCAACAATTACTATTTTTCTTTTACCCCTACCCATTATCTTCAACAAACTATATATACTCAGTATACCCCAACATAAAACACTGAAAGGTGACAAGGAAAGGATTCTTTGGTTTCCAGATTTCCTAAAACCTAGCAATCTATTTGCTAATCTGTGATGGCTCCCATCAACTAATTTTTCTTTATTTCTTTTTAGAGCTTTTCTTTGTCTCCTTCCCTTGTTCCCTCCCTCCCTTTCTTTCTACTTGTCTACCTTGTTGACTTCCTCCTCTCCTTTTCTAAAAGTCTATTTATCATCTATTATGTTTTAGTCTCTAGACTAAGTGCTGATGATCTGAAAACAAAGACCATGGAGCTCCAGATCTGAGAACTTCAGCAGGGTTCACAAAGCAATGGGTTAAAGGGGAAGAGGAGCTGTTATACGAGAACAAATGGAATGGGGATCTTTAACAGCATTGCTTGCAGTTCCACTTAACATTAGCAACTTTCTGGTAGAATCAATCCACAGTCAGTGGTGGTGGCTCCATCAGTAGTGATGGCTAATATAGTAGGATTCTGTGATCAGACTCTCAGTAGTAGCAGTTTACAGCAATTATTTGGAGATCATTGAGGGGTCTTCCATGTCATCACTGGACTGATATAATTTAATCTCTGTAGGATAGCATATGGTAACATTCCAGCTGACTTTTTAAATTAGCAAATGAGTCTTTTTTAATTGGTTCTTTTAATTGTACATGACAGTAGAATATATTTGGATATAATTATATAAGCATGGGATATATCTTATTCTAATTCAGTCACCAATACTTCTCTTTCCCCTTCCTTCCTCCTACTTCCTACTACATTTGTTCTACTGATATTTATGCCATTTACTCATAGTTATTTTTTTAATTACTTTCTTATGGCAAGCAATCTTAACCAACCCATTTAAAGAAGAGCTTCCTTAAGCACTGATTCAAAGTCCTTTAGCATAGCATTAGGAAGCACCTCTTTGTGGAGCCACACAGTTATCTCTAAGGGTTCACCATGAATACTTACTGTGCCCTCAACCAAAAGTGAAGCCTTGTTGTCCCAAAGGATTTCTGATACTTGTGTCAAAGCATACACTCAGATGTAATATAAACAATGGAGAGTACCACTCATAAGTGTTATTCTGGAAGGGGTGCTGCAAAATCTGATATCTACCACTGATTCGTTCCAAAGGCTGAGCTCAAAAGAATTCAAGACACTTTAGCAACTATGTGTGGTAAGTAGAGATTTGGATTGTATGGTAATATGGAATTCACTGTGGGAGCAAGTACTGACTAGATTTTTGTTAAAATTCACTCCTCAAATAAATGCATAATAAGAGTAATGTTTTTGTCACATATGCACAGATGTACTAAGAGAGAAACTGAGGATGACACACAAAAAAATAGAGCAGCAAGAAATATACTCAGCAATGAAAATACTAGGGTAACAGGACTTAGAAACTGATTTTGCTAAAAGGACTCTTTTCACTTAGTCCTGCAGAAGTCTGGAAATACCCATTGGGTAACTAAAAGCAGAATAAAAGCTTGGCATCTCTATATGCATTTTGCATCTATCTCCTTTGCTCTGAGTCATTCTTTCCTGTGATCACCTTGGATTCCAGGAACAACAGGTTAGAGGGCAAAACATCTTTGGCAAGAGTTGAAACTTCCCTCGAGGCAACAGCAACTCTTATCCAGGGCAAGATACTGCTTGGCCAATCCTGAGATAGTTATCCACCAGACAATATTTTGACCAAGACTGCAGCAATATGCATGCTTCTTCGCACATCTCCTTCACTCTGTTTCTTTCCTATTCAAGCCCAAATCTCTTGTCAGTATCCCCAAAGACAGTGCTAAGGACACTTGATCCCCCTAGATTTTTCTATATAGCTGTATTAAAGAAATATCCTCCCTGTTTTTCATCATTTATTTTTACATTTAGTTTCTGCAGTGAGTGGCTGGACTTGATTTGTTGGGACTCCCTGAAATCAGATCCCCTCTGGCCTACAACTCCATTATTTATTATCCACAGCATTGAGTTCTGTACATGATTACTACATTTAAACCTCAAAATTCTTATTGGACCAGAAAAATCATTATGGTCATTTGACAGTGTATAGGAAACTGAGGTTTAGAATATAATAAAAGCACCTACTATAACACAAATTTGCATGAAGGTGTGCTGCAGTGATACTATGCCTATGCAGTTAAGGTATTTAAACAAAGTCTCAAATTTCTTTGTGTGCCATTAGTTTCAGTAGCACATATTTTTTTTTGTATTTTCCAAAATATCACTGCTATTCCATTTTCTCAAATCAGTGCTTTACATATTATAATATGTTGTCCTCAAATTTTTACTGACCTCTAAAAGACAGATAAAAAATGTTAGAAACATTGAACCCAAATTTACCTGATCATTTATCTATTTTTTTTGTATTTTACACAAGTATTAATACATAGTAGTTTAGAAAGTTGAAACAACAACCAAGGATCTGCTCCACAGATAAATTGAGAGGCACAGTATCACCTGAGTTACACCTAAAACCTGAACTTCAATTGAGACTCTGCTAACTCAAGTGTTCACTTCTATAACCAAGACTCATGTAATTGAAATGCATTTTTTTATATTTTCAGGAAAAAATTAAAATCTACTCTAATGTTTCACAAGCTATAATTCTTTGGTTTCTAATATGCAACATAAAGAAATTGGATCACACATTCTTTGTTTCTTCTTACTCTCTAGAGTGATGATTCTAAGATTTATATGTAGGATAAGATAGAAGAAAATGGCTTTTGAAATCTGGTTTACTATAATTCCTGAAAAGCCCACAGGAATTCCTGGTCATTTCATGTATTTGCCATGTTTGTACTACTCAGGTTTGTTTCTTTTTCTAGATATGGTATGAACTGGTTTTCATATGAAGTATCTCTCTCATGTCATCACAGTGAGCACCATACTTCCCATTTCATATGGTATTGTCTTGATTGTAGGGGAAATTTAAGTCAGGAGGCTGTACTCAGTAGAATTGTACTTTCATCAACCAGGTTTAAGACTCCTAATCTTGCTCATAATGCACAATCTTTTTCCTTAAACCTGAAGGCACCTAAGACCCAACAAACACATGTTGATTAACTCAAAATTTAGAGAATAATAGTACAATGTTTCTATTATTTATTTGCTCTTGAAATATAAATTGCTAGAATCCAATTGCAGAAGATTCCTGCAAAATTTAGAGGAAAAAAATTTATTCTTCAGCAGATTAACAACACAACTGCTCAGCTTTGGTTCTTTACTCACTTGTATAAATATGTGGCAAAACAACAAGTGACTAGGCATCATTATACTCACTAAAAAATATTTCAAATTCTTCAAAACAAACCAAAATTACTAGGATACAAAATTAATAGCCAAGATCAATGTCATTTAACTCACTGTTCAGCTTAAATTAAGATATTAAATTTCAATTTATTTCCTTCCATTTTAAAACATCTTATTCAAAATAATGTTTCAAAATCCCCCTCTTCTGAAATTTTTATGAGCTATATATATGTTTGTATTTTTGCTTTAGGAAACACATATTTTAATCCATGACTGAATACCTACCAAAGAGTTCAGTGGCTTTCTGATTTTAAGGTTTAAGTGCATGCATTCTTTCTTCCCCACTTTTCACTTTCCCTCAAGCCCAACTACATATCTCACTTTGTCTCCTAATATCACAAAGTTACAATTATAAACCAGACTTAATTATACCATCTTCCTTCAGTCTTTGAAAGATAGCATTATTCAAATCTCTAGTTTTTTATGCTATCAATTTTTAGCTCTATCTTTTTGTGTGATCCCTACATTTTTCTTGCTTTAATTATTTCTAATAATAATGTTTTATAATTTGTACAATATGAAAATACAAGAACTAGAATTTTTCCCTTTGGCAAATAAGCACGAAGAACGAACAGTTCTCTGTTGTGAACTGAATATATCTCCCCAAAATCTGAATGTCGAATCCTAATCCCCAGTGCGATGGTATTTGGCAGAGGGGTCTAAGATAATTAGATCATGAGGGTGACATTCTCATGAGTGGGACTAGTGCTCTTACAAAGAGACATGAAAGATCCTGTTTCCTTCTTTCTGCTTTCCAACATGTTAGGATCGAAGGATGGAACAGTGTCTGGAAACCGGGTGGCGGGCCCTCCCTAAGATTCCAACTCTAATGGACCTTGAAATTCTAACTTCAAAGAACTGTGAGCAATCAATGTTTGTTGCTTGAAGCACCCAATTTGTGCTATTCTGGTATATCAATTCAAACTGAAAAGGATATTTTTGTGTATAATGATTCATAAAGAGGAACCATATCTGAAGAGAGATTAGCTTATATTCTTTACTAACATTTATAGAATACTAGATAAATTGTGACCTATTTATTCATTTACCTAATTGATAGCTTTACAAACAATTTATGAATGGAAAATATGATTAGGAGCCCAAATATGCATAGCTCTACTCTTTTTCATAAAGCATATAATTGACCTTAGGGGAAAAATGGTCCACGAGGGATTCTATTGCTACTCATCAGGATTTGTGAATGACTTCAATGATTGAAAACTTCTATTCTAATTATAAAAAATGACTAGAAAATTCTTATTCTTATTAACACATGACCTTACCTACATTGTTATCTATAAATACATAGCTAAGCCCACACAAATTATTTCTGTAATAGGTGACTGAATTACTTTGTAACTCTTTGTGTGTATATCCAAACTCTAAATCACTTAGTAGTTCTTAGCACAGGAATACATATGTGTGAATATACACATATATATTTGGCCTAGGTTGTATATTGCTGGATAAAAATCATATGGCTCATCTTACTTTTATTCCTTCATATACATATGTGTATGTGTGTGTACACCCTTCAAAAAAAGCTTTAAGCTTTCATTTCAAAAATTGTCACATTATTATTATTTAATAATCATTGGAAAATTTAATTATGACCTAAGCATTTTATGATGGAAAGTATCTGGTATCAATAAATGCTATGAAAACAGATGTAATTATATCAGTGGAAAACATTTTACTGATGCAGAGTAATTCAAAATCTTCAACTACAGAAGCATAATTAAGTTAAGCTTAGTGAACAGTTTTACATGTTAGACTAATTTCTAGCACTGGGACACATTAAGAGGATGGCTGGAATAGCTCACTGTCTAGTTTTTCAAAAGCCATTAAAAGTGACAGAAATCCTGAAACACCACTTGGCTCCTCTTTAGACTGTAAAGGAAATAAAACTACCAGTTGCTTAGATATTTATTTAAGAGTAATTGTAGCTTCTGTTTCAAACTGTAATTCTTGCCTTATCCTTGCATAGCCTAGAAAAAGAAAAAGTGTCTTTCCAAACAAAAGATAGTATTCATATGAAAAAGAATCTAAATTTATAATTTTAACTATTATACATGTATCCCTGCTATAGCAAATATTTATGACAATAATTTTTTCTAGCACTAAAAATTGAACCTGGGTACACTACCACTAAGTTACATCCCAGTCCTTTCTTGAGCTTTTTGTGTTGAGACAGGGTCTCCGTAAGTTGCCACACTGGCCTCAGCCTTGCCAACCTCAACCTCCTGAGTTGCTAGGATTATAGTTGTGTGCCACCAACAACATATATGGACCCAATGGTGTCCACTTTAACATTCCCTTGGTTAATAAAAAACTTATGGATTCATCAACAGTAGACTGAGCATTAGAATTTGTATATCAGGAATGATGCTACAGTTGGGCTTATGTCCCAAACTTACTTTTTCACTAATTGTTGTGGCCTTTTTTTGTAAATTAAGAACTCTTTACTAGCTTTTCAGCCATCTAGTAATAATGCATCTTGTGATATGCTTAGGTGGGAGTATAGAAAGATATGGTCTGTATGTTAAGCAGTAAAATATGCCCAGTATTTTATTCACTGTCATATTGATTACTTATTTAAATATTCCTATCAATTTTGTTTGGCCCACATAAAAATGACCAAAAGCTAGTCTAGGGAACTAAAGTGTAAATGCAATCTTCAGTTTTTCGTTAGGGGTGACTGCTTGCTTTTTAAAACTCAAAACAATATCATTGTGAGGTGCTAAAATCCTTAGTATAAATAGCAGTAATGAGTTAGATAAATAAGCCTTTAAGTTGGAAAACATTTGTCAGTCATGTCCATTTAACACAGACATAAGTAAGCTGGTTCTAAGCTTTGTAGGCAGAAATAATGTTCGAACGAATATAAAACATGTGTTTTCCTGAAAAAAAAAAAAAAAAAAACTTCTGTAATGAAATTGACAAGTTCAGGTCATGGAATCTAGTAGTAAAAGCTAAAATTTGCCTAAGATTTTTATTCATTGTGCCAGCCATTGCTGTGCTTGCTTTTGTGGAATTCTAACTTGGGGTACAAAGTAAATTATGTTTCCATTGCTATAGTAGCAGATGTCATGGGAGAATGCATCTCGTCATGGATGGAGTGAGACCTAAGTATGTCCCTTCTACAGAGGTAAAATGTGATCATATCATAGGTGAAAGATTTCCTAAAATGGGGAATAAACAAGGGGGAAGGAACAGAAGAGAACTAAGGGAAGCCCTATCTGGTCTTTCAGAATAGGGAAATGTCAAATCTAACTTTCCACAATGCTCTTTAACAATCCAGTGTCTTTATTCTCAAATGCAATGGTCAAATGAGGGGGAAAAAATGATGTAGAAAGAATCCAGCTGTGGTATTCATTTTTAGCCCAAAGTAAACAATCATTGAACCAAAATTTCTTTTCCACATATTGCTGGCTTTCAACATATATCCACTTATAACTAGGAGCACGTGAGTTAAAGCTCTTGGAGCTCAAACCATTACCTCTGTGGTTCTGGATTCTGATCCAGTGATTGAATTCTGACTACCAGCACAATAACATTTAAAATGAGGAAAAATGGCTTCTTGACTTTATAGAATCTTGTTTTCATAAAAACCATGGCATCTCATAAGCAAGAATTAAAATATCTATGGTCTTACATAGTTAACCTTACCCAACCCATGGCAAATAACTCGGGCCTCAGTAATTATTTACATTTTAGTCCATGGCATTTAACAGTAGGCCTAAAGTTTACTACAACTTGGCAACTACTCTCTTCCTTCCATAATGATTGCTGAATTTTCCCAGACAGAATCAAATAACTTAAGAAATATTATATAACATCAAAAGAAGGCCACAAAGCCATTAGCCAACTCTTTTAAATACAATATGGGATCATCATATTTTATCCTTTCACTTATGTTCATTCAATAAATGTTTAAAGATCAGTTTTTATGTATCAAGCCCCAAGTTAGATGTTGGTAATAAAATAGTAAAAGAATAGTGACATCTTATTTCCTCAAGACCTTTAATTGCTCGTGTACGTGTGTGTGTGTGTGTGTGTGTGTGTGTGTCTTTCAGAATTTGGAGTGGAAACAGTTAAATGATTAAACCTGTAATCCCAGTGGCTAAGGAGGCTGAGGCAAGAGGATCACAAATTCAAAGCCAGCCTCAGCCACTTAGTGAGGCGATAAATAGTTCAGTGAGGCCCTGTCTCTAAAGAAAATACAAAATAGGTCTGGGGATGTGGCTCACTAGTTAAGTGCCCCTGGGTTCAATCCCCTGTACAAAAAAAAAAAAAAAAAAAATCCATGGCAAGTGCTGTGAAGGAAAAGTAAAATGTATAATAAAATACTCTAATATAAAATCTTATATAAAATACAATCTACTCTTAATGTTGTATTGAATTGATTATTAGTACAATTTTTAACTTGGGCAATTTTTGTCTTTTGCATCCCTTTATCCCTCTTTTAGGTTTTTTTTCTTGTGCCTTTTCTAGTGGCTAATAGTGCTACTCATAACCTCACAACTCAATGCTACATGAGACCCGGATATGAGGTCCTGATTTTCTCAATTAACTATGGTCTCATTCTCTCCTTTATTGTTGATGGTGACAGCAACTGTTTTAGTTTGGGGGGTGATGTATTTGCTAACTGCTTGTTAGAAATGCCTTAATTCTTTAAAAGTGATGACAAAAGAAGTTCAGGAAGCAGGAGGCCATATTCTGGTAAAATAGAAATAGAATCATGCTGTTTCCCTCAAAATAACAATACAGAGGAAGTTGCCCATTCTGGTCCCAATTGTGGACAATCTTGCACTAACGAATTACTCTTTTCTATGTAATCCTAGCATTACTCCACTGAAAAACTCAATTTTCTTTGGTTTATTATCGCTTTTGTCAGGCATTTTTTTCCATTTAAACCAATGAAGATCCCATTTCACAAGAATGTTTGTGTGTAATCCTTCTTGGAGAAAAATTTTCATTGTGATTTGCAATTTTAGTGTTAAAAGATGAGTGCTACCACTTGATAGGTTAGTTGACTCAAATAATATTTATTGAGTATTTGGTTATCCATTCTATTTTACATTCTAAACCATAATGCCTATGACTCAGCTTAGTTTTGTTATTAATATGACACCTTTTAAAGCTACATTGGGCTGGATTTTAGTTTCACTTAAAAATGGATATATTTCCCTAATGACTTCCATACATACGTCGTTTTCAAATATAATAGTCTATGTTGTATAACACATGTGTTAGTCAGCTTTTTGTTGTTGTGAGCAAAATAACTGACAATTTAAAGGAGGATATATTTATTTTGACTCGTGATTTTAGTGGTTTCAATCCATGGCCTACTTGCTCTTTTAGTCTGGATGGGACATGAGGCAGAATATCATTGCACATATGCAGGGCACAGGAAAACTGCTCAACTCATGGCAGTCAGGAAGCAGAGAAAGAGAGAGAGGGAAAACAACCAGAGAGAAGGTAAACCCTTCCAACAAACACCCCCAGTGACCTACTTCCTCCATCTAGAGGCTACCTTCCAGTAGTCCATACAGATCTCAATGGATTAATCCACTGATGATGCCAGAACCCTCATGAAGTGATCCTTTCCAAAAAGCCTCTCCACTAAACAAAGGAGACTTTGGAAACATTCCATATCCAAACAATGGACACATTAGAAATTTTTCTTACTCTGGGCTTCTATCATAATGTTTAACATATAAATTAAGTTTGAAAATAGAATTCAGTTTTTAGGCAATTATGACTGATATTGGCTCACATAAGGATTGTTTAGAGAATCTATAATATGTAAAACTGCAAACAAAAGTTAGTTATGGCTTAGAAGTAAATGACTCTATTTTTTTAATCTATTTCTGATGTCAAAATGGCTCTCTTCAGCCAATCAAGTTTTAGCATTAAAACTTGACAGTATGTGACCTTAGATTGGTTTTTATAACATCATTTTTTATTAAATAAGTATACATATGTATAATTACACAAATAAGATCTTATGGGGTTTTGTTTATTTATTTATTTGCCTGGAGGTGAGGGCAGAATGAGTAGGTAGAGCTATGAGAAAGGTTTATATTATTAGCTACCAAATAATATGTTAAAGCTGAAGTATAATCTAATTCATGTTCAAAGTAGAGTTAGTATATTTTACTTTGAAATCCACTTATATTCTCAGAGGTATTTATTAAGGTAGTCTGCCATGGTTAGAAGAACTCATATAATAAGAGAGCACAAACTAAAAATTTTCTTTCCTGGTAAAATTATTATTATAAATGTCAGCAAAAGTTGTGATTTCCCAAAGTTATTGCTAAAGTATTTGCAGTTCTATGAAGAAGAAGAGGCCAAAGACTACAGATAGTGTTCAAATATCAGAAAAGACAGGACTAGATTTTGATCAAAAGTAAAGTCAGAACAAGAACTATAGAAATGGAAACTCCTTTATTTATAAAAAATGGCCTCTATAATGATATAACAAAATATTCATTACTGATGATTATTTAGAAAGAAAAAATTCTTAACATTTTTTGTGGTTTCAGAAGAATATAAGCCAAGTAAAATTCTTGCTCTTTGGTTTGTATCTTTGCATATATATTATTCAACCAGAAATTCATAAGGATATCTAATCACTTGCTTAATTTTGTGAAATTAGAATTGTTTTTGGATATTTTATGTTATAAAGCCCACAATTAAAAATACTTTTCAATTCACAAAAATATTTAATATCTACCATGCATTTAGTACTGGGAATAGAAGATTAAGTAACAATTGGATGATTACTTGAGAAGCCGGTAATCTCAAGAGTGGAACTCACACAAACAGATATTTCAGTAAGATATTTTAAGTCTTTAAGTGGATTATGAGACAGAAAAATATCATTGCTTGGCCTGAATAGCTATGAGATTTTATAAATGTTGCTAAAATTTCTGAGCCTCAGTTCTCTTGTCTCTAAAATTGGGATGGGAATAATGATATCTACCTCATAGGTTTTTTGTGAAGATTAAATTTGTTGTACATATAAATAATAAGAATGGTGCTAGGTTTACAAGATCAATCAAGGAATGCAATCTATTGTTTCTTCTCAAGTCATCATTTATATAAAGGGTTAGCATTAGTGGTAGGCCCTTAGGAAGGACTCAATAAACATTAGCTAATACTATTGCTTAATATGAAAACACAGAATTTTGATTCTGGGCTAAGAATTGAAATCAAGATCTCTAACTTTCATTAAATCCACCAAATGAAGTTTTTGCCAATAATTGTTTGGTTTATGAGGCAGCCATTGCACTTCAACATGACTTTACCATGAGAAATTACTTTTTTAAGAAGTCTTCATTAGTTTATTGACCTGCTATGATAAATAAGAATTATCTATTGAATATAAATTTGACCAAAAAATAATAGAAATTTTTCCTGTAATAGGTTATTAAAATAGAAGTTGTGGGAAATATAAATGTAGTTATACAATAACTGGTTAAAATACACAAACAATTCACATTGTGAGCTAAAAGTAGTGAGCAAGAGCAGATGGGAAATTGCGGATGCCTTTACACGAATTTTACTCTGAATCTCACATTTGCCCAGTAGCTGCCCTGCACCTCCTCAAGTCTCAAAGGATAGACTACTGCTTATGGACAAAGAAAGAAACAGTTGCTTCCTTGGGCTTATCTTGCATTCCCAGCTTAGTCAGCTAAAAGGAAGCCTAAAATTTGTTCATGAGACCAGAATGAGGTTAGATATAGGAGAGAGGCAGAGTGGAGCTTTCTTAAACCCTGCCTATTACAGTCCCCTGAAAGAGTCAGCAAGACTCAAAGATAGAACTGAAAGTCACTCTGGATTTTAAATGGAGTCATTGACAAGCTAAGGTATATCACCTTTACCAGCATTACTACAGGTGAGAGCTACCACTCAGAAAGTGGCTACTGCTCAATGGGCAGTCTCCAAAGAGGCCATGAAAGTACTCTTTTGTATGTGACAGTGCAAGCCAAGCATGAGCTTTCTTTCCTACACTCCATTTTTCTCCTATCCCACCTGTTTTCAAGTACTAAGGAAGTTACAATGCAGAGGAGAGGAAGCTAGGGAATATGGTGATAGAGGAAGAAGGAGACAGACCTTGTTTCCTTGCCTGTAGCACCTTGCCTCATGATGAGATAGGCCCTACTGAGAGGAGGGGAAGTAGTTGTAACTAAAAAAAGTTGGACAGTTTGAAATCTTATGCAACCAGAGATTCTAATTCTGAAGTGAAACCATATGTTGGAAAAACTCATCAAAAGATTTGTTTACTACTTACAGTGATTAGGGAAATCACGGAACTTTCAGCCTTACTACTGCCTTCATCTAGGTGAAAAGGATAAACAGGTTCAAAGAACAACACTCAAACAAAAGACAAAAAAGTACTTTATAATCAACATACTACAAATTATGCTTTTCAATATACTGGTTACATGACTTTAAGGAAATATGCATTGCAAAAGAATCATATCTCTGTCCTCTGTGGAATTCCTTCATAAATTCTAGTATTCTTGGTGAAATAGGAAACAATTTTTATTATTTGCAAAAATAATTTCACATTGTAAATGGTAAATTTAAAAAGTTTTCTAGAGTGGTCTGCAATGGAGCAGGAATTTGTCCTCTCTGTCGTTGGCTTCGTGGAAGTCAATACAAATGGCATTATTTCCTAAGAGGAAGATTTATAATACCTTCCTCAAGCCAGAGGCATTATTTTTATTCAACAAATATTAAAGTATCTGTTTTGTATCAGAACATGGGCTAAGTCCCCAGGATACCACAAGAAAGAAAAAAACATGGCATCATGTTTTGAACTTACCTTCCTGGATCTTCCAGTCTTGTACAGGACTGAGTGAACAAGGTAATGTCAGCTAATGAAAAGTGCAAAGATCAAAATAAATGCTCAGTGATGTGATTAGATAACAAGTTAAAGGAATGAATAAATTCCAGAGACTGAAAAAGTCTTCAGGCAAAAATGTAGACATGCAGCCTTATGGTAGATGTTGGTGGTGTTTTAAAGAGGGCCCAGAGGGTTCAAGAGACAGTAGAAGAATCAACATGCTAAGGCAGTATATTTTGTGGAGCATACAGAATACACAAGTGGTGGGGGGGAGGGAAGCAGGTGAGATAAAATGTAGGGAGAATGAAAGAAAAGTAGAACACTAAAATTTTGAAAGGAACCAAAACATTGTGTCTAGTAATAATAGTAATTGTGGGGTTTTGCATTACATGTGGAGAAAGTCTAAAGGCTTCTGTCAGGCCTGACAATGTAGACAGAAATAGTCACGGCACTGTAGCCAGTATGAACAGGGTATCAGGGACCAAAATTGGGTCAAAATAATGACTGGTATAAACCTAGTAACTTCAGACTTGCAGTGTTCTATTTAATGAAAAAGAGCTTTGGATTAAAATTCAACTCATGGTTGTTTATGTGTGCTTTTACCTTTAGTGAAAATATGACAATTTATTTATTGAAAGTGAGTATATTTTTAGACATCTTAATTTTTGAAACATTTTATCTTGTTTAAAGTCTAAATTTAAGATGCCTAACTTGGTAGTTAGGCAATAACCAACGTATTTGAATTCTGGTGGAACCTAAAGGCCACATGGAAATTCCATTTGTCCTAAGCTGAGACCAACACCACTGATTTGGCCTCCTTGAACATGTGAAACAGAAAAAGGAAATTCTATGTCTTATCCGTTAGTAGAGAATCACCACACTCCCCACACCAGGAAGGCCCAGGAAAAAAAAAATTTAAACCTTTCACAGACAGTGTGATGCATGTAGAAACAGAAAACTCCAGTTACTATACTACTTAATTTATGAATAAGTAGTATGAATTATCTCTCAACCTCAGCATCTCTCACTTATAGAAGGGAAAGTAAAATTGAGACTTGAGTAGTATTCTATCAGAATCTGAACCTTTGAATGACAGCAGCTTATTTTGGAGGTGATCCCAGTAAACACTGGTCAGGAATGAAGAGGTGAGAAAAGAAAAGGAAGGAGCCACTTATGGCTTATTATAGCAGAGATAACTTCTGTGGGCACCTGAGGAACTCTGGGAAATACCACCCAAGCCATCATCCCATAGATAGTCGAGTGTTTAGACACCAGTACTCACCCATCATTGTTTGAAGACTATTTCCAGAGACGTTGCCTGCCTACCACTTTCAAATTGCCCTATATACTCCCTTAGAATCTTCTGGTGGCCAAAGAAAACCCTCATGGTAAGAGATACAGATACTTCCAGTGAAAACTTTCATCAATGATAAAATCTAAGGAGAAATGGTTGGAATAACAACAGTATCCACCGCATCTATATAAATTGATTCCAAGTTAATATATGTGCCCAGATTTGATCATTCATAATGCCTACTTGTGTAGAGTATAGTTATTATTTGTCAATTTAAAAAACTATAAAAAATTATATACAAAAACATTTGATATAACTTTGTGCACAGTGATAATCTTTATTTGAATATCACTATTATTAGAATACCAATATTGCACACCATTAATAAAAATCACAAAAGTGCTATGATGTGTGTCTATCAGAGTGGTCTCATGTATCTCAATATTGTAGAATATATTCTTGATTAATAAAGAAAAGAAAAAATCTATCCCAAAGTCAACTTCCAATTGTCCAGGGCAAATTATCCTGGTTACAGTGGACCATGCCCAATGCTACTACATGGCTGAGCTTCTGGGTAATCATGTATTCAGTTTATATTAGTAAGAATTAAAAATTGTAAGAAGATGACTAAAGAGATCTTTGAAGTCCTCTCAACTCTAAAAATCTATGAAGTATGTCTTGTAATTCAAGTGGTAAGTTTAAGAATAATACAAATATAAATGTAAAAATTTAACTTCCTTTAAGTTTGCTTAAAATTAAAAAAAAAAAAACTCCATAACACTGACTGAAATGCTAATGATGGCTGGCTCAGGCTGGTCCAAGTTGTTACATCAGGATGGCTGCCTGGTCCTCAGGAAGCAATTTGGTTTTTTGGTAACAACACCCAAGTCAGCACCCCATAGCTAGTGTTGAAAGATAAATATGCTTAATGAGGAAAAAGTTACTAACTTGGAAAATAAGCCTCCTTTAAGCAGCATATTGCATTAAAAAGTAATAATAAGGCACATGGGAGACTGATTCTACTATGTGTAAGTGCTGTAATGGACACCAAGTCCTCAAAAACAGTTTGAAAAGAAAATTATGCACAACCTAAGTGGGGCATGGCACAGGCTGATATCTGAGTACTGAGCTGGGAACTGACCCATCACAGAGGTTACTCAAATGTTTGGAATAAAATTGTAATGGTTTTGCTTATTTTATTTTTGAATAGTGCCTTAGTAATTTGTGACTTTATTTCAGCAAAGGAAACACTATACGAATGAATTAAGGAAATGAATCTTTAAGTTCCCTCAGTGACTTTTTTTTTAAATAAATGGTTCATTTAATGCAGTTCATGTGCCAGCTGTTGAAGTTTTAGCTAATTAATTCTCTTATTTACATTAGCCTACTGAATTCTACATAGTTTGGGTTTTTAGTAAAAATAAATTTGTGTATCACTTATAGTATGATTTTCTTAATAATTAGTATCAATGGCAGCAATACATATTTAAAATACAAAGAGTTTGTCACTGAGATATTCCAAAGTTTGTTATCTCTATTCCCCAAAAATGAAAAATGCATTTCCAGTGTTGAGCATACAATTTCAAATTCCCATGCTTGATCTCAAAGCAATATGTGAGTATATTAACATAAGTGTCATGAAGAATGTAATGATGGGAGGTAGATTAAGCAAACACTAGTGTCAATAATGATTCTCCGTACAAAGAAATTGCATATTTTAAAGAATGCTTTGAAGGTTGGTAGTAACTTGTTGAAAGCTGGGTTTCAGACATAATAAATTCCATCATTTTCAACTCCTTTGGGGAAAAATAAAAAAACAAGGGAACAAGCTTTACTTTCTTAGTAAATTTCTTAAAAGCTAAAATTTGCACTGCAATTCCAAAGATCATATATTTTAAAGGTAATTGAGGATAAATATGACACCTAATTTAAAAACATTCAATTGGTTTCATGTCAGGTTACATGCTGATTTTAAGGCTGTTTATTGAAGCTTAAAGCTTGAAATGGATTTGCTCCATAATACTGATACTATAAATAGATCTTTAAGCCCTGACTGCTTAAAATGATATGCTTTTAATTCTGTTTTAGTAGTAGCTTTTGGATAACAAAGTTATGCAAACTTGACAGCTTGCACCTGTCCATAGTTTTCTCTAAATTTTAAAGCTTTCAATTTTTGAAAAAAGTAAGAGAACAGGGATAATTGCTCTATGCTTCTTGTGAATATTATTTACTATTTTCACTCATACATTTTCTATTTTATCCCAGGGTTTAGGGTACTTCTGGCATGTCCCAGGGAAGGCTATCTAGTATAATAGTTCCCAGAGGAGTTGCCTAAGATCCACCGTAAAAATGAGACAATATTAAAATGAATTCAATACTTTTCCCAACACAAAATGTTTGTCTACAAGTTTCTATATTCTTTAAGAGATAAAATAGGTGGTTTTTCTTCATGAACTCAAAAACTAATCTATCGAGTTGATTATCATCAATGGGATTGTATTGATTGAAATGTCCTGTTACCAAATATGTAAGTTACAAAGCTAGTTTAGGTTTATTGTTTGTTCATATACAATAAAGTGAATTCAATGTTTTTATTCTAACTTTGAGTAGGACAGAAGAGGCTGGACATCTGAGGAATTAGTAGGAAGCAGGTTTATTGACTGCAGGGTCCGGAGAGGCTATTGGATAGCCTAAAACAGTCTCTGGACTGAGATTCTAGAAATTCTTTGAACTTTATACCCATTGGAAGGAAGGGCTTAGAGGTTTACATTTTGCAGGGGTCTACATAGAACTATTGTTTTTTTCTTTCTTTGAGTTCACAGAAAGTGCTTTCTTGTTTTCCTTTTATAATTTTTTGTTTCATTTCACACAGTTTACCACAAAAGCAGGAGTAACGTAAAGTCCACAGTTAAACTTAGCTTTTGCATGCCAGAGCAACAGGAAATAGGAAGTCTAACCACATTGAGCTTTTTTCAGAAATGTTTGGTAATTTTTTTTTAACAAAAACAATTATGGTGAGGGTCTTCTGGGTGGAGGGTCTCTGGTCTGCTTTAGGAGTCTCTAACCTGTTTCCTTCCCCCATTTGATGATTGTTATTTCATTATTTAAATCAAGATTCTCATTATTTTCTTGGCTTAAAGCTTTATATAATGCTATAATCGTAGTTGTTGTCTTTCTTTTAAGAGCTGCTCCTATAACAGACCCAATAGTTCTATAGTAGACCCAATGTAAAGGGGAGTCAAACCTGGAACAATAAACACTTCATCTCTTTTGAATTCAGATCTGCTGTTTCCATTGTGAGGTAGCAATTTAAGGGCATTAGCAAGAGTTATCTTCAATGTCCTACAGAAAAACATAAGCCTTTTAATAAAGTGGAACACAAGTTCGAGACATAATTAAACTTCCAGTCAGTCTGCTTGTGAGAAGAAGAGGTAAGAATACACCATGTCTTGGGGGGAAAAGTACTGTTGGGACTGGAAAAGAAGGACTAGAAAAGAAGAAAGTTGGTGAACCACAATAGGAGCTATCCACCTGGCTGTAATCAGCTAACTCAGCTGGATTAGGAAAGAACCAAGCTCCTTGTAAATTTTCTGCTGGACATATCAGTCCCTCCCCACCGTATACTCATTTTACAGAGAGGAATTGCATGCATAAAAATGATAGATCAGCCCTATGTCAGACATATTATTACAAAAGTAGCAGAAAGGAGAAGATGTTTTATACTGCTCTATAGCTAGAAAAAGGGGATATGGAAAAAGTATAATCATATTTATCATATAAGACAACAGACCTAATATGTAGGTAGTATAGAAACACTTTTGAAATTTATACGAAGTTCCACTACATTCCTTGGTTCAACAGCACAAATTAGTTAAGAAAATATTGAACATATTCAAAGACCTGGAGTTAAAAATATCTGCAAAGAAAATGGTTAATAATCATGTTGGGGTATGTTTTTTTTTAGTTGAATAATATTCAAAATAGTTTTTTTTTCAAATCAAGAAAGGTTAAGAACAGGTAATTATTTTATCTTTTAATGCAGTATATACAAATGATAGAAAGTTAATATCTTCTAAAGACGGTACATGGCTTAAAATTGATGTATAAGTTTCAAAAGAGAGGGAAGTACGTTAATCTTCTAGGATCATATGCGGTTTCAGGTTCCCTATTTGTCCCAGAATAAGCCCCATGAAATTAAGTATCACTTGACATTTAATTAACTATTTTATAAAAAAGATAATAAATGTTTTGATGCCATTTGATCCAACACTTGCTGTTCAGTAAACTGATTTTTAAAATATTTCATAAAAAACTCTTAGAAGAAAAATATTATGGTGGAGAAGAAGTCACTCCAGTTTTTATTCATCCTTTTCATATTTTTCTTAAGAATTATAGTTTTTTGCCAAATAGAAAGGAAATGTAGTCAACAGTAAGATATATATTAATATTAGTTTTATAGATAGAAACAAAACTTTACCTTTGCCAAATGTCTTAACATTTAAAAATATTGTTCTTATTACTAAATGAAGTCCAGTGGAACCCATGACATACAGTGGGGTTTTCAATTTCTATGTCAGAAACCTCTTGTTAATAGGTGTGATTCTTCAATATATTGGCTCAGCCTCTCACTTCAATTGTTTCAATTTTATTTTTGCTGTAAAGAACTATCAAAATATGTTGGAATTAAAAAAAATGTTTCCATAGCACATTTGAAAAACACAAAATCAGATTCAAACAAACGTCAATATGTAAAAGCTTTTTAACAGAACCTCCCCTTTCTCTAGGGACATTCTTATCAAAAAAAATATGAATCCAAAGCCAACCCAATTAGCTGATGGCAAGCACATAAGAATTAGCATACAAAAACATTCCTTTATAATCACAAATGGCTCCTCAGAGAGATGACACACATAGATTGGACTTTTGTCAAGTTCTGTTCAGGCCCTCTCAGATGCAGAAGGGAAAGACATAGAACAAATGAATCAAAATGGGAAATTGCTATGTAGAGTTCAGGAGTCCTAAGTGTTGAGTAGAATATATTGGGGAAAATTATTATTACATGAAGTCTCATAATATCCTAAGTATGGAGTTAACATGGATTTGTTCCCAAACTATATTCAGAGATGTCGGTGAACCCCAGATACAAAGAGGCTCACAAACTACATGCATACCCCAGACCCTGGAGACTTCTTCATTCTGACATGTTATTTAGAAATCGAAATTGCCAATGGCTACTACTCTGTGGTTTTGCTTTAAATTCACATGAAAGTGATATGAGATTTATCTTGTCAGTGTCAATTCTTTACATTTGACTTGCTACGTATCTGGCTTAAAGGGCTTTAAAAAATTATTAATTGTATTGTGGCTGCAGCAGAATTGCCAGATTTTTCCTCTTTCTAGGTTTAAAACAAAAACAAGCCTTTGGGAGCAGCATATTTAGTATACAAAACAATGAAAGTTCACAGAAAAGGTGCTCTTTGCTCACAAATTTTGTAATCTCTTCACAACTATTATGGATTTTATCAGAAATTTCTGTTTAGAAATTCTTTAATTTTCTGAATATATTCAAATGACAATTTTTAAGTCTAAAAATATAATTCTTTCAATTCTGAAAAATGATATATTGTAAACACTTAGAGAAGATATGGAGCCAGGCATGGTGGAGCACACCTGTAATCCCAGTGGCTTTGAAGGCCCAAGGCAGGAGAATCGCTAGTTCATAGACAGCCTCAGCAACAGAGAGGTGCTCAGCAACTCAGTGAGACCCTGTTTCTGAATAAAATACAAAAAAGGGCTAGGGATGTGGCTCAGTGGTTGGGTACCCTTTAGTTCAATCCCTGGTACCAAAAACAACAATAAAAAGAAGATGATATGGAAGTGAGATCTTGAATTAAAGTGGTATCTGGTATATCAAGAATTCTCTACAAATAGCAAAACATCCTAAGTGAACCTTTTCAGCTCAAGGAAAGAAAAGCTTAGAAGTCTAGTCTTCCTAAATCTTTCCTATTTTCTCCAACAGATTGCTGTTATTTAATGAATGTATTTTCTTTTCTGACTTCTATAACTCCTATACTAGTTAACTTTTTCATTGCTGTGGTTAAAATACCCAAAAAGAGCAAGTTGGAGGAGGAAAAGTTTATTTGCATCTCATGATTTCAGAGGTCTCAGTTCATAGATGGTCAACTCCATCGCTCTGGGTCCAAGATGAGGCAGCACATCATGGGGGAAGGGCCAGAGGAAAGCTGCTCAGCTTATGGCAGGATCAGGAAGCAGAAAGAGCTGGGAAGGGGCCACAAGGAAGATGCACCTGCCCAAAGAGACCACCAATCATTTTTCTAAGTAAGTGAATGAAGGAACTAATGAAAAGAAATATATTCTGAAAACTCATGATATAGAATTCTGCTTATTTGGTTCATAGAAACTTTTAAAAAGGCTTACATGTGCTATCACAAAATAAGTTAAAATCTATGAAATGTATACTCTTTAAAAAGTAGTCTATATCTAAACTGGAAAATCAGTCTCATTATTCTTATAATTTTTTATTGGTGCATTGTAGTTGTATATAATTATGGGGCTTGTTGTTATGCATTTGTAGATACATACAAAATAACAATATAATTTGGCCAATATCACTAGCAAGCACGTCACCTATCCTGCTTTCCACCTCCTGTCCCTTTCCTATACTGATCTCACTTTGATTATTTTGTGATCATAACACTGTATGGCATTGTTTTGCAGAGATAAGGGATCTCTCTATGTATATATAATTTATACAAAATAAATATTTTCCTTTCAATAATAAGAATTTAAGTGTTTCGTGCATTATTAATCTATATTTAAAATTGGAAAAGGGTTCATATATTAATTAATATCACAAATATGTATGATTAATTTATCATAAGTCTATGGTATTCTGGCAACCATTCTCAAAATTATACACAGAAGTTACTATTCTCTATATTTCTTTTACTTGATCTTTTAACTATTTTACAACTTTCCTCTTACTGTTTTATGTATAAATATTTGAATACTTTCTTCTGGCCTCTGTCAAGAAGATAAAGCTGCAGGGAAACAGAGATAATGCACAGGTGAATTAAGTAAAAAGAATGCTGTCACTTTGTCAGATATATTATCACAATAGTTCTGAGCAAGTAGAAAAATAATTAGGAGAATGGCATGGAAGCAATAATCCTGATAGAAACAATACTGAAGTAATAATTCGGGTATAATGTAGGCTCCCTACCTTGACTATTCTTAGTGAAAATAAAAACAACATGGTTTTACACATGCACAACAAATAGAGTAAATGGAAGAAATGCTTGGAACATCTGGATAAGAGATCCCCAGGAATGGCCAAAGCAGGAGATTAGCAAATTCCCTCCCCCTAAATCAGCTGGAATAAAGGACAAAAACAACTATTTTCATCCTTTAAAAATGAGACAAAGGCATACAGCCTCAGTGAGGCATTTGTGCTGGAAAAACTCCTAAACTTGAGGTAAGAACAGTAGAAATCCATGGAAGTCCACTTTTGCCCCCATTCACATTGGTGATGTGGTTTTGATAGGATGAATGAGGCCCTGAGAACTAGCTGCTTTCCCTCTATGGTCGAAAGGAACCTACTGAAATTGGAACAGTGAGTAATGAGCACATTTAATAATACTGTCAGTAGAAGTGATCATATTTCATTATGATTGAAGCAATCATATTCTTGCCAGAGTCTGGGTATATGGAAAACAGAGACTAGGACAACTCAAGTCAACCACATACTCTTGGCCCACCTCAAAACTGCACACATGTGTCAAGGAGACAAGAAAGATTCTGATTGAAAAGCCAGTGTAGACAAACAGTCTGAACTTGAATACACTTTCCCATACACATATAGGCCACTCAGTGGCATAAAGAAGCCTGATTGGCTCCAGATGCTTGAGCATGAAGCTTTTTCTAATTATTGGCTAACAACTAAGCTATGCGGACAGAAGGGAAAATCCTAGAGTGCCAGACTTAAAAACAAAAAAATAAATAAACAAAATAAAAACATCAGTGGCCATACACCATGAGGGAAACATATTTAGCCAAAATACATTACTGAACAAAGAAATCAGAAACTAACAAAACAGCAACAACTTTTTTTTTTTATTTTATTGTTGGTTGTTCAAAACATTACATAGTTCTTAATATACCATATTTCACAGATTGATTCAAGTGGGTTATGAACTCCCATTTTTACCCCGTATACAGATTGCTGTGTAACATCAGTTACAGCAACAACTTTGAGGTAGAAAAAAATATGAACTTGAAGTTTTTACCATATATTACTTAAAATGTCCAGTTCTTAATTTAAGAGAGAGAGAGAGAGAGGTGAAAAAAAAAAAAAACATAGGAATAGGTCATGCATACTCAGATTAAAAATCCAAGAACAGAAATGACAGCATGCCCTAGATGTTGGACTTAGCAGACCATAATTTCAAAACAGATGTTTAAAATATTCTCAACAAAGAAATGCAAAACCATGTTTAAAGAATTATAGGAAAGTATGACACTAATAAATCAACAAAATTTCTCAATAAGAATATGTAAATTATTTTTCAATATGGAAATTGTAGAGTTGGAATGTCCTAAAATTTGTTATTAATGAAAAAAAATCACTTAAAGATACTCAATAGCAGTGGCAGATGAAAAAAATCAGTAAATGCAGTGAACTTGATCAATTATGATGATCTCATCCAAGAGAGGAAAAAAACTGGTGAAAAATAATTAGATAGCAAAGATCTGTTGGAAATACAAAGAAATGAAAGTAACCAAGATAATTTTAAACATAGAAGATGAATACTACTTGTTTCAAAACTTTCTGTATAGCCACAATAACCAAGACACTGAGTTATTGGTAGAAGAACAGAAACATGCACTGGGGTTGTGACTCAGTGGCAGTGCACTTGCCTAGCATGTGTGAAGCACTGAGTTCACTACTCAGCACCACATTAAAAAATAATAAATAAAATAAAGGTATTGTGTCCACCTATAACTGAAAAAAAATAAAAAGAATAGAAATATTATCAAATGAAAGAGAATTAAAAGTCCACAAATAGATCCTTATATTCATGATCAATTGATTTTAAGAGGTTTCATGACAATTCAATTGATAATCTTTTCAACAAATAATTGCACTGAACCTTGACAAAATAAAAAACATAAATGTATCAAAAAGTCACTCAAATTGGTCATAAAATCAAAGCTAAGAGCTAAAGCTATAAAACTCTTAGAAAGAGGATAGAATAAAATATTTGTGACTTTGGAGCAAGCAATGTTCTTAGATGAGAGCAAAAAAGTCTTAGAAGAAATAATTGACAAATTGCCTTTTGTCAAAAGTAAAAACTTTGTTTCAGGAGATATTAAGAAAATATAAGAAAAAGTAGCAGACTGGGAGAAAATACCTGACTGAAAAATAAAATAAATCTTTTATATTGAATACATGAAAAACACTTTAAACTTAATAAGGTTAATAAAAAATATAATTAAAATTGTGAAATTATTAGACATTTCACCAGAATAGGTATACATATAACTAATATGCGATGAAAAGATGTTCATAACCATTGATCATCAGGACAATTCAAGTTAAAACTAAAATAAAACAAACACTGGATACTGGAGCACACACTGGATGACTGGAACAATAACAAGTGTCATAAGATTATCAAGCTCTTAGACCTGTCACTCTTTGCTTGTGAGAATACAAAATTTTACAGCCACTTTTGAACACAGTGTGGTAGTGTCTTTAAAAATTAAACATAAGAGTCTATTTGATTCCACTGACCCTTTTCCTAAGACTTTACCAAAGTCAATCAAACCATGTCCACACAGATATGTGCCCAAATATTATTAGCAGTGTGTTTCACGATATGCAAGACATGGAAACAATCCATATTTCTATCAATGGGTGAATGGGTTATTACCAAATGAAATACTATTTGACAACAAAAGAATAAATCACTGATATATGCACCTCAAAAACATGCTAACCAAAAGAGCTAAAAGCAATGTCAGTAAATGGATGGAATTGGAGGTTATCATGCTATGTGAAATAAGACAGTCCCAAAAAGCCAAAAGCAGAGTGTTCTCTCTGATATATGGATGCTAATCCACAATAAGGGAGAGTGGGGAGGTGAAAAATAGAACTTCATTGGATTTAACAGAAAGGAATGAAGGGAAGGAGGGATGAGAATAGGAAAAACAGCAGAATGAATCAGATATAACTTTTCCTATGTTCATATATGAATAAACGAGCAGCATAACTCCATATGGTATACAACCACAAGAATGGGATCCTAATTAGAATAAGTTATATTCCATGTATATATAATGTGTCAAAATATACTCTACTGTCATATATATATATATATATATATATATATATATATATATATATATAACAAATAAACTTCAAAAATAGAAATTCAAAAAATTACACATTGCATTTCTCCATTTATATAAAAACTCCCAATACACAGAGCAGAAAGCAGATTAGTATTCACCTAGGATGTAGTGTAGAAATAGAGATTAACTACATGGAGGTTGAGGCAGAACAGGGCAGGGCTTGGGGGGACTGTTAGGTTAAAATATATGTGTGTGTTCACTTTGCTCTTGCTTGATGCTAAAATGTTTACTCTGTGTCTTCTTATATTTTCTTGTTGGGAAAATGTAGTTTACAATTAATATCTATTTTAAATATTCAATCCAGCTTAATATCTTCGAAATAATAAAGAGTTGTAATGAATAACTCATGTCATTTCTCCTCATAAATTCTTTATCATCTTTTCCCTGTATCCCATTTTCTTAAATTATATAACAAATAACTAAGAAATGTCTAAAAAAATGTTTTAACATTGGAAAACAGCCTGAGGGCTTCTGCTTTTGTCCAGGCCATTTGGATTTCTTTTCTGGGCATTTAGGAATTAGTCTCTTATACCCCTATCTCTGGATTCAACCTTTTTAATTCCATTCATAGGGCAGCATGATTTTTATGAACATAATTCCAGTTTCACTATAATCTTTTTTCACTTTGTTAATAATTCTCTATTACCTATGGCAGGTGTCTTCTTTTTTCCTTTTTCACCTCTCTTTCATTTCTCTTTGTTTGCCCTGGAGTTCAGACAATAGAAATTTTACATATTTAAATCAGAATTTTTTTAATTCTTTAAATTGCACATAATAGGTTTATATATGCATGTACCTGCATACTGGAGGACAGGGATTCTAGATTTTCATTACAATCTAAAAGGGACTAATTATCTGTAAGAGGTGAGAATCATCATTTTTTTGAAGCCTCCTAGTTCCTTTGACTGACATAGAAGGTCACCTATAACCTCATCCCAGCCTCCTCCCAACATCAATTAACCTACTGCCCTTTTTGCCTCATATTCCCCAATCTCTGCCTTTATTGGCCACAAAATACTTCTATTACTTGCCTCTCTCCATTTACATGAGCTCTTCTCCCTGCTTATATTCATTCCTTATCTCTATAGGCATTTTGTTAAGCGTCACTTCTGAAAAATAACCCATTAGTTTCTGAGAAAACTTGTCCCTCCTGGATTCCTGGATCTGATCTTCTCTACTTGGTAAACTTTTATTCATCTTGAAATAATTTCCAATGCCATTTTCTGTAAGAACATTGAGTGGTTCTCTTAGAAAATGTCCTCTGTGTTCCTCCATGGTGTTGTCACTGAATTATGAATGAACCTGAGTCACTACAGATACATTGTACTACAATTATAGTTTATGTATACTTTCCTAATCTAGATCAGGAGCTCATGGAAAAGAAGAGCTCAAATTCTTCCACATATCTATGTGACTTAGGCAGTTTCTGGTTACATGATAGTTGTTCAAAAGAATTTTGAAATGAATCTATGTATTAATACACAGCTAAACTTGAAAGCACTCTGGGTAAAGTTTTTTTTTTTTTCTTGTTGTCATTTTACAAAGGAACAAATCATTGATTTTCTTAAAGAACAAAGAAGAAGCATGATGGACTGCAATAAGCAGAATAATGTCTCCTCAAATCCCAAATCCTGTGGTTGTACTGTAATCTCCCCAAAACATGTTGAAGTCCTAAATCCGGGCATCTTCTTTGGAAATATTTTTGTTGCAGATGCAATTAGTTAAGATGAGGTCATACTGGGCAAAAGTTGGCCCTTACTTCAATATGACCAGCGTTCTTATATAAGAAAAGAGACACAAACAAGGTAGCATGTGACAACAGAGGAAGGTATTGGAATGATGCAAGTCAGAGAACTCCAGTTACTGCTGGCAATTTTCAAAAATGGGAAGAGATAAAAAAGGAGTCTTCTCTACAGGTTTCTGAGAGAGTATGGCCCAGATGACATATAGGTTTCCAACTTCTAGCCTCCAGAATTGTGAGAAAATAAGCTTCTATTTTGTAAGTCACCCAGTTTATGATTTGTTGCTCACTACCCGCCCCCAAATGAATGCAAGTCTCCTTTTACCCAAATTCCAATTTCAGAGTGATTTTGAGTATTCATCAAATTTATATTTAAATATCTTTCAAGATCTCTTTTGAATATTTGATTTAGTGTCTTCTTCGGGTAATTATAGTGGTTGTTATATTTTACAGCACAGACTTAAGCTCTCAATATTTTGATTTGCAGCAAGCCAAAGAGTGAACAATTAGAGACAAACTACTGACTCTACTCATGTGACAGTGAACTCTCTACTGTAACCTCCTATTAAGTCCAAAGGGAGTCCAAATTAAGGATAATCAATCTGTCACAACACAAATGAGTTCTGTTCCAATGGAAAAAAAAAATAGTATGTTTTATTTTGATGAAGGTGGAATCTACAGTGTTGATGGTTTATATTCAAAGTGAAACTATTTTTAAATTTCATATTTATTTAATTTTTTTTGAACAAAAAGGTTTGTAACTACTTTTAAATATTACTTGTTAATTTATATCTCTATATAAATATATATATATATATATATATATATATATATATATATATATATATATATTTAGTTGTAGATGGACACAATACCTTTATTTTATTTATTTTCATGTGGTGGTGAGGATCGAACCCAGTGACTCACACATGCTAGGCGAGCACTCTACCACTGACACAACCTCACAACCTCAGCCCCATTACTTGTTAATTTAATGTTGACAGCAATGAGATAAGATAGCTTTCCTAAACCACTATAACCCAGTCTTCACTTCTTGTAAATATAAGTAGCATTCAATTTACACTTTAGTCGGCCTGCTGTATCCACAGTTTCCACATCCATGAATTCAACTAATTGCAGATTGAAAATATTTTTAAAAAATGAGCATGTTTAGACTTTTTCTTGCCATTGTTCCATAAAATATACTGTATTGCACTAGGTATTACAAGCAACCTAAAGATGATTTAATTTATACCAAGAGGACATAAGTATGCTATTGTAAATACCCTGCCATATTTTCAAGCTTCTTGACCATCAGTAGATTTTGGTATCACCAGGAACTCTAGAATCCAACTCCTGATGATTCCAAAGGACAGCTGTAGTTTTACAGTAATCAATCATGAACTACTTTGTTAGATCTTCTGTCTAGAATTCTTGTTTTCCATATTCCAAAAAGACACCAAAATTAGAGGCCTTATGAAGGCAATGAGTGATTCCAGTCATCTTTGTTAATTCCAGCCATATTTGCTACTCCATCACTCCAGACTGTTACACATAATGATTGAAATTATTTATAAAATAATTCATTTTTCATAGTGGCACTAAATTTCTTTTAAAAGAATGTCTAAGAGAAAACAAAATCTATGTATTAAATGATAGGTATAAACTCAGTTTTGTTCTATGCCAATGTATAAAATTAAAATTAGAGATGTAATTTTGCAGCTCTTTTTTCTATAGGTACACCAAAATATTTTATTGGAAATAATGCTTTTAAAATATCTAGCCAAATTATTTTAATGAATTTATTAGGAAATATTATTTTATTGTATTTGGCAAAAATTCTAGCTGTTATAATGAAATGGTCCTCTCATGGTAAAACAGACTTAAATACATAGAATAACCAAGCTCTGTTAATGGTTATTAATTTTACTGTTCTGTTGCCACATTTGTTTCAATATTATAATATTTATTTAATTTAATTTAATAATATCCAAATTATCATTTTTATACATAATCAATAAATTATCAGTGAGATTCTTTTTATTCTGTCTTCAAAATCCAGTTGTGCATTTTTAATTTATAACATATCTCTATTTGGACTTTTCAAGTGCTCAGTAGCTGTTCGTAGTTAATGGCTGCTGTATCAGACGTACAAGCCTAAATCCTCATCACCTCTCCTAAAACATTCAGAAAATATTTTCTGTCTTAAGAAATCTTCAATGAGCTGGGTGCAGTGGAGCATACCTATAATCCTAGCAGCTGGAGGCTGAGGCAGGAGGATTGTGAGTTCAAAGCCAGCTTCAGCCACTTAGTGAGGCCCTAAGCAACTCAGTGAGACCCTGTTTCTAAATAAAATATAAGAAAGGACAGCGGATGTGGTTAAGTGACCCTGGGTTCAACTCCTGTACCAAAACAAAATAAAAAAAAAATGAAAATTTTAAAAAATAAAAAATATATATATTTACGTAAATTTGCCAAAGAATAAAACTATAGTATCACATTAAAGCTTCACTAATGTTAATTGGATGATATGGCTATTTTTTAAAAAAATATGAATATGATCAAGACATTTTTCAAATGTACCCAAACATGGTACTTTGAAATTATACTAGAAAACCAGTATTTTCAATATTTTTTGTTGATGGATTCTGAAAACTTGATTCTTTCTGGAATCTTTGCAAATTAATTCACCCCAAAACTTCAGTAAACCTTGAGCTAATGTTCATTACTAATTCAAAGTCATTTTCAAATTATGTGCTTTATTTTCCAACAAGAAAATGATTATGTCATACTATATGAGTTTGTAGGGCTTTCATAACCAAGTAGCACATATTTGGTGGATTAAGCGACCAGAATTTATTTTCTCACAGTTGTGAAACTTGATGTCTGAAACCTAGATCTAGTTAGGGTTGGCAACTTATAGAGACTGTGAAGAAAGGATCTATCCCAAGCCTCTCTGCTTGACTTACAGGCAGCCATCTTCTCCCTACATGAACACATTGTATTCTCTCTATACAGTCCTAGGTCCAAACTTCCTCTTTTTATAAGAATATAGATCAAGTTGAATTAATGTTACCCTCATGACCTCATACTGACTTACCTTTATAAAGATCATATTTCCAAATAATTATATTGAAAATACTGGGAATTCAGACCTTGCATATTTTTTTAGAAGTACACAGTTTTGCCATTAATACATATATAACTCACAGTATATAATTATAAGTCTTCAAGTCCATTCAACTTCAAAAAGTAATAGATAATCTCTTTATGCTTGGGATATAGAAGTTTTATAAATTCTGAAACTTTATCTGTTTAGCTTTATTTTCTGGTTACAGAGTAGTTATAAGAAAGAATATTTCATTTATAAGATTCTAAAATTATGTGTCTGGGGAATTGATACATTAATGAGTTGTTCAATGAATCTATAAAGTATTATAATTTTCATATTAATTATACCTATATATCAACCTTTGAGATGAAGAAATAAATTTTATAAGAAACCCAAAACCTGATTTTAAAAGCAAATATTAACTATCTCTTGTTATGATGAAGCAGCCAGAATTAACCAAGACAACTACAGATCCAGAGCTGTAACTGTCAGTTTGGAGTTGATTTTGGAGCATGGCCAGTCTCCAAGTTCATCCTTTGCATTAAAATATCAATAACTCCAAGTAGAAAATGCAAGGCCTATGCCTAGGAGCATGGCATCTCCTCTGAGTTCTAACTTCTAGGTTGAGTGAGTTCCTTGATTTTTCAGAAATAACTTTAAATCTTGCCTTTTAATGTTTAGAATTATGTTAACAAATATTTCTGAAAATAAAAAGGATATTCCTGGGAAATATAACACATTAATATTCAAATCATGCACGAGATGAATGACTGCTGGCAAGATATCCTTGCCTGACAGAAAATTTAATTCCTATGGCAATGAGGGAGCAAATAGATTGTGAATATCTTTAAGATAACAAATAGAAATAACCCAGAGGGAAAAAGCACAAACAGATGCTAAAATTACATAAAAGATGTAAAAGTCCAAAGACACCCCATTTTTAATGATTTAAAAATTTACAACATATGTTAAGTATATGTTTTTAAATGTGCACATTTTTGTAAATGTGTATGTATTAATAAAAACAAAGCAAAGAAAAATTAATCTGACTCAGTAAAGTAACAAGAAATAGTAAACCAGAAAAAGCTCATGAGCATTGTGCTGTTTTGTAACATCCACTGATTTCAGAATTCTGAGGTAAGGAAACAGAGGAAAAGCTTAGTTCTTTATAAAAAAAAAATAGTTCATGTTCAAAATTGTAAAATATTTAGCTTTCTTGAATATTTTTTGTATTTTAATTTGATCTGTGCTTCTCATTGCAGTCTTATCTATTTCCCCTCATCCTTGACTTTTTTGTGAAGTGTTTATAAACATAATTTTCTGAGCCATTAACCCAATACCTATTTTCAGGTTTTCAATAATTTTATGAATGAGAACATCCAGAAGGGCACATCTATTGCTCTATTATTTACTGCCCATATGCTAAAGAAATTCCAGCCATTTAATTACCTTCCACATGTTTTTCAGAGTTTAAATTGTGAAAGTGAGATGGGAAGACAGACAGCTGAGAAAGAGTAACCATAAAAGAAGAGTCAAGTTAAGTGCAATAAACCTAATCTTGAACACAAATGCACACAGCTGTGCGGTCTTCAGGCACCAGAGAACTTGTCTACATGTAATGCAATATTAAAAAAAAAATGTTCTCAAAAGAAACCTCTCCATTTCTTTTGCTTTCTTATTTAAAAAGAAATAGTATTCATTTAGAAATGCTTCCTCTCGTCAGCCCTGGAAAGTCAGGTGAAAAAAGAAATAAACCTTCAGGATTTCCATATCTAATTCCAACTATTACCTTACATTGAAAATGCTATCTTCTGTCTGATTCTATAAAAGTGAAAAGAAGTTTATGTTTCCAAAAATGTTAATATACACTATTGATGTGTTAAAAGATTCAGAGTTTCGTGGAAGAATCTATATAAATAAAATTAAAGATATTCTTAATTTATAAAGTGTTCAATGTCCATAAAGTAAATGAATTAATTAAAATCTATTTTTCTACCATGTGTGATATATTTTTTTTTAATTTTTTTGGGGGGGTTGTTAATGGACTTTATTTATATGCGGTGCTGAGAATTGAACCCAGTACCTCACACATGCTAGGTAAGCGTTCCACCATTGAGCTACAACCCTAGCCCCCATGTGTAGTATTTTATGGCAGGTAATTATAAAAGCACATAGAAACTGTAAGTATTTTTAAGAAAACAAAGTATGAATGAATAAGGCATCTTATACATGATGAATGATCTGTAAGTTCAGCCTGCAATCAGCTATTTAACTTAGTAGGTTTTGTTAAAGATGTTCCAAGTAAATTACAGTAATTGATCTTCTTGTTTATCACTTTCCCCTATGAGAAACTAGTGACCCTTTGGAAAATTAGAAAACATGAACCTTCAGGTATTAGGGAATTTAGAATTCATTTCTACTACCTTCTTTACTGAGCAATGAGAGATACAAGAGCCCTAATAAAATCACTAACCAAGGTCCCCAATCCTTGGCATGGAGCTTCATCTGTTCAAGCCTAGGAGATAGACTGGGGTGGTAGAAGCCAATTCACAGGAAGGAAAAATGAGCTTTGTGTGTAGACCCGGACAGTCATGTAATCAGCTGGTGGGGTCTGTAGGATGGGGACACAATAGAGGTAGCTGACTCATTCCAGTGGTTTAGTATCTATATTCCCTTCCTTTCACATGCCCTGGGACATGACACAGCCCGCCAGAATGTTCTTTTTCTGCTCTGCAACAGTCATTTGCAAAAATTTCTTTGCTTTCCTTCTCTCTCAAGGAATCCAAACACACTTATGTTTATACTTCATGTGCTTTGATGTTTGAAGAAAACAACAAGGAATTAATTTGTCCTCTCAGAGTAAATAACAGTGCAGAAACAAGAGCAAAACTGTGTCTGTCTGTTTCCCTGGCTTAATCCCCCTCTTCATTTTTTTTTTTTTATAAGCCCTGTAAGAAAAAAACAAAAAGAATAAAATGTCACACATGGGTGATGTGTGTCATAGTACACAAAATGCTGAGGATCTTCATCTACACTTAGGTGGAAACCCAATAGCAGTTAACGTGGGCATTTCATCAAAGGGGAAGCTGTTAGCGGTCTGGATGTGAAAGTTAGAAGAGGCTGAAGAATGGAGAGTAAAGAGAAGAGGCTGGGGTTGAGGACGCTTTTTCAGAGAAAGTGGTGAGCATCTGAGGGTGCTATTTTATTATTGTCCCCACAACTTTAGTTATAGGACTCTTCCTCTGCCAAGTTTGTCACAAACTAAGAAATAGGAAAGTAGTTCAGATGACACTGATGAACTAAGAGTGACAGGTAGGTAATTGCTAGGTAGAAAGGGGAAATAAAGGTAAATAAATGGCAGTCTGGAAGGAGAAATTTAGTCCCTACTTAGCCTTTTTAAGTGCTAATGTTTCTGCACATTTTTAGGTCAAGGACTTTCAAGATTGCTATTACATTTATGTAGAATGCTTCAAGTTTAACTTGCTCCTAATGGTTCACACTATTTTTACAGTTTGTTGTTTATTAGTTCATGGATTGTGAATATGTTTCTATGAGTTATATAAGTGAATACTTAAAAAAATGGCTTAAATTGTATTATATTGTACTGATGTAGAAACTGAGGTAAAGAATAATAAAGGGAGCTTTTCAAAGAAAGGAGGAAATTAAGACTCTCTATAGCCCGTATTTTTGAAACTATTAGGCAATCTCCTTCACTCTAAGCTTAAAATAACAAATAAAATCTCCAAAAGCCATGTGCAAAAATAAAAACACAATTGATAGAATAATTTAGTGATATTTTCTTAAATATATAAAACTATTCAGAACACATACACTATATTGTTCTATTTTGTTCCTACAAGTATTAAACAAGTTTTAAATCATTTTAAAAAGTAATAGTCACTTCATTGGAAATATAGTAATTTGTCTTTCTTATGAGTTATATTACCAACAAAATTCATTTTTATGGTAACTGGTTAAATATAAGTTTTGAATTCAAAAACTAAACTGAGACAATTAAAGAAATCACCCAGAATCAAATCATAATCACCTATTTAGTGAATCAATTATGCCCTTCAGAGGCTTACATTTCCAATTTAATTTGCTACTGAAGGCTAAGCTCTAAATTTTGTTTAAAGAGAAATATACATGAGTGAAATTCCCACAGAGTTGCATTTACAAATAAGCATTAGAAAATATAACTTATAAAACCATATGTTCATCATTTAACTCATTTCCCAAAGATTTAGAATTAGAATTTTTAATGTAATATA
The DNA here is from genome assembly GCF_964194105.1 of Spermophilus citellus. NCBI lineage: Eukaryota > Metazoa > Chordata > Mammalia > Rodentia > Sciuridae > Spermophilus > Spermophilus citellus. The sequence goes on from NC_138184.1 coordinate 164,491,236, forward strand.
GTGCCACATGTTTTGCCATTTTCTGCTAATTTTGCAAGCTCCTTGTTAAAAGACTACAAGTTCAAGAGACTATGGATGTCTCTTCTGTTGTATTTAAAGGGAAATTAATTTTCTGGAATCTGCATTTGTCTTTTTAAATGACAACAGACTTGCCTCAAGTGTGAAATCATACATTTAAAAGTTAAAAGGCCTCTGGGGTGCAGGGTTAGCAGTTGTCTTTAGATCAGGATAACACTGACAATGGCAGCAGATGACACCCTTCAATACAATTGTCATGTGTATCCATTTGAAATATATGGACAGACCTTTTAATTCTCCTCTTCCATGGATAGTTCAGTTTGCCTTCTAGAAAAGAGGCAATTGTTATCAGTATGTAACTCAAGTCTCTAAGATGTGATTATATACTTAAGGCATGAAGAATTAGCAATGCTTTCAACAGTCCCTAAGGACTATCTTGGGCCTCATGACTGACTAACAGGGTAACTGTCCTGGGTGTAGTCCTCACATTACACTCCAGAGGAAAGTCATCATCGCACCCTTAGAGTACTAAGTTGTATTATTTATGACAACAGTGAAGTCTTATACTAATATTAACTGGACAACTGTATAAAGATGTGCCATCTAAAATGGTTAGCCCAGGAAATGTGTCTCAGTCTCACCATTCATCCAGCAACAGCTGAAAATTTGGCAGCAATCTGTGTTATGTTAAGATTTCTAATATCCCTTCCTTATATTGTTTCATAGGAGGCTGCTTGAGGAATCACATAAAAATAAAAAGCATTCTTTGCAGAACAAGCCATTTAACCATCACATGGCTATCATTAAAAAGAAATTTGATGTTATCCTGTACGTGTATATGAAGAATAAGAGGAAAAGAAATCAGTGAAAAGTTTCATACTACAAATAAAAAATTTCTTCTTTCCATGTTCAAGATACATGCTTTCTATTGAGATGGGAGGTACAGTACAGATCACCTCTGCACATTTTTAAACAACTGATGTGTATCTCATACTTTAATTTCCTACTTCTCCAGATAAGAAAATTCTGATACAGCAGTTTAACAAGTATAGAGAATGAAATAACTGGATGTCTAATAGAGGAATCTATGTTGCTGTCATTGAATACACCATCATCTTTATTTGCTGTGTCTGCCTGTGGAAAAGTCTGTTAATCTGATGGTCAACGTGATGTGTTTGTTTTGAGTCACTAATGGAGGAACACTGATGTGAGCATTTTGTTGCTAATCACACCAGTGTGTCAGTGTTTCATTGTTTCCAACTGTGCTTTCTTCATTCTTGGCATGTATAATCTGCCAAGTGTTTACACAATTGTCTTCTTTCAAAACAGCAATAAATGTGGCATTATATCTTAAGAATTAATGCATTGTATATGTATATTAATTATCCAATCGAAGGAAAAAGATATGCTAGTGGTAACTGTGAATTAATTTCATCTCAGAACTTAAACTTATAATAATGGTAGCCCAACTTGATCAATGCCGTTCTTTTCAACTACTGGGATCACTGGTTTGCTCTTCAATCTGGATCATGGATTTACATCACTAATATAGGCAAGTTCTATTCTAGTGAGCAAGGTTATCTTTGCCTCATTGATATTGGAATCAGAGCATTCCACACAGCAAGAAACTCTCCAACATTAAAGGGGGACAACAATACCTAGATACTCCCAATCACCATATTAGCCATGCTGCATGCATTCAGATCACCTATTGTTCGATCTGCACTGTATGCTAGGAAAAAAAATTTCCTCAAAACTAAGTAAGAAGGGCTGGGGTTGTAGCTCAGTGGTAGAGCACTTGCCTAGTACGTGTGAGGCATTGGGATCGATTCTCAGCACCACATATAAATAAAATAAAGATGCATTGACAACTAAAAAATATTTCAAAAAAAAAACTAAGAAAAGAGTAACATTTATTTAGTGCCTAATATAGTATGCCAGAAATGTTCCTGGGTGAGCTATAGAACAGTACACATTTAATTCTCACAACAACCCAAGGAACAGTTAAAAATGATTTCCCTCATTTTACTATTGAAGAATTCCAGCCCTAAAAAAGTTAATTAAGTTACTCAAAATCTAAAAACTAGTAGGTAGAAGAAAGGAATTTTGAACTTAGTGTGATACCAAAACCTGAAATCTTGATCGCAAGGCTATATTGCTTCTTCAATATGATCTAAAAATAAGACATTAATAGCACTAATTGCTAACACACTCACATAGCTATGTTTATAAGCTTTTAAACTAAATAAATCCTTTTAAAATTCCTTATTTGGGAAAGACTTCTTTTCTCATAATGGGAAGATTTTATATTATCATTTTGAATTTATCAGGCATTTGGCTTTGTAACATTTCCTTATCTCCCACGGTATCCTATGTTTTTGATAATGTGCTTTTTTCTAGACTTTTCCTTTTACAGTTTAATTTCATTTATTCTATAAATTAGAAATAAGAACCAAAATTTATATATAATCATAGAGAATCACAAAAATCATAACCATAGAGAATCATAAGAGAGTGAACACTAAAATGCAATATATGAGCTTCAAATCTCTGGTCCAAGACTCAGGGGTGGTGGAACCCTGTACAGAGTTATTGCTATTGCTTAATTTCTAAGTCATTAATTTTTCACCTGCAAAATTTGGCAAAAATAGCTTATTTTTAACATTAGTATTTGTGTATCTGTCTCATATTGTGATGATGCACATTAAACCTGCAGCACAATACCTGACATAGAAAGTAAAATTTAACCATCATTTCCATTTTTTAAATAGTGCAATAGATATAATTGCTTAAAATAGTACTTGTTTTTATTTTTTTCTGTTTGTGAGGGTGTAGTTCTGCCACATAGATAACATTGAACTGATTATTTCCAAACAGACTTTTATAATAATATTAATAACAAATAAAATGCTTATAAGAATTATAAAAATCCAAATGAGAGAAATATTATGGAAACTAAAGCTAGGGGTATAACTGGGGAAAAAATCAAAGATCTTAATTTTAACAAGTTTTTTTTGTTTTGTTTTGTTTTTAAGAAAAGATATCCATGTCAGATTTTATGTTGTCTTTTTAGGAATTGCACATTAAAGAATTCGTGTTTGGACTTAAGACACTCAAGGTTTTAAAAAGCTATGAGAAGATTAAAGAATAACTTGCTCAATGAAGCATGTAATAAGAGAAATATTTTATTTGTTATAACTTGTGTATAACTTTCTTCTTGTGGATAGCACACCAACATCCCATCACTTGCCTTCCTCTAAAACAAAGCAATGAATCCCACAGCAAACACTGTAGATAAACCTAGAAATACTGCTCAGCTGAACTAATTTAAAAAAATATATATATTTTCTTGATGTCTGAATGTTCCTGGTGATTTACTTTCCAAGATGTCCACTTCATATTGTTTTTATTGGATGATTGGAATAGAGAACCCTTTCACTGCTGTTTGCTTCACTTGAATTGAGATGGAAAGGTTCCAGTTGTGTAAACAGCCCTTGGTGATCTTCCAGCCTTCTTTCCAGTGCCCCATGGAGATGCAGTTGATGGAGCAGGGCATGGTGTGGGCAGCTGCTACACACAACTCCTTCACAGTTCCACCATCCCCCAGTGGGCCTCAAGTGCCATTCCAGTCCTAGTTCTCTCATCAGTTGGGACAACTAATCATCATTTACTTTGAGGTGATTTGGGTCATGTACACAAATTGGAGATAGAATTAAGTTAATAGAGAGGCCTTTTATTGTGTGCTTGGCTAAAGCCATTCTCTTGAGAGGAAAGACTAATTGACTAGTCATTCATGCATTTATACCCTCTGATGGAGGGCCCCGAAGATAAGAGCAGTCAAGCAACCAAGAGCACCCAGTTAACAAAGAAGATTAGGATCTACTTCTGCCTGAAATTTATCAACAACAGCAGTTTCCAAAGCTAATGGAATTTATGTGTTTGTTTGTTTGTTTGAATTTTTATTGGAAAGATATTGGAGATTCAGAAAAAAAGATTTCCTTGACCAAAAAGAAAAAATTCCCAACTCACCTACATATTGTTACATGAATGATGGTTTTCTTTAATTCTGTGAAGATAGAATTATAATATCTCCTAAAATATTTCACATATACTTTTAAGAAAGTACATTTTTGTAGAAAATTTTCAGATTTCAGTCCCTCTTTATTATAATATTTTAAAGGATCTATTAGATCTATTAGATCTATTCATATTAATGTCTTATGTGAAAATTTTTTATGAACATGATTGAGACAACAAAAGAATAATCAACATTATTTGGGGAACTTTATCATCTATTAAACAAATTAAAACTTTATCCAATACCTTTTACATGCAGGATTTTTTAAAATACATAAAATATTTTTAAGTAGCTCTCTCTACTTTATCACATCTCTTTCTTTTGCTGAAACTATGGGAATTTCTGAGCTTCTTTTATTTACTTATCTTCCATTCTGTATTTTTTAAAGGAAATGTGAAATCATAGGGTAGAGAAAAATGAAATACTATATAATATGCTATGTAATTAACTGGTTATAATCTAGAAAATGTTTTAATATCCTTACATTAAAAGTAGTTTTCTAACTTTCATCAGGACAGTAAGCTTATAATTCCATGGTTACACATTTAAATTATTTACAGATAGCCAAACTCCCCTTCCTTTTAATTAGTCAATTTCTCAGAATGATTTCCAAGTAAGAGTATTTTTAAAACTCCCCAAATTATTCTAATATGCAGCCAGACTGGAGGCTCATATTATTATTGAAATTAATATTCTTAAATGTTCACAGTATGATATATATGTGATATTAGATGTACTTCAAATTTTATTTCATCTACATTATACTTATAACCAGAAATAATTTAATTGCTGAATTGATTGCAAATTTAACTATCTTCTCTCATTACTGACACTGCTATTAATCAATATAACAACTAATATTCAAAAATAGTTAAAAAAAACTTTTTGTTCAAAAAGAAATATAAAGAATTATGAAATTTAATCCTTCTGATTGCTTCATAAAATCAACTTGTAGTGTGTTACATCTGACCCTTTAACTTCAGTATTGAAGTTTTAAGAAAATTGTAATAAATTAAAACACAAAATGACAAGATTACATGCACACACAAAATATGACTTTGTTTCTGTGTGCATGTCCCTAAGACTTACTGTATCACCAATGTCAAAAAATAAAAGTTTGCCACCCACAACCAAATTTTTATTTTAATATACAATAAGTATTTCCTTCAAATGGAATTTATGTGTCAAAAAAATTTACATTAAATTTTCTTATTTGGGGGGGCTGGGGTTGTAGCTCAGTGGTAGAGTACTTGCCTAGCATGTGTGACCCACTGAGTTTGATTCTCAGCACTACTTATAAATACGCAAAATAAAGGTCCATTGACAACTAAAACAAGTTTTAAATGTTCTTTCTTATTTTTAAAAGTTGTACTTAAAAAAAAGATACAGTTGTAAAAAAAGATAAATAAAACAAATAAGCCTTCACCTTTCTCTTTTAAACAACATTCAGATTAGCACTACTGCCATAATTTTTTAAGGAAAATTTCTGCATTTATTCAATAGGTTATACCATGTTAAGTTATGCATTCTTGATATATAAAATATTAATTTAAGCTTTTAAACTGTATTATCCTTCTCTGTGCAAAATTATATTAGTATAGAAATTTTTAAATCATATCTTTATTCTTTCCCTAAAATGGTATATCAATCTTTTCCACAAAAGATATTAATTAAAATCTCTGAAGGCATAAAAAGATCATTTAAATGTCTTTTTGTTTCTATTTAGACATTATTTAATTTAATTAATTCTATTTAGACATTATTTTCCTAGTATAAGGAAAACAAACATTCTAAGTTTACCTAAAACTGTTTACATACACACACATAAAACAATTAAATATTCTAATAATATCATTATATAATATATGTTATGAATACATATTATTAATAACACATCATATAATTCATATTATACATAGAATAAATAATATAGTCTAACATTATTTACATCATATTATAATGTTTAGTGAAAATTGGGTGTACGTATTGATTCTTACACTTTATTAAGTTCACAAATAAGCTTCAGACACCAGTGTGTTTCTAAGTGAAGTCAGAGTAATTTAAGCCACACTGTCACCACCATGGTCTGTTCAAGTTGTTTAACCTTGCACTATGCCAGTCTTGGTTTTTGTGGGTTTTTTCCTACTATTAATTGATGTAATTGGTATGTGTTCAGAGTGAATCAGGATCTTTGGATACGATTAAGAAATCTGAATATTTTCTCACCCTAATAAAAGTTATTTTTCTTTCAATTCTGTGACTCGAATTTGGAGTAAACAGCGAGATAGAATGTTAGATTTCATGTTATTCATGACACCCTGGACAAGGGACAAAAGAGAATACTGTTTTTAAAAGTCATTTTTAAAGGATGTTAGTGAGCTGAGGTGGGGTTCTTCAACTCCTCAACGCTTCAAGGATATTTTCTTATAAATTACAGACTTAAAATTTCATTTCTTTATAAATGTCCCAAGCATATCTATACTTCTATTTTAACTCTTCCTCAGAACATATAGGATTTTGCATATGAAATATGTGACAAGTCTTTTTTATGGAGTTCTTTCAACATGAATCTTTCTGACTTTAAAAGAGGAGACTGGCAGAGCAGAGAAAGGAGTGGATATTGCCAATGATCATTTCCTGTGCAGAACGTGTTTGTTTGACGAGTCAGATTATTCACTAATCTTAAATAAATCAGCACAGCATAACTAACTAATAAAAATAATGCACTGACATTTAAAAACCTGGCTCTATAATCAGTTCCTCTGGTTTCAGTACCTATCATTTGAGGCTATAAAATGACCTACCATTAAACATTTATTTCATTTCCCATTCATGGAAATACTGACAAAAAGATGGTATTACATGAACACAACGTGGAATTTCTGATACTCCTTATTTATGTTTGGTCTCAATAAGAGCAATGAACTTTTAAATAAGAACTTTGACTTCAGTGGATTTGGCTACCAGAATAAAGTAAATATCAAAGGTGTCTTTCTGGCCATCAAATAAAACAGTCCTTCAGTAAAATAATCACTTTTTCATTCCTCCATTTTGAAAATATTTGACTTTTGGTGAATATTTTTTTCCAGTCATCAAAGAGCAAATGTCTACTTAAAAAAAAAGTTTTCATTTCTTTAAAAACTATTCCTTTCAGTTCTTTAGTGTACTGGGGTGACAGGAGATGAAATATGGAATTGACCTTTAAAAGGGATCAATTTTCTTTGAAACAGCACAGGAATATTCAATGTAAAAAAGAAAAGAAAAGAAACAAACTATGTTATTCAGTATTTTTCATGGGCCAGCACGTGCTTGAATGACCCTCGACCATAGCAAAGCATTAAAATTGACATAGAAAGAAAATATAGGAAGAGACTTATTAATAAACAAAAAATTCTGGTTTAAGGAAAATACACAGTTAGTATAGATTTTAAAGAAACAAACCATACTTGCTTCTTCCTACAGGAAAGTCTTTCAACTTACAGTATTACTGGGTTCAGGACCTTTAATACTTGTGTCTTGCTTATGCATACATAGACATCTAGACAAAAAGGTAAACCAGATAGGATCATATCTATAAACTATCTATTTCTTTATCTAGAAAAGTAATAGTAATGTGACTTTTTCGGGGATTTCAAAGTAGACATGAATTTCAGGAACTGAATTCATATATTTCTTATTGGAATACTCTTATTATATACACCTACATCTGTGCACATATGTACATACACATATTGATTGAAAATTAATCAATTTAGAACAAAGTGTTTTTCTTTTTGTCCTAGAACAGAGATAAACATTTTTTTTCTATTTCTTATTCTTTTGTATTGTTTTCTTTCATTGTCTACCCCTTTTCTTTATCCTGCTCATTTTAATTTTTGTTCAGAAAAAGAAAATGTGGGCTGAAAATTATTGTGTGCCACTAGGAACAATAAGTCTCTATTCTGCCTATAGTATTCATTCATCCAAACCCAGTTATTACTTTTCAACTTACTATGGTACTGGAAATTTTAAAAAAATATATGTCATTGTACATAGGTTTGAGAGACAATCTAATCCTGTTGCTATTGTAGGAACATAATTTGGCATTTTTATAGGACACAGTGTTACCTTATAGCTACCTATGCTCTATTTTATAACCAGTGTTTATGGGAGACTACTCCTATATATGAAGAAAGTTTAAGATATTTTTACAAACTTTTTCTGAAATAAACAGTTGTCAATATACATTGTAAATTCCAAAGGGGCCAATATATAGGCTACTTTTTTTTTGTTCACCACCATATTGAACAAAAAGTACAGTAGCTTGATACACAGTAGTTACTCTGTGAGTGTTTGTGGAATTAATAATAAAATAAATGCATGAAGAAAAGCTTTCACTGGACTATTATGCTTTATTTCATTTTACTTGCATTTGCCGATACCCTAGTTGTGATAGGAATTCTATCAATGAAGTAATTATACTATGAAAAATCAAAATCATTTAGAAAATAATGGTGTATTTATATGCATTGCTCAATCAAGTTAATAAAATCTGACTAGGATAGAAAATCAGGTATCACTGACTAGTCATACTATTCCTTTTGCTGTATAATTTGAACAATTATTTCCTGTACAATTTCATCATCACTATCATTAACTTAGTTTTTAGACTAACTTATAACTCAACAATAACTGTGTTATAACTGAGCCTGATCTTACTAATGGTTCTACAATGTCAAAATGCCTACAATGCCTACATTGTTAGTTAACACATGTCATTTTATTAGGGTGACCCACTGAACTTAGATTCTTTTCCTGGATGTATGATTTTGGAATGCTTAAACTATAATTCATCTGTTAAGATCAAATATTTTATTATAGCTTGATTAACCTCTGGGCTTGGACACACTGGGGAAATATTTTTCTGTAAGTCTTTATAGCTAGAGAACAAAGATATGATATGTAATCAGTCTTCTATGGTTTGGATACAATTTTAGTGTGTACCCCCCAAGGGTTCTCATGTTGAAATTTAATCCCTACTGTGAGGTATTAAGAGGATGGAAACCTAATTTGACTATGATGTTTAGCAATACAGACTTTGGAAAGTGATTAGGATTAGGTAAATTCATCAGGGTGGAGCACTGAGGATTAAATATTGGTGGCTTTATGATAGGAGAGAGAAACCAGAAAACACAGTGCGCACGTACACACACACACACACACACACACACACACACACACACACACATACACTTCCTGTCTCTTTCCATGTGATTTCCTGTGCCACCTCATGATTCTGCCAGCAAAAAGATTATCACTGAGTTCATGCTTTTGAAGTTTTGAACTTCCAGAACTAGGTTAAATAAATCTCTTTTCTTTACAAAATTATCCAACTTCAGGAACTCCATTATATCCATTATAGTAACAAAAAACTAATACACACTCACATTAGACCCTAATTTCTAAATTGGCCTTCTATAACTCTAACTCGCTTAGAGATTTTTAAGATTTTTAGTTTGGCAATTTGGGCTGACATTCTATATGAGTTCCACAAAACAAATGCTGGGCTCCAAAACCCTCCTTTGGAGACCACCAAGTTAGAGCTTGCTTACAACTTGGTTCCAACAGAAGTAAATAAGTCTGTGTTAAGATTTGTAGTTTCTTTTGGAGCTCACAGTTCTCATATGTTTTTGGTTTTTGTAACCACTCATGTCATTAGAAATAGTCAAATATAAGGTTAAAATACCCAGAAGTGATGAGAATTTTAGTCATAATAGAATCATGGTATTTTTAGGCTCTTGTCAAAATTCAACTGGCAAATGTAGAATTTTAATATGGCAAACCTCACTGAATGGTGCCATGACTATCATAGCAAATCAGGCTCCCATGAAAATGTTTACATTAACTTTTCATTGCTATCAAATTCTGTGTTGCTATCTAAAATTCTACATTAAACTTGGAAATATATTCTGTTTTACATTTCACAGCAGATTTATCTACATAAATGAAAACACTAGGTGGACAGAATAAGTAGTGAATTCATTTCTTTGACTCTTTTTTCTCCTGTAGTTCAGGTTCCTTAGAAACCCATCAAACAATTGCACATAAAATTTGCCTGAAAAGCATCTCCACTTTTTGTCCTACAGAAAGACTATTTCTTTCTTATTTGATTGGGTCTGGATTTTTGGTTGCAGGTAAAAATCACCTTGTGAAATATTCAGTAAGAACTACCAGAATAATCTTTTTTCTTCATATCAATATTTCAGAAAATATTTCCATTTTACATTTTAAAGTGAGCAGCTTCATTTTTCTATTTTACATTGTTTATTTAAGAATTTGCAAATTAGGGGTTGGGGTTGTAGCTCAGTGGTAGAATGCTTACCTGGCACATGTGAGGCACTGGGTTCGATCTTTAGGACCACATAAAATTAATAAGGGTATAGTGTCCATCCTTAAAAAATAGAATTTGCAAATTAAAAAAAGAAATTAACCCACATTTTATATCTTGACAAAAATTAGTAATCTAAAATAATCTTTGACCCTTTTAATAAAAAGGAATGTTTGGGATCACATAATATAAATCACTAAATTTTCTGATGAAGAATTTCACTGCCAAAAATAATTTATTTTGAAGGCTTGCCTTAGGTAATATGTGGCAAAGGGAAACCTGGAATCCAGTCTCAAGCCTCCACTCTCCTATGTCTTCCATTTCACTGTGTTACTTTGACATAATTATATTAAATTTGAACTACATGTACTAGTTGATACATTAAAAGATATAAAAGAGTATTCAGTGAATCCTTTTCTATTTAAATTTCATTGTAAACCTGAAGATGTAACATGCTGGAATAGTGACATACACTCCCCTGAATGGGGACTTGGTACTCTCTTAACACTGAAAATATATTTCTTCATTACAGAGAATACTAGAGTTAAGAGTACCAATTTATCTCATCTCAGTAGAAATTATCTCATTTCTTGCAAGAGGAGAAATTATTGTCCAAATGTCCCAATGATTTGGGATATGAAAGATCAAATCTCTCTCTTACCTTTGAGATATAAATGGACAATTTTACAGAACTAAATTATCCCATTTTTCTAAAATTAAACTTTTTCAATTTCCTTGCCTTTTGTTTTAATGGCTTCTCAAGAAAATACCTAATTAAAGTAAAGAAGATCCAGAAATCTTTTCTAACATTGTGTATCTAAAATCTCTGGTTGCTTCTGTTTGCAAATTGCTGTTTTCCAGCACTGGTTAATGGGTACCTGCTTGGACAGGAGCAGAGCATAATTAGTATTTCTTTTTCCCTGAGGACAAATGTGAAAGGAGCCAGGGGAGATCTATGAGGGCTGTCTCCAGACATGCAAGACACATTGATTAATGGCAGGTGAGGTTGCTGGCCATTCATGGGACAATGGGCAGACAAAGGAGTGTATGTTGAGCTGCAGTTGATGGCTGCTGACAAGGGCTCTTGTTGTTTTAATCCCACTCCGGTTTTGCCAGTAACTGGTAGTGACATTCTCTGATACCTTTTCCTTTTTACTAGCATAATTTTCAATACTTTAAGACCAAGTAGAACTATGAAAGGACTTAAGCATAAGTAGAAATTTTTTTTACATAAAATTAAAAGACAAAAATGATCCTTTAGGAATTAACAAGAAATTGACTTTGGCACTTGTTTAAGACTTATTTTTCAATCAAAGAATTCTGAAAGTTTTAGATGTCCTTGTAATTGGCATAATAGTAGAAGAAAAAAATCGAGCTGCTGTTTTTTTCTCATTTTTCAATGATTTAGAACTATTGTACATGTTGACATGAAATGAGGAAGAACACAAACATTAGCAAGACATGCAAACCTAACCATTTCAATTTAATTATTAACAGCATATATATTACTTTATACCTTTAGAGTTTATGAGGAGAAAATGATGTACTTTCATTCTTCCTTACACCACTCATTCAAATATTTACATTCACAAATGCCAGGCATTGGACCAGATAATGCATGAAAAAAAATTATGCATTTTTAGTCTTGTATTTTGTCTTGAACTCCACCTGAAAATTTTACAAGGTATCTCAGTATTCTATTATCTTCCTTCTGTGTTCCTATCTTTTTCCCTTCTAAACAGTTCTGTTCTCTTGATCCAATCTACCTTATACAGTAGAACCAGATGAGTCTTCCTCATGTACCCTTGAATTATATCTCACATTAATTCAGTAATTTCATAATACCTGCATTTTTTCTCTGGCACACACAAAAAATAACTTTAACAGCTTCATGTTAACTCCTAAATTTAAAATATATTTAGACAGACATCCAATGTCCTCCCTAATTTGGCTCCAGTCTTATCTCACCAGGCATAACTTAGTTACTCCCTAAACAAACCCTTGGTTCCACCTATATAATCAACCTTCAGAACTCTAATCTTGCTAGCCACATTCTTGATTCTGGTCTGTTGCTGTACTATTTCTTCTTTTTGGACAATTTTCAGCTATCTTTTTCAACTACATAAGTTTGATTTACATTGCAGTGTCCATTTCAAAATCTATGAGAATTACATTATAAAAAGCATAAGTTCTAGATTCAGACCGAGTTCAAACTCATAACCCAGCTAGGAGAATATAAGTGAAAGTGAAGTTAAAAGAAAAAACCTGAAAAATCTTAACAGCTTTAAACAATATTTATTGTCTCTCATGTCCTTTAGCAGGTTGGCTGGTGGTTCTGATCTGTTTATTTTCCTCTCAGTAACACTGGGATGATGGAGTCTCTACCCTCTGCAATGCAGCAGAGGGAAGACAATATAAGAATCAGAAACTATTAAAGTCTTGTACCATTAGTGTTCCTTTTCCCAACTTCAGAGTGCAGAGAGATATATCTTACCATGAATGTGAAACAAGAAAAAGTCAAATTTTTGATTAAAGCACTCAATAGAGAATACAATACTTTCTATGCCTTAGTGCTTCATGTTTACTATGGAAATAATGGAATCCATTTTGAAGGGTTGCTTTGAAGTTTAAAAATGATTGTATAATATGCAAAGTACCTGGTAAGGGTTCTGAAATATGTATGTGCTAAATAAATATAAACTGCATTTAGTTTCTGTGAAATGTTACACGATTCAACACCATGAACACAGTGACTACCTTGGTGTAGGTCTCCCCCAAGTAACCACAAGTAGAGACAAAGGCTTTTTGAAGTTAGTTTATCTTGGGGAATGATTACCAGGGAACAAGAGTGGAGAATAAGAAAAAAAAAATGAAACCAGAAAAAATAAAACAATCAAAAAAGTACCCAACTTCATATTGGTGGTATCCTAAATGTACTTGTATCTTTCAGACACATAATATACTAATCATGCTCATAGAGACAGGTAATTATTAAAGATTGCCATTATTACATGATTAATGCAGACTAATGTTTTATTAATTACAATAAAAGATAAGATTGTCATGTTATAGGAGACATTAGTCATTTTTGTCTGCACTCTATTTCCTTCATCCTGCTTTTGGTAAAAACATTTCAATTGTGCATCAGAGGAATAAACCCATTAAATAGTTATTTGCATGAGATGAAGAAATAGTCTTCATAATTAGACACATGGCCTAAGATGTGAAGGCATCTTCAACCTGGAACTTTTTCTGAAACTATCAGGAAATATATGCTCATAGGTCAGACATAACAGCAACTTCCAGAGGATATTTTTTCTACCACAGGAGGAAGCTGCCTGAGAATAAGTCAATTTAGATTTTAAAAAAGACTAGTAGTATAGATTGATTCCTGATGACTTCTTTTGAATGACTTCCCACTTCCACTTTTATAGCTGTGCTACCTGTCTAGTGGTTTAGTTCCATTAACTCTCCTTTTCCCTGAGCAAATTTCATTTACATTTCAGTCACTTATAACTGAATGCTTGTCTCAACTGATGATTGTATTTGTCATGCTACATGGGAAAAAAAAAATTAAATGTTTTTCAATGGCCTGGAGTCAAAATAATAGGAATCTTGTTATGTGATTCTCATGTTTACTGGTACCAGGTTGAACATCTTTAACGCATTCTCAACTGCAACAATCCATTAAACAATTTACTTCAAGGACTCAGAAATTAGCTGAGCACAGTGACACTGACCTGTAATCCCAGCAGCCCTGGACCCTGAGACATAAGGATCGCGAGTTCAAAGCCAGCCTCAACAAAGTGAGTTGCTCAGTGAGACTCTGTCTGTAAATAAAATACAAAATAGGGCTGGGGTTGTGGCTCAGTGGTTGAGTGCCCCTGAGTTCAATATTTGGTTAACCCTGACCACACCCCCATCCCTCCCAAAAAATCAGAAAATAGATGATTTGCCCTAAGGCTACATTTTCCTTTTATACAAAAATAGTTATCTCTCAAGATAATTTTACCCTTCTTTAGACTTGTAGTTTTTGTAAAAATATTAATATAACAATATTGGTGTACTCATGTCTAAAATATTCTCCATCTTCAAATAAAAATTTATAGCTTACAATAAAAATTAGCAAGCCTTTCCAGGTTTTAATTTCTTTGTCTGAGAAACAGAAGATTAGGTCTAAATTATCGCCAGTTCTCACATTTTATAAGACTTTGAAGAAAATTACAAAACTGCAAGCATGTTTTTCAAGTATGATTTGGAACTAAAGTCCATCCTTTGCCATTATATGAAATGTCCCTCTTGCTAGATCCTATTTCTTACTTTAGATTTAATTTAGAATAAAAATGAAACCCTTAATCTAATAGGTATACACAAAATTAAAATGAAGACACTAACAGCAGAGATTTCCTAGCACACATTAAACAAGTAAGAATTTTGGGTAGGAATATTACTTATAATTAATATTTTATTGAGAATTCAGATGACATTTTTACCCAAAGAGACTTAATACCAATTTATTTCATCTTTGTAGAATGAAGCTTATGGACTTTCAAAAGCATAGCATGAACTATAGGGAAAGAAAGAGTGAAGGTAAAAAAAGAGGGAAATTGAAATGTTGAGTAGAGAGAGTTAAAAAAATTAAAAAGAAAAGAATATCATCTAAAAGTCAATGCAAAGTTGACTTGGTTCTATTATTTTAATTCAATCCAAAGCAAATGAATACATTTTAAAATAAGTTGTTTATATTATGTGGCCAAAGGATATAGAATGTGTTAAACCAACTAACTGAGGAGTAAGTACTATCAAATCAACATGAAAAATTTTCCTCAATCATTATTTGTTTATTACTGGGTAACTGTTCAATTCTGGCTTAGTCAATTAAACAGAGATTAAATGTTTTATTTTATATGTGTAATATGAATTGTAATGCATCCTGCTGTCATATATAACAAATTAGAATAAAATAAATAAATAAATAGATTTGAGATGGAAAAGAAATTGAAATCCATTAATATATGATCTTCTCTACACCATATTAGTCTACTTCTATCTGGCTAATCCTTAGCACGATAGTGAAGCACATAACTTAGCATGTGAATTTTTTTGGAATTCTACTCTGTCATGTAACACTATAAAGGTGCATTTTCATATTGAAAGAATCGAAAGTATAACCATAATATTTAGTGGCAACAGAATATTTTGTCATGTATCAGATCTCCCTAATTTTTTTTTTTTTTTTTTTTAGGATGCAAAGTATTTTATACTTAAACATCTAAAATTTGAAGACAAGATGCCTAGGTTAAATAATGAGGTTCCCAAAGCTGAGTGTGCTCACTTGGAGCTCCATTTTTCTGCTTGAAATACAAAAACAACCCCCAAAGCTCCCTCCCAGGTGGAACACAAGTGCCCCATGGCCTGTGACTGGGTGAGCTCAGGAGTCTCAGTTGGCGACATCCCTTTTTCTCCTTGGCAAGGGCTTGGAAAGCTCGACACAGGGTCCTGGTCTACTGGGCCGACCAGCTCCCGAACGTCTTCTGGGAGGCGTACACCATGTACAGGAAGCCGTCCTCGTCCTTCTCCCTCTCGTACACCTCCAACACGGGCGTGGACACGCTCACCATGCTGTGGCCGTTCACCAAGGGGAAGAAGGCCCGGTTTGCGTTGAACTGCAGGCGCCTCCTGATTATCTTGATGAGCTCCCTCATGTTGACGTGGTCGGGCACGAGGAACTTGGTCTTGTCCAGCACAGGCAGCTGCTTCTCACCCTTGTATCTTTCTATTATCACCGGGATCTTGGTGGGATGCTGCTCGCGGATGAGTCGCACGTCTTCTACTCTTTGTGCGAAGGTGCGGCGCTGCTTGAAGGTCTTCTCCGATGGCATGATGCTGGAGGTGCCGGGCTCGGCGGCTGCGGGTCCGACTCTGGCGACGGCGACTTCCCTTGTCCCCCTAAATTTTTTTAATCACCTTCATTCTTGAACAATAAAGCTAATTTCTGTTTTCCTCCTAAAGTGATTAATACTTTATGAATATTAAATCAACATAATTTCCCATATTTCCTTAGGATACAGCTAACATTTTTTAAATCATTTCCTGAAGAATATGAGTGTTACTATTTCTTTGGCTTCAAATTTAGAAAATTGCGTTAGATAAAGACCATCCAATTGTACTCTCACCAACAACATGGACTTTAATTTACTTTGACAATATAATTAATTAAAAATATTGAGGCCTCATGCTTGTTAATTAACATTGCTTTAATTAGCATATTTTTGTGGAATCATTTGCTCTGCAAATTATTCGCTATTTGTTACTAATTGCTTATTTTTTGAATCAATGTTTTATGATGTTTCCCTGTTTATCTATGGAGTCCTTTGACTGATCTGAAGGCAATTAAAGATCCAGGAGGCAAAACAGTTCTAAATCATTATTTGACTATTTCGATGTTATAATTCATATCCATAAAAATTCATATACCTTGTTTGTTTCTAAATATGCAATGTGTGAGATACATCATAATTCCACTTCAATCTTAATCTTCAGGATTTAATAAGTTTATACAAAAAAATGTGTACCACATATATAAGTATGGTTCTTTATGCTTGGGTTTATATTTCAATGTTAGAGCTTTATACAATAGGTACATGAGATTGTCAGGTAGAAGAGTACACATGCGTTGTCATATTTAACTTTTAAGGAGGAAAATTAATATGACAGAACTGGTGTGTCAGTGATAAAGTTTAGGATCTTCAGTAGGAAAAGGAATGGTATTGATTCTTTAAGAATGAGAAAGGAATCATGCCATACCTTAAAGAGACACACACTTGTGCTGCTTTAGGCATGCAGCACTGATTGTATTGTGACAGTTTAGAAAAGGGTGTGTTAGTTGGGAAGATATTTGAAAGAAAAATAAAATGTACAGTCATCACTCACTGTAAGTTATTTTTTTCAACATAACAAGCACCAACTTGTTTTACTAATCTGTTTTTAAAAGGGCTCTTCTGCCATGCTAGTCTGCACCTAAAAGGTGTAGAAAGATTTTATGTTGTTAAAGATGAAGTATGGATAAAGAATTAGAGGTAAAATAATGTCTGGTATGCAGAGTATATCCAAGAATGGATCCCATCCCATGAAAATCTTAGTTCTTCCTTCCTACTTCATTATGTACATAGAGAAAAATCTGTTTATGTACTATTATTTACATCTTGTTTCTATATAAAGACATTGTTTTATTTTTCCTCTGCTCCATATTACAGTGGATATTATAACCATCCAGGATACAGATCCAAAAATGTTTTCCACAATTATTTACCTCTTGGTGTTAAGAAATTTTATGGTAAAATGTACTATAATAGATACAGAAATTCTTTGGAATTTTCATGTTAAAAGTTATGGTTAATATTTTTTCCTTTCTAGCAGTATAGAACTTTGTGACTCAAGGTTCTAAATTAATACCTGTGTTGAACTTAATGAAAAAAAAAAAACATCTAGAAACAATTCTAACAAGATAATCAAAGTCTTGCTAAAGAAAAATGCATTATAAAGAAGTTCCGTTTAAGATTTAGTTAGCCTACACAAATTTTCATCTGTTACAGTTCATAAAGATTATTAAGAGAATTAAATACCTTTATTCAATTATAATAAAATATACATCATTTTTAAAGTATGAGAAGTACGTATTTTCCTATGTTACCTGTTGATGCTTTTCTCCTTATTTTATATTTGAATACTTTGAACACATTTTTCTTATTTTCATTTTAAAAGCTAAGTAGGTAATTGGTCTAATTATCAATTATGCACTATAAATCTTCCATAAGCATTCAAAGAACAGAAACATTAATCATCTGAGTGATTACATTTGATGACTCTCTTCAAAATTTCCCTATATCTAGTATTCCTCCCTGAAAGTAAAGCTTACATTATTTATTAAGATAGTTTCACTGTTAAAAGCGTACTTTTAAAATGTATATAAATTTAAACTGAATAAATAATTAAAGCATTAAGGTAAAATTTATTCAAGGCCAATTCTGTAAATTCACAAGATTCTGGAAGATTGTATCATTTAAGAATTATGGGACCCTACATCATGCCATGGACATGCAAGATCTTAGGCTACATGGCGATGTAAAGCCAGTGTTAGATCACTAGCCACAGTAGTGAAGACAGGAATGATGCAAAAATAAAGTGGCACCCCAAAAAAAGTCTCCATATTTCATATTTCTCCTAAGTTGTCTTTGTATATTCATCTCACTCATCACTTCAGCTCTACTATAATCCCATAGGTATCTGAAGAGGTATTTTATATAGTTAAGGTAAAATATTACTCTCATGAACTTGTGCCCTTCATAAAGTGGGCACCTGTAAATCAACAGAAATTTGAGATGGAATTATATTGTTTTCGCAGACAGAAATATTTCAGTCCATAAGATGTTTGAAACAGTAGTAAGGCGGACCAAAAATGAGAGTGGTGGGGAAGTGAGCTGTGGACCACAAAGAGTTTTAGGTAGAGATAGCGCAAAAGATTCAATTGGATGATTGATTAGGGATAGCTCGGTAATGTTGAAATGCAAAGATTGGAAAGGTAGATAAAGCTGAATTTTAGAATTAAATCACTGTTGATCTTAAATGTCAAATGTGACATGATTTAGAACTTGTAATAGTTATAAGGCAAAGGAACAGCATGATCATATTGACGTTTTTTAAATGATACTCATGGATAGCATGAGAAATTAACTTGGGAGGTTTGTGGAGGAGAAACAACTGACAGGGAATCTTGAAACATGAAATAATCCATATGAGAAAGATTGGGGGCATGAACTTACAAATGGTGTGGATGAAGAGTGAGGAGACAGACTAATAAAATATATGTATAGAGCATCAAACTCAGGAACCAACTAGAGACTGCAGATGAAAGGGTGGGAGGAATCTAGTGTGATTGCCAAGTTCTTTTTTCAGATGATTGGAACACAGAGACACTATCCGAAATAGGAGAGCCTAGACTACAAATGATGTGTTGCATATGATGTGTCTTGGGAGCTTCAAGTGCAGACATCAGGCAATGGATGCTGGGAATCTGGAGCTCAGGGTTCCTCGGTATTAATATCTGCTTCTCTCTTTCCTCAGACAGAACTACTGCCTCTTTATGAGATGGTCCTCTGTACCATTTTCCTAATTGTCCTTATCCTTTTGGTTTTACAGTTGTACTATTAAAAAGTGTGAGGATAAAAACGGTCTCATTGATGTTTATACCAAAAATTAGAACAATTTAAACTCTTTGGGGCACTCAAAGATATTGTAGATAACTCTTTTCATTTGTTATACATTGAGGATACAAACATGAAATTAGAAAGAGTCCCTAGAACACAGCTTCACTGCACAAGCAGGCAAACATATATAATCACTTATCTTGACACTTATAACATTGGAATGGCCACAAGAGTGAGGAATAAGTAGTCAATGGACTGATCATACAGTGGGTAGGACTTGATAGAGATTCTTTAGCTGGCTCTACCATGAAGCTCTCTAGAGGTGTGCTGTAAAATATAATGCCTCATTAATGAGTAAGTTACCTCATCCCCCCATATCATAGAGACACTCAAAGAAGACTGAAACATTCCCCCACCCCTGGTAAGTTATTGCTGTCACTATGGCAAATCCCACAGTATCCTATGGGGGCGGGGATTAAACATTGTGTTTTCCCATCCCCTAGATCTTCCCTTACTTGGCCTGGTCAAAACTTACTAGCACTATGTCCACATACTAGTCTACAGAGAGGGTGAAAAATCTAAAGTATAAGGGAGACAGTGATTTTTTTCCAAGGATTTTACCTGAAATTGTCTGCAGAAATTCTACTCATAGTTCCTTAAACAAATTTATTCTCAAAAACAGAAGAAAATAAAAGGGAGGTTGAAAATAATAGATTTCTATCTTGACTTCCATGTGTTCTGAAAAAATGGGGTTTTATTAACAAAAGAAATGAGGGGAGAATAGATGATAAGGGGAGTAGCTTAAATTAGCTTCTCTTCCATAAACAATTCCAATATCATAGAGCCAGCATTATCTGAAATTATATCATATCTGTGATCTCAAATTGTCCATCCAAACATCTGACAGAGTAATTTTTTTTTGAAGTACTCATGTTCTGGCATTCTCTGCTGCCACAGTTCTTCAGATTGTCCATGACCTTGAGCCGAGCTCAGCAATTTTTTCACCAATCACAAAGTTTCCTCCTCTCTTCTCTTTGTGAATCACAGATTCCACAATCTGTTAATATAATCACGACATTAAAAATAATCTAATACCTTAATCTTTTTTCTACATGTATCATAAAAAATTACATAACAAAGCATAAACCATTTAGCCACCTCCTCTGGGTCTACGTCTTACATCTTAAATTGTTCTTCAGAACAATGAAGAAACTAAAACTAGGATAACTGGCTTAAAATTCATTATCATATATTTCATGCAGGCAAATAATACCAATCAGAGTACCTACTATATCCTCATGCTCTAAAGTGAATAGATCATACTTTCTCTCCTTTACACAAATCCATATGCCCTCAGATCCACCATCTTAAAGGATTTCAAAGACTCCATTCAAAATAAAATAAAAGTAATCCTCAACCTTGAACACTCAACCTTCTTCCTAATGGCCTTGTGCACATTCCAGCATGTCAGTGTACCATATAAGCTATTATATGTTATGATTTAGATATAAAAAAAAAACACTTAGCTCATGTGTGAGACAGTGCAAGAAAGTTTAGAAGTTAAATGATTGGATTATGAGAGTTTTAACCTAATCCGCACATTAATTCCCTGATAGAGATTAACAGGGTAGTAACTATAGGCAGGTGGGATATGGTTTAGAGATTAACAGGGTAATAACTATAGGCAGGTTGGGTATGGTTCTAGGAGGTAGATCCCTGATGTATGTGTGACTTTTGGGGCATCTCACTCTGCTTCCTGGTCCCATGTCCTGAGCTGCTTTCCTCTGCCTCAGTCTCCAGTCATGATGTTCTGCCTCACCTAGGGCCCCGAAGAATAGAGTCAGCTATCTATGAACTGAGACTTCTGAAACCATGAGCCCCCAAATAAAACTTTCCTCCTCTAATTGTTCTTGTCAGTTCTTTTGGTCACAGCAGTGAAAAAGCTGAATAACATTGGTATAATAGGGAAATACATCTTCTATAAATATTTCTTTCCATCCATACAGTCTTCCAAATAGTGTTTTGTCTGATTTTCTCAAAATATATTTTTTTCTCTTAGAAGTTTGCTTAACCATCTTTCTTTTTCTCCCCCCCCCCTGTGCTGGGGATCCGTGTACATTCTTTAATACATTTAACAACTTCTCTTTTATTCTTCAACAAAATTCAGTATAGCTTTAACCTCTGTAACTTCACTCAGGTGACAGCCTCTAATTACTTCAAATTGCCAAATTTAAAGTATATTATTTGATCATCATACTATCTGACTCTCAGGAATCTATATCACAGTTTAACCTTCTGCACCTTCTTGAAATTAATCTCTCTCTGATATTATGCTCTTTTGATTTACCTTCAACCTCCTAGGATTCTCATTTCCTGGCTCAGTCTCCTCTTCTTAAAGTCTGCATACTGGGATTCCACAAGAACTGTCTCAACTTCCTGTTATGTCTGTTTACTTTTTCCACCTGGGAGATGATTCCATTCCCATAGCCTCAAGCAATGTCCACATGCTGATACCTTACAATTTTACTTCTTTGATTAAGATCTCACTTGAGAGAAGCAAATGTATATAACTAATTATCCTTCTGGTACTTTGAGTAGATACCTTAAGGGAAATTTGCAGTTAAATTATCCAAAACCAGACTCTTGATTTGAGTGCAACCTGATACACACACACACACACACTCACACACACATACACACACACCCATCCACACACACACACACACACACACTTTTCCTCATTGTAATAAATAGTTATTTTTCACTTCTTACCATATCAGAAAATGAGTAACTTTAAAAAATATTCACCCTTGGGGGCTGGAATTGTGGCTCAGCCGTAGAGCCCTCGCCTAGGACAGGCGGGACCGGGGTTCGATTCTCAGTACCACATAAAAAAAATAAGATTCATTCTCTCTCTCTCTCTCTTTCTCTCTCTCTCAAAAAAAAAATACTTAAAAAATTTCACCCTTATTTTACCACCATGTTTCCTTATTTTCTACACTTATGACATCATAAATATTTTAGTACCTATATTTGTATTATGTTTTTTTATTTATACTTTCTATCTTGACTGATATTCCCTCTCTTGCTTAAACTACTTCTAATCACTTTCAAACTAATGAGTTTTTTCCTATATTTTTCTCACCATTCATTCCCCAGGCAACAATTAAAATGTCCTCAACATATAAATCAGATCATGTTGCCCCCATATGCTTTCATTTGCACTTGAAACAATGTATGTTCTTTATTATGGCCCATAAGCTCTGTGGAATCTGCCTCTTGGTGTCCTCTATAGCCTCACGCCATGCCACTCCCTCACCAATTCACATTAGCCCTACTCTAAGTTCCTCCCCTGCAACTCACCTCAGGACCTGTGTGTTGCAGTTCTCTTCACTTCTCTATGTAGCCCCATAGTTGTCCTTTATTAATCATTACCTTTTCCTTACCATTACGTTTTACTTACCATTTAGTTGTAAGATCAATTATCAGTAGGATTTTCCCTGAGCATCTCATCAAATTTACTCCTCCAGATGCCTACCAGTATTCCATATCCCCAGGGCTCTGTGACTTTCCTTTCTAGCTCTATATTAAACTCTATAATCACATTATCAGTTTTGCTCTATTGTTTGTTCTTGTCTCCTACACCAGCACATAAACACTCTGATTTTGATATTTTTTTCAGACTTATTCTATCTAGATAGCCACAGAATGAGAACAGCAGTTGGCACACAGCAGATTTTCAGTAAGTATTTATTTAGTAATTGAACAAATGCCTATTTAATGAATAAAAGTTCACTAAGTGGATAGAAGGAATGAAGTTTGTATTACATCAAGGGTGAAATCATGACCTTGGGCAGGTCATTGAATACCCTAAAAACCATGGGCAATTTAATATTTTAGTAGGTGGAGACTAAATGATGATGGGCAAAAAGTCAAATTACAATTATAATTATAAATTGCACATCACGCTATGTATTTGACTGTTTTCTTCAATTAGTGGCTTTGATTTTAGCTAGCCAATTTTGAAATTGGTGGAAGTGATGTAAATAGGAAATATATTGCGACAAGAAAGAACAGTCAGGACACAGAACTATGTGCTCAATAAGAAAAGTATACGCTAAACTAGAAGCAGCTGGGCTACACAAAATGTGACCTCTTAGAAAACAGATAATAAATAGAAGAAGCAAGACTTGGTGACCACTTGAAATGGAAGAGGAGCAAGAAGAGTCAAAGGTGGTTTCCAGGCATCTGAAATGGGTGACTGGCGATATCACTAAGAGAAATAGGCAATAAATGGGAGTCAGTGTTCATGACAAAGATTAAATTATGTACATACATCTATTTCTAAAGCTAACACAGTCTGATTCATTTGGATATAGGCCAAGCAAACAAAAATGAAATATGAACTCATCTTTCTTCAAGCTAAACTTCATAGTAATGTGCTTGACTCTTGCATTATAAGCTGTGTTTATAACAAGAAGAGTAGGGATAGTCATGGGTAAAAGTTGAACCTGAATTCCTTTACCTTGCCTCTCCCATATTATATTTTTTCCTCAAAGTCTTTCAATAAATTAATCCTGTCAAGCCATGAAAAGACATGAAGTAAACTTAAAAGTGTTTTACTAAATGACATGAGCCAATTTGAAAAGGCAACCTACTGTAGTATTCCAATTATATGATATTATGCAGGCAAAATGATCAGTAGTTGTCAAGGTTTAGCTGGGAGGGAGAGATGAATATATGGACCATGGAATCAGTGAGGCAGTGAAACTATTCTGCATGATTCTCTAGTGATGAGTAGCTTTATTACACATTTGTCAAAACCCATAGATAATGTATGTACAACACCAACAGTGAATCCAAATATAAATTATGGACTTTGGTTGATAATGACATACCATCTATATGGTATATATTTATCCTTAGTGAAAAACGCATCATTGTGGTACCGATGCTAACTGTGGGGAATTTGCATGTATGGGGACAAAGTTTTAATGTGAATTTTTTTTTTTACTTTCTGCCAGAGTTTGCTGTGACCCAAGAACTTCTCTAAAAAATATAGTTTATTAATTCAAAAATTGATATTTTAGCCTACTTAAGCTTCAGTTGAATTATGTATTTCTCCAAAGTTATCGATATTGCATTAAAAGCATTGCTGAGACTCAGAAGTACCTGAAACCTGCTTTTCTAAGCTACCTCTTAGTCTTTGACATCTTAAGTAAAGATACAATCACAAAGCATGGAGGAAGGATGTGACATAATTGATTTTTTACTTCAAAAATCAATTTTGAAGCTCCTAGTAACAGCCACAACAAAAACCTACATAAACTGAAGATGCCTCAAATTAAAACAAGTTCTTTTTCTACTCTTTGCTTAAACCCAAGTTATAGGAGCTTCTTACTCTTCTGAGGTACAAGTTCACATGGACATCTGAGCCACATATAAGAAACAGGTACACATGTCAGTATTAACTTATTAGATCACAGGTTAATGACTCTATGAAATTATTTTTACTGCTAGCATTAAACTCAATAATAAAAATCAGCATAACTATAAATGACAGCCAAGTTTAGTAGACCTCCAAACAAAATCTGTTCTTTCTGTCCTATCCTTTTGAAATGGGTGACTGGCGATATCACTAAGAGAAATAGGCAATAAAATGGAAGTCAGTGTTCATGACAAAGATTAAATTATGTACAAGCATCTATTTCTAAAGCTAACACAGTCTGATTCATTTGGAAATAGTCCAAGTAAACAAAAATGAAATATGAACTCAACTTTCTTCAAGCTGAACTTCATAGTAATGTGTTTGACTCTTGCTTTATAATCTGTGTTTAAAGTAACAATAAGAGTAGGGATAGTCATGGGTAAAAGTTGAACCTGCAATTGATGACAGAATATTGATAACCTTATTCAGATTTCCTTAGTTTTTATCAAATGTCTTGTTTTACTTTTGGAATCCCATTCATGATAATCATATTATACTGCCATGTCTCATTAGGCTCGTTCTCTCTCTCTCTCTCTCTTTTTCTCTCTCTCTCTATCTCTCTCTCCCTCCCTCCCTTCTTCTCTTCCCTTCTTTCCTGTCTCTCTCCCTCTCTTCTCTCTCAACTTGCAAACATCATGATTTTTTTCTGAGTGTTACTTCAGGAAGAAAAATGGTGAGGAATGGAAAGGTAAGGGAAGAGAGTAGAGACTCTTAAGGATCTAATATGGAAATTTACATTTACAGCTTCTATTTAGGCTATGTATTTCCAGATTCTGACTAAAATCATATGTGCATATGTTCCATCATATGAGCACATAGAATTATTTTATATGGGAAATTTGTAAATACTCAATGACTTTTCTAGATTCTCAGTTAAAAAAGGTATGATGCTTTCAAGCCCCATGTTGAGGATGGTTAGATCAAGGATTAAAAGTGGTGGTGCACAACTATAATCTCTGCTATTCAGGAGCTGAGGCAGAAACATAGCAAATTCAAGGTCAGGCTAGACAATTTAGCAAGAACCCTTCTCAAAAGGAAATTTTTCAGGGCTGGGAATGTACCTCAGTTGGTAGAGTGCTTGTTTCACAAGCACAAAGCCCTGGGTTTAATACCCAGCACCACAAGAAAAAAACAAAATTAAAAAATAGGGTCCCATATGTAGTTCAGTGGGAGAGCCCTTGCCTATTATACATAAGGCTGTGGGTTCAATATCCAGGTTCACAAAGAAAAGTCTATATATAATATTGTTTTCCATTAGTATGGTACATTGGGTAAAATTAATGACTCAATATTGATAACCTTATTCAGATTTCCTTAGTTTTTATCAAATGTCTTATTTCACTTTTGGACTCCTATCCATGATAATCATAATGTGCTTATCATGTCTCACTAGGCTCTTAAGTGAGTTTCTCAGACTTCCTTCTTTTTGATCACCTTGAACCTAATATTATTGATCAAATGTTTTGTAGTC
Source organism: Spermophilus citellus (assembly GCF_964194105.1). Lineage (NCBI taxonomy): Eukaryota > Metazoa > Chordata > Mammalia > Rodentia > Sciuridae > Spermophilus > Spermophilus citellus. The sequence goes on from NC_138184.1 coordinate 164,517,864, forward strand.
TGGGATTATATATTTCGGGAAGAAGATTACAGTGAGAAATTGCTATCTTCATCACATCATTCAAAATTCTGTTGTTGTTGCTTTTAAGACTATTTGGAAAACACTATATTAAGTAAGTTTTAGGTTGAAACAAAATTGAATGGCAAGTACATAGATGTGTCATATATTTTCTGCCCTTCCACATGCATAGCCTCCCCATAATCACTGTTCTGTATCAGCAGTTGTTACAACTGATGAACGTGCAGTAATACATTATTATCATCCAGAGTTCATAGTTTACATTTGAATTCATCTTCAGTGTGGTATGAGTTTGGGCAAACACATAATGGCATGTATCCCCTACTACAGTATCACACAGAGTAGATTCACGACTCTTAAAAATCAATTGCACCTCTCCTGTTCAGCTGCTCTTTTTCTGCTCACCACTGGAAACCCCTGAAGTTGTTTGTGTCTTCATTGCTTTGCTTTCTCTAGAATGCCATAGAGTTGGGATCACAACTTATTATAACAACTATTTTCCAAATAGTAATAAGCACTTTATTTTTCTCCATGTGTTTTTATTGCTTCATAAGTCACTTATTTTTAGTGCTAAATAATAATCCATTGCTGGGGATTACTATACTTTGTCCATTCACCTACCGAAGGATAACTTCGGATATTTTGTTGCTTTGAAATTTTGGCAATTATGAATGAAACTTTAACCATCTGGTTCTTAGTATGTTTTGTGAACATAAGTTTCCAACTTCTTTCAGTAAATTCCAAGACTGCAATTACTCAAATATATAGTAAGAATGTGTTTAGTTTTATAAGCAACCATCACACTCCTCTAAAGTGTTCATACTACTTTTTATTCCCGTCAGTAGAGAATGAGAGTTCTTGTTGTTCCATATCCTCACCAGCCTTTGATGTTTTTGGTGTTCTGGATTTTGACAATTCTAACAGATGTAGTGATATTACAATGTTTTTTTTAAATATGCATTTTCTTGATAATATCTGTGTCATCAATAAAGAAAAGGGGAACAGTAAATGATCTCTTGTTTCTCTAGCAACACAGGCTGTAGCTAATATGGAGAAACTAAAGGCAGAGTGTGGATCAAAAGGTGGAAGAAAGAGAGGGCAAAGAAAACACAGGGTTCCAATAAGGAAAGCCAGAAACAATTTTCTTTCATGTGGGAAAGGCAGTGATGGACTTTCAATGTTCTTCCCCAGGGATATTTACATAGCACAGCCATATGCCATGGAATGATCATGTCAGCACTGGCCTGGTGGACAAACCCGGACACATTTCCAGAATTTTTTTGTATTTGTAATGTGAAGTTAACTTTTGTCCCTGAATGCTCCTTTCTGCTCCCTAAAACCTAGCCAAGTTAAGGAAACAATGAGAGCAAGATTGGACTGAAAAGTCCAGATGCATACCATCTTGAAGGATACTGTCTTTCTTCATGCACATTGGGAAGTAGGGCAGCTACTTTTTTGTGTATATGCCAGGACAGTTGCTCCTTGGAATGCAAGCAAACTGAGCAAGTTATTGCTTCTCATGTCCCTGCCTCTGAAGCCTAACATAGGAAAAAAGAAACCTGTCTGTGTGGGGACAAGCACAGAACTGAAGGCACTATGGAAAGTAAAAGTACCACTCAATCAGCTAGCCACCACTAGACAAAACACTGTGAGGAATAGGAGGCATTGCTTGGAAAAGCACCATAAGAGATGGAGGTAGTGTTAACCTGCCACTACAAACTCTTCTTGGAGCATTCACTTACCTCTTTTAACCTTATTTCAATAAGTTATGTGTCTTCTATGCTGTCTCTGGGCACCCTCTTTGGCTTCCTTGCAACATACCCCACTGCCTTGGACCAAATGGGATGTGCAAGCGACAACTGGTGAGGTTGCCAGGTTGCCAAAGAAACCTCTTAATTTCAGAGACTACAGAAATTGAGAAGGTCAATATGTTTTGTGGGGAAGAACGCTTTCTATATGGAAAGGGGTTGGTGGCCAGTTTGGATGTCTGAGGGTCATAACATGAGTATGGTGATTCTCCCAAGCCACCCCAAAGATTAGAGGAAATAATATTGCTCATGAAGAGGCAATATGGTCTAAAGAAAAATTAAGAGCTATGTAGGATAGCAGCAGCTATGGAGTGACTCCTCCTCACACCAGCGTGGGCAGCAAGGGATGCAGAACTGTAGGCACAAGGCTGTATTATGCAATTTCAGGAGGAATTAACGTTACAACATGAAGCACATTTATCTTTTTTTTTTTTTTTTGGTTGTTCACAACATTACAAAGCTCTTGACATATCATATTTAATACATTAGAATCAAGTGGGTTATGAACTCCCATTTTTACCCCAAATACAGACTGCAGAATCACATCGGTTGAAGCACATTTATCTTAAGGAGGGACTACTGAGCAACTATTTGTTCCTGTGAGAAGTGCTGATGAAATTTGGAAACTTTAACATGCTGCTTTTCTAAACTCAAATATAAATACTTACCATAAGATAAAGTAAGGATGGGATTATTGAAAAAAACTAGGACCCTCAGAAGCAGGATCCCTATGAATCCAGTACCTCCCAAGAAAAGGATGAGGACTGGGATGAGTGTATTGAGGTTACAAGTGCCTGGGGCCAGACTTGTCAAATTCAAAAGATAATGTTATGATTTTAATATATGGTGTCCTCCAAAAGCTTAGGTGTGTGACAATGCAATAAGATGTAGTGGAAAAATGATTGTGCTACAAGAATTTTAATCTACTGGGTGCATTAGTCCTATAATAGTGATTAATTGGGTGGTGACTATAGGCGGATAGAGTGTGATTGAAAGATGTGGGGAGCAGGGGCATGTCTTTGGGGTTTACATTTGGTTCCTGGTGAGTGAAACTCTCTCTTTGTTTCCTCACATTCTGTCCTGAGCTGCTTTCCTCTACAGTACCCTCTGCCATGGTGTTCTGCCTTACATTGGGCCCAAGCAAAGGAGCTGGCCATCTATGAACTGAGACTTTTCATACCATCAGCACCCAAATAAACCTTTCCTTCTCTAAAATTGTTGTTTTGAGGTCTTTTGGTCACAGTGATGAAAAGCCTGACTAAAACAGGTAAAGACAGAGCATCTGTAGTCACTGGGCGTGGATGTTGAAGATCTGACAGCTCCTGTTGAGTACATGCATAATTCCATGAGAAATTAACTGCTGCTGAATTGGTAGAACTGGGGAACCTTTCTGCCTAAGCAGAAAGTCAGAGAAAATGTTAAAAAATGGCTATTGTGGCTTTGGGAAACTAGGGCTAATGTCCTTCTATCAGGGAATGAAATGTGTAAAATAGCCTCAGTCACCACATACCCTAACCTGCAGCAATATTTATGCTCAGATGTTAATGAGAACCATGCTATCTCTACTGTCTTGGCTGATGGCTCCTGTAAAAATTCTTGGCCAAACGCGGGGTAGTGACCCCTGGTTCCCTTGAGATGGCAATACACAGAAGAACTATGAGCCCTCCTAAGAGAGTTAAGGATGAAGTTATATGAACACTTCTGTCCTGATAATAAAACATTCATGGCAGGAATGAAGAATGCTCTTCTTCAAATGGCTCCACAGCAATATTACAGAATTCTGGTATCAATCCTGAGTCAGTTAGTAGACTTGCCTGTTTCTCCAGCAACACAAGCTGCAATTGATATGGGGGAAACTAAAGGAAGTGAGGGATACAGAGAGTAGATTGAAAGGCAGAAGAAAGAGAGGGCAAAGGATACACAAGGTCTTCACAACAGAAAGCCAGAAGCAATTTGCTTTCATGTGCAAAAGGCAATGATGAACTTTCAATGTTCTTCCCCAGGGATATTTACATAGCACAACCATATGTAATGGGATGGTCTCATCAGCTCTGGCCTGATGGGCACAACATGACACATTTTCAGTATTTTTTACTTTGTCTATGTGAAGTTAACTTCTGGGTCTTTTTTCCACCTAGAGAAGGCAGCTCAAGTGATGGTGGCACCACTCCAGATATAAGGATGGGCCATCAGCTCCTCCAAATTGCAAGAACCTAGGCTATCTGCCAAGTACATTGGGTTGTCTGGTTGGACACTGCTGTCCAAATAGATAAAATCCAAGCTTTCTCTATTCCCAAAGACCGTCTTAGGAGTGATGAGATTCTGGTATCCTTCCATCCCAATACTTAGCAAAAATGTTAAAACCATTGTATGATTTAGTAAAAAGGAAAGCCAGGTGGAAGTGAGAACTTGAGCAACTTCAGACCTACTTTCAAGCAAAAAGTAGTTTCAGAGCCAGGTGTGGTGGCACACACCTGTAATTCCTGTGACTCAGGAGACTGAAGCAGAAGGATCATAAGTTTGAGAACAACCTCTGCAACTTAGTGAGATCCAGTTTCGAAATTAAAAATAAAAAGGGCTGGGGATGTAGCTCAGTGTTAGAGCTACCAGTGAGTTCAATCTTCAGTAACCCTGCCCAAAAAATATAGTGGGGGAAGAAAGAAAAAATAAAAGAAAGAGTTGTAGACAGAACATCAGGACAAAAGGGCATGGCAGAGGAAAGCAGCTCATAACATGACACCCAGGAAGTGAAAAAGAACCCTGCTCTTCAGGGACAAAATATATACCCCCAATGGCACATTCTTAATGACCCATCTCCTCTAGTCACAACATTCCTGCCTATAGTTACTACCAAGGCAATCCTTATCAGCAGTTTAATGCACTGATTAGGGCTCTCATAATCCAATCATTCAACCTCTACACCTACCTGCATGTCTCACACAGAAGCTTTTGGGGGACACCTAATATTTAAACCATAACAAATTTACATCCTGATGTGCTACCTCGAGGACATTGTGGAAGATGGGTGTTATAAGAATGTAATGACAATCAGACATAAGGGGAATGAAGCCTATCATTCCTAGCCACAAGGAGAATGGTAAAACATGATAGATCTGAATGACCTTTAGTGTTTCAAAAAAACCTAGCCACGTTAAAGGAATAATGGAAGCAAGCTTGGACCGAAAAGTTGGGATGCACATCATCTTAAATGAGACAGGCTTTCTCTTATGTACACTGGGAAGTAGGGAAAGTTAGTGTTATATGTAGACAGCTACATTCTTGTGTATATACCAGGGAGTTGCTCCTTGGGATTCTGGTCATATGAACAGACTGAGCAAACTAATGCTGCTATGGTTTAGATAGGAAGTATCTCCAAAAGGCTCCTGTGTGAGACAATGCCAGAAAGTTTAGAGGTGAAATGATTGGGTTATGAGAACTTTAACACACTCGGTGCATTAATCCATCAATAGGGATTAACTGTAGGCAGGTAGGATGTCGACTGGAGGAGGTTGATCATTTTGGGAGGGGGGTACACACACACACACACACACACACTCCTTGCCCTTGTCCTTGTTGCATGAAGATCTTTCTCAGCTTTCTGGTACCATGTTCAGAACTGCTTTCCTCCACCACATTCTTCAGCCATTTCAGCCATCTAAGGCCTCGCCTCTGGCTCTGAGGAATGAAGTCAGCCATCTATGGGCTGAGACCTCTGAAATTGTGAGAACCCAAAAAAACTTTTCCTCATTTTTTTTTTCTTTTCAGGTAATTTGTTCACAGCAGTGAAAAATCTGACAAAAACACTGTGATGTTACTGCCTCTGCAGTCTAACACATAAACCCCTCTCTGAGAGGGGAAAGGCATGGAACTGATGGCACTGTGGAATGGATTAGTGCCACTCATCCAGCTGACCACCACTAGGAAAACACCACAAGAGAGGTGTAAAGCACAGTAAGTGACAGAAGTGCTACCAGCCTGCCACAACTGGGTACTTCCTTGGTCCAGTCACTAATCTCTTGTAGGTTTCCCCCAGTCAGTCTTACGTCTCCCATGCTTCTGGACACTTTATTTGGCTTGTCTGTAACCTACCCCACTTCCCTAGCACAACTGGGCTGTAGATAAGACACAATATGTGGGACACCAAATAGGGACAAGCCTATTTTCAATCTGTGTATCTTCTTTACCGAGGTATCTGTTAAAATCTTGGATAATTTTAAAAATCAAGTTGTTTTATTACTCTTGAGTTTTAATGGGTTTTTTTGTTTATTTTGTATAAAAGTCCTGATAACTGATAAGTTATGTCTTTTGAAAATATTTTCTCAGTCTGTTTACTCTCATTCTCTTGATAATACACTTCACAGAGAATAATTTTTTTTTTTATTTTAAGAAAGTTCAGTTTATCAATTATTTCATGAACTGTGCCTTTGGTATCACATATAGAGACATTTTATGTGATCTAGTAATCCAGTAATCTAGTAATCCAGTATTACTAGATTTTCCCAATATTATCTTCTATACACTTGATATGTTGCAATTACTTTTAGACTTATGGCCCATTTGGGGTTAATTTGTATGAAAGATGTTAAGGATTGTATCTAAATTCACTTTTCCTCTGCAGATATCCCACCATTTCTGCACCATTTGTTGAAAATGATGGCCTTCTTTTATTATGAATTGTCTTTATTTCTTTGTCAAAAACTAGTTGATTATATTTATAGGGGTTAATCTCTGTGCTTGTTATTTTGTTCTATTAATCTATTTGTTCATTATTTCACCAATATCACACTGTCTTGATTATTGTAGTTTTATAGTAAATCTTGAAGTCAAGTAATGCCAGTCTTCCTACTTTTCCTCATCCAATAATGATTTGAGCACTCTAGGTCTTTTTATCCTCTGTTTAAATTAAAAAATCAGTTTGTTGAGATCCACATATAATTTGCAGGGATTTTGCTCAGGATTACATTAGATTTTCAAGATTTATTCAACTGGAAAATATGCAGCTCTCTAGTACATTCATGTTAAATTTTGTATTTGTACCATCATTATTCCAAAATACTTTTATTCTATCATTGGTGGGCAGTGAGATCTTTTCCAAAATTTGAAAATTATAAACATTATTGTACTATTTATGGACATGCATGAACATCTCTCCAGTCAATATTTGTAAAATTAAAATTTACTGAATATGTGCATTTTAAACTTTACTTCTTTTTCCTCCCAGAGTGGTTATATAAATTTATACTTCAGGAAGATGGCCGCTGCGTATGGGGGTTGCTGAAGTGCTGAGCCTGGTGCTCAGAGCAGCGGCTTTAATCGAGACTTCGCGCAGCTTGTTAGAGCTCCTTTCACCATTAATCTGTAGTGGACCACCCGGTCAAGCAGCAGAAAAAACAAAGAGATTGAAAAAGAGACGCTTGGCTCCCGGACGCTTTCCTGCTCAGAGCCGTGGGCGCTTTGCGCCCATCTGCTTCCTCTTTCACTTCACTCCCGGCAGAGAAGCTGAATGGGTAATCAGCAGTGGATTGTAAGTACCTGAGGCAAAGAAAGCTCAGTACACCCCGCCTATTTTTTTTTTTTTAATATTGTCTATACAGGGAGAGTTAGTGGATTGGAATTGTTGGCTGGGCTGTGGTTTCGGGGCCGAAAATCCACTCCGCAGGAGCCGCCATTTGCTTTCTGCATGCTGTCTTGATGGCCCTGTCTACACGGTCCAGCTGCCGCATCTAGAGACTCGAACTGGGCTGCGTGCCGAGCCCTGTCCTCCGAAGGCTGGACCACGGCCTCAAGTGCCACGGTCGCCTGTTCCCTGCTGCACCTTGGGGCAGAGCCTGCTCTGGGGTCGTTCGGCATCCCCCTGCGAGGGGACCCGTGCTCCAGAGGAGGGGGCTAGAGAGCCGCGGCGGCAGCCACTTGGGCCCTGGGTGCTAGGCACCGGGCCGAGGAGCAGCGGAGGCCGCGGCGGCGCTGCTAAGGTCGCGGACAAGCACGGCGCCCAAGAGCGCAGCCCAGAGGTGGAAGCGACGGCAGCAGGGTTTCAGTTCTAGAAAACTGGACTGGAAACAGAAGCAGCAGTTTGTATAACCCCAAGATCTTGCTTATGCCAGGAAACTGTAAGGGTAACATGAATATCATTGAGGAGGTCTAGCATGGCGGCAGGCACGGAGAGATCAAGTCTCTGACCTCTTCAACTGCGCGGGCATAGGGAGCTGTAAATTATCTAAAGCCTGTTTGCTCAGGATCACTAGGCAATGCTGAGCTGACGTGTAGCTAGGGCGTACACTTTGGGCCCCTCAGAAAACACACACTGAGCACGAATCTGCTGCATTTAAGCCCCGGATCGCCTGCTTCTCGTGACTCAGCACTAATGATCCCGCTGAAATAACTAGTCGGCCCACCTGATCTCACAGAGGTAAAAGCAAACTGAGCACCATAGCCAGACCCAGGGAATCAGGAGTGATGTGGGACTAGCGGCGCAGAACCCCCGGCTATTGCTCCCACCAGGGCTGACAACAGAGGTCCCTTGCACCAGCTACCAGGGGAGTTGCTACCTGAGGGCAAACAAATTCACTGGGGGTCCTCAGCCCCAAGCCCTACAAACTTAGGGTCCGAGGGAGGCAAACAGAAAGGGTGTGCCCAGGCATCCATGAAAACAGGGCTCCCAGGAGTAGCAGACCCGGCGTGTAGCCAGTAATGTGGTAAGCGTCACAGGTGAGTGGGGCCTGGCTTGAGGAACCACAAGAGAAGGACCTAGGCACTCAGGACTGGAGACCCGCACAGTCTGGGAAGAAGAGCTGAGGCACAGTGATTGGTTCCCACCTATCAAGAGGAGAAGTCTGGCCCAGTGGGCATAGCTCCACCTACTGGAAGAGAAGTTAATCGAGCTCTATGACTGCATTTATTATTATTTTTTTTTTTAATGATTATTATTAGTATTTTTTTCTCACTTTTTGTAGTTGATGTTGTTGTTGTTCTTTAACTTTCTTATTAATGGTTTCAATTTTTTTAATTCTTTTTATTCTATTATTATTACTATTATTTTTTAAACTTCAATTTCCATTTTTTTATTATCATTATAATTTTTTTGTGTGTTTTAAATTTTTATTTTTTCGTTTTTTCTTTCTTTCTTTTCACTTTTTTCTTTTGTCTTTTCATTTCTTTTCAATTTTCTTATTCCCCCTTTCTTGAATTCCACCTGCCTACACTCACTCTCTTTAGTGACTTCTTCCCTTCCCTTCTAATACCTCTCCTCCCAAGCATCAAATAAATTTATAAGAGTAAACAGTAACTCAGCAGTCAAACAGAACAAGAAGTATCATGAGCATAAAAAAGCAAGGAAGAAAAGGAGTACAAACAATGAAAGACAGCCTAAATATTCAGGAGGACCTGGAGTCATCAGAAAAATGGCCATATAAAGAACTCAAGGAACACCTTAGACAGATGTAAAGGAACCTTAAAGATCACATTGAAAATGAATTACAGGGCTGGGGATGTGGCTCAAGCAGTAGCGCGCTCGCCTGGCATGCATGTGGCTGGGGTTCGATCCTCAGCACAACATACAGACAAAGATGATGTGTCCGCCGAGAACTAAATAAATAAATAAATAAATATTAAAAAAAAAACCTCTCTCTCTCTCTCTCTCTCTCTCTCCCCTCTCACTCTCTCTTTAAAAAAAAAAAGAAAATGAATTACATAAACAGATAAAAGAAGAAGTTAAGCATCTTTATCAGGAGATACAGATTATAAAAAACAATCAAACAATAATTCTAGAAATGAAGGAAACGATAAACCAAATTAAAAACTCAATCGAGAGTATCACTAACAGAGTGGAGCAAGTAGAAGCCAGAACGTCAGATAATGAAGACAAAATATATCATCTTGAAAAGAGTCTAGCCAACTCAGATAGGCTGGTAAAAAATCACGAGAAAAACATCCAAGAGATTTGGGATAACTTAAAAAAACCAAACTTACGAGTCATCGGGATACAGGAAGGCACAGAGATTCATGCCAAGGGAATGAGTAACTTGCTGAATGAAATAATTACAGAAAACTTTCCAGAAATAAAAAAGGAAACAGATATACAAATTGTAGATGCATACAGGACACCGAGCACACAAAATCACAGTAGACCAATGCCAACACACATTGTTATGAAGCTATCCAATATACAGAACAAAGAGAAAATATTAAAAGCTACAAGAGAAAAGAGGCAGATTACATTTAGGGGTAAATCAATAAGGTTAACAACGGATTTTTCATCACAGACGCTGAAAGCGAGAAGATCCTGGAACAACGTATTTCAAACACTGAAAGACAATGGATGCCAACCAAGAATTCTGTATCTAGCAAAATTAAGCTTCACATACGACAACGAAATAAAAATCTTTCATGATAAACAAAAGCTAAAAGAATCTGTAGCCAGAAAACCAGCATTGCAAAGCGTCTTGAGCAAAACTCTACACGAGGAAGAAATGGAAAACAATAACCAAAACCATCAGCGGGAAGTGCCTCGGTAAAGACAGAGGATGGGGGGAAAGCTAATCATGTAGAAACAAACTAAATTAGAAAAAAAAAGAGATAAATAATCAAACATGGCAGGAAGTACAAACCATATATCAATAGTAACTGTAAACGTTAATGGCTTAAACTCTCCAATAAAGCGACATAGGCTGGTAACATGGATTAAAAAAACAAATCCAACAATATGCCGCCTCCAGGAGACACATCTGATTGGAAAAGACATACACAGGCTCAAGGTAAAAGGTTGGGAAAAAATATACCATGCACACGGTCCTCATAAGCAAGCAGGGGTGGCCATTCTCATATCGAATAAAATCGACTTCAAGACTAAGTTAATCAAAAGGGATAAGGAAGGACATTATATACTGTTAAAAGGACTATTCACCAACAAGACATAACAATTATCAATATTTATGCACCAAATAATGGCGCTGCAACGTTCATAAAACAAACTCTCCTCAAGTTCAAGAATCAAATAGACCACAACACAATGATCATGGGTGACTTCAACACACCTCTCTCACCATTGGACAGATCCTCCAAACAAAAGTTGAATAAAGAAACTATTGACCTCAATATCACAATCAAAAACCTAGACTTAACTGACATATATAGAATATATCAACCATCATCAAGTGGATATACTTTTTTCTCAGCAGCACATGGAACCTTCTCAAAAATAGATCATATATTATGCCATAGGGCAACCCTCAGTAAATATAAAGGGGTGGAGATAATACCATGCACTTTATCAGATCATAATGGAATGAAACTGGAAATCAATGATAAAAGAAGGAAGGAAAAATCCTACATCACATGGACAATGAACAATACGTTACTGAATGATCAATGGGTTACAGAAGACATAAAGGAGGAAATCAAAAAATTCTTAGAGGTAAAAGAAAATACAGACACAACATATCAGAATCTATGGGACACAATGAAAGCAGTTTTAAGAGGAAAATTCATCGCCTGGAGGTCATTCCTCAAAAAAAGGAAAAACCAACAAATAAATGAGCTCACACTTCATCTCAAAGCCCTAGAAAAGGAAGAGCAAAACAATAGCAAATGTAGCAGAAGGCAAGAAATAATTAAAATCAGAGCAGAAATCAATGAAATTGAAACAAAAGAAACTATTGAAAAAATTAACAAAACAAAAAGTTGGTTCTTTGAAAAAATAAATAAGATCGACAGACCCCTAGCCATACTAACGAAGAGAAGAAGAGAGAGAACTCAAATTACTAACATACGGGATAAAAAAGACAATATTACAACAGACGCTTCAGAAATACAGAAAACAATTAGAAATTATTTTGAAAACCTATATTCCAATAAAATAGAAGATAGTGAAGACATCAATAAATTCCTTAAGTCATATGATTTGCCCAGACTGAGTCAGGAGGAAACTCACAACTTAAACAGACCAATATCAATAGATGAAATAGAAGAAGCAATCAAAAGACTTCCAACCAAGAAAAGCCCAGGACCGGATGGGTATACAGCGGAGTTCTACAAAACCTTTAAAGAAGAATTAATACCAATACTTTTCAAGTTATTTCAGGAAATAGAAAAAGAGGGAGCTCTTCCAAATTCATTCTATGAGGCCAACATCACCCTGATTCCGAAACCAGACAAAGACACCTCAAAGAAAGAAAACTACAGACCAATATCTCTAATGAACCTAGATGCAAAAATCCTCAATAAAATTCTGGTGAATCGGATACAAAGGCACATCAAAAAAATTGTGCACCATGATCAAGTAGGATTCATCCCTGGGATGCAAGGATGTTTCAATATACGGAAATCAATAAATGTTATTCACCACATCAATAGAATTAAAGATAAGAACCATATGATCATCTCGATAGATGCAGAAAAAGCATTTGACAAAGTACAGCATCCCTTTATGTTCAAAACATTAGAAAAAATAGGGATAACAGGAACTTACCTCGACATTGTAAAAGCTATCTATGCTAAGCCTCAGGCTAGCATCATTCTGAATGGAGAAAAATTGAAGGCATTCCCTCTAAAATCTGGAACAAGACAGGGATGCCCCCTATCACCACTTCTATTCAATATAGTTCTTGAAACACTGGACAGAGCAATTAGACAGACGAAAGAAATTAAAGGCATAAAAATAGGAAAAGAAGAACTTAAATTATCACTATTTGCGGATGACATGATTCTATACCTAGAAGACCCAAAAGGGTCTACAAAAAAAGTACTAGAACTAATAAATGAATTCAGCAAAGTGGCAGGATATAAAATCAACACGCATAAATCAAAGGCATTTCTGTATATCAGAGACAAAACTTCTGAAACGGAAATGAGGAAAAACACTCCATTCACAATATCCTCAAAAAAAATAAAATACTTGGGAATCAACCTAACAAAAGAGGTGAAAGACCTATACAATGAAAACTACAGAACCCTAAAGAAAGAAATAGAAGAGGATCTTAGAAGATGGAAAAATATACCTTGTTCATGGATAGGCAGAACTAACATTATCAAAATGGCGATATTACCAAAAGTTCTCTATAGGTTTAATGCAATGCCAATCAAAATCCCAATGGCATTTCTTGTAGAAATAGATAAAGCAATCGTGAAATTCAGATGGAAAAATAAAAGACCCAGAATAGCAAAAACAATTCTAAGCAGGAAGTGTGAATCAGGTGGTATAGTGATACCAGATTTCAAACTATATTACAGAGCAATAGTAATAAAAACAGCATGGTACTGGTACCAGAACAGGAGGGTGGACCAATGGTACAGAATAGAGGACACAGAGACTAATCCACAAAGCTACAACTATCTTATATTTGATAAAGGAGCTAAAAACATGCAATGGAGAAAGGATAGCATCTTGAACAAATGGTGTTGGGAAAACTGGAAATCCATATGCAACAAAATGAAACTGAATCCCCTCCTCTTGCCATGCACAAAAGTCAACTCAAAGTGGATCAATGAGCTAGATATCAAATCAGAGACTCTCCATGTGATAGAAGAAAAAGTTGGCTCTGATCTACAGATTCTGGGGACAGGCTCCAAATTCCTTAATAGGACACCCATAGCACAAGAGTTAATAACAAGAATCAACAAATGGGACTTTCTTAAACTGAAAAGTTTTTTCTCAGCAAGAGAAACAATAAGAGAGGTAAATAGGGAGCCTACATCCTGGGAACAAATTTTTACTCCTCACACTTCAGATAGAGCCCTAATATCCAGAGTATACAAAGAACTCAAAAAATTAGACAATAAGAAAGCAAACAACCCAATCAACAAATGGGCCAAGGACATGAACAAACACTTCACAGAGGAGGACATACAATCAATCAACAAGTACATGAAAAAATGCTCACCATCTCTAGCAGTCAAGGAAATGCAAATCAAAACCACCCTAAGATACCACCTCACCCCAGTAAGATTGGCAGCCAATGAGTGCTTGCGAGGATGTGGGGAAAAGGGTACTCTTGTACACTGCTGGTGGGACTGCAAACGGGTGCGGCCAATTTGGAAAGCAGTATGGAGATTCCTGGGAAAGCTGGGAATGGAACCACCATTTGACCCAGCTATTGCCCTTCTCGGACTATTCCCTGAAGACCTTAAAAGAGCACACTACAGGGATACTGCCACATCGATGTTCATAGCAGCACAATTCACAATTGCTAGACTGTGGAATCAACCCAGATGCCCTTCAATAGATGAATGGATAAAAAAAATGTGGCATTTATACACCATGGAGTATTACGCAGCACTAAAAAATGACAAAATCACGGAATTTGCAGGGAAATGGATGGCACTAGAGCAGATTATGCTTAGTGAAGCTAGCCAATCCCTAAAAAACAAATACCAAATGTCTTCTTTGATATAATGAGAGCAACTAAGAACAGAACAGGGAGGAAGAGCAGGAAGAAAAGATTAACATTAAACAGAGACATGGGGCAGGAGGGAAAGGGAGAAAAAAGGGAAATCACATGGAAACGGAGGGAGACCCTCATTGTTGTACAAAATTACATATAAGAGGTTATGAGGGGAATGGGATAACAAACATGGAGGGAAATGAATTACAGTAGATGGGGTAGAGGGAGAAGATGGGAGGGGAGGGGAGAGGGGATAGTAGAGGATAGGAAAGGTAGCAGAATACAACAGTCACTAATATGGCAGTATGTAAAAATGTGATGTGTAACCGATGTGATTCTGCAATCTGTATTTGGGGTAAAAATGGGAGTTCATAACCCACTTGATTCTAATGTATGAAATATGATATGTCAAGAGCTTTGTAATGTTGTGAACAACCAATAAAAAAAATTAAAAAAAATAAAATGAAATAAAAAGGCTCATCTCAACAAATACATGATTATTAATGTGGTGCACAGCTCAAATGTATGAAATATGATTTGTCAAGAGCTTTGTAATGTTGTGAACAACCAATAAAAAAAAACTACAAAAAAAATAAAAATATAAATTTATACTTCATTATAAACAACAGTATATAAAAACACACTTTGATCTTCATAATTACCATCATTTGGTTTTTTGTAAGGCTTTAAAATTTCAGATAAATTGATGAATATGACAAAATATTTCATTGTTTTCAGTTGCATATCCATGATTATTAGTGAATATATTTTTGTAAGTTATTGTCTACTTTATTAATCATCCATCTAGAATGTCTGACGATTTTTCAACACTGTGATTATTTTTATTCTTTTGTGATTTGTGTTTTGTATCTCATTATCTGTCCTAAATTTTTGTTTATTTTACTTTGTAAATTTCTGCCTAGCATTTTATATATGTTAAGCAATAATATTTTCCTATTTATATGTGTTTGGGCAAATACATTTTCTGATTCTGACTTTTTTTTTTCAATCTTTCGTAACAATTTCTATAGATGCATATATATTTTATTATTACTGTGATTATGTTTTTTAATTTGTGCATGTTGTATCTTAAGAAATCTATGTTGTCCTTGGATCATAAAATGTCCTATTATTTTTCTTCTACAATATTTAAAATTTTGCCTTTCACATTTAAGTTTCAATTATCCTAAGATCTATCTTTGCATATGATATGAGTCATGAATCTAACTTTTTTATTTTTCTTTATTTTCAATTCTGTGTGTAGTGGGGTTGTTTCTGAGAGAAAGCTCAGGTGAACATGAAGCTCACCTGTCTACCCCCAACTGTGATTACAGCTTTTCCAATGGGCCACTGGATGGTAAGCATAATTATGTCATGTAATTTTTTCTAGTATTATAGAATTTATGATGGGGATGTACATTAAATTTGATACCAGATACACCACTGTCACCCTAGTGGGAACAGAATTCTTGATATCTATTCTTATATTGGTTACCCTTATATATTTTTTATTCTCACTTGTCTAACTAGAAAAGATTTACATTAATCAGAGTCTATATTCTTCTTCTAAACCATATCAAGATTGCAAAAAAAGGAACTTAACTTTCAATTATATTTCCCATCCTACATTCATTGATTTTTGATATTTTGGTTCAATTGTGTCTTGTCAGTAGTGTTAACATTTCATTTGATCCAGCTCATTGTTATTTAGATATGTTTACATTTTATGAGTTTCTTAATTGACCTTGGTTTCTTACATTTAATTCCTTTCTCCTTTGATCATTTTATTTAGCCATTTTCCATGAGGACCTGTTAATAAAAGCCAGTATTTTTTATCCTAAAATTTATTTAATCTATCTTTATAATAAGATACTAGTTAAACTACTCTTCTAGTTTCTCAATGGTTTTCTCTCAATTCTTGAAAGGTATCTTATTATTTGGCTTCTAGTGCTTCTTGTAAGAAGTTTAATTCTAAACTTTATGGTGTTTCCTTTGCAGATAATTTATAAATTGTTCTTAATAGTATCTTTCTTTGATTTTCAACATTTCATTGTTTCCAGTTATAACATTTTTAGTTTTAGTTTTATTACTTTGTGAACTTCTCAATTCTGAAAATACATGTGTTTTATTGATACTGAAATATTTTCAGCTACTATCAACTTTAAATTTTCTCTGTCTGGAACTCCAAGTAGGCATATACTGAGATTTTTCCTTCTATTTTCCAATCTTTTATGTTCTACAATTATTTCTGCCTTTTTGTTTTTGTCTCTCTGACAATTTACCAAGATCAATCTTCAGTAATAACTTTGACTGTGTTTAATCTGATTTTTAAATGTGTATTGGACATTAAATTCCAAATAGAATTTAAAGCTTTACTTAATCTTAACAGTTTCTGCCCCCACAGCTATCAACAGGGTGACACGACAAACTACAAATGTAAGAAAATATGGGACCACCATGGTATATGTGACTTCTTATTGATTAAATCATCATTATGAGGTGTGCTAGTCAGTTTTATGTCATTATAATAAAACACCTGAGGTAATCATTTTAAAAAGAGAAAAGTTTTATTTGGCTCAATGATTCAAGGGTTAAAATCCAATTACTTTTGAGTCTCTGGTGTGGCAGTACATCATAAAGGGAACATGTGGTGCACAAAAACTGCTCATTTCATTTCCAGAAAGCAAAAAGAGGAATAGGAAAGGTCTGGGGCTATATTAGCTTTTCATCACTGAGACCAAAATACATGAAAAAAACTTAAAGGAAAATGGATTTGTTTTGGCTCATAATTTTACTGAGATGCATTCTTTGAACCTGAGGTGGGGCAAAACAACATGGTGAAAAGATATTTCAGAGGAAAGCTTCTCAGATTATGGCAGTCAGGAAGCAGAGAAAAGAAGATAAATAGAAGAAGGAGACAAAAGATGGAGGAAGAGGAGAAGAAGGAGGAGGAGGGAAGAAAGGAAGAGAAGAAAGGAAGGAAGGATGGAAGGAAGGAAGGGAGGAAAGGAGGGAGGAAAGGAGGCAGGGAGGGAGGGGAGGAGGAGGAGGAGAAGGAAGCTGCCACAAGGAACAAGATATAGTCCCAAGGACATTCCCGGATAACCCACTTCTCTCCATCTTGTTCCATCTCCTATGCTTTCTACCACCTTTCAGTAGTCCCTGAAGCTATCCATAAGTTAATGTACAAATGATATCAGAACCCTAATATACCAATCACTTTCTAAAATCCCCACCTCTGAACATTGCTAAATTGGGAATTAAGCCTTCAGCATGTGAGTCTTTGGAAGACACACCAGATCAAAACCATAACAGGGGCCCACGACCCATTTTGAGGGCTTATGCCAAATGACATAAAGACCTCCACTAAACCCCACTTTTTAAAAGTACTAACAACTCCCAATTGTACTATTCTAGAAACAAAATCATGGGTCTTTACAGAACATTCAAGATCCATTATATGTTGGAGTTTATGTATAGGAAGTTGTAGTTCTTTTATTTTTACTGTGCTATTGTATCACATTTAATTTACACAATTTGTGTAGACAGAGAATGTGCCTCCAGATTGAGGTTCATATGATCAAGCTTATGAACATCATTATCATATATCCTGGCTCCCAAATGTGTCTTTCTAGGTTATCTATTTAGGAGTAGAGTTAGAGGCCATTGGAAGTTATTATCTACAAATTCACAAGACATTATCATATTGATGTTTATAGTTCTGGTAACACACCCTCTCATGTGCATTTTGTAAACTTTTCCCTTATTATATATCTTCACTAGTCCTTGTCATTTCACACTTTTAATTTACATCAATTGGCAGATTAAGTGTCTACTGGAACATATCTCTTTATAGTTTTAATTTTTATTTCACTGAATAATAATTAGATTCAATTTATGTGTATAATTTATTTTCAACCACTGAAGATATCACCAGTTATTACAATGGTCCATTTACACTTTTAATTAAAGAAAATTGTTCATATCTCCACCAAGAAACTCTGAAGTGGGATAAAATTTACGGGGCTCTTTTTTGACTTTTGAAAAGTTATGGGAAAAGTTTCTACAGCTCTATTTTATGAATACAAATGCACTCTCTCTCATTTGTTGTAATGTTACAACTCATCTCAATGAAATATAATTCAGTTTTTCTTGAGTAATATTACCTTTGCTCTGTTTAAAAATATGCTATTGGGAAAGCTTTCCTCATGAAATTATAAATGTGAAGAAAGCTCTTACATAAAAGATTAATGATTGAAACCTAAATGGAATTACATGAATGAACATATTTATATAAATAATAATTTTGAGTTAATGCTGCATTTTTAATAAAGAAAAAATGAATATTTTTATAGATACCTTGAATTTTATCATTTTATCCAACTATTCTTTGTCTTAATTTTTTGTACCATTGTTGATACCAAACTCTAGTTTGCAGTAGCTTTACTAATTCATCAATTCTTTCATTCTTTCCTACTTGATTCAAACTGTGACTTAGCCAAAAGCAAGTTAGCAAGTCTAGACAAAATCTACATGTTTTGTTATTCCTTGATAAACACTTTAATTATAACTTTAATAGAGAGGTTTTTGTAGAGGGATACATAATAAATTATGATCTATACCTTTTGAGCTAATATTTTTGCTTGACTCATCTCAAAAACAAAACCATGTCATACAAAAGTAAGATTATCACATATATCATCAGTTCACTTTTCGGTTTCTAGTTAACTTAAGATTTAATTGTCTTCTAACTAAGACAAATACTGAAAGTTTCATGTGTTTCCCAATGATGGAAAAACAAAGGTTATAAGAATTTAATTTAACATGAAGTATGTACAAAGTAATGAATATATTCTGATATGGAAGTAAGTTTTTTTGAGACTGCAAAAAATTTGTACTGGTTTAAAACTTTTGGAATATTTTCTTTCTTAGTGCTAATTCTTGAAATTGTCAAGATGATATTTGAATTTAAAATAATATACTATACTTGAAAATATATATTTCCATTTTTGCCAGTCCTTATTCAGGTACAATTTTACAAAGGAGTTTTCTTATTTTCTGTCACAATGTAAGTGTTTCATTCTCAGTCTTTGCAGATCTTTTCATTTCTTAGTCATTCTGATTCTACATTGTTCAATGATGATTTTTAACTTTGCATTACCTTATTTCTAAATTTTGTGATTTTTGAGACGTAATGCTTTTTGGTTTCAAGGTTTTATATTTTTCAAATGTTCATACAATAAGTTCAGCATCTCCATGTGTCACATAAGTACTGTCAATATCCTCTATAAATTATAAATTTCTGTTACATTTCTTGAAAAGGAAGGAGTTATCTCTCATTACATCACTTTAGTAATAGCATCAATTATGCAGATCATACAGGATTTCACCTGGAAAAATAATAATTTAGATTTAAATGCTACATGAAATAGTACTCCACTCCCATCATTATTTGTTATTTTCCACTTCAGACTCAAACATTATCTCGCCAGACTATTACAATTTAAAGATGTCAGTTTATTTCATGCCCAACAACATGTGACTTGGGCCAAATTAAAGAATGTTCTTACAAAAACATATAAAAATAAAATTATCACAAAGAGGGCTGGAGCTGTGGCTCGGCAGTAGAGCACATGTCTCGCAAGTGTGAGGCCTTGGGTTCGATTTTCAGCACCACATAAATAAAATAAAAAGGTATTTTGTCCACCTACAACTAAAAAACAGTTTTTTAAAAATATCACAAAGACTGGAGAATTTATGCATTGAGTATATAATTAAATAATAACTTTATAATATCTTTATTATATCCCTAAATTTATCTAGTATTAAATTATTAAAGCAATACCTACAAAAATATTAATATTGCTGAATATGTTATTAGAATATAAGATTGCTAAGATATGATTTACAAAATAAAGGATTTGAAACTACAACACTTCATTTTGTAGATGCTGGAATGAATTAAGTTGAAGCTATTCATCTTTCATGGTCTGTGAAGAATGTCTTTGGTATTTCTATGGGGATTGTACTGAATCGATAGATTTCTTTTGATACCACAGCCATTTCACCAGTATTAATTTTTCCAATTCATGACCATGGAAGGTCTTTCCACCTTCTAGTGTCTTCAATTTCTTTCCTATGTGTTTGATCATTTTCACGGAAGAACTCCTTCACTAGAGGGGTTTATTTCTGGTCTTGTCTCTTTGGGGTTCTGACTGACTCTTGTACTTTGATGTTCATTTCCTTCCCAAAGTTTGAGAAATTTTTTACTGTTATTTCACTTAATAGGTTTTCTATGCCTTCAGCCTATAGTTTTCCTTCATCCTGTATTTGAATATGCAGGTCTAATCTTTCAGTGGTGTCTCATTTATCTTGTATGTTCTCTTCTTTTTTTTCTGATTACTATCTAAATATGAAATATAAGATTTGCCTTCAAGTTCTGATATATATTCTTTGACTTGATCTAGTCTTATTTGTGAGACTTTTGACTTTTGTTTGTGTGTTTGTTTAATCTGACTTACTGAGCTTTTTTTTCCAAGATTTTGTTTAGATTTTTGCCGCAGTCCGGCTGCAGCAAAATAACCGGGGGATGATGAACAACTTGTGTACGTTGATACAGCAGGAGTGGGAGCCATTTATTGTAGGACAACAGAGGTATTTATACATTCCACACAGCTTATCTAATTAACATAAACTCGATACAGCAGTCAACCAATAAGGAATCTCCACACTTAATGGCTTGCTGGCGTTACTTTACAAACCACTCCCTCTGGCATTTTGCCAGGCACCATCCAGACTTGTTTACAGACCCTAACATTTCTCTGGCAAAATGCCAGGTGCCATCCTGACCTGTTTATAGACTCTAACAGATTTTTTTTTTTTTTTTTTGGTGGGGGCATGCCTGAGATGGAACTTAGGGGCACTCAGCCACTGAGCCAAATCACCAGCTCTATTTTTTTTTTCTTTTTAGAGACAGGGTCTCACTGAGTTGTTTAGCACTTCACTTTTTGCTGAGGCTGGCTTTGAACTTGTGATCCTCCTCCCTCAGCCTCCCAATGGATCTTTTTATAATCTCTATTTTTTATTAAATTGCTTATTTGTATCCTGTTACTTGAAAATGATTTTGAGGATGGTTGATCCAGATGTGTTGAAGGGCCTGAGGTTCTTATTCTCTGATTGGAGATTGGTACACATCTAAGTGCTTCATAGGGAGGGTTGGGACTGGAATTGCAACTCCCCCTCTGTGGGACTCACCTTCAGACTTGGCAATTCATCACAGTTTGACCTTGTGCTGCTGTGAACAATGTAGAGGAACCACCTGGATGTAATGTCATCACCATTATGATTTTCCTCTCTGGTGCCACTGTGGTTGTATTTATCCTGAGCTGGATCTCCTCATTTCCTGCCTGGGGATAGTTTGATGACTGGGCACTTATGTACCTACTTTTCTTTAAGAAGGAAGGTTTGAATGGAACTGGGCTGTGGTCAGAGCTGGACTTAATTCCTCTCAACTGAGCTCTAAGTCTGGCTCAGATGCAGAGCATTTTCCCATCATGCACAAGGCCTTAGGCATGGCCCATACCTCTGGAGAAAAAAAAAAGATGAGAAAATAATGATAACAAATAAAGAAGAACAAAAATAGATAGATAGAAAATAAAAGGGAAATTAAAAGGGAAAATAGAAATAAAAAGAAGCAATAGAATCAAAGGGTGAAATGAGAAAGAAAATAGAGAAAAAATCAATTATAAAATTAAGACAAAATGAGATAAAGGTAAGAAAAATAATTAGGAATAAAAATGATATTAATAAAAGATAGGGAAGACAGAAAAAAAATAAGTCAAAAATTCCTTCTAGCTTAGGTGCTTGGAAATACTTCTCTCTAGGTCTTCTACAGTTGGAATGCCCCCATGGATAAGGGGAGGGGCAGGTAGCTGCAGCTTATAATTTTTCTTAGCTCTTATGAAAAGAGTTAGAGGTGAATGGAGGTTACACCTCTGACTTCTCACAGAACAGGTTAAGGAAATGTTAACCATGCCAGAAGTATAATCTCTCCAGAGACTTTTAGCTTGCCTGCTCGGGGACAAGGACAATGTCATGCTTCAGGAGATTCTGGTATGCATCTGGTGTGTGTGTGAGTTGTGTGTGGAGGTGTCTTGTACCACCAAGTTCTGTGCAGCACTGGAGTTGCAGGAACCCCACAATTTGTTAGCCTTGACTACAGGGCCTTCAGACTTGATCCCTAGTGTAAAACTACATGTAACTAGTATGATTTCATGTTACATATTACAGGATGGCTGTACTACTTTGCTTTCCACCTCTCACCCACCCCCAACTCAGTCCACATTCCTTGTAGCATGAATTTCTTCATGGATTTGTGTCGAAGCATTGTCCCAAGCCACAACTGTCTCATGTGATTGCCACTATGCCGTCATCCTGGCAAGGTGCCCACATAGACTCTGAGATGTAATTATCTGGGTTTTCTGATTCTCCGAGCAGTTTAGTCTGTAACAATAGGAGTCTTCTCAAGATGGTTCCTGGAGATAGCATTCTAAAAGTTTGCTCAGAGATAATCAATTTCTTCTCCAAAGCAAGCTGTTTGTGCAGACTCCAGTTCACGTATTTATTTAAGCAATTTGTCTGCAGGGTGTAGCTTTCTCTGTTGTGCTATGACTCTATCTCCTTCACCTTTACCCCATCAGTAAGGAGAGCTCTCTTCCCCACACCAAACTTCTGGGCACCAGGATCTGGGATATTTCACTTCTCTTGCAATGTCATTCTCCCTAGTCTCCCACCCATTTTGTTTTCTATTCTGTCAATTTCCAGCAGTCTCTAATAGCTACTTCCCTACACTAGTAGTTACACACCTATGTGTGTTATCATCCCTTGGTAGAGAAAAATGGTATTGGGTTTCTCTACTCCATCATGTTGAGCTCCTCTCTGTATGCTTTTAATATTGCCAATGAATATATAATTATCTCAAAATAAAAAATTCATTAGCTCTACCTCCTCCATGACACACAATTTTCAATTTGTATTTGTAGTATTTTGTGCCAGAACTCTATCTTGGGTACTTTATTCAAAATTGAGCAGCTGTTTAGCTTAGTTGATATTAGAATACAATTGATAGTAAAGATTCATGATTTAAACTATTAATTATATCTATTTAATTTTATTATGTTTATGAAGTAAAACTTAAAGTTGTGAAACTTACTATTTATAAAACATCGACATTACTTTTATTTTCTATATATCAGTAATGTTTTTAAAACTTAAAAATGCATTAAATTAAAATATTAAATCAATAAATGCAAGTGTTATGATGAAGATAATCACATTGCAAAGTTAGAGGTATCAAGATGTAATTTCATGATATTGTTTAAATATTATTAGTGTTTTTCAAAGGCCCATGAGTTAAAGACTTGGTCTATAAGGAAGGTGATGAAACCTTTAAGAAATATGGCTTAAGGGGAGATTATTAGGTCAATGATGTTGTGCCCTTGAAGGGGATTGGAGGACACTGGCCTGTCTCTGTCTTTCTCTCATTCTCTTTCTCTTCCTCCTGGCTCCAGATGTGAGCACTCAGTTCAGCGTTTGCTAACATCATGAGGTTTTACTCTTTCCAGAGGCCCAAACCAATGGGGCTTGCTCAGTCTGCAACTTGAATTTCCAAAACAATAAGCCAAAATAAATATCTCTTTATTTCATATGTGTAGTCTGTGTCAGGTATTTCATTATAGTGACAGAAAAATAACTCACACACAACAAAACGTACACCTTCAGAGGTGCATGAAGTTACATATGAAACTCTGGGAATAAAAAGTGTGAAATGGCATGAAGTCTAAAAGTGTGGGGGAGATGGCTTAAAAATGTTAGTTGTATGAAAGCAATTCATAATCTAGGAAAATTTTATTAAGGAGAAACAGTCATTTTAAAGCTTAAGGACTGAGGAAATCAGTAATTAAGAAGATGCCAGCAGGATTCATTTAAATTTGCCAGCCACCTCCCCATTCCGTTCAACTGCTACCTGCCTTTCTCCTCAGACTGAATTCTCTCAAACCTACAGCAATGTTCCCTTTCTTCTCATAGATAAAACAAGTATTGTGCCTACATAGTCACCATTTAATCTTTTGGCACACATTAAGTGTCTCTTATTATTCTGGACTACTTATTTCACTTATGTTTCAATGTCATAAACTCCATTTCATTTGAACAATTTTCTATTGATATCAGTTACTTTCTTTTTCACCCATATTATGCATTTTACCCTTTCACTTGGTTCCTCATCATCAGTTGATTTCTGATCATATATCTTCCACAAAAATAAATAAATAATAAATACCAAAAAGTTCTTCCCTTAAATATATATTCTCTTCTAAACATTACTTCCCTTCTCCTTCTGAGAAATAGCTATACATTTTAAACACCTTATTTATATAGTGAAATTAGCTGACTTAATTATCTTTTCTAATGATGTCTTAGTAATAAGTTTTTCAGATTTGTTCTTTGAAAAGTTAAACTTTTAATAGGTGACTAGATGGACTGAAAAAGAGCTCTCAATATTGGCTTTCACATTAAGTAAGACACTCAAATTCTGCTAGTCAAGATTATTTTTAAACATATAGAAGAACTCACAAGTGAATTTGAAAGAAAAAAAAATGTATGTTTACATATATGAATTTTTCCAATAGTACCACGATTGTGATAATGCCAAATTGGGAACTTTTTTTCTAGAAAGGAAAACAATACCATCCACCAACATTATGATTTTCCTCCTCCTTAATATGCCCAAAGATGCTACTGAGCACTACTAAGGCAGTCACGGGGTGTCTTTCCAAAGATTTTGACGGAGTTAATGACATACACACCTGCCCTGGCTCCTGTACAAACTCAGCTCACTCCCTAAGCAGCTGACAAATTCCTTAGGCATCAGTGTTTATCTGAGGCCCTGAGGGCTGCTAGCCAGTACTGGTGAGGGAGACTCTACTCAACAGATCCCACAAAGACCTGGGTAATATGGAAAACCCTCATTCCTCCTATTTTTCACTTTGTTTTGCCAAGCTGTAAACTCTAAAAGGAATACTTAAAGTGAATAATGCTATTTGTCTCATTATTTCTTAAAGCTGTCAAAAAATCATTTTAGTCCTTTCAAAACATCTGTTATTTTCTTTAATAGGATTGCTCTGAAAATAAATTTTATATTGAATATCTTTTTTCTTTATATACAAAGCCAGGAATGTGATGTTTTAGCTTCATCATTCTTTCAGGTGTTTTTCTTAGCTTTTCTTAGCTTAAGCTAGGTGCAGCCCTCAGGCAACTGAGTTGGAGATGGCTCAGGTATTTGCCAGGGAGAAATTTCAAGCCAGGGGTCATTTGCAGTAGGATGTTGACCTCACAGGAATCTCCCATTTATCTCTGAAAGCCTTCTGCTTCACAGCTGCTCCTGTTGGGCCCAAGCAACCCTGAGGGGAAATATTCTGGTGGATTGAGAGAACCATCCTATTCTGGCCCTTCTTGGGGGAAGTTTTGGGTCTTTTATCTCTTGGCCCAACACTTATACTGCTGCTTCCAGCTCTCTCTCCTTTATCACAATCTTAAGGGTGTTTTCAGTGTGTCCAGGCCTACCCTGAAAAGATAGCAGATAAAGATTAAGAACCACTACAGAGATAACAAACAAGAACTCAGGTACTAAGCCTTCATCTTTGCTGGTGGGCCTTTGGTACTCTCTCAGCAAGCACACCCATTCTGTTTCCAAAAGCCCAGGAACTTCCATGGATGCTTTTATTATTTTTCCTGAAACACTAAAAACAAACATTGTTGACTATATTCCCCTGTATCCCTAAAAACTTAGGCATGTAATATCTAAGATCAAGAATATTCTCTTACATTATTGAATTTAAAAAATTAGACATTAAAGAAATTCTGTTGTCTAACATTCTTCTCCTTCTGTTTTTTTTTTTTAATTTTTTAGATGTTGCTGGACCTTTATTTTATTCATTTGTTTATATGCAATGATGAGATAAAACCCAGTACTTAACACATGCTAGGCAAGCAGCTCTAACACTGAGCCACAACCCCAGCCCCTCTCCTTCTGTTTTTGACAGGGGTCCTGATAATGTCATTGATGGCATTTTTCCCTGATCTTGATCTTGCCATTTTAGTCTCCTTTAATTTGGAAGAGGTCTGCCACTTTTCTTTGTCTTTCACAACTGCAACATTTTGAAGTAAAGATGTGTTCTTTTGTAAGAGTAGAACCTTCCTGTTATTGATCTCTTCATTAACAGTATCAACCAGCACGGAAAAAACTAGTTAAACAAGGCTGCATCCTCCATCCAAGATGGTTACAAATATTGCCTTTCTTCCCTTTCCACATCAATATTAATAACAAAATGAACAAAGTTGGAAAAGGTACAGCTTCCACAGGAAGACTCTCCAGGAAAACCTAATGGGAAGGGCAGATTTAACAGAGTACTTATATAATAATTCTCTGCCTTTTCTTTCTTGTAGGATTATCCAACCAAATCAAACATGTACATACTTTGTCTACCTTCTGGTAAGGATATAGAGATGAGTCAGTATTGCTCTCTGTTTTTATCCTTCTAAAACGTATTCAGGTCTACTGAATCATTCTAATTTGATCACCTGAAACCAGTTTTATTTGAGAGTGCTAATAATCTCAAAGGCAAGCCATTTCAGCAATTCATTGTTTACTGTATTTTTTTTTAATTTGATTGTTTGCTATTCAATTAACATCTTTTTTCTTTTGCTCTAACCAATGCTCGGACCATTTCACCCTACATTGGAAGAGTCCTTCTGAAAATAGACTCAACATATTTTCCCAAGTAATAAATCGGGGAAATAATCCCCTCAATTTAATGCCCTTATGATGAAATCATATATGTATGTTGATTAGAAAATATATTTGACACTGAGCAGAGACCACTATTAAACTTGACAGGTTAAATATGAATTTGCACCTTTTCATGGAATAAAGTGGATTTAAACAGGAATATGTCACATTGGTTGGGAAGTGATAGGTTTAATTATAATTTCATATTTCTCTTTCTCTCCATCCGGATGCAAGACCCATAAAGGGTTAATAGGCACATTCAAATATATGAAGGCTGTTAAAAGAGCCACAACATTGTACAAGATGTAACTATTTATTCTCAAGAGGTCTCTTGCCTGCTTGCTTACTTGTAAGTTTTAATGGGCTTTATTTTTTCAGAGGAGTTATGGATTTATCTAGCTTGGTTTTAAGGAGACTTCTAATTTTCACCCTGTACCATCTTAGCTGGTAGGTATAAATACTTCATTACAAGCCTGAGTCTTTCTCATGACAATCCAGGTCCCTCTTGAAAACTAGTAAAACAATAAAAGAAAGAAAATGTTGGCTGATGGTAACTGCTATTGTGCCTGCAACGAAACCAAAGTTGCACAAGAATCACGAGTTAACTGTTCTATTCAGGGTCCATGAATAGGAAGATGTTGTCCCAATTTAGCCAAGAGTAGATGCCATTTGTTTTTCTTTCTTTTTTTTTTTTTAAAGAGAGTGAGAGAGGAGAGAGAGAGAGAGAATTTTTAATATTTATTTTTTAGTTTTTCTTGCAAGTCTACCATCATCTACCTTCTGGTTGTCAAAGATAGGATCCTGAATTGTCTACATTTAAAACAGATAGAAATAAACCTATGAAGTCACAGATTTAACAACAACAACAAAAAAGCATAGTGAGGGAACTGAAAGAAATTTAAAATAACAATACCTTTATATGGAAGAAGGAACACTCCTCAAAGATGAGTATGAAATATCACAGGAACTTATCTCAAAATGGTCAAGGACTGACACTAAAACCTGCTATTAAACGGTAGCTAGTGATGTTGCTACATTTCTTTGGTTGGTAACTGGAATGAAAGACAGGCTGAATACGGGTAAGAAAATGGAAGAAGTAAAGAAAATACTTAACTGTGCCCTTTGACACTGACTTTTCATTAAAGAGTAGAATATATGCTCATACAAAATGTATACATATATACTACATAAAGCTAAATACATTCACCAAATATACTATGTAATATTTGTAGATACTATATATAGACTGAATGTTCTTATTAAATATAGGAAAAAACTTTTATATATAATTTATTGTACCAAAATGTTGGTATTGAATGGCCTTCTTTTTTTTTTTAAGAGAGAGTGAGAGAGGAGAGAGAGAGAGAGAGAGAATTTTTAATATTTATTTTTTAGTTCTCGGTGGACACAACATCTTTGTTGGTATGTGATGCTGAGGATCGAACCCGGGCCGCACGCATGCCAGGCGAGCGCGCTACCGCTTGAGCCACATCCCCAGCCCTGAATGTCCTTCTTAAAAATAGCAATGAATTAGGACAAGTTATTTAGTAATACAGCATCCGAAGTATATTTAGAAAAGTATTTGAAGCACCCCGAGAGTGAAATGAGAAAAATCTTTTTAAGACAAGAGGATTATCTCACAAAATAATGTTTTTTAAAGTAGTTTTACTTCTCAAAGCTTATGTATAATTTCAAAATTTCTAAAATATAGTGACGTATGTTTTCTTTTTACTATACAAAGAAAGGATCCATTTAATAACTATTCATCTTACCTTTCTCATGGTAAATATTTCTTGGGTAAGGAAATAAATACAATGGAAATAAGAAATACAGTTTTCAAAGTAAAGTTGCTAAATAGGTTTTATTTTACTTAGGAAATAAACACAGAAACAATGTCTAGGGATTTCTCTTTCACATTATGGAAATCTTATAGGGCATATGGTGGCCATATTCTGCATTAGGTAAGGCATTGTATAAACTGGATGACTTCATTGTTCTTTGGAATTGTAAACAAATAGATCACAAGACCTTAAATAGGCTTTATTTGTTGTTTGCTTCTTGCCCTAGAACAATGAATTACTAAGTTTGTATATGGTTTCCTCTCTCTTTACCTTCCCATAATACTCCCATCACTTTTATGAACAATGGAATCACAAGATGAAAGTTTTACAGTTGACAAAAGTAATAAGAAATATAGAGGTGCATAGTTTATCTTATCATTTATAAATCAGAACAATTACTAAGCCCTTTTGATAAAGAATTTCCCTAAGTTTGGGAGTAAAGAAAGGATAGAATCCAGAGGTTACATGAAAAAGGAACAGCATTTAAACTCTGTAGGCTAGAAGGCATCAACACATGTTATCTGATGATATTTCCAGGTCTAACACTGGAATAGACAATAGACCATTGTGTACCCGTAGATTTTTGAAATCCTACCTCTTTTTCTCTCTTTCCCTATGTATCCCTAGGTTGTTCCATTGGTTGAAAAAAGCCATACTGTTTTTAGTTGATGGTAAGCATTTGAAAATAATAAAGTCCTCAAGAAAAATTGGCATTTAATGTAGAAAAATAACAATGATTGTGTTTTTTACCCTATTTTTATCTGGAAATTTTAAAATTATTTAATTGTACCTTTTTAGAATGAAGAATCCATGTTCCTGTCATATGAGCAGTTGTTTGATAAGAAAACTGAGAGAAGAAAATCCCCAAATATTTGTCAATATGACAAACACATGAGCTGCTACTACTACTACTACTACTACTACTACTAGTACTGTTATTATTATTATTATTGCTATGGTTTGAATCCATGGCTTTGATAATGCCAGATAAGCAGTCCACCACTGAACTAGCTACATGCCCCTCTCTATAAGACAAACATGTAAAAGCTCAAAGGTACATAAATCACAGTTTTAAATGAAAATATGTTACTTTTCTTTATAAGGTTTATAAAAATACAGTATACTTTGTACCTAGGCCAACACCATATAACACAATAACAAATATTAGAAACTAGGTTAATTTTGTCTTAATAGCAAGAAGAAAATTGATGGACTCAATGACAATTTTTATTTTATAATATTTTATTTTATATATTATTTTATTCACAGAATTATTACCCATGTTAACCTTAGTATGACTTGCCCTGGAAAAATACATTGCTCACAAACAATGAAAGACTTTAGTACTACTATACAAAGACTCTGAGAGAGATTGCACAAATGAATAATGAATTATTGGAAAATTTCAAAATGAGATGATAAATAGGAATAGAATTTTTTTTTTAAATTATATATGTAGTTTTCACTAAAGAAGTGCAAGTTTTTATAAACATTAAATATATTCATATAGGACTAGGTTTATAGCTCAGTTGGTAGAGTGTTTGCCTACATGCATAAGGCACTGGGTTCAATCCCCAGCACTACTAAACAAACAAACAAATAAAACAAAAAAACCTTTAGTAAGCCACTCCCCCCAAAAAACAAATGCTGAATGTTTTCTCTGATATAAGAATGCTGATTCATAATGGGGGTGGGAGGTGGGGAGAATAGGAGGAATAGACAATTTTAGATAGGGCAAAGGGGAGAGAAGGGAAGAGAGGGGGTATGGGATGAGGAAAGAAGGTGGAATGCGATGGACCTCATTACCCTAAGTACATGCATGAAGACACAAACGGTGTAACTCTGCTTTGTGTACAACCAGAGTCATGAAAAATTGTGCTCTCTATGGGTACTACAAATTGAATCACATTCTGCTATCATATATAAAAAATGAGAATAAATAAAATAAAAAATTTCATTTATTACGTGTAGGTTTCTGTGTTTTCAAATTAAATGTATCATGTCTATTCATGCTGCTCTAACAAAATTACATTGACTGGGTAGCTTGTAAACAATATAAATTTATTTCTAACAGTTCTGAAGGCTGGAAAGTCCAAGATCAATGTGCCAGCGTTGGATGTCTAGAGAGGGCCTATTTCCTGGCTCACAGATGGTGCCTCCCCACTGTGTTCTTGCCCTGTGGAAGGAGAAGGTAGTGCTCTGGCATCATTTTTGAGGGCCTTTATGCCTTACTCCCAGTGGCCCCACTCCCAACAAACAAACAAACAAAAAATTGAAATTAGATTTCAGTATGTGAATTTTGGGGAAACAGAAACATTGACACTATAACATCATATAGATTTACTATGGTTCAAAGGAAAGAGATGTGTTTGGACTATGTTCAACATTTTTAGCCCTAATCCTTATACTTCAAAGACAGTACATTTATAATTTTTAGAGAAATACTTTCCAGCAGGATAAATACTTTCTGGCAAAATATATAAATACAAAGCATAAAAGGAGTCAATTAACTCAATATCATTTTTCAAAAAAAATAAACTGTAGGAAAGGAACTCAATTATTGCTTTTACAATTCTATTTTATTTTTATTTGAAAGTATATAGGTCATTGTACTTAATGTACATGCCTTATTAGGAACCAAAAGGCTTTTTCATTTGCCATCAGTTATTCACTGATATATAGATAAATTTTTACAGTTCCATAAATTCCAGTATATGAACTCAATAAAGGACTATAGGGCATGCACTTTGAAAATATCTGTCCTATAATCTATAATGTTTCTATACCATAAAGGAGAATGTGTTACTTCACTTTAAAGAAAAATACTAATTATTTTGATGCAAATCTTTGGCTTATGGCACAAAGATTTTTCTTGTGCAAAAAAAAGGAAAGAAAGAAAGAAAGAAAGAAAGAAAGAAAGAAAGAAAGAAAGAAAGAAAGAAAGAAAGAAAGAAAGAAAGAAAGACAAATCCCCATCTTAGGTTTTCATTTTTGAAACTAGAAAACTGTCTTTCTCTTCAATGTAACTACTCACTAATAGCAAACTGAATTCAAAATCCTTTTTGTTACCACAAAATCTACAAATATGTTATCTGGGTTTCTTCCACCACCACAAAGTCAAAGGAAACTTTTCTCTATCATTTATAGTTTAATTCTATATTTAAGTAAAGAAAAATAAGTCACCAAGTATGCAATAAATGTTCCATTTAATAAGAATGTGAACAATATATAAATATGGATACTGCTTTGTCTCTGGATTGAAGTTGAAAAATTCCAAATTATTACAATTTTCACCTACAACATGAAGTTGCGATTTAAAACCAAGGTCTTGAGTCCTCTCAAATAGGGAAAAATAAATGCAGCTTTTTGTTTAATAAACTGTCATATAAATTCAAGTTGGGAAAGAATATTTACAGAAGAGACAGTGAATAAAACATATGAAAGCCCTGGAATTTAAACAGGCTTAATGCTGTAAGGAAGCATATTAACAATGCATTTGTAGAAAAATATGGGAATGTCATTGGAAGAAACTAAACAAGAATGTTGGTAGTTTAGTGCTGAATTTCTAAAAGAGAAATAACAAGTAAAATTTAGGAAAACTTGTTCCAGCTTTCCAATCAAAAGTAGTACAATGTAGAAGCTGATAGTTCTTTGTACAATATTTGTTATCCTATGATAATTTTACTGTATGTGTATGATACAGAAAACTTTCCAGATAATATAGTTATCTTTCTCAAGAAAAAGATGTTTATAATATGAAACCATAAAACCTATTTTTGCTTGTTTGTAAATGCATGCCAACTTAACATATGCTGATATGGCATGCTCTGGTATAATCCAAGACTTTGTGCACATGAAGAAATTATTTTCATGGTAGTATAAGTTTATCAATTGCTGGTGCTTTTCTGTGCCTTCAAGAGCACACTCTGCTCTCACATTTTACAATTTTTAAAATTTTACAATTCTCATGATAACTTCATGATTTTATCTTTCAGGTAAAATGTAAATAAAATCCTAAAAAACAAATGTAGCTATTAGTGTCTTTAGTAACTGAATTGTGTGCTAAGTCTAAATAAGTCAATGAATAGAATGGGCTTTATGATACTCATGACTTCTGCCTTTTTTATACTACTAATCCTATCAGTTGTAGAAATTCTTTCAAAAAAATTGTTCAAAACATAATGTGTACTCATAGCACACATAATTTTAAAGTTTTAGAGGTAAAAAAGCAAAATATTTCCCACTTAACTCCCGCTTCAGCATTTGTCATCTTAGAAAAACTCTGATACTTCCCTTAAAATTGTATTTATAAAAACTAAAAAGTGAAGAATATTTTCAAAACAAAAAAATAATTGGAAATAAAGCTGATAGTAGAAAGGATAAATTACTGACTTCTTGGGTCTAGAGTCAATCAACATATTCACTCACTATCAATAATCAAGTTATTATTCCAGTAACCATGCAGGATAGGAATCAAATGTTCATTTATCTAACACTTAGCCCTTTACATGTAAATTTCATGTATTTCTGCATGTTATCCTTACTCCCCTACCCCACTGAAAATGAAAATCATTCATTGTAGACAAAATGGAATGAGTTATTATTATTGAGATTTACAGAGGGGGAAATTCAGACTCAAGGAAATTAGGAAATGTGTCCAAGTTCTCACAACCTACAAGCTATGGCATTAAGTTATGAACCAAAATTTCATACACATCAGAACTTGTCTTCTCTCACCTCCAGTGTTCATTGCTCTTTCTTTCATACTCATTCAAGTATCTGTTGAAAAAGCTCCAGTGCCTGTCCATTCTACATTCACCTGTATAAGAAAACAAGTGAAAGGAAAAGACACAGCTCTTGCCACTAAGATAGGAGCACAGTGGTACGGACTCAGAGAAGCAACTGGACAGAAGCAGGGTGACTAAGGCTCTGAGAGAAATAGGTGCAGGTAGAGCCAGAGAGAAGGCTCCCAGTATCAAAGGAGCACAAGAATTACCCAGAGCAAGGGAAGGACAAGTCTAAAACAGTCCTTCTCAGACTTCAATTTCCAATAATATAGAAGATAGAGTCTAGCTTACTACTCCAAGGACTCACCTCTGAGAATACAGTGAACAATTAAAGATACACACTCTTATTAATTACACTCATATTTTTATATTTATGTTCATTTATATCTATAATTACATTTATGTTTATACGCATTACATCCCATTGAAATTCATTTCCTTATTATAGTTATTGAAACCCATGATTTTATATTACACTTCTAGTCATACCACAGGGTGTGTTCTAGTCTTCTCCCTTTCCACATTTGCAAATTCCCTCCCTGACAATTAGAAACCTAGATTCATTAAGTCTGTATAATGCTTTTGGTAGTATGGCCATTTTAACAATATTAATTCTTCCTATCCAAGAACATGGGAGATCTTTACATCTTGTAAGGTCTTCCTGCTTCAGTGTCTTTCTTTAGTGTTCTGTAGTTATCATTGTATAAGTCTTTCACCTCTTTTGTTAGATTGATTCCCAAGTATTTTACTTTTTTTGAGGCTATTATGAATGGGGTAGTTTCCTAATTTCTCTTTCTGATGGTTTATCACTGATGTATAGAAATGCATTTGATTTATGGGTTTTGATTTTATATCCTGCTATTTTTTCTGAATTCATTTATTAATTCTAGAAATATTTTGAAATCTCCAAGTAAAGAATCATGTCGTCAGCGAATAGTGATAGTTTCAGTTCTTCTTTTTCTTTTTGTATTCCTTTAATTTCTTTTTTTCTGTCTAATTTCTCTGGCTAGATTATCAAGGACTATATTGAATAAGAGTGGTGAGAAAGGGCATGCCTCGTAGAAATACAAAAGGTAATTATGAAATTCATTTGAAAAAATTAGAAGAGTGAAGCAGGAAGCATCACAATACCAGACCAGAGATATAGTAACAAAAATGACCTGGTATTGGCACCAAAATACACATGTAGACCAATGGTACAAAATAGAAGACACAGAGATAAACCCACATAAATAAATACAGTTATCTCGTACTAGACAAAGGTGCCGAAAACATACACTGTTGAAAAGATAGCCTCTTCAACAAATGGTGCTGAGAAAAATAGTAATCCATATGCAGAAAAATGAAATTAAACCACTGTCTCTCACCATGTACACAGCTC
The DNA here is from genome assembly GCF_964194105.1 of Spermophilus citellus. Lineage (NCBI taxonomy): Eukaryota > Metazoa > Chordata > Mammalia > Rodentia > Sciuridae > Spermophilus > Spermophilus citellus. Next base: position 164,552,923 of record NC_138184.1, read on the forward strand.
AACTCAAAGTGAATCAAGGACCTAGGAATTAGACCAGAGAATCTAATAAAAGAAAAAGTAGGCAAAATCTTCATCATCTCAGATTAGGTCCTGAATTCCTTAACCAGACTCCTAAAGCACAAGAAATAAAATCAAGAATTAATAAATGGATGGATTCAAACTAAAAAGCTCTTTCTCAGCAAAGGAAACAATCAATAACTGAAGGGAGGGATAGAAGAAGAGGGAACATGGGTATAGGAAAGATGGTGGAATAAGATGAACAACATTACCCTAGGTACATATATGATTGCACATGTGGTGCAACTCTACATCATGTATAAGCAGAGAAAAGAAAAGTGTGCCCCATTTGTGTAGAATGAATTGATATACATTCTGCTATCATGTATAACTAATTAGAACAAATAAAAATTTTAAAATAAAAATAAATAAATAAAAAATTTTAAAAAGAAACTTAGATTCAATCTTCCTTAAATTCAACTTTCGTGACTCATGTCCTATTTGTAGCCAATCCTCATTAAGACTGCTGCCTCTCTCCTGCATAAACAACTACTTGCTGCACTAGGATAAATACCCTGGACATTGCATTCAGTTTGATGTCTCATACTCATTCACCACCACATCCAGACATCCTCTGACCCTATTTGTGCTCTAAAACCTAGTGGCAAACTCTTCCTCCACAAGGATGCTCACAGCCTCTGCTTGGACTTTGTGTTTCACACAAGGTTACCCCGCTTATTCCACCAGGATGACTTTCTCATTCCACTCGAGTTCTTAACATCCCTCATCAGGCTTCATGTTCCAGAGAGCACATACCTTTTGTTCTGTGTACTGTGCCACCTCAAGGCTGTAGAGCTGAATTGTTTAGAGAGAGCAAAAGAGAAGAGGAAGGACTACAAATCCTGAGAACATAGCTTGATATGTTTTTCACTGAAAAATCAAGATTGGTGATTCTCAAAAAGAAATTACACAGATTTTGTGGTTTTTAAAAGCATAACCAATATAAAATTTTGTATTTGGAAAAGGAAACAAACATTGTTTTTGTGATACAAACTACTCAAAATGAAGCTGAACAAAATCTTCTTGGATAAGTATGTGGATTTTTTTTAAGAGAGTGAGAGAGGAGAGAGAGAGAGAGAGAGAGAGAGAGAGAATTTTTAATATTTATTTATTTTTTTAGTTCTCGGCGGACACAACATCTTTGTTGGTATGTGGTGCTGAGGATCGAACCCGGGCCGCACGCGTGCCAGGCGAGCGCCCTACCGCTTGAGCCACATCCCCAGCCCCAAGTATGTGGATCTTGTGGTGAGAAGAAAAGGACATGACTCTTTTGTATTTATCTAAATGAAACAGGGCATTCAAAATGTTTCCATAGAGGATAGGCATTTAGAAGCTACCTGTTTTGCTGGGTTTATTTGACTCAATGATTATAGACATTATAATAGAGTTAGATGATCCTTTTTGGTGAAAGATAACACATCTCCAGTTTCTTAAATTGTAACATGTAGATGAGAATATCTAGGATGTATTCTAGAAATATATATATATATATATATATATATATATATATACACACTAGAATATTTATAATACTATATATACTATTTTAGTCAGTCTATGTAGTAGTATATGTGTATAAGAATAATATATATATATATATATATGTACTATATAGTGTACATGGTATTATGTATATAAATTAAAATACTTCCTTACATAGATGGCATAAAAATTGATGATTAGCTAGTTAGAAAATTATTTTCTTATTATTATTTTATGATTTTTTTGGAAATGCATTTAAGATAGTCAAACAAATCAGAAATAAATAGAGTGGGAAATTACAATACCTTCAGTACCTAGGCATCCTTGCAAATTATTTTGAGCCTCTTGGACGTATTTCCTTCCACCTATAAAAATCTACAGCAAAAAGGTCATATATAAATGATCAGCTTCAGGTAAAAAATAGTTGCCAAAAATCTTTAAAGCTATAATATATCCTTGGCACCATCAATTTTAAGAATTTTTCTTAAGAAAAAATTCCCAGTAAAATTTGAACATAAACTTAGCTACAATACGGCTGGAGTTGAGGCTCAGTGGTGGGGCACTGGCCTAGCATGTGTGAGGCCCTGGGTTCAATCCTCAGCACCACATAAAAATAAATAAATAAATAAAGATATTATGCTCAACTACAACTAAAAATAAATAAATATTTTAAAAAAAATTTAGCTACAATAATAAAACTACTGTTATATAGCTAAAAATTGTCTAATGTCTAACAATACCACACTGAATAATTATCTTATATCCATAAAATTGCATATCATATAGTTTTTTAAAATGATTTAAAGTACAAATTTATAAGAAATTGATTATATATTTTTGAGTGAAAACCTACTACATGTCAGTATATATAAGCATATTTTTTATATTTTAAGAAAATGCACACACACACAGAGAAAGAGACAGAGGAGAGAGAGAGAGAGAGAGAGAGAGAGGGCTTGTTTAGTATGAATTAAAATATCATTGTATATTGAGGACTACAATTGATTTTTTTTTATTTTCCTCAAAATCATCTTTTTAAAACTTTTATCCATTCTTTTAACAAATATTCACTAATTCTATGTTTTTCCTGGCTCAGAGAACAAAATTCATTTATTTCCTTTACATGAAAATAGTATATCAAGGCCTTAATAGTCTTGCTGGCTGAGTATACATCTCATCTCTTATTTATAATTAACCAAATAAGCAACTGAAAAAAAACATTCTGGAAGACTCCACATTCTACCTTGAGTGAGGTAAGCCTTGAAAAACTTTAAAATTAAGTAAAAGCAAATCTTTTTAATTTGATGTTTAAAAATAAGAAACTTCAGGGTAAATAATAAAGCAAGAAACTTTTTCTCTGTCCAAGAAATTGTGAGATGTATTAATTTGAGCTTTGGGTACATGGTGGACCATTTAGAAAATCAATATCCCCCTTCTGACATTGTATTGAAAACACAGGGATAAAAATACTATATCCTCATTTCTAGCATGAAAAATTCCAATTTGTACAAAAGTATGATCTAGCTAGTTCAATTGGAAACACAATAGGTTAGATTTACCACATCTATTTCTAAATTTACTTTGTATGATTAAAAAGATTAATTTGAAATATATAGTGATTACTGAATAGGAGGATAATTACTAACTACTGATGTCTTATTTTATTTTATTTTATTTTATTTTATTTTATTTTATTTTATTTTATTTTGTGCAGGGGTTACTGGGCATTGAACCCAAGGGTGCTTTACCACTGAGCTAGATTCTCAGCCCTTTTTAATTTTTATTTTGAGACAGGATCCCACTTGGGCCTCACTTATTACTGAGGCTGGCCTTGAACTTCCAGTCTTCCCGCCTCAGCCTCCCATGTTGCTGGGATTATTATCTTAATTTTTTTTTTATAATTTCAGACAAGTTCAAAACCAGTAGCTTCATTCTATACCATTTCATTCCTTTAAATTGGTTTAAGAGTTTGTGTCATTATGTTAATCAGTTTTATGTCTCTGTGATGAAAATACCTAGCAAGAGCAACTTAAAAGAGGAAAAGTTTATTTGGGGCTTTCTGTCTTAGAGGGTTCAGTTCACGGTTGGCAGGATCTATCACTTTGAGCTGGAAGTGAAACAGGATTTCAGGGTTGAATGGTGACTACCTTGGAAAGTTGCTCACCTCAAGGTGTCCAGGAAGCAGAGAAACAAAGCAAGGAGAAGGAAGAGCCACCTGCACGAGGTATAGCCCGAAGGTACACCCACAGTCACCCAGATCTTCCAGCCATGCCCCACCTGCCTACACTTGTCCCCTAGTTAATCCATTTAAACTAGAATGGACTAATTAGGTTACAACTCTCACAACATCATTTCACTGCTAAACATACCTGCATTAAACAGAAGTTTTGAGGGACATCTCATATGCAAACCATATCATGCAAACCATATCAGTCTTCAGATAGTTAGAAATTCTGTGTTAACTTGCAATAAGAGAGCCTGACTTCATGAAAAACAGCTAAATCCTGCTTAGGATAGATCATCTGACCAGAAGAAGACAAATCTAGAAAAGTTCACTCCAAATCTAGAAAATTTAATAAATAGTTATTTTTTCTCTAGTACATGTAAATATTACATTTCTTTGAGTTCTCATTGATCATTCTGCCTTTATTATACTTTTGGAATATAATAAAATAAACTTTGAAGACATTTCTCTATTTCATGGACTAGAATCAAAAGTTTCTCATAAGACTGTGCATCTCTTTAACATAAAATCATGAGGACTCTTTTTGAAGTATTATTTTTTCCCCAGCAGTAATGTTAGGATGAGATCTTGTCATGCTCCTATCTGTAATATTGCATTTCATGCACACCAAGCTTTTACAACTCACCCAGCCATTAGTAAAGAGTACACGAACCTCTTTAAATTGATATTTTCTTTTATATTTATTTGTTCTTTTTATTTATTTTTTTAGTTTTACATGACATTTAACATTTTTATACAAACATAAAATATATCTTATTCTAATTAGGATCCCAATCTTATGGATGTACACAGTGTTGAGATTCACTGTGATGTATTCATATATGCACATAGGAAAGTTATGTCAGATTCATTCCACTGTCTTTCCTATTTCTCTCTCTCTGCCTTTTCTATTTTCTACAAACATTTGATTCATACAAATGCTGTTGCTACTGATGACCAGCCTGGCCCTGGTGCAACACAGGTATGTGGAAATAAACACAATCTGTCCAATTCTACCATTTCTGTGATGTTAATAAAAAGGATATCCAGCATGATGGCCATTCACCCTTTGGGTTGGGGAAACATACAAAATTATGTTCTATATTTATTAATTACAGGGGTCTTTTTTATTGTGTCATAGTTGAAAACATAAATCTATGTACTTCATTAGTCTGTATGAGAACTAGCCTAACTTAACAGTTGTCTGTGGTATACTGCCATGTATGGTTATAATGATAAAGGGTCCATCATATAAGTTGATAGTTATCAGCAGAAACTAAATATTTTAAACGTAAAATAATGAATTTCATTTCGTGCATGTTCTCATCATAGCTAAACAAAAGCCAGAGAAAGTAGAATTTGTTTAGAAAATGAGTTATAACATTAGAAACCTGTATGAATCCAGCATCTGCTATGCGTCCAGTAAGAAGTAGTTTTGGAAATGATCCATTCATAGGTGAAGTCAAAACTCAGAACTATTGAAGCCCTTTGCTTTTGCAGTCTTGCAGTAGAGATAGCTAATTATCTACTAAAATATGTGATTTCTCCACTTACCATGAAGTGTTGCTATAGGAAAGTGCTGTCTAGCCTCATTCCACCTGTAGAGGCTATTTGACTAGTCTGTCTCAATGCAACCCAGTATTTGTGCACTACTTAAGAGATAAAAATGTTTAAGACAGGGATACCCTATCCATTTTTCCTTTTCATTCTATAAGATGGATGTACTGAACTATAAGCTTCAGGGGGTAAAGGAGACACAGATAGAAACCTGATGTTTTAAATATTCACAAAGAAGAAAGCTGCCCAAAACCAAGAAGAATAGCATCAGATTGATTATAAGCAATAATTAATTGTATTAAGGCAGAGACATTTTTATATTATTTTTAAGTGATCATGAATATGGTTCTCTATATAATATTCAACTAATGATTTGGGGCAGAGAAAAGGTATAGTATGGGGGGGAAATGAAAGAATAAACATAGGTGTGACTGAGCTTTTGTTAATGTGTGAACAAAGTGCCATAATAAACAATGTTTAGCTAATGCTGAGCAAGTAGCAAAAAAAAAATGCATTTTCTAGTCCACATCTAGCACTATTATTTTAGACAACTTCTCTGTTACTTTAGGCAATTGGAAGTGGGGGGAGGTGTGCACTCATTTTCTTACCTGCAAAATAAGAAATTCCATCAAATGAACATCATAATTACTTCAACCATAATATCCTATATGTCCATTAGCACATGACAGGAGGTACTATATGGAAAGAGTCCTAGGTATTGCCCACCAGATTTCCAGGGCTTTCCCTACCTCTAGATGGCTTCAGGTGTTCAGAAAAATTGTTTAAATACTCTGGACTTCAGTTATCCCATCTATAAAATTAAAAAAAAAAAAACGTAAACTCTAGGTTTTCTTCAAGCTCTAATATTTCAACAATTCTATAAACTAAACTGTTGTTTGTGTGTGCAGTTAATGGAAATGAAAAGTAATACCACAGTGTACTTGTAAGTAAAGAACATAGTTTTCTTTATGAAGTGTTATCAAGAAGTGAAGAAAATAAATTTTGATACATAAATAATTTTTTAAGAGACCATGACATTTTGGCCAGTCCTTTCCTCACTTATCATCATAGTATAAGGAAACTCTCCCTGAGTAGCAGGCGGACACAGCAGAAGCACAAATTTATAGTCAGCTCCCAGCCCCTTGCCCAGGGTCACATTCTTTGTGGATGACTTACTCCAAGAACAGTATCTGCCCTGGGAGACGGAAGCGCAAGGCAATGCCTTCGCTTTGGTGAGGCAGACAGGGAGGGTCGCCCACGCCCCATGATGACTAAGCCAAAGGTAAGGAGATGAACATTTTTTTCAAGTTAAGTTGTAAGAAGCCAGTTAATTCTGTCAGAGCTTTTGTAACAGCTCATATAGTCCATACACAGAAAGGTTAATTCATCTTTAGAAAACATAATCAGTGGAAAAGAAAACAATATGGGAAATGGCCGACTGTGTTTGTGTGTGTGTGTGTTTGCACACTGCTATAGTTGTGTATATTAATATATTAATATATTAATCTGCACTGCATGGGAATGGTGAGTTTTCTATGTATCACCACACATCTACTTTAGCTAATTTTTCCCATTAAAATCATTTTAAATTTAAATACAAAATTCCAATTTTATCTCTAGCTACTTAGAGCTTTATTTAAATAAAACATCAAATTACTGTCAAAAGGAAACAAGGAAATGTTCAGATTCTCAGGAGGTGAAAGTGGTAGCAAATTAAATTTCTGAGAGATAAAGACTTTCAGATGTTATTTTAGTTTTAAGAGTGTGTATTCTAGAAATGGGGATGTGTTTAAGATAATTAGACTAGTAATGTACACATCTTGAGAACAGACAGCTAAATTTGACTGGGGATTTCTAAACCTCACTGCAACCTTTAGCAGTTTTATTATCTGTAATGATTATTGTGTTTGCCTGTGTGCCCTTCCTTCAGAAAAGACTTGCTTAATGTCTGTTAACCTATGTGTGATGATAAATTTGATTGGTATAAAATAATCTAGGTTGGAATTCTATAATTACAGACTATAGCTGTAATCAAAGCAGAATTTGACATTTAAGTCAATGCTGCTTCTTCACATTTTTGTAGTGCTCATAGCATTGATTGTTAAGTTTATTTTAATATGGATTTTTCCTCTTTATTCCTAGAGAAGTGCATAACATTATTTAACACTTTGTATAACACATCTTGATTGATTGTACTTATTCATATGTATGTTTCATGTGAATGAACTATGTGATTAAGCTACCACATGTTTAGTTATATATTCTATATTTACTTATATTTTGAGAGCATTAAAATTGGTAAAAACTATTACTGGTTCCCACCAACTGAGAACATTTTACAGCTATCTCAGATAGTATGACATAAGCTTCAGGAATACATGGTTTGATGACAGACGAGACTATATATTCAAATCCTGGCCAATATGCAAACTTTAGCATATGATCTATCCTTTCAAGGATTTTTTTTAGCTGTAGAGTGACATTTAATCTTAACCTTTAAAAAGACACAATTCCTTTTTCAAGTAATATGCTATTATTAGAATTTCTAGCTTCCTCCACTTTTGCATTTGAGTTTAATTTTAATCATACTCTTTGTTGAATTGCTTTTATTCCTCCCTCACCACCCCTCTTCTCCATCTATCTATCTAACATGGGCCTCTACTGTCCAAAATGATATTGCCTGGTAAATCAATAGATAGTTTGCGTATGGATTCAACATTTTTTGCCCAAGGCTTCAATAGAGCCCATGCTAGCTTTGTCTTTTTCTGTGCTGGGGTCATGACATTGGAGCATATGTCTGTTTGAAAAGATCTGAAGCAAAGGCCCTTTGGACTCTCCTTTCACTTTATACCTGACCCTGACCCTTATTATTATTATTTTTTTAAATTCCCTCTGCTGCTTGACTTTTTCATTGCTCTGACACACTTTTCTGTTAAACTCTTTGTCCTGTGGCTTGTGCAACATGATTCTCTAGATTTGGGTCTTGGCCTCTGTGACCTGAACCAACTGATTCTGCCATGGGTTTAAGTGATCACTCTGGTTGGATTAAAGAAGTAAAGAGAACTCCTTTTATTCTGTCAACACCATTCTGACATTTGTCTTTCAAATAACACTATCTCTTTTTTAGGCAAGAATAAAATATCAATTTCAAATTGTTAATCTTTGTTAGAGTTTATAGAGCCCATATATATTTATTATTTTTAAACAGGTGCTATTATTATACTAATTTCACATACCAGAAAGTTAAATCTAAGGACTTTTAATTACTCAGTTACTCAGTAAACTAGATACAGAACTAAGATTGTAATTTCAAACTTTTGGAATCAGAAACCACTATTTTGGTTCTCCCAATAATCATATGACTAATGTTAATCATTCATAAAGGGTAAATAAAAAATAAGAAAACACAGAATGGCAATAAACACTTAAGTTTTTTGTGGGAAGAAGTGTAATGAGAAACAACATATTGATAAATTGAACATGAATTTGTGATTAGAACTTTGTTTAGAGAGAAAAGTAATGGACCCCGAAACACTGCCACCCTTCTGTATTTTTATTGAAATATTTCTAGGCTGATTTGTTGACACAGGACAAGACACCAGTGTCACTAAAAGAATGAATTATGTAGGTACTTAGTCACAACACATGGTATCCAGATCTGACTCAGAACATCCAGCATACAATGCCACTTGTTAATGTAAAAAATGATATTTAAAAAATTTGATGAAGTAAATTATACTTTTATAATATTTTTATTACTAGCATTAGAAGCAAACAGATATTCTTTTGGATGGGGGAGCTTCCTGACAATTTGTGAATGACATATCAGATAGTATATTTAAGTCTGGTTAATCTGAAATTTCGGATTAGCAAGACTGGAATAGCATGGATGAGAAAGTCCTATAAGCCTATTGTGTGGGAGGCCTTAAATATTTTCCTTAATTCTCTATGAATAATCTGTAATTCAAAGCACTTTATAATATTTTTATTGATTTTTATTCCACTGATTTTGTTTGAGATGATTAAACTATATTGCTAGGTATAACACAAGGTATTTTGCACGTATTATGATAAAACTTTGCAAATCTACTACTAGATACATTTCCCCAATGATAAGCATATACTTAGATCATACATATATGGAGAGACTACTACAAAGTCTAGAATAGCTCTCCTGTGAGTTAATACATCTATGTAGATGCATATGTTGTGACTCTTTAATACTTCTGTTATAAGTCTTATTTTAAAATTGATATTTTAATCTAATTAATTTTACTTAGATATATTCCATCTGTGAAGTTAAAACCATATATATTTACTGTATGAAAGAAAGTAACTATAGGAATGATAATACATTGCTGAGCAAACTAAAATGTTTTCCACCTTAATGTAAATGGGCTAATAACATGACCTAGGTATGGATAAAGTGATTACAATTCAAATGTATAAAAAAAACTGATCAGTGTTCACTCTGAGCTCTAATTCTAAGCATAGTCAGAAAAGCCGACACAACCAATTCATCTATTTGGTGATGGGAAGCTCTTCATGTCCCCAAAGATATTTGGCTTGCTTTTTCTTCCTTTTTTCCTCTGAATGTAGAGAACAATTTATATCTACAGACTCTTTCTCCTAGGGTTCTTCACCACACAAGCTTAGGTGTACAGAGGATGTGGACTTTTAACATGTACACCCCATGTTTGCTACCACCTAAGGTAAGAATGTAGGCCATTTTCCATTTAAGAGTTTTACAGTTAGCCTTGATTAAGAAGCAAACAGAACACTTTCCAAAACATTTTCATAAACATTCCAGAATCTATATTTTCTGCTTTTCAATTTCAAGTATATGTTAGAATACTTGGACCACATTAAAATGCCTGACCCTATTAAGAAATTATTGAATTTAAATCTAGAATAGAATCTAGGAATTCCATATTTTAAACAAGCATTCTGAGTAATAAGTTGCTTTAAAAATCTCATATTATAGTCCCTAATTGCAGATGATACATAAAATTTCAGTACATTATTCTCCAAAACAGCTAAACAACCCTGGGTTGCTCATGAGAGAACACAACATTCCAACTTATATGTATATTAATCTTTATCTAAAAGAAGTGGACAATATACTTAATTATTTTTTGTTAACACGGATTGAAGATTATACTACTTATAAACACAAATGGAACACGTAGAAAAGTAAATAGAGGTGACACATCTACATGTAAAAACTCTTTGAGCTGCCCTCTGTAAAGGAAAATCTATGATAATCTCATCAGATATGGCAAGAAATAATTTAAAAAACAAAAGCTGCCCAAGACTAGTTGAAATATTGAGTCACATTAAAGACATTTAATAGTACATTTTTACTGAAAAATTTAAAAGTTCATCAAGATAATGTCTTAAATAGCTATTTTATTTACATTTTATGAGTGTTTTACAATTAGTACAATTTATTAATACTGTAAAATGTGTACCTCACTTGCAAATATAGAAACATGTATTGGGTTATGTGTAGATAACTTTTACACAATGAAATGTGTAATAAGATATGTCCATAGACAATGTATCTGATGATTTTCTGACCTCTTTTCTAATAGGTAAAGGAAATATTTCTTGACAAAGTTTCCACATTTTTCTGAAGCTCAATCAAAGCAAAATAATTGAATTTCTTTTCTCTCCAATAAGCAATTTTTGTTTCCTTAGGACACCTACCCAGATGGCATTACTCAGACACTGAGCTGTGATCAGGAGGTAACTTCCTCTTGCGTGGACATATCTGTGAATAGCAAGATGGTTATTCAACTAATGACTATTTTTAAAGTATGCAGTGCAGTGAATGCTGCAATTGATTGCTAAAAAATGGTGAGGTCATAGAGTAGTAATAACTAATGATACCATAGCAACTTAATGACAATTTTGTGGCAGGCATTTTGCTAAAAGTACATTAAAAGCAGTTACTATTTCAATTTACAAGTCAGGAAATGCCCAGTTAAGGAAACTAATTGGTTGGCAGTCAAAAAAGTTTTCCTAAGAGAGAGTATTTTTACTAATCCTTGGTAAACAAATGAATATTTGCTAAGCCCACTTTGCAAAGGGTATTACTATACAAAAAAATACCACAGCAAAAGGGCCCTCTTGGTTTCTGGGACTTGGAATGCTCCCCTTCTGTCCTCTGTTCTACTGGCTAAGTCTCACACATTTTTTATGATACCAACTTTTCTTCACTTATAATTCTTCATTGCACATTAGATTAAGTACTCAGAACACATATCTTAATTACTCACTTTATTATTTGTCTATGATCACCCATCCCTATTTTTGTTAAACTATAAGATCTGTGATAGCAAGAACCATATCTATCTCACTCTATCTTTTCAGAGCCCAGAAGTATTAATGTAAACATATACTAGGTAATATATATATATATATATTTGATGAATTAGTAAATGATTATATTTGTCTGACTTAGTAACAAGCATATGCAACTGTCAACTAATGGTACTCTAGACAGAGTAAAAATAAGTGATATTGGGGGGGTAAGATTTTAAGCTTCTAAGTAATTAACACTTGGAGGATAGTAAAGAAATTATGTACAGATTATATAACTTTTTGAAATACAGTTACATAGTATATGCAATTTTATAAATATATTAAACTTTCTTTTTTCAAATATAAATTATTTTAATGTAGGATATTAAAAACATCTCATTGGTTAAATAATCTTGTGGCTATATGTTGAATTAAAAATTGTGAAATTATTGGGGCTGGGGATGTGGCTCAAGCGGTAACACGCTCACCTGGCATGGGTTCGATCCTCAGCACCACATAAAAAAAAATAAAATAAAAAGATGTTGTGTCCACCAAAAACTAAAAAATAAATATTAAAAAATTGTGAAATTGTTAACATTTATATAAAATGCTTAGGGCTAAACATTATTAAAACTTTAAGTAGATTATCTCATTTAATGACCATGAAATGTAGAGTAAATGCAAGTGTGTTGAAGTCTGAAGCTTATCTAATTTGGGTGTGGGAATCTTTTCAAATGAAATAATTCAATAGTATGAATATCAAATTATGTTCAAAAACAAATATTTACTTAGAATGAGAAAAGAAATTCTAATAATTTATAAGTACAGAAAAGAACCAATATCAAAGACATTATAAAGTCCAAGAAAATCATACGTCTCATTACTTAGCACTAATCCAACTATTTTTGCTCCAACTTTTGTCTGTCTCACTGAATTGATATTAGAACTGATAATGCCAAAGCTCTGATGGGTAAAACTATCGATGCATTGGTACAAATGAAAGCCATGCTATCAAACTCCACTAGCAATCACTGTGTTGTGTATCATCATGCACTTACAAAGGGACAATTTAATTTCAAAATGTTCTTAGGGAGTTCGTAAAATATATATATATATATATATATATATATATATATATATATATATATATATTACTTTTGGTAAATTTCAACCTTTAAGTACATGTCTTTTTAATATTTCATGTCATAAAATGGAAAGTATATAGAAAGTACTACTGCTACCCAACAAATGTTGTTTTTCTCAAGAAAAATACTCTTATGTTACAAGTGAATTAGTATTTTTTTTTTCATTTTAGAAAACACTTTTACTTGAAAGAACAACTGACAAACTATGCTTGTTCAGAGTAGGATATTTGGGGGCTGGGGATGTGACTCAAGCGGTAGCGCGCTCGCCTGGCATGCGTGCGGCCCCGGTTCGATCCTCAGCACCACATACCAACAAAGATGTTGTGTCCGCTGAGAACTAAAAAATAAATATTAAAAATTCTCTCTCTCTCTCTTTCTCTCTCTCTCTCCTCTCTCACTCTCTCTTAAAAAAAAAAGAGTAGGATATTTGGCTGATACTTTTTCAAACTGAAGTAAGGCTTTTACTTCAATGAAAACACCATATGTTGTCACTAAAAAAATTACAGGTTTCCAGCAAAAATTAAGACTGGAAAAATTGTTAACACTGTGAGCTTGACAGTTTTTCTAGTGAGATCTGTGGTAATCTGAATGTAATTAATTAATGCATGTAGTTCTTTGTTATTGAATACTGAAACACATTGGCATTTGGAAATCTGCATCAGTCAATGAACCAATATTTTTCAGATAAAAATGTTATAATAACATGCATTATAAAAATAGTTTCCAATTTCCCATTGCCATCAACATCATTGTACTATTATGTTAAGTTTGCTTTCCATCTCAAAGAAGATTAACCATAATTGTTTGACAAGGCTATTAATGTAATTTGCTAAATAAAAAATAGTAAGATAATTGTAAAATAGTCCTACTTTTAGTATTAGATGTTTTATTTATTTTGGAAGTTTTTTTAATTAAAATATCAATTTATATTAACATGTATTGGGTTTCTTATTGTTATTGTCAAATAAATTCATTAATAAATACAATTCTTAATCTTCTCCATTTTACTTTTTTTTCTATGGTAAATACAACCCACAAAAACAAGAATCATGAGGATCTTCAGTAATTTTTTAGTATAAAGGGGTCCTAAGACTAAGGGTAGGAGAACCATTACAAGAAAGAGTAGGGCGGGAAGAATGTTTGCAATGCTTTTGTTCTTTCTTTCTTTGATCCCAGCATTTTAAAAGGTAAAGAGGTAAATAGTTAAGTACAAATGACTTGGAAACAGAATAGATAAACTGTTCCAGAATTCTTGCTGCTTCAGATTTCTGGCTCCATGATAATAGGGGGCAATCTACCAATGCTTCTAATTCTATCTTATTTCTAAAACAGGAATAATAATAAAACCTATTTCCTAAGGTCTTTCTAGATTGTATGTAACATGAACACCCTGAAGCCTTAATGCTTTAAATATAGGGGAAAAATATTGGTAGAATTTCCTAAACATTCACTAATAATGCTAAATTTTATTTGACCTTAGCTGTGGCAAAGTTAAATAGACAAAATGACCTTTCCTAAATTATCAAAAACAAAATACAAAATTTAAATAAGCTTGACAGAGGAAAGGTTAATTTTTCCTGTTATTTTGGTAGGATGTGTTAAAATGATTGTCTTATAAAGAAGTAAAAAATATAACAGGAAAATATATATTCATATACATAGCCTGACTAGTACTTACAGTTTGATATTGTAGAAATAGTTATTTTAAGTTATAAAAGATAGGGATTAAACTAAAAGAATTAAGAGAATTTGATAAAGGAACACTCTCTTCATTTCTTCCAAATAAAATTAAATAACATATTATTCTTTATGTGGCATTTGTTTCTTTTCTATCCTAAGAATGATGTTAGAGATGTCACTCTAAATACAATAAGCAATATAATATAAAACTTTTATTAAAATGTGCACAGATCTAAAGAGTGTTTTCTAATGATGTCAGTATTGGAATGTGTTAAAGGTCCTTGGTGCCATCAATTTGCAACATCAAATTAGCAATTTTACTCTGAAAAGTGGATCATGTTTGTTAGAGAAAGAAAGTGCCAACTAACCAAAACAATATGTGTATTCTATTCTTTTCCCATTTGATGTTTGACAAAATGAAATGGTACCTACCCAAACCACAATATCAGGTTATGTATCCAAGTGGATTTTGTTTATTTGAATCAATATACAGGATTGTGCACATTTATGGGTTTATATTACCATAGCCACAGATGGTAGCCACTGAATATATGACATTTTTACATAGATGCACATGTTTTCAATGATGCTAAGTTTAATAATTTATGTATTTTTTATATAGCCCATGAGACTGAAAGGCAGCCAAAGAGACCCACATCTAGAAATGTTGCTGATGTAAACTAAATTAAGTTTAGCATAATACTGTACAAATAAAATGAGAATTAAAATAAAACCCATGTATCAAATGCAATTTTAGTACTAGTCAAATACTGCATACAGGTCACAAAGGTGAACGACATCATGCACTTACATTAAGTGATTAAAGAGAGAACAGCTTCTGTTTAATGCCCTAGCATACTGTTCCCTCTTGCCCTCTTAAAAGACCACATAGCACTGAAGAGGACCCTCTTTACCCATTAGGAAAGAAACACAGACTGTGGCAGATGCAGGATAACAAGTCACACACTGAATAATTAGAAAGCAGTTCCTCGGAGATACAGAATGTAAGAGGTGATTACTTAAGAAAACAATGAAATTGTCTATAGTTTTAATAATAATAAAGCCCTTTCCTAAAACTTATTAGAAAGCAGTTTTTCTTGAAATTAATATTTAGCTCACATAATTTACATAAATGAAGACTATCACTTTAGATTTTAAAATATTTTACTTTCAAATTAATACTGATTATTAAAGCTCAGTATCTGTTTAGAAGCTTTCAGCATTTGTAGAAAGTATCCAAAACCCTAGTAATGCTTTTTTTACATGATACTATTACAAATAGAAAAAAATTTAATTCTTTGTTATGTGTTTATAAATTAAACACTACCTTCATTAGTAAACTCCCTACTGACAAAGTAGGTTTTAAGAAAATGACCATAACCCCTATTTTAAATATATCAATTGCATATTATTTAAAATATGTCAATTGCGGTTTGTACAAGCTAGTGCTGTACATTGCTTAATATCTGGAAAAATTGATTTTGTAATAATACTAGTAATTAAATCTCTAAGTGCATTTTAATATATTTTGTTCTGCACTGATAATTCAGAAATTTTAGAATAAGTCTGCAAGAAAAGGAAGCCATTCTTTTAATATTAGGCAAAAATAAATTTTCTTAGAGGCAATATTTTAGCCAAAATTATCATTTGTTTAATGTACTATGTAAAATATTATTACATTAACAGATATATATTACATTTAACAGGAATTTTATTAAAAATTTAGTGACATGATTGTAACTGCTATAAATTGAATATAAAATACTAAAATTAAATAGTTAAGAGTTGTGGTTTGAAAATAATAATATAGGGCTGGGGATGTGGCTCAAGCGGTGGCGCACTCGCCTGGCATGCGTGCGGCCCGGGTTTGATCCTCAGCACCACATACCAACAAAGATGTTGTGTCCGCCGAGAACTAAAAAATAAATATTAAAAATTCTCTCTCTCTCTCTCTCTCTCTCTGTCTCTCTCTCCCTCCCTTCCTCCCTCCTCTCTCACTCTCTCTTTAAAAAAAAAAAAGAAAATAATAATATAAATTAATAAATTAGATTTTAAAAGAAAATTTTTTCATCAGAGCTGAAATTTTAATACCAAATAGTTATACAGTTTATAAATCAAGAAAAGTTCATTGATTTTAATAATATAGAATTCTGATATTGAAAAAATAAATTTTTATCACATGTCTAATTGAACAAACACACCCAAACATGCATTCACACACATTCACATGCTTTTCTCTTTTTCTGAACTAAGGTTATATCAAAGCTGAGAAGTAGAAGACATATGCAAGTATCATATTTCTTATAAGAAGAATGTATCAGCTTTGGTTTTCTGAAAAATTCTTCAGGAAAAGAATTAATTTAACAGGTTCACAACTCTGTTCTGAGGCTGGAGGTTTTTCAGCAATGGGATCTAAGATGTATTACCACAAAATATGGCAACTTAACACCTGCAGAAGCTGCGAAAACAGGTTATAAAACCTAGTAAATTCATGTTCTAAAGTCCACTCATTCTTTTCCCCTGAAACAAATCGCAAAACCCTCATTTGAGAGGCACCCTCCCTATACCCAAAGGAAAGAAACATTCTTACCTCTGAAGACAGACAGACCCAGAAAAATCTGAATGAAGGCCTTACCAAGTGCCACCCCACCCCAATTTATTACCATTGGATCATTTTCATTTGTCCAAGCATAGTTCTTCACATTTCTCCACCTCTATGGAGAATACCACCAAAAAGATTGGCACAGAGTAGAGGAGAATTAGAGAAGAAGCGTAATTAACAAATGCTTGGAATTGGGGTCCCTTTATCTATATACTTTATTTCTAAGAACATATTTACATTATTGAATTAATTTTTCAGAAATTCCTTAAGCTTTCCTTTGAACCTATTCATCTTTAGGTCACAGAGCATTGATGATTTCTCTGATAGAAACCAAATTGAGCTATAGAGAATCAGGAACCCACTACTTAATCTCCCATAGTACCATGTGCTTATGTTCCAATATTTATCACAGTTCTATTTTATATTCAGTTGAGAGTTAATTTAATATTTACATACCACTTTATGTTCAGCATTTACAACATTGTCTGACTGAGTATGCACTCAATGTATATTTAATGAATAAATGCATCAATGAAGTAATGAATGAAAGTAGAGGTGATTATAATAAAACATTTTATCACAATCCTACTGAAAACCCTATTAAATAATAAGTAATAGCCTGCAGATCATGTATAGACTTATATCTTACAGTATTGGCAGACCAAGCAAATCGAACAGTGGACTTTGAGTAGATTAACATAGTAACTTTTGACTTATTGCCCCTTGTCGCTCTAGAATAGATAAACCAGTTTCCATTTCCAAATATGATACATTCAATGAAATATTTAATTCCATTGAACATTATAATTTTAATCCTATTGAACATTTTTGTATTCATTGTGAATATGTTAATCAATTATTTTAACTGTTTCTAATTTAAAACAAAATATAGTCTGTGATAGATTTGTATTCATTTCAGACTTACCTAGTTATCTAGAATGCTTCCTATTCCTTTCCTATGGGAAATCTCTTAATGATCCTAAAATATTTGTGCACATATGGGTGATTTTCAATCAATTTTAGAATATCAAATAGTGATGACCTGAGGAATCCTCTAAAAGCAAGTTAAGAAACTAAAAAAAGCATATTTTAATAGCTATGATAATTTTAAAAGAACACTTCACTTTAAAATAATTGTGTTATGACCACATAGTAGTTAACCAATATTTCAATAGAAAAAAGAAATCAAGAATAATCGATAGATTATTTTCCCAAGTGTAGAGACCCATATTATGTTATCATAAGGAAGATTTGTGATGATATTATTTAATTAGTATTTGCTGAGAGAGGCTATTAGACATAATGGAATCTGCAGAAAACAAAGGCTGTTTATAGCCTCCCATTAGCTAATGGGACCTTGGACAAACAATTCTGACCCTCAGGTTTTTCATCAGTAAATGAGGAGCTTAGATTAATAAATTTAAAATCCAAAGTTACACAGTTCTCCATGATGGTCCTAGACTCTATCATTCCAATAGTGATAAATTTTTCAATGGCAAATTTGTAGAATTATTATAAATAATTTGTAATAATGTAAATCTTAATAATAACCAAGACAAATTTGAGACTTATAACCCAGAGTAGGTATTTTCTTCTTGACTTAAAGAAAATGTGTTTTAATGAAACTTGATAGAAATAAAAATGTAGATTTTGCATGTATAATATTTAGAGCATAAGAGATAAAAGCTTAGCTGATTATTTATAGTTGAACAACTCTCAGTATATTGCATTAAGTAGCCTGAATTTTAGAGATTTTACTGGTTGACAGTTTGATATGAAAATATATTTAGGAATAAAGAAATTAATCATTGAGAAATGTCAAAACAAAGGTGGACTAAGGGGGGTAAAAAGGTAGGAAATCAATAAATAATAATTCTTTTAGCTCTTAAAAGCTTTGAAGTAATTGATTGGTAAGAAAGAGCATCTAATCAGCAATGATGCATGATGATGAGTTCCATCTCTCCCCAACTGTCTTGTATGCTCCCCCAATCTCTTCTGAGGCTTCAAACTACAAAAACAAGTGGTATTCTCACTATTTACAACAGACACAGTTTATCATCAATCTTATCAAGAGATATTGTCTGATTTCATTCTGTCAAAGAAATGTCATTCTAAAACTATGCTATATACTAATTTCAACCAATATATTGTGTTGCTATTGCTTATTAAGTTGAAAAATTGATTATATGCAATGTAGTAGCTTTAATCTGGGTTTAAATAAGACTAACAAGTGTGTAAAAGGTCCACTTTTTCTTACATTTGATAGAGATGTTCAAATGGTTTATACTTGTCATCCTTCAACTCTCAAAGTCAGAAACTGAATTACTTTTTTTCAATCAACATACCTAGACTATTTGTAATGATGTATTAATATTTTATTTTGCTATTTTAAGCTTTATTTATTTTTTAAATTTTTTTTTAGTTGTTGTTGGACCTTTATTTATTTATTTGTATATGGTGCTGAGAATCGAACCCAGTGTGTCATGCATGCTAGGCAAGCGCACTACCACTGAGCCACAACCCTAGCCCTTAAGCTTTATTTAAATAAACACATGTGAGTAAGGGGATTCAACTAATAGATCCTTGACTTGCTTACATTTTTTGCCACACTTCTCTTCTTACATTCCGCATGTCATTGCAGGGCGAGACCTGATGGAGTAGGTGAACATACTAAAGCTTATCATCTTCTCAAAGCTGACACTGCTGCTTATCCAAACTTGAATTTCCAATTTGGGCATTTTGTATAAAGGGTTTGCTGAATTCATAGTTTGGACAAATGCCAAAGGAGTAAATTTGATCTAACCTGAGGCAAATCCAACTTTTACTATCACAGAATGAATTTCTGGAAGACAAGGAAAAAATGTGAGCATTATTTAGAATTTTTCTTACCAAAATGTTGAATAGCTAATTTTTAGAAATTTGACATTATAATACATTCACTTTTTGGCACTTTTCATGGCTCTTTTGTTTCAATAGTTACTCTATTGTAAAGCTTCAGTATCAAATGGATGCTCAAATATACTTGATGATTGCTATGACAATCTTATACCTTTAAGAATGTTAATTTTTATTCTTAATGCAATGATTAACTAAGGCAGGAAATGTAACAATTTATTTTTACATATGCATATGTGAAATTCTTAATTAAGCTGTATTTTACAACTAGCATAATAAAGGTAAGTGTACTTATGCAAATTAAATGTTTGTGATTTTTTTATAACTAATAAGGAATTAATGAACTTTCTTTAATAAATTAACAAATGAAAGTTTGAAAATTGAAACAATATTCAGGATTCTCAGCATATTTTATAAACAAATGCAATTGAGTTTTTTCCTGAACTTTGTAAAAGTCAGTGAAAGAAATAAACATGTTTCATCTAATTTTGTCAGTGGGAACTGCAGTTATTGGTGCTATAAGAAATCTGTATTTCTTCCTATAGTAAATAACTAAGATAAAAACTTACTTCCATGTTAGCTTTAGAATTTGAAAATTAGTAGAGATGATATGTTATTGACCCAATCTACAAATTTTAACAGTTAAAATACTAATATTCAAAAAAATGAATGTTATTTCTCTAATTCATCCCTTTATTTATATTTGTATATACCTACTGCTTCAAAAATTACTTGAAATAAAAATGTCTTTAATCATTGGATCCAGATATATGGCAACATAGCAATGGAATTGGCATGCAAGTGTTTAAAATAACATTTCTAAGCAGAGACTCAATGTTCTAACACAGTGGCACAGGCAATGACTTCTTTAACAAGATGTATAAAGCTTAAGAAGTAAAACCAAGAATCAATAAGTGAGATACCATTACATTAAAAAAAAGCTTATGCACAGCAAAGGAAACCATAAAGAACTTACAGAATAGGCTATCTTTGCCAGCTACTCCTCCAACAAGGGATTAATATCCAGAATATATAAAGAACTCAAAAAGCTTAACACAAAAAAGACAAATAATCCAATCAATAAATGGGCAAATTAACTAAACAGAAACTTCTCAAAAGAAGAATCACAAATGGCCAACAAGTATATGAAGAAAAAAAAATGTTCACTGTCCCTGGAAATCAGGGAAATGCAAATCAAAATTACACTGAGATTCCATCTCACTTCAGTTAGAATGGTGTTCAAGAATAAAAATAATAATAAATTCTGGAGAGCATATAGGGGAAAAGGTACACTTATATGTTATTGGTAGGACTGCAAATTAGTACAACCACACTGGAAAGAAGTATGGATATTTCTTGAAAGACTAGGAATGGAACTACCATATGACCCAGCCATTCCACTCCTCATTATTTATCCAAAAGAACTAAAATCAGCATACTACAGTGATACAGACACATCAATGTTTACAGCAGTCAAACTCACAATAGCCTTGTTTTGGAATCAGCCCAGATGCCTGTCAACAATTGAATTAGATTAAGAAAATGTGGTGTATATACACCATGTAGTTTTACTCAACCATAAAGAAGAATGAAACTATGGCACTTGCCAGTAAATGGATAGAACTGGAGAACATTATGATAAGTGAATAAGCCAGAATCTGAAGATAGAGGGAAGATCGGTGGAGTAGAAAGAGATTGAGGGTGAGGGAGGAAGGACAGGAAAGGGGAGGAAATGCAGAATGAATTTGAGAAAATTATGCTATGTGTATGTATAGATACACCACAGAGAATTCTACCTTTATGTGTATCTATAAAACAAAAATTAAAAAATATATAAGTGAAAGGAAGATCAGTAGAGTATGGAAAGGGAAATAGATTGGAGGAAGGGAGGGAAATAAGAGTCAATGAGAACTTAAATGGAACAAATTAAATTCCATGATGTATGATTATGTCAACATGAACACCAACTATTATGCATAATTATTATTTCCTAATAAAACATTATTTAAAAACGACATTTCTCAATTTTGACCTGGATTTTAACATTCATTTAATACACACTTTATTTAATGTCTTTCCTGAAGTGAAATGATTAACAGGGTCTTTACATCAGATATCATAAGAAACACTTGTACTCTAAAAGAATGCAATTTTTATTCTTTCTACAACTGGTTTCAGCAATCAACTATTTCTCTACAATCAACTGTTAGATGTATTATGTATTTTGTCACTAAAAATATAGTATTTTGACATCTATTAAAGTATACTTTTCAACATGAAAACTTTTATTATATCTTGTCAGCACATCTTGTATAAATAGATGACAAGAAAGTTATAAAACCTATTCTATTTTCTAGAGCTTGGCTAATGTCGATGAAAACTTCCCATTATTTTTCTGTTTATGAGCAATAATTCTGTCACATATCACATAACCACTTTCTAAACATGTAACTAAAGGATGTGAAAAAATTAAGACTGTGATCTCAGAATTAATATATCCATCATCATGTTTGTTCTATTGTCTGTGAAAAGTACATAACAATCACAGAATTTTTATTCCATAAATATTTCTTTAAAATAGATTCTATATGGCTACTTTTATATGAGGTCAAGAAATTTGTAATCAAGAAACTAAAGCAAAGACAGAATTTATT
This sequence comes from Spermophilus citellus, assembly GCF_964194105.1. Classification (NCBI taxonomy): domain Eukaryota; kingdom Metazoa; phylum Chordata; class Mammalia; order Rodentia; family Sciuridae; genus Spermophilus; species Spermophilus citellus. Next base: position 164,575,525 of record NC_138184.1, read on the forward strand.
GAAGATGATGACAATCTACTATTGACACAATCATTGATCATAAAAAAAAATTCAGAGCAACACAAATAGTGTAGATCCAGGTATTTAGGAAATAGTGTACTTGAATCAAACATTGGTACTAAAGCCAAACATTAAAAACTATACGTTATATCTTTTTTTTTCCCTCCTCCAACCCAGCCCAGTGTCAAGAGGCACCCACATTCTGTTGAGGAAAAGAATCTAGACAACTTTCTGGCCATCTTCTTCCACGTGGTAAATGTCTATGCATTCAAGGATCTCACCTTCATCTATAGACCCTTGAGACATTAATACCTACATAGATGAAATAAGAGAAAAATTAAAAAATCTCATCCTGTGCTTACATTCATCTTTCTAATTCATTGGCCTTCTCACGGATAATCAGTGTTTCGTCCCTGGAACTCTGAAATTTATTTTAGAGATAATTCATAGAAAAGAACAACATTCTACATACGATGTTCAACAACAAAATTTTGCAACAGGCAATAGTGTTGTGATGCTCAATTTTTCTGGAAGAGAATTCTGTTTCTTCTTTCACCCTTTAACATGTTCAGAATCAAGCTCAATTTGATGAAGAGTTTTTATATAAAGCATGTATTTGGAAACAGAAAGACAATGATTTTCAGCCAATGAAGAGAGAAGGAGAAGAAGGAGTGGAAACAGAGGCATGAGGCAGTCAAATGCACACCCCTTGGTCCTGATGAGGGAAAAGTCCATTAGATAATTGTCCATAGATGGAAGCCCCAACCTCACCCTGTACCAACCTAAGCCCATCACATCCACTTTTTGGTTACCTGAGGGAGGCCCTGAGATATCATTTTTTATAGAACTTTAGTACTGGTAACTTGGCACCCCAGGACCCTGTCATATGACTTCTGCTGTGAAACTATTCAAGCACCAGATAATCATTGCAGGAAAGAAGCAAAAGGAAGGACAAACTGTCCTAAAATTTGATGATCTTTTATTCCAAAGAGACTAAACACTACTTAAAGAGAAAACTTAAATTAACCTACCTAAGGTAAGTCAAGGAAAAGGAAAAAGAAAATAAACAGGCAAAAGAGAATAGGAAATAGGAATGATGGGGAAAAAATAAAAAATAAACGGAATCCAGGAATCCTTTTTTTTTTTTTTTTTGGTATTTGGTGGTGCTGGGAATTGAACCAAGTGCCCTGCTCATGCTAGCTGAGTACCCTGCCACTGAACCACATCTCCACCCGAGGAAACATTTTTTTTAATTGACAAATCAAAATTATAGACATTTAAGGTATATGATAAGATGTTTCAACATATGTATACATTGGAGCATGGTTGAATCAAACTAATTGATACATCTACCACCTGACTCCTTGCATTTTTTGATAGGAACATTTAAAATATACTCTTAATAATTTTGAAATATATAATAAAGATACCCCTAATTTATAATGGGACTACATCCCAGTTATCCAATAATAAGTTGAAAATATTATAAATAAAAAATCCATTTAATATACCTAAACTACCAAACATCATAGATTAGTCATACAGTGCCTTGTGGCTAATTGGTCATTTAACCTGGTGATGATGGTTGATGCAGCTCTGTTCACTACTGCTGCCCAACGCCTCAGGAACATAAGGGACTGTGTACCACTAGTCTAGGAAAAAAATGAGAATTTAATTGATATTTAAAGTATGAGAATTTAAAGTATTCTCATAATTGAGAATTTAAAGTATGGTTCTATTGAATGCATACAGCTTTTTGTTTTTACCATTGTAAAGTTGAAAATTTGTAAGATGAAGCATCATTAAGTCAGGAACTGTCTGTACATATATAATTAACTATGATTACCATATTGTAACTAAATGAAGAGACAACCCACAGACCAGGAGAAAGTATATGCAAACCATTCACTGATAAGGGACTAAAATCCCTTATATAACTGTGTTTAAAAATCTGATTAAAAAATAGGTCAGTGACCTGAACAGACATTTCTTAAAAGAAGACAGATGAAGAGCCAAATGATATGAACAAAATGCTCACCATTTCTAAACATCAAGAAAATGCAAAATAAAAGCATATTGAGATAATATCTCACACCTGTTAGAGTGGCAATTGTCAAAAAGGAAGTTTCTGGGCTGGGGCTGGGGCTCAGTGGTAGAGCGCTTGCCTAGAATGTGTGAGGCACTGAATTTGATACTCAGAACTGCATATAAATAAATAAAATAAAGGCCCATCAACAATTAAAAATATTTTTAAAAAAGGAAGCTTCTTTGGTTTAATACTTGGCTGCTGCTGTGACATCTTATTAGAATATTTCAAAATGTCTGTGAATTATTTCAAAATCTAGAGAGTGCCAAGAAAAGTTGTAGTGTTGTGTTAAAGTTCTTACTGAATTTAAAAAGAATAAAATCAGGAGGGACATTAGGGAAAGGAGTGTAAGAAGGCCATTTCCCAAGGCTAGAAAGAAAAAAGAATGTCTGATGGAGAAACCCTGGTTCCAATTTTCTCTTTACCTCTAAAATTATTTAGCACACTTAACTCCCTCCTTAGCCTCAGAGTAAACAAGAATCTTCTCCTTGAGATTGATAATAAGCAACAATGTGGAAGGAAGCCCACCACACCCATCTTTGCAGGAGTTCTCTCACTCTCCCTCTTGGGAAAGAACTGAGCATGCCCTCTCCACTAAAATGCGATTACCTAGTATCTTTAGATTGTATTGACTGGCTTTGGGCTGGAGGCCAATACACTAGGTAAAAAATATTTCCAGGAAAAAATATTGTCTAAGTCTAACTAAATCAATAAATGACATTGAAAGGCTATTATTATGTGGTGCGCAGCCTGTTTTTTACCATATTAGATCAATAGCTACAATTTAAAAAATCTATTCATTCAAGTACTTCAGAGTTGTGTGACATAAATTTCAAATGCCTTTGGCAAGTTGGAAAACTCACTACTTTCAGACAATAAAAGTGGAAAAGGTCAATTAAGTAATAATCTATTCTGCTGTGGCAAGATTCTCTTTCCTGACAATGCCAAACTCTGAATTCATTTTTTTTTCAGAGTTCAGACATTTTCAAAAGTGTCCCTTATTATAAGTACTTTACAAAAATTAAGTATTTATTCTTAAATTTGTCTTCTCTTTTCAAATTAGACTACAGAGGACATGTAATTTTTATCAATTTCTCATGATTGATCCTTCCCCTCATTGAGTGGGCCATTACTTGTGTTGGATGCTTATTACTCTGCAATAATCTCCAAGAAGGATTTCTGCTTCCAATTTTTCGCACATTTGAAACAAAGTATGGATAGGATAGGCTTCTTAAAATGAGGAGCACTGATACCACTAATCACTGCTACATTTGATATGTTTTATTTTAATTTTTCCCCGATGTCTTTCTTCTATTCAATCTATAAAGCCCTAGATTTTTTGGCAAGGCATCTGAACACTGCCATGCTATTCTTCATATCACTTTTTCAGTCTTCTTTCCTATGCTTCAATTTTAGAGATCATTTTTCAAGAAAAAAAATTGGCGGTTTTCATATTTTGCATAACACACTACCCGCATCCCTATCAAGACTGCATGTGGCACGTGCTTTTCTCATGCAGCAGCCTTACTTTGCAACCTCTCCCACTCACTTCCACACTTCCCAGGGTTTGGATCCTGATTATCCTGCAAGGCTGTACTCAAAGGCCATCTTAACTATATTCTATCCATAACTTAACCATACACTCTCTTCTACATCATCTCAGCTTATGTCTTTATTCTCTCAATACCAATCAATCTTTCCTGAAATACCCCTTTAGTCTCCAAAACAAATAGCAATGTGTCAATTCTAGTTAAACCTGACACTTCTTCCAAACAGCCTATGAAAACAAACAGCTGAACATATAACATATATTATAATAACAAATCCATATTTCCAAATAAATGAGGATGGATAGTACAGTGAAGAGAGAATGACCTGCTGACCACCACACCCACACTCTTCTAGCTATTTATTGCCAAACTCTGCTCACTCGTCATTACACCTTCTCCATATTCACATCAGTTACTGCCATTAATTACACATTACTGAAAAAAAGACGAGCAATAGATGACCTTTCACATGCCAAATCTTGTCGCGACCCCTTGCCCGCAAGGAAGACGCAACAACAGGAATCTTCTTTCAGCCGTTTATTCAGGCCCCTGATGTTTCTTCTTCTCTCTCTCGGACGCCCCTCCCAGCCTTAATAAAGCATCCCAAGCCCCAATGCGAAGCTGCTACGTGGAGCTTTCTCATAGGGTGTTAAAAAATCACGTGCCAACTCTCCCAAATAAGGAGTTGTTTGTCACAGACCACAGCGGAGCCAGCGCCATCTTGTAATGGTGACCACAGTCCGAAGAAACGGCTCACCACAGTTCCCCCTTTTGTTTTCTAAGAACAACACAGGAGAGAGTAGAGGTCCTATCCCACTGTGCAGAAGTGGCTGCATAGTATGGCTCAGCCCCAAGGAGGCGCCTTCCCCAGATCTGAGGCCATATCAGCCGACGCTTTTCTCCGTGGGACGGGGCGTGGACGCGTCTAACCCGCATACAATAGGACATGCTCTCCTTGAGGTCCACTTCAAGGATCACTCAAGTGCAGTGCCTTGCCTCGCATCCTGTATCGTGACGATGGTGGACGAAGGGGGATAGCTAAGGCTGAACTGTGGCTGTATAGAAATACAACGATAAACAAGTTGATAACACCCTAAAAGAAAGGCACGGGTCTTAAGGCGATAGAAAAGCACTAGTGTGGAAACCCATCTGCGTGCAATGGTAGGAAAGCCGGCAGAGTGCAAGGGCTTTCCAACACTAAGAGAATAACAAGGAAAGACATGTCGATCCCAGTGCAATGTCCGTAAGACTTGGGGTGCGACGACCATGTCAAAGATTTACTGTTTAATTTGCGCAAGCCAAACTTGAGGTGAGTTGCCATTTTCTAAAGCTGCAAGAGCTTGTATGATCATAGCTTTATCGTGAGCATTGCGGGCCTTGAGGCGACAGAGAAACCACAAGCAGAGAACCATACCGAAGCAACACATTGCACCAAAAATGCCTACCCCCACCCACTCTTTAAAAAAGGAAAAGGCAGAGGATATCCAATCGGTGAATTGACCCAAAGTTACGGGATCGACATGGGTACTGTTCAAGACAGCTATCTGGGTTAGTTGAGACTGGATCGTGTCTTCCGCTGCCATGGACCAATTTCCGGCCAAGTATTCGCCAATGATACGGGAGGCATTCCTGGAATCATTAAATCTGACAGAGGTTATACATAAATGTGCACGTTGGTCAACACAGCCCAAAAGCACCAAATCAGCCAATTCTTCTACCTGAGCTTGGAGTAAATCTATTCTTTGGTTGGCAGCTAAAATCCCTGACAAAATATGTTGATTAATTGTATTCTGGGATTCAAGTATGATGGAAGTTTGTTGAACAACTTGATTAATGGTGGCAGCAGTCTGCACTTGACTGGCCATGGCACTCCGGCCGTGACCGCTGCAGCAGCAGATACCGCCACGGCTGTCACTATAGCAGCTGTGATTCCAAAATCCCTGCGGACTCTAAGTAGCTCAACAATGGGGAATTCGTCAGGGTCCGCAGTGACTGGGATTGGGACAAAAGTTGGAATTTTCATAACCACCGCTACAGTCCAAGAACCATTCCAACACTCAGATAAGAGACAGGCAACATTAGAACAATCCAGCACCCCTGACGAGGTGTCATTAGCCAAAAGGAGTAAGAACGGGGATTGGACACAGACCATTGCAGGGGGCAATGTGGCATTATGTAACAGAGAGTTGAACGAAACAGATGTGAGTCTTTTACCTCGTTCACTCTCCCTAACAGTGCCAGAAACATTAGCCAGCCAACTTTTGGCTCCCAGCAATTGAGCCAGTGCAGAAATATCAGCTGAAGCCCCCTTTTCATTGGAGATCAGCCATTGAAACCAGGACCAACCCACTCCTGTAGAGGAGTTGACACTGTTGTTAAAGTTATAAACATACCTCTTAAGAGAGGGGGAAAGGGAGAAACCTTTAGCAACTTGACGTTGCTCCCAAGAATGATCCTGACAAGGCGTAAATGTTGGGGGGAAACCAAGATTAGGGGTACAGTAAGGAGAGGCCTTAAAATGGGTGGCATTATAAAGACTATTAGAAGAAGGAGGCACTGGGATTAGTACCTCGGAGATAATAGCCAAGGTAGTTGTGTTTAAAGCAGAGCTATTTGCGGGGGTTCCTGAGCCTGTTTGTTCCCCTGAGACTACTTGGCTCAACACAGCACTGAGAATGCTCCCTGAAACCTGACTGGACCGCAATGGGTCCTCCCAGTTAGTCAAATTCTTGGTCTTAAGACTAATACAATGAGTGTTCCCAAGGCTGAAACAAAAAACTCCTGTGAGATTAACTTGAGATTGATTAAAAATGCTATCCACGTCCCCTCTAGGAGAGGCACAGGGAGCAGACATCTCACATGAGGTAGAGAAAAGAGTGGGGAGGACACTAGAATTACCATGAACCGGCATTGGCATTGGCCAAGCCCGTGCCACTGCCCACCACTGCATTGGTGTCATCTGTGTCATCGGCATCAGCACCAGAGCCAGAGCACTTAGCAGAATGAAGATCCTCATCACGGGATTGCTGTGGTATTTCCTGTTGCTGGTTAGCCGACGTCAAGACTCTTCTTGTCAGGCGTTCAGGGACCCACAACGGTTCCGTGCGATCCTGGGGAAAAACACATACAGATCCTCGTGCCCATGTCAGCACGGGGTCGGGGCCGTTCCATTGGCCCGTAAGAACATCTTTCCACTTAACATAGCCAATCACAGAGGGCTGAGGGGACACATGTCTATCGGCCGCAGAGCGATCATGAATATCCAAATTCAAAAAATTAATGGTAAAGAGAGCTAAGGACAGGCGTTCTTTAGGAGTATGTTCAGCACCTATTCCCCCCTTTTGTTTATGTAAAGTTTCCTTTAAGGTGCGATGAGCACGCTCAACAATGCCTTGCCCTTGAGGATTGTAAGGCAAACCATGAGTAAGTTGCACTCCCATAGTAGAACAAAAAGATGTAAATTGTCTTCCAGTATAAGCAGGTCCATTATCAGTCTTAAGGGACGTAGGTGCACCCCACGCCGCCCAGGCCTCCAGGCAATGAGTAATGACATTACATGCCTTTTCTCCCGATAAAGCAGAAGCATGAATAATTCCAGAGTACGTATCAACAGAAACATGGACATACTTGAGGCTACCAAAGTCAGGTATGTGTGTCACATCCATTTGCCAGACAACCAATGGCTTCAATCCCCGTGGGTTCACTCCATAAGTAGGGGGATGAAGAAATGTGACACAATGGGGACAGTGTAATACTATCTGCCGAGCATCTGCTCTTGAAATAGAAAAACGCCTGCGGAGTGTTAAAGCATTAACATGAAAATTTTGGTGGAACAATTTAGCCTCCTCTAAGGAGGAAGCCAAACAGATCAACTGACCTCTAGTGGCTGAGTCCGCACAGGCATTACCCTGCGATAACGGACCAGGAAGAGAGGTGTGAGCCCGGATGTGCACTGGATAAAAAGGAGCAGTGCGGCCACGGATAAGCTGTTGAAGCTGATTAAAGTAAGCAGATACATTACGGGCATCACTAATAGCTCCCACAGCCTCCAGGATTTGTAGTGCTTGCACCACATAGATGGAGTCCGAAATGAGATTAAAGGGAAAAGAACACTGTTTAAAAACCTCAATAACAATTTGTAGTTCTACCCATTGTGGATTTCCAGGAGCAAATTGATGCTGGACAGGGGGAGAATCATTAATTACATAAGCTCCCATTCCAGACTTGGAACCATCAGTAAAAATGTTAACAGCCCCCGGAATGGGACTGGATGAAGTTACTTTAGGGAAAATGATAGGATGTTCTTTAACAAAATGGAGTAACGGATGAGAAGGGTAATGATTATCAATATCCCCTTGAAACGAGCAACATAGAATAGCCCAGTTATCTAGAGTAGCACACAAGACACTAAGTTGAGCTTTAGTGTAGGGTATAATAAGAGAAGAAGGTGATTGTCCGAAAAATTGAATGCTTTGTTGAATCCCTTTAAGTGCTAATGCTGCAACAGCATCAGGATAATATTCTAAGGATTTTCCTGGGGATACATGTGGGTGAATCCATAGCAAAGGTCCATCTTGCCACAGTACTCCAGTAGGCTGCCGCATAGTGGCAAGCACACATAACTGGAAAGGTTTATCACTCTGGAGCCTGCATAAAGTAGCATGTTGTATAGCTTCTTCTACTGTCATAAGGGCCGCTCTAGCCTCTTTGTTGAGGCTACGAGGGGAAGTAAGATCTGGATCACCCCTAAGAGTAGCATACAAAGGCTGTAGCATAACATTAGAAATATGTAAATATCCTCGTATCCAATTAATATCTCCCAGCAGTTTTTGAAAATCATTTAGAGTTTGGAGATCCTGAGCTCGTATGGTGATTTTCTGTGGTCGTAATTTGTCACACCCAATTGTTGCTCCCAAATACTTAATAGAATCCCCTGTTTGAATCTTTTCAGGTGCGATATGCAGTCCATATTGAGCTAACAACTTCACTAGGTCTTTATAGGCCTCATGAACTGTCTGCTCTGATTTAGCAGCCAATAATACATCATCCATATAATGAATGATCTTGATGGAGGAATACTTTTGTCTGAGAGGTGCGAGTGTCTTCCCCACATACATCTGACACATCGTGGGACTATTAGCCATTCCCTGCGGCAACACTACCCACTCAAACCTTTGATCTGGTTCCTCGTGGTTACACGAGGGAAGGGTGAAGGCAAAACGCTGCGAGTCTTTAGGATGCAAAGGAATAGAAAAGAAACAGTCTTTAATGTCAATAACAATAATGTGCCAACCCTGAGGAACCGAGGAGAGCAGAGGCAGCCCTCTTTGAATGGGCCCCATAAGTTGCATTTGAGCATTAACTGCTCGTAGATCATGCAGTAGGCGCCACTTCCCTGATTTTTTCTTAATGACAAATATGGGAGTATTCCATGGAGAAGTAGAAGGCTGGATGTGACCCAAGTCAAGTTGTTCTTTAACTAGAGCATGAGCTGCTGCCAATTTAACCGAGGGAAGAGGCCACTGAGGCACCCAAACAGGCTCCTCGGTGAGCCATGTTATGGGTATTTGAGCCCCAGGGGCCCCTAGGAAAAACCCAGACCAAATCTGTCAAGCTTTTGATGACCTTGTACAGGATGCTTACGTCCCTGTAAATGTTTTCCTAGTCCTAGACCTGGCCTATACCCCATATTTTGCATAATCTGTTGAGACACTGGGGAATAGTCATTACTAAGAGTGAACCCCATGTCTTTCATCAGATCACGGCCCCATAGAGAGATAGGTAAATCAAGTACATAAGGCTGAAAGGTACCATTATGTCCTTCTGGATCCTTCCAGACTAGATGTCTACAGCTGATCTGAGGGGCCTGGGCATATCCAAGTCCTCTCAAGGATTGATCAGAAGTCTGCACTGGCCATCCCTTAGACCAGTCCCTAAGTGCTATAATACTACGGTCTGCTCCGGTATCCAGTAATCCCACAATAGATTTACCTTCTATGCTTAATTCCAAAGTGGGGCGATTGCTCATATCTAGTGACAAATAGGCACAATTCCCTCCGGTGGTGCCAATCTCATTCCCTGTCCGTGACCTTGAATCAGCAGGGAAGTGATTATGTAAGCTAGGCAAAATTAGCAATTGAGCAATCCGATCCCCTGGGGAGATGGACACAATGCCCCTTGGAGCTTCCACCATAACCTTTATTATCCCTACAGTATCAGGACTTATGACTCCGGGGAAAACATGAAGACCTTGTAAAATAGAGGATGCACGTCCAATTAGCAAACCTACAGTGCCAGGTGGTAGAGGCCCTGTAAACTCAGTTTCCACCAATTGGACTCCCATCTTAGGTGTTAATACGAGTCTGGAGGTGGAACAGAGGTCCAATCCCGCGGCACCTGTAGTGGCTCTCCGCGTTTCATGGGATGGCGTAGAGATGGCCATGTCTCGGGTTCGGGTGTGACATTCTCCACTGCCCCATATATTTGTGGGCCCTGGGGTCGAGGGCCCCGTCGGCCGTTTTTTGGCCCAGCTGAAATAGGCTGTCCATGGATGTCCCTCACTGATCTACACTCTCTTGCCCAATGCTTCCCCTTTTTGCATCTTGGACACAACCCCGGTAGACGAAGGCCATTGGAAAGGCCACCGTGAGAAGGTCCAGTAAAATTGTCTTTTTTGGAATTGTCTTTTTTGGGACATTCACGTCTAACATGACCGGGTTGACCACAATGGAAGCATGTTCCGGCGGCAGGACCGCCCCCTTTTGTAATCCGAAGGACAGCAGCTGCAAGACCTGCATTAGTTAAAGGTCCTCCAATCTCTCTACACACCTTCATCCATGCTTCTATGCCTTTGTTCTTATAAGGAGCGATTGCTGCTTTACATTCCTTGGTGCATTGCTCAAAGACCAATTGCTTGACAAGGGGCATGGCTCTATCAGGATCCCCAAAAATCTTTCCAGCGGCGTCCACCATCCTTGCTACAAAGTCTGAAAAGGGTTCTGTAGGGCCTTGTATAATCTTAGTCAAATTACCAGATACCTCTCCTCTATTTGGAAGTGACTTCCATGCCCGAATGCAAATGTTATTAATTTGATCATATACCTCAAGAGGGAATCCCGTCTGTTGATTAGCAAATCTACCTTGCCCCAAAAGCATGTCCTTATCCCAATGAGGGTGTCCCGCCGCATGGTTTTGGGCGGCCTGCTCTATTGCGCCCTCTAGCACAAATGCTCTCCAGTCCAAATATTTACCTGGGGAAACACAAGCCCGAACAAGGCTAGCCCAATCAGAGGGAGTCATACAGTATCTAGACAGACTCTCCACCTGAGTTAGTGTGAAGGCGGCATCCACCCCATAAGTGCGCACAGACTCCGCTAGAGTCTTCACAATTTTGAAATCTAAAGGCTCATGGAATCTTCCCCTATTATCATCCTGAAAAATTGGATAAGCAAGACCCATCTCAGCGTTAACAGCCCTCCATGTTTGAGCATGGAAAGCTCTCCCCGAAACACCCCCGCCATACGGCGGTGGATCCGGAGGATCACATTTCTTGAGCTCCTGTTTATTTTTGTTCCCTTCTCCTATAGCTAAACTCCCTAGCTGGCGAGACAGCCTCCCAAGCTCCTCCTCCTCATCCTCCTCTTCCTCTGACCCACTTTCACATGGGGGTGTGCGCAGCGCACTGAGATCTGGATACAATCGTCTCTTCCCCTGTTTCACGCTCCGCACACTTCCATCCTCCCGAGATACCTCACTTCCTGCATCTGGATACAATCGTCTCTTCCCCTGTTTCACGCTCCGCACACTTCCATCCTCCCGAGATACCTCACTTCCTGCCGTCTCCGATTTCTCCTCATGTAATTGTTCTAGAACTTCCTGTCCTTTAGTAAGTGCTTCCTGACATCTGCCATCTGTGAGGCAACTACGGACCATTTTCCAAAGGGGTATCACCCCGCCCTCTAATATGCCCTGCTCAGAAGCAAAGTCAAGATCTTTGCCTAATTTATCCCAACTAGGTATAGTAAGACTGCCCGAAAATGCAAACCACGGTGCAGCAATATCCAACTTCTGTAAAAATCTTTGTAAAGTTCTATGTTTCACTTCCAGGCCCTTGGAACGTAACAGGCCGTCTAGGGCCAGAAGAAGCGGACTTGAAGATGCGGCACCCATGACACAGCAACAAAAGAAACACAGAAAACAAAAGTGAAAGTACACAGTGCAGCTGCAATAAAATATAAAGCTCTCTCTTTCTTTGTAGAGGAGCTGACCCCGCTTTGATCGCGGATCCCACTTACTGGGACTATCCCCGCTTTGGTCGCGGATCCCACTTACCTGGGACTAACCGGTGCACCACCCCTGACGGCTGAAAGTTCTGGTTCCCGGGTTTCGGCACCACTTGTCGCGACCCCTTGCCCGCAAGGAAGACGCAACAACAGGAATCTTCTTTCAGCCGTTTATTCAGGCCCCTGATGTTTCTTCTTCTCTCTCTCGGACGCCCCTCCCAGCCTTAATAAAGCATCCCAAGCCCCAATGCGAAGCTGCTACGTGGAGCTTTCTCATAGGGTGTTAAAAAATCACGTGCCAACTCTCCCAAATAAGGAGTTGTTTGTCACAGACCACAGCGGAGCCAGCGCCATCTTGTAATGGTGACCACAGTCCGAAGAAACGGCTCACCACAAAATCTCTTACCCATTTTCCTGCTTCTCAGAGCCCATAGTTCTGTCCTCCTTCATTTTACCATAATGAAGTATCCTCACTCTTATTTAGGGTAATTTTTTTTTTTTTTATTTTAGGTAGTAGACCTCACCTTCTTTTGCTTATGCAAGGGTATCATCTAGAATTTCTTACTCAATTCTCCAGAATATATCCTTCTTTTTCTAGTATATATTTTCCATCAGAACAAAAAGTGTATAATTGGTTTATGGGAAAAAGAAAACCCTTCTCAGTTTCCATAGGTGACAATCACTGACATCATATTCTTTCCATACAGCCTCTAAAAAAAGAACAAGAGGGAGTATACAGGATACCTCTCTTACCTCACACCTAGAACTTCACTAGGAGCCAGAAAATATCACAATCTATAAGGTGCATGTAACTGAAGAAATAGATACCCCAAAATGAGTATGGCTAGATCTAGAATCCACATGAGGCTAAGAGTGACAGGAGGCTGAGTGAAAAGGAGAAGGCTGCAATCCTGTTGACTGACAAGGTTAAATAGTTCAAGAGGCATTAAAAGGGACACTACAATGCTAAACACCATAATATACATGAAAATCTATGCTCCCAGTAGCAGACGGACAAACTTTAAAAATAGAAACTACCTGTGATACAAAAAAGATTACTACTAAAAGGAGAGGACTTGAACACATATTCTTGATACCAGAGACATCAAGTGGACTCCCAAAAATATTATTAAAGGAGACTTAGTAATAATCTTATGGAAGTACACAGGATAGCAAAAAGAAAAAGTGCCTTAGCCTCAAATGCACAAAACAGTCATGAAAATTGAATATATATTTGGTCCCTTAAACCCACAAAATTTTCGTAAAATAGAAATATTACAAACAACACTTTCTTCCTTTTTTTCCCCATTCCCTCTTTTTTTCAGAATTTTTTATTGGCAACTTTTTTTAATATGACAGTGGAATGCAACACTTTCTTCGGGGATACAATAGATTTATAAACTGATACAATTGAAAACTAACCACAAACAATAAAAATAAAAACAATGTCTCTTTCTCCTGGATTAAGAAAAAAATCCTCTCTATTACTATATAGAAAAAAGAGGAATTGAGATTTTAAATGAAATTGTTGAGTTTCTGAAAAATAATGATAATTAAAACTACATATAGGACCCTGAGGCTATATTTAAAGAAATATTCATAATTTAACTTTATGTATTTATATTTATATTGTCTCCTTTAATAACATCTGCACTTTCTTCCTTTGAGAATTGTCTACCTCTCTTTCCAGAATTGTAAATTTAAAAATAGTAAAATAGAGATTTTTAAAAAACATATGAATTTTCACAGACTTGTGATGTAGATGTTCTTTTTAGCAGAGTCAAGAATAAAATTTGGGAAGCAAAACGTTGTTTGACATAAGAAAGATAATGTTATTAAAGGGTCAAGCAAAAAGAATGTGATTTGTTAATGCTCTTATAACAACTCATTATTATTCAATGAATTTAAATTAAATTGAAAATCTTAACCTATTTTATAAATATCATTTGCAAATGATAATTCTAAAGAAAGTGCATCTGTTCTTCAAGGGTCAGAATGTTCGTTGAAACTACAAAAATTTATAAGAAGTTATTCCATGTTACTTTGTAACTTATAACTGCTGTAGTATTTCCAAACTTTAAATTGGGTGCTCTACATAATTGCATTTATTCTTCTGACTAGTAAAATTTGGTCTATTTCAGCAGTAACTTATAAAAGTAATGGTACAGATTAGAAGTGCCCTACTGGCCCACAAATGCACAAAGCAAATCTAATTAAATGGTAAACATGTGATTTTTAAGGCACATTAAGATTATTATAATAACTCTAATAATAACAATAGTTATTATTATAGGGTTCCACTAAGGATTTAGCAACCTGGCCTTATTTGAACCTGTGACATTGACTTAGTTACTAAGTTATTTAAATTAAGTTTACATGAAACCTGTTCTTCTGATCAGCAGAGGATGCATAGTTTGGATCTTGAATGTTTCACAAAGCCCCATGTGTTAAATATTTGTCCTCAACCTGTAGCACTATGGTGGAAGATATTTAGATCACTGGGGACCTGACATTCAAGTGACTGTGGGACCCTTGTCTCTTCCTTCCCCGTCTCTCTTCTCACTTGAGGTTTCCCATGAGGTTGGCAGTTTTCCTCTATCAAGTACTCCTGCCATGCTGTGCTGCTTCGTCACAGGCACAAAAGCAGAGGGGGCAATGGCTCATGAACTAGAATCTTCAAATCTAAATCTATAAGTCAAAAATAAACCTTCTCTCTTTGTAAGTTGACTATCTCAGGTAACTTGTTTAACGAAATGACTTTAAGTGACAGAAAACTAACACAGAAGCCATTTCCCACTAAATCCATCTTGACTTTGTTGTTATAAGAAATCATGGTAGGCATTTTTTGCAATACCACAATTAATTATATCTGAGAATCATAGAACCTAACACACTTGCTATATTCCTATTTCTGAGTGAACTAGAGGAAAAGAAGATAGGAAAAATATGCATAGAATGAAAATCACCATAGCTACTTTATCATATATTTTATTTTTAATGGAAAAAAATAGTATCATCTCATAAAGAAATAGTAGACATGCAAATGCAGTAGGAAAGGAAATCATGAATTTTCTCCTGTTTGTGGAAACTTGGGATTTAAGTGTGTCCAAAACAAACCTCACTATATAAAGAAAGAAATTCTATCTAATGCTTTTATGTGAAAGACATTTTGATAATATCTATATAAATCTGTGGGTTATCTTGGAAAATCTTCCTTGGTTTTCAGGGATCCTGATTTCTTTGTGGCTAAGCAGCTGCTGATGACCTTGAAGTAAAAGTCTTGAATGCCTTCCTGCTGTCTTTATGGACCTGATCCTTGCCAGTCACTACACAAAGGAATAGTTTAATTCCACTTGGAATATAGGTATGTTTGGCTTTCAGGAAATAAAAGTACTGTTGATTAGTTACAAACCAGAACAAATAAGCCACAAGAGGGCATATTTTTCTTCATTTCATCACCCTTATACAAATAAGGCTTGCCTCAATTAGGTATCATATGAATCCACTCTCTACCCCCCTTTTCCTAGAAGAATACACTCTGTGTAAAATACTCTTTATGGACAGAATTATGGTATGAGATATTAAGAAAAGCAAACTTAAAGATGATTTCCATATACATTCTGTATAGGAAAGATGTTTATTGTTCCCTCAAATTCTTCCTTGGAGATTGTTTATCGATGTAAGTATGTTGTTACAAATAAAAATAAAGAGTCATTTATCTGACTTTAAATTCTCTCCTTTTGCTATAGCTATGTGGACTCTTATGTTGGGCATGGAAATTCTTTCCAGCTTCTAGTGAATGTTCAGTCAAGAAGCTTTTTCTTTTCTGAGGTCTCAGGATTTGGGCCAAAGGGGCTGGACTGTGTTTTTATTTTTATTTTGAAGTACATTCCTGCTGAATTTAATTATTCACCACACCCCAACCCAGCTAAGTAAATATAACCCTAAGATTCTGGCTTGGAAAGGTTTTGAAAAATAGCTGATTTTTTTAAGACTATAACAGAGTGAAGTATTCTAAAGAGAGAGGGCATCAAGGCAGGAGATAGAGGAGCTGGGGGATCATTCTATCTTCTGAAGCCCTGGTTTCCTTACTAGAAGTCTCTTCACTGGAAGGGTTCTGTGAAACTCCTGTGAATGTTTATGATTATTTATGATATGTTACTAGAGTTTAAAACTTGAAGACATGAAGTAAAGTTTGGACAGTTTTACATTCCAATTAACTAACCATAAATTATCTTCTATCTTTATCTGATGATGAGAAGCAGGAAAGCATTTACTTCTGAGAGTTGCATGTGTGTGTAATTAATACTGAAGGAAAAGATAAAAGTCAGGTGTGCTCTTTTCCACCACTAACACATCTAAAGATCTTACAATGTAAATATCTATGATCCAGTTCTGAGCAGATTACCATGATCAAATGAAGCAGATGGAAAAAATACCTGAAGTTTATAAAGGGAAAATACCTGATAGAAGATTAGGAGATGGGGGAGCTGCTTGAACTCATGTTATCACTTGTTCCACTTAGACACAAAAGAGCATATGTCCCAGTTTTCCATCTTATCTGTCAGTACTGATATGTTAATGTGTGAGAAAACATTCACAAAGTCATATTTATTATAAAACAGGTTTATAATACATACCAGTTGTGACTAGTTTTATAGAATTAAGTACTAAAAGTCTTGTTTTTTCAAACTTCATTTGCTTTGTTTGTCTCTGTGCATAAACTACTCAGTCCCTTTTATCAAATTCACCAAATTTCTATTTGGTTTGTTGAATGTAAACCAGAAAGAAATAGAACTGTGGGTTTGTTTGAAAGAGAACCACAGTCTAGTAGCTTCTGCTCTCAGAAAATCCTGAAACCTTGCTAGGTTTAAATTTTGAACACAGTAATTATCTTCTTCTGTATTTTGGGTACAGGTAGGTATATGTGGAGTTGGAGAAGTCTAGAATGTTCCTATTCTACCCTTACTCATCCCTGCCAACCTCCCCTTGACTCCCAACATAGACTGATGTTTCCTGAAATTCTACAATTAGAACTGTATTCTATGCATTCTTTTGGTATCAAGATGTAATTGTTTGAGCCAGGAATGGTGGCAAATGCCTATAATTCCAGCAACTCAGAAGGCTGAGGCAGGAGGAGCAAGGCCAGCCTCAGCAAATTAGCAAGGCCCTAAGTAACTTAATGAGACCCCACCTCAAAATAAATAATATTATAAAATAAAAAGCACTCAGGATTTAAATTAGGTATAAAGCACCACTGGGCTCAATCCCCACTATTATTATATCATGAGAATGACTTAGATTCCATCTGGGCTCCATGTGGAGATGGGAGAAACATACTAAGTCACAGAGAAATAGCCAGGATTTTTCTTATATATATAATTACATACACACACACACACACACACACGCACGTTTATATATGTGTTTATATGAGTGTGTGTGTGTGTGTGTGTGTGTGTGTGTATCACTTGTTGAATCTGAATAGTCACCCTTGGAAACAAATTACACAGTACACCCTACATTTTAGCAAAGCAATGTAAAACAGAGTTTGTTTCTACTGGATTTTATTGTAAAGATTCAGAGAGCTATTAGCCCTGTAAGTCAGACTACAAAATTGCTTTTGGTGACAGCATATCCCAAACTCTTAAAAAAGAGTGCTAAAACCTTCCTTATGAGATACAGTGCAGATATTAGAAATTCAGAAAACAATTCAATGACAATATCATCATAATAGCCACCGTTTTTTATTAACTTACTAACCTATAAATAAGTGTTCAACATCTAGCATATTCAAGATATTCAAGAAAATGCACTGAGAATCACAAAGCCAGGACACAGCTGAGACCATTCATCCTAACTTTGGGCTCTGTAGTTAATTCTGCCTGCTTCGTGCTCAGAGTAATTAAAAAGAAGGAAAGTACAGAACCCATGTTCCAGATGTTGTCTTCTTATGGTACATTCAGGAGGCCCTAGTAAACTCAGTCTAAATTTGAAATGAGGGCACTTCAAACAAAATCAGTTCAATACAAATTCACAGGCATTGTATTAGGGTCTGGGGAAATGCACATGAACAGCCAACACTTATGCATGGGATGCAGACACATGCATAACTAATTATGATATAACATGAAAAGGGCTTATAATAGTACTAAAGTCAAAGTGCTTTAGGAAAACAGGAGGGAATGATTAATACTGTAGGGGCTCTCTGGAAAGAGTTGAAATGGTAGCAAGGGGGAAATGTCCTTTGATTTGAGTATATTAAACTATGATTTAGACAAGAGGAGAAAAGGGAAAATCCAAAGTTAACCAATTCTAATTAAACAAAGTATTCTAGCCAAGACACTTGAAAAAAAAAATGTTAGAAAATTAATAAATAATTTTAAAAATGAAAAACTACTTACATGTGCAAAGCAATGCTGTGGAAGACACAGGTGTTGTGTCCTCATAATGCACTTGTAATTTGGATTGAGGGTCAATGACATAAATAAAACAATAAAAATAGAGAAAAATTCAAAAAATATCCCAAGGATATGATTAATTAAAAACAAGTAGTATAAAATTGAGTATGAAATTTTCAACACAAAGTTGACATAGGCTGAAATAGTCTGTAAGGACTTCAGTTTTCCTGAAGGCAGAGGAAAATTATGGGGTTGGTTGATTGACAGTCAAAACCAACGTTATAGAGATGGGGGCAGCAAGAGACACAGGAAAGAAGCCTGGTTAGGAAACTTAGGCTGGCTCTGCCACCAGCCATCTGTAACTTAAAATGATTCATTGGCGTCTGTGGCCCTCAGCTCTCTGTTGCAGATGGGAGGTTGAATTGAGACTCCTCCACCCCTCCCAGTTCTTCCGTTATTGCCCTTGCCTGCTCACCACCCTCAAACCAACATACCCTTGTCATTTACTAAGGCTGCTCTGGGACCTTACACCTCATGCTTTTAAATCAAGCTGACACATGCAGGACCCCGTAGCTGCTTCTTCTCTGTGGATCTACAATCAGCTTTATGTCATGACTCAGGGCAAGGTGTGTGACTATAGAACTGGCATGCCAATCACAGAAATATTTATCATGCAACTAATAAGGGAAAACTTTTAGGACTAAGTTGCACAGATGCCTTTCCATATTCCTGAGAAGGTCCAGATCAGTTTTTTTTTTTTTTTTTCTGTCACGTTTTGCAAAATCTGTAACAGTAAGCTACTTCTGCACTATTATCCTATGAAAGGATCTCACCTCCAAATTGTGTAAGTTCCAGGTTTCACAAAAAGTAAACCTGTTCTCTGTCCCCAAATACTTGCAAGTTTTGTATTGTATGATCAAGGTGTGAAAAAAATTTACAAAGGAAACTCCAGAAAACAAGATCTTCAGAAACAAGAATACACAGCACACCCGGTAGGCCTGGTGTGAGGAAGGGGGGTAAATGGGGAGAAAAACATATATTTCGCTCTTTTTTTCTCTGCTTCTTCCTTCAGAGATGCCAGCGCATTGAGGTAAGGTTGATTCCTGTCTCTCAACCCATGCCTGCATTTTTAAGACCATTAACTATAGGCTGGGGTTTTACATAGTGGAACCCAGATACTCCAAATGAGACTTAGAATATTTAGGGTGATGTTTGTGGCCGACCATTCTCACTGTTTCTTCTGTACGAAGTTTAAAGAAATTTCATGTAATAGAAAAGAGAATATACAGGTCATTAAATCACCCCAGGCGCAGGCTGAGACGTCAGAGGTTACTTTACCGACAGAGTGCCAAATCCCAAAACATCCCTCAGTGCGTCCGCAATCCACGCAGCTAAAAGCCTGATCGCAGACAAGGATGGACTTGTGCACTCTCGGGAGCACTTGCGCATGCTAAGGGAAGGGGGGCCAAGGGGTGGGGGTGGAGATCGGAAGGGGAGAGGTAATCCCCAGCGTTTTAAGCATCCCTTTTTTAGAAAGACTGAGTCTCTCCCAGGACAGCTGCTGCGGTCACACCACAAACTTAAAAGCCGCCCTCCTGCTTGGAGCGTGCCACCCTCGGGTAGCCAAAACTCCAGCTGGTGCCTCATTCTCTGCCAGTCCGGGCCAGGCGCTCAGGGGCAGCAGCGCCCCCTGCCTCCCCGCCAGGCCTCTGCGGCCGCTGCCTCGGCGCTCTGCCTGGGCCGCCGGCGGCTCCGCGGCTGAGCCTGGGCTGAGGCTCAGAGGAACTCCTGTTCGTGCCTCAGGTCGCGGCGTGGCTCGTCCTCATTCTTCCACCTTTTCCCCCTCTCCTGAAACAGCATCAGGAAAAGAGTGAAGACGAGGAGAGTTCACAGCAGGTATGTCTGGTTTCGGGTCACCTGCTACTCTGGTGGGAGGGTGCGTTGTAGACCGTGGTGATAAGCAGGGAAGGATTTGGGGGTGACTGGTTTCAAAGTGAGGGTGCGAAGCGGCTGGGAGATAAAGAACCGTCCTGAAACAGAGAAAGCGCTGGGTAGCGGACAGGAAATGTGCGCGCAGGGTAACTGACTAGGTGAGCAGCCAGCGGACGGACTGCCGGTAAGCCCGGAGCCGCCGCCCGCGCGGCAACAGCGGCGCAAGTCCCACGTCGCCGCAGCCGCTGTCGGAGAGGACTCATTCAGAGCCTTCGCCTAACAGCACTGCGCAAAGTTTTCGGCTCGGAGCGCGCCCCGAACTTTGCTCTCACCCTAGGTGCTTAGCCTTTCCCGACCCCCTTCCCAGCCAAAGCAGTGGAGGACGCTTATGAAAGTGTCCTGTTTCTTTCGGCAACTACAGGTTCATCTAAAGACAAGTTGGCGGGGACTGTCCGGGGAAGGCTTGACCAAAGGTCATCTGAGCTCTAGCTGGCTTCTTTTCCCTTTGTACTGGGAGAAGGGTAGAGGAGTGCATGGTGGTTGTTTTTGTTGTGGCACTTTGGGGGAGGGACGGGCAACGCCTTTTTCCTTGCAAGTGAATCGCGACGCCGGGTCTATTGGAAGTGTGTGTCCTAGTAGCTCCAGAGGGGAAAGTTGGAATCAGATACTAGCCACAAAGCTGGCTGGCTGCGAAATGCGGTTATGACAAAACGCTCTATTGCTGGGGTGAGGGATTCCTTTTGTAGCCCTTGGTGTGGCTTGTTCTGCAAAGGCCGAGATTTGACTCCCGCTGGGCGTTTAACCCGGAGTACCCCCACCCCCACCCCCCTCCCGCTTTGGCTTCCTCACAACGCACCCAGAGTTGACGCCTTAACTGACTGCCCTGGCATCGCACCGTCAGTTTTCAGCACTCGATCTACTTCTTTCATGACTTGTGTTCAACCTCGTGGACTGAGTTACTTTGCTCGCGTCGCTAGGAGGGGACTTGACAGGAGGAGGAGACATCGCGCTTTAACTGGGCGGTCTGGAATCCCAGGATTGGATGCGAGACGCACGCCCGGCAGCTGGGGCCGCTGACCTCAGGGATTCCGTGTTGTGTGCTTGGGAGTTAAATGGACCAACTTTTCATCACTTGACTTCGAGTGAAGCCCTAATAAAAAGCGGTATCTTAAGTGAACTATTCTCTTTTCCCCCAAAACTCTCCCCCCACCCATCTTGCCAGTGCTATTGGGTTCAGCAAAAGAAAGGGCGGGAGACAGAAAGTCTCAGGTTTTGCCGGAAATAGGGTCTCCTGGATGTGTGCGTAAGTGTTTGGGGGACAGAGGAAGGAGGAGGAGGATTCCCTAACCTGGAAGAAAGGGAGTAGGCAGAGGTAGAGGAGATAGTTTGCGACCCCTCCCGAGTCTGGTGCTGCTGCTATTGTGTAACTATGGCAACCGCCAGGGCAAGGGCGGTCAGAGCTTTCTGGATTCTGCACGTGGAAAGAAAAATGTGATGGGTGGGGGACAGAGAGAGGCACATGTCATCACTCTAGCGATGCCTTCCCTTTTCCTGCTTCTTCTCTGAGGACAGATTGCAAAGAGGATGAGCAGGAAGAATCAGGGTTGGGAGTGATCAGTCGCAACCAGCAGTTGCTTTAACTCCTTCCAGTCTTGGAGTCACTAGACAGGCCCCAGCAGCTGAAATTGGCTAGGGGAGCCATCGCTGACAAACTACAAAGTGATGGCCCATGTCGGGGGGAGATGGGATGAGACCTTGGCCTTTGGAAGGGAAAGGCCAGGAAATACAGGAAGATGATGTGTGATGAGATAAGAATAGGATCAGGAGGTAGCTGAGAGACAATTACATGGTACTGATTTGGATTGCCAACATTTCGAATGGAATTTGCCCACTTATGAAATGGAAAATTGTTGGAGAAAGGAAGGGACATTTATCAAACACCTATTGTACCCCATGTGCTTTGTACGTTATCATGTTATCATGATTAATGCTCAACAATATTATGCAAATGTTATTATTCTTGTCTTCCTGATGAAAAAAAAAGAAGAGAAACAAAGAGCAATGGGTACCTATTCTGGCCTTTATGTTCTTAAAGAATTATAATTCTTAAAAATTATATTCATAGGAAAATGGACTAAGTAGTTATCATCCTCATTTTAGAAATGAGAATAATGAAATGCAAAGTTGTTTATTGTTGGAACACAAAAATAAATTGCAAAGGATGGAGCTGATAGAGGAATTCTTTTGCTTGGATGTGTGTCTCCATTCAGGGACATCAGGAAATTTTCCATGGCCCCACTTAAAGCCAGGGCCTTTCTAAGGTCAGTTCTGATGCTATATCTGTGTTGTAATCATTTATATGTGAAAAACACAGAAGAATGTGGTTGGATTTAGGCACAGAGCACATCAAGTATGTAGAACTAGAATGTCTCTATTTAATCTATATTTATATCCAGGTCTTACTGTATTTTGTAGGAATTATTGATGATTTTAACAATGTTTGTAAAGGACAAAAGAAAAAAAAAGAACTAACATATCCATTTGCAATCCCATGACTGTTTGAGAAAATTGTCTGAGCTACAGTTCTCAATCTACTCATTGTTCTCATGATCTGCGTATTATAAAAGTTATTTCATATTTTGGCACCACCGGTTCACCTTTGTAAGAGCCTGCTATCCATTAAGAAGAATAGTAAAGATTAGACTCCAGTTACCTTCCTGCTGACTTGCTGAGGGGGAAAGTTAAGGAAAAATGTCTGGCAATGCAAATGTTTTAAAATCATCAGAAAGATATAATCAACGTAAGCAGAAATTGAGGGTAAAAGGTTGAGAAATAAGTGCTGTGGCTTTTCTATTGTCTTTCACACAGAATTGCTTTCATAGGTAATTCTTACCTAATGAATTTGCTTTGTGTTTTGCATAAAGCAAAGATGCACACACACACACACACACACAAAAAAAAAAAAAAAAAAAACCACTGAATTTTTGGTCTCTTCGTTATGTGTGGGGAGGGCTGTAAGTATGGGAATGTGAATTATTTTTGATGCCAGCAAATTCAGGAAAATAAACAATTACAAAGGCAGAGGAAACGCATCTACTTTTTGGCAGGCTAATAGATTGAACTAAAGGTTTGAACTTGAGTTGCTGAGCTAAATTACTTTCAAATCTTTTCTTGCCCCAAACTAGGAAGAATATTATTAGAAGTTGAAGTTAAGGTAGGAAGCTTTATGCTACACAATTCTTCTTTATTCTGGGCACTCTTTCGTTTACCTGGGCATATCAAAAAGGATTTTCACAGACCAGCAGGTGCCTCAGAAGATAACATCTGGAATAAACAGGCATCTCTATGGTCTGGTTTACTGCATGAATAGAGTTATGGTGCTAAGTTTTATTTTTGTTATTTTATATATACACATATAAAATATAGAAAATATATGTGTGTGTGTGTGTGTGTGTGTGTGTGTGTGTGTATATATATATATATATATATATATATATATATATATAAAATATCAACTATTCAATCTGAAGAAGAAAGTATTCCAGGTGCTACTTTAATGACTAATAGTATGTCTTCAGACTGTTTGCTACAGCTTCGTTGTTTTGGATAAAATAAATGTTGAATCTAAATTTCGCTCTTCTGTCTGAGAGGTTTCATGCTTTGATAATGTATGCCCCTTGGGAATATCCTTGTGAATTAATAAATAATCTCATTAATAATCAAGATTAACATAGCACTATTTTGAAAAGTTCTTCTTATTTTTTTCCATAAACACGTCTAACACCAGATAAGATAATAGGTATTTCTACACTCTATCACATAATCCTTGAGCTAGAAAAAAGAAATATTCACATTTATAGAATAAGTAGCAATAGCAATAATAGCAATGGACTATGGGCAATATTATACCTCCCCACCTCAAAATATGGTTTAAAAATTTTTCCTTCCCCCTGGAAACCTGAGCTAAAAATCCCTTGTTATTTTTTATCTGTCATTTCTTTCAAGCTAGTAGTCAAAGCTTTCAATCATTTTTACTTGCTAACAGTTTTGGTGTTTATAATTAGATCCTAAGAACCAAGAGGGGAAAAAATTTGTCTTCTCTAACTTTTTATACCTTCAAGTTAGTGTAATGTTAAATATATACTAGATACCATTGAATCTAACTCATTATTTAAATAAAAGTTATTTTGAACCATTTTGTTTGTTGCCTATAAAATAACATACTAAAGATCTTTGGTTCATGGTTTTGGGGTGATTTAACAAGGAGATAGTTTTGTTTGATCTGAATTCTATTTTTCATTTAAAAAGTGATGAGAAACTGAAGGGTTTATGATAATGCATAACCTATAGGAATGGTGTAATAATCATTAAAGCCAGGATATATAAGAATACTCAGTGAAAATATCACTTGCTATAAAAAGTTATTAATTTTTCATACTTTTGGAAAGGCTAAAATTAATAAACGGGTATCTACTCCATCTATGGACATGTTAGTTCACCTTAATATTAAGTACCTAAATACTAATTTTTCAAAAAAATCCTAAAGCAAAAGGGAAATTTACTGTAAATGAAAAACACACTGATATATAACTGCAGTAATTTTGAAGTTCTCTTGAGATACCCTTTAATTATTGAACACATGTAATATAAATTATTAATCACAGATACATACTTAAGTGCTTTTAAAAAGTTAGTGTAGGAAATGAAATATGTTGCTTATGCTTGGATTTTAATGTTTTTGATGACTGTTAATCTATAATTATCAGCATTGGATCATTTATTTCCATGTTAATAATAATATTTAATAATCTTTATAGTCATGAATCAGGATATCTTCAACCAGCTTTCTAATCACTCACTAGCAAATTTATTCATTTGCTCCCTCTTTGGTAATGAGCTAAGCTACAATTGGAGGTAATACATTACAAATGTTAAACTCAAATAGAAATATATAAGTAAAGCCAGTTACATGACCTTCAGAAGAAGCTGGATCTGTGTGAATGTAAATCTGTCTACCTTATCATAGTGATAATGTCATCCTTTAAAGATATGGTGTCTTCAGGAATTAGGCATGACTTCCTGTGTATTCCTCATTCATTCTTAGAATATTATGCATAACAACCTTGTCATCTTATATTTTTTATTGGTTGTTCACAACATTACAAAGCTCTTGACATATCATATTTCATACATTAGAATCAAGTGGGTTATGAACTCCCATTTTTACCCCAAATACAGATTGCAGAATCACATCGGTTACACATCCACATTTTTACATACTGCCATATTAGTGACTGTTGTATTCTGCTACCTTTCCTATCCTCTACTATCCCCCACTCCCCTCCCATCTTCTCTCTCTACCCCATCTACTGTAATTCATTTCCCTCCGTGTTTATTATCCTGTTCCCCTCACAACCTCTTATATGTAATTTTGTATAACAATGAGGGTCTCCCTCCATTTCCATGCAATTTCCCTTTTTTTCTCCCTTTCCCTCCCACCTCATGTCTCTGTTTAATGTTAATCTTTTCTTCCTGCTCTTCCTCCCTGCTCTGTTCTTAGTTGCTCTCATTATATCAAAGAAGACATTTGGTATTTGTTTTTTAGGGATTGGCTAGCTTCACTAAGCATAATCTGCTCTAGTGCCATCCATTTAGAAAGAAAACTACAGACCAATATCTCTGATGAACCTAGATGCAAAAATCCTCAATAAAATTCTGGCAAATCGGATACAAAGGCACATCAAAAAAATTGTGCACCATGATCAAGTAGGATTCATCCCTGGGATGCAAGGATGGTTCAATATACGGAAATCAATAAATGTTATTCACCACATCAATAGACTTAAAGATAAGAACCATATGATCATCTTCGATAGACGCAGAAAAAGCATTTGACAAAGTACAGTATCCCTTTATGTTCAAAACATTAGAAAAACTAGGGATAACAGGAACTTACCTCGACATTGTAAAAGCTATCTATGCTAAGCCTCAGGCTAGCATCATTCTGAATGGAGAAAAATTGAAGGCATTCCCTCTAAGATCTGGTACAAGACAGGGATGCCCTCTCTCACCACTTCTGTTCAACATAGTCCTCGAAACACTGGCCAGAGCAATTAGACAGACGAAAGAAATTAAAGGCATAAAAATAGGAAAAGAAGAACTTAAATTATCACTATTTGCAGATGACATGATTCTATACCTAGAAGACCCAAAAGGGTCTACAAAAAATCTACTAGAACTAATAAATGAATTCAGCAAAGTGGCAGGATATAAAATCAACACACATAAATCAAAGGCATTTCTGTATATCAGAGACAAAACTTCTGAAACGGAAATGAGGAAAAACACTCCATTCACAATATCCTCAAAAAAATAAAATACTTGGGAATCAACCTAACAAAAGAGGTGAAAGACTTATACAATGAAAACTACAGAACCCTAAAGAGAGAAATAGAAGAGAATCTTAGAAGATGGAAAAATATACCCTATTCATGGATAGGCAGAACTAACATTATCAAAATGGCTATATTACCAAAAGTTCTCTATAGGTTTAATGCAATGCCAATCAAAATCCCAATGGCATTTCTTGTAGAAATCATCTTATATTTTAAAACCAGTGATTTGTAGTGAATTCAGTTAGTGAATTTTCAGTAGGAAATCACAAAACAAATGGAAATTTTTGCTGTTTTTCTAATCTGACAGAATTAAGCTACATTAGTCAAAGCTTCTTAATAGAAATATAGTGCTATTATTATATCAAAAAGTGGTTTAGACATATGAAGATGACATTATTATGAATGCCTGTTTTTCTATATTAATTTAATTGTGAATTTACAAGGTTTACTCTTTAATCCATCTTTTACATATTTCTAAACTTTTTAAGGATTATGGTGCCATGTTTGTTCCAGAAACTAACTGCTATCTAAGTAACTGCATTAAGCATATATAGTTTAAAATATACTGCAAATAGAAATTAGACTTAAAATTCTTATTAGCAATATTGTCGGAATTTGCCTCTGTATATACATTGAGAAATACTATAATTCATATATGTATCATCAGTACATATCAACTATTAAAAATATTTTTCAGAAAAGATAGTTTCTCCTTAAGTTGATTATTAAAAGGCCCATAGATATCTTTCTTCCCACATACATACTGAGTTGGACTCATGCTTAAGATGGAATAACCTCAAGTTACATCTAAATAAACTCATTTTCTTTGATGGCATGTATACGATTAGTGTTAAGCTTTTACTCCTCTTCTGTTATCATGAAGACCAGTCTATACAAATTAAATTCAGGCATTCTGGACTTTTGATTTTGTTGTTGTTGTTGTTTCCAAATAAATAATTGATCCTCCTCTAAAGTGATTGCTTTATGGAAGAAAGATATGTCTTCTAAGGCAAAAAATAATCTACTACAAAATGAACACTACTATTTGAAGATACTGTCATTTGCATAATGTCACACTGTATTTCAAGACAATTATTTGGAACTCAGAATTCTGTTTATTGGTAATACTAAATACTGGGTCAGTAGAAGTCGATACTAATTAGTTTTCTTATATGTAAATTTTAAAAATACTTTATTTATTTTTTAAGAGAGAGAGAGAGAGAATTTTTAATATTTATTTTTTAGTTTTCGGCAGACACAACATCTTTGTTTGTATGTGGTGCTGAGGATCGAACCTGGGCCACACACATGCCAGGCAAGTGTGCTACCGTTTGAGCCACATCCCCAGCCCCAATTTAAAAATACGTTATAGTGATAATTTTCATTACAGGAAGAGTTCATGACCATTACTGGAAAAACAAAGAATGCTAACATGCATAAAGTGGAGAAGGGTTCAGAAACATTTATCCACAAATCTACTGCACATATAGATGCATGTCAAGTATTCTCAGCCATAAATTTATAACAAATATAGATTTTACATTGACAACTATCACCCAGAGCTTGCTTTATTGCCGCAGTCTGGTTGCAGCAAAATAACCGGGGAGTGACGAACAACTTGTGTACATTGATACAGCAGGAGTAGGAGCCGTTTATTGTAGGACCAGAGGGATATTTATACATTCCACACAGCTTATCTTAATTAGCATAAACTAGATACAGCAGTCAACCAATAAGGAATCTCCATACTTAATGGCTCCCTGGAGTTACTTCACAAACCACTCCCTCTGGCAAAATACCAGGCGCCATCCAGACTTGTTTACAGACTCTTAACATTTGCCAGGCGCCATCCTGACTTGTTTACAAACCCTAACACTTTATAATGCCATTCTCCAATAGAAATAATCAAGCATCTTAGGAGGAATCAACCAATTCTAAGACTGGGACAAGAAACTTATAGGAAGAGCCTGGAGCATCTCGAAATGTCAAAATATAGAAGTAGGGGGGGGCGGGGGAGGAGACGAGAGAGAGGTATATCAAATGACATAGGAGCCATTTAAAAGGACTCCCAATTGCCAAAGCAGAATAATTTGAGCAACAAAAAAATAAAGTAGTATTGATTACTACACCATTTAATAAAATGTCCATTAAAAGATATTAGTATAAATAAATGATTGAATAAATTAATAAGTGGGAGAGAAGAGACAAGCTTCCCATGCAAAACAATTTCAAGTGATTTAGTATATATTTGGCCCCAATGAAGTGCAACAAAACCCCATCCTTTGAGTGTGGACTAAGTGTGGTAACTTTCCTCCTAAGAGTATGGTATGGAAAGAAGGGCAGGAGGAAAAAAGAAGAGCACTTTACAGTAATGAAACCTGATGAACACTACCTACTCATCTCAGCCAGGTTATCAAGTTAAATATCAACTCTCATAAATCCTATTGATGACATGTAGCCTTGATGTGAGTGGATGAAAATGGCACTTTACCTCTGTGATCTTTCTCCCCAAAATCCGTAATCCAAAACTAATCATAAGAAAAATCATGATACAAATTATACTAGTGAGGCATTCTACAACATATCTGACCAGTAATTCTTAAACCTGTCAAAGTCATGAAAAGCAAGTAAAATCTGAGATATTGTCACAGTCAAGAGAAGCATAAAGAGTATAATGACCAAATTTACTGTGATACCCTGGGACAGAGGAGAAACATTATATAAAAACTAGGGAAACCTGAATAAAACCTTTACTTTATTTATTGACAACACATCATTATTAGTTTACTAATTGAAGCAAATATCCATACTAGTCTAAAAATGTAAATAGGGAAAACTGGATGTGGGTAATAGGTAAACTCCCTACTGTCATCTCAATGCTTATAAAAATCTTTGTTATAAAAAAAGTATATAAAATTATATTTAAAGCATGTAATGAGAAACTGTACTAAACTGTACTATTAAATGTATATGGAGAGAATGATATATATATGAGTAGATATGTATGTGTATATATATGTATGCAAATATATATACAGTTAGTGAGTTTTCACTAGCAAATCACAAAAAAATGGAAATTTTTGCTGTTTTTCTAATCTGACAGAATTAAGCTACATAGTCAAGCTTCTTAATAGAAATATAGTGCTATTATTATATAAAAAAGTGGTGTAGACATATGAAGATGACAATATGTGTGTGTATGCATGCATGTGCATGTATGTGTATATATATATGTGCATAGTATGTGTGTATGTATGTGTATGTGTGTGTGTATATATGAATGTATCACTTCACATATTATTTATATTGTTCTGTTTTCTTAATTTCTACATTTCCACCCCCTCAGCAGAATTGAGTTTTACTGTCCTTTAGGTAGGTCCCCTTACAGTTGGAGCAAAAGTCCTTATGTTTTACCTTTGCTATCTAAGCTTTTATACATAGCATTTTCTCACTCTTTATTATTAACTCGTGTTTACAATCATTTAATAAAGACCTGCCTCTGTGTTTTACATTGAGCTGGAGTTTCTACTAAATTCATGCTTTACTCTGGTATTTGTTGAATGTTTAGGCACACTTCTTTTTTTTTTTTTCTCTTCTGCTTTTAGTTTGTGTGAGTCATGACATAAAAACACATTTCAAAAACTTATTTGGGAAAAGTCAGAGAACCTGGTTTCAGAATGTGTGACTAATGGGCCTCCTTTTTGGTCAGAGCCCACTGAATTTCCTGAAATAATGAGTGTCTGAAAAAGACTGAGATCAAAATGACTAATATGCTCTGGTCTTTCATTGGAATCTTAGATTCAGATTTTTATTTTTGTTTCACAAAAGAAATGAAAAATTTCTTCTGAAATTTTCTTTAAAAATGCCCATAACATTTTAGTTCAATGAAAAAGAGGAATAAAGCAATGTAATATTCAGGCTGACATTTTTTAAAATACATATTTAATTTGCATAACCAATACATGCAGTTCACATTTTACAAAGACTGTCATGCTTTCTCTCTCTTTTTTATCTCCTGTCATATATTTTCAAGTAATTAATTTCTTATGAATACTTAATTATAACCAGAGTATGGTTTTAAAAAATATTCTTGTAAATGAAAATAATCATTTCAAATCTTGTAAATTTTGAGATGTGACTTTACATATCAGACGACAAATTCTTTAGATTTTAATAAATTTATATATTTATTAATCTTATCCTTAATGCATTTTCCAATTTAAAATTCATTCTTTTGTCCACATTATCTTCTGTCGTGCCTCCACGCATTTCTATATTTTCCTATCATAATTCAATCAGTGCTTTACATTTGGCTTTTCAAGCAGGTTAGTATATAATAAAATTAGCTAGACTATTCTGTATACAAAAGTATCCAAATGATAAAAAAAAGTGTCAGTAAGATATTTGTAATTTTAAAGTGGGAGTTTAATACAAATCAAGAAATTCTTTTTTTGTTGTTGTTTTGTTTTGTGATTTAACCTAGGGGCTCTTTACCACAGAGCCACATCCCCAACCCTATTTTGAGACAGGGTTAAGTTTTTGAGAGCCTCACTAAGTTATTGAGGCTGACTTTGAACTACTAGTGATCCTCCTGCCTCAGCCTCCCCAATCGCTGGGATTACAGGCATGTGCCACCTCACCCTACGAAGAAGTTCTTGTATTAACTTTTAAAGTTAAGACCTTTATCACCTGTCAAGTAGCTGTTCAAAGAACTCATATTGAACACACAGATGAGCAAATAACATATGCCTTTTTGGGGGTTGATTCACATTTTGTAGAGCTGTGGGGATTGTTGTCTTAGACTTCACTGTGATGAGGTTTGGCAGAGAGCATTCATTGTTCAGGTTTTAAAAAGGGCAAGTTTTTGGCAGGAATAACTCGTATAGAAAGGGAATGTTGTGCTTACACATGTGTACTCAATAAACCTTCAGAGAATTTGGGCTAAGATATTACAGGATTCCTTACCCGCCCTGCCCCAGTCTCTGGATATTGATTATTTTAAGTCTTCTTTTGTTGTATAACTATCACATGGGTCTTTTCATATTTCAGGAAACGGTACTTTGATTCATGTTTCAAATGTTATTAGTGTACAGTGAACAGTCATTTCATATCCTGTGCACTTTTACTCTGGGATTATTAAAAATAACAATTGCATTGAAGTCTCTTTCCCCTAGTATTTAGCAGCCATACAACCATCATTGCCCTGACAGCCAACAATCATCCTTTTGTATATATGTTATCCTATTATTTCTAATAATCAGAAGTGAAGACTTGGGATTTCTCTTTTGCCTTTACTTAATATGCACAAGCCAGTTTGAGTGTGTGTACTTTAAATAGATAGTGTATTGAGTAGAGAAAGGATAAGAAGTTTTAAATTCCCAACTCAGTAAACAAAATGAACCAGCGTCAGCCACGAGGGCCTGCAGCTGCCATGCTCTTTCCATGTGGGGCTTTAGCTGTGATGATTTCTTCTTTTAATTGGAACAATTTTATGTCTTTCATTGCCAGCATCTCTCCCAGCTCTTAACCAAAGCCCCCACTTACCCCTCATACTTTAACCATTCCCATATACACCTCAAAATCTTACCTGAAAAAGTACTTTTTTCACTCGAAGGCTGTTTACCTATCCATAGATCTTTTCCAGTAGTCTAGTAACTATTACCCTCTTTCCCACTTCTTCTAATACCAGAAAACTAAGTTTCTCAAGGATAAGGACCAAAGGATTGTTATTTGACATCTTTCTCTACATTCCCATAAATATTTTACCTCATAATGCACATGATAGATGCACAATTTCTAATTCTTGTGTTGAAGTCATTCCATTTAGAATCCGTTACCTCTTTCTTTGTCCTCATGACTACTTTGGATATGGAATTCCAAAGTTGAATTTACACATATTTTACTTCATCACAAAACTTATTTCACACATGTATTTTCCATACATTCCTATTATTCTTGAAGACTTCCTCTCTTAAATTCCTCTTTCATTTTTTTAAATTCAAATATTTATTGAGCGAGTGCCTGCCACATGCTGGGCGTAATAAAAGTCACTGATGAAACATGAATAAAAATACAGTTGCTGCTCTGAAATAGACAATTGTAAACTAGTTCATTATCATCATGGGTCAAATCTCATCCCCATGTGGTATTAAATCCAGCTGAACAAAAGGTCCTATAAGTGGCGTTGGTCTTTTCTCTCTATAGCCTATTCAGTAGTTACACTATCTTCATTCTCACCTTCTACATTTATCTATGTAGAGATTATGCCCAGAGTATTGCCTCTAACCTGACTTGTCTCTCAGGTCCTAGTTATGTCATCCCAACACTACACACCCTACATCACCTGACACTAGTCCTGATTGCTTCACAATTTAGGTACAAAGGCAGTCACTCACTTTGGTAACTGAAAGTTTTAAAGTCTTTAATTAGACTTTGAACTGGGGTTTGATGTGTGGGAGGGAATGTGGTACAATGTTAAAACTTAGGGCTATGAAAGTTGACAACCTGGGTTCAAATCCCAGCTCTGTCACCTCTTAAGTATGTGATTCAGACAGGTTATTTGACCTGTCTATATCTCAGTTTACCATTGTTTTATTGGGGTTCATGAAAGTGTTAACCTTATAAGGTTTGAGGGATAAATATATTAGTACAGACATACCAAATGCTGGCTGGCCCATTACAGTAGCTGTTGTAGCGTCTCTGTCTTATACAGGCCACGCATGTTCCACACAGGTCAGATTCCCACTCCGTCTGCACACTGTTCTTTCTTCTTGTTCTTTTTCTAGTTAATTCATTCAAAGAACAATTAGTTGGTGGCCTACTTCAAGTAAATAGTTGTCCAACAGAAGGGTATTTAAGATTGATTATTAATCTTTCTCTCCTCCCCTGGTCTCTCTCCTTTACTTGTCCAGGGTGTGTTTCAAGAGACAATTTTCCAGGTACAGTGGTGCATGCCTGGAGTCCAAACAGTTCAGGAGGCTAAAGAAAGAAGATCATAAGTTCATAGCCAGCCTCAGCAATTTAATGAGGCCCTTAGCAACTTAGTGAGACCCTGTCTCATAATTAAAAGGGCTGGGGATGTGGTGCAGTTGTTAAGTGCCTCTGGATTCAATCCCTGGTATCATTCAATAATAAAATTTTGGAGCACACTGAGACTGACCATGTCATAGTCAGTTAAGGGAGAAGCCTAGACAGAGAAACCACTCCATACTAGTTGTCTCAGAAGAAACAGTCACTTGTAGATACTAGAAAGAAAGTAATAAAGTGCTTAGGCCCCCACATCTATATTCGGAGTCTTATTTCCTGGCCTCCCATTTGTTCTCCTTTGATCTGCTGGATTTGTCAATATACCTATTTCCTTGTTGCTTTACTCCATCCACAAATAAGCAATGCGTATTTGTTCAACAGGCTTTCTTTGAAAAAAAAAAAAACACAAAAAAACTAAAATCTAATGCAGAAATGTTTCTTTAGTCTTCTAACTTGTTCTACTCTCCTTCCTATTCCTTTGGCCAGAGTTCACTTCCACATTGTGATTACTACCTTGTCCTGTATAACTTCTACCCACATATTGCTTTAGGGACCTTCGCAACAATCTCTCACCATTCTACCTTTTCAGAATACTCTATTTTAGTCTGCTTCGTGAGAAAATGAAGGGAATCAAAATGATCTAATTCACTGCCCACTCACTGGAGGATATGGAAATCAGCCCAGAAACACTGCACAGTACAGTCTCATGCCCAGAGACTAAATCTTTTCTAGACCACACACTAGTGCTGAACTTGCCTCACTGGAGCTATCTAGCTACTAAGAGAGCACCAGATCCTTACTCACTAAACTTCAGGTACCAGGGACCTTTCAGGAATCCTGAATTTGGCAATTATAGAGTCAATTTGCCAAAGCCTTCAGCTTTCAAGGAGGAAGGTTAGGAAGAGCCCAGACATAAATTGTACCTTGTGGTTCTTTAAAGACTCTAACAAGGCAAAGTGAACCTTTGTCCCATGCAGCTTCATCTGCTTGGAAGTTCTCTGGAATACAACTAAATAGAAGCAGCAAGTATGTGCATCAATGATATTTTCCAGAAATTGAACTGAAAGGTCAGTGTAGCTTCTGAGCAAGTAGAAGTGAAACTGAATAATGTTATGACTTTTTATGGAAAAATATTTCTTGAATACTTTTCTCAATCTTGTTTCAAACTAGTCTGTTCTCATAGGTATTACTTTTGCTTATGATTATTCACCACTACATGTTATGTTAATAATAATGTATAACACCATCTTATAAAATGTTTTAGAGATAGAATAAATTAGAATTACTTGAAATATTTTCTAAATCTTTGCTAAATAATTACAAAGCTTATTACTGAGTATTCATTGCACTGATATTCAATATTTACCTATGGTTGCTGTGATATATATTTATCTATGGTTCCTGGCTTTTAACTCCCTCCCTAAGGCAACATATAGAAACTCTAATCTTCCTCTACCTTTAGCTGGCCATAGATTCTCTGACCTACCTTGGTCTGATAGCAGTCATAAGATCTTCCTCATTCTAGAGGGGTCCTGCCCCATACTTGGAGGAAGAAATACTGCACAGAGAGACCAAGAAAAATCTGAAGAGACCAGCTTTGCTGGGTTTCCCTATTGTGTCTATTAGCAATCAGCCAATGCAATGACATCTCCACAGAAACCTAAAATGACAGGGGTTGAAGAACTTTGCATAGCAGAACACAGGGAGGTCTCTGGAGGGAGGTATGTCTGAGAGGACATGGCAGCTCTGTGCTCATATTTCTCTCATAACTGGCTCTATGCATCTTTTCATCTATATGGTTTTTAATATGCTTTATAATACACTAATAGATGTAAGTATTTCCCTGAGGTCTGAGAGAAGCTCAGCAAAATTAATTGAACCTAAGGAGAAGGCTGTGGGAACCTTGATTTAAGACTGGTCAGCCAGAAGCACAGGAAAACAATCTGGGGCTTCCTGTTGTCATCTGAAATGTTTGTGTGGGGTAGATCTTGGGAGGAAGTCTTGGGGACTGAGCCCTCAACCTGTGAACTCTGATGCTATGTCCAGAAGATGTCTGAAATGAGCTAAATTAGAGGACACCTAGTTGGTGTTCACTGGGAATTGCTTGCTTACTTTGCTACTGGGGAGAAATCCCCAACCTTTTGGAGTTACATAAATGATCTGTCTTTTGTGAATGTATAGCAGAAGAAATTGTAAAACTTTGCCTTTTCTCAATGGATTAGTATAAAGTATTTGCCAATGGATCAGTATAAAATATTTCTTCTATTTTTTCATATGCAAAAAAGGCTTTTCTACATGTATGTATATCTATCTATAAGTGCTGGGAATTGAATCCAGGGTTGTGGCAGTTGCTAGGCAAGTTCTCTATTCACTGAACCACAACCCCTGCCTTTTTTTTAATTTAAAAAATGTGTTATTGCAAGATGAACATATTAGTATCTGTACCCATAAACTAATAAGCTTTGAGAATTTCCTACTGTGTTTTAGCTCCTTGTTATCAGGTCATTTTTGCTTTAGATTATTTACATTCAAAAGAATGTGAAGAGCAAGAATACTGAGTGAAAGACACAGACAATCTGTTTGTGTCTACAAAACAGTGTGTCCCTAAAGTTCAATTTTATAGTCTAAATAAATTAAATTATATCCACTAAAGAACTTTAGAATTCCTCCAGCAATGCACATTTTGTTAAAACTTGTTTAACATAACTAGTATCAGGGGGTGCTTTCTTTTCCTGTCTCTTTTCTTATTTTGTTTAATTCTAGCATTGGAAATAATTGGTATGTAGGCCTGACAAGCTGTCAATCAAAGGATACCTATTTGGTAATCCCTCTAATTAAGAAAATAATAATAATAGTAAAATATTTTTTTGTCTATCATATCTCATGGATTCATGGTATTTCAGAATTTAAAAAAACAACCAGAGATAATGCCCAGTCCAATTTCTTAATTTTACAAAGGGACTGGGGTGAGCTGATATAAATTCTTTCTCCCTTCCCTTTTTACCACTCTCCACTCTTCCTTCCTTCCTTCTTCCTTAAACAGGAAAGGACAACTTTTCTAATTTAAGATCAGTGCTAAGGGTTCCAAGAGGAATAGCCCCAGGCCTGAGCAATTCATGACCCATATCTATAAGACACTAGTTTTAGTGTGCTCAGAAACACACAGAGAAACCACAGAATTGAAATATAGCTGAAGTTTCATCATGCCTGTGAGGGTGAACTTTCTGCTTCTTAACATGTCGACAAGTGTCCGTCTTGATTGTCACCTTAACACTATGGTACTGATAAATACATGGTAGATTCTCAATGGCAAGTGTTGAATGATTTTTATAGAGGATGAAAATCTGTGAAATGTCCTTTGTGATGAGCTCTCTGACCTAGGATACTCAGGAATATTCTTTCAAACAACTAGAAAGTGTGAAGTTGTTGATTTACTTTCTTTGCCTGCTGTGAGTATACTTTGATTTGCATCATGGCATTTATAGAAACTTCTTCATGTAGGATACTTAAGCCAGAGATAGGTTAGATTGAAGACAATTTGCAGTCTGCAAGTTTGTAAAGAGAGGCTTGGGAGTTACTCAGCTATTTTAAAATTAAAGCAGAAATATATCATAGTTAAATATTGATTAAAATTTAAGTAGCATTTACTATTTAACACTGCTTGTATGATTTGTTCTGAGTACCTGGCAGAAAGGATGAGGTTCTCTTGAAACTGATGTCTGACTGGATCAACCCTACACCCTAAAAATAATAAGTAATATATAGATGATATGCAGAAGTGCACACTTTGCCACATAGTTGTTGTTACTTTTAATAAGAACCACAGGTGGCTTAATCTACTTCTGCTACTAGACCATAAAAAATGTTAAATGATCTTGAATTGTTTAATAATAACAGACTTTTAATGCAAAATAAATGGCTTCATCAAAAATAATTATGCTAGCAGTATAAGATGTAGCCACTGGCCTTCAGAACTCTTTTTCTGTGGGAGATACAGACTTCTCTAAAATGTTGCAACTTTCAATTTCTCATCTGGGTATGAACAAAGTAAAAGATAACATTTTATACTATCATGCTTTCTTGATGTGGTCACATTTAATAATAGAAACAAAAGAAATATTTCCCAATATAATAATCATAATTCTGCCAGGAAGCAGATGTGAGGTCTTATTTTTCTTTTAAATCAATTATTTATTTATTTATTGCATTATATCTTTCAGTTTTGATATTTTCCTGTAGAGGGAAATTCCATCCTTCCTGGAATAATAATCCCCCAAATTTCAAGTATACTTTTTGAACTGGTGAGTTAATAGAAAAGCACACTCTTCCTGCTTGTATGCAATGATCTGTTTATTGTTTTCTATATGAGTAGACTTTGAGTGCTTACAATACTTCTTAAGGTTAATTCTACTGTGTCAAAATAATAAATAAATCAAAGGACTTTTAGGGGGATGTTCCATTCTCATGAATATAGAAACAAATACATTTCCATCACAGAAAATTATTTCACTCAAAGGTCAAAATGTAAATAACTCAACCATCTAGCTAGCTCTCATTTCTTTTCTTTATTCCCACTGAAATGCTTCATGTTTTCCTCAAAACATCTGCAAACCATGACTGTTCTTTGCATTTCCAGAGACACTTGCTTCACTTCATTTCTGCAGCATGGCCTCTGGATCAGGCACTGCAAGCAAAACTTTTAGCTTAGTATAACCTTCTATTTCTTTATGTAGTTTGTGTAGCTTCTTAGAAAATGATGCATAATCTGATTTTGACCTTAGGCCAGCAGGTGTGTTTTAGGTCACCAGTGTCTAATGAAGTAACTGCTGGTTCACCAGCTGCCTTTGCCCTTTGATATTTCTCTAGTCCAATTCATTTATGTTGATGTTTGGGCGTTTTTTGTTTTTTTTTTAATCTAAAGTCTGAAAAAACTTGGAAATTTATGTACACATCCACAATGCCCATATACCAACTTTCAGACAATACTTCTGATCAGTTGCTTTGGCCATAATCTTTTGTAACCTCCAGTACAAAACCTTCAACTTCTGTTTCCTTATCAACTTTCATATTCTTCCAGGTCTTCCAAAGCAAAATTTCTAAAATAAAACCGATTTTCCTTATTTATTTATTTATTTATTTTTCTTTTACTTTTTTATTACAACTTAACCTATTTTATTTATTTTTGTGTTCAATTTATAATCACCAATTTGAATTGTACACATCAGTCATCTCTAATGCAATATAGAGCAGGTGCCTAGTTAACTTGGGTTTCTATCCTGGCTCTGTCACTCACCAGCTTATAGCCTGAACAACTTGCTTCAACTCTCTGTTTTAATTTAAAGAACAGTAAAATGGAACTACTGACAATATTTAGCTACTAGTTTACTATGTGGATTAAATGAGCTAATGTGTGTTCACTATTCAAAATAGTGTGTGGTCCTTAGTCATCCCTAAGTAAATGTTAGCTACTATTATTATCACTTTCCTTTGCTCTATTTTCAGTTAGTTCAGCAAAGTTTCTTAAAAATTTTTCTCTCCATTATCACTGCCAACACTATGATTCAAATCTTCATGATCTTTTGCCTAAACTATTTTAACTGTCTTCTAACTCATATTCTTGTTCACATTTTGTAACAAGCCCCAACCAATTCAGCACTTTGTGTTCCATAATCTGTATCTTGGTTAGGGAAACCTCATTTGGCAAGATCAAGGTCTTATAAAAAGTAATATAATTTAAGCAAAACTATACATAATATTAAAATATTATGTGTATATACATATGCATGTGTTACCATTTGGATACGAGGTATCCCTCGCCAGCTCAAGTGTGAGACAATGTAAGTAAGGTTAGAGGGGAAATGATTGGGTTTTGAAAGCTTTAGCGGGCAGTGAATTAATCCCCTGAGAGGGATTAACTGAGTGGTAACTGAAAACAGGTAGGGTGTGGAGGAGGTAGGTCACTGGGGCAAGCCTTTGGGGTCTGTATTTTGTCCCTGGTGAGTGGTTTCTCTTTCTCTCTGCTTGTTGGTTGCCATGTCCTGTACTGCTTTTCTCTGCCACACTCTTCCACCATCATATTCTGCCCCACATTGGGCCCCAAAGAATGGAGTTGGCTATTCTCTTTACTGAGACCTTTGAAACTGTGAGCTTCAAAATAAACTTTTTCTCCTCTAAAATTGTTTTTGTCAGGTCTTTTAGTTACAGCAGTGAAAAAGCTGACTAAAACAGTTTGTGTGTATGAATATGTATATGAATATACATATGAGTGCAGATGTACGTAAACTAATTGAGGAAAATAAAAGTGAAAACTACCTCATTGTAAGCAAATTGGATATCCACAGTTATTAAGC
Organism: Spermophilus citellus; assembly: GCF_964194105.1. Classification (NCBI taxonomy): domain Eukaryota; kingdom Metazoa; phylum Chordata; class Mammalia; order Rodentia; family Sciuridae; genus Spermophilus; species Spermophilus citellus. The sequence continues at coordinate 164,615,547 of NC_138184.1, forward strand.
CTGCTCATGCCATTAACTGTCTTCTCGGCACCTTCCTCTGTTGACTAAAACATTTGCTAAAGCCCAAAATATACTACAGAATATATTAATATAATTGTATGTTAGAAAGATCATATGTTCTTTTAAAGTTTGTGAGCCAGTGTGCCTGTTTCCATATTTCTTTTATTTCTATTTTTTAAAATAACATCTTTTCCAAATACTTTTGTTAGAATCTGGCCTTTGAAAAGTTTTCAGTGTTTAAGATATATGGATTTTTTTCTCTACCACATCCCCTGTCCATGAATTGGGACTCTTTATACCACACATGTGATCCTATTTGTTTTTGTTTGTTTGTTTGTTTGTTTGTTTTCATTAGAGGGATCAGAATTAGTTTCTGTCCTTCTTTGTTTAAAGGAATGGCCTGAAATGTGCTTAAAGAGATATATCATGCACTCCTAAAAAATTGTCTTACATGTCTATCAAGTTATTGAAAAATCACAGATGAAACCATTGCAGGCAAAGCATGACTTCCTCCCACAAATGTGGTTCCAAATAAAGTGACTGCCTTATTTAAACAGTGCTGTCATTTACTCCCTACACAAGTGATGGCAGAATCCAGTGTAAACACCTTGCCTTGTCTTGTTTGGACTGTAATCTAACTTTGCAGTTTGTCCATGATTATCTTAGCCACATGAAACTATGACATCACTTCTTTTCTCATGCCTTATCTTATGTGTCTCTTGAAACACGATGTGCTCTCAGACTCCAGCTTAAGTGATCTCTACTATGAAATTTTCTTTGCTTTTACCCGATTCCCTTACCATCTCTGTCAGAGTTTTTATTTGTTCTTTTTAGAATATTTAATATATTCTTGAGTATATTATGACAGTAGAATGTATTTTGACATATCACACATATATGAAGTATAACTTCCCATTTTCATGGTTGTATATGATGTGGAGTTAACTAGTTGTGTATTCATATAAGAACATAAGAAAGTTATGTCCAGTCCATTCTAATGTCTTTCCTATTCCCATCCCCCTCCCTTCCCTTCATTCCTCCTTGTCAAATCGTGAACTTCTATTCTCCTCTCCCAACCCTTATTGTGTATAAGCATCTGCATATCAGAGGGAACATTCATTCAGCCTTTGTTTTTTGGGGATTGGCCTATCTCATTTAGTGTGATAGTCTCCAGTTCTCTGCATTTACCAGCAAATGCCATAATTTCATTCTTCTTTAGAATCAAGAATTTTGTATTGTTATTATTTCATTCGTATTTTATATCTCTTATATAGAACTTACATTCTTTCTAAATTTTGGCTTTCTGTATACATAGTTTTTCCTAGTTTTAGTATTTCCCTGTAACAGGCTACATTTTATTTGCTAGCTACAAATACAATGGAGTTGACTCTTAGAAAATTTCTAAGTTCTAAAGTCAGTATTGAAAGTTAAAATGCCACACTTCTAAAGTTATCCAGAAAAGATACTAAAGCAATATAGAAAATGTATTGTGCATTTATGTACATACCATGTTAGAAGCTGACATTGACTTTCTCAATAAAGCACAGCACTGAAAGTTTTCCTTCTGTATTGTGTCAAGTCATTTTCTTCACTTTAGCAGGAGATGAAATAACTGGCTTGGATTTAGAGGCTGTGTGCCTGAAAAAATCCATGTGTCTTTAAACTTGAAAATCAAATGCAGCTTGGGAAGATGCTCAGACTATGAGAACTGAAAACAAGTAAGGAAATTTTATTTCTTTTCCAAATAATTTTTTTTTTTAAAAAAAAATAGGTCATCCAGAGGCTGAGGGTATAACTCAGTGGTAGAGCGCTTGCCTAACATATGTAAGGTCCTGGGACCATCCCCAGAATTGCAAAGGAAAAAAAATTGGTGATTCCCAAATCTTCTCTATCTTCATGGCTTTCAAGAAATTTCATTATCCCAAGTTTCACAAGTGTAGATGAATAAATACATACATAGATACATACTAATAGACATAGGTTTATGTTTTTTTAATTAAATAGCATAAATAACTCATTTAAACCCAGGATGATGGGTCATCAAATAATGAAATGAGGTCATGGCTCAGTTCAATTTATTATTCAGTGAATATTTTACCATTGTTAAAAAAGCAGACCTTTGCTCAGTGTTTTATTCAAATCTACACTCTGCTGCTTAATGACTACAAAACTTGAAGTACTAGCTTAACTTCTCTGCGCATCAATTTTATCCCAAGCTAATGGAGACAAAGTAGAATATCTATGCTCAGGAGTCTGAAATGAGATATGTAGGGTTAACCTCATAGCATTCAAAAAGGTTGGTTATTAATGGTAGTATCAATTGTTCCATTTACAAAATAAATATTTATGACTGATAGTGAAAGTTCAAGCCTTCCTTCTTAGGATGGGAGGCTGTGGCTTTACTCAGTTCAGTTTATATTTGGACGATGGAAGGAATTACTTTACAGTTTTTGAAAGAGCATTGAAACATGAAATGCTTGGTTATTTATTTGATTCAGGACTGAAACACTTGGCTAGTTGAAGGCAATTCTGGGAATGAGAAGAAGGGAGTCTCTGAATGATTGAAGATGGATTTCTGAATTGGGTCTTTCAGGAATAAGGGGCTTCTTTGCCCATTTTCCATGAATTTTCATTTTTCATAGTAAATTGCCTTGGATCAGATACATTTTCAGTAACATCTCTTCTTTCATTCATCACTTTTTAAAGATGCAGCTTTAAATATTCTAATTCTTTTTCACTCTCCTTTTGTCCTTTCTGATTTAAAAGAAAAAAATTCCTATCATGCTTACCCTTTTTTCTCAAATCCCATTTCTGATCTTTGATGTATTATACATACTCTCACAATTTTGAAAATTTAGCTTACATTTCATGACCCACTCTCTGACACGCACTGTGTTCTTGAATTCCAAGCATTTTCTTACTGAATATTTTTTAAATTTACCTGTGGTGGGAAATACTATTTTCTGTTCACGAGTAAAGAAACTGAGGCATAGAGAGCTTAAATAACTTGACCAAGTTTCCTCCTATCAAATGGTAAAAATGGTTACAGTTTGACTTTAGAGCTTAAGCTATCAACTGCTATACAAGCATTGGCCAGCTTTCATGGATAAGTTTTTAAAGGCTGCCTCTTTTTCCTTTTGTTTGTGTATCTTTCCAGTTTTCTTATGTGTTTAGGTTTCTGTGCATTTTTTTAAAAAATATTTTTGCTTATCTCCCCTTTTGCTTAAAAATTGAAGTCAATACTTGAAAATGCACTGCCATTCCCTCTCCTACTGTTCTTCACCCTACACACCACAGCTTTCTTTTCCCTTGCCACTGGCTTGCTGCTTTGGATGTCCTCAGTCTATAAACCTCTGCTCTCTGACGTTCAGTCTCTGACTCAGTTCCTTTACTGCTGTCTTCTAAGGAGCTTGAACATTTTAAATGCTATTTTCCTTTCAGTCAGTTCCAAGATGATGTTTGCCTCTACTAAGTATTTCCTCTCAAGCTACTGGAACCTTCTGTTCTTCAGATTTCTCCTTGATGCATTTGCGAAGATGCTGCCAAATGTCTTTTTTGCACATATGCTTGTTTTTTAGCACCTGGAAACTTGACAGAGCTTCCATTCTTTTTCCACTTTCTTCCTCAGGTTTGGCCCTACCCTCCCAGTACATCTCTGCCACGCTATTTTTCCTATCCTTTGCACCTCCACCCAGCTGCACCTTCAGAGTATTCCCTGGCTTTGAACACTTACATGACCTGAAACTTCCACTCTCTTTTTCCATTGTGGAAGGAGATATATTTTAATCAAACATGATATGTCACTGTGAAAACACAGGTCATTCTCCAAAAAACAAATGCTGCATATCTTGGAAACTTAAGCAACAAAGTTTTATTCTTCTTATTTATCTGATCTACTTTACCTGCTTCTTTTATTCTTCTTTAATAATAATTGTGCTTTTAGGGTTCTCAAGAAAGTCATGATGAAGAAGGACAGTTTCAGTCTATTAACACTGTTTTGTTAACTTTAAATGTTGACTGATGCTGGAATTGAGTTCCTGAATCATGTATGAAACACGGAGCAGTCAGAAGACTGTTCAGCAGTCAGAAGATGCAGGTCTTTGTTCTTGTTGAATCTTCTTACAGACCTGACTTTAGCTTCTCAGTAACTCATCTGATTCTTAACTTAGTTATTTGCAACATGAAGGATGGATAATACCTAACTACAAAGGTGAGTTTCAAATGAAATAAAAAGCACACATATGTTTTACAAATTGGAAACAGCTACACTATAGGCACTGATTATTATTACATTGACTCTCAAAGCTTAGAGATGAAAGTTTGTCAAACAAGTAAAGTTGTAAAATGAATATAATGGAATCTTCAACTAGATCAGTGTAAGCATTTCATTTATGCAGGGGTTTCTGTTGTGCATCACGTGTATCTTTAAAATATTAAAAACTGAACATTGGGTTTTAATATTTCTATGTAGTACAATGAATATTTGTGGTTTTAAGAAGGGTGGGTAACATATCTGTGTTTTGATGACCCAAATATAATCCAAAAATAATACCTGTGTGGGTAGTTCAATTTCTTTCTATGATGGGATGGATATTACACAATGAGTCATAGAAAAAACATGTATTAGCCTAGATGTACATGTAACAGCATGTGTTATGGAAGAAGTCCTACCTGGGAATCCTTTGCTTTCTTCTGTGAAGATCCAGCTCACTCCCACAGGGATGTGATTTCAAGTTTTTATATCTACCCACATGCCTAATTATATAAGTGATTCATTTATATTTTAATATTTTTAAATACCATATTGCGAACCCACCTGAAGAATCATTGGAAACTATATTGAAAGGACCTATTTTCTCATTTTATTTAGTTTCCTATTGAAAAGTCCTGCACTGATTTACGATTTCATGTCATTAATTAAAGAAGACCATGGTATGAACAAAACAAAGAGGATAAAACTAAAAGTCTCCTTTGGAAATGGAGTTTAAATTGTTAATACGATTTCAGTATTACCTTTATTGTTCCATTGATTGTGTTGTGGTAACCATCTGTGTGGTGACACTGCTTGTATTTTATTCTTGCCACCAGATTAGTGTCCTCTGTTTCCCAGGACAGTGCCTTTTCCCATATCAGGAAAAGAGATTTATCACATGCATTTTTATACTTCCTTTCCTAATTTTAGCATAGCATTCTTTTCTGTTTCATTGCACATATTCTCTATAAACCTCTCCTCCTAGTACCAGGTTAAATAATTATTTTTTCTTCAGAATATTTATATCTTTGGCTTGTAAATAGATAGATACTTTCCCCATCAACTTGCTGCACAGCCAAGCTGTGCTTATATGCTGCCTTAATTTTTCATCACAAATCAGCTTTCTGTGCATCTTAATCACTCTTCCATCACGTCTGTGAACTCCTTCCAGCTTCTCTGCACCTTTTGGATAATGAGGTGTCAAGGTCTGAACACCAGATGCAGTCCCACCAGTCCTGTCTAGGAAGGTCCTGTTGCCTCCTGTGCTGCTAGGATGCCTTCTTGTTCCCTGAGGTACTCATTAGAGAGATGATACCTGTCTCTGCAGGCAGAGACAAGTGCTGCCACATTACCCCATCCACTAGCAGCTGCCTTCTGGCTAATTCCTTTTCCAGAGTGGAAATCTCAATTTCCATTTCTCTCTGTCTCTGTCTTTCGTGTTCTTTATTGCTTCTATTTTATTCATCCTGCCTGATTCAGATCTAATTCAGCTGATTATTCCCTTTATTAAATCTTGATCTGGGCCAATATCCTCCCAGTACTATAATTTCACACTAGTGATAATGATAATCTCTCCCTCTCTGATTGCATATACATATATCTCCTAGCCATATTAACTTCTTTCACATCTTCCTGGTACACATATTCCCTTATGTTTATCTATTGCCTTCCCTTTTTCTTCTTTATCAAATAAATACAAAGTTTGACATTGTGCTGTTAAACTTGAAAACTCAATTTTATCAAAGTTACTCAGACAATTGAACAATGAATTGTTTTTAATATTGCTGTTTGCAGTAATGTAGAATAACAGTTCAGTTTTTATTCATAAATTATATAGTTTGCAAACAGATGAGAGAGGCATGACATTCCTGCAATAGGTACAATATAAATCATGGCCTGTGTTTCTTGAACACTAGTTGATCATTCTTTCTTTCTTTCTTCCTTACTCCTTCTTTCCTGTCTTTTACTCCTACATGCAGGTAATGGGGTCCACAATCCTTCTGCCTTCAGGTTGTTGAAGGGAAAGAGTATAGCACCTGTGTCCTCAGCCTACTGTCAAAGTGATTAGCTTTGCAGCTGCAATGAATTACATACTTTCTGTCACTTGTGATCTCATTTCTGACAAGTTGGCTTTATAGTATGATGAGAAAATAAGAATAAGACTGTGTTTTATTCTCAAATTATAAAACTAATGAGAAATTAAACCAAAATAAAAGTCATGGAACACATTGAGGAGGACCCTGAAACCTTGGAAACCTTGTCTCTCAGTTGTGTAAAACAACACACGGCTCCCAGTTGCCTCCCACATTAATTTTATTAAAACATTTTATCAGAGTATGAATGCAGTTTGTATCTGACTAGGGGACTAAAGTGAGGGAGGATGGAAAAGAGCTAGGGAAATATTGTAATAGTCAAGGAATTAGGTGGTAAAGACAGATAAGCTTTAGAAGCTGGAGAAAATTTGAGTCTGGCACTAAACACTGGGATCCAACTTAAAATCTGTGACTGGTCAAAGGGGTTAGATTGAGTTCTACCCCTGGAGTGTTTTCATAGGAAAATCCAGATTCCTCATCAACCCTCCGTGACTTTCTGAAATGTGATATTTGGAGATGATGGCCTGCTGCAATTTTAACAGTCCCTTCATTTGATTCATATACTTACATCTGGTTATGAAATTTTTAGCTGAAAGAGTAGTCATTGTCAAAATAAGTGGACATTAGTGTCAAGGATAAGTAGGAAAAGAAAGGAATATTGAAGAGGTTCAGGGATCAGAGGGTGGACTCCAGCAAGACAAGATCTGCAGCTGAGCTGAGAGTAAGGACAAGGAAGGAGGTCACTCCAGAAGTGATGGGGTCAGCACAGTGGGTGAGAAGGTGTGGAAGAATTAACTAAGGGATTGCAATAAAGCTAGAAATTCGGAGCTTCTGATCCTAGCAGAATAGAAAACACTCTAATAATACAAACCAGGGGCTGTAGGTTACTAGAGTGCAAAGTAAAGGACTGAGGGTTGTCAGGCAGAGGGGCTACATCTCTGGCCAGCAAAGCCTTGGATAGTTTGTTTTGTTTTCCTCAAAACATTGGCCAGGGAATATACAACATGTTCAGCTGTAAATACTTTTTAAATTTACTTATCATTCATAGAAAATAAAAGTGAAAGACAAAGGGAAGATCACCTTGAAAGACATGCAAAAGGCTCAAACATCAAAATATTAGAGTGAAAACCCTTTATAAAATCTATAGGGCGCACAGGTGAAGGGCAGGTTGTGAACAAAAGGCACACAGAACGTTTAAGGGGGAGTTGTTTAGGAATGCCAAATTGGTTATATATTCAAAAGCATCATTTCAAGAACTTAGCTTCATTTGGGACAATGAATTAAATTTTTTTCTGTTAATATTTTGAAGATAAGCAGAATTTTTCATTCAAATAATGTTCTTTAGATTGTGCCATAAATTTAAAATTAATATTATAATATTATTAATATTAATACTGTCAACATAATTTGCTTATTTACTGGTGTAACTTTAGTATTGACTTCCTTTATCCATCTGAACAAATGAGTATGAATTTTTAATCTTATGAAAAGAGAAAATAGAGTAAAAGGCATAACTTTTTTTTTTTTTTTTAAATCCAACTGAAAATGTAGACTGTGTCAAGGATTATAGTGAAACTTTCTACATTTCAACATGGCATCATTCCTGGAACACGTCAGCCTCTGCACAGTGACCTAGTGTGTTGATCTTCATAAAGAATAAAGTAGACCATTATGCAGACACACTTCCATTTTGGAATCTTAGTGCCAAGTGTTAATGGTGTCATTATTCCAAACAAAGCATGTTTGGAACCATTGCTTTTTGTAATATGTTTCTTGTGGGAATTTTCATAAAGCAACTATAGTCTCCAAGGTATTCACATGGGATAGAAATATAGAGATTTTCTTCTTACTGTCTGTTATGCTGATGTTTGTGTTAATTGGTAAACTGGTTGGTCCTTTTTATAAAGAAATGTCTATTTTTAAACTTTGCTATACACACGCACGCGCGCGCATATATATATATATCCTCTAAGTAAATATAGGTCTTCTATAGGTGGTACCTTTGGAGGGAAGTATAAATAACATATCAGGGATGGAGCTTACTCTTAAATTAATATACATTCTTAAAATACTTCAATATTAAAGTAGGATGTAGTTGACACCATTGTTCTTTAAGACACTTGTTTTTCTAAGAGAGTTTTTTAAAAACTTTATTCTATGAAGATACAATTTTTTCTTTTAAATGGCAGAATCAAATCAAACTCTAGAATTGTGAAATACATAAAATTTGGAAACTGCATTATTCAGAATCACTTATCTTACAATGTAATGAGATTATATTATAATCTTATTTTGTCTACCTGTAACATTTCTAAGTTTGTATGTGTGTCTACATATACATATATACACATGTATGTATATACATTCACTTATACACATAATATACATAATATTTATGCAAGGAAAAGGTGATAAAACTATTTTCAGAAGAAATTAAAATAATTGAAAAAGTATTGGTATATTTGTGTTTAAAAACACATCAAATGTAATAAAGGGAATTGCATAAGTGTGATGAAAGTCATATTGTTCATTCATATTTTCAACAACTCAGCATTTAATTGTTGTTGATTAGGGTGCCACAGTTCTTCACAGATAAATCAGGATACTTGTTATTATTTTATAGGTACAAAGATTACCCTGGTAATATTATTAGATACTTTAATTGCATTCTATTGAAGAGCTAATCCCCATTAGAAATAAATATTTAAAATAAAAGAAAATATTTGTATCTATAAATATCACAATGCCTAGAAGGTAATTAGGCTATGGTTTCTTTATCTTTGTTCAAAAAATTAATTTTTTTCATAATCACCAATCTTAAAAATAAATCATTTAAAAAGTATCTTTAGGCATATGCAGTGGCACAGGCCTATAATCTCAGCAGCTCAGGAGGCTGAGATTGGAGGATCAAAGCCAGCCTCAGCCATGGCAAAGGTGAGGTGCTAAACAACTCAGTGAGATGCTATCTCTAAATAAAATACAAAAAAGGGCTGGGGATGTAGCTCAGTCATTGAGTGCCCCTGAGTTCAACCCCCAGTACTCTTAAAATAAAAAATGTCCTTAATTAACTTCATCAGTTAGGCCTATTCACTGACTCTTTTATTTTTTTTTTTCACTGACTCTTTTATAACTAAGGAGTCAGATATTCTTACATATGACTCCCTTGTTGGAAATGCATTAAGTTTCTGTATGACCAGTTGTTACTAGGGTTTTAATATATACCCACAGAAAAGAAAACAACTAACCAGTCCATCAGGGAGATTAAAACTGAGACTGTATTCTCAGAAGCACTAAGCTCAGAGGGAGTTAATAAGCTTCCAGGGACTGAGGGCACAGTAAGATAGGAATTTTATTAATTATTGTTATCCTTCAGCAGTATGTATTTAAATTATAAGAAAGAATAAAAGTATGTGTGTCCTCCTTAAGTATTAGGGTAAAGTATACTGATGTTTTTATATTTACAAACCATTTTTTAATAAGATAGTTTGATGGGGATGTATAGATATGTGATGAAAGAAATATAGAAAAAGGTTGATTGTAAAATCTATAGTGGGTATGTACATGTTTACTGCACACTTTAACTTTTCTGTATATGCAAACATTTTTATGATACAATTTTGGAAAATTATTTTTATCAGAAGAAAGGTTATTACATAATTGTTGAAGGCAGTCAATCTGATAAAACACAAAGAGAGATGCCAGTAATAACATGGTACAACTCCTTATAAGTAAAACTACAAGCTATTCTATATTCTAAAATAAGTTCTTTTAAAATAAGTAAATCTATGCTTTAGCTAAATTCCTTTCAGATTTACACATATATTTTGAAAAGAGATTTTGCTCTCTTCTCTAGATCACATGTTTATACCTAATTATTTTTTATGGTTGTCTATTATTTAAGGCTAACCTAAAGTTATCACCTTGTGTTATATTTTAGTCAATGAGCTTATTCAGTTTTATGGTTCTCCCTGGGCATTTATAGAGTGTACTTTATACTGCATTTCTAGTACCCTATAACCAAGGAAACAATCTATACTACTGTATTTCAAATCATTTCCATCCTGACCATTACTTCATTTGCAATAAAAATCACAAACTGTGCAAGTGCATTTCATACATGCTCATTTTTTTTTCAAGTGTTAATAAGTAAATGTGTGTTCAGCCTTGGTGTAGAGAAAGTCACAGACCCCCCACATGGTAGGATTTGTGTGAGGCTTGATGGGATATTAAGGGTGCATTCCCATGAGGCTCCTTTCCATGGGAATTTCCATGCTTTATTCCAACTTTCTTATTTTAATAAAATATGTAAGGATTCTCTTGAAAGGTAAATGTTATCACCTGCCATAAGTTCTTAATTAATATAATGTTCCAAACAGTCCTAAGAAAATTTGCATGGGCAGCGTTCAGAGCTTAGGAATTCTCTGCTGTCTGTAACATCTGAACTTTCTTCAGAGCAGCAGGCACAGGAGATTTGGTAGTTTGAAAATTATGTGGTAAAGACCAAGCAATAAGGTACTTTAATGCTGAAAACCGCAGTACAAAAGGGTTTTTTGAAGGTTAGCTTTGTGTCAACTTGACTGGGCCATGGGACCCAGGCATTTGGTCAAACATTACTCTGCACATGTCTGTGAGGATCCCTTTGAATGAGATAAACATTTGAATTGGTAGACTGATTAAAGCAGATTCCCCTCTCTAATGTAGGAGGGCCCCATCCAAGGAGTCTAAAGAGAACAAAAAGTCTCATCCACCCCCAAGGAGGTGTGAATTTCCTTGTGACTGACCTGAGCTATCTTTTTCTTTTCTTTTCTTTTCTTTTTTCTTTTCTCTGCCTTTTGACTTGGACTGAAACATCTAATCTTCCTTGTTTTGGAATCTGCAGGCACTCACAGTGAAACTATACATTGGCTCTCCTGGTTCTCAAGACTTCAGATTTGAACTGGAACTGCAAGATCTGCTCTCCTGGTTCATAGGACTTTGCACTAAGACTACACTACTGGCTCTCCTGGATCTCCAGCTGGTCAACTGCAGATCTTGGGATTCTCATCAGTTTCCATTGTCACGTGAGCCAATTCTTTGTAATAAATCTCACTCGTAGAAAGATAGATAAATAGATAGATAGATAGATAGATAGATAGATAGATAGATAGATAATCTATTGGTTCCATTTCTCTGAAAAACTCTGACCAATACAGACTCTTCTAGATGAGATAATAGAAGGAGAGAATCTCCTTGTCAATTGGCTAAGAGAAAATTTGGATAATCTATATTCACATACTGTATGCAATGTTTGTTCTAGATATGATAACCCAAGAAATCTTAAAAACAAAAGATTATTATGTTTCTGCTACGAAATCACACTTATTCATTTAAGCAATGAATTAATGACATAGTCATTACAATGCTTTTGATTCTGTTATTAATATACATTAAAATATTGTCATTAGGTTATAAATCACCAGTCAATATCAATATGTGTTTAAAAACATTCCTAATACATAATCTTAAGAATTTTCTTTTATTCTTAAATTATTATTGACTATTTTAAACATCAGACTGCATATTCTGTTACTTTTCTGTTGTTTTACTATTTGCCAGGCATAATAAATAGCTCTCAGTTTCTTTTACTGTAATATTCATATTAATCTTTTATGCACTTAGCCACCGAAGATCATTTTCATCATTGCAAACTTGTCTTACACAATCCAGATATGTAGTTGTACTCAGATTATAAACTATTCCTTTTGGGGAAAAATAATGTTGTCTTTTGATTACTCAATGATATAATTTGGTGATATGAGATCAAATTATATTTATGTTGCTTTCTCTTGCCTATGGCTGAAAATGATCATGTCACTTACAACTTGGGCTTACTCTAATAACCAGGAAAAGGTAATTCAATCATGACTTAAGTACTCACTGTGGTAAAATTTGTCTAATAAGTAGGTGAAATAAGACCCAAGATCAAAGAACACTCACTCTGTGAGCAAACACTATCCTATAAGTAAGTATAGGTGTGGTAATTTTAAAAAATAAAGAAGAGATTAAGGTGGCAACGATTAATAAAGCAAACAAAAAATTGTAAAGTGACCATAAAATCAATAACTATGAAATTAAAGTGTTCCTTTTATATATCCAGCCATAGAAACTACAAGACAACTAACCCTTATTAAAATTAGAAAATTAAGAAAACATCTCAGATTATATGATGCATTTGTAAGAGGTATTGTTTGAAAGCAAATTTTGTGAATATTTTCATTATTTTGATCAAAGTATGGTCAGAAAAATCTCTCATTATTTTTTAGATACTCTAAAATTTAGGACTTTATAATAGGAATTTAAAGATTTCTTAATATCCTTTGGGCAAAATTCAATATAAAGTCTTACACTTGTATGGAATCTTAAGGTCATTATGATGAACTGAATAGGAAAAAAATCAATGTAAAAACCTGCAATGGTACAAGATGCTATGACGATATAGAAAGAATAGTATTCAAATAAACAAAAAAATGTGTAGCTATATGATTACCCTTTCCCTCCTCTCTCCCTCCCTTCCTCCTCCTCTCTCTCTCTCTCTCTCTCTCTCTCTCTCTCTCTCTCTGTCTTTCTCTCTCATACACACATGTGTGTGTATGTGTGTGTCTTTGTCTCTCATTAATTTTGCTGTTCAATTTTAACCAATATAGAAATATATTGCTGTGTTACCATTAGCCTCTCTGGTTAAGCACTATACACTTCCTGGAAAGGATTTTGAAAATAATCATTACTCTTTCTTAGGATAGCACACTGATTTAGTTTCTTTCTTCCTTTGCTTTGTTTTTGTTTTTATTTTTCTTAGTTTAGGATTAGAAAGAATTTTTACAAACCATTTGTATATGTATAAACATGGAGAAGTTTATCTGGTTTATGCAAAGATTTCTAAAGTGGAAGAATAAAGTAAGGAAAGAAGACAAACTATACAGTACCCCCCCCAAAAAAAAGAATAAATAAATAAATATATAAAATGGAAAATATGGAAAGAATAAATGAATGAATGATTGTCTTTAATAACATTGTTTTATTTTCTCTATGCAGTTTTCTATAAGGTTGCCGAAGCAATTTCCTTTTTACTTTATTTGCCTTTCAGTCTCAGTAATCAGATAACCTCTTTGTGCCTGTGTGTGTGTGTGTGTGTGTGTGTGTGTGTGTGTGTGTTTCTTTGTCGTGGTACCATGCTGTTTAAACATGTAGGCTTAGCATTTGAAGAAAGTTCTATGTTGAAATGAAGCTTTTAAATATTATAACCAAGTTAGACAGTTTTAAAACTTTGAAAACATTGTGTTTTTTTTTATTTGTCTCACATTTACAATGAAAAGAATTTAAAAGAAACACTTAAAATCACACCATTAGCCACTGAGTAGAGTGCATGTAAGGAAAGTGGGCTCTGGACTCTTTCCAGGAGGGCTTAATTGTGGTTCCACAATCAGGACATTGTTGCACCAGGCTTTACCTACCTGGCAGATTTACACATAAACTCAGAACCATAGTATAGAAAAGCTCCAGTGACTGTAAATGTTTGGCCATAAATCTAGCAAAAGCTGGAAAATACAGAAGAATAAAGAAATATCAAAATTAACAGTAAGATCCAGGTGAGAAATTGATTAGTATGTTGCATAACACAAATTCTCCTTCAGGTTTGATTTGGTTAGTGATCCTAATTACAGGGAAATAGTTCTGTTTTGTTTTCAGAAAAGTACATATAATTCTTAGAATTTTAGCAGTTCAGAAATGGACTAGTTCACTAGGCCAACAAATAAGTATCAAGAATTTGATTATTAAACAATTATAGCCAAACAACCTAATAAATATTTATGTCCTGATAACCTAAATTGTAAAAAAATGAAATTAATACCTTAATTCATTCTGAAATTATTTACTAATTACTTATGAACAGGGTGTATGCATAGGTTAGGCACTTTACTACTTTTCATACCTTGGAATCAGATTAAGCACTGGGAACCTCATTACCTGATCCACGTGGATTTTCAGGAGATACTTGATTTTATCACATCACCTGCTGAGAGGAACTTCACACAGCTATGATGTCCTAGAAAGGAATGTAGCCCTCACTAATGTTGAAACTGTGAAATACCTTGACTACATGACTCATATGATAGATGTTGAGCCTTGTTGTATTTACCTTGAAATTTTAAAATAGCCCACAGCATGACAGATGAGTCCACTTAGCATTGCAAAGTTACTTTAGTGCATAGTCCTGGAATCACAAATATTAGATGCCCAATTAGGTATCTAATATTTGTGGCTATTAGATACCAATGTCAAGTATAACCCTTGAGTTTCCAAATTGAGAAGTCAAAAAGCCTTTGCTACATGGAAAGAGAGTGGGAAACAACCATAAAAGCTCACAGTCCTACCTCTTAATCTTGGTATTTTTATTTTTTTTTTCCTCGGTCCAGATATTGCAAATACTTCTTAGTATTCACAGTATAATTGTAACTTTGGAGAGTTTGTTGGCCTACACAGTGATGTAGCATGGGACCATTATCATAACTTGAAGTAAGTGGTACTTGTGTATTTTAAATAAAATGATAGAATAAATGCCTAGTAGGGCTTTTTTTTTTCTTTTTTACTTTGACACAGTATTTTATGATTTGGACTAAATGTTTTCCAAACGTTCTAATTATACCTTTTCACTCAGGAGATCTACTTATTTTAACAGTCTGTATGAGGTATGTTGTACTGAGAAGAGGACTATGCCTTCTCATATATATTTCCAAACTACAAATAAAACTGGAGTGCTCCAAGGGGAGCATTTGAGTGTGTATTCCATTTTATCTCATTTTTGCATTTGAATAACCCAGTTAACTATATAAATAATGTTTCCTTTTAAAACAAATATCATATAGAATCAGCTAAGGCCCTTACTGGATTTTATCTGGATTATAAGAACCCAAGTATGAGAGTCTTAAACTAGATCCATTGCTTTCTGAATAAACTGTGAGCAATAATGTCACCATTGACAGTAAAGCAAGGTATGCTAAAATTAATAGTCAAGAATATAGGCTACCTATTAATGAAAAGAAAAAAATATGATGGCAGCAATATTTTCTTACATATTTTGGACAGGATTAGATAATATTGATCATTAACAATGATACTTAATAACTGACATTCTTGTGAGTTCAAATTTTGACTTATTCATTTTCCCACCTATTCATTTTTAAAATTGCAATTTCTTACAGTCTACTTTATTATCAAATGTACATATTTTTAAACAGTTGCAGTCATAATCTCTGAATGTGATCATGATTAGCTGGCTTTTATTGGCAGGATACTTTTAATTTTTATTCAGATTGAAATCATTTATTATCTACTAAAAAGTAGGTGTTTGAAGGAATGAAACACAGCACTAGTACTGGGCAGGAAGGTATATCTGGGACATTGTGCTCACTCTCAGTCGAAAGACTTCTATAAATCTGTGGAGAGATGTTGCAACAAGTTGGTCAATGAATTCAGATGAATTGGAGTGAGTAGGAAGGACACTTCACCTAAACTGTGAGTACAGGACTGAGTCTGGTTATTTCACATACAAAATCAAGAAAAGAAAACAATAAATTAGCTGATACCTAGGTAACTTAAACAATATTTAGGTAATTGAGACATTGGGGAAAATAAATTATATGTAAATACATGGTAATAGAAGAAAAATAATAATTTTATTATTTTTCTTTTCATGAAATCTTATTACCTAAATGTAAAAAATATATGCAGACATATATATATATGTATGTGTTTCCATATTTTCCTTCTAAATTGATTGAATTTTCTATTATTGGTACAAGTACTTTCCAGTCAGGTAGATAGTTGTTTTAGTTAGCTTTTTCACTGCTGTGTTCAAAAGACTGGACAAAAACACTTTTAGGGGAGGAAAAATTTACTTGGGGGCTCATGGTTTCAGAGGTCTCAGTCCATAGAAAGTGGACTTCATTCCTCAGGGCTCAAGGTGAGGCAGAGCATCATGGTGGAAGAGTGTGGTGGAGGGAAGTGGCTCAAGACATGATGATTAGGAAGAATAGAGAGAGACTCCACTCACCAGATACAAAATATATACCTCAACATCACACTCCCAATGTCCACCTCCTCCAACCATATTCTACCTGCCTTCAGTTACCACTAAATTAATCCCCATGGCGGGATTAATTCACTGAGTGGTTTAAGGCTCTTATAACCCAATCATTTCACCTCTAAATATTCTTGCACTAACTCATACATGAGCTTTTGGGGGATAGCTCACATCTAAGCCATACAGAGTAGCAAATCTATAGAAATAAATTCACAGGAGGTCAGAAATGGAATGTTCATGAAGAGGGATAGAAAACTGCTTCTGTGATTGGAACTGAAACTGAATAATGTTAGTCCTATGGTGCAGTCATATGCCCTGGCCGACTGGACTATGCTTTCTTTCCCCTTCACATCCTTGTTCTCATTGCTCTGCCAATATGCTTTCTTTTGGTTTTTCTATTCCTAAGGCAACTCTCTTTAATTGTCCTAGTAAATGTGCTACTCCTTTGAGTTTCACCACAGGTTTTCAGCATCCTTGTGTAGCCTGCTCCTATTCACTGGAGTCTGCTGTCTTGTCACCAGAAAGTGTTTGGAGACTTTACTTTGCATTCTTACACAAAGACATACACGTGAAAAGACCAGTTCTTGTCCTACTCTTCCATTTTTTTTACCTGTGATATCTGCTGTCACGCCAGGTCCTTTTTTTTGTTGTTGTTTGTCTTATTTCAAAAATAAGATCATTTATTTTTTAACCAATAAAATTGTATCTTATCTTATACCTTAAATGCAGAATTGTTAATTATTTTACAGTGTGATAATAAGTGACACACGATGTGTGTAAATGTATATCACATACAGACATACACAGAGTGAGCAAGCAAGGAGAAAGGGAAAGCTAAGAAACTATAAGGTACTATATAAACATAAGGTAGATTGAATTACCTATTTGTAGCAATTAATTTTCCTTTTATTTTTATGTGTTTTGAATATCTCAGAGTTTTGTATTTGAGTAATAAGTGTTGAAAGTGGTAAATTTCTCAGATTGTTATACAGTATTTATGTATCTTTAGAACTGAATAAAAGTGTCAGTTTTTTTTTCTTATTACATGTTGATTTAAGGATTTCACATTGAACCCTCCCAAAACAATCAAATATTATGGGCACCTCTTTGATGTTTCTCAGAGCCTCACAGCTGTGTTAAGACCTCACAGTTTATATTTGGCTCCATTCTTTCACTCAGTTTCTTTGATTCTTCACAATAAATGAAACATGTTTTATATACCAACCATTATGCCAGTCTAAAGACAAAATAAGTGATACAAAGTAAAAATTCCTGTCATCGTAATTCCTATACTGCAATGGAATAATTCCAAGTTTTAATATTTGGAAGACAGGTTATTGTCATGCTGCCATTTACACTCAGTAGTTCAGAGCCTTTGAAATAATTCCTGATGAAGCGTCAAGGATGATCCTCCTCCTTGCTTCATAAACAAATGCAATCAAACCAAATGAAATAATAAATGCCAACACTAATAAATGCCAGGCTAGGATTGTGTGTATTACCAAGGTTCTCTAGAATTTCTGAAACTTATTTGTTCTTTTTAATTTAAATACAGAGGCCATTAAAGCCAGATTGATTGGTAATGGCAATTTCTTCCATCATTGAAAGATTTTTTAATGCATTAATATTAACATAGGAATCCATAGTAAATTCTAATAAAATCCTAAGGAATAATGATATCTATTTTACAGTAATCAGATATTTCAAATTAGGAGTGAGGAGCATAGGACAAATGTAGCTTTAAGGTTGGCCTAAAATATTGGTTATTGCAGATTAGTTACTTAAAAATAAATCTGTAAGCCAGGCATGGTGGCTTATGCCTATATCTGCTGCAGCTCAGGAGGCTGAAGCAGGAGGATCCCTAGTTCAAAGACAGCCTCAGCAACTTAGCAATGCACAGAGCAACTCAGTGAGACGCTGTCTCTAAATAAAATACAAAAAAATGGCTGGGGATGTGGTTCAGTGGTTAAGTGCCCCCGAGTTCAATCATTGGTACCTCCCCCACACCAAAAAAAAAAAAAAAATCTGTGTATAAATGCTTATATCTTCTTAAGTTTCCATATTAGCTTTAAATTCAGCTTTGTTATTTATAATCTTAAATAATTTAAATTTTAAAGTTAACATTTATTTCAGTTATTAAAAACTTTTAATATTTGGAAGACACCTTTAATATATTCAATTTTTTTCCAAATGTAAATTTTATATTCGTTTTATATTTTATTTTTTGGTATTAGGGATTGAACCCAGGGGCACTTAACAACTGAGCCACATCCTCAGCCCTTTTTATTTTATTTTTATTTTGAGACAGGGCCTTGCTAAATTGTTTAGAACTTAGATAATTTGCAGAGCCTAGTCTCAAACTCTTAATTCTCTTACCTCAGCCTTCCAAGCTGCTGGGATTAAGGGTGTGTGCCATTGTGCTTGGAACTGCATATTTTTTATTAAATCTTAGCATTCACATAGAGAAACACTGAAAGAGTGTCACCTGTTTTGTTTTGTTTTTTAAGACTTAGCATGGAAAAAAGTAAAATAATTAATAATTTTTATCTGGATTACATGTTAAAAAGGTGATATTTGGATATGTTGAATAACATAAATTATATTATAAATTTGGTTTCATTGGTTACTTTTCACTGCTCTTACATGACCACAAGATTTTTTTTTAAATTAGATCTCACCTTATATTTTTACTGGAGAGCACTAGAAAGTTTTATACAACCAGATTATATTTTATGTATAATGTATTTGTTATTCTTATCTGTAACCACCATTTATTTCTGCAGTAACAAAATTATTAACATTTGCTTTAGAATTTATAGGTCAGGTATTTTCCTCATATGGTCTGATTTTATGTCATATCAATTTCATTCCTAATTGCATGTAGTTTTATGATATGTTTAAGTTACTCATTATCATTTTGGCAAATTGGTCATTTTTAAAAAGATCTCATTGGAAATTATTTTGCTGCATGAAGACATATAGACAAGTTTATTTTTAAAAAGAGAAAAAGTTTAGCTGGGCATGATGGCACACTCCTATAAACCCAGCAACCGGAGACCCGGCAGGATCATTGCAAATTTGAAGCCAGCCTCATCAACTTAGTGATGCCCTAAGCAACTTAGTGAGACCC
Organism: Spermophilus citellus; assembly: GCF_964194105.1. Taxonomy (NCBI): domain Eukaryota; kingdom Metazoa; phylum Chordata; class Mammalia; order Rodentia; family Sciuridae; genus Spermophilus; species Spermophilus citellus. The sequence continues at coordinate 164,635,142 of NC_138184.1, forward strand.
TTTCTCAAAAAAAAAAGAAAAAAGATTAGGGATGTAACTCAGTGGCAAGCACCCCTGGGTTCAATCCCCAATACCAAAAGACAGAGAGAGACAGAAAGAGAAAGTAGAGCAAGTTATCTTGAGATAGACTAGCTCTTGATGCACCTGATCAATGTGGCATTTATTGTCTGAGCATTTGGCATCCCCTGAGAAAGTCTTCTCAATTCATGGATATGGGTCAAGAAAGATAAATTCAGAAAAAAAAGTGTAAGATGCATATTTATTTTGAGAAACTATCGGCCAGCCAAAAAGAGAAAAGGTTAGTCCATTCACATCATATTGCTTGTCTGGGAATCTTAGAAAAAAGGCAAAAGGAGCCATAAAATTAAAGAAAACATTGACGGGGTTTTTCAGACACTAAAAAATGCCATCCCTCTTTTCTTTCTTATGAAAACTCTTTCTGGGATCACTAAAATAAAACAAATATCAAAAGCCTTTCTTGTTCTTTCTAAAACTTGCTTACATCCTGCTCTTGAGATCCATGTCCAATGCAAATTGGGGAAAATACCGTATTACCATGGAGAATGATTAAATGGAAACAAGACCACCATGAGTTAGATTCCTTATTTCCCTGATGTAATATGTGTCTTTTATAAATAAATTATGACATATTTAGAAAGTTTTATTATTGAGTTCTAAATAATGTTGTAATTTCATGTCTAGAGAAATAAATTTTGACTTTAAAACAATAAAATTCATATGGAATTAACTTTGGCTGATACTAAAGTTGTAGATAAAACTAACCATTTTCTCATTGTTTTACTAGGAATTTTATTTTTCAAACTTGTTTTTGTATTGGTGAAGACATGACTTCTCAAACTTCAATTAAATAAATGATTAAAATTGGGGGTAAAGGCTGGGGATGTGGCTCAAGCCGTAGTGCACTCACCTGGCATGCATTAGGCCCGGGTTCAATCCTCAACACCACATACAAAACATAGATGTTCTGTCCGCCGATAACTAAAAAATAAATATTAAAATTACCCCCCCTCAAAAAAAAGTATGTTAATTGTAATGAAACATTTGATATCCACAAATTAATAAACCTATAAAAAATTGGGGGTAAAGCACCCAGAAAATTATCTTTTTTAGTGATATTGATAAATAATTGTTTAGAAATTCTAATATACCAAAACCAACTTCTATATAGTTCAGAGAAACATATTGTGTCTCTCTTTCTTCCTTCCTTCCTGTCTTTCTTTCTTTCTTTTTTGGTAGCCCTCAAGCTCAAATAGTACATTAATGTATTAAAGCTTTGTTAAATGCATATTTTTTTTACTTTTTTCCGATTTTTCTTTCTTTGAGTGCAAAGTGCATTGCACACATCATAAATTAATACTGAGAAATCTAAATTTACCCCAGTAGAGTCTCAGTGATGGCTTTATAAATGGGCCCTTGTTTATTCTGTGTGTGGCCACTTCGGTTGTTAGTAGGGGTTACACTTGACCGCCTTTCCTCAGATTTATGAGACTTGGCAAAAAAAAAAAAAAAAAAAAAAAACTTGAGAAAACAGAGCCCAGTTTCTCTCAATAGAAAACATCATTAGATACTAAATAAACATTAATTTAGGTAAACTGGTACTATGCAGCCCAAAAGGAACACGTTCTTGTTTACATTTCACTCTGATGCATGAAGGAGTACATGGGGGAATTGGTTTATGGAAATCACGAAGAAGGTATATTTAAGCAATACTTGACACTTTATCCTTAGGATACCTTCCTGCTCTGTCATGAAGGGTGCTGATACTCTGCCAGGAAGAGCATGCATCAGGTCCTTCTCCCAGTGCGGAAAGATCAAGAGAACACTCAATCTTTTAAAAATTAGTACAGAATCCCCAATAGTACAATGATTGATTTCCCCTGGATTCCAACAAATCTTTGAGAAATAGGGTATATTGTGAAGTTAGTTAACACAGGGTTTTGAAGTAAACTATTAACTCTTTAACAATGTAGATGTTCCTGAAGTGTTTAAAGCATTTAAAAGGGTAACTTTAACTTATCTCTCATCAACAAGTTAGTGTCACTTAAAAGAAAAAGGGGGTGATTGATATGTGTGCTAAGTTAAAGATGACAGGGCTGTAGGTAGTCAATATGCCATGTTTAATTGGATCCTGAGTTGGACATGCCAGCTATAAAGAACAGTTTGGGGATGTTCTGGAAAAATTTTAATGTGGACTGGTCATAAAACAAAATTGTGGGCAAAGGAGAAAATTAACTCAAAGTGGTTATAATATAGAAAGTTCAATATAATCTCATTTTAGTAAAATACATGTACATGTAAAATACATGTACATATATATTGTAGTAAAAATGCATGTAAATGTGGAAGGATAAAGAAGATTTTTAATATTTTTAGTATTTTTCTCTAACTGGGGACAAGATGTGAATATAATGTAGGAATATAATGTTTTTATTTTCTTCTTTTTGCTTATCTGTGACTTTAATCCCATAGAGTACAAGCCTAGCACTTTGGTAATAATCACAATTTATTATTAATAAAATAATTAGCCAGCAGTAAATTGAATTTTATGTTTATACTTAAAATATTATATATTTTTAGAGAAATAAAGAAACCTTAGACTTTCGTCAGGGTGGTGGGCAAGAGCTTTATTTTGTGGCTTAGAAATCCATAGGTGTGATTTGCAATGTGTTTTTCTTGATAACAAACCAGTTGGTTTAAAAAAAGCACTCAGACTTTGCTAAAGATTTCAGATCTGTTTTTGTGCAATAATAAACTGATTACAGCAGATTTTCTCTTTTATAGTGATACTGAATATTTCTTGAATTGTGCCATTTTTAGGGCACAAGTTCAAAAACATTGCTCTAAATGAAAGGCGTTGCTTATACAGCAATTCATTCAACATCGGGCCATGCCCCCAGGAAAACCAGGAGAAATCCGGGTTAAACAGGTTTGGCTCATAACAAGGACTCCTTGGTAATAAGAAGCAGTTAATAATGTGTTCATGTTTTTCAGGTTGTAGAATATATATTAAAGGGGATAAATAATATATGATAGAGTGAGGAAATAAATAAACACTCTGCTGAAACATGTTGGGCAAAATTTGTGCTAATGTTTGATGTAAGTATGGTGAAAAAATCTCGATTTTTTTAAAAGTAAGTGTTCATATACAGATTAGAAGCATATCGCAATTTAAGGACCATCTTCACTATTCCCTTCATTTCAAGTTGAGGAAATTGCAATTCACAAAGTATAATAATTTGCCAACAGTAACAGTGATATTTATTGGTAGAGCTTAAATCAGAACTGACATTATTTTTAATACTGCATTATTTCTAATTTTCATGTTGTCATATTAAAAGTTTTACATATTCAAGAAACAGGAGAAAGTACAGAAGTTTTATTAAATAAATCAATGTGTATTGTGTAAAATCATTGAATTTTAAAATGAATGTTTCATGTTAAACTTATTTGTCTTGGAAGACCACATTTCTCCCTATAAAAATTCAAGAAGAGTAATCTTAAACAACTTAGTTCATTTCCAGTTGTGCATATGACTTTATTTGGGTCCCAAATATAGGATAAGTAGCATTATATAATTTCATTAAATTGGATTAATTCTCATATAGAGAAGTATAAGAATTCAAACTCTACATATTCATTTCTTACACATCTTAAAATTGACTATGAATAACTTGATATTTTCACAATAATTTGGATTGCAAAAAGATATAACTCTTTGTTATATTACTAAAAAAATTGTTTATATTGCTATTTTCAAATCAACTCAGATATCTTGGTTTGTAGCTATTTCATAAAAATGCATCTGGGCATCTTTAGGATGCCCCTGGTTTATCCAGAAAGAACAAATTCTAGTTCAAAATCAGAGTTCAGGAGCTGTTTATTTCCAGTTTTAAAACAAAAATAAAATAAAATAAAACAAACAAACAAACAAACAACAACAACAACAGAAAAAAAACATTCTCCTTCCAGTAAACATGAAGGAAACAAGGCTTTGTTCTAACATGTCTAATAAGCACAAAGTTCCAAAGGAGAGTTGTCATTGTTTCAGGTGGAGTTCTGTACTTGAAAAAAGAAGAAATGCTTTACATGTTCACAGGTGATCTACATGATATAAATTAAATGAACTTTCTAAATTAAATTGCAGTTTCTCCATCTCACCTTTTTGATACCTTCCATTTTTCTCCATAGCACTTAGCACATTCTTATGTTATATTATTTCCCTTCTGTTTTATATTTCTAATCTACAAGTTGCTTGAATAGAGATTCTTTTTTCTGTGTTCTCTTCTGTATCTGTAGTTCCTAGCAAGTTGCTGGACGTCAGAAGGTACACAGTAAGCATTTATTCCCTTGAATGAATAAATCAATGAATTGTTATCCACAGTGGTGGCTCAATTGTTTTAAATTAAATCAAATCAAATATCTTTCTCCTTATTTTAGCAAGCATTAAAAATGATCTTATAAACTTAATTTTACAAATGTTAGTAATTATTTCACATACACATTTTAAAATTTAAAGCATATTTACAAGTAGTGGCCTATAACAATAAATTAATTGTTCAATAATTATTTATAGCACACAAATTTATTTAATTTTACTATTTTGTTTGACAATTCCTATATTTTCTGCTATCCTGATATTTTACAGAGTTTTAACCACCATGCAGGGAGGAAAAAGCTAATTAAGTATATTGTTTATTGTTTGGTGGGAAGAGTTTCTTATTCTTCAAAAGCACTATAGATTATAATGTTTATCATTTGTTTCAATCTTTATCAAGTAAATAGAATGGACATCTTAGTGTAGTTATAATAAGTTAATACAATAATATTTTATAAGTCTTAATATGGGCATTTTTTCTTATTTTAAGATCTCTGAAATCAATGACATTGTACAATTAATGCCAAGCTGTAGTTTGAATGGCAACATTATTTTCTTACTGAAATTTAAAATAATGATGTTATTCCATCTTACAGTAGATTAGATAAGGTATAATAAATAACATTTATTCATTTTCTTAGACATGTTTTCACAATGTTTAAGAGCATTTTTCTTAAAAATAGCATTACCTAAAAATTCTATGAGAAAGACAGAACTATTATCTTATTTTGATTTCAGGATATTATATGCCTGAAATTAAAAGCATTTGCTGATATAAAATAATATTTTCATTGTTAAGTATTATAAAATAGATATGTGGATATCTGTTGATATTTTAAAATATTGTGCACCTCTTTAGAACCACAGAACCACTTATACCCAGTAGTCAATGCTCACATCTTATTTTTTTAACATGTTAGCAGCATTTAACTCAGTGGCTCATTGATCACTATTATATCTTCCACCCAAGATCTAATGTGCCTCCAGAACCACACATGCTTCTGGTTCTCTTCTTCCCTCACTAACAGCGTTCTCCCAGTCTCAATCCCTGAATCCTCCTCACCTCCTTGACTTTTGAATAATGCAATGTGTTGGGGTCCAGACCTTGCAACTGCTCTTTCTTCTTCCTGAACTCCTTTCCTTGGCAACCTCCCCTGCCACAATCCACCTTCATGCTGATGATCACCAGGATTACACATCTGTCCCTGGCCTCTGCCCTTACCTTCTGGCTTGAACTCATTGGCCTGCTCAGTGTTGCCAGCTAGATGTCCAGTATACAGAGAGACCCAAAGCCCAAACTGGGCCTTCCAGCCACCTTCTCAACTATTCTTTCATAATACCACATGTCCAAACTCTCTATGAATGGTGTTAGCCCCATCTTCAGACACTAGCGGAATCTGACTTTCACTTTTTGCTTCTTTAGGAAACATTCTGCATGTTTCATCTGCTAATTAACAATTTCCTCCAGATCTTTGCTCCAGTGTAAGTTTTTAATAGGTACCCTGTCAGTACTTCTAATTGAAACTCAACTCAAAGCATTCTTGATCCTATTTTCCCATACAGCATTTTGTCACAATCTTAATATGTGTTTTGACTACTATGTTGTCCTGCACTTATACTTAATAGAAAGGAAGTTCCACAGAGTCAGGAACTTTATGTCTATGTTTTATCTTCAACTCCTCAAGTCTCTATAATATTATAAAAGCTCTAAAAATAATAGGTAGCTAAACTTAGAACTATCAGCATCACTTCAATGGAAAATATTTCTTTACTCTGCCCACCCTTGCTCTATGTCTTCTTTACTTTCTTCTAGTGAAACTTATTAAAATGTGGACAATGTTTCAGACCTATGGCTTTATATCACATAATTTATCTGTGTATTCAAAACTTCTGATAATTTTTCACAAAAATGATATTTATAATACCTTTTCTTATATATAGTTCAACAAATTTTCCCCAGTATATTTTACAGTACGGAAAATATAGTGGCAACAAAGTAATTCCTTGGTGTATTTTCCTTTATACTATACAGAGTTAGACATAAAATATAATGCTCCCAGATTAAAAAGAAAATCTGTCAGCCATGAAATGAAATTATGCTCTTTACATGACTTCTCTTCCTTTTAAAATATTTCATCAGCTCTGAGTTAGTTATCATTATCAAAATTTCATCCAATTTTATTATCAATAGCTTATTAACTAGTACTTTAGCAGGAACATTATTTTTAAAGTTACCATTGGAAACCATATCTGTCAAATTTCATAGAAAAATTAATAAAGAAAGAGCTACATTTCTATGTTGAAAGTAAGACAGAAAACACAGTAGAGTTGTTGATAAAGTAGTGTTGAAATATTGTTGATAAAGTAGTGCTGCCCAAGAACTCTCAAATTTTACAAAGAATAGTCTGCTAGTTTTTATTTGATGATCTCATAAAAGATATATAACTCTACTTTCTAATAATTTAAGGCAATTTAATGTCAGTCAGGTTTCTGGCACTGTCACAAAATACCTGAGAATATTAATTTAAAAAGAGGGAAGATTTCAATCCATGGTTGTTTGGCTTTGTTGTTTGGGGACCTGTGGTAAGACAAACATCATGTGAGAACATGTGGTAAAGAAACACTCCTCATTTTATTGTGGCCAGAAAGTAGAGAGAGAAAGAGAGAGCAGAGGCTGGGGATCCTTCAAGGGTATGTTCTCAGTGACCTAACTTCCTTTCATTAGGTCTGACCTCCTGATGATTTGCCACCTCCCAATGGCACCACAGTCTGGCAATCAAGTCTTTAATAATTGAGCTTTCTTTTTTTTTTTTTTTTTTTTTTTTAAAGAGAGAGTGAGAGAGGAGAGAGAGAGAGAGAGAGAGAGAATTTTTAATATTTATTTTTTAGTTCTCAGCGGACACAACATTTTTGTTGGTATGTGGTGCTGAGGATCGAACCCGGGCCGCACGCATGCCAGGCGAGCGCGCTACCGCTTGAGCCACATCCCCAGCCCCAATAATAATTGAGCTTTCAAGAGACACTCTACATCCAAATTTTAGCAACACCATTCTATATTGTTATTGTTCTTAAAAATAGTTTTATGATGAAATGTATCATAAGGGAGTCATCAAGTCTATGTATAGTTTAAAGATTTTTAATTAAAAAAATATGTTGTTTTCTGTTATAAAATTATTTCAAAATACAGTGCTCAAACAAGATAATAGTGCATTTCTGTTGTGCAAAGAGACTGATGTAGTCAAGGAATCATGGTGGGCAAGTGGCTTTGTTTTGCACTCTCAAGCTTTTTGTCTTGTTGCCAAGTTCCTCAGTGTATTGCCCTCAGCTGGTATGACCATAGCTGGTCTAGGAGCACCTTGTTCACATTATGCCTTATTAGAAAAGGAAAGAAGGCAAGCAATTTATTTTAAATATGTGTCAATGCATTACACACATCACTTTGAATTAGTAAAAATTTATTAATTCTTACCAGCTATGACAGAGGATGGGAAATGAAGCTTCTACCATGTGTCTTGCTCACAGTTGGGACTGGTCCATTTCTACTCCTTACCTGAAGTAGGGGTGATGATTGTTAGGGAGAGTAAGTAGTTTCTAATACATCCATATGCCTATTCCCATAAGACAGGAATTTTTAAACAGATATTCTTCTAAAGGAAAACACTGATTGTGATAAAAGCTTGTTTTTATCTTTCATTATGTTTTCATTTCAAATTTTCAATTAGTCTACACCTAACTAAAACTCATGGTAACTGTTCACTTGCAAGTTTGTCTTAAAATAAAATGTCCTATTGTTGGCTGAACATCTTAACAAAGTAGTTCACACCAGAACTACTTTCCATTCATTCTTCCATGTTTTTCATCCATAAAGTGGATGCTACCTCAGCAATTCATCCTCAAAATTGTATATTTCATCAGATGATCTATAAGAAATTTAGAAGCAGTTTCCAGATTGTTAAAGAATATCATTTGTTACTCTTAGAAGGTTTACAGATTCTTGTAACCCTCAAATTTATTTAAAGAATCAGAAAAAAATATTTTTATTGCTTCCTTTTTTTATTTGGCTAATTTCTTATCTATGTATCAAATAAGCATTAAAAACACTTTTATATTGAGTCTACTTAGCTTTTGTGGACTATTTGAAACAAGTATAGGAGAGTGAACATTTTATTCAGCTAATCATTTTCTAAACCTCTGGATAGGTAAGAGGTGAATAGAAGTCAGGTAACTCTTTGACTTCCAACAGGATTAGGGCCCAATAGGCTCAAGGTGAAAGGATTATAAGTTAAATGCACATTTAATATACCTAACCTACATAGCTTACAAACTATCATAGCCTACAAACTCAGTACATGGTATCATATTGGTTGTTCACTTTCATGATAGTGTACTTAACCAGGAGCTGTTACTGCATATTGCTAGGCTGGGTAAAGATACACATTCAGGCCGGGTGAGGTGGTGCACACCTGTAATCCAGCAGCTAGGGAGAGTGAGGCAGGAGGACTACAAATTCAAAACCAGCCTCAGCAATTTAGCAAGGTCCTAACTGAGCAAGACCCTGTCTCAAAATAAATAAATAAATAAATAGGACTGGGGATGTAGGTTAGTGGTCAAGTCCCCCTGGGTTCAATGCCTGCTGCTATCAAAAAAAAAAAAAAAAAATATATATATATATATATATATATATATATATATATATATACACATACATTTAGATACGAAGTATGATTCCTACTGAAAACATATTGCTGTTACAGTCATAAAGTCAAAAATTGAAAAATCACAAGCCAAACCATTGTAAGTAGGGAACCATCTGTATTGGACATTTGTTGTAGGAAAAATATGTTGTAGTTAGCCTGGTAGTAAATGGATTCTTTGACCTGAAACTTGTCCAGAAATGCTTTGTGGGTGTGATTAGGTCAGGGAGGTCAAAACATCTTCACATTACTACTTAGAAAGGAAAATGAACATGATTTGTATGGCATATGTTGATTGACCATTTTGACCCCAAAATAGAGTACATACTGAGGAACACAGAAAAAAGGCAATTTATGTAGTTAGAGAAGGAATTTGGATACAAAGCTAGGGAATGTATATTTCAAGTTAGAGATGACATTATGAAAGCAAACACCAAGGAGACAAATCTGGAAATATTGGGCACTCCTAGGATTGCAGTCTATGGGCAGAATCTAGAATACCAATGGTAGTAAACCAGATATTCATTCATTTGCCACAACTCAGGGCTAGGTTACTGGCCCTGGAAATGGAGTAGAAAAGATTAATCCTAAAGATACAATAAACTGTCTATTACTACAGATATCAAAATACTGATGATGATTTTGTGGTAAAGAATAGGGTATATTCCCTTACCTTTCCCTGGGAAAACAAATTTGAATTAAAAAGTTAATCTCTTAAGAACAATTAGATCTATGTATATTGTTGATCATGTTTAAAATATTCATTTGCATTACTAGAGCTACATAATATCCCTGTTAGGTTGATGACATATCTAGATACTAATTTACATAAAACAACCCTGACACGGAAGAGTAATTAAATTGGAAAAGACAAGACATCCCGTGTGAGGCAAAGCCAGGACTTCAGCTTTAGCCAGGTCTTCAGGGCCCTGACTCAGAACCCTTTCACTGTGATGATTGACCCTTTCTCATGTTCTTTCTGCATGTTTTATAAGAACAACTGGAGAGTCTGACATATGCTTAGAACAACATATTTTAACAGGGCCCAGTTATGTGAGAATAAAAATCTGTCAGAAAATTAAAAAAAAAAATTCTGTTCCCAGTCCATGCAAATTTCATTTTTAACAATAATAAAGCATAATTTGCCATTCTCATGGGGATGATTAGACCTTTTCACAGTATTTTAAGTAAAAACATATTATGGATAATTGTATAATTAAATTGTCCTAAATTCATATAATCATAAAATATCACTTATAGATTTAATAATTATTCCCAAAGACTATGACATTACAAATTTACACTATATCAACTGATTGGTGAATTGATAGTTAGATGATATTATATGCTTGTTTTAAATCAATCAAATGAAAAAAATTGAAAAATCTGCATTGCATGATTCCTTAATACTGATGTTTATCATAAGTCTGGAAGTCAGCCTTTTTTTAAAAAAATTGAGTAAATAAATAAAATGTATACAAGTTATCTTTTTTAAAAGGTAAGCTCTTAATTTTATGTGAGTATTGAAATATAATAGTTTTATTGAACAGTTGTCTGAAACTGATTTGTGGAAATACCAGGGATAGAAAGATATCTTTTTCTCATTGTAATATCTTTACTCATTAAAATCAAGAATTTGTTTCTCTCCTTTCACATTCCAAATGATATATGTATGTGCTGCTACAATTGAACTTCACATTCTTTCTTGCCCAAGACAGCAATAATCTCTACATCTCTTCTTTCCCCCTCTAAATTGCTTGCATATTTTGCCACTTAGACACTGTTCTTCCTTCTCCTTTTAAATCTGAATATGTATGTGTTTAGAAAACAATCTGTGCTGTGAATTTTATAGGAGTGGATATTATAGGCAAAGAATGAATACTTAGTGGATAGTTTTAAATGTTTTTAATTTCTGCTTAGGTTAAAAGTTATGCTTTGTCTTCTGGAAAAAATTCATCAATGGACAGAGAAAAAGGGGAAATAGCAAGTTAATAGTAAAAAATAAGTCACATTAAATTTAATTTCTTATTATGAACTTTTTTTTACCAGGTGTATTGGTGCACACCTGTGATCCTAGGGAGGCTGAGGCAGGAGAATTGCCAAGTTTGAGGCAACCCAGGAAACTTAGTGAGACCCTCAGCAATGAATGAAATCCTGTCTCAAAATAAAAAAAATAAAAAGGGCTAGAAATGTAGTTCAATGGTAAAGTACCCCAGGTTCAAAGCCTAGCAACAATAAATAAATAAATAAATTCCTTCACTCAGACTATGGTGATGGGAGTCGGAGAAACTTAACAAAACTTCTCAAGAAGTTAAGTGAACATTTTCTCACTTTCAAATCACAAGTACCATCAGGATTCACTGGCAAATCACA